>NC_045427.1:149820959-151070959 GCF_902635505.1 Sarcophilus harrisii
ACTCAATAATGCCAGTTTTATCTGGAAATGGCAAAAATTGTCCTGTATTGATTATAATATGGGGAGCACAATTTTCTGTTAATATAGAGGATTAAAATTTCCCATGGATCAAACGTTTTCTTTTTTATAAAACTGAGACTCAAATTACTTCTTCAAGAAAACTTGTAGGCTTGTAGCACTGAGCTACCGAAAGAAACCCAGCAAACATTGGATGCCTGGAGTGGAAAGCCACTACAAATCCCATAGTGCAGTGCGGGAAAGAGGAGGAACAAAGGTCTCTCTATACCCGGAGGGGGAAGCTAGACTTGGTATGGAAGATAGTCCCTGGGTTCGGTTCAATGAAGAACTACATTTCCCTATAGGAAGCGCGGCAGTGCTAAAGGTGGACAGGCTAAGGTGGAGTGATGGGAACATCTCACCCAGACCGTTTCCTCCAATGTCGAGCGATACTTTGCACGCCGGGATTTGTAGTTCAGAAGGGAGGTGGAGCAGCTAGTCTTTGTCGCGCGCTTCCCAGTTTTTTTTTTTTTTTCGGTTGAGGGTGGGAGGGAAAGAAGGAAAGAGGTGCCTTGTCGGTAGGACTCCTGCACTTGCGCGCTGGGATCCTCGTGGGGCGGGGGCGAGGCGGAGTCACGGCCAAGGAGAGCCTGGACTGGCTGAGCGCGTGAGTTTGTGGATGGGGTGGAGGGGAGGTGGGGGCCCGCTGGTCGCCTTCTCACGTGGTATAGGGCTGGTCAGTTCCGTGTTGACACCTCCTTCCTTCCCTCCTCCCCCTTTTCCCCATGCCGGGCCCCTCCCCTCCTTCCTGGAGCCCCAGAGGAGGGAGTCGCGGGCAGGCGGCGGCGGCCGTGGTGGTTTTGGGGGCAGTGGATGAGTGGTCGCGCCAGGAGGGGGTGGGGGAAGCGCCGCGCGCGCGCGTGTGGGTAAAAGTGTGTGTGAGAGAGAGAGTGATTGTGCGTGTGTGCCCACCCCGGCGAGGCACTGACCGTATGCCGTAACCCGGCGCAGTGGAGGCGGCTACCTTCCCCCGAGGCTTGGGGCTCGGGCGTCCGCAGCGGGATGTTCTCCCGGAGGAGCCACGGGGATGTCAAGAAATCGACTCAGAAAGTGTTGGACCCAAAGAAGGACGTGTTGACCCGCCTAAAGCACCTCCGAGCGCTGCTAGGTGAGGGGGGGGGCGAGTCACCCAGGCACGTTGCTAGGTGACTGGGGGATGGGGGAGACCCTGGGGGCGCGCACGCGGCTGGACTGGGGAAGGCGCTTTGGGGCTCACCTGCCCGGTGCCGCGCGGGACTTCCCCCAAGGGCCACCTTGCTCACCCTTTGGCGGGGTGGAAAACTGTCCGGAGTTTCCGGGTGCTGAAAGAAGCGTCTTGGGAGAGGCCCCCGGATGGTGGTGGGGCCCCATAAGGAGTGCGGGACGCACGCTTCCCCCCGGATTCCCTCCCCAGTTCTTTGGAAGGTACGAAGGGAAAGCGGGGCTTGGAGGGCGAAGAATCGAGCAGCGTTGTTTTATTCATGACTGTCATTGGCTTAGCACATTGCCCGGCGCTTAATAAATATTTATTGAATGGAATTGAATTGGACTGGGCTCATGTCCGTTTAAAAACACGTTTCGAAAGGTTTTTTGCAGTGGGTCTGGGGTCTTGGATCTCATGGGTACCCACGGGGAGGGACAGTTTTGCCCTCTTGAGTTTTGAGAGTAGACAGAAGCAAGGGCACCGAGTGCTGCACTTAACTCTTAACTTTTTAGTCTTATCTGGCCGTGAAATGGTTCAGTTTGTATTTTGACACTTGCCTCCGGAGTTTTAAAGAGGATTCACCTTTCTTTCACCTCTTTATAAATAAAATGATGGTTTTATTCCTTTTCAGCCTTAGGGACTGGGAGGTTTAGGTATGATTTTCTGATGGGGGTTACTGTAGTTAATAATGTTGCCAACCCATCTGGGTGTGAAAGTTCTGGTAATACTTCCTGTCACTTTGAATAGTGTAAGGTATTCTGCTGCTGAGTCCGGATTTGGCTCTGGTGGAGATGCTTTGTTTTGGTTTCCATTTTCTTATCTTTCTAGACCGTTTCATTTAAAATGAAAATCTTTTTTTCTCATTATAGATAGCTTTATCTTAGCCTTTAATTGTATGGCAACCAAACCAGATTTTTAAAAAAAAATCCTTATGATTTATTGATGTATTTTTCTAAGATATAAGCAAAACATCCATTTAGTTGGGAAAAGTTTGAGTTTTAATGTGACCAGACTTAAAATAATTCTCATAAACTTTTGTTTTTTAATGAATGAAGATTTTCATAAATCTAACATGTTCAATGTCAAATTTAGTCTATCTGACAGGAAAAGAGCAGATTATACTATACAAAACTATCTTGACTCTTATTCCATGAAAATTAAACAATCTAAGTTTAAAATGAAAGTTAAATAAATACCTACTGACTGACTTTTTGATAATGACTTTAATAAGCTAGTGTTGTATAATTTTCATGGCAATGAACTCTGATTTTCTTTGTGCCTTAAACTCTCTACTTCCCCCTCTGCAGTGTAGTATTTCTATTTTGTGTAACATTCTAGATCAATACTACTTATTAGTGATATTTTTGACAATTAAACACTGTTAAAGTGCAAATTTAAGTGAAGCATTTGCTATTTAGTGAATGTTTTGGCTAAACTCTTGTTCTTTGACTGTAGAGAATATTGATTATATTTTGTAAAGTCTGGTCCAGTTTAACCTCATTCATTTTAGTTTTTTTTAGGCAAAATGTACTTTCCTGTCACTTTCAGAAAGATTTTGGTTTCCCTCTGCCCTGTATTAATTGTTTCACTGTGAGGTTTGTGTTTCATTTTATGACACCTGTTGTATACTTTGATTTGTGAGGCTTGCATGCCACCAAAATCATCTTTAGTTTTATAAAATTCAGAAAGTATTTATCAATTTTCTCATTATTTTCATGCTTGTATTTTTGTGACACAACAGGCATGATTAAATACATTTGGTTTTTGTTATATGGCAAAGACTGTGTTGAGCTACGTGGAATCAGATTGTGATCCAATGTTTCTGGAAATTTGTAATCCTTTACATCCATGTCCTATACCTTGCCTTGATGCTATTTTTAGAACCCAATTTTTTTTTAAAAATAAAGTTTAAATTGAAAGATATAAATTAAGCCATGGTTCTGGGAACTCTTTAGAGATAATTGTAATTACTATTTTAACATTTGCTTTGTGTAGCACTTTAAAAGTTTTTATATATTATCTCCTTATTAATAATATTTTTCTCTGTACACAAAAATGATACTGTCAATATTCCATTAGTAAGATAGAATATAACCTTTGGGATTTTTTTGGGTAATATCTGATCCATCCTTTGTGAACAGTAGTCTGTATTTCAAGACAAATGGCTAAGATTTTTTCTCTGTAGCCTGCTTATCTGTGGCTCCATTATATTGTTAAGCTTACATATACACATATATTTTACATGAGAGATGTGTGTATATATATGTTTATAAGTACATTTATATATACACACACATATATATGTAGGAGATTCAACAGGTACTCTTAATCTCATTTTGTAGATGGGAAAACAAGTACAGTGGCCACATTAATTAATGAACAAATTAAAAGCTTTAGGTATATTGCCTTTCTAGGTTGGGTGTCCAGACCATACTGTTGGAATTTTGTGATGGGGAAATCAGCCACATATAGGTATCAAATGAAAACTGATGCCTCATTATTTTTGGGTTCCCAAAGGCTATGCTAGTAAGGCATAAATTGTGTAAGCTTGTAATACTGCTTGAAAGGTTACGATGAAGAAAGGAGAGAAAGCAATTCAGAAAAAGATAACAGCCATAATATGGTTATGGAATTGATGATGAGCATTGTGTAATCATGTCTTAGTGAAGAAACTAACTTTATAAGAGTGATAAGTGCAAATTGAGTATAAGTAGGAAATAAGAATAATCATATAAAGTAGTACCTGTAGGGAGCCAACATGGTAGGAAATAGTGAGGTTCTGAACTGAAAGAGTGACGTCATCATTAATATGCATTTATTAAACTCCTACTATGTCAAGTATGGTGGATACAAAGACATCAATGAAATAGTGCTTAACCTTGAGGAGTTTACAATATTACCAAGGAGACAGCAAAATAGATACAATATAGGCATGAAAGAGACTAAAAAGGTTAATATAACACTAGCTTTTAGGAAGGATTAGAAAAATAAAGGGACTAAAATCAGAGAGACCAGTGACATTTAGTTCACAGTGTGGTTTAGGTGTTAGTAATCAAAATCGAGATGAAAAGATGAATGAATCACTTTTTGAAGGAAAAAAATGGATAAGACATCATGTTTGCTTACATGGGACAATGAAGATGATAAGAGTTAAAGATCTGATTTAAGTTTTAGAACTTGATGATAAGAACAATGGTGGATTATTGACAGAAAAGTTGGGCTAGGGAAGATGAGGAATTTATTTATAGAAAGATCAGTAATAGTCTTGGGGTAGAGTCAAGATAGTGGAGTGAAGACAGTATTTTGCTATTTGAGTTCTTCTAACACACCCTTTCCACAGCAACTTAACATAATATATTAAATGGAATTCTAAGTGGGAAAGTCACAGGGAGTCATTTTTCTAGTCCAGTGTAGCTTAGGAAGCCAGAAAGAGAATTCTGCAGACATTAGGGTGGAGGCTGGCCTGGAGCCCATACAGCAGAAGTGTCACTTAGCAGTGGCAACAGTACCAGCTGTGCAGGGAGCAACTCAGGACACATGAGCAGCTAGGGGACTGAACACTGGCTCAAAAGAGATCCTAGGGGATATCAGTGATGGCACTGAGAAGGAAAAAGTACCATCTGGTAGCTCTATTGCCCATTACCCAGTTTCTGGTCAGTTTCAGGGGAGAGGAGTGGAGTAGTTGCAAAGAAGCTGGGGCCCAAAGACGAGAGAGAGAAGACCAGGAAGGCAGTAACTAGACCTTTCCCAGATCATACCACTTTGAAAGCACTGGAAACTTACAGATTTTCAGACGAAGTTATGAAAGCATCAGAAGGACATAAAAGACAGAAGCTCAAACCCAACATGACACAAAATCTGTAATCAAGAAGTAGACTGGGAAAATGAGCAAAAATAGAATGTAAAAAAGATGAGCTTTTTATCTTAGTTCATCAAAAGTTTTTTGAACTTTATAGTCTGATTAGGTTACTTCTTTGATTTAATTAAGGAGAAATCTAAAATGTACTTAAGTGAAGTGACTTGTCTGTCCTGAGACACTAGCTATTGCAGTTAGTGACAAATCTAGAGCTAGAGCTCATGTTTTTCCTCTCATATCCTATAATTTTTTTTCTCTTTTTAAAAATTTTTATTTTAATAGCCTTTTATTTACAGGTTATATGTATGGGTAACTTTACAGCATTGACAGTTGCTTCCCCCAGATGGCAAGCAGTCCTCTACATGTTGAATATGTTACTGTATATCCTATATGCCAAACCTCTTGTTCCAATTTTTCCCCTCCTTCCCCCCATCCCCTCCCCCAGATGGCAGGATGACTAGTAGATGTTAAATATATTAAAGTATAAATTAGATACACAATAAGTATACATGACCAAACTGTTATTTTGCTGTACAAAAAGAATCGGATTCTGAAATATTGTATAATTAGCCTGTGAAGGAAATCAAAAATGCAGGTGGACAAAAATAGAGGGATTGAGAATTCTATGTAGTGGTTCACACTCATTTCCCAGAGTTCTTTCACTGGATGTAGCTGGTTCAGTTCATTACTGCTCCATTGGAACTGATTTGGTTTATCTCATTGCTGAGGATGGCCAGGTCCATCAGAATTGGTCATCATATAGTATTATTGTTGAAGTATATAATAATCTCCTGGCCCTGCTCGTTTCACTTAGCATCAGTTCGTGTAAGTCTCTCCAGGCCTTTCTGAAATCATCTTGTTGGTCATTTCTTACCGAACAATAATATTCCATTCATATACCACAATTTATTCAGCCATTCTCCAATTGATGGGCATCCACTCAGTTTCCAGTTTCTGGCCACTACAAAGAGGGCTGCCACAAACATTCATGCACATACATATCCCTTTCCCTTCTTTAGTTTCTCTTTGGGGTATAAGCCCAGTAGTAACACGTCTGGATCAAAAGGTATGCACAGTTTGCATATCCTATAATCTTAAGTTAAGGGAAGAGAAGCCAGTACAAGTAAAGCAGTAGAACATCTCAAGGAGGTAGCATGTCTTGACTACTGTGTCTCCTCAGACCCAGATGGAAAAGTCCATGATCCTGAGCCCCAAAGCCTTGCATATAGCAGTATCTTCCAAACCACCAGAGTAGGTCCAGCTCAGTTATTAAAACCAAATGTTGAAGAGAGAAATTGTAGAGAAAAAAGGACCTGTTTTCCTCATCACTGCAGTAACAATTTCTGATTAATTACTGTCGGCCAATGGCAGATACCCCTCCCTGGCATTGGTCTTGCTTCCACCTCAGTCCTCACCCTCATCATCCAAGGAGGCACTTCCTGTAGAAAAAGAGTGAGCCATCCACATATAGGGCAAATAGGCAACCCAAGCTTAAGTGGCCAAGTATCCTCATGGAGGGATGGTAGGCAGTATGTGCCAGGCAAGTCACATCATTTACCTGGAGCACTGTTTCCCGTCAGACTGATGGAGACAACCTGGACTTATTTCTGGACTTATTCTTGCACTTATTCCTACAACCGGAAGGATTCAAAAAATTCTGTTCCCCAGTTTTTGGTACTATCAGATGATTTAATACCAGAAACTGATAAGATTATGTCAGTGGAAATTACATTAAAAAGGAAGAATTTTCTTCTCCTGCTTTGTCTGCATTCTAATAACTATCCGAATTTTCTTTTGGATTTGCTTTGAAATCTTGCATATGTGTTATCTCCCTCATTAGAATGTGAGCTCCTTGAGAGTTAGGACTATCTTTTCTATTTCTATCCCCAGATATTTGTACATGGCAAGTTCTTTTTTTTTTTTTTTTTGAACTTTTTTTTAAATAACTTTTTATTGACAGAACCCATGCCTGGGTAATTTTTTTTACAACATTATCCCTTGTACTCACTTCTGTTCTGACTTTTCCCCTCCTTCCCTTCACCCCTTCCCCAGATGGCAAGCAGTCCTATACATGTTGAATATGTCACCGTATATTCTAGATACAATATATGTGTGCAGAACCGAACAGTTCTCTTGTTGCACAGGAAGAATTGGATTCAGAAGGTAAAAAATAATGCAAACAGTTTACATTCATTTCCCAGTGTTCTTTCTTTGGGTGTAGCTGCTTCTGTCCATCCTTGATCAATTGAAATTGAGTTAGATCTCTTTGTCAAAGAAATCCACTTCATGGCAAGTTCTTAATAAATGTGTCATTTATTCATGGGGAAATGTTTTCACTTGTCAGTTGCTGGTTTGAACTTGAGGTCAGGTAGGAAGACAAAAATGCCCAGTTAACAAAATTTTTTTCCTTTTTTTTTCCCTTTCAAAATTTCAAATGACTGGTAGAATTCTAAAAAATATTTCAGGATATTCATTGATTGAAGAAAGTAAAAGTTGACATGGATAATATCTCAAAGTTTATGTTGTTAATAGAAAATTTTCCCAATTTCCCAATTTTTTTTTTTTTTTTGATTTGCTGCTTGACTGGTGCAATTTTTTTTTTTTGGGGGGGGGGGTTATAGCTTGCTTTTCAGCATTGTTCTGAAGAGAGTTAGTATATCAAGCTTGATCTGCTACTAGAGGAAAGATTCTTCTAAGTTTGTGTAATGCTGGCTCACTACAGTTGACTTGGCAAGCAGAGCAAATAACATGATGTCCACATGAACTTTAATATCACATGGTAGTTCTGTAAACCAAAACATAAACTGATAGATATAATTCAAGCCTGTCACTCTTAGTTATTGTCCTTTTTAAATGACATTGTTTCAAGCAAAATTGTGTTTCCATCGTCTTTTCTTTTTAACTTTATAGTCAAATGAATATAAAGTAAACTTCCTGTATGTGTATATAGCACAAATATAATTGGCAATCTATTTCTGAGTCTTATAGTATGGGAAAAGTTAGAAGCGATATGAAAGATTAGGCTCATTTACTTTTAAGTTTTTAAGGAAAATTGTCTTCAAGTCCTCTGAGAAGATAGGTTATTAGTGGAATTAAAATCGTTAGGGCATACATTTAAATATTAAAACTTTTGTAGGTCAGCTGACTGAAATAAAAGCTTAACAAATTAATTTTAGAAACAAATTACTTTCAACTTGAAAATATATATATTTTTAAAAAAGGATTAAAAGTTTTTAGTACTACACAGTTCAAAATATTAGCATTCCTGAAGTCTATCATCTTTTCTTGGAGATATTCCTTTTTTCTAGATATATTGGAAAAACACTGAAGTTGAATATTTTTATATGAACTCAATATATTTTGTACTTCTATACTAATTTTATCTAGTGAATTATTGCACACTGAAAGGGATTGTATTGTTTCCCCTTTTGACATTATGATATTGATAAATCTTATATTTATATAGATGTTCACATTTTAAAGGATTATAGAATTTCAGAGGTGAAAAGGAACCTCAGGTGTTACCTAGTCCAATCCATCCATGCCTGAACAAAAATCACTTTTATCACATACCCAACAAGGTGGCTTTCCTCCATGACTTGAGGACCTCCACTAAGGGAGAACTCACTATACATTCTGTTCCTTGTTGGGATAGGTCTAAGTGTTAGGAAGTTCTTATTTCCCTCATATCTAAATTTGCCTCTTTGGAATCTCCAGCCTTTTGTTCTAACTCTGTTGTGAGAAGTCTATTCTTCCCCCTTCACAACCTCCTGCTCCCTTCTCCCCAAGTAATAGTCCTTCAGTTATTTGAAAGCATAATTTCCCTGCTTCCCACTTGGGGAAACATTTTTCTTCTTTAGGCTAAACACGTACAGTTCTTCCAACTGATTCTTACACAACATGATTTTGAGACTTTTCATCATTCTGGTTGTTGTACTTGGACTTTATTTGGCTGATGAATGTCATTCCTAAAATATATTTTTCTAGAACTGGATACAATATTCCAGCTCTGACCAGACCAGATTAGAGTGGTGCCACCTTTTTCTCTTTCTGAGCCTGTACTTCTCAGTGCTGCCTTAGGTCATATTAGCTTTCTTGCCTGCCATATCCCACACTATTGCTTTCTGTAAATTTTGTAGCTCTCTAAAATCTTTGTGTCTATTTTAGATGAACAGACATCTCGCTATCCTTACCACATTTTGTATGAAATTAATATTTTGAACCCATATTTAAGACTTTATCAATTTTTATTCTGTTCAACAATTATTATGTTCCAACTAAGGAAAGTATTGTGGAAATACAAATACAGTTATGATAATCTCTTCCTTCTAGATTTTATACTATTAGATTCAGTCCAGGGTTATAGACTGTTAAGTAAGGTCTTTTTTATCTTTACTCAGTCATTCATTAGGTTAGCAATGCCCTTACAACTTCAAGTTGCTTGCAAATTTGAATGCTGTCTGTGCTTTGATTCAAGTAATTAATAAAAGTGAATAATATCAAAGATAGCTTGGGCATTTCACTACAAGGTCTTTTTCCAGGCTCATAATCAAAATATTAACATCTAGTCTTTGTATCTATCTATTCAACTAATTCTGAATCCATCTAATTCTATTGTTGTTTAGCCTACAATTTTCATATTTATCTCAAGAATATAGCCTAAGAGATTTTTTTTTTTTTCAAATGCTTGGCTGAAATCTAGATAAACTATTAGCATTCTTGTGATGAATAACCCTTGGTTGATGGCCTTTTAACTGGGTTTCCTGCCTTCAAATCTCATCCTCCTGTTGTTCATTTTCTACTCAGTTATCTACCTGATTTCCACTCCAAATTATATGTATAACTATATCAGTCTTCTGCTCAGTAATCCGCAAAGGTTTTCTACTACCTCCAAGATCAATAAATAATAGTACTATTTTAAAGCTTTTCATGATCCAGCCTTTTGTTAGCTTCTAGTCTTTTTATACTTTATTTTCCTTTAAGCATTCTATGATCCACCTATGCTGTCCTAATTTGTTGTTGCTGTTGTTCAGTCATTTAGTTGTGTCTCTTTGTGACCCATGGACTGTACTGTGCCATACTGGCCATGGGGTTTTCTTTGCAAATTTTTGTGAGTGATTTGCCATTTCCTTCTCCAAATTTATACAGGCAGGGGTTAAGTGACTTGCTCAGGGTTACACACTTACAAATGTCTGGGGTCAAATTTGAACTCTAGTCTTTCTGACTCCAAGCCCAATACTCCATAGACTAGGTGACTTAACTACCCTTTGTTGGCATAATTACATTTCTTCAAACATGACATTCTGTCTCCCAGCTCTGGAATCCTCTGCCTTTTTACTTCATCTTCTTAATTCCTTTGACTTCCTTTAAAACTCAGCTCTTCTTTGGGAGGCATGTCCCAGTCCCTCTAGCTATGTTAGTGCCTTCTCCTATAATACCTTCTACCCACTTTTATCAACTTATTAACTCTTAATATGTATATAGTTATTTACATATTGTTTTCCCCATTAGAATGGGACCTATGTGAGTGTTTTTGACAGTATTTTTGGTTTTTCTTTTTGTCTCTTGTATTTATGTGTGGAATGTGTGTGTGTGCATATACATGTGTATATATATATATATATATATATATGCACACACAACACTTATAGTGCTTAATAAATGCTTATTGACTGTCTGATAAAGAAAATAAGGTTAGTCCAGCATAACCTGTACTTGGAGATATGTCTCTGTGATTGTTATTTCCTTTTTAAGACATTTCCTAAGTATTCCTTTAATAATGCCCTCTATAATTTTGCCAGAAGTACCTTGCAAACTTTTCTGTCTTGTGACATATTTGCCCTTCTCCACTCCTTTGATATCTTTCCCTTTGTTCCATGGTCTTTCATAGATAATATAGCTCATTATCAGATAAGCTCAGCATTCACATTTGCCAGTACTCCCATATAGCTAAATTCAACGAATGTTTAAGTGCCTACTCTGTTCCAAGATCTGTGCTTAAGTGTTGGGAATGCCTTCTGATATTGTGTTATGGCTGAAGCTTAGTGAGGTGAACTCATAG
The DNA here is from genome assembly GCF_902635505.1 of Sarcophilus harrisii. Lineage (NCBI taxonomy): Eukaryota > Metazoa > Chordata > Mammalia > Dasyuromorphia > Dasyuridae > Sarcophilus > Sarcophilus harrisii. Next base: position 149,832,117 of record NC_045427.1, read on the forward strand.
TATAACTAGGTACTTTTTGCTATCTCATTTATATTAGGCATCAACTTTTTTTTATGCACATACTTTCCAAGTATTTATTATATATATATCAGCACAACTTTGACATAGATCCTTTACAAAATGAATAATCAGATATGATCATTCTTCAGGAAGCTTCAATTTAAAAAATATTATATTTAATTTTTAAATTAAAAAAATTTATTCAATAAAAGTGGTTTTCAGTCCCTATGCAGAAAAGTATCTTTGACATTTTGATGACGCCAGAGGAGGAAGGACAACATATTTTATGTTTACTAACTAACCTGAATATTTTAGAAAAATGGAGAATCTGGAAAATCTAAAACAGTCTTAACTAGGATGACCTGTTCAGTCTTAAAGGCCTGACTAACTATGCTGCTTTTCTTTCTAGTTTGAAGCTTCTTCTCTTATACTTCCATCGTTCTTTATCTTTTATCTTAAAATTTTTTTTTTTTCATTTTAAACTTTACCAAAAAAATGAGAAAAGGAAAAAAAAGGAACATTGCCATGTATTCAATATAAAACAATAAAATTTCATTTCAGGAAAACCTATATAGTAAATACTACACATTATTTTCAAAGCTATTCAGTTTTTCTTTGTTTTCTTGTAGATTTTCTTTTATTCTCTATTTGTGTATATGTATATATACATATACACAAATACATTTTATAAACATACACATATATATATATATATATATATATATATATATACTTATATACATATATGTAAGACCATACTGTATATTTTTTACCTGTCATCTTTTTCTCTGAAGGTAGATAGTATCTTCTTTCATAAGTCCAAGTCTTTCTATGTTTTTCTAAATCAATCAACTCATTATTTCCTATGGCATAGCAATATTCCAACCTAATTGCATCTTATCTGAGAGATTGTCTATAAAAATTTTCCCCATTTTCTGCATTCCTTCTGTTCTTGTCTACAGTGATTTTACTTATACTAGAATTTAAATTTAAAATAATAGAAATTATTCATTTTATACTTCAACAATACTCTCACTTTATATTATAGTTTAAGGTCTGATACTGTTGAATCTGCTGCTTTTTTCCTGACGTTTTGTTCTTCCAATGGATTTTGTTATTATTTTTTCTAAATCGATAAGATGATTTTTTAGTAATTTAATTGGAATGGCTTTGAGTAAATAAATTATGTAAAATTGTCATTTAAAAAAACTTATATTAACTTTACCTACCCATGAACAATAAATATTACTTCACTTATTTAGATTTGATTTTGTGTGTTATGTTTATAAGTTTATAGTTCATGTGTTTGTTTTGACAGGTATACTCTTAGGTATTCTATACTAGTTAATTATTTTAAATGATCTAAAACTATACTGAGTAATATGGCTGACAGTGTAGTTCCATATTTTTCTCTTTTGATTAAGTCAATTTTAGCTTTAACTTTGAGATCATGATTGGTATGACTGAGCTAGCACCCAGGACACCCCAGAATCAGCCGGAGTCAGGATAAGCAAAAGTACTTAATCTTTATTCTTGGTCCCCAGACACAGGATTGAACAGAATGGAAGCAGAATCTCCGCAACTACCTAACTCCTCCTCCTCGGCTAGCGCCTTCTTCCTCGGCTACAGCCAAGAGTGTGACCCTGGCTAGCTTTACTCCACCCCCTGTTCCCTCCTACAATCCTCTTTACACCAATCATTGAACCAGCACAGGATCCATTTTCCAAGCATATGCCCATAGAGTATTGTCCAATCGGTAGTTAGCCTCAATTGCTGGGCAGCCCTGACCTCAGTGCATTGATTCAATAGTTTCAGCCCTTTACAGGTATCCTTGCTTTTTTTATATAATAAATTCTGCTCCTGCCCTTTATTTTATTTTTGTGTGTATCATTTTTATAGCAAAATATAGTTGAATTCAAATTTTTAATCTGCTGTTTCCATTTATTAGTATCAAGAAAACAAATAATTTATCAACTAATACCACATCATCCATATGTAGAACTAATGTTTTTTTTTTTTATTTTATTTTTTTTATTTAATAGCCTTTTATTTACAGGTTATATGCATGGGTAACGTTACAGCATTAACAATTGCCAAACCTCTTGTTCCAATTCTTCACCTCTTACCCCCCTCCCCTCCCCTCCCTTAGATGGCAGGATGACTAGTAGATGTTAAATACATTAAAATATAAACTAGATACACAATAAGTATACATGACCAAAACGTTATTTTGCTGTACAAAAAGAATCAGACTTTGAAATATTGTACAATTAGCTTGTGAAGGAAATCAGAAATGCAGGTGGGCATAAATATAGGGATTGGGCATTCAATGTAATGGTTTTTAGTCATCTCCCAAAGTTCTTTCTCTGGGCGTAGCTGGTTCAGTTCATTACTGCTCCATTGGAAATGATTTGGTTGATCTCGTTGCTGAGGATGGCCAGGTCCATCAGAACTGGTCATCATATAATATTGTTGTTGAAGTATATAATGATCTCCTGGTCCTGCTCATTTCACTCAGCATCAGTTCGTGTAAGTCTCTCCAGGCCTTTCTGAAATCATCCTGTTGGTCATTTCTTACAGAACAGTAATATTCCATAATCATATACCACAATTTATTCAGCCATTCTCCAACTGATGGACATCCATTCAGTTTCCAGTTTCTAGCCACTACAAAAAGGGCTGCCACAAACATGTAGAACTAATGGTTCCAGCAAATAGAGAAGTTTTGAATGCTGTGGATAAATTCACTTAGCTAGATAGTGGATAATGAAGTTGATGAAGGCATTATTAGAGTTTGGGAGGCTCTCAAGGAAAGTCTGGCAGAGGAGAGGTATTAGACTGACCACCAAACTGAAGGTCTACAGAGCTGTTGTGCTGAGCTCATTGTTGTGAGCCTGTGAAACTTGGACAGTATGCCAAGAAACTGAGTCTTCTTAGGAAGCTTCTGAAGATCACCTGGCAGGAGAAGATACCAGGCACTGAGGTGCTTTTCTCAAACTAAATGGTGAAGTGTTCCAACTCTGCTTCAGGGAGTGCAGTTTCATTGAGCTGTTCACATTATGCTAATGTCAAGTGTATGCTTGACAAAAAGACTATTTTATGGAGCACTCACACAGGGCAGGTATTTACCAGATGGTCAAGAAAAGCTATACAAAGTCACTCTCAAGATCTCTCTTAAGAGCTCTAGAATTGATTGTATGACATGGGAGACACTGGCACGGGACTGCTTACCATGGCCCACCTCATCAGAGAAAGTGTCATGTTCTATAAGCAAAGCAGAACTGAAGTAGTTAAGAAGAAATGCGAGATACACAAAAGTTAGAAAATCCTCTCCAAATGTTCATAGAGATTATTTATATCTGACCTGTGCTAGAAGATTCTGAGCTATATTGGTCTGATTAGCTACAGTTGGACACACTAAGTTGACTCTAATATTCATCCCATTCACATTTTAAGCTATAATTATTTGTTGTGTATCTTCCTCCTTCCTTTTTTTCCTTACTCTGCTTCTCACCCTATCGCTCTACCAACTACCTTGCCCTCTTATTCCTTAATCTACCCCCCATTCCTTCCCTTATCCATGTATATATGTATATATATGTTGTTAGCTTTTATCCATTTCTGATGAGAATAAGATTTCAGCACTACCTTCTTTCCCCCCATCACCGTCTTTTATCAGTTTTTCCTTTTATGACTCACTTGTGTGAGATATTATTCCTTTTTATCTCTCTGCACACATTTTTTTAAGAATCACCCCCTCATACATAGCTCAACCCAAGCCTTTCTTTCAAACTCTCCAAATAATGATCCGTCATAAGAGTACTGATAATGCTTTCACATATAAAAATAAATAATTTGACTTAAATGAGCCCCTTATAATTTGTCTTTAATGTTTACTTCATATTTCTCTTGGGGATCTTATATGCTAAATTTCACCTTAAGTTCTGCTGTTTTTGAAACAAATAACAAATAACCGAGTTTTTTCAATTTGTTGTGTCCATTTTTTTTCCATTCAGGATTATACTTAACTTTTCTGGGTAAGTTACCCTTGATTATAATCCCAGATTTTTTGCTCTACAAAATATGTATTCAAGACATAGAGTGAGTCCTTAAATGTAATAGCTGCTAGCTCTTGTGTAATTTTTATTGTAGCTATATGATATCTAATTTTTTTTTCCTTGTGGATTGCAATATTTTCTCCTTACTTGGTAGCTTTGAAACTTGTCTATGATGTTCCTATAAGTTTTCCTCCTGGGAACTTTTTCAGGTAGTGATCCATGAATTTCTTGTTCTAGAACTTTAGGGCAATTTTCCTCGATAATTTCTTGTCATTAAAATTTTAATATTTAAATTCTTTTTTTAATGATAATTTTCATGTAGTCCAACTATTTCTATATTATTTCACTTCAATCTGTTCTCCAGATCAATTGTTTTTCTGATGAGATCTTTCACATTCTTTTCTGTTTTTTTCATTCTTTGGGATTTTATTTTATTATTTCTTCATGTTTAAAAGTGTTATTCGCTTCTCCTTACTCAATTTTATTTTTCAAGGAATTATTTTTTCTTAAGTTTTTGATTTTCTAGTTCAAGTTGATTGACCTTTTCATAAGTTTCTTAGATTGCTCTTATTTTTTCTTACCTCATAATCAAAAATTTGATTTTTAAAGGCCTTTTAAGTTCTTTCAAGAATTATTTTTTGTGATTTCTCATTTAAAAAGGAGTGCCTTTTTAAGCTCCATTATTTTCCTCTGAATATAAATTTAGGTTTTCTCTGCCCCAAAGTATCTATTTATGGTGGGTTCTTCCTCCTTTGCTTACTCATTTTTATTTTGTCTTAGCAGCTATGAGTATAAGCAAGTTCTAGTCCTGTGGGTGCTTTAAGCTTCTGGTCCTTCTCACTGTTCTTTTCCGAGGTTTCTCCCACAGCCACACTGTCCCACAGATGATCTTGTTCCCTGTGGTCCCTCCATGAACTGTCCTCTGTGGTCTGGACCTGAAATGAGGGGCTCTGCCTTTCTGCAGGTGCCCAGAGCCAGCAGGGTCTGGGCTCCCACTACCGTATTCAAGGAGACTGTGTTCATTGCTTCTCTCAGCAGCCCCAGTCCTGAACGAGGCTGGTCGGCGCAGCAGGGATTGGGGTCCCTCCGCATTGGAAGATCCTTGCTGCTTCTAGGGAGCTGTCAGACAGCACCTGCCCCCTCTGTTCTGTGAGTTGAATGTTTTTGAGACTGAGTCTGTCTCCCAACCCCCGCTGCTCCCAAGGCTTATCTGCAGAATCTGCACAGTTGACCTGGAGGCATTTGCAGGTCATTTTATTTCAACCTCTGCCTTTGGAAGTTGGGTCTTTCCTGTGATCTTCTCTAGTTATTTTTAGGAGGATAGTTGCTTTACCCTTACTTTTGTTTATTTTTCCTGCTCTACATTACCTCTGAGACCTGTGTTCTGGGTCTTTTTTTTTTTTTTGGAGGGGGGGAGGAACATTTGGAGAGCTGAAAGTTTCCCACCTACTCTGCCATCTTCCCAGAATCCTCTTCCATAGTACTTAAGAAATGTATCATGAAAACATTAATTGCAGAGTTATTTGTGTAGATATCTTAGCGACTTTATTATACTGTAAGAGCTTTGCTCTTAGTAATTATATTATTCATTTTTGCTTTTCGGTTAGTATCTGGACTGTGCTTAATACACAGTACATACACAAAAGATGGAAAAAAAACACCAAATATTTTTATAGGACTTTTTCCTTTGAATAGACAGAGTATGTGGTTACTTTTATAGCATCATTTGAAGGGGTTACTGAAAAACTCACTTCTTTAGTATCTCCTTATAGTCTACAATTCACATGATGAGAGTCATTGGAGGGTTTTATTTCTTACAGTTTACATCACTTTGGAACTTCTCCAACCATTCCCCCATATCATAGGAAACTCTTTATGGGGAAAACTTTACTGTCCTGCAAGATCTCATGTCCTAATGATTGGAAGGTTGAGTCATGAACTCTGAAACCTCCATTTAATAAGGGAGTTGAGCTTAGGACATCTCATTTTTCATCTGGATAGACTACTTTGCGATTTCTCTGATTTTTCCACCCTGTCCCCTTTGTGTAGCTTCTCTGGCACCATGATCTCCTGCTTTTCAGCTTTCTTTTGTGTGTTGTCTTTTTCTCCATTTATTGTAAGCTACAACATCTAGTTACAACGGGGTTTGAATCTTAGCTCTGTTATTTTTCTGTGACCTTGCTGAGTCCCTTAATCTTGCTGTGTCTCAGTTTCTCATCTATAAAATGATGATGACACCAGCATGATTTTCCTTATTAGTAGTTTGGTATAGTGAATAGAGGCAGGACTTACTTATGAGTCTGGAAAACCTGTTTTCAAGCCCTGCTTCCTACATAGGTGGTTTAGTCCCCCAAACCTCTTAGTGCATGGGCATCTGCCTGAGGCTGCATTTGCAGAAGTGCTGACTTATTGGTAGAACTCATCGGGGAGTTCTCCATACTAGTGAAATCATATGTCTAATTGCTATTTATATCCCTGTGTCTTAGGATGTTGTGAGGAAAACACTTTGTAAAATCATGGAATTTTGCAAATATTCAATTGTTTATATACCTCAGGGTAAAAATGAGAGACTAAGGACTATTCCCCCTAAAAGCTGCTTTTTCACCAAAGTTGAGTAGAATTTGGAACCAGGAAGGCCTATATTATAATCAAAAGTATTTTGTTTCATTTCAAAGCAGAGCCACGACGGTGTCATTAAAAGGACAATGTAGTGAAGTTCAGTTCAGTTAACTTTTATTACTTTGGTTGACATGCACATGTAGTTAACCTTCCACCTTTCTAAAATATATTTATTGGGTAAATTCACTTATCTGAATCATAAATGAGAACCAGAATTGTAAGCAGTTAAAGTTGAAATGGTACAGTTTGGGTTCTTGCCTAAAATGGTTATAATTAAAAGAAAAATGTTCTGGTGCTTACATGAGGATAAGCTTTCATTGATGTAAAAAATTTTGCTCCCTAGAATTACATCGCCCCCATAGCTTAATCTTAGAGAGTGGTATGAGGGAAAGGTTCAGAGATTTGTTTTATGATTGCACAACTATTAATTTGTCAGAGGCAGAACTTAAACCCAGGTTTTTCTGATTCTCCAGACCTGTTTCCCTGAAACTTGCTATCTCTCAGTGTAAAGTGAGGGTGGTAGAAAGAGAGATGATACATTCAGCATCCTAAGTTTAATTATTGGCTTTGATAGGACTTGTGCAAGTCACTTTAACTCTATGAACCTTGTTTTCTTATGATGATCACAATGATCATCATACCAGCACTATCTCACAGATTTTTGTGGAAGAAAATCCTTAGTATACCCTAAAGTGCTACATAAATATGAGTTATTATAGCTTAAGTCTTAGCCTTATTAATTTCATTTTGTAGACAGATAGTTGCTTTCTTATGTTCCATTTGTTTATAAATTGTGGGCTTCGGACAACTTTTTATAGTTGCTTAAGCAGAATTACTAGTAATGCTGAAGTCATGATGTGTTTAGATACCAAACAAAATAGTGTCCAGAGTATAACAATTTTAAAATATGTACTTAGATTTTTGGATGGACATATGATTTAATCAGTATGAATATATATATATATATATATATATATATATATTTTTTTTTTTCCCCAGTGGATTTAAATTCAACAGATATTTATTAAGCACCTATTAATAGTCAAAGACTGTGTTAAGTACTGGTAATACAAAGATGAAAACAATAACCTTTCTCTTCATAGAGCTTGTAGTTTCAATTGGGCTTTTGTAAAGGTGGAATACATACAAATAAATTTGATGATATCAAGTAGAATGTGAAAGGAGAAAAGAAGAGGGTCCAAAGTATTTTAAATTTATGGAGTTTGAGATTAGCTTCATTAGTTACATTAGGGAAAACTTTGTGGAGAAGGTATTACTCAATTAGGTCTTAAAAAAAGTAATAGATTTCACTAAGTGGAGATGGGGAGCTGCTGTGGTAGTGCAGACATGCCAGACATTGAGTAGAAGTAGGAGCAAAAGCACTGAAGAAGAAGTAGGGCAGTAGCTGAAGTCATTTTTATTATAGTATGTAATATAGATATTTATATAGATTATTCTTATTGTGAATTTAAACTTTTAAACCACTATATTTTACAAAAGTTTTTTTTTTTTTTTTTTAAAGAAACTAACCATTAGAAGGACAAATATTTTATTTTTACTATGGTGATGTGTCAGATGCTCATCATATTAATGGCTGTAGTTGATATTGTGGTGAAACTACTCATATCTCTAGTTAAAACCAGTTTCATTCCATTTAATTCTTTAAAAAAGTTAACTATTTAACGTGACTGATTCTTTTAAGAACTAAAAGTAGTTTATTCTAGAGACTATTCTATAAAACTGCTAGAATCTGATAGAGATTATTAAAGAAACCAATTAGAAGAAATTTTAAAGTTCTCTTTTGGGAAAGGGGATTGAGTGATTTAGAAGCTTATTGCTAGGAAATAGTTCTCTTTCATAATTGGAAAAAGAAAAGTCAGGATTGAAATTATTTATGTTCATTCAGTGTGATTTTTTTTTTCTTCTGGTTTTGTATACATAAAGCCAATTTCTTATTCACACAAAGAGAGAGGAATCTGGATAGTTACAGATTTTGGAATACTAAGATGGTACCGTATAGCCTTGTCTACAGTGAGATGTTAGTAACCAGTTAAAGGTTTTTCTAAAGTTGAAAGTGAACTTTCAGTAAAGATTTTTGATGCAAAGCAGTAAAGACGGATGAGAGCTAAGAGCCATGTATATCCCCAGTGGGCTTTTGAATAAAAAAAATTTCAGGGTGACATAAAAGTACTTTTACTTTGACTAGGGATAGTAAATTTCCTTCTTTCTACGGAAGATTTGTTATTTATTAATTTTTCATATGTGTACTATCTCTGGGGTGATTGCTTGATACAAATGCTATTTCTATTAATTAAGTAATAACTACTTTCAAGTGAAAAATTAAATTTTAAATGTGATAGATAATGTTAAAAAATATTCGGAAGTATATCAAAAAGAATTCTTCTTAGGCTGGATAGTTCTCAATTTACTAACCTTTTCTTTTCTAGCCAATGGTCTTGTGTTTGGTTCTCTAGGCCCCACTCTGGCCTTGTCCTGTTCCAGAGAATGATTTTTCCTATGCAAAGCTCATTTTAAAAAATCTGGCATACATGTTTTTCTACAAACTTCTTAATCCAGGTAAGAAAGTCATAGCTGAACAGTCCGAAGACTTGATTCTTATTTCTGACTGCCAAGCTAAGTGAGAACTGCAAAGCTTTGGTATCATCCACTATATGGGCTAGACTAAGGCTTGAACCTTCTAAAGTGGAGAGGAAAGCTTTAGGATTTCTGACTTCTTTTTTGTTTTTTATTTACTTATTCTTTTTACATATTTTTCTTAAGTTCTGTCCTTACCAGGAAGATTATCCAGGAAAAGACTTGAGACTTGATTCTCCAAAGGGGAATGTTCTCCTCTGCATGTTTGTTTTTCCTTTTTTCCTCTTTTCTCTTTGGTACTACTTATACCAGGAGGACTACCCAGTAAAACCTGTATAAACATTTAAAAGTGGAAGGTTTAGAATGGTGGTGACATAGAAACAGATCCTTGTGTGCTGCATATCGATCTAGAAACCTCCATGTTAATATTATCTTATGTGTCTGTTTAGAGCTAAGTATATGGTGGTGAAGTTCTTGGTTAAACCTAATTTCTGCCAGACTGCTTTCCAGTTTTCCTAAAAGTTTTTGTTGAATAGAGAACTCATTTATCTATTTATCTTTACTCCCAAACCCAGTCCTCCTCACCTCCTTCCTACTTCTGTCAGTTCTTATTTTTGTTACAGTTAAGCAAGTTTACCACGAGTCATCCTTAGTTCTCCACTGCTGGGGTTAGTGTGCCCCCTGATGAAAGATTGCCAGGGGCTGACTTCCGGGCCATCCATTTTCATCCCCTGTAGCCAACCAGGTGGTCAGTTGTTTGGGGAAATATGATCAGCATCTTTCAGTTTTATCTATTCAACTATTTTTGTTGAGACCTTAAACCTCTCATCTTAACTCTTACCAATTAGCCTCCTAATTGGTTCCCATTTCTAGTCTCTTCCTTCCCCATTATACCATTCATGTAACTGTCACAGTACTATTTCTAAAGCAAGTTTGATATCGCTTGCTCAAGAAGTTTCAGTTTCTTTTTCTTGCTGTTAGTACAAAATGCAGTCTTCTCTGACATTTAGTCTTTTACAATCTAATTTTGTGTCTTTCCATGCTGATTATATACTACTCTCTCATTCTCTATAATACTGACAAATTGGCCTGCTTCCCATATAAGATATTCCATCTCCAGCCTCCATGCAGCTGCATTGATCTCTTGCTTCGAATGTTCTCTTTTATCTCTATATCTTAGAAGCCTTGGATTCCTTTCAAGTATAAGTGCCACCTCCTACTAGATGATTTGCTTTACCTTCTATTTGTGTCTCCCCTCCTCTTATTCTTTGTTTTAATTTGGTATGTATACACACATGCCATTGTTTGTGGAATACCTTGATTTCACAAAGGCCATATCTAGAGAGTATAGACTCTGGTAGGTCTTTTCATGATGTAAATGCTTCAAAGATAGTTTGAATGACATACTGTATACCCACTATCTGGTTTCCATTTACCTTTCTTGTTTATTTTCATGTTATGTCCCTCCATTCATTTTGCACCAGCATAGTAATTATTCTTCACATCACACCTCCCATATCCATGCCTTTTTATAAGCTATTTCCTATACCTCATCTCTATTTATCTGTTTCTTTAAGACTCAGTTCAGGTCCCATTCCCAGGACCATTGTTGATTACTTTGCTTTTCTACCCTGGTTATTAGTGTTCTCTTTTTTCTCACATTATATTTGGAACTTAAATCCATGAATTTTAAATTTTAAAGGACCTCAGAGGTAAAATAGTATTATCCCTTTGTTTTATTTTTTAAATAAATTTAATTTTACATTTAAATTCTTTCTCTTCCCATTAAGGTAAGAAACTTTTACAAATATGAACTGCATTGACTATATTTTGAAAAAAGAAAGAGAAAGAAAAAAATATGCTTCAATCTGCACTTTGAATTTATCAGTTTTCTATCTGGAGGCAGATAGCATTTTTTATTATGAATCCTTGTGTTGACCAGTCTTTATAATATTGTTTTTACAGTAGTGTTCTTACTGTGTACAGTGTTCTCCTAGTTCTGCTTACTTCACTTTGCATCAGTTTATATTTCTTTCCAGATTTTTCTGAAATCTCTCCTGTCATTATTTCTTACAGTATTCTTTCTCATTCATATTGCTATAATTTCTTCAGTCATTCCCCAGTTGGCCATCCTATGTTTCAATTCTTTGCCACAACAAAAAGTGTTATTGTAAGTATTCTTGTACATATAGGTCTTTTCCCTCTTTCTTTGATTGCCTTGGAATATAGATTTTAGTGGAATTATTGCTGGGTTAAAGGGTATATATAGTTTAATAGCTTTTTGGATCAGCTTCCGGATTGCTTTCCAGAGGGATTACACTAGGTCACAGTTCTGCCAACAATGCATTTAGGATGCCTATTTTCCAATGGAGCATTTGTCTTTTCCCTTTTTTGTCATCTTAGCTAACCTGATGGGTATGAAGTGGTACCTCAGAGTTATTTTAATTTTATTTCTCTGTTAATTATAGATTTAGGACATTTTTTATGACATTTTTTATGAAGTGGTACCTCAGAGTTATTTTAATTTTATTTCTCTGTTAATTATAGATTTAGGACATTTTGATAGCTTTTATTTCTTCTTGCGAAAACTACTGATTGATAAATTTGTCCAGTTGGGAAATGACTCTTCTACATTTGGCTTAGTTCCTTATAAATGAGAGCTTTATCTGAGAAAATTGCTTCAAAGATTTTTCTCCATTTTCCTGCTTTTTAAAAAAAATTTTTTTACTGCCTTGATTTTGTTAAACCTTTATTTTAAAGATAAGGAATCTAAGGCCCATAGCGTAACTTGCTCAAGGTTATATTGATATTCACTAGTAGAAGTGGGATTTTAATCTTATAACTACTTATCTGTGTAAAGTTATAATTCCCTTAGAGGACTCATCTTAATAAAGGCACCATCTATATGCTGGGCTCTTTTTCTTAGGCTTAGTAAAGTACCACAGAGTATGTTTGTCTGTTTTTGTTACACACACACATACATACATACACACAGACAGTTTGCCCTTTTCTCCTTAGTTTTTTGACTGAGCTGTGTTGCAGCTGCTAACCAAACCAGCACAAGTTTCTGCCTTTTAATTTTCTGAGGCATTGGGAAGAGGGAAAGGCAAAGTTGAGTTCTGTTATAAGTTCTTATATTGGATTGACTTGTTTGGTGGTTAGAGGAACTGGGTGCTGAATGAGGGTGTTAAGCATTAGGCATTCACTTTTTCTGTTTTTAGTTCATAAGGTTTTTTACCTTATTTAGTTTCTTGATGTCCTAGAATATAGAAACAACTGGAATTGCTTTATCTTTTATGCATAATTTCTACTTTAGAGAGGTATGAGAGGTCATGAGGATAAATAAAACTATACTATCCCATTTGTTGGTTATTTAACCTGGAAACTGTAACAGACATTTGTGAAATGTTCACTATACTCCAGAGACTATGCTAAGTTCTAGAGAGATAGGGAGAATGACAGCTGTTGCAAAACTAGAGAAGTAGAAATAGCACTTTTTTTTTTTTTTTAAAGGAAAGAAAGTAAATGAACTCTGCCAACTATTAACTTATTTTCATGACATTCTAGTATATATTATTGAAGCAGTGGTTGGTAAACAGTTAGAAAGGAAGCAGTGATAACTAAAAGTCATTTCACCATATGTAGTACTTTCACCTGGCATTTAAACAATGTTTGTTAAATTAAATTGAATGACTTTATTAAGCAGTCATGCCTAATCAGGAGTCTTTTTGTTGTTCTTGACAGAATAAACTTGAAGATCTAAGAAATGAAAAGCTTTTGATAAAGCTTCTCAGGTTGTGCTTATGGATTAGCTGGAGAAATGGGCCAGAGATTATTACAGTTAGATGGATTTCGAACTGGTTAAAAACAACATGAAAAGATGGGTTGTTGTCAGCTCAGAAGGACATCTCTAATTAAGTGATCAAAATATACAGCTTTCACCTTTTGTTGCTCAGAATTTTTCATCAGTGACTTGATTGAAGGCAGAGATGACTTACCTCTCAAATTTGTGGTGAGAAATACCTAAGTTATTGGATGTTAGAGTCATCTTCTTGTGTCACATATTTACCTATTCTGTTTAGTGACTAATACTGAGTAAGGCATTGATTAAGGTGTTGATGATGCAAAGACAGATGTAAAACAGTCCTTTTTGTCAAGAACATTCCATTTTACTTGGAGTGTGAGTAGGAATATAATCACAAATAAGTAAATATAAGATAATTTGAGGAAAAGTAAAAACTGGGAGAGTAAGCTGAAAATTTTTTGTAGCAAGGAGCATATCCAAAATTTAGCCTTTAGGGAGCCAAGGTTTTTGATAGTTGGAGTTAAAAAAGGGCTGCCTTTCTTGGCATGGAGGTGTAGGGGACAGTCAGCCTATCTATAGGCATATATACAACTGAAGGAATGTCAAATTTGGGGAACATTTTTCTTGTTGAGAAGACAGAAAGACTAGATGATAGCACAGTCAGATGGATCCAGAACTGAAGGGACTCAGAGTTGTACTTAATAGTTCAATGTCAATGTGACGAGGTTTTTAGACAGGTACTTCAGAGACCTGTGTGTGTTGTTTAACATTTTTATCAGTGACTTGGATAAAGGTGGAGATGGCAAGTTCATTAGATTTGCAATTGATATAAAATTGGGAAGGCATAATTATCACACTGAATAACAGAACAGTATTAGAAGGTCTTAGTTTGAATTTTCCTCTGGCACTTTCTGTCAGTGTGATCCCAGGTAAACAATGATGATAATCATTTATATAGCCTGTGTACCAGCCAGTATGCTAAGGGATGTTCAAATATTATCTCTTTTGAAGTTCATAACAGTTCTGCAAAGTAGGTGCAGTTATAATCTCTTTTTACATATGAGGAAACTGAAGTAGCCAGAGGTTAAATGACTTGTTCAGAGTCACTTAACTAATACACTTTTGAACACAGGTTCTCTAGTACCTATCCATTGTAACATGTATTCTTATTTCTTGCTTAGTACTCTATCCACTGCATCACATACCTTTTCTGATAGGATTTTATCAATGAAAGTAGCATGAAAGAAGCAGTGTTATTATTTTTGTTTTGCTGTAGCATTTTAAGGTCCATGAGATCATTGCATCTGACCTGTAGCTGAAACCATCAATGTTATCTCCCCCATCAGAATCAGTCACTCAGTCATTAAGCTCTTATTAAGCATCTACTATGTGCCAGGTATTTGTGCTAAGGAATGGAGATATAAGTATTTAGACAATCCTGGCCTTCAAGGATCTTATTATTAAATAGGGGAGACAACAAGCAAACAAATAAATACAAGCAAGCTATATATAGGACAAAAAGGAATTCGTTATCAGAGGGGAAGCACTAGAATTAAGAGGGTTTGGAAAAGATTTTCTCTAGAAGCTGGGATTTTGGTTGGGATGTAAAAGAAGCCAGGAGTTAGAGATAAAGAGAGAGAAATAGCCAGAGAAAATGTTAGGAGCCAAGAAATTGAACATCATGGATGCCAGTCACTGGATCAGAGAACATGGTAGGGAGCAAAGGATAAAAAAAAACTGGAAAGTTAAGAATGGGAAAGATTATGAGGGCTTTTTAAGCCCAAAATGGATTTTGTAATTGATGCTAGAGACAAAAACCATTAGAGTTTATTGAGTGGGAGGGTAGGCAAAGTAGAATTGAAGTAGCACAAAAGAAATGTGAGATGCATAAATTTACAGATGTCTCCATTTGTACCCTACCTGTGGTAGAGCCTTCTGAACTCATATTACTCTGAGACACATTGTATCTTGAGCCCCATATAGTAATATCATTTTGGTCCTCTTCAACAAACATGAAGGACAACCACCAGATCTTTGGGAGTATACGAGATTTACTAAATGAAACAAGTAAAAATGGAAAAAGGGAAGAGAGTGATAGACAGCCCTGTGGGATAACTATGGTTAGTAGATGTGACTTGGATGAGTATCGAGCCAAGGGCACTGAGAATGAGATGTCTCATGTGTAAGAGAGAGTAGTATTCCTAATATCTGGAGAAAAGAACGTATTAAGGAAAGGATGATGAATAGAGCCAAAGGCTGTACAGAGGTCAAGAAAAATGAGGATTGAGAAAAAGTCATTGGATTTTGCAATTAGGAGATCATTTGTTGACTTTACATAGAGAAGTTTTGGTGGAATGATGAGATAGGAAGCCATATTGTAAGGATTAAAAGAAAGTGAGAGGGGAAGCTGTAAAAGCTGGAATGAGATGATTTGTTCAAGTTAAAGGTGTTTGCCCTGATAAGGAACAGGACTGCCTCTTCACCTGAGATAGGTATGAAGAAACATAGAGTGGCAGAAGGAACCTGACTGATATGAGATGAGGAAGAGAGAAGAAGAAACTTCTGGTGAATGACCTCAAAGTTTTCTATAACATATGAGGAAATTGAGGTAGCCAGAGGTTAAGTGACTTGTTTAGAGTCGCTTAACTAGTACACTTTTGAACACAGGTTTTCTAGTACCCAGTACTCTATCCAATGTAATATGTAATCTTTCTGATTTCTTGCTTAGCACTCTATCCACTGCATCACATACCTTTTCTGATAGGACTGTATCAATGAAAGTAGCATGAAAGAAGCAGTGTTACTATTTTTGTTTTGCTGTAGCATTTTAAGGTCCATGAGATCATTGCATCTGACCTGTAGCTGAAACCATCTATATGAGGGAAGGTTCTTAGCTGAGGAGATGGGGAGAGAGAGGGAGCCATGGAAAATTTGTTGTTCAGTTGTTTTAGTTGTATCCAACTCTTCATGACCCCACTTGGGGTTTTCTTGGCAAAGATACTAGAGCAATTTGCCATTTCCTTCTCTAGCTCATGTTATAGATGAAGAAATTAAGGCAAACAGGGTTAAGTGACTTGTCCAGGCTCACATAGTCAATAAGTATCTGAGGTCACATTTCAGTTCAGGTCTTCTTGACCCCAGGCCTGGCCTTCTACTCATTTTGCCACCTAGTTGCTGCATGAGAGGTTTGAGGAGGGATTAAAAGGTCTGAAAGAGCCATTTTGGGAAAGGGAATTGATATGGTAGGTGTAGGATTGCCTAGGAGAATAAGGGCATATTTGAGGTTGTGTAACATACATTTTTGGTAACCTAGTCAGAACAGTTACATGATTTTCTCCACCTTTGTTCATCAGTACTTGTATAGGAGTGATGAAGCTGGCGTATAATAGGATTGATCCAAGCCTGAAACTTGGCTGGCTTGGTGATATGAGAAAGGGACTGCGGATTCAAGAGATGTTGACAGTATAGAATTGAATTGGTTCTCCAAGGGATCAAAGTGAAGAAAAGAAGAGAAAGTGGTTACTACAGAAGTCATAGCTTGGGACAGAATTGAGGGATTGATGGTTTGGAGGTCATCATGTATGTGAAGAGTAGGATTTAATAAGAGAAGACAGAAAGAGAAAAGGAAAGCTAGTAGATTAGAGTCAGCTGAGGGAATTCAGAATTCTTGAACATGGAATTGATGAATTTAGGGGTGATGGCAAGATCAAAGGTATTTTGTGTGTGGGTGTGGGTGTGTGGTGTGTGTGGGTGAGAGAGAGAGAGAGAGAGATAAAGTAGAAGATAAGCTGTGGGAAATGATTAGGTTAAAGAACTGAACAGTTGGGATAGTTGAGGGAAAGGTAGTATGTCTATTGAATCCTGTAGAATGAGTGCAGGAGTTGGGAAAGAGAGAAAGACTGTAAGCAAGGCACTAAGCTCTCTGAGGAAGAAAAGGGTGTGTCTTGGAGATCTACAGACTGTAGATACTATGGTTTTATTGAGTGGAAAAGGTAAAAACCTCAGAGGAAGAGATTAATGTAGCTAGAACTTACAGAACTTAGAAGTAACAGTTGGGAGCAAGGAATATTCTACCTCCTCCACCTTGACCAGTGAACCCAACAATATTGAGTGAAATAACAGCCAGTACTGGAAAGGGTGACAAAGGTCATCTGAGGAGAGCTAGGTCTTGGTGATTGCTAGAAGATAGAATAAAGGGGAGGAAAATATTTAAGATGAAGATTAATTTGTTGCCAATAGAACAGGTATTTTAGAAGGTACAATGAAAGGGGTGGGTTACATTTGGTTGGGACTTTTTGTGAGGAAGGGTTGAAGGAGATGGGAATATGGTATCAAGTTGTGAGGTCATAGAAAAAATGGGGTTTGAATGATTACCTACAGGGGTTGAGTAATGGGGTTTTTGTAGGTTGTGAGTGGTATTATTATGTTAATCATTGAGTTAAAAGTGTCACTTCTCTTCCTGGAGGAATCAGGGCATCGGACAATAGACATGAGATAAACCTAAGATAGATGGCACAATGGAATGCCCAGTTTCTTACATTTTGATTATTCTAAAGGCAGGAGATTGAAGTAGAACCTGTTCTGGGAGTACTTGGAAATCCTACTCCCCACCAATTTTCCTTTTCCCTCAAGGGATAGGTGGAACTGGAGAGGTAGGTCATCTGTTAGAAGGAAAGTCACTCCTCTTAGAATCAGAGTGCAAAGGGGAGAAGAGTCTCCCCATTGAAGGAGGCAGATTATCAAACTATATAATTAGAGGGCAAGAGTTGTGGTCAGATGGAAAATTGCTTGTTTTTTCAACTGAGGCTGGAGACAGCGGGAGCTAGAAGTCACACAACCAGGAGAAGATGCATTGCCTCAGACAGAAGTTAATGCCTGTCTCATAACTAATGGTCAAATGGAAGTCATTCCTCTTCTCAAATGTGAGCTCCTCCACAGAAAGTTCTATCTTACTTTTTCATTTATATCCCCAGAATTTAGAACAACGCTTTGTGCATAGTAGCATTTAATATTCTTTTTCATTCATTCACGTGGATATATAATGGTAAATAGGAATTAATGTTGTAGAAAACTTAAATTCAGAAGAGACTGAAAATCATTTAGTTTTGGGAATCATAGAATTATAGATTTAGAGCTGATTATAAATGAACTCTTGGGAACTGATGAAATCACCATTGAGATAGCTTAGAGAGAGAAGAAGCTTCAGGGGAGTCCTTCTGAGTCACTCAAGGTTAGGGGATGATAGCTGGGTAATAGTTGAAGAAAGGAGATTAAGAAATTCATGCAGGTAAGATGAGGACCAAGAGAGAACATTGTCACAGAAGAACTTTGGAAAGAAGTGAGGACATTCACAATGTCAAAAACTGTGCAGAAGTCATTTAAAAAGACTTCAAAAAACACCTGATTTATTGGTTATAATAATTACTGGTAACCTTAAGGAGAATAATTTCAACTTAGTGATAGATTTTGAAGCCAGTCTGTAAGTGGTTCAGAATGGATGAGATGTTATTTTAAAAAAGAGGGCAAGGCACAATCACAACTTCTTTTTAGGAGTTTTTGTTTGAGAAGGAGAAGAAACAGAGGAGAAGAGGATGAAAAGTTGGAAGGATCAAAAGAAAATATTTTTTGAATGAAGATTTGGGCATGTTGTTAAATGACAAGGAAAGAGCAGATGAGAAAGAAAGAGACAGTAATTAATAGGGAAGATTCCTGAAGGAAAAAATACAAAATATCAAGAGTACAACTTGAGAGTCAGACCTTGGCAAGAAAAAATTACCCTTATAGACAACAATAAAAGGAAGGAGAAAATGGGAGATAGTGTAGGGGTGTGCTGAGGGGTAAAGTAAAGGAGAAGGAGTCTGCAATAGATGAACTTGTGACTTTATATATATTACATCTTAGGGATGCAAATAGAATAAGCTATATACTCCCTTCTAGATTTTCTCTAGGAGCTTTTACTCTAAATGGTATAGATAACATATAAAAGAAAATTCACCCCTAGGACTGAAGAATAATTCTGAAAGTCTTAAGGGTATAGCAGAAGATAAGGCCTGGGGTTCTTAAGTTTACATCATTACTGTGCTGTGGAGGTCTTCAGGCTTAGAGGGAGGACAGGTAGAAAGGCCTGGGGATAACTTTAGTAAAGTAGATGATAAAACCTGGTGTCATCCTTTTTACCAGAAAGAATAAAATTGGTGACTTTGTGTGCAAACCACTTGATCAGGAAAAGAGTCTAAAGCTTAGATTGGTTCTGTGCTTCTCCCTTGAAAGGGAAAAGGCAAGGGGTCTTTCAGTTCTTGGAATGGTTTCTGTATGGCCTGAGGCTCACTCAGGTAGGAAGAATGAAGAAAAGGGTACTTTTCTATGGTTGCCGCTTATTTTCTCAGTGAAAGAGGAGTCTAGGTCCTCTATTGAGAAAGAAGAGAATTAATGAAGGTCTGAAGTTGAAGAGAATTAAGGGAGGTATGAGGTTTGAGAAGAAAAGGGCAAGTTTGGAAAATGCAATAGAGAATTAATTAGGAAAGATTAACAAGATTGTGAACCAATGAGGATGAATTTGAGATTAATTAGGTAGATTTATTCTTTTTTCCTCCTCAATATTATTTTATTTTTCTAATTATGTGTAAAAATAGTTTTCAACATTCATTTTTGTAAGATTTTGAGTTCCAAAATTTTTCTTACTCTTCCCACACCTTACCTCTCTCCTTCCCAAGAGAGCAAGCAATATGATATAGGTTATATGTATATACTATACTTTTAAAAATCATATTTCCATATTAATCATGTTATGAAAGAAAAATCAGAACAAAAAGGTAAAGCCACAAGAAAAAGAAAACTTAAAAAAAAGTGAAATTTTCCATCCTAAACCTATTGGAATTGTCTTGGATCTAATTGGAATTAGCTGAGAAAAGCTAAGTCTTGTTATAGTTGATCATCACATAATCGTGCTGTTAATGTTTTCCTGGTTTTGCTCACTTCACTTAGCATCAGTTATATACATCGTTATAGACTTTTCTGAAATCAGCTTGTTCCTCATTTTTAATAGGACAGTAATATTCTATTACTTTCATATATCATAACTTATTCAGCCATTCCCCAGTTGATGGGCATCCACTCATTTTCTAATTCTTTGCTGTCATAAAAAAGAGTTGTTACAAACATTTTTGCGTCCTTTTCCCTCCTTTATGATTTCTTTGGGATACAGATAGAGCAGTGAGACTGTTGGATCAAAAGGTATGCAGTTTTGTAGCTCTTTGGGTGTAGTTCCAAATTGCTCTCTGGAATGGTTGGGCCAGTTCACAACTCCACCAATAATGCATTATTGTTCAGTTTTCTCCCATTCCCTCTAACGTTTATCATTATCTTTTTTCTGTCATCTTAGCCAATCTAATACGTGTGAGATGTACCTTAGAGATGTTTTAGTTGCATTTCTTTAATCAAAAGTGATTTAGAAGGGGCAGTTAAGTGGTGCAGTGCACAGAACACCAGCCCTGAAGTTAGGAGGAGCCGAGTTCAAATCTGGCCTCAAACACTTAAAACACTTCCTGGCTCTGTGACCCTGGGCAAGTCACTCAGCCCCAATTGCTGGGGAGGGTGGGGATGGGGCGGGGAGGAGGGAAGTGATTTAGAGCATTTTTTTCATGTGATTATAGATGGTTTAATTTCTTCGTCTGAAAACTATCTGTTCTTATTCTTTGAACATAATATTATTTCTAACAAAAGTCATGGCAAAAACAAAACAACAAAAAACAAAAGGAAAAAACTTCATCAGAAAAAGAAAATAAAATAGCCCCCCCCCCAAAAAAAAAATGGGTGAAATCTTGTTATTTCTTGTAGTACTAGTAAAAAATGTATTTATTTATTTATTTTTACCATCCCTTCTTTATCCCCTTACTTGATGTGATCAAGAATTGGTTAAGAGAGTGATAAGAATAATTCATATTTGAATCCTTAGAAACAAGCACTGGATTTCCACATTAATTTCTTCACCTTATAACAAATGTGCCACTGTTGTTTCTTTTATTCAATACACATTCCTAGGCAAAGTGATATTGAAATTAAAGAACTCTCAGAAGTATACAGAGCTAACATCATTAAAATGGACAGCTTATATTTTTAAGGAAAAAATATCAACATAAAAATTCCTGCAATGATTATCAATATCTTACTCTCAATATTCAGTATGTGTTAGGTAAGCCAAACCCTGACATTAATCACTTTCTTCTGAAACTCTTATGGAGACAATCCAGAATCAGAGCCTTGGAAATAGAAGTAGCTACCTAACCACAAAATCTGCTTTAGCCCAGCCCTTGAAGTCACTAACTGAAGGCAAAAATAATTGTGAGAAAGGGCTCATCTTCCTTGTCTCCCCACCCCAACAATTTTTGACCCAACTGCTGCTAACCAGCTGCAAATAAACACAAGAGCCTTGGGAATAACAGCACCTTCTTTCTAGACTATGGGTCCTTAAGTCCAACACAAAAACTCCAATTATCATTGATGGAGGTGGACCTGTAGGAAAGGTGACATCTGTTTCCACCAGTACCATCCAGATGTCACCTTAAGGGCAGTCAAACTAGTCTTATCTGAAGCAGCAGGGATCCCTGAGGGTGAGAGGAGGCAGCATGCTCTAGGGTATTGAAACCACAGGCAGTACTTTAATCAGTTCCAGCCTTTGTCTTGAGACTGATGGAAACATCAGAACTCTGAATCTAAAACCTTTGTAATAGCAATGCTTCCACAGTGTTCCCTGCTGTCGTCCCAAGAAGCAATTTCTGAATCACTGATCGATAAAACAACATTGTCACAAAAATCTTTGGCACTGTCAAACTGATGTCAAACCAGAAACTGATATGATTTTATTAATGAAAATGACATTAAAGAAGAAGAATTGCATCTGCTTAACCACTGCACTCCAATTACAGCCCAGCCATGGGATCTTCCCAAAGATCTTGCAGCTGAAATCTTTCAATTGAATGTTCTCCCTTGTTGGAATGTGAATTTTTTGGCAATAGATAACTGGCTTTTCTCTTGTAAGGCTTCATCTACTTCAGAGTTGGAGTAGGCCTGCAGGTCCTTGAGCATTGACTCAAGGACACACCTAAGTCTCCTTTCTGCTATCCTCCCATGACATCATTTTCTCCCTACTTCAATCAAATATGGGCAACTATGTACTTATTGGCCAAATTCAATTTCTTGGGAAGTTCCTGTGTTTAGAATGTAAGACCCTCAGCCAATGAGTATGATGGTCAGGAGGGGTGTTTGCGTTAGGGACTATTTAATGTGTAAAACCTGTCCCAGAAGGTGCCTCCTCCCTTCTATGTTGCCTGTTAGATGGGTGGGACCTATTCTCTGGAGAACATACAATAAACTTTTGCTTTGCTCCTAGAGATCTCTCCAGCTTTTTATTAAATGGTAACCCCTCATCATTCTGAGCCACACAGTGGCACTTAGCACAGTGCTTTGCACTTATTGATTCTTGATTTATTGATTCATTTATATAAAAGTTTAAAAAATTCGTCTATTGGTGGCACTCTCCTGGATTTCTCCATGTCCTAAAGAACTTTATCTTCCTTCAAGATCACCTTGTCATCTCCTCAGTATTCCCTACCCTTGGGCCCTCTCCTTTCCTCTGATTGGAGTGGGTGGAGGGTAGTATAATGTGCTCCTTCTAGATCCCCCATTTTAGGAGGCTACCCAGCCTGACACTTCTTTTCTCCCTAATTGCTTTATTATTCCTGTGGGCTTTATCATTTCTACCCCACCCCAGTTTCCTTCCTCACACACTCTTCTCCTTCCTAATTTTTTAAAGTATTGTCTTCTGTCTTCCCTCTTTGGAGTCTGATTTCCTTGAAGGCAGGACCTTCCTTGTCTTTTACCTTTCTTTTTATCTCCTGTATTTAGCACTAAGCTTAATGAACTTTATTTATTAACTGATTGAAACCATGCCCTCCTACTCCATTCCAGCCATGCCCATTTTACAGTGAGAAAACAGACTCAGAAGGTTTAGAATTTGGCTAAAGTTACACAGATAATGAGGAATTACTGTGATTTGAGCATATATAGTGCTGTGATTTCATATATAATGCTATTTCTGTGAATCCAAAGATTTGTTGATAACCGAGTATGTTATATTTCTAGAAGAATAATCCTGCCTTTTAACTTTGTTAAAATTTGGAGTTATATTAGTTGACATATGATAGACCTAATGGAATGATGTTATTAATGGCACATATTTGCATAGTGCTCAGTGTATTTTACACAATCTCATTCAATGATGCCACTTTATTAATTAGGTGAAATAGATAATATCATACATCTTGATAGGTCAGGAAGTTGTGAATTAGTGAGATTGTGAGTTAACAGTATATACAGTATAACAAATTATAATTTGAAATCAATTCTTCCCATTGTGCTATTGATGCTTGTTTAAAAGTAAAAAAAAAAAAGTTTTATCTTTATTCCAAGAAATTAACAGTACTTTGTGACTTTGTACACATTTTAT
Organism: Sarcophilus harrisii; assembly: GCF_902635505.1. NCBI lineage: Eukaryota > Metazoa > Chordata > Mammalia > Dasyuromorphia > Dasyuridae > Sarcophilus > Sarcophilus harrisii. The sequence continues at coordinate 149,855,698 of NC_045427.1, forward strand.
AAAAATAAATTTATGATTTCTCAAAATGGCCTGAGCATGTGATTATAAATGAAAACATGAAAACATTTTTCCTTTTTTTTTTAGATATTGTAGATACGAGTGAACTGAAATTTTTTTTTGAGACCAACTATTCTCAAATATATTTCATCTTCTATGAAAATTTCATAACACTGGAAAATAATTTAAAATTAAAAGGTAAGCTTTCCCCCCCCCCCTCAAATTATATTGTATTAAAATGTACTGACATGTATGGATTTTTCTCAGATGTTAAATGGCAACAGTTAAAAAGTCTTTTTTTTTTATTGTGTTTTAATTTTATGCCCTGCCACACATTTTTTGGATTGAAAAGTAGAAATACAGCTGTGATATTTATGTTCTCCTTTTTATTTCATGTTAGAAGGAAAATGCTAATGACCAGCAAAACAGCTAAAAGGTAGCTAGCAAGAGAAAATGGGAGGAGTTGTGAAGTCCACACGAAATCATTGGTCATGCATGTCAGTTCTTTGTGACCCCATTTGGAGTTTTCTTGAGAGGACTGGAGTGGTTTGCCATTGTTTTGTCCAGACCATTTTCCAAATGAGAACAATCAGAGTTAAGTAATTTGTTCAGGATCATACAGCTAGTAACTGGTAGATTTGAATTTAAGAAGTGGAGTCTTCATGACTTCGGGTCTATCACTCAGTGCCTGGCACCAGGTAGCTGCTTCAATGTATATGAAATCATTGTTCCTAAATAAACCTGGAAAGGATCTTTCTGGTCATTGTAGTTTAACATTTTTATTTTAAGGATAGAGAAAGTGAAGTCTTCAGAAATTAAATGTAAGACATATTCTCCTAAGGTATATGTCATAGGACTGTTATCCAGGGTCCTGCTCCAACTCTAGTATTTAGTCAAGATGAATGGGTTATGTACGAGTATAGTTATTCAACAAAGAATGAATGTATTCTGCTCTTTCATTTATAGATGACTTTGTTTTTAATTCTTATTTTCAAATTCCGTTTTTAGGTGAAAGTAATTTTGGGTTCTGAAGAACCCAGGTTTTGCCATTGAAGTGCTTAGTAGTAGTGTGGTCATGCTAATCTTGAATGGCTTTAAGCATGGAGTCACTAAGCACTGGGCTTTTATGTCTGTCATTTTTTTTGATCAGTTTAAAGAGTTGGCTGTTAGGTGATGAATTTTTATTTTTGCTCAAATCAGTGAATAAAAACCTCATACCAGGGGTCCTCAAACTAGGGCCCGCGGGCCAGATGCGGCAGCTGAGATTGATTATCCCCCTCACCCAGGGCTATGAAGTTTCTTTATTTAAAGGCCCACAAAACAAAGTTCTTGTTTTTAGTATAGTCCGGTCCTCCAACAAACAGTCTGAGGGACAGTGAACGGGCCCCCTATTTAAAAAGTTTGAGGACCCTTGCCCTATGCTAGTTTATAGAAAGAGATTGTAATTCTCATTAGTATGGTATGTATGCTCATGGAGAAAAACTTGGAACATTGAATTAAATAGCACAATAAATTCTATGGGGCCCATTCCATATATATTTTATTATCATGAAAGCATACTTTGATTCCTGGTAACTTCCAGAGGTAGCTCATTGTGATTTTTGTCTTTAATTTCTGTCTGTGTTCATCTGGTTTACAATTGTTATAAATGGGTTATACTGTTTTGGAACTTTTTTTTATGATGTTATAACATTTCTGTTATGGTTATAATATATTCTGACTATACACTAATTATTTTTTTCCCTAGTTTTATTGACTGTGAGGACTTTGAGATTTAATTTAGAAATAGTTATAGATCCTATATTTTATGTCCCAGCTTCATAAACTGTGGGTCATGATCCCATATAGTGTCTCTTAACTGAATGTGGGGGTCATGATATTATGATTTATTATCAGTAAATGTGTGATTTGTGTACCTACTTTATATGCCTACATACCCAGGGTCATTGAAAAATTACTTAGCTAAAAAAGGGTCATGAATGGGAAAAGTTCAAGAAGATCTGTTTTATATAAACTTTCTGTGTGTGTGTATGTTTGTATGCACACACACAAATATATATGTATATACAAATATATATACACAAATGTATGTATATATATATATATACACACTTATGTATATATTTATGTGTGTGTATATATGTATATGTATTTTGCTAAATTGATTCAGATCTTTTAGATATTTAAATTACCTAGTTTGTATCTCACTTCTCCGTTTTCATCTTCTGATTCCACAGGAATGTGGAGAAGAACAACAGTACAATGTGATTTTGACTCAAAATAATAAATGAGAAAAATAAAAGCTCCAGATCAGGGTTCTTTTTTTGATATTTTATTTTTGTTATTTTTTTAATAATAGTTTTTAACTTTCAAAATATAAGCAAAGATATTTTTCATCATTCACCTTTGCAAAATCTTGTGTTCCAACTTTTTTCTCCTTCCCTTTCTCCCACCCTCTCCTAGACAGCAAGTAATCCAATATATAGTAAACATGTACAATTCTTCTAAACATATTTCCATGTTTATCATGCTGCACAAGAAAAATCAGGTCAAAAAAGAAAAAAAATGAGAAAGAAAACAAAAAAAGGTGAAAATGCCATGTTGTGATTCACATTCAGTCCCCACAGTCCTTTTTTTGGATGCAAATGGCTCTCTCCATCACAAGTTTATTGGAATTGACCTGAATCACCTCTGTGTTTAAAAATCCAAATCCATCAGAGTTGTAGATGAGAGGTTCTTAACTTTTTTCCTTTTGGCAGTTAGATGGCACAGTGGATATGGGGATCTGGAGTCAGGAAGATTCATCTTCTAAGTTCAAATTCCTCCTCAGATACTTACTAGCTATGTAATTCTGAGCAAATCATTTAACCCTGTTTGCCTCAGTGTCCTCATCTGTAAAATGAACTAGTACAGGAAATGACAAATCATTCCAGGAGTTATAAAGAGTCAGACATAATCAAAATGGCTGAACAACAAAAATTCATTTGTCAGTTTGGCGAGAATTTCCAGATAACTTCTCAAAATAATGTTTTTAAATTCATAAAATAAAGTACATAGAATTATAAAAGAAACTACATTGAAGTATAGTTATCAAAATATATATTTTTAAAAAACAGACCCCATGTTAAGAACTTTTCCTCTTGATATATGAAACCTGTTCTTAAAAGGGAGACTGGTTTTTCTTTATAAAACATGTAGTTACTCAAGAGTCAGGATATGGAGGACTATTAAAACCACTTTGTAATTTAGAATTTTTTCATTTTAGTCGTCAGTGTTGGAACAAGAAAAACAAAAAAGATAATCATGTTACACTTTTGGGGAAACATTTCTCATACTTTAAAAATCAATACAACTAACTGAAGAATAAAAACGATAAGACTTTCTTTTAAAATGACTGTCCACAAGATTTCTTACATTGGCATAATAACTTAATGCTTTTGATTTTTTTCTGTACTCCAGGAAATAATAAGTCACAACGGGAAGAGCTGGACTCTATCCTCTTTCTTTTTGAAGTAAGTGGTTTTTTTTCTTTGTATTCTCAGCATTGAAAATAAAGAAAATTAGAATTCTTTTTTCTAAGCATTTAGTTCCAACTAAAAGACAATAGTAAATAGTTAAGTAGCAATATATTATTTGTATGGCAGAACAGAAAAGAAACTTGGTTCCATAAATATGTGTATGGACAAATGTTTGAAAACGTTATTGTCGCCTTCCTATTATATTTAGCATTTCTTTGTTTTAATACCACACTACTCAGATCTCAGTGGAAATATGTATGCAAAATAAAATTGAAAACCAATAATTTTAAAACTTAATTAAATGAAGTTTTCTTCTAGTTTTTATATTAAAAGTTTTTAATCAGTAGAACTCCATTACTCTATAAAGACATATCAAATCTTTATGTTAATACTTAAGATGAGAATTAATTAGATGTTCAACTTATACAAAAATCAAATTTTTTTCCTTACTAAGCAAACATCTTTAATGTATTTGACTTTAGTTTCTTCAAAGTCATAATTTTCATTCTTGATGTGTGATTATTATTAGTATTATTATTTTTACCAGATTCTATCAATGGTAGAACTTGAAAGCTTTGTTGGCTACTTTTATAGCACAAACGCCCTAATTATTGGTTTGCCCAAATTATTCTATTTGACAATAGAACAAGATTACTTTAAGGAAATTGAGTTTTTGTGAAGTATTAGTAAAAAGTTATTATTTATATTTAGGCATATTTTGTGGCCTAAAAAGTATTTCTAATTCTTACTTTTGGGATAAATGGGATAAACTTTTAGGAGTCATTTATATTAGTGTAAGTATTAGTATATTAGTATAAGAATTAAAAATATACTTTGTTCCTAAAAGCAGTTGAATGGGATAGAGTTTCAAGAATGGGGGAAAAAGAGCTTTAATTATACTCATTGTGGTATGTATGGGAAATTTGGGGTTCTAATTTCATCCCTGTTCTTTCTATTCAACTGTCTTCAACTGCTTCTTAGTTAAATCATAAAATCATAAAAAGTCAGAGTTGCAAGGGAACTTAGAAGTTATTTTCTTAGTCTGGGATTCAGAGATACCTGAGATGTCTGTGAATAGATTTCAGGCTATTTCTAGGCTTGGATGGGAAAACCTTTATACCTTTATTTTTCACTTACCTCTAACTGAAAGTTAGCCTTTGTTCGAATTATTTAAAAATATTATTTTGAGAAATTCCATAGATTTCATCATACTGCCAATGAGTCTGTGACCCACAGAAGGTTAAGAGACTGACAAAGTGACTTGCTTTGAGTCATAGTGTCAGAGAACGAACCTTCCTGTCCTAACTCCAACTTTAGTATTTTTTTTTTTTTTTTTTACTACATCCGAGCTTACTCTAAGTTAATGAGAACAGGTCAGTGAGTTTGAATTTCAGTAAATCATATCAATATCAGTGTTCTTAGTGTAAATGAAACAAGAAGACAAAAAGGTAGTTGTGACTCCTAAATGAAAGGAGTCTCAGTTGTTTTTGGACAAATAAAACCAAGCAGGTTGCTTTTGTAAAATATGCATTAAAAGATAGCAAGAAATATAAATAAATGGGATATTTGATTATTTTATATTGTAGTATCCATGTTAACCATTTGCAAAAAACCATGAACATTATAGCTCAGACTTAGAGCAAGAAGTGACCTTAGATCTAGTCCCACCTAACTTTTTAATAGCTAAGTATCTCTGAGGCCAAGAGAGGTAAACTTTCTTGTCCATGGTCTCAAAAGTAAGAACATAGCAGAGTTATGTTCAAATTCAACTCCTCTGGCTCTATTTCTAAAGCTTTTTACACTATATCATATTGCTGTCCTAGAAGAAGAAAGCAAATTCAAGGCTCATGACTTTGAAGATGGTGTTAACTCCAAAAGAGAATAGGGAAACTGGAAAGGAAGAATTTAAAAAGAAGCATGAGTTTAACTGTTGAAGATGCTAATGAAACATTTAAATGAGGTAGTCCAAAAGGAATATATATTCAGGAGTGAAGTTCTCAGGATAGATTAAGTCTGGATGTTTATATGCAGCCCATCAAAAAGACTTTATGAGAAGCCTATGTTTAGTAATACTAGCATTTAGAGCTAGAAGGAATCTTTTGGATTATATAGTACCCCTTTATTTTACTGATAAGGAGGGTTACTGTGGCCCAGAAAAGGTGACTTACCTAGGGCCACACAGGTAATAAGTGACAAATAATAAGAATTTGAACCAGCATTCAGAAAATCAACCAAGTTTTATTATGTGCTTACAACTGAGCTAGGCACTGTACTAACCACATCAGTTGATTCCTAATCTAGCACTTTTTATTGTACCACCTTGAGAACAGAGGAGCAAATGATTGTAAAGGTAGGAGGGGAAGCAGAAGAAAGAGTTATGGAAAACACACTGTTTTTGACTTAAGATGAAAGATTAATCAAGAGAATGATTAAAGGAGTAAGCTGGAAGGGCTCAAGAATACAAGTTGAGGGATTACCTGAGGTACAGTGGTGTGTTACTTTCAAGATTAGAACAAAAGAAGCAGGTAATGAATGAAAATGTAGCTTGGAATTTGAGATCCAAGCTAGGGGAAGATGAGGGAACTCATGCCAGATAATCTTTTTCTTTTTCTTTCACTAAAGTAGTAGCTAGTGTTATCTTCTGTGGGACTGGTGGGATAGGAATGACATAATACATGCTTTAGGAGACAACGTTTAGAAGAGCTGCTGTAGAGAACATGGCAAATAAATGAGGGAAGAATAAAAATGTCTTCTGTTTAGGTCTCAGGGCTCAGTTTAGATTAGGTAACATGAATTTATTAAAGGAATCAGTCAACAAAGCCACATGACTTTTTACTGAAGGATTCAATGGTTGCAGCTTACATGTTATCATTATTCATTTATTCAATAAGTATTTATTTAATACCTACTATATATACCAGGCACTGTGCTACCAAGATACCACGAGGCAAAAATAATATGTTCCATTCTTTTAAGATCATAGTCAATAAGTAATAAGAAAATGAAGAAATTTGACATAAAATTAATAAACTCTCCAAATTAAGTCATATTCTTTAAAACAATGCAATTGTAGGTATGAGTAGTATAGAAAGAAATGTGTTAAAAAAAACCATGGCTAGATGACTCAATATATGATTATAAGCGATAAACCAAAAAAATTATATTATAAAAGATAGAAAATGAATAGTTACTAAAGTGGCAGTCATTTTCAAATCAGCTATTTTTTATGGTTAAATAATTGTTTGAGAAACTTTAAAATCACTTCTAACTTAGAAGAAATTATAAAAATGAGAAGAAATCAGTTGAAGTTATTCTTACCTGACATGTAAACAAGGTTTTTATGCTTAAAAATGGAATATGGTAAAAAACAAAACAAAACAAAAAAAAAAAAAAACAGGCATTGTGATATAATTTTACCTTGTCCTAAGGAAGTTTAATGTAAATTAGTCATCCCAGTAATGGACCAAAGAAACCCAGAAACTCTGTTAGCTAGCAAACACTTATAGTTTTGCTAGATAGAGAGAGATGATACAGTCACAGGTAAGCACTGGGTTGGTTTTGCAAAATTCGTTGCAAATTCAATTGGATACTGAAAAATAATGAGCAGAATTCATGATAAATTAACCAAGAGACCGTGGAGGAGGAAAAAAAAGATTAACAGATTTTGAGAAAGGACCTTGTTAAATTAGAGCAACTCCATGACATTTTAAGGATACAACTAGAAGGAGTGCAACAAACTAAAGAAAAAGGGAAAAGATTTGTCAAGAGTGTGAAATTCTTGATTCAGTTATAACATTGTTAATATATTTGGACTCCATTATCATAGCATTCTGTTATATCAAATAAGGAAATAGAAATGGTGCTAAATAAAACAAAGATGGGAAGAACAGTTGGATTAGAGAAAATATACATAGCAGTGCTTTGGGTTTGAAGAAACACAGTTTTGTGTCATCAAGCTACCTAGCATTTATTAAATTATTTTGTGCCAGGCACTGTGCTAAGTGCTAGGGATACAAATAAAGACAAAAACAATCCTTGCCCTATATAATTGTTTTTATGTACATTTTAGGAAGCTATATCTTATATAAGAAAATGATCTAATAAACTTTACCAATTTTGGTAAAGTACAGCTGAATTTTTAATATAATGATAATGACATAGTTATAGCAGTACTGCTATCTTTTCCCTATCTATACTGTTTCTGCCTTCTCTAGATTAGAGATCATCTGGAGGATTTAATGTGACTCCTAGGACTGAAGTGGCTTGTATGCCACTATGCTAGGGATACAAATAATTCTTTCTCTTCAGTGATTTACATTCTAATTAGCTTTTAGTTCTATAATTTCATTTTATTTCCTATAGTAGGACCCAATCTGTTCCTCAGCTGGCAATGATACCTAGGGTGGCCTCAGCCATCCTTCCATTCAGCCTATTTTCTAGCTCTGGAACCACAAACTACTCAGTTCTACCATTGTTACTGAAAAGTGTGTCAATTTAATCTCATCCTTGAATTTTCCAAATCGGAATTTTCCTTCCAGGATATTATTCCCCCATATATATTGGGTTTTTTTCCTATTAGGGTATAAATTTCCTGAAGACTGGTCTTGTCTTGGTTTTATGTTTTTATTGACAGTGCTTAGCATAATGTTTGTTTAGTAATTTTTTATTGTGTCCAACTCTTCAAGGCTCCTTTTGGGGTTTTCTTGCAAAGATTATAGAATGTTTCACCATTTCCTTTACCTCATTTTATAGAGAGGGAAACTGGGTGAATAGGGTCATAAAGCTAATATGTATTTCAGGACAGATTTGAACTTGGGGAAAGGAATCTTCCTAACTCTAGGCTTGGCATCCTATCCACTGTGCCATGTAGCTGCACATGCTGAATGTTTAATAATAAATGATTCATATTCTGATGCCTCTTTGTGGCTTGGGAGTGGGCCTTGAACTCTCAAAGATTATGTCAGTGTAATGTGATCTAGGTTACAGAGGATTTGCAAATCTATAGATCAAACATCAGTTTTGGTAAGTTTGAAAAGACATCTAGATCATCCCCACAGTGGCCAAAGGGTAATACATTGTTCCCTCTCCTATAATCACTTTTGTTTTCTTTATTGTAGGAGAGAATAGCACAAAGACAAAAATAATAATCCTTGACATAATCAATTGATCAGTCAATCAGTCAGCAAGTTTATTGTTATATTGGGTATTGATCTAGGCTCTGGGGTTACAAAAACAAAGAGCAGAACAATCCCTACTCACAAAGGAGTTTATAGTCTGCTGGATAATGCCAAGGTTGGGAATATGGCAGATGCTTTGGTTAGAAATTAAGGTTTGGAAGAGGATTGGGTGATCTCAGTTGTAGATGTGTTGAGTTTGAAATGTCTCTGGGATGTTGTTTCAGATGTCCAGCAAGTAATTGGTAAGATGGTACTGAAGCTTAGTGACAAGATGGGGCTGGCTGTAGATCTTTGACTCATCTTTAGAGAGGATCAATTCAATCCCTGATGTTTGATAATGTTACTGAGAGGGGCGGAAGAAGAAGAGAATATATCCTGGGTCAGTGCTTATAGTTAGGGAACATGTTACGGATTATAGGCTCACCAAGGACACATCAGTGAAAAGGGAGAGCTCGTGTTTGTTGTAAGGTAAGAAGCAAAATCCTTTCCAGATTTTTTCTCCATATCTCCATATCTGGAGAAGGGGGAGAAATAGGGGGCTTCTAGATTATGATCAGATTTGTTAAGGGGCCAGTATGAAATAAAGAAGAAAGTCTTTGGACTTAAGGAGGTTGAGGAAATGGAAAATTGGGAAGTTTGAGAGAGTCATCTACCTACTTTAAGATTTTAGTATAGTAGCAGGAGTTGGGGAGAAGTGATGGGGGGAAAAAAAAACAGAAAAAACATAGGAATTAGACAGTTTGTTTCATCATAGATTTACCATCCCTATCCAGTCATAGGATCATTTGTTTTAGAATTCTAAAGAACCTTAGAGATTATGTAGTTCATCTGTTATTACAGATGAAGGAACATAAGCTAAGAGAAATGAAATAGGTTTTACAGTGTCATCTGGGTGATAAGTCTCAGAGACAGCATTTGAATGCAAGTCTTTTTACTCCAAATTCAGTGTTCTTTTTTTTACATTAATATTGTCAATATTCTGAATGCTTATCTTCTCTTTAGTTTGGCTGGTTTAGACAAACCCAGAATTAAATCTCATACAGAGACTTTTTTGATATTGTTGTTTTAGTGGTTAAGATTTTCATTTTATCATTTACCTATTTTTTTGGCTTTATGATTCAGTCATAGGATTGACATTTCTTCAAATGTTATAGCACTTAAACGAGTTATTAGTCAGAGAACAGAAGAGTCAGTTGCCTGGCATTCTTTTCGATGGAAACTAATTTCTTATTCATGATTTTAAAGATTGCCAGGATTTTATGTTGGTGAGGAATTTGGAATAATTCCCAATAGAAATTAAAGAATATTGCCAAGGAAAATAAACCAGAGAGAAGATTTTTTTTTTAATGTGAAGTTATGTTTTAATGTATTTTAGGAGCAAGATGGTCTTTTTCTTTTTGTTATGTTTATCAATAGACTGAACTAATTGGTAATAGAGACCTTTAGCAAGGTTGGTCTTTCAGAAAGAGATCTTTATAAATAGTATCAAGAATTCTTGATGGTTGTTGTTAGAAACAATAGTAGAAGCAAAGAAATTAAACATTTCTCATAAAACCATTATAATGGAAATGAATTGATTGCTGTGGTTGCTATATCTACTAATATTATATTGATGTGGGTTGTGGTCTCTTTAAGAATTTATTTATTCCTTTCTTTCTGATTCCCAACTCCTCCTAGCTTGATGGATTATCTATCCAGGAAGCTAGGACCTTTGATTCACAAATCCTGGTCCCTTTGAATTCCAATAGAAGATCCGGCCCTGTCCCAGCCCCCATTCTAATGATCTGCTCAGGTTTCCCAATCCCCACCAAGTGAACTCAAGTCCCCACTGAAATCTATAGAGGAGCCAGCCAATTTGGGACTCCACCCACAGGCCCCTTTAGTTAAATCTCTCATTATAAAAGGGCCAAACTAAGATCCTCTCTTTGCAGAGGTTCCAAACATGCCAGCCTTACACTGGCATGCCAGGGATTTCTGCCCTCTGGAATCCTGTTTCTGGTGTCCTCTTATCTCTTTATCCTCACCTATTTCCTTAACTATATTTTAACCTTACTTTCAAACCCCATAATAAACCTTTTATCAATCTAGGTTTTCGGGCCTGTAAATTTCTTTGCAGGGGACTTGCACCGCCACTAGATCTCATTTAATTCCGAATCCTTGCGCTGAATCCAATGGAGTTGCAGGGGAGCTCTATTTGACTCCCTGTACCCCGAACCTGCCACCAGACCTCAATTAAACTCTAATTTCATTTAGGTACTCCATATCTAGATCTCATCAATATCATTAATATAGGAGCCAGTGACTCCTTGATTTTTTTCCTATTTAATTCATTAGATAGGCAATTGGTTAAGATTAAAGCATCTTAATAATGAGTGTTGAGACTTATCTGAACTTAAAATCTAGCTAAGTTTTTAAAGACATATTTCAGAAAGCTATTTAGAAGTATATCACTTAGTTAATTCTAATGTTCTGTTTTGGCATATGGCTTTTGTTGTAGTTAAACAGTGACACCTAGTGTTTTCACATTTTTAAAGTTGTATCACACTTTATGCCCCTATTTGGAGTTTTCTTGGCAAAGATACTGGAGTGATTTGCCATTTCCTTCTCCAGTTTATTTTTCAGATGAGGAAACTGAGGCAAACAAGGTTAAATGATTTACACAGCTAGAAAGTGTCTGATCTCAGATCTTCCTGCCTCTAGGAACAGTACTCTACTCACAGTGCCACCTAGATGCCTTAATTACATAACTATCATTTTATTTCAAACCCTCATTACCCCCCAGCTAGATTATTGCAAAAGCCTTCACATTTATCTCCCATCCTCAAATATTTCTCTATTCTGGGCAGTCCTCTACACTATTAACAAAGCGAAGTCAACTCTAAGCAGCTTCTTATTGCCTCTTGGATTAGATGGAAAGTCTAGAAGTCAGCAAGAATATATTGAGCTCTTGCTATGTGCCAGGCAATGTGCTAGGCATACAAATAAAGTAAAAAATAGTACTTGTCCCCTAAGGAACTCTCATATTCTTATGGCGAAATAACAAAAATTATTGTATACATAGGATAGGTACAGAACCAATTGGAAGTAATCTCAGAGGGAAAGTACTAGATTGAGAAGAACTGGGAAAGTTCTCTTGTGGAAGCTAGGATTTGAGTTGAGACTTAAAAGGAATCTAAGCTGTAGAGTTGAAAGCATTTCAGGAAGTGGGGATTTACAAAAAATAGGTGCTTTGTATAAACAATAGTAAGGAGACGAATCACTAGATTGTAGAGTATGTTGAAAGGAGGAAGAATAAGAAGACTTAAAAAGTAAAAATGGGTTAGGTTATAAATGACTTTAAAAGCCAAACAGAAGATTTCCTATGTGATCCTAGAGGTAATAGGGAATCACTGAAATTTACTGAATCAAAAGTAACATGATCAGACCTGCACTTTTGGAATATCACTTTGGCAGCTGAGTTAGAGGAAGATAGACTGAAGTGAGAAGAGATGAGGTAGGGAAACCAATCTGATAACCAAGGATAAAATGTCCCTTATTCTAATAGTCTCCTAAATGAAATCAGTGTTCTTGGAGGGTGTTTTCTGACTCCAAAGGTTATAGAGAAGAAAATGGCTTGCTTTCTACTTTTCCCCTGGTAATCATGTGTGAAGATCGCGTATTTTAAAATCAGCAGGAGTCAGGAATTCAGGTTAGGGGAAAATCGTCAGTCTTTATTCTCAGTGAAGAAGGATCGGAGGTGGAAGAGAATCGGCGATAGCAATGTGTGTAGCTGAGTCAAGAAGCTAGCTAGACCAGCAGCCACACGACCAGCAGCTAGGAGAATGGAACCCAGGCCCAATCTCTCCCAGCTTCTCTTCCTGTCTCTCTCTGCCTCCACCCACCAAAATCGTCATTTCCTATACAACACATCAGGACTTGCTGGAGAGTAGGCAGGGACCATTCTTTATCCAATCATGTATATTAATAGAGTATAGCCAATTACTATTTAGCCTCACATACTTGGGACCTCAATTGCATCAACTCAAACCTCAGCCCATTACATCTCCCACTTTCTTTTATTTTAGAACACAGGTGGTCATGCCATCCCTGACTCCTTAGGGAGGTCAGAGCCCCCAAGGGGAGGTGATCACAGCCTCCCTAACTTCTCAGGGAAGGAGGTGAAAGCACCGAAAAGGAGGTGATCACAGCCTCTCTGACTTCTCAGGAAAGGCGGTGAAAGCACTGAAAAGGAGATGATCACGCCCTCCCTGACATCTCAGGAAGGGAGATGAAAAGCACCAAAGGGAAGTGGGGGTTGCTAGCGGGTTTCTGGGCTGAAGGGTCTTATTATGCACAAACCCATCAGCATGTGAGGTATTATAAACACATAGCAATAACTTGCAGAGGCTATTAGGGATGACTCTCCCCACAGTCAGTCCAGGCTCAATGTGGTGTAACAAACATAGATTGTACATAAGTAGCGGAATAGCAAACAATATAAATCAACATGGTGTTGGAAAAATCACCAGAAGTCCTAGAAGGAGGGTATGTAGACAACAGTCACACATACACCTTCTTTAATGAAGAATAGTCCAAAACCAATCATTGTCCATTGCTTCACAATCAGGAAACCAATGATCCCCTGAGTTTTTGAAGTCCTGCAAAAGTCTTTTTATGTGTTAGGGAATCCAATGATTCCAGCAGATTTTGAAGTCCTGTAACAGTCTTATCATTTCTCAGAGAATCCAATGATTCTGAGGAGTTTTCAAGTCCTATGTCTCAGAGAATCAATGATTCTGAGGATTTTCGAAATCCTGTGTCTCAGAAATCCAATGATTCCTGAGGGTTTTCAAGTCCCATGTCTCAGAGAATCCAATGATTCCTGAGGGTTTTCAAGTCCTATGTCTCAGAGAATCCAATGATCCCTGAGGGTTTTCAAGTCCAACAATCTTTGATGTCCATGAGTCAAACGCCATAACTGCCACGCTCTTTCAATGGTGAGCACAATCAGCATCAGAACCACCCAATATTTCTTGGATCTTCTCCTTTGTTTCAAGAGTCTGCTCCGTCTCTCTGCGATGGACAATGCGAATATGGCTCGTTGGCACCCATCTGATTCCTTCTCCACCTGTAGAGATACAAGCAAACCCTCTCCCCAAAGCAGTTAGCCTATCTGGTCCTTTCCATTCACCCACTTTCTGGGTCTCTCCACATCACCTGGCGATTATCTAAAGATAGTGGAGCTGCTCGCACTGGACACTGACCTTCCGGTGGGTTATAAAACCTGTCTGCTGGAGACAGTGAATCTTTGTCAAAAATCAAGAAGTTAATAATATAAAGGGCTAGATTTAGAAGTTCTCTAGGATTACCTGTGGCTCCCCCTTTCTTTTGTTTTTGGAGGAGCGTCTTAATATCTCTGTTTCTCCTCTCCACTATTGCCTGTCCTTGAGATTAAAAGGTATGCCCGTGGTTTGTAAAATCTTATACTGTCACAAAAGTGTACAAAATGTTTTGAAGTATAAGCAGGACCATTGTCTGTTTTATTGCTTGTGGCAACCCATAAGGCAAATGCTTGTATGAGGAATTAGTGACCACTGGGCTGTCCTTTTCTGCTGGTATTGCAAAAGTGAATCCGAAAAATGCTACTACAACGTGGATGAAAGACAAAGACCAAAAGATTTATAATGGGTCACATCCATTTGCCAGATTTCATTGGGTCTCAAACCACGAGGGTTCTTCCCTGGAGGCAGTGTAGGAGTGTGGAAAGGAAGGCAAGCCATACAGGCTTTTACTATGCTCCTAGCTTCCTCTCTTGTTATTCCAAATTGTAAATGTAAAGCTGGAGCAGCCTGATGATATTTAGAATGAGATGCCTGAGCTTCTTGGAACAAAGGGGTATTGACCAACATAGTTAGAAGGCTATCTGCCTTTGAATTGCCATCAAAATGGACCTGGAAGTCCACTATGAGAGTGGACATGTAATATATAGATCTTACCTGGATCTTTTCCTCACTTGCTCTTGAAGTTTCTTAAAGAGCTGATATAATTAGAGGCTGCAAATTTTATTTGGGCTGTGGCAATTCTTTGTACCACACCTACTGAATAGGCCGAATCAGATATATTTATGTCTCCTGGATAATAAGTAAGGGCTAGAATGATCGCGTACAATTCATTCTGCTGAGTGGACTGAAAAGGAGTTCTGACTACTCTCTTTATAGTTAAGTCATGAGAAGAGTATACAGCACAAATATTATGTTTAGATGCATCCGTGAAGATAGTTGGTCCTTTAAGAGGAACTTTAGAAACTTTTTCTTCAAAAATCCATCGCCAATTATGTAATAGTCTAGTTATCTTTAATGGAGATCTATGTATAAAATTTGGAGCCATGGCTAATAAAATTTGCCACTCTGGGATGGTCTCACAACACACATTAATTTGTGTATTGGTATAAAAGGTGTATATCTTGTCAGGTCTTGTCCCAGATAATTGTACTGCTCGCTTAGTGGCCTTTAATAAAATTCTAGCCACAAGCACTGGATAAGGGTGTAAGGTTTTGTTCTGGTTGTGCCGGGAGGTTCACCCACTCTATCACACTGTCTCCTTGATGAAGGACTGCTGTGGGTGCCTCTTGTGTGACAAAACTGATATCTCCAAGGGTTTTTGAGTGACTTTCAACCACATTGGATAAAGCCAGTTCAACTTTTCTCAAAGCCTCTTGAGCTTCTTTTGTAAGCTGGCGTGGTGAATTTAAAGCACTGTCTCCCTTAAAATGTCATATAACGTTGTAACTTGATGGTAGTCAAACCTAACACGGTCCACATCCATTGGATATCTCCTATCAATTTCTGAAAAATCATTCAATGTTTTAGCTTTTCTGTTCTTAAGGACAGTTTTTGAACTATAAGCACCTTAGGTATACTTCATATCTAAATATTGAAAAGGAGCATGTCTTTGAATTTTTTCTGGTGCTATGTGTAATTTGTAATTCCTTAATGTTTCTATGGTCTTTTGTAGACATGCTTCTAACATTTGTTATTCAGGTGCACATCCCAATATGTCATCCATGTAATGTAATAGCATGACTTTTGGGAATGCTTTTCTTACTGGAGCAAGAGCAGCAGCAACATACATTTGACACATAGTAGGGCTGTTTTTCATTCCTTGTGGCAAAACTGTCCATTCATATCTTTTATAAGGCTCAGGTAAGTCAACCCTGGGCACTGAAAAGGCAAATCTTTTCATATCCTCCTTATCCAGAGGGATAGAATAGAAACAATCTTTAATATCTATGACCCAAAGAGGCCATTCTCTAGGCAACTGAGTAGAAGATGGAAGTCCAGACTGAAGAGTTCCCATAGTTTCCATCTGTTCATTCACTTTTCTTAAATCCGTTAACATCCTCCATTTTCCAGATTTCTTTTTCACAACAAACACTGGGAATTCCAAGGACTTAGAGAAGGTTTTAAGTGTCCTTGGTCAAGCTGCTCCTGTCCTATATCTAATAAGTCCTGAATTTTATCATTACTTAAGGGCCACTGTTCTATCCACACTGGTGTATCAGTTTTCCATTGGATAGGAACAGGTGAAAGTGTTGGCAGGCCTTCAACAGCAGCCCTGCTTAAAAAACCGAAGTACTCATTTTTAACCCTATTTGCTGCAAAACATCTCTTCCCCACAGATTGATGGGGATTTTTTCTACTATAAAAGAAGTAAAAACTCCTGTTTTGTCTTCAAAAGTCCATCTCATAGGGGCAGCACTCACTTCAGCTGCTATTGATCCTCCTACGCCAGACATGTAGGTGTCTGCTTTAATCTTTGGCCAGTGACTGGGCCAGTTGGCACCTCTAATGACCGTCCGATCTGCACCAGTGTCTACCAATCCTTCCAATAGAAGGCCATTTATATAGATCGTGAGCATAGGTCGGTCAGTTGTTACAGCTGCTGTCCAATATATTGCTGGATTTTGTGATCTGAAATCGGAATCTGGGTGACTATCACCAAGCTGCTTATTAGGATTCTGTATGAGTAAACCTGATGCTACTATTTCTCCTGTGACTATAAGTCACACGTTGTCTGCCTGTATTGGTGACTGGGATATTATCTACACATTCCCCAGTTTCCCACATCAGTGTGTAGATGGACACTGTTTTGTACGTACTCTCAGGAGGTAAAATGGTCAAGCCTACAGTGCCTGGAGGCAAGGGATCCATAGGCTGGAGAGGAACAGATTTCACCTCTCCAGGGGGTATCTCAGTTGTCTCAGCTGCATACAACTCTATTCTCCCTAATTGTAATCCCTTTCTCCCATCAGGTTGCTTCCTGGCTGATTGATTGTGTAATCCCTTTCTCCCATCATATGGCTTCCTGGCTGATTGGTCATATTGGGGTATTGGCCGTCTAGGCAGTCTCTGGGTGCACCATGGGCTACCATCATCCCCCAAGTGTTTTTTCCCTGGGGCCCTGGGGCTGGGCCCCTCATCCCGTTTCCCTGAACCTGTCTACATTCTGAGGCCCAATGGAAGCCTCTGTTGCATTTTGGACATGGGGTACTGGGTCTTGTTCTCCCACCCTGCTTTCTCACTCTGCCTCTATACCAACATTGAGCTTTCAGATGCCCTACTTTACCACACTGAAAGCATTGACGTGTCTCTCTAGAAGTCCCTTGCGGAAGGGCCCTGTCTACCATGTTGGGATCTTGGAAATCTGCATCATAGTCTGGCTATAAAAGGCATTTGTGCCCACTGTGGCACAGAGTCTTATGAACTCCTCTAAAGGAGCATCCTTAGCTGATCCTAGTATAATCTCTGCACACCTCATTAGCATTTTCCTTAGCAAGTTGCTTTATTAAAACATCTGTTGATGAATTTTCCCCATTAGTTCTTGTGATAGCGTCTACAAACGTCCACAAAGTCAGCAAAGGGTTCATCTGGCCCTTGTGTTATTTTGTGAAGGCCTCACCTTTGTCATTTTATTGTGAATCAAGTCCCGCTTTGATAGCATTAGCACAATTTGCTCATATGCTGCTACTGGATAGTAATCTGTGTGACATCTGCATAGGGACCTATACCTGTTAGTAGGTCATAGGTGATGTAGCATGAACAGCATTTGACTATTTTGTTGGGCTTGTATCCTACAGAGCTCACTCTATTTAAGAAACCACATGTAATTTTGTCAGGTTCTAGGCATACTCTTGCTATAGATTTCCAGTCATTAGGAGTCAAGATTTCAAAGCCAAATTCTGTAATAGCATCTTAACATAAGCTGATGTGCCCATAAAGTCAAGCCTTTTTAGGTTTTGATGATTTCTATGTTAAAAGGCGTATCTTGACTTTGTTGACTGGAGGCATTAAACTGGGAAATTACAGGAAAGATATGTGCTGAGCTCCTGGAGCGTCCACCCTTTTCTTTGGCCTTCATCAAGCCCTCTTGCAGTCTACTCATAATGGATACTGGGGGAGGTGCTGGTGTGTCCTGCCCCCCTGCCCTCCTCCCTCCATTCTGGAGGGTGGAGTTGATGGAGGAGAGTCAATCACTTGCTCCTGAGGTGGGGCTGAAGCTGCCTCCTGAGGTGGAAAGTCACCACACCCTTGCTCACTTAAGTCTCCATGCCCTGTGGGGATATGGTCATCAATCTCTTCATTGCCTTCCTCAATATCAGGCCTCCCTCTTTGGCTACTCCAAGAGGGAGCAATGGGTTTTTTCTTTCTTCTAGGAATAGGGTTTCTTAGTGCTAACTGAATTATATTGTATAAATAAAATGCCTCGATGGAAATTGAATGAGGACCGTTTTCATTGTAATATGCAGACATCTGTTGTCCAACCAGGGACCAGTTATCTCGAGAGATCTGCTCCTGCTCTACAAACCAAGGGGGAGATGCAGTTTAATGTACCAGAAGTCTAGCTACCTGTTCCCAAGTTATAAGTAGCCCTTGTCCTTCTATCAGCTTAAGCATGCTTTCTATAGCACCACTAGTGGGTGGGGTTGAAGGGGTTGGGGGCGGGGATGGAGAGTCTTTAGCTAGCATTTGTCCCATTTTAGCCAAAAAAAAGATTACTGGTTTAGTTTTTAAGAAAATAAGTTCCCTGTTTGTCTATTAACAATACTCACCCAAGTTCCTGATCACCAGAGACTTCTTTAGTCCTTGGTTCCCACCGTTGGGCGCCAAATGTGAAGATCATGTATTTTAAAATCAGCAGGAGTCAGGAATTCAGGTTAGGGGAAAATTGTCAGTCTTTGTTCTCAGTGAAGAAGGATCGGAGGTGGAAGAGAATTGGCGATAGCAATGTGTGTAGCTGAGTCAAGAAGCTAGCTAGACCAGCAGCCACACGACCAGCAGCTAGCAGAATGGAACCCAGGCCCTGTCTCTCTCTGCCTCCACCCACCAAAATCGTCATTTCCTATACAACACATCAGGACTTGCACGGAGAGTGGGCAGGGACCATTCTTTATCCAATCATGTATATTCATAGAGTATAGCCCAATTACTATTTAGCCTCACGTACTTGGGACCTCAGTGCATCAACTCAAACTTCAGTCCATTACAATCATGGAGCTTGTTTCTTACACAGTCACCTGTGCAAGGCCCCAGTTTATGCTTTTCTTAGCTAGGTTTCAACCCATAAGAGCAGTTAAAACCTAACTACTACCCTTGCACCCATAGCAACAGTTGTGCATGTGTTCTTGCAAAAATTTTGCATATCTGCCTCTGACTCTCAAATACCCCCTCATGATTGCTTGATCACCAGCTGTTTGTAGCAAACTTCCTTGGAGGATAGTCCCTGTATCACCTCAAAGTGAGTCATTCATACAGGATCTGCAGCCCAGCCATAGGTATTTTGTGCAAGGTGACTAGATTTCTTTAAGGACTTTACCTTAAACCAAAACCATTCTGATTTTCATTGGCCACAAATAAGTCCTAGGCCAAGCCCCATTTGGTTATTGTTTGGTCTGGATTGATTCATATTGAATGTAAGTAGTCATTTCTTCTTAGGCAAGAAACCCTGAGGGTCTTTCCCTCTCAAATTTGTTTATTTATTTAGATTTTTTTTTTTGGGGGGGGGAACTCTAGGTAAAAGAGAAGATGCTTTGCTACCTAACCTAAATCACTGTGCAGTCTCAATCAAACTAAAACCTATTGAAGAGCTTACCTTAAAAAGACCAAGGTCTCCCATTTCAATCCTAGAGCCATCTCTAGCCATCTTAATATACATTTTTCCCCTAGACCCAGGTGTCTCTAGAGGGGAAAGTAGGGCAGGTGACTTTGCTCAGCCCTCCCTCCCTTAAATCCAATTCACTTGCATGTCATGGCATCACCTCTCTGGTGTCATGGTCCTCTTCGAGAAAGAAGGAATGACAACAACTGATCAACTCTGATCAGATGATCAACTCTGGCTGATCTCATTACATAATTTATCTTTTCAAATCTATCTCCTTTTCGAATTTTCCTACTTCTTTCCCAATAATGTTCTGAAGACTGTCTTTCTGCTTTATTGTACCTTTTCCATATACACAGCTGCCTCTTTAGGTTCAGGACTATGGATTAGAATCACCATTACCTTTCCCAGATGCCCAATAAAGATATCTTTCATGATGCATTCTAAAGTAAAGTAAAAGTCAAACAGTCAACACGTATTAAGTGCCTGCTATGTATAAGACACTGTGTTAAGTACAGGCGACATAAAAAGAGGCAAAAGATAGTCCTTTTCTTCAAGGAGTTCTCAAATTAAGAGGAGAAAGCAAGCAAAGAAATATGTACAAACAAGGTATAATAAAGTGAGAAAAGGTACCAGAATTAAGAGAGATTGGGAAAGTCTTCCTGTAAAATATGATAGGCAATATGTTCTACGTTCTTCTAATTTACTTACTCAATTTATCTTGAGCTGGATGACTATTTTGCCTTCACTTTTGATTATTTTTACTGTCAAAATTTTATTTTGAGACATCAATTTTAGTTATTTGGAAAGGGGAAAAGAATTTGCAAGAGCCAGATAATTTCCTTATTCTGTTGTTTTCCCACAATTCCTTGAATTTAAAATACTATCCCTACTAGTTTTTTTTTTTTTTTTTTTCCCCTAATTGTCTGGCTGCTCCTTCTCTATATCCTTTCCTGGATCTTCTTCTAGATCATACCTTCTAACCATAGGCATCCCTAAGAGGTCTCTCCTGGCTCTCTTCTCTTCTCTCTCTGTACTATGTTATACTATACTATACTACACTTTTCATCAGATCCCATAGATTTTATTACTGTCTCTATGCTGATGACTCTGAAATCTCCGTATCTTGCCCCCAGTCTTTCTGCTGATCCTCTAGTCTTGCATCTTCTACTGTCTGTTATATATATTGAACTGGCTGTCCAGTAGACATCTAAACTTAATATGTCCAACACAAAACTCATTATCTCTCCGTCTAAGCCCTTTTCCTCCTTTACTTATCTCTGCAAAGGGGAGCACCATTCTTCCAGGTTCGTGCCACCTGAGAGTCATTCTAAATTACTCACTACCTCTGACCTCCATATCCAAGTTGTTGCCAAGGCCTGTTTTTGTCATCTTTGATAGTGACTAAACTAAATGCTGAAAGAAAATTTGTGAATATAGTTTACCTGGATTTTAGCACAATTTTTATTATAAAATTGTGCCATACTTTTCTGTTGGAGATTTGTAGTTTAGATGATAATAAAATTAGATAGATTCAGAACTGGCTGGATGGTTGCATTCAAAGAATAGTTAATAATTCATTTTCACTGTGGTAGAAAGTCTTCTGTGGAGAGTATCTTTTAGATTCTTTTATACTTTGCGATTTAATATTTTTATCACTGACTTGGATAAAGGCATAGATGTATGCTTATCAGATTTTCACCTAATATGAAACTAGGAGGGATAGATAACACTGGATGACAATCAGGATTCACAAAAAATCTTGAAAGGCTAGAGCATTTTACTGAATCTAATAAGATGGAATTATACAAGTATAAATGTGGAAACTTGCACTTAGGTACCAAAAAAAAAAAAAAAAAAAAAAGCAATTTCACAGTGCAAAATATAAGGGAGATATGACTAGACTGAAATCGTGAAAGGCTAGGTGCTCATTTACAATTTTGAAACTCATACATTGGAAGTACCATTTACCCTTCTAGCTCCTTGAGCATCTGCTTGATTATATGGTTTTTCATTAAACCTCCTTTTAAAAAAGTATCCAAGAAAGCTATTTTTCTTTTAGGCTGCAATCCAGACTTTTTCTACTGTGTCTCCCAAACCTTTTCATTTTGGAAATATGTTTTGCCTCTGTGACTTCTCCCTAGGTTTGGATAATTCCTTTTAGAACCTCCATTTAAGGAGAGTGCCCAGGTCAACTTTGTCTTATTTCCTTTCATGCTTACTAATTGATATTCATCTATAGACTACACTTTTGAATTTATCTACCATGTCTATACATTGGATATCTTCTCTACCTTTTTTCCTTTTGTGTATTGCTTTCCTCCATGAGAATATAAGCTTCTTGAGAAAAAGGACTATCCTTTTTTTCTTCTCCCCTTCCCTTTTTTTTTTTTTTTTTTTAAACTGCTTAGTATAGTTCCTGGCATGTATAAACACTTAATAAATGCTTGTTGATTGACTGGATTTAGCACACTATAAGCTCAAAATAGAGTCATTTTAATGTGGCAGCCAAAAAAAAAAACTAATAGAACTTTAGACTGCAGATAGTGAGGCATATCTTTCCAGAGGTGATGATCCCACTATATATCACTTATAAGACCTCATCTGGTTTTCAGTTCTGGGTGCCTAATTTGCTAGTAGTGACAGACATTAATGAGCTAGAAAGTTTCCAAAGGAGGAAAACCTGGATGTTACAAGTTCTTGAATTCATGCCATATGAGGATAAAGTCAATCATTTGGGCAGATTTTCCTTCAAGAAGAGGAAAAATTAGAGGAATTATGATAGCTATTTTTGTGTATTTGAAGGCAGAACTAGAAGCAATAGGAAGAAGCTACAAAGATGTCAATATAGACTTGATAGCACAAAAGTCAAGACAGTTTTTGTGCTTCTGGAGCTTACTAATTCTAACAGGGAGAGATCATGGGAACTGTAAGAGAATTAGTATGTTCCATATCTTAATATTTCATGTTCCTGGAAGTATAGGAAAAATTTAGTTGAAGTCCACAAGACATCCATAAAGTGTGTGTGTACATGTGTGTATGCATATTTATATTCAGAGAAAGTGCAGTGACAAAAACAAAACATCAGCAAAATTTAAAGAAGCTAGAATTTTTCCTAAAATTTCCTTTCTTAAAAAATAAAATGTAGTTTTCATGAGGTATATAAAAGGATTTTCTGCAGAAACTATTGACCAACTATTTTTTTTTCTGATTTTAAAATAATCAGAATAAGGCTTATACTTGACTGTGAAACTCATTGGTTTTATATTTACACAAGTTAAAAAAAATCTCCCTAACAGTGCTATGAGGTATGTAAAATTTTTTTTCCCCTATCCACTTTACAGATGGGGAAACCAAGTGAATTGCACATGATAATATAACTAACAAATGAAATGCCAAATTGAATTGTAAATTGAAACATCTCATACCAGATCCAATGTTCCTTGTATTAGATACCACATTGCTTCTTAGGGTGAACTTACATAAAGAAAAGAATTTTTAATCAAGATGTCTTTTTTAAATTTGCATTTCATTATTTCCTTTGCTGGATTTCCAAATCTTCTTAATATTTTAATAGAGTTGTATAATGAAGAATCCCAAATGATACCTAGATTTCAGGTTTGGGTAATTTCAAGTTTGAGTGCCCTCCAAAATAATAAGAAAGATAGGAAGAAGGGATGGGTAGATGGGAAGATAATGAAATAAAACTTGGACATGTATTTAAGATGTTCATGGGACATCTGGTTTGAGATATACCATTAATAGCTGGAAGTTAGGAGATCTGGAGATTAGAAGAGAGGTTAAAATTGGATTGGTAGATTTTAAAATCATGAGATGTTTGGGAGCTGATGAGATTGCCATTATAGTAGGATAATAAGAAGGGGCCCAAGACAGAGCCTTGGGGAATAGTCACTTGCCTTACTAATAATTTCATCCTTTGCAAGGTAGAAGAATCAACAAAAGGAAATTATATCTGATTCTCATTAATTGTGAGAAAAATGTTTAATATAGAGTTGTTTGGAGGTGGGATTAGAACTGTTAAATTTACCTATTTAGGAAAGAACTTGCTGGAAATATTCCACTGATATTTAGTCAGGCAACTAATTTGTAAAATGTCATCTTAAATAATCTCCAGGATATTGATAGACTTTATAGTCAGCATGTGTCAGAGCTAGTACTTGAACTCCACTTTTTGGCTCTGCATCTATTCAAGTTACCTCCTTATATAAATATAGTATGATTTGGATGAATATCTAGCAAAGGGACAGAACAATCAGATGGAAGGAGAAGCTAAAGGGAAGAGATGATCAATGTTATCCAAGTTGTGAAGAGTTAAGGAAGAATGAGGATTGAGAAAAAACTATTAGGTTTGGCAGTTAAAAGACCATTGGCAACTTTGAAGAGAGCAGTTTCAGTTGAGTTACATAATGTTGGAAAACTGATTATAGAGAGTTAAAAAAAGAATTAGGGGAAAAGAAATTAGAGACACCAATTGTAGATGACTTTGGATGCAAATAGAGCATTTTATATTTGATCCTGGAGGCAATACAAAATCACTGAAGTTTATTGAAATGGGGGTATGTGTGAGTGACATGTTCATATCTGTGTTTTATAAAAATTCTTTTGTTACTAAATGGAGAATAGATGGGAGTGGGGAGAAACTTAAGGTAGGTAGATCACCAGTAGTCTACTGTAATAGTCCGGGATTCAAGTGATGAGGTTCCTGCACCAGAATGGTGTCAGTATTAGAAGAGAGATGGGAGTGTATTTGGGAGATGTGTCAAAGATGAAATCAACAGACCTTAGTAACGGATTGGCTAAGAGAGTGAAATGAGGAATTCAGAATGACTACCAGGTTGCAAGTTTGAGGAACTGGGAGGATGGTGTTGCCCTTTACCGAAATGGTGAAAAGTAGGAAGGTTTAGGGGGAGAAAGAATGAGGTCTAGTTTGAACATATTGAATTTAAAATTTCTACTGCACATCTAATTGAATATATATAAAAAGCAGTTGAAGATACAAGATTGAAGGTCAGCAGAGAGATTGAGGGTCAGGATAGGTAGATTTGAGTAATTAAATCCATAAAAGTTTATGAGATCACCAAGTGCAACATAGTATTATATAGAATGAGAAGGAAGAGAAGAGGACCCAGGACAGAACCCCGAGGGACTCCTTTGATTACAGGATATCATTATCTAGAGAAAGATTCATCTAAGGAGATAGAAAGGGAGTGGTCAGTGAAGAAAAATAGTATTTGGGTTGCAAAGCAAAGAAAGAGGTAAAATGACAACATATTCTGATCAGATAAAGTAATTTCAGAATTCATGAACAGAGAAGTAGAACACTTTAGGGTAATGATGGTAAGTGTATCTGAGGTGGGATTGATCTATGATCCTTGAAAATGTATCAAGTTTACTTTTTAAACAGAAGAAATAATATTGATTTGAAATAATATTTACTTTAATATTATTTTGCAACTTTATACTTAACCAAATTACTTTTATGGCCTAGTTTCCCATGATATATTATAAGTAACTAATATTTTTGTTTTATACAGAAAATCTTGCAGCTACTACCTGAAAGGATTTTCTTTCGATGGCATTATCACAGCATAGGTAAGATTATATTTTTTAAAATTTCTAATACTACAATTTCTTCCTTCTGCTAAAATTTCAAATTAGTTTGATGAAGAGAACTTACTCATACTGAAGAATAGTGTTAAAAGTAGTTTGTTTATCCTGTAGGTGGAGCATAAAGATAAGTGATTTTTGGATTCCAGACAATTTTAGAAATGTTTTCTTCTTTTCCTAAATTACTTTCTTTAGAGAAATTATAAATATCCGAATCCTTGTTTTAAAAACAAAACAAAACAAAACAAAACAAAAAACAACTACTACTTTCTCCTCCCCTCATCAACCCATATTCAGTTTACCACTGTTCCCAGTTTTGAATGTTTTGAGATGTGGTGGCAATGAATGAATTTGATAATAATGATATCTATAATAGCTAACATTTAGATAGCACTTACCTTGAAGAAACTGAGACAAACATAGATCTTATTTCACTTGATAAGAAGAAAGCTACCACTGCCTCTTATGTAAGCCACTTTTACAAGATCAGTAATTTAGCTTCTCAATTGTTGAATTTATAATTTTAATAATATAAGATAAAACTTTTAATAAAAATGAAAAGAAAAAACAAAGTAATTGGGAAAAGAAAGGTTTGTCACTATTAGAATTTTGGACTGTGGGTAATAGAATATCATTTTGTTAATGAAATGGAATTTTTTTTTTTTTTTTTTTTGCTGAGATAATTGGGGTTAAGTGACTTACCCAGAGTCACACAGCTAGGAAGGTGTTAAGTGTCTGACACCTGTTTTGAACACAGGTTCTCCTGACTTCAGGACTGGTGCTCTATCCAATGTACCACCTAGCTGCTCTGACATGGACATATTTAATAAATGCTTTTTGCCATTTTCACTTTTCTAAAAAATGTTTTCCTTTTTTGCCTTGCTGCAAGCAGTCTGGTGTTTTTCAGTTGTAGTACTGAAGTTATTTGTTTAGTTAATGATCTAATTGCTTTGACACAGTGATGATACACTCCAGATAACTCTCTTATACTTATTTTTAAACTATGCAAGGAAGTGATAGATTTTTACTTAGATAAATGTAGCATCTAATAGCATATCACACATTATAAAACATGTAGGACTTTAAAAAATTATTTTTACAATAGTAATAGTATCTATCATTTTGCATCCTCTAAATAAAATGACTAAATCTGTATCTGTATCTCTTTATATATGTATAAATGTAGATTGATATACTACAGGTAGTATATACTTGCCATAGGTTACTAAAAGTAAGAGTGGAATCTTAACTATAAGCACATAAAAGACATAACTGGCTGCCATGCCTGAAAAACATTTTTTTCCCTTTAATTTCACTTCTTGAAGTTATTCTCTTCAAATCCCAGTACAAAATGTAGGGAAAAAATAGACATTATCAAGATTTGTGATATTTCTCATAAGCTTTGGATTCCTAAACCAGGAGTAGATTAGAATGAGATATTAATATTTTCATCTTCATTAAATATAATCTTTCTTCACTTTTGTTTGTGTAATTTATGGAAAAACCATACCCATTTTCTCCAGATAGCACTTTGAAATTTCTGAAGATAAGCAGGCTCTCTCTTAGCATGAATAAATTTAGAATTATATCAAAACTTAATTTACTATGATGTCTTCTAAAAGTGCTTCTTAAAGTAGATCGTTTTAATTTAAGAAATCTACATGCTAGTAAATTTAAATATTGATGATTGTTCATACAAATAATGAAATGAAACAAATGAAAAGGTAGTTAATGAGAAGTACACAGAATTGAGGCTATCAGATTTAATTGACTAATTATATATTTGTCATTTGCTTCATGAAATTTTGCTGTATACTAAGATTATAAGATATGGTTACTTAACAAAGGCAGTGAGACATGTCTTCTACTTTTGGAAGGAAATAAATGATATCAGGCTATATGTAATTGTTTTAAAAGCCCCAAAGTAGTATGAATGATTGACAAAATATTAAAATGCTTATTCTATGTCGGGTACTGTGTTAAAAACTGGGGACACAGTTACAAAAATGCCCTCAGTCCCCGCTGTATGTGCCTTACAGAATCTCTACTGCCTTTACTGCGTCTCTGTTTTACGTGATCTTTCCAAACTGCCTTCTTTCCCAAATGGACTGTTTATCTCTCCAAATTCTTAAATATGTACATCTCCCCTTGAGGAGAGACAGAGATTCATTTTTGTTTTTTTATCACCAGTGTCTTTGTTGATTATAGCCAGGAGAATTTTTTTTCCACTCTTCCTGGGATGTAGCACAAAAAGTTCACTCATTTTATTGGTAGAGTTGGCCTGTAAGTTTCGGTACTTATCAACAAGATTTTATATTTTTCAATTTAATAATGTAACTCAGGCCACAACTGTGGATATTGTTGCTAAAAAAACAGCTCACGGGTTTTAATATCTTTAAATTGTGTCTAAGTGAACATTAGTTGACTTTAAACATTAATTTGTTTTTTCCTTTGGAGATTTATTTATCATTCATTTTTATGCATGACAGGAGATAAGTACTACATAAAATCCAATGTGGTTAAATAGATTACTATCATATCAAATACTTTTGGACCTCAGGAAAGGCTTTTGATAAGTTACATAATTAAAATGGAATTATCTTAAAAGGTCTCTCTGTCTATAGCAGGTATTCATTTCTGAAGGTCACTCTTTTTTGAAATTAACCTTTAGCTTTGGTTGGGTTTGAATCAAACTGCTTTTCTTTTTCTTTTCATTGTTTATTAGATCTAGCATTCTTTTAATAAGACTATTGCTTTTTCTATTTTAAATATTTGTTATTGCTACACGACATTGACTTTATTTGTGAATTCCTGTATTACAAATGCATATGTTTTAATTTTAGGGTCTACTCTAAAGAAGCTTTTGCACACTGGAAATTCTATTAAGGTATTTATTTCTGATAAAAGCAGAATCTCAGACTTTTAATGTCATTAGTTCTCTAAAGTACAGTTTTAAAAATTTCACCTTAAATATGATTTTATATTATTTTTTTAACTAAAAAATGTTAATTTGTGGAATAAAATAAACATTTCCATAATATAGTAAAATAAAAAAGATG
Organism: Sarcophilus harrisii; assembly: GCF_902635505.1. Taxonomy (NCBI): domain Eukaryota; kingdom Metazoa; phylum Chordata; class Mammalia; order Dasyuromorphia; family Dasyuridae; genus Sarcophilus; species Sarcophilus harrisii. The sequence goes on from NC_045427.1 coordinate 149,884,210, forward strand.
AATATAAAACTGTACATTTACTATGTACAACTTGTTATTCCTTTCAAACATATAGCATTCATAATAGTTGTGTTGTAAGTTTTTAAGAGTCAAAATAATTTATTTGCTCAAAATTGTTCTTAGAATACTATTGCTATTACTGTGCTATTTTGTTGTAATTATTTCACTCTTCATTATTTTGTGCAAATCTTTTCATGTTTTTCTAAAATCCTAGAGCTTATCATTTGTTATTTATCATCAGTACCATAACTTGAATAGCCATTCCCCACTTGATGGACATCCTTGAAATTTCCAGTTCTTTGTCACCACAAAGAGAGTAGCTGTAACATTTTAGAATATATGTATTCTGTTTTTTTATCCCTAATTATCTTTGGAAATAGACCAAGTAGTTCTATTATTGGGTCAAAGGGTAGTTTATAATAATTCTTTAGGCATAATTCCAAATTGCTCTCCAAAATGACTGGATCAGTTTACAGTTCTACCAACAATGAGTTAGTGCCCCAATTTTGCCATATCCCCTCCAACATTTGTCACTTTTCTATCATTTTACCCAATCTTGTAGGTGTAAAATGATACCCCAAGTTTGTTTTAATTTGCATATCTCTAATCAATAATGATTTAGAGCATTTTTTCCATATGATTATAAATTGTTTTGATTTCTTTATTGGAAAATTGCCTATTCATGGTCTTTGACCATTTTTCATTTGGGGAGATGACTCATATTCTTACAGATCTCATAAAGTTCTTCATATATTTTAGATATGAGACTTTTATCTGATACAATGTCTGTAAAAATTGTTTTCTAATTTTCTGCTTTCTTTTTGATCTTGGTTACATTTTTTTGTCTAATACCTTTCTTAATTTAATGTAACCAGAATTATCCATTTTCTACCTAATTTTACTCTCTATCTCTTGTTTATTCATAAATTATTCACCTATCCATAACTTTGGTAAGTAATATGTTCCATGTTCCATGTTACATTTTCTTGTAATAATTCTCTTTATATATGTTACGTATCCATTTTGACTTTATCTTGGTAAATGGTGTAAGATATTGCTCTATGCCCAGTTTCTGCCATACTGGTTTCCAGTTTTCCCAACAATTTGTACCAAACAATAAATGCTTATTGTGAAATCTTAAGTCTTTATATGTGAAAGTTACAAGGCTATTATGTTTACTTGCTGCTGTGAGTTGTACATCTGTTCTGTTCCATTGATTTATCTGGTAGCAGATAGTTTTGATTACTGCCTTATAACATAATTTAAGATCTCTTACTGCTAAATCTCCTTCCTTTGCTTTTTTATATAATTTCCTTTCATATTCTTAACCATGTTTTCCCAAATGAATTGTTATTTTTTTCTAATTCAGCAAAAAAAGGTTTTCTTTTTTTTTTTGGTTTGTTTTGTAATTTAATTAGGATGGCATTGAATAAATTAGTTTTGGTAAACTGCCATTTTTGTTAAATTGGCCCTGCCTATGAACAGTTAATATTTCTTCAATTATTTAATTCTGATTTTATTTGAATAAATTTTTTTATAGTTCTGTTTATATACTTCCTGGGTTTGCTTTGGCAGATATACTCCCAAGGTATTTTATACTGTCTAGAGTTATTTTAAATGAGGGGTGTGTGTATGTGTGTGTGTGTGTGTGTGTGTGTGTGTGTGTGTGTTGTATGTGTGTATGTGTGTGTGTGTGTGTGTATGTACATACATACATACATGTCTGTTTTTTTTTTACTATCTTGCAGCATTTTGTTTGTAACATATAGGATTGCTGATGATTTATGTGGATTTACTTTATATCCTGCTACTTTGCTAAAATTATTAATTGTTTCAACAAACTTTTAAAAATATGATCCTAATTTGATATATTGCTAATCAATGACATTTGTGAAAAAGAATGTTAATATTTTTATTTCATAGTTAAATTTCTGTGATAATCTATAATTTAGTTTTATTGAGTATAGTAGAAATTGTATTGGATTTTAGGAGCTGAGAGACTTTGTCCCTGTGTGACAGCTCTCTTAAACTCTTAGAATCAATTTTCTTATCTCAAATGAGAATTTAGATGAGACAAAATCTTTGATTCCTTTTTACACTAACATTCTTGGATTTTGAGGTGTTATGATGCAGTACTTCTTTTGTGAAAGACTTCTATCCATAGACTGATGAAGAAAGGTCACTGACCTTCCTGATGATGCTTTTTAAAAAATTTTATTTGTCATTTTATTTATATATATATGCTTTTAAGCCCTTGGAGGTACAAATCCAAATTTTTTTATTTATTATATATATAATTTATATTTATTTATATATATATTTATTTATCATTTGTATTAAAATGAATGTCTTCTTTAAAAGCACATACCAATTGATGATGTCCAGATTATAGTCTAGAAACATATGATATTCACTTATTTTTGGACCAGCATTTTACTGAGAGTAATTCAACACATGGCTAATAATTTTTAAAAGTCACAGCAGCTTAAAACTTGACACATTAACTTTTCTAAATTCATTATGGATGATATAAAGAGAAGGCTTTTTTAAAGTCATACAATCAGTATGTATTATGTTTAATATCTCATAAATATTGACTATAAACTGAGATATGAATTTATCTCAATTGAAATGTGAGCTGTTCATTTTTTTTCTTCCTGAAGTACTCTTCTTTCCAAGGCTCTTTTTACTGATTTCTTTCTTATTTGTGATCCTTCTCTTCTTCAGTTTTTCTGTTATGCAGTTGTAGTTTTCTTTTTTTTTTTTAAATGAATAAAATGATCCCTTTAAAATAAAGTGTCTCAAAATCCTCTCCACATTTTGCTGACTGGCTCCAGTTTGGGGCACTATTGTACTAATAAAAAGTAGGTGAGCTTCATAATTCTGATATAAATAACAGAAGGAGACCCAATATCAGTGCAAAGCAAAGGTGGGAAAAGTATAAAAAAGTGTGAAAGAGCATATCAATGGGATTTAATGGCTTGTGTCTTTTAAACCTTGGGTTTTAATGAAATATAGTAATTAGGGCAACTTAAAGGTTGTTATTCTGGGAGGGTAAGTTAAAATGTCAGTCGGACTTCATTCTTAACATATATTTATCTTTTAAATAGAAACAGAAAAACTTAATGCTAGTGCTTTCTCCATAAGATCATTTTCAATTTATCCTGTGTATATCTTTTTTGTATGTAGCTTTTATATGTTGTTTTCCCCATTAAACTATCAGCCTTTTGAGGGCAGGAACAGTTTTCAACTCTTTATATTCCCATTCTTATTATATTTCTCAGTATCTGTTCTTTGAAAGGTATTTAATAAATGCTCCGTATCTTCATTTAATTTGAGTTAATTGGTTATGTGATTTGATGATTTGGAAATTTCCTTCAGCCATATGGACTGTTTACCCATACATGCGTATATATATCCTGTGGGAATCTTGCTTATTATTACATCCTCTCAAAATTTCCCCACACAGGGTCCACACATTTTGCATCTCTTTGTATTCTTCTGACATCCTGAAGGTAGCATTTATACACTTTAGCTATTCAGTTATTAACCTTTGTTCTTGCCATGTGATCACCTCATCTTCTCTTCTTCTTATATAATTCTTTGATAATGTCTTTTATTCCTGTTCTTCAGAGTTTCACTTTGATTATATATTGCATCTTGTTCACATCTTCTGTTTAGCTCTTCATTATCTTCTGTGCAATGATTACTATTGATTCTTTGGAGGCAGTTACATAGTATGTCAGTATCAATTGAGAGTTACTATTGTAGTCCACAGTAATTTATATAGACATACCTAGGCCATTACTAGATTTTGAAGACAATTCATTCTATTGTGTCAAAAAATAACCTTTTGTATCATACTTTGCTCAGACTTGTAGTGCCCAATATTATTTGTAACCATCAAATCATATTGAGTATGTTTGTAACCAGCATTATAATATTCTGTAATTGAATTGCTAAAAATGAATTATTGACCAAATAAATACTGTTCCTGAAAAAAAAAAAAGGAAAGTTACTATTGAAACTATAAACCTTTTGTTTTCATGGAAAGATTGGAATCAGTAAAGGAAATTTGAGTTTTTCCAAAAGCTATCTAGATTGATCTTTTCTTGTTCAACTTTGGACTCAACTCATTGTTGAGATGTACTTAGTTTTGGGGGAGGGGGGAAAGGTGCTGAACTTTAAACAGAAAATATTTTTCATCCACTTGATCTTATGTGAGTGGAGAGGTCAAACTCCTTTGAGTGGTTACAGTTCTCTTCATGTACCAGATACTGTGGTAGTCATTGGAGGTACAAGTCCAAAGAATTAAATGGTGCCTATTCATAATGAGCTTTCATTCTGAAGGACTAGACAAACTAATTTAAATGCATATTTTTTCATATATGATATGCAAATATATGTAATAAAAATGTCATGTTAATTAATCATTATATACATATAACATAGTTAAATGTAAATTAGGGGAATCAAGAAAAGCTTTATGCAAAAGATGGTGCTTAGCTGCATCTTTTTTTTTTTTCCCCTGAGGCAATTGGGGTTAAGTGATTTGCCCAGGGATTACACAGCTAGGAAGTGTTAAGTGTCTTGAGATCAAATTTGAAGTCCTGTGCTCCTGACTTCAGGACTGATGCTCTATCCACTGCACCACCTAGCTGCCCCATTAACTGCATCTTAAAGGAAGAGAGAAACTATGATGGTGGTAAAGAGGTAGAGATAAGGAGAGAGTGCATACAGTTACAGAGGCATAGAGTTAAGAGGTGGTGTTTGTGTGAAATCTAAAGAGAAAGCCAGTTTGATTGGATTGCTAAATATGGGAGGAGGAATAAATTCCATTATGTTGGAAAGATAGGGACCAGAATTTGAAGGACTTAAAAGTGTTGATCCTAGAAGCAATAAGACGTAACTAGAGCTGGCAGAGTAAAGGAATTACACAGTCAAGATGTGTGCTTAAGGAAAATCCCTTTGGCAGAAGTTAGAGGATGTATTGGAATGGGGAGAGGCTACAGGCAAAGGAACTAGTTAGGCTGCTGTAATTATCTAGGTGAGAGGTTATAATTGCCTTATACCATGATGTTAATTTTGTGTGTGGAAAAAAGTGATCAGACCTGAGAGATGTTGTGAAAATAGAAATATCAGGTTTTCGCAACTGATTAGATTAATTAGTGGAAGAGAGAGAATGGAGTCATACACTGTCTCAAAGTTTAGAGAAGAGAGTCTCCAGAAGGAGAGATAGTAGTGTTACAAGGGGCAGATAAGTTGATCAATAGTAGAGAGAGCCCTGAACTTGGATCATTTGTATTTATTTATCTTTCTTTAGAAGGTCAGGACTCTAATGTGATCAATCAGCCTAAAAATAATCACATGGCAGGAAGAGATTACAGTTGGTCAGAATACAGGCCTTTTAACCCAGCAGGGCAGTGTCCAGTGCAAACAGCTCCAATGTAATTACCAGATGATGATGAGAAATCCCAAAAGTGGTAAATAGAAGGGAATTAGATAGGTTAACTGCCTGGGAGAGAGGGTTTGCTTGTATTTGTACAGATAGAGAAGGAATCAGATGGGTGCCAATGAGCTGTATTCGCCTTGTCCATCAGAGAGAAACAGAAAAAGAGAAAAACCTCAAAACAAAGGAGATTTAAGAAACATCTGACACTGAAAGAGCATGGCTGACAATGAGATTGTTAAAAGAACTTTAAAATCTTCATGCATCATTGGATTTCCTAACACAAGATGAGACTGAACAAGTTCTTGAAAACCAGAAAGAATCATTGGATTCCTTGAGATGAAAAATTGTTGATGAGACTATTGCAGTACTTCAAAGCTTGGATTCCTGGCACATGAACTAATGGACAATGGATTCCTTTTGGACTATTTCTAGGACTTATGGACATGTATAAATTCTCATGTTGATTCATGTTATTTATTATATTACTGTTAGTCTGTGTTATATTGCTATGTACTTATGTAAATTATATGTAATGCCTCCTATATTGATGGATTTATGTATACCTGTTTCAAGTGAGCCCCTTTGGAAACCCGCTAATCTGATTTGATTTCCTATTTCCTTTGGTGTTTTCATCTCCCTTCCTGAGATGTCAGGGAGGGCGTGACCACCTTCTTTCACTTAAAATAATTGTATGATGTTGGAAAAACTAGTTTTTTTGGTCACAGTTTCCTCATCTGTAAAATAATATTTCCACTAAATAACTTAGGAGACTGTTGTGAGGGTGAAATAGTTGATGGATTGTAACTATAGAGCACCATATAAATAGAAACTATATTATTTCTAACTACTTAACTATGATTTTTATTATAACTTCTACTTAGATTTGTCTTTTAGACTGGAGAGATGGAGAAAAATCTCATTAAGTCCCAGGGATTTTGTAAACTAGAAAAAGCAAGTTTAGGGGAAGACAAAGGCGATCTTTTGCTTAAGGTGGTGTTTAGCATCATTCTAATAGGATATTGTTATCCATCCTTAGTATACAGTGGAAAGAAAGAAGCAAATAAAAAGAGCAGAATAGGAAAATTAGAGTTTTCCAGATCTCATTGAGTTAGGTTTTTATTGTAACATCTTCATTTTCTTTTTGAAATGTGAATTCTCAGAGTATCATACACATTTGTAGTTTAGCTTAAATAATTACTTTTAGGTTAAACAAGTTATAGTTTTCATTGGAGGGAGGAGGTAGCTTATGTTTGCCACTATTTTCCCCAAATGGATGATCAAGGGAATTGGCCAGTATGCTTTATTTCTTAGTAGCACTTGTTTGTTACCAATAGTATTAGTTTTTATAAAGTTTCATTTATCTTATTTTTTTGTTGCAAAACTGTGATGATATTACATTAAGAATAATTTTTGAAAATATTTTTGTTTTTTGGTAGATAAGATGTGAAGGAATTCGGCTATATCTTCTATGGCTTCAGGCACTTCAGACAAATTGTGCAGAAGAGCAGGTACTAATTTTTGCCTGCCTTGTACCTGGATTTCCAGCAATCATGTCTTCAAGAGGTCCCTGTACACTTGATACACTTATAAATCCTACTCCTTTTTCATCTGATAGTAAGTAACATTACTAAATGTTGAATTTATCCTTTATATTTGTGAACTTATTTAATTTGTGGGTGTAAATCATAAGCCCTTCTTTCTTGTGAAAGAGATTCTACAACAAAATCACAGGATTTGAAGATGGCTATTGAAGATCCAGAAAAGAAAGTTTACACCATTAAAGCCCTTGGTACCATCAACATTAGAAATGCTTGTGATGATATAAATGGAAATGACACTAAATAAGATGCATTGCTATTTGCCTGGCTACCAAGGACCACTGAGCCTTTATATTGAACTTGCAGCTGAAATCTGAGTTTCAACTCCTAGTAGAATTTGAGCTCCTTGAGAGAAGCGACTGTTCTACTGTTCTGTTCATGTCCCTAGCCTTCAGGGTAATGATTTACATATGGAAATCATTTAACAAATGCTTTTTCATTCATTCATTCGGTCTAAATGAAGAATTTTTTTTTAAAAATTATAGATATTAATCCTTTATGAAGCATTTGAATGGATCTTACAGACTCCATCTTGTGACTCAATTATGGACTTAGTTCAGTTCCCTTTCTGTTCAATTATGAGTATAGCCCAATTTTTGTCTCGTGAGGAAACTTCCTTCATCGTGAGAATCATGACAAAATTATATGGCATTGCTTGAACTTAGCCTTGTGTGGCTAGGAAGTTGGATCCTCCTTTATTTGCTACTTAGCAATCCTTAACTAAAGACCTAGTTTATGCCCTACAGAAATCTGGTCAAATCTGAAGAATGAAGAAGGATTTTCTCATAGTTATATATCTTTTTTTTTTTTTTTTTTTTTTTTTTCATGTTCCTTTGATTGAATACATACTCCCAAGGAAAGTGAGATAGCTCTTTTTCTGATTTCAGAGAATTGCATCTGTTTGCTCTCCTAATAACTTGGAAAGTCTCTAATCTTTCCTCCAGTTAGAAATCAGATGACCTAATTTTACATCCAGGTTAATTGCTTTCTTTTAACTAATTGATCTTATTTGATTAATTGTTTTTAATGCATAAAAATCTACTGCCTCCTGTATTTTGGGATCCAGTATTAAAGCTGAAGAAAGACTGAAACTAACTTACTGGGCAATTGGTATGCATCACTTTGCTCAGAAACCCAAATCTTTGTTTCCTCAGTCAGTTTCATCTTTCACCTGCCACAATATAAGTGAATATATGTCATAATAATGTTTATGTATACCTATATGTATATGTTTATATGTGTTACATATAAGTTTGTGGTTAATGTAGTGCTTTCCACAGAGAAAGCATTTAATAAATACCTTTTTTCTTTCAGTTAGAGTGAACAATATTTTTTAATAGATTAGACTCTAATATGAAACTATAAATATGTTGAAAAATTATAAGCTTTTGTATTTTGAATAGTTTAATTGAAAATTTTTTTTTGCATATGCTAAATAGCATTGAATTTCCTGACTTAAACTGTTCTATATAGTTGCTGCCACTATTGCCTGTCAAACTGAATATAGTAATTCAGTTCAGTTCATCATAGTACTTAGAATACAAAGATAAAATATAACACCATTCCTACCCTTAAAGAATCCAGAATTCCTACCCTTAAAGATACCCAGAATAAAGAAGTAGGGTGTATTAGTGAGGTCTCTTAATGTGTATAATATGAACATAATGTGAAAAAGTACAAAAGAATGAGCCAAACAAAATGCTTTTAGAAATTTGGGAAGAGAAATAGCATTTTCTGTTTGAGGATCAAGAGAAGTTTCATAGAGGAAGTGCTGCCTGAGATAAAATTTCATTAGGTGAAGAGAGGAGTGGAGGCTGTTTTAAGGACCAAAAATGACATGAATTTAAGCAGATGAGGGTAGGATAACGTACTGTATGATATATCATACAGTTAGATTAAACTATAGTGAAAAGGAGTAATGGTACATTGAAAATATTCCTAGAGAACCTTCAACATCAGGATAAAGTAGACTTATATTTTCTTTAGTTAGACAGTAGGAAGCCATTGAAAATTTTTGAGTAGATGACATATATGATGAAAGCGGTATTGTTAGGAAGATTACTTGGGCAGTAGTGTCAAGTATGGATTGGGGAAGGTAACAATAGAGAGGTAAAAGAGTTGAGGCTTTTAAAATCCTCCATCCAAAAAAAAAGTGATAAGGATATGACTTAGATGATTTTAGTGAGAATGGGGAGGACAGAAAAGAAAAAGAGACAGAGATGGACAGACACAGAGATGTAGTAAAACAAACATCTTGACAACTAATTGGGTATGGAGGCATGAAGGATAGAAAAAAGTCAAACATTCAGTTTATAGTAATAATTTGAAGATTTTAAATCTCTGTGACACTGAAAATAGAGAATTTGGGGAATGCCACAGATGATAAATTTGATGTTATATGTTGAGCTTGAAATATAGTAAAATATCTAGACAGAAAAAAAAAATGGATGGCAGTTAGAAATAATGAGACTAGAGTTTAGAAAAGTCAGAGCTAGAAACAATTATCTTTGGTATAGAGATGAGGATTTGTTAGTAAACATTTTTAAAGTTCCCATTACATGCCAGGCACTGTGCTAGGTGCTGAGGATACAAAGAAAGAGAAAAGACAATGCTTGGCCTCCAGTTGCTCATGACCCAAGAAGGAAGAAAAGAAAGAAGTAAATATGCAAAGACACATTATGTCTACGTTAAAGGAAATGGAAAGGCAGTAAAATTAAGAGTCATCAAGAAAGGTTTTCTATAGAAGATAGAATTTAAGATGGGATTTAAAGGATATATATTTTTTTTATGTCATTTTTGGTTTTATTTTTTGGTTGTGACTTTTTACCATAATGTTGGGCCTTTATATAGTGTCAAGTTTCCATTAAGTGAAGTCCTTTTACTTTGGAGACCTTTCCATCCACTTCATCTTTATAATTCTCCACTGTGGACCACTTGCCCTTTTATCAGGCCTGAGTATCAAGATCAGGCCTTTAGGGATCACTTAAAATGGAGTATTCATAGAATATAAGGCATTGTAATAAGAAGAAATAATTTATGCCCCTGGTATTGACTTCATATTAAATTCATCTTTCCAGGAAAACTTTATTACCTTCCTCAGGATTTCTTTTCACTCATTAGGGTCTTGAATTTGGAAGCATCTGAAGAGATCTAGGGGATGGGAAATTAGCTCCTGAAAATTTAAACCAGAAAAAAAGTCATATTTCTTATCATTCAAGGTGAAAGAAATGGCCTTATGAAATTTGGTTGCCTGAGTAAAATTAGGAATTTTAAGAATGGATAAATAGAAATGATGATGTAAAGCTTTTCTCTTCTGGGGAGATATTTAAGTCATCCTGTTTGCCATAGGATTAGCAGTTTATTTAAAAAAAAATATTATTGATTCCTCTGGATTCTTTGCTTTCTGATACTTTATTGAAATTTGTCTTTAATGAAATTCAATTATGATTTGCATTTTAGCAAAAATACATCCTGAAGAAATAACCCCGCTCTTGCCAGCTGTCTCAGGTGAAAAAATTGGTGAGGATCAAACCTGCTTTTTTCTTCAAGTATTATTGCGATATATGGTTATTCAGGTAAGAACAAAATACTATGAAATTGAATAGTTGTATATTTTACCTCAGATTTTAATTGTTATTAATTTACAAAATTCAGTCAATCATTATTCACATAAGAGTTATGAAGCAGTTTTAATATTAATGTCATACAATTGCTTCAACAAAGGTATGCTAAACTATATTATTTTTTTCTAAATGAAAAATTTGGCTTAAATATTAACCTACTCATTCAAATCAAAGATTTGGCTAAATAATGTGTAATTAAGTTGGAATTTAAAAGTGTAGATTTTTGAAAATGATTAGCTCTGTGTGTGTCCAAATATTTGTCAAGTTCCTGATATATTAGCAATTTCTTTATAACATTTCCTCCTGTAGTCCATCTTATAATTTACAAATAAATTATAACAGGCATTTGCTGTCATTTGTAACTTTAGATATGTGAAATAGATTACAGAATAGAATCAATTACAGAGTGGAATCATTTATAAAATACAAGATCTGCATTTGATTTTCACAATATAATCACTATATTTAAATAGAACTTGACATTTCAGTGAGATTTTTACTTTAAATTTTATTATGAACTTAAGAAACATCCTCCAAAACATATACAAATACACCCATATGCAAAGTAGGACAAAAAAAAGAATTGAACATGAAAACATGACTGTATTTGATACTACCTATTTTTTAAAAGTATGTAATAAATTCATCTTGCTACTTTAAAAACTACTTTGTCAATATATCCTTCTTGACTTTCTTCTGTTTTCATATATGCATTTAAAGAAAATTTTAGTTATCTTTTCTTCCCCCTAATCTTTTTTTTCTTTCTCATTTCTCCCTTTTTCCTTGATCACTTTTGCTATGAAAAATGGGGGAAAGGAGGAGGGAGAAAGACACAAACTATATAGCAATTAAAAACAAGGTAAACTGAAAGCATAAAGTTCCAAGCATGACCAATTTCTTACTAAAACATGAATTTACCAATAAGTAGGATTTTAGCTTTCCCAGTTATGGGATTATAAATTAAAGAATAAAGCACTCAAAAAGATAAAATATGTCCCAATAACTCAAATAAAATTATGATTTCAGAAAAAAAAATCTGCAAAGTAAGAAACTGATGCTGAAAGAAGTGAAAAGAACAATGTATTCATTAACAACATCATAAAGAAAAACAATTCTGAGACCTAAAAATTCAGTTATGAGGTTAATAGGACTTTTTATAATTTTGATAAGAAGGAAGAATCATAAATAGAAGAATATATAATTATATAGAAATTGGGAATAAGGGTTAAAGCAACAACACCTTTCTTCCCTCCTGTGTGATTAAGAAATGTTTACTTTTTGAATCTAGCTGCATCAGCAGGTACAGATATGGCAAACCAGACTTCTTTGGATTATAAACCAGACATTCTTGAAGAATAGTTTAATGGTGTAGATACTAGACCAGATTCACTATTATTCACCTGCATCTTTTAATGGTAACTGTTGGAATCCTCACAAAGTATTAAATCATTAGAACTGATAGAGACAATAATTATCTAATTTAGCATGGTTCAGTATGATTGATCAGATCTTACAAGAAGATGTTATGGGCCAGAAGAAACAAGGTACTAAGTAGAACTGATAGACAGTAATGCTTGTGTTCACACCTTTAAAGAGCTCATATAAGCAAGAAGTATTTAAGTACTCATTGGAGTTCACAAGTATGGGAGATTCACAAAGGTAACTTTGTAACTTTGTGAATTCACACTTCCCTTAATCAGTAAACCTTTGGGAGATGATATATAAGAAGCTAATTTAGTAGGGACTTCAGCTGAAAAGATTGAGAAAGAAGCGTCAGTTCAGTTGAGGAGAAGCACTCTCTCGGAGCTGCAACCAGATTCAGCGCTCTGGGAGATTGAGAGCCAGAAGCCCTCTCTCGGAGGCAAGAGAGATTCATTCCAACTTTCACTTTGGTGCTGGCTGGAGACTGAAGAAAGCAGAGGCAAAGGACAATCTGCAAGAGCTCTTAGAATCAAGGAGAGAGAGAGGCCTCTAAGAAAAGCTAACCAGGCTTGGAAAGAGATAAGAAATAAACATTTGCATTTTATCAGCTGGCTGCATTTTGAGTGATTATTACTTTTAACTGAAACTAAGGCCGCCTCCAGAAAACCTCCCCAAGAAACCTGCTCCCAGAGACAACCATTATATATTAAAGAAGAAGAACCCTACAGATAACAAACTTCCTTGACATAAGAATAGAACAGTGGTTAATGGGAGAACTGGATTTATAAACTTAACTCATTACAGCTGACTAAATTTCTGAATTAAGTTGAGACAGAATCATGATTTAGGTAGTTACAGGACAAAATCAGTATTTTGTAAATGAATATTTACAATGAACTTTGTCAATAAAAAAGAGAAAAAGAAACAATCTGATTATTTCAAAATCAAAACTCCTACCTTGTCACAAATAAGTAGAGGCAAGCAAACAATTTCACATAGTGACTGTGTTAAAAATATGTATTTATCTTTCTGTACCTTGAATCTTATACTTCTTAATCAGGAGTTAGGTGTTGTGCTTCATCATAGGTTATTTGGACCGATGATCAAAGTTTTTAAGTCTCAGAGTTATTTTTCTTAATAATGTTAATAAATAATGTTGTTATTGTGACCATTGTTTTGTTTAATTCTCTCTGCATCAAGTCTTATTTTGCAGGGGTTTTTTTCCCCCCTGAAATCATCATTTTATTGAATTATTGGAAAATATTTTGCTTTTTTGAGTGCTCTATTATATAATTTATATTGGCATTATAACTTGATGCCTATAAAGTTATTTTTATGGTTTATTTGGATTTTTGCCTCATTGGATGGTACTTGATTGTATTTTTTCACATTAAGCTTTAAATACTGGTGAGGCAGAGTACTTGAGTGAATATTTTAGTTTATCACTAAGTGACAGACAGTATAAACTGATTTACAGAATGCCATTGCTTTTTAGGGTTTGTAATTGGTTAAAAAATGTGTTCAGAGGAATAAGCACTTACAATTCATGTGAACAGATTGTGACTTTTGCCATACTTTTAAAATATTAAGATCTCTTTAAGGGATAGATGGCCTAGTACAATCAGGAGTGTACTGGGATTCAGGAAGACTTGGGTTCAAATCTTGCCTCCAGTTCTTATTAGCACTATGATCCTGGCAAGTCAATTAACCTCTTGAGCTTTAGTTTCCTTTTCTGCAAAATGGGGAAATTTTATACATGGAGTAACTACTTCATAGGGTTTTTGCAAAATACAAGTGGAATATTATATGTAAATATTTTTCATATTTTAAGAGGTTGTATATACATAGACTATTCAAAGTATGTAGATATAAAGCTGCTTGTCGTATTTTATGTTTAAAAGGTTTTGTCATAATGATTTACTTGAAGCATTATTTTTGAAAATGAGTTGTACGAGTTCACCTATTTTATAATTTTCTTTACCATGACTGTTTAAATTTTTATTATGCCTTTGTAGCATAAAATGGGAATGAAAGGTTTGCAGCAAGAAGAATTTATTTGGTCAGGTCTCAATTTTAGTTCCATTTCTTCCAAAAACTAGTTCTGTGGCCCCTGGGCAAATTAACTTTTCCAGATTTATATTTCCTTATCTATAAAATGAGGAGGTTGATCTAGCTTCTCCCTAACATATCTCCTAGATCTATAATTATATAATCATTCTCATTTCCAAAATAGTGTGTTGGCTATTGAAAATCTATTGCAAATCTTTTCAGTGTTATCCTTGATCTTTTGCTCATGATTATCAAGTATTGATTTGGGTATGTCTTATATAAGAGCTAACTATGGAGTTAAATACTGTGCCACTAATAAGATGAAAATTGTAACATATAACCCCTACGGGAGCATATAGTGAAGAAAGGAGCTCTCTTAAGCTGTGGAATTTCCATAGTTAGTTCTATCTTAAAAAATTCTAAACTACTTAGAAAAATTTTAGGAAACTGATATAGAAATGAGTTTCTAAACCTTTGGCTCATAGTAATGGATATGAATTACGAGATAAAATTTAAATAAATGTTGAAAGACGTTAATTCCAAAAAATAACAGTAACAAACGTTTGTTAAGTACCCACAATTGAGAAAAAGAAAGGGCTTTATTCTCAAATTGCTTGCATTTAACTTGGGGTATTAAAACACATACCAATAAGTAAATACAGAGGCAATACAAAATATTGCTAATTCCTGGAAGAAGTTGCACCTGAGCTGTGCTTTGAAAGAAGTTAAAATTTTTATGAAATCAAAATGAGGAGATCATGTGTTAGTCACACAGACACACAAATAATAAAGCCATGGAGATAAGGAGGCAAAGTGCAATGAATGGAGAGTGGACCATAATTGCTATATTTGCCTGGAAATATCTTAGTTTTGATACACATGTTTGTGTTTAATCTCCTTTTTTCCCCTAGTAAAGGTTTTAAAGATTAGAAAAGATTTGATTATAGATATATAAGGAAAGAAACATATTAGGATATTTAAGTACTGTGAAATTATAATATTGTTACATGAATATATTGCTATATTTGGGATTTTCTTAGGTTAGAAAATTACAGTTTTTGATAAAAGTTCTAAAATGCTTGTTTTTAAACAGTTTTTCATATTACAGCTCTTGGGCTTTGTTAAAATATTAGGATTTCATTAATTTAATTAGTTTTAGTTTTAAACTTTTCAAACCTTTACTGTGAAGATATTTATAATTTTTGAGAACCCTATAGTTAAATATATGTTAATTTGGGAAAAAATGTATTGTATATTTTTTTAAATATTTAAAGGCTGCGAGCTTGGAATGGAAGAATAAGGAGAACCAAGACACTGGGTTTAAATTTCTCTTTACTTTGTTTCGAAAGTATTATCTTCCCCATTTGTTTCCAACATTTACAAAATTAACCAACCTCTACAAACCTGTCTTGGGTAAGTAGTGATTTTAGCTACTTCCACTGAATTTTGAATAGTTTCCTTTTACATCATCATTAAAATTTTTACTAAAAATAATTAATCAATTTTTAAAGGGTTAAATAACATAAATACTTTTTAAACCTCTGCTTTTAAAGAATTTCCTAAGAAATTGCAATTTTTATTCTTCTAACATTTAAATTATTTACACTCTCATGAGGAAACTTAAGTCATCAAAAGACAATTTATATTGGGTTTGGAATGCATTACTTTTGGCTATAATTTTACTGCCTTTAGGAAATATTAAAATTAGTTTTCATTTCCTGAGGATCCTATATAGCAGGTGATAGAAATATTGTAATTTAAAGAGATCAATCCAGAATTAAAATTTGTGGTTGAAAAGTAAGTTGCCTATAATAAAATCCAGAACTGCCTGTCTTGTTGTAGAGAGCATAAATGCATTTTAATTTTTCCTGCACTAAAAGCAGTAGCTTTGGCAAGAAGGAGGAGGAAGAAGAGGAGAAGGAGAGGAAGGGAGGGAGGAAGAGGGAGGGAAGGAGGAAGAGACAAGGAGGGAGTGAGGGAGGAAGAGGGAGGGAGGGAGGAGAGAGAGAGAGAGAGAGAGAGAGAGAGAGAGAGAGAGAGAGAGAGAGAGAGTGTGTGTGAGTGTGTGAGTGTGTGTGTATGTCTTTGTGTGTGTGATTAGGGAGGGATAACTGAGACTACTTACCTATTCTTGCATTTTTATGTTGTCAATTTTTTGATAAAGATGTACTTGCTAAAAGCTTTGCTGCTTATGAAACAACAGATTCTGTATTCATGTATCATTGTAATCATATTTAGAAAAATTATCATGGAAGATAGACAATTGCATATGTATACTATAATATGTTTTATTATCTCAAAGCGATTTCCATATTTAAATCTATGATAGAGGAGAAAAAAGGCTGAAAAAATATATTTGACCTTCTAAAAGCTGTGCTAGATTAAAAATGAAAGAAAACCTTTCAAAACTGTACTATCCAGTGATGAGGTGAATATCTTCCATTTTAACAGATTCTGCTGCCAGGAAAAATGTTTAGCAAATTAAAAATCAGTAAATTTGATTAATTTATTTTATTAGGTCTTAACATTTTAAGTCTTAAAAGGATGTAAGGATGAATACAGTAATACTGTGTATCAGCCACAGGTGGTTCTTTACCCCATTATTTTTATCATTCTCATTACTAGAAAATTTTGCAGAATGCTTTAAAATATTTAATACATTTGCCTCAGCAGTCATATGAGGTAGTTGTATTCTCTTTAATAACAGTAGGATCATAGATTTAATGTTCATAGATTTAGACTTGAAAGGGAACTTTGAGCCTCTTGAGTTTAACTCCTTCATTTTACAAATGAGGAAGCACAGAAGAAAGCTGAGGGTCATACATCTGCTATGTGTCTATACCATGAGGTTTCCATAATAACAAGGCTAGCACTCTTTCCACTAATCCATGCTGCCTTTCTCTGTATTATATGTCTGTAACATATATGGATTTTTTTTTTACCTGAATCTGTAATTTTAATTTGTGTAGATACCTCCTTACAGGGAAACCACTTGTACCAATGTAGTTCAGCAACTTTTTGAGAGTTATTTTGGGCCTTGAAAGTTTAGGTAATTTGCTCACAATATCGAACAGTATTGCTGTGTTCATTACATTTATAGCCCCAATGCCTATCAAAATGCCTGACACATATCACTTAAAAATGCTTATTGAATGATGTATTAGAAATGGAACTTGAACCCAGGTCAACAATGCCATGTTAACTATACTACTTATTATTGGTACAACAGATGGTCTTTAGATGTAAAACAATATAGGCTAAAAATAAATAGATAATTTAGATGCAAAGTTATTTCCTAATCAGAATCTAATATAGAGACAATGATGGTGCTATCAAAAAGTACTACTTTTAAAAAATGGGATTTGAGTGTCAAAATCCAGAAATCCTTATACTAGTTAAATATAACAGCATTCTAATTTAGACAGATGTATCAAATGCAAATATTTACTTAACTAGATTGTGTACTCTTTTTATATTACCAGACATCCCCCATTCAAGACCAAAACCAGTATATGTTACTTCAACTCGAAATAATGAAAATACTTATAGCACAAAAATTCCATATATGGCAGCTCGTGTTGCTTTTATTAAGTGGATTGTAACATTTTTTCTGGAAAAGAAATACCTAACAACAACTCAGAATACTAAAAATGGAGGAGAAGGATTGCCTAAAATCATCCAGGTATTTTACTAATCATTTGTTCTCACTTTCTTCAATTTTTATCCAAGAAACACAAACAACCAAAGGCAATAGATTGAAATTTTTGGGGAGATAGACTGACTAGTGTAAGAACAGAAACGATTATTACCAAGTTGTGTTATTATGTACTACTCAATGTGTATTTGGAAAGATCAGTCCCTTTCTTAAAGGAAATTTTACATTTTCAAATATTATCTGATTCTACTTTGGTTCCAGAATGTTTGTTAGGTTACAAAATTGTCACAGCTAAAATTGCCAGTATTTTCTGTCTCCTGATGTCCCTTTGCCAGTATTCAGAAGATAATACAACTTTTGAAATGTGTTTTATTAGAAGCATATTCTTGAAATATATGTTTGAATGAGATTTAAGGGGCAGACATCAAATCAATAAATAGTTTCTTTATGCATAAACTTTCTTTCTTGAATTATTTGATCTGGCAAATTAATCTTAAACCACATGATACTAAGGAACTAGATAATAATCATTTAGTATAGTACTCAACCTATTATAGGCCAAGTAATTTTTCATGTTGTCAAAATTAGAGGTACTAGTCAGTTGGTATGGTCATTTCTGCCATTTATAATTCAAATATACTTTCTTATAAACTGTCTCTATAGCCAGAGGATGTTATTTCCTTAGTGAGCTTACTTTTTTGTCCTTTATTTACAAAACATTAGTTTCCTCACCTTCCTTTCAAAAGAGATTAAAAAGGGGCCTAGAAACTTCTTCAGCCCGAAGAAATTTGATTTCCTTGCTATAATATTGAGGTAATGTTATCTTTCTTTTTGTTTCTTAAATGTCCTTTGGTACTTTTAATCGAGATAGATGGAAACAAAGGGCAACAGTGGTTAAGAAAATAAACTTTTGTAAACTTAAAAAGAATGATGTTGTAAGATTATGGATAATATAATTCCTTGAAACTGAGAAGCAGACCTGGCAAAAAAATCAGTATATAGGAAACTTGGCAAAGAGACTTAACTAAGCTTTATCATTATAGGAGAATTTTAAGGATGAAAATAATAAGATGGTGAGCCCATGAGAAAATAAAAGGTCTGTTAATTTATACATTTTGAATACTTTTCCTAATTTTTGATAGTGGAACCACCACATTTAGATTCCAAATTCACAGCCCTCCAAAAAGTTTTTGATTTTACTCTCATTCATTCTTATGGATCACATGATTTATCAATGGATTATGGACAAATGTTTATAAGGTTTTCAAGTCACTGTTTATTTAGAGGCAACTGTTCGGTCTCCATTTTTATAGTAACTCCAGCTGATTAATCATTTGTTCAAACCATATTTTTGTATTTATAATTTTATATATATAT
Organism: Sarcophilus harrisii; assembly: GCF_902635505.1. NCBI lineage: Eukaryota > Metazoa > Chordata > Mammalia > Dasyuromorphia > Dasyuridae > Sarcophilus > Sarcophilus harrisii. The sequence continues at coordinate 149,903,386 of NC_045427.1, forward strand.
ATATAATATAACTTATATATAATTATATATATATATATATATATTACATAGAGAGAGAGAGTAGGGAAAGGAATAACTTATAAATTAGATATTTGATATGTAAAGTACAAGCTATTAGAGACTACTTGGCTGTTTACTGAAAGTGATTTTGAGATTACAATTTTGATGATTTTCCTGTAAACCTAAACTGAAAGTTGATAGTAATCAAAAATCCTTTAAACAATAAGTATTTTAGTTTTTTAAAATGTGGCTTTATGTTTTGTAAGCTTTTTCAGCAAGTTGCAACTATTATTTTGTAGAATGTTGGTGGAATGGTACAAGAGAAAACCTCTGAGTTGGAAGTTAGTGGACCATCTGAACAGGATAAGAATCATTCTAACAGCAGTACTTTGTCTGATCGAAGACTTAGTAATTCCAGCCTTTGTAGTATTGAAGAAGAGCACCGGACTGTATATGAAATGGTTCAGAGAATTCTTTTGTCTACCCGAGGTTATGTCAATTTTATCAATGAAGTATTTCGTCAGGTTAGTGGAATATATTAGTCCCTTGTGTTTGGAAGGGCCGTTAACAATCTCGTTTCTGTAAATAGGTGATGATTCTAAAAAACCTAAGGAGATGAATAGTGATACTTCTCATTTCTTCCTATGCAGTTTTATTTCTTGATTTCTTTTTTGAAATGTCTTATTACTAACACTTAGTAATACACTTAACACTATGCTTGCACAATTCTGTGTGTGTGTGTGTGTGTGTGTGTGTGTGTGTGTGTGTGTGTGTTTTGAATGGCCTTTTAGATTTTTGAATCTTATAAAATGCTATAATATTGAGGTAATGTTATCTTCCTTTTTGTTTCTTAAATCTGTTTTGGTACTTTTAAAGATCCACTATTTTATTGGTATGACGATTCTTTATACAATACAGGTTACAATCTAAATGTCATATTTTTAATATGTAATTTTCTTTTATTATTTCAGGCATTTTTGTTGCCTTCCTGTGACATATCTGTTACAAGAAAAGTCGTCAAAGTATATAGAAAGTGGATATTACAGGACAAACCTTTGTTCATGGAGGAACCTGATAAAAAAGACATTACTGAAGATAATGATGCAAATTTGGGATATTCAGTGACTGAGACAGATAACAAACAGGTGCTGTTTTATTTGCTATATTAGCTAGGAATACATTATAGATAGGAAATGGATAGAAACAAGTTTCCTTCTTTAAACTGCATTGCTTTTGGGATCTGTGAATAGTGAGACTGAGCTGTTTCATAAAAGAGTTTGAGCTTTTGCAGAAGGAGCTTCAAGGCAAGGACTCCTTAACTAACAAATTATGGTATACCACCCTTTCTGGTTCACTATCTCCAATACTGACTATTTAATAAAATATTTTCTTATATTTATGCTTTACATGTAACTATTACATTTTTAACCTTTATGTTTATATAAATAGAATTTGGGGTGATAGTAGGCTTCAAAGAAATGGTCTCCATTAAGGTATCCAGATCAATTTAGTTGTTAAGTATCTGAGAGGAAAATTTGCAAGATAATGACAATAATAATTTCTAGTATCCGGTCCTTTAAGGCTTTCTAAAATACTTGTAAGCATTGTCATCATCTGGTTGAAATTATATGCCCCATATATTTTATTTTTTATTTTTTATTTTACCTAACTAGAAGTCATGCATAGGGTACATTTACATAGAACAGCATATTGTTGAAAAACAAAAGCAACTGCTAGGTTTTATTTAGATTTTTAACAAAATTATTTTAAAAAATAGTCTGAGGTAATTTCTAAAAGTACATTTTTATGATGAATAATTTATTAGATGCTTTGACATTTCCATACTAGAGGTATATATAGCTGTATCAATAATAATCTATTACTAGCAGTCTTGACTTTTAAAATAAATGACTACATGACTTATAATTAGGTATGAATAAAAATGAGTAAGTATACATTTGTCATTTTTAAACTTTTGAATAATATTCTTCTGTATTAATTAGTTATTGTTTTTAAAAGGCCACAACTGAACATTCTGGTCACAAACGATCTTCAAGCTGGGGACGAACTTATTCCTTTACTAGTGCTGTTAGTAGAGGCTGTATATTAGAAGATGATAATAAGAATATTAAAGCTGGTGTACAAGCTACACTACAGGTATGTGGCCAGAACAATAACGTGAAGAATACCCAAGAAATGTTATTTACTTAAATATTTTATTATTGTGGTATAATTTCATTTTAATAATTTTATGTTATTAACAGATAGTAATCTTTAACACATTTAAAACTTGAAATGATCAGCAATTAGAATCTATAAAATTTTCATTTTAACTCTTCTTCTGACAAACTACAGAGCTTCTGTTTTTATTTTTCTTACTGTGTAGTTTTATAGAATGAGCTATTGTTGTTTCAGTTGTGTTTGGCTCTTGATGACCTTTTTTGAGGGTTTTCTTGGCAGAGATACTGGAGATACTGGATAGATAGATACCTAATTTCTAGTGTTTATTATCTTTTTGCTTTTTATATGCTTGTACTTATTACCTTGTTTATGTGATATATCCTCCAGGAGAATATAAGCTCCTCAAGGACAGGAATTTTTTTTTAAATTATCATTACTAGAAGTAATAATAATGATAATTAGTATTTATATAGGTCTTTTAAGTTTGCAAATTGTCATACTTATGTTATCTTATTTGATCCTTGGATTTACTATATAAAGTAAATATTACTATTCCCATTTTACAGATGAAGAGACTGGGGCAAACAAGTTAAATTACTTGTCCAGAGTCACACAGGTAGAAAGTTTTTGAGACATGATTTATATATTCTGGTCTTCTTGACTCTATATACTGCCATGAGCTGAATCTTTTAGGTTCTAAGTAGTAAATCCAACTAAAAGAATAAACTAATTAAAGTTTTTATTTTATATGGGAAATTGCCATAGTGGTTATATAAATCTTTTATAAATCTGGATAATTTTTTCTTGATAATTTTCTGAAAAGTCTAGTAATTGAATATTACCTAAACAATTGCTAGAAAAATACCCCCTTTAAGTCATGCTTAGTATTTCAGATAGAATAGTGTTTTGTCAACAATTGAGATAATAGGCATTGCTTTTAGAATGGATATATATTTCCTTTTTAAGTTAAATTATGATGTACCTCAAATCATTTAAGGTTTATGAATTGAGAACAAATTCCCTATTTTTCCTAGCTCTGAAGAACTGGCCAATATTAGGGTCTTTAACCCTGATTTGTTCTTAGCATTAATGCAGATTTTGCAGTTCATTGTACCTATTGAACTTGGTACTTGTTACATTCTTTCATTAGGAAAAAGTGCTCAAAACTCAACATTGAAGTTACTTAACAAATATTAAATGACTTATTTTATTTTATGTGTAGTATATTATATTAAGCTCTATACAAGGAAAGTGGAACATGGTTTCGTCTTTATTAGTTGTCATTCTAGTATGTTTATAAGGTGAAAGACCATGAGTAGATTTGTATGCATTTTTATTTCTCTCTTTATGTTGACTTGTGAAGCTTTGGGAACATTTTTCTTTGGCATGATCAAAAGTTATAGATTCAAATTAAGAATGCTAAGTACATTAATCCATTTATTTTAGGCAGTTAATTAATATACTTTTTATTTCAGTCTTAAAATTTACTATATTCCTGACTGTATTTTAGGTTTTGCTAAAAAGATACTCTTCAATAACAGATGATTATATTTGATTAAAATGAAATCATTCATACTTTCTCTTTTAAGAAAGCATTTGGGAGATTTTGTTTTAATGGAGGTTTCTTTTTTTACAAGAAAATTATCAAACTATTTTAGTGCAAGTGATTTTTTTTTACATCAGAAAATTCAAAATGATAAAGTAAGCACATTTTTTACATAGTCATTTTGAATTTGAATATAATCAGTGTTTTTTCTCTAGTTAGCAGAGTTGACTAGAGGGTAAGGTTGATTATAGACTCAATCTTCAAATGAGCCAGTTAACTATATAGAGTTAAACAATGATAGAATATATTCTTAAATGTTTAGCTGTGCTGCACATTTTTTAAGACCTAATATAAGTTTCGTTTTACCAAAAAGGGATCTGGGCAAAAGAGTATGACTAGAGACGTGTTTCTACTGAGTCTGTATAAGAAGCCACATGTGCAAACATGTTTGTTAGCAGCCTTTTTTGTAGTGGCAAGGAACTGGAAACTGAGGATGCCTGTCAGTTTGGGAATGGCTGAATAAATTATTATATATGAATGTTATAGAATATTATTCTTTTATAATTAATGATCAGCAGGATGATTTCAGAAAGGCCTAAAAAAAAGAGACTTATATGAACTGTTCCTAAGTAAAGTGAATAGAACTAAGAGAATATGGTACACAGCAACAGCAAGATTATACAATGATCAACTCTGATGGACGTGGTTCTTTTCTTTTATTTTTTTTTTCAAGAATTCCATTTATATTCTTTTTTAATATGTTAAATACAATGTATGTTTCCATATCCATAGTTATTTTGCTGCACAAGAAAAATCGGACTAAGACATAAGGTAAAAATAACCTGAGAAGAAAATCAAAGATGCAAGCAGACAAAAACAGAGGGAGTAGAAATGCTATGTTGTGGTTCATACTCATTTCCCATAGTTCTTTCGCTGGTGTAGCTGGTTCTCTTCATTATTGAACAATTGGAACTGATTTGGTTCATCTCATTGTTGAAGAAAGCCACGTCCATCAGAAGTGATCATCATATAGTATTGTTGTTGAAGTGTATAATGATCTCCTGGTCCTGCTTGTTTCACTCGGCATCAGTTCATGTAAGTCTCTCCAGGCCTTTCTGAAATCATCCTGCTGGTCATTTCTTACAGAACAGTAATATTCCATAACATTCATATAGGATGTGTGTAATGGTCTGCAGTCGAATTGATGCACTGAGGGGTCCCTAGCATGTGAGGCTAAATAGTAATTGGACTATACTCTATTTATATATGCTTGGAGAAAGAATGGCCCCTGCCCACTCTTTGGGCAGTTTGTGTCTGTTTGTCTTGTACAGGATGTGTTGTATAGGAAATGATGATTTTGATGGGTGGAGGCAGAGGGGTGGAAAAAGAAGCGTAGAGAGACTTTTGGCTGGCTTCTTTTATTTATTTATTTATTTATTTTTTTTATTTAATAGCCTTTTATTTACAGGATATATACATGGGTAACTTTACAGCATTAACAGTTGCCAAACCTCTTGTTCCAATTTTTCACCTCTTACCCCCCGCCACCTCCCTAAATGGCAGGATGACCAGTAGATGTTAAATATATTAAAATATAACTTAGATACACAATAAGTATACAATGACCAAAACATTATTTTGCTGTACAAAAAGAATCAGACTCTGAATTATTGTACAATTAGCTTGTGAAGGAAATCAAAGATGCAGGTGTGCATAAATATAGGGATTGGGAATTCAATGTAATGGTTTTTTAGTCATCTCCCAGAGTTCTTTTTCTGGGTATAGCTAGTTCAGTTCATTACTGCTCCATTAGAAATGATTTGGTTGATCTCGTTGCTGAGGATGGCCTGATCCATCAGAACTGGTCATCATCTAGTATTGTTGTTGAAGTATATAATGATCTCCTGGTCCTGCTCATTTCACCAGCATCAGTTCGTAAGTTCTCCAGGCCTTTCTGAAATCATCCTGTTGGTCATTTCTTACAGAACAGTAATATTCCATAATTTTCATATACCACAATTTATTCAGCCATTCTCCAACTGATGGACATCCATTCAGTTTCCAGTTTCTAGCCACTACCAAAAGGGCTGTTTTGGCTGGCTTCTTGACGCAGCAGTACACATTGCTATCCTAATCCCCCCTTCACCTCCGATCCTTCTTCACCTCTACTGAGAATAAAGATTGAAGATTTTCCCTTAACCTGAATTCCTGACTCCAACTGATTTTAAAATACGCGGTCATCACAGATGTGGTTCTTTTCAACAATGACGTGATTCAGACCAATTCCAATAGACTTTTTTTTTCCAATGTTAAATCCAATATATGCAAACATATTTGTACAGTTATCTTGCTGCACAAGAAAGATCATATTAAAAAGGAAAGGAAAGGAATAAGAAAACAAAATGCAAAGGAACAACAAAAAGAGTGAGAATGTTATGTTATGATTCATATTCAGTTCCTGCAGTCCTCTTTCTAGGTGTAGATGACTCTCTATCCAGAAATCATTAAAACTTGTGATGACCCTGTTTAGCACCCAGAGTATTTTAAAATCAGCCGGAGTTGAGATAAGCGAAAGTCCTTGATCTTTCTTCTTTGTGGAGGTAAACAGGAATGGCCATATGAAGTGAGAGCAATAGCGACACAAATCCTCCCTGGAGTGACTAGGTGGAGGAATTGGTGGGTGGAGTGAGAAAGCCAATCTCCTATACAACACATCAAACTTGCACAGAGAGGGGGCATGACCATTCTTTCTCCAAGCATATTTTAATCAAGTATTTCCAATTGGTAACTAGCCAAAAGTGCTCGGACCAGAGCTCAGTGCATCTGCTCAGCTTCAGCCCATTACAGAAACTGGCCTCAGTCATCCCATTGTTGGAAAGATTCACGCCAGTGAATATTTATCATTATATAATATCCAATAGACTTGTGATGAAGAGAGTCCTCTGCCTCCAGAAGGAGAACATTAAACATTGAATATGGATCACAGCATAGTGTTTTCATTTTTTTTGTTGTTTGCTTGCTTTTTTTTCCTAACTCATCTTTTTTTTTTTTTCCTTTTTGATCTGATTTTTCTTGTGTTAGCATGATAAATTTGGAAATATGCACAGGAGAATCGCAAATGTTTTATATATATTGGATTACTTGCTATCTAGGGAAGGAGGGTAAGGAAAGGAGAAAAATTTAAGACAAAGTTTTACAAGGATGAATGTTGAAAACTATCTGCATATATTTTGAAAATAAAAAGCTATTATTAAAAAAAAAAGAATATGGCTAGATGAGCACAAAACCATCATTATTACTGAAATATAACAGCAGCCCCAGTTTTTAAAGTGATGGATTTACTTAGTTAATTCTTAGTAGCTTACTTCCCAAGGATAAATTTATGCTCTTAAAATCTTATTAAGAGTAAAAAATATGCAACATTGCATAATGTTTTTTTATTTGAATCATTAGTGCCATAGTTTAATTTTATTTTAGAGGAATTAATTTATGTTATCATTAATATCTATATGATCTTAAAAATTAAACTAAACCTTCAGATATATATTTTAATACTCTATATTCCTCCTGCTCCTGTAAAAATGAACACCATTCTAATAGTATGGATTGATGTTCTGAAGTAGATATGTTTGACTTTAAAATAAATTAACTTTATTTGAGAAATTAATTTTCTTTTTGTTTCAAATGTTGTAGTTGCTTTTATATTGTGACCTATCTTCTGATAGAGGTGGTGGAGTCAGGTGCAAAAAAAGACAATATGTTTTTGCATATAGTCATTATATGGATTTGTTCTTCATGACATGAAATAAGGGTGTTATTTTTTTCCCTTAACTTTACTTTTTTATTTTATTTTTCTTGTGCAGCAAGATAATTGTATAAATATGTATTCATATATTGGATCTAACATATATTTTTTAATATGCTTTAACATATATTGGATTACTTGCCATCTAGAGGAGGAAGTGAGGCTTCCGGAGGGAAATTTGGAACACAAGGTTTTCAAAGGTCAATGTTGAAAAATTATCCATGCATATGTTTTGAAGATAAAAAGCTTTAATTAAAAAAAATAAAACCTTTATCAGAACTATTGAATGCAAAGATTTGTTCCCAGTTTTCTGTTTTTCTTCTAATCTTGTTTGCATTGGTTTTGTTTGTATAAACCCTTTTTAACTTAATATAATCAAAATTTTCCATTTGTATGCTAGTTCTTCCTTTATTATCTATAGATCTGAGAGGTAGACTATCTTTGGTTCTTCTAATTTGCTTATATTTATAGGTATTTTTGACAAATTCTGCCAATGTCTTTTTATTGGAGCCATGTACTGAAGTTCCCATGCTTTTGAAGGAACAAGTTGATGCTTGTAAAGCTGTTTTGAGTATTTTTAGGCGCATGATAATGGAACTTGCAATGAACAAAAAGACATGGTAAGTTTACTTGATGTGGTATGTTTTATCTTTTAATAGTATAATTAAAATACTAAAATACTGCTGTACTCCCTATTAGAAAATCTGCAGTGAGTTCCAAATTGGTATAATAAGGGATTTCTATGAATTGTGAAAAATTTAAACATAAGAGACAGTGTTAGTACTTTATTGTTTTTAAATATTGATATTAGAAATATTTTTGAATTGTGATCACTTTATTACATATGTATATGTACCTGTATATATGTATTTCTACATTAAAGCTATACACATGGTTTTATAAGCAGGTACCCCAATAGTTTATTATATATCTTAATATAATGTGTAAATTGAAAACAGTTGAAGAGCTAAGATGTTATGGAAAATCATGTTTTTTCTATTTACCTATTGATTAAAATTTTTTATTTTAATGTTAGCAAAGAGATAATGAATTTTAAATCCATTCTGGAAAAAACATTTTCATATAAAAATAACAATAATTTAAAATATTTTATTAAAATTAACATGATGTTATTGTAGTGACACAACTGACTCTTTTTCTCTTTCACTGTCTTTGAAATAGTGATGTTTATAATAACAGTCCCTGCTCTCAAGGAGCTCACATTTTAATTGGAAAGACAGTAGGGCTTAACTTTTAGAACTTTTGGAAAAGTCTAATGCTTTTAGTGTAGTAGCAGAGTAAATGGCAAGATCCAGGTGTCCTTGAGGCACAGTATCAGTATTAGGTCAAATGGTAAGGGCTTGTGTTCTACTGTTGTATCAGAATAATTATAGTTGATAATTCTCTGTTCAGCAAAGTGGAGTGAGAGACCATGTACACCTTGCTGATGAGGGATTTGGAGGGACCTGGGCTTATGATAAAAGAACTACTTCCTAATAGATATTTCAGAATGGATATTCAAGATATCTTAAACTCATGTCCAAAGTAGAACTCATTGTTTTCCTCCCAGCTTACCTGTATTACATTTTCCTATTTTTGTTGAAAGTACTACCATTTTTTCAGTATGAAAGTATGAACCTTCATCAAAATTGTTTTTTTAAAGTGTGCTTATTTTGGAATAGAGTTAATAGTCTTAACCAATTTGAGAGTGGTCTAGATTACATAAGTATCTTGAAGATGGGTACTTATTTGATAAATATATTAGACAACCTCTGAGACTTAATTTCCATATATTTATATACTTAATTTCCATATATTATATACTTATTTATATATATATACTTAATATATATATATTAAGTTAATTTCCATATATTAAAGAGTTGATTGATTTTTCTTCCACCATGTAAAGACATACTACATTTGATAATAGAAATGAAAATGTTTTGAGGTGTTTAAAAAAATGCCATAAAATTCGAGTGTTGCCATTTAAACACCAATACAGTAGTCAATGATTCCTGCAGAACTTGAGTCATTAGGAGGAGTATTTTTAAATGTTTGTTTTGTATTGTGAGATTGTATATTTTGGTATTTTCTTTGGTATTTGGTGATTTGTTACTTTCTTGATAGGATTATTAAGCTTCTTTGATTAATACATGATTTTTGGTTGATATCATTTTTGAGTCTTTTCTTGAACTCACTCCAAATAGCCAGTCTGATGCCAAGTTTTACTGTTCTCTCTTCACAAAAGTCCTTATTTATGCCTCATTTTTCCCCCCAACTCATATATCCTCCATGTTGGTTGCAGCTTCTTGTTATGTTACTTCTGCACTATTTTAATATTCTGGTTGATCTTTCTACCTTGTCTTTCTTTATTTGAATATATCTTCTACTCTCCTGCCAAAGTGATCTTCCTTAACTGCTGATCTGACCATAGTCAGATTCTCCTACAAGATCAAATTTCTTTCTTTTACTTTTTTCTTTTCTTTTTTTTTTTTAAGCATTTCTCCTAATGTTTCTGCTCTCTTACATTTGACTTCCCTTATATGCTTATACTCTTTCCTTATACTCTTCAATCCAGCAACATAAAATGCTATTCACTGCATAAAATGCATTTCCTCACTTCTGACTCTATACCCTTCCCCTGATTATCCCCATTCCTGGAATGTTTTCCCTTTTTCTGCTTGACTTCCTTTCAGACTAGACTTTTATCCTGCCCTTCTTCAGGAGAATTTTCCTGTTTTTCCTTTTTCCTTTTCCCCCTTTCCTCTGAGATTGCCTTTCCCCTCGTCTATATAAATCTTATATGTGTTTAGTTGTTTATATATTGTCTCCCTTATTAGAATGTAAATTCCTTGAGAGCAGGGGCCTTTTCTTTTCTTTCTCTTTTTTTTTTTTTTTTTTTTTTGCCTTTCCTTTTATCCTCAGTTACTAGCACAGTACTTTTCATATAGTATATGCTTAATATATACTTGTTGAATGATTGATTTGTAACAGTGTTTTTAACATGAGAGTTTAATGTAATTGAAATACTTTACCATTGTGATAATGTATGGAATTTACATGCAACTTTTATTTTGGGGGTCCAGGGAGCAGATGTTGCAAATACTACTCAGGATAACAGAAGCTGTCATGCAGAAGCCAAAGGATAACCAAATAAAGGACTTGTTTGCCCAGAGCTTGGCAGGGTTACTGTTTAGGGTAAGTCTTTAAAAAGAAATAAATAAAACAAAACAAAAGAACAAAGTCCTACAATTCTGAAGAGCTAGACAGGTTTTTTATTTTATTTTTACACACACACACACACACACACACACACAATTTTTAACCATTAATCCTTTTTTTAAAGTGATAAAATTATATTTAATTTATGGTTTGCTCAATTAACTTTTTGTACTTTATTTGATTTTTTTCATTTTCATTTTCATTTGGAGAGGCAGAATGGTGAGGTAAATGGAGAACTAGCTTTGGAGTCAAAAAGACCTGTGTTCAAGTATTGTTTGGCCTGGGATACAAACAAATTTTGTAGTTGGGGCAAGTCCCAAAATTCTCAACACTTTAGGTAATTCTCTAAGATTACATTAGTAAAGGGAATTTTTCCATCAGGTATTCCCTACACTAATGAAATCACAGATATAGCTTTTCCTTCCCTACCCACATTTCCTTGCTCCTAATTTTTGTTTTGAAGTTAGACATTTCTATTTTCTGTAGTTTTATTGTATTGGGATTCTTTAAGACTTTTCTGCTTTTCTAGACATCAGCCTTTGGATAAAGATGGTATACTTTTTAGTGAGTGTCTCCTATCTTCTCTTAATATCTAAGATACTCCTAGTGGAATGCTATGTAGGTTTGGATAAATTGGGAGATAAGGTAGAGCATTTGATATTGTAGAGGTATAGTTTTTTTTTACCTGAGAACTGCTTTAGTAGTATCCCATAAATTTTCATATGTTGTTTGGTCATTGTCCTTTTCTTTCACATAATTATTAATTATAGCTATAATTTGTTCTTTTATCAACTCATTGTTTAGGATTTCATTATTAAGTCTCCATTTGGGTCTATGTGTATTTACATCATTTTCAATATTATTCTTTGAACTGGGTACTATTTTTGTTACATTATTGTCTATAAAATGCTTACTACTTTTGTCTTTTTTTTTTTTTTTTTTTTTACATCTTTTAGCTCTTAAGTTCTCTTTCAATTGTCCCTTTCATTTATCTTTCCATTGGATTTGTCCAGAACTGAGAGAGGAGACATTAAAAGCCCCTGTTTCTTTTTGTTTCAATATATAATTTCAGTTCCTCTTTTCTTTGAAATAACTTGATGTAAATTTTACTCCAGCCCCTTATTTTTTTGTTCTTTGTATGTCTTTATTTTTAGGTATGTTTCTCATAAGCAACATATTTTATAGAATTTGGCTTTCTTAATCTGTCATTCTTTTTAAAATTGAATTGTTCCTTTACATTTACATGAGATTTAGCTTGTTATAATATTCCATTTGCCTTTACTATTAGTTTTTTTAATTAGTCTTTCCCACTCTTCTATAAGCATAGTATTTTGTCTCTTTAACTATTTTAACTTAATCTACTTTATGATAACCTTATTCCTTTTACCTTTAAGCCAGCCTTAATCCCTTTGTCATCCCTGTTCCTCGTTATATAGTTTTGAATAATTTTGTAGTTCCCTTTTCTTTCCTCTTTTCACTTAGTTATCTAATTATTCTTTTTTTTTCTTCCTGGAATGAAGTAAAATCTCCCTTTCTCTATTCTCTTCAACTTGCTTTGTTAGTTTTTTTTTTCTTTTCATTTTCTGCTTTCTAAAAAAGGATTTCTTTCCCCTCTACTCTTCTTTATCTGTCTTCCCTTTTTTGTCTATTTTTTGACTTTTATTCTTTGATTTATGTTCTTTATACTTATTTATTCCTTCTTTTAGTCTCTGCATTCCTTGTGGAATTAAAGTTTCTACAGTACCCATTTTGTTTTGTTTTGTTTTTTTCCTAAATGGTTTCTTTGTATTTGCCTTGTAAATCTTACCCTTTGTTCTTTTTTTTTTCTTTTTGGTATTGCATCTCACTATTAGAAATATCAGTTTCTGTAGATGATAGAGATAATAGAAGTATTTCCCTTAGTGGGAATTTTCTTTTGTCCCCTATTTGAAGTTCCTTACTACCCTTTGCCTTTACGATGATCATTTACCCCCATTGTACCTTAGTCTTTTCCTGGGTTCTTGCTTTCCCACTTTTCTGAGTGCCACTTGTCCCCATATTGTGCTGATTCCTCTTCTCCTGAGGAAAGATAAATGGTCTTTCTAAGCACAAAATTCCTGTTGTTTATATCCATTATTATTTCCATATGTCCCATTATACAATAACCCTTCCTCATTGGGAATTCCTTGAAAAAGCTAAGGTAAGTCACGTAAATATTAGGATCTCTATTTTACAGAAAAAGAACTTGGATTGAAAGAACTTGGATTGAAAGAAAGTGAGTTGATTAAGTATATGTAGCAGGTAAGTATTAGTTGGAATTTGAACCTCAGGTATCTTTGAATGTAACCAAGTCTTGTACCCTTTTACTATAACATGCTGAATGTTAGTTTTCTCAGAGATATTATAATAAAAGAAGAAAGAAAATACTGTCTTATATTCCCAATTTCTCCCACTGTTACTTTGCTTAGTAATTTAAGCAGTTCTTTTCCATCTCTACCCAATCCAAGTCAGTAATCCAGACCAGTTCCACTTAGTGTATTTTCAGTGAATATCCTTTTACAACTTTGTTTCCCTATGATTTTAGGCATATTCTAAATGATATGTTTTAGCTTTGGGTTCTCTCTAAAACAAAAATTTTTCTCTGGGGTCTGAAAACTTAAAAAATATTTGACAATTTGCGTTTTGCTTCAATTAGTCTTTTTAATCAAATTATGAATTTTGTTCAATGCATTTAAAAATATCATTCTGAGAAAGGGATCATCAATTTCACTTCCAAAGTAGTCCATGACAGACAAAAAAATTAATAACTTTTGCCTTAAAGTACTTTTATTTTTTTTTATAAGTCAGAGAGACTTTGCATAACAATTAGCAATATTTTTGTTGACACGAGCTTTTTATTTTTTTAAATTGACTTATGCTCTTAAAATTTGATCTTTTATTTCCCCAATACATCCCTTTTATTCCTCCTCCAAGAGACCCTACCCTTATAATGAAGAATAAAAACATTGAGTTCATCAAAACTAAAAAAAAGCTGATCAATTAAGTCCTACATTATGTGCAGGTTTCGACACCTACATATCCCCACTTAAGTCAAGAAGAAAGGGAGGTGATCCATGTTTATTACTGAAAGGCAACGTTACACTTATTTGATAGCATAAAAAACTCAAAATCAAATATTACTTCTGCATTTATTAGCAGTATGACCAAAGGCAAGTCATTTAATGTCTGTGAGCCTAAGAAAATTCTCTTAGATGATTTGATGGAGGAATTTGTTGCATCAAAGAAATCATTGAACAAGTATATTTACTATTTATTACTGTATGCAATATATGGAAAAAGTCAATTTAATTATAAGCATGGAATTTTTTCCTTGAATAGAGCGAGCTAAGAAAGAGTTTTATATTAGTGATTTTTATTAAATTTTTGGTTTGGGGGAATTGAATGGATAAAGCCTAATAGCGTTTGAAGGGGATTTGGTTCTTTCTACCATTTATGAGAATGCCTAATTAGGAATTCATTGATAATTGGTTAATGTTTTTATTAAGAGAAATCTCTTCTCTTCTTATTAGCTATTTTAATTTGGATTGATTTAGCTACACACACATGATCGATAGTAGATAAAATAGTCCTCTTGCCTGATTTATTTTTCTATCAATTTAAAGTGCAACAATAGAAAGAATTTTAGAAATTAGAGTATTATGTTAATTCTGTGGTGTTTTATACTACTCTACTTAATTTTTTTTTAAGATTTCTTTGCAAGACTTTATTATTTATTTGGTGTTAATGAAGTGATAATTTAAATAGATAAGATCATCTCATAGAGAATTGAACCTAACCTATATTAGGTACATGTGGACCTTTATTATGTAATATCTTGTAGAGGATGTTCATTCTTTGATGGCCTAACTATTCTAATAATATTCTAATAATCTAAGTTTCATCTTATTCTTGCCCTAAACACTATATAAATATTATTTTACATACTGCAATTCATTTAGTCATTAGTTGCTACATTGTGTCCAGAGTTGCCAATTACTTAATTTAAAAAAATAATAATAAAAAAGGAAAAGTATCTAAATTGACTTAGTATTTGCATAATTTTTTTAAAATTTCATAACTTTTTTCCTGTTGTTTGTAGATAATCCAGGTTGACAAGACTTCCCTACAAATGTAAATTAAATTTTTCTTAAAAAATGCTTTTTCTTAGTGTTTACTTGACAGTTTAATTTAGACTTCTTATAATAATCTGTTTTCTCTTTCAGTGGGTTAGGAAAACTATTAATCCTTTTGAACTATTTATAGTAATAGCCTTTTTTCCTTAATAAAAAGTACTTTTTTTTTAAAAGTACAAAAAATATCAAAATCTAGAATATTATTGACATATATAAGCAGTGGTGTGCTGCTAAATGTTCAATTACTGGCTCTTCAAAAAAAAAAACAACCCAACAACAAAACAACTGTTTCCTACTGACCCCCCAAAAAATCCCTAAATAAACCAACTTTTAAATGTCATCTGCATTTATGAACATTTCCTCCATTACCTTCCAAGACTACCCCAAAAAACCCAACAATAAGTCAACATTTGCCTGTTTCTGAAATATAAAGGCTCATACTGAAAATTTAACAATTGGTCAATCCAGAGTGAGCATAAACTGGCTTCAGCATTCTATATTTAAATAGGAAGTAGTTTAAGGGGGGTGGGAAATTCTTTTAAAAAGTCTTATTTCTCATGCGAGTTCCTTAAATTGATTAAACTTTGATGAACAAGAATTATAAAAACAACAAGAGAATTTTATAACTAGATAGCTCCTTGAAAAATCACCTAGCTCACCGATCTGTTTTTTAGATGAGGAAAGTGAGAGGTCTGCCATAGAGGTTGAGACTTGCTTAAAATTATAAAGCTGTTTAGTATTGTGGCCTGGACTAGGAACAAGATGATCTGATCCTTCCATTAAATTGAACTGATTTTTGAAAGACAATTTTTAAAATAATTCTTATATCTGGTTGTTCTTTTTTCCATTATTCAATATTGTATTTGTGAATTTTAATGCAGACTCGATTCTTACAGATAATTTTTTTCTGTGCATAAATAATTATAATATTTTTCATAGTACACAAAAAAGTTATTTGCCAAGATCTATAATGATAATATTTAGGTGGGATAAGTTATGTTTGTATTTTCCTTTTTTACATTTAAATTATTATGATTTTCTTCTTAAAGTTTTATAATTATTATAAGCTATAACTTTCAGAAATAATTCAGTCAAGTGAAATTAATTTTAATCATGGTTTAATGCTCTTGTAAATACAATTTCTCTGGTCCTTTCTGAAGATTTGTCTTGCAAGTCATAGCTTTATACATTGTTGATGTTTAGTGATGGTTTGAATTTGTGGAATTGGATACTGTTGATATTCTCTTGGTCATAGCTTTATCTTTGTTAACTATTTTTTTTTTTTTCAAAATTGTTTTAATTTTAAGTTCAAATTTAGAACTAGTTTTTATTTTTCATTACTTTAATATTTAGTTTTATAAGTTAATCTGAAATCTGAATGCAAATGTTTATTTTTGATATTTTAAAAATAATGTTGTGATTTTAGAAATTTTATTGAAATGTTTACATTGAACTTGAGCAGTCCAGTTTCTGGACTGCTTTTTTTTCAATTTTTCTTGATCATTCTCATGTTTTTGTTTGTTGTATTTCTTGATGGTAGTGGAATGCTCTCTAGGGTCTTTCAATCATATGTATTCTTTATCATTTCTTACGTAAAGATCTTTAAGTCTTTGAATGTATGCAAGCTTATTTTAAGCATATTCCTGGTTTGTCAATAGATGTAATACTTTCAGGAATAAAAATCAGAATTCCTAAACTTATATAATAAGCTGAATATTGGCCTATCTTTTTGTAAACTTGTAGGATTTATTTCAATAAAAAAGAACCCTTTTCAGATTTAAATTAGATTTCCTTCTTATCAGAATTTTATTTAGTGTAAAAATACAATTATGAGTTTGTATTTATAAACCTTGAATGTCTCTTGACAAATGAACAAACATTTTATATACTGTTTCACGTAATATTTTTAATTAATATATTCATTTAAAAATATTAATTAGATAAACTAAGTGGGATAGGAAATCTAGTTTTACCTTGGTGCAACTCTTCATTATTTTCTATGTCTTATAAACTTTAACTCATGGATTTACAGATTTTAAAGCTAGAAGAATATGATGGAACTGAAGCATAAAGGGGTTAAATGATTTGCCCAATGTTGTCTAATCCCGGATTAGACAAATCTTTTTGACTCCAAGTCCAGTGTCCTAACTTATATATAATGAAAGAGCTCTGCTCCATAACAGCTAGGTTACATTGCCAGGTGACATGCTTAACATTAAGTCAGTCAATAATTATTTATGAGGCACTTATTATGTGCCAGACACTTTGCTGCTATGTCTTGGGGATAGAGGATAAAAGAGAATAAAAATATTCTCTGCTTTCAAAGAGCTCACAGTCTAAAGAAGTGGGGGAAAAAACCATGAATTGTAAAAATTCAAAATAATCAGCATTGTCACGTGTAATGTTCTGTCTAGCTTGCTGGAGGGCCTTTGGACCAGCCTTGGACTCAGCAGGATAATCACCGCACAAATTGTCAGGAGTAAAGTCCAAAGTTTTTATTGTCTCCTTCACAGTCTATCTCCTTCACCTGGGGCTGCGCTAGCTTTCTGGAGGTCCTCTGGAATGAATCTTGGTTTCAGTGGAGGAAATGTAGGAGGCAGGAGAGCCACCCAGGAGGCTGGTCAAGTCTTCTCTCTCTCCGGCTGAGTTTGTCCCCAGTTTATATACTCAATTACAATTACATCATTACAGTCTACTGAGTATAAACCAATCATCATATCACTAGGAAACCATTATTTGTTGTAAGATTAAATCAATCATACTGAACTAGAGAACTATTAATCACCCTGCTAAATTAGATAACCATTGTCTTATCAATTCCATTGAGTTAACACCTTTCTCCAGAGTTCTGGCCCATTACAGTCATGGTTAGAATTCAAACCCACATTCTCTGATTTAAGTCAAATTAATTCATTTTTCATTGCACCAGGATACCTCCTTCCATACATTTCTCTGAAAATGATTTATTAAAAAAAAAACTGTATATTCTGTGCAGTAGATGAAATAAAAACATATTAATTTAACATGCATTGAAACTGGAATAATATAGAAAGCTGTGAGTTAATCAGAGATACTTTTCCAAAGAGTTAGCTTTTAGGTCACATTCTAAAAATACATAGATTTTGTTTTGGCAGAGAAGACAGCTGGTTAATTTTAAGCATGGAGAATTTCAATAACAAAATCCAACAAATGCTTACTAAGCTATTTGATTAGATGGTGTATTACTGATGATTCTAATTCTTTTTGGTTATCCTTTTTTGTCTTACAAAATAGTAAGATTGCTTTTTTTCCCCCCAGAATACTCAGTTTTACTTTCTTCTATCTTTCTATCCTTCCTCTATAGTAAGAAGAAGCAATAAATATGCCTATTTTAGTCTCTCTGCTTCACAGCCATGACTATTTTCATGGTAACATAAATCTTTGTTAAATATATTTTAATAAATGAGAAAGAAAAATCCTCTAGTGATTAACTTACTTTTCACATTGAAATCTATTTTAATTATAACTGGAATGCATTTTGTTATTAAAATTATAATTCTTTTAAATGCAGAATTTTTTTTTCTTTTCAGACACTTATTGTGGCATGGATCAGAGCAAATCTCTGTGTTTATATTTCTCGAGAACTTTGGGATGATTTCCTAAGTGTGCTTTCTTCACTTACTGACTGGGAAGAACTCATAAATGAATGGGCCAATATCATGGATTCATTAACAGCAGTGTTGGCCAGAACAGTTTATGGAGTTGAAATGACAAACCTACCACTGGATAAGTTGAGTGAGCAAAAAGAAAAGAAGCAAAGAGGCAAAGGTAAGGTTTCATCCCTATTTGCTAACATTGAGTCTTAAATATTGTAGTTTCTAACATGAACATCATGCCAAAAGGTGCCTAACTAATATTATTGGAATTGTAAACTATCAACACCAGATATTTAAAAAAAAACCCAAAACTGAATCTAGATTATGTCCTAGATTACTCTGCTTTTGGAACACAATTGTATTGGATCTAGGTAAATAAGAAGAGCTTATACAAAGGCTTCTAGATGAGTTTAAAAGGAGGAGTTTGTAAGAAAGTATGTGAATGCTAGTATTGCAATTTTGTTTCTACTCTTCAGATTGGTATAGGCTGTATGATTAAAGGCAGAAAGAGGTTGATTGTACTCAGTGGCAACACTTGGCACAAGTAATTTAATATCCTTTTTCTCATAACATTTCAAGAAATATGTAAGGGCTATAATTTTGCTGTTTTAATTTCTAATGTAACAGATTTATGAAAAATTTCAGTTGTATATCAGTCTAATCTTCCTTAGAATTAGTATTATTATAAGAGAAAATCATCTTCAATATCAGTTATTTTTATTTTATTATTTTTATTTATTTATTTATTTTTTAGCATTAATACATAATCATACAGTCTTCATAGTATAAAAGTTTCTCCTCTTCATCCTCTTGCTTGTGGACTTTCACGTTTCAATGATTATCTCCTAGATAATATGATAATAGATGCCATAAGGGGAATGAAAACTTAGAGTGATTACTTTTATTATTTGGTAGTAATGTTAAAAGTTCCTTTTAGAATAGGATGGTAAAGCAGTTATCTAAAAACTTTTTTTCTTTGTATGTATTTCCATTGTCCTTTCTTTAGCCCATTTAGTGAAGATTTCTTTTTATTTATGAGGTTCTTGTGGGTTAGTTTGAAAATCAAATGGATAGAATACTGTTTTAGGCATTTGGAGACTGGATTGCTATTTCTTGTTACTATTATTTTCACCATCCTCTTTATAGTTTTTTTGCAATCAAGAAAGTTTGTTAAAATAATATAAGCTCTTTCATATTTGCAAACATACTCTAAAATATATTAATTTTAGTTCAGTACTGTATGATTTCATTAAGAAACATTATTAGGTACTTTGAGCTTATCTAAGGAAGTCAAGAAATGTTTTTTTAAAAAGTTGATAAAATTTTCTAAAAAAAAAAAAGTCTTAAAGTACATATCACCCTACTATAGATGATTTCCTAAAATAATGGAAATTTTAAATTTATTTTTGCCTCAGGTTGTATTTCAGATTCACAGAAAGCCAGTGCAGTGGGGAGATCATTTTCTTTGAGTTGGAGAAGCCATCCTGATGTTACAGAACCAATGCGATTCAGGAGTGCTACCACATCGGGAGCTCCAGGAGTTGAAAAAGCAAGGAATATAGTTCGTCAAAAAGCAACTGGTAAAAATTCCTCACATGTTGAGTTGTTTTATTGACCATCTAGTGTGTTTAATATTGATGAAAGATAAATGCAAAATATTCAATTAGATTACTATAATTTTGACTGTTATATAATTTGAGATCATTTTAATTTTTTAATTATATAAATTATAACTACTTTTATAAAAATACTAATATATTTCAGTGAAGCAAATTATTTTTAAAAAGCTTTTAATTGTTAAAAAAGACTTGTATTTTCTTGTTTCACTTATCCTTGAGATTTCTGGGCATCTCATCTCATTATAATTTCCATAATTAATACAGATTTTCTTATGTTTAGGGATATTTGCACATAATTATGTTTATAAAACCTTTAGTATAAAAAATCCTTAGTTAACTGGAATATTCATTTTCCTTTAACATAAAAGAAAGTACAAGAAAATAAGTTTATATTGGGGGTCTAATGAAAATAAAAAGAAATTCATTCTTCCAGAGTGAGGTCTTTGGCTTCAAATTCAGCCCACATATTTATGTTTTTTACATTAGCTTTATGACAGTTTTTGCAACTTCCCCAGTTATCAAAGAACAATTTAATTGTACTCAGTTTTTTCTGCAATTTTTAAACATCAGCTTTGAAATCAGTCTTTTAAAGAGATTTCCAAAAAGTGTTAACCCCCTCCCCCCCACAAAAATTTACATTTAAACCCAGCACTTCAATCATTGGATCGATTTTTAAAATTAGCACCACATTTTAAAAGAAAAAAAATGTTAGAAATTGAACAATAAAATGTTCACGTGAAACTCAGTTATAAAATGTGCTAACATTTTGTTTGGATTTTTAAAAGCTGTTAGTATATTAGACAATTCACTCAGATGCCTTGTAGTCCTCTGTAGTCCTCCAGCATCCTGTTCTATTCCATTTCTTGTATTTTGTTTCTTCTTACCTCCCACCTTCCCAAAAGGCTGACAGTTGCTTTAAGGAACATCATAATAGTTTAATAATCTTTATAGGAAAGAGAAGGGCATTTTCTCTACATAGGGGAGTTATCAGATTGTCCTTGATTATTCACTGACCTTACCTCTTAGTTTCACTTTGGAAAACTTGTTTTCTCATTCACTGGGGCAGATAAGGCATTAGAAAATCTATAAGTAGGGGCATCCAAATAGCTTTATCTTTCCTGCCCTATAATAATAGTAATAATATTACTCTTGAATGTCTGTATTCTCTAATACAAGGTATAAAATGGCTTTAATGATGACAAGTAGGCTATTATTAAGGGTATGTGGCTAATTATCTATGATACAACATTGAGAAAGGTTAAGATTTTTAAAAAGTGACTACTTACATGATATATAGCTATAGCATTGATTTTTGGTAATTTGGAGTGTTTTATAATCAATTATGCTACTAAAATAATCTTAATAATCTTAGAATTATTAAAATTCAAAGCACAATTGAAGAATTTTAAAATTTAATTAATAGTAAAGTATTTGCAAATTATGCCAGTTTTAAAAAAGTCTATTATTTGTAGGGGTTAGTAATTAGCAATTGACATAACTGAATTTACCCTTTATGTACTTTTCCTATTTGATGTTTATTTCATACATTTGAAAATAATAAAAATAATTTGCAATGAAACTAATGATCACACTTGCTATTAGTACAATAAAATTATTACCACCTTACTATTAATAGGGAAAAGCCTAGAGAGCTAATCTATTCAAAAAGAATCAGGCATCTTCATTAAATTTTCATTAAACAACATAAATTTATTTTATCCTTGATAAGACAATGTGTTAGATTTAGTGTTTGATTTCTGGAAGGGTAATATTTTTCTGTAAAATAAGAGAGCATACAATGGAATTTATACTACATTTAGTAGTAACATTCAACTCATTTGTAAGTGCTATTTTTTTCTTTCTTTAAAAGAATCTCTTAAATTTTTTGTCTTATGTCTTGCATGATGTTTTGGTAGAATTGCCAAAAAGGAAAGGGAGCAGCTGCATGAGTGCAAAAAAGGGAAAGATAATGAAATAATTCAAACATCAAAGCTGGTTTTTAGGAATCAGGATTTTATCTAACACAGTGTTTGATTACAGAATATGCAAATTGATAATGGTCATTTGGAAATAAAAGGTAACTTCAATTAATTGTCAAATTAATAAAATTTTACAAATAAAATAGACTGAATCATTTTGGAATTCAGTTTGAGATTCATATTATCAATTAATTTTTTATGTGTAGAAATTCTTTTTTAGAAAGTCTTAACTTATTTATAGGACCAAATTGGCCAAAAAACAAGAAAAACAAACAAAAGACCTTCAACCTATACTAGTTGTTATATTAATGGCTGATTTGTAAAAATTCCCATGCCATATCCTGAAAGCATACCTATTTGAAATAAGAAACAATGTCTGATTTTCTAAGTTAATTTACCAAATACCATACCTTTTAGTTGCCACATTAATTTATGAGTGATCTAATTCTTCTCAAAGAAAATACTTTCACCTGTAATTATGTTTAAAACATTAACTAGAGCATCCTTTAAATCTAATTTACCATATTTAGTTGTTAAATCTTCTGCTGAGAACTTGATTTCTGTTGTTTGTCATCTCTAGGAGGCAATTGCAGCCTCTCAGAGGCTATGCCAGCATTATAAGTTCTAAGCACATCTACTAAACTACTAAGCCTAAAGTGGACTGACCATATTTCTTATCCATGGATTGGCCTGCTTATGTTGAGAGAGGATTATTAACAGAGGTTTAGTCATTAGGTAATAAGTTTTTTCAGTAACAGGAATTTGCATAGGTAATCTTCTAAACCATAGAGGAGTTGCAAACTGCATTGGTGAAAGGAATACTCATACTGATGAAATCACATAGCCTTTTAATTATTGAAGTAAGTTTTAAGTACACTTTAAAGGTTTCTTTTACAACACAGATTGAAAAAATCAATTTTAAATTTAAAATTTTAAAACAAAATATATACAGGGATGCACTTTATGCCATAACTTAAATATTTGAATAGGAAATATATGCGTGTGTGTGTGTGTGTGTGTGTGTGTGTGTGTGTGTGTGTGTGTGTATCCTCCCATCAGCATTGTTCATTGACCTTTTGAAAAAGAATTCCAATAAGGTAAAGGAACTGGGAATGACAGAAATGTAAAAGAATCTACATTTACTATTGGAGTTCTTAACTCTGGGTCAGTGAACTTGTATTTTTAAAATATTCTGATAACTGTATTATAATATGGTTGATTTTCTTTGAGTTTAATATATTTCATTGTATGTACTTAAAAACATGTTGAGAAGAGTTTCACAGACTTCATCACATTGTGAAATGTTAAGGAGCCTGGATTTAAGATCCTTTATTTGTATATTTGTTACTGTCATCTATTCATAGTTCCCTTACCTGTGATTTCAATGAGGGAACTTTCAGATGAAGAATCTTCTTTTTAAAAATAAATTTGCCATCTACTCTGTAACTTATGTACTCAGAAAATGACCTAGAGTGCTGATTAAGGTCACAAGCCAGTACATGTCAGTGGCAGCACTTGAATTTAGGTGTTCCTAGCTCTAAGGCAATCTCTATTTAACATCATGTATTTCAAATTTTCTTTAGCACCATGCAAATAAATATTATGGTTGTATAAATAAATTTTAAAAGTAATTATTTAAATTTCATCATTTTAAAGAAAATGAAATCAAAATATTTGGTGATTTTTCATAGAAGAAACACTGGTATGTATATTTTGGACAATAGAGAATTTCATAGTCTTGATACCTGAAAATCATGTGATTTCAATGCAGTATACATAGTTAGTTTATAAATGAAGTTCAGTTAAACAAAGCATTTCACAATTATTCATATATATTAGAATAAAAATATTATTTTTGGTTGCTACATATTAGTATAGTTTAGAAAGATTTAAACTTAAGTGAAAAATTTATTTATGCTTGTAGTAATTTCTCATTTATTTAGTTTGTGGATTATCTATAACCCACTTTAAATCTCAGCCTGCATTTCCTTTGCCACTCAGGATACCTTCCTTCAGCATTAATATATATCATCTTATGCAAAATGTAATTACAAAGATAAATCTGCTACTGCAAAAACAAAATTAAAATACCCAAATAAAAAACCTGAATGGTTTTTCACTCAACTTCAGTGATTTTGGCATCTGTGCCACTTTCTTTGTTACACAGGGTGATCATGACTAGATTTAGAAATTTGATCAGTTAAACTCTGGTATTTAATATCTTTGCACTTGATTATTCCTTTCTTATACATATTTAAAGAGCACCAAAAGTTTTTTTTGCAAATGATATTAATATTCTTCTGACATAATTATTACTTTATTATCTTTCCTGGAAGCTAAGCGAAGCCAGTCTATCAGCAACTGTGCGCACCTTTCTGAGGCTTTGCCAGCTACTAAAAGTGTACCTCTTCTGCTTCATACTGTGAGCTCTCTCTTACCTGGTATCTCTTACACTTCTTGCTCTCACAGACTGTCAGGTACTGTACTTAAACCTCACTCATATCAACTTGTGATTTAGTTTTATAATCTTCACTTTCTAGTTTTTATTACTTGTTTATGTTTGAATAATCTAACTATATTGTGCCCATAAATAAATATACTGTGCTATTTTTATAGTGTACTTGCACAGTTTTCTGTTGAATAAATTTTCATTAGTTATTAGATGGATATTTTTCTTGGATGTTAAATAGAAAAGGATATTGCATAGTTTTGTTTTTTAAACAAAGTGATAACTTATACTTTAGTAATTTTAGTAGTTTTGATTTTTAATTCATCAGAGCAGTAGTCACTGTCAAAAAGGGAAAAATTGCCACAATTCTTAATTAGAAGAGTACAATAGAATCTTGTATATAATTTTGTTTTAGATAATATACTATTATTAAAGGTTAGAGAAGTTTTATTATTTTCATCGAACAAATTTTGAGTGAACAAATTAGAATGATTATATTTGGCATTATAAAATAAAATGGGGATTGTTGGTGTGGTAATATATGTCCATAAGTGTCTTCTTTTGAGGTTGACTTTGAATCCTGTTTAGCAAAAAGCCACTTATAAACATATACATTGTTAATAATGGTTAAAACTTATTTAAAAGAACCATTGATTTAGTTACTAATTTGCAAAACAAACACCCCTTCTGAGTTTCATGGTTTAAAATCACATTTAACCATATGAAATTTAGACATACACATATATGCATGTCTATATGTATATGTATAGATCATACCAGATTTTATTCTTCTCTTATTTTAATTTCTCAATTAATTATTTGATCTATATTAATGGGTAATTTTTTTTTTACTGGAACACTAAGAAAATGTTGCTGAACCCCATTTGAAAAAGTAGAATAATTTGTCCACATATGTCTTTCATTGCTTCAATGTTTTGAGTGTTTTTATTTATTAGGTATTGACTTTTACAGTTTTGCCTGTGATTTCTAGCACATTTTGTCACATAGAATAGTTTAGGAGGCTCAAATAAACCAGCTTGATTACCTTTTTAGGTATACTTAGGATATTAATGTCTACCTTAAAAAAATTACACTAAATTGGCTTACCAATGATGGAATGATTATGAATAAATCCTCTCTAGGGATGATTAAGAAAAATTCAAATGCAGTTTTCCTGGAAAATAATAAATTTTAAACCCAGATAAAACTACTAGTCAGAATATCTGTTACTTATTAACTTTATGTTTTATGCATTGGGAAGTCCTGACCTTGTTTTAAGAAAAAGAAAAAGTTCAATTAAAAAAAAGATTTAGCTCTATTAGCATAGAAATACAAAAAGGCATTAAAATGTTAAGGACTTAACATTTTAAAAAACTTATTTTAAATATAGTTTATTTGTCTGATAGTATTTGAATAAAAAAGTTTAATCATTTTGGAAACATTTTCTTCTTAGAATTATTCCCAAGATTCCCAAATATACATAATTTCATAGTATTTCTAGGATCACATAATCTTAAAATTGGAAGAGACCTCAGAGTCCATTTAATTAAACTTCTGCTGAAAAAATATATTTTCACCAACATTAGTAATAGATAGTAATACAGTCTGTACTTGTGGAGTTCAGATGAGGGAAGGAACTCATTTCTTCCAGAAGCAACTCATTTCACTTTGGTAAAACTCTAATTATTAGGAAGGTTACTAATAAGAATAACAACAAATTTAAACTTGTATCTTTTCAACTTTCACTGACTATGTGTTCTGTCTTCTGAGACATAGTATACTTTTAAGACAGCTATCATGTCCTTAAATATCTTCAGTTCTTTAAACTTGTCCTTATATGACAAGAACCCGAAATCTTCCTTTCAGTGCTCTCTACTTACGAAAATGGTGTTATCCAGATCTGGAACCATTCAAAAACGTTCTGACAGCGTACAAATGCACTATATAAAGTACAGTGTGTTATACTATACGAAAAACAAACCCTATTCTGGAATGCTGTCTCTCTTAATTAATACAGCTTAAGAATCTATCCATTTTTTGGTTTCCACGTCATAATATTTTCACATTGATTTTCAGTTAACTAGCAGTCTTCTCAGGTAAACTGCTATTAAACAAGTATTTAGATTGGGCATTCTTCTGAACATGCCTAATTATATCTCATTTTTCCATCTTATTTATGAGGATGACATGACAGACCTTGTTAAATGTTTTGCTAACATTTAGTTAAACTACCTTAGTATACTGATCTTTTCAATCTACCACAATGAAAGAAAAGTTAGTCTTTGATAACCTGTCACTTTTCTAGATATTCACTGTCTATTAGAATATTGGCAGGAATCAAAGTCTTGGTCAATGGTCTATTGTTTGTAGACTTCATTCTCTTATATTTTTTGAAAATCAAGATGACCGTAATCTTCTACAGTGCAATATACCTTTCCTAGACTTTATAGTTTTTAAGAGATTGACAGTAGTTCAGCTGTCTCATTTTGTAGGGTTTTTTAAAGCATTCATGAATGCATTTCTTTTCCCCCTCCCCCACTTAATATATATTTTTTTCTAATTACATGTAAAGATAATTTTCAACATTCACTTTTATAAAATTTTGAGTTTCATTTTTTTCTTTCCTTTGCTCCCCTCCCCAAGAAGGCCAGCAGTCTGGTTTGGATTATAATTATATAGTCATATTAAACATATTTCCACATTAGTCATGTTGTAAAAGAAAAATCTGAACTAAAGAGAAAAACCATGAGAAAAAAAAGAAAGTGGAGATAATAAGCCTCGATCTGCATTCAGATTCCATAGTTCCTTTTCTGGATGTGGATAGAATTTTCTATCATGAGTCCTTTGGAACTGTCTCAGATCATTGTATTGCTGAGAAGAGCTAACTAACTCTTTCAGAGTTGATCATTGCATAGTGTTACAGTTAGTCTGTACAATATTCTCCTGGTTCTGCTGACTTCATTTAGTATCAATTCATGTAAGTTTTTCAGCATCCACCTATTCCTCATTTCCTATATCACTGTAATATTCTATTACATTCATTTGCCACAGCTTTTTCAGCCATCCCCAATTGATGGGCATCCTCTCACTTTCCAATTCAAGGATGCATTTCTTTGGATCTTCATGACTAAATCTCAAAGGCAGCTATGTGTTCCCATTATTTCTTTACTTAGCTATTATTTCCCTATTAGTTATTTTTGTTTAAGTCTTTCCAGTGTAAAGGTCATTCTCTTTGGCAGAGAAAGTAGAAGCAAAATAATAGTCTAACAACTTTGCCTTTTCTCCCACCCTTGACTTGTAGTTCAAATGAACAGCTGTGTATATTGCCTTGTCCTGTCTGGCCTGTCCATGCCTTCACTTCAGTCCTCTGTACAATGCACTGGAGTCTTTCTGAGAGTCTCTTGCTGCTGTGGAATTCAAGCTTTCTGTTTGTGATGTGATCTCTGGCTGTGTAATTCTTCTGTCTCATTTACTTGTCCTAAACATCCCCAATAACATACTTTTTGCTGCTTCAGCATAGCTCTTAATGTGTAGTGCATTGCGTCTTCTCATGCCCAGTGCATTCCCATCAAGAGTTTTTGGGTGATACTAATTGGGTGATGTGGTTATCTTCTGCTCAGCAGAAAAGGATCAGAGTAACCTTTACTCCCTCTTCTTCCTCTGTCCCCTTCCTAAATCCTCTCTCTGATTTCATTGGTAAGGCAGGACATCATGCTTGCTTCTCTTTGGGAAGAGCTTCATATTTGTTCCTTTTATCCAAGTTGTCATTGGTTTGTCTTCCCTTACCCCTTTTTGTGACATTCTTCCACTGTCTTACCTCCGGATACCATCAAGGATTCCCTTTGACTCTTTAGGTTCTTTTTTCTCCTTTGTTTTCACTTTAAGACTGCTTTTTTAAAGTAAAGCAACATTCTCCAAGGGTGACTTCCTTTAATCACTGGGAAAGGTTTCTTAAATGTTTAGTGATTTTTAAAGATATTTTGTTATTTCCTCTTTTAGCAAGATAATTATATTAATTTGTTATATGCCATTCTTCATGCTTTTTGTTTAAAAGTGCCCATTTTATTCACTCTTGTGCCACTGGATAAATGAATGAATATTCTAATGAAATCTTTGTAATAGTAAGCATAACTTGTGGGTCTTTATAGTTTTGTCTCTGCTGTATCTATAGCATCAATATCCCTGCTTTTTGTTGTTATTTTTTCAGAAGATACTCTATACTATGTTGGCAATTGGGAATCTTCTCTTGAGTTAATCTTTCTTTGTCTTCCAACTTCATCTTCTGTGTAACTATTCAGTAATGTGGACAACAAAAAGAGTATTGAATTTGAGTCAAAAATCTTGGTTTGTATCTTAGTTTTACTACCTACAATCAGACTCTTTGGGCTTTAGTTTTATCTATGAAATAAGAGATTTGAACAAGATGAATTCAGAACAACCTATATATATATCTATATTTGTGCTCTATGTGCACATTTCTAATAAATAAGTAAAATGATAATAAAACATTTAATTTTTGGAACTACTGCTGTACCACATTTATAACTATTTTGGTCTATTGTACATTTTATTTTATACTTGAAATTGTCCTTTTTGTAGTTGTGATTGGTGGTTTTTGTTATCTTAGTTTGCCACAAAACTTACTTCAATCCAGAAACTGAGTAAGTATAAGGCATTCTGGTATGCCACAAGGAAATAAAACCCAGAGTTTTCATTCTATTTGGGAGACAGTAATAATCATTAATGTATGTGATAATTTGATGGGGGAGAAAGACAAAAAGTTAAAAAAAAAAACCTATGATGAAGATGATGAATTGTTTTAGTGTGGTTTTTTTAGTTTATTTTGTTTTGTAACTTTTTCCTTTATAATGGTAATAAGAGAATTTCTTGATACATCTAATTCTAATTTCCCTTTTATATTCATAGAATTCATTAAATAGTTTTTAGAAATTATACACAATCTAATTACTGTTTCTTATGAATATTGTAATTATATTAAGTGGCATCTAATCTACCTTCTTGCCCCCAAAGTATATCATAAATACAAGTATATGTTTAAATTTATATCTACCATTTTGACACTTCTAAATCAGATTCTGAATTTTCTGGGAATATTCAATTGTGTTTCCTATGGTAGCATTAGTTATATTTATAAAGTTCTTGAGTCCTTTAGCTTTTTATAGGAAAATATAAGATTAAAAATTAGTCCAGGCCAATTTTTTTTGGTTACCTATAAGTAATGTCAAACACTATCCTTAAAAGAATAGGAAACTTCATTTTTAATTTTATTTCATCTCTTAATATTGACAGTAATTTATGAAAGATAAACAAAGAACCTGAATTTGGCATTGAAAGAGGTAATAATCTTTATCTTTCAGTTGAATTCTTAGGCATAAGGAAATATTAATTAAGCAGCTTCTAGTGATATGTTTACTTTGAAAATTTATTTGTTATTTGTTAATCACACAGTTTTTTTTTTGTATAGTTTGATTTTCTTTAGATGCATAAATCTCATATTTGATAAAGAATCTTGGGGGGCGCTAGATGACACAGTAGATATTAGTTTAATTGTATTGAATTATCCCTTAATGGGAAAAAAGGGAATGAATAGGAATTAGAAGTCTTTTTCCCCTTCTAAATTTAGTATTGGAAAGCTGTAGTTCAGAAATGCCATTGAGTGATTTGAAATGTTTTAGTGTCCCTTTTTTTTTTTTTTTTTTTTTTTTTTTTTTTTTTTGATTTCTCTTCAATTTAGATTTAGCAGGACTTTAAAGTTGGAAATAATGAATGAATATGGCATTATAGTTTCATATGCTAGCTACTTTAAAAGAATATATGGGGCTTTTCTATGTAGAAGAATTTAGTATATTATATAGAATAATATATAAGGTATTAGGAAGACTTGGGATTCAAATCCTGTATCAAACATTTATTAGTAATGTGGTCTTTGGCAAGTCACTTAACTTCTCAGCCTCAGTTTCTTCATCTAGAAGATGGGGATAATAATAGCACTTACCTTATGATGTTATTAATTGGATCAAATAAAAATATTTTGAAAGTACTTACTTTGTGATATTATTGTAATGATGCTATTCATAGAATCCCCTAAGGCTTCTTCCATTTTTACTACACTTTTTTTTTTCCTGTTTTGTGCTCTGTAAAATACATATAATTTTCTTTTAACAGCCAAAGGAATTATTGTTTCATTTTGAATAAAATATAAGCCTAATGTTTTTTTCTTTCTTAATTGTGTAGTGGAAAGAACTAGATCTAGAGTTAGGATAACTGAGTTTGGTTGCTTTTTAAAGTGAGCAAAACACTTTCACTTTTGGCGTTTAAGATTTGTTTTCTGTCAAATTTATATGAGAATTCTTGCAGTAGCACAGGATTATGAAAAAAAGAGTTGACAGTCTTAAAGCACCATGTAATCAGCTAAGCAACAGGCATCTAATTAGGTGTCTTCTATGTGTCAAACACTGTGTTGGATGCCAGGATCCAAAGATGAAATAGATGTAGCCCTTGCCTGTAAAGTATAGCTCCTGGAGGGCTTCAGGACCAGCTAGAGTCAGGATAAATCAAAAATCCTTGGTCTTTAGGGGGAGAAATGAAGGAGGCACGCAAACTGCCATGAGGCTTGCCAAAGATGTATCCTGGATTCTGGAGTTTGGAGTCTCCAGCCTCTCTCCTCCTCTTCCTGCCACCAAGTGAATCTGGCCTCTCTCCCCCCCACCCCCAAACATTCAGCAAGTACCAATGGTGAGAAGAGCCATTATCCAAATATATGCTAATGAAGTCATTATCTCACATCAAATAGGTAATTAGCCTTAAGTGCTGGGTATCTGATTCAAGCATATCTTTTTGGAGTTTCAGCCCTTTACACTTGCCCTCTAGGAATTAATATTTTTTTTCTTAGTAGGAAGAGAAGAGGAAGGTTATATAATATTTACCTAAATAAGTAAGTACAAAGTATTTAAAAGAGAGCATTAATACTTAGAGGGAGGCTCAAAAAAAGTATCCCATTAGAGGTGGCCTTTGAGTCAAAGTATAATCAGAATCATAATATGGCCTCCGTTCTAAAAATTCCTTTCCAATAATCAGTTACAAAACATTTATTAAATGCTTGGCAGTGTGCTAAATCTTGGGATGAAAAAGATAGGAATGAAATAGTCCATGCCTTGGTGCCTTCTAATAGGAGGAAAAAACATATGCACATTTATTAAGAATGCATTCATTTGGGAGGAGGTGCCCAGCAGCTTGGGTGATCAGGAAGCAATTTCTGTAGAAGGTGTTATTTGAGCAGAAGATTACTCCTGTAAAACCAATGTTTGTGTGAGGCAGAGGTGAAGAGTTAGGGCCTTCTGGGCATGAGATTTTGTTGAAAACAAAATACAAAAGCATTGCCATGGGAGATGGCATGTTGTGTGTGTGAAACAGCAAGTGGCCAAGGATGAATAGGTAGTAAAATTGTGGAGAGAAAGAATGTATAAAAATATTGAAAAGATAGAATGGAGTCAGATTTTGAGGATATTTAAATGCAAAATAGAGGATTTTATGTTTGATTTTAGAGTTAATAAGGGACTAGTGGAGTTCATTGAGAGGGATGACATGATCAGATCTGCTCTTTAGGCAGTTCACTTAGATGGCTATGTGGAGGATAACCTGAGGTAAGCACAGTGCCTGGCACATAGCGGGTGCTTAATAAATGCCTATTGACTGATTAACAAAATAGGAGATGGTTGCAGTACTCAAATAATTCAAATAATCAAGTAATTCAAGAGGTAATAAGGGGTTGAACAAGAGTGAAAACTGGAAGTTAAGGAACTATGTAAAAAGTTTGGAAATAAAGATGAGGTTTGGTTATTAAATATATGAGGTGTGAGGGTAAATGAGGAAATTATAGTTGTAACTGGATGAATATAAGGAAGATGAAGAAGGAGAAGTTTTAGGAGAAAGTCTCTGAGTTCTTTTCTGAACATACTCAGTTTAAGATGCCAAAAAGTATTTTGTGGTACAGAACTGTAGCTCATATGAAAGATTAGAGGTAGGCATATAGAATTAACAATTATTTAGGTAGAGGTGATAATTGAACAAATTGAATTAATAACCGTGGTTAGTTGGGTGATACAGTGGAAACCGTGTCAGCCCGGAGTCAAGAAGATTCACTTTTCCAAGTTAAAATCTGACCTTAGACACTTATTAGTTGGGCAATACTAATTGCATTACCCTGTTTACCTCAGTTTCTCTGTAAAATGAGCTAGAGAAGGAAATGTCAAACCTCTCCAGTATTTTTGCCAAGAAAATGGCAAATAAGATAATGAGTAGTCAGATGTTACTGAAAAAAAAAAAAACTGAACAAGAAGAACTAATGAGTTCACAAATGATAAAGTACAGAAAAAGCAAAGCAGGCCTAGGACAGAACTTTAGGGCACATCCATCGTTAGTAGGAGTGATATGGTTGATAACTAGCAAAGGAAGCTGAGAAAGTACAGCAATCTAGGTCAGCAAAAGAGCAATAAAGTTGTGTCAGACCCAGTCTCAGATTCTTCAAGTAATCAAAAAATATGAGCATTGGAAAGAGCTTCTTGGATTTCAATTAGTGATCATTAATGACTCTGGAGAAGTTGATTTGAATTAAATGATGAGGTTAAAAGTGATTGCTAAAGGTTTTGAAAAGACAAAAACAAAACCATGAGTAAATAGTTAAGTTATTAAAATTTAACAAACTTAAAACCAGTAGAGGGAGCCCAAGAACTGTTAAGAAAAAAAAAATTATAAAGAAATCTACATTGGCATGAGAAAGCAATTTCATGAATAAATACAAATGATTTGATACACATTTATGCAGGTATTTAAATCTAGAAATTGCAGAACTATTGACTTAAATTGATTTTTTAGAATTAATAGTTTTGAAAAGTATCTCCTTTGTTTAGTATCATTTGTCTTCACGCCAGTGAGCTACAGTTACGCAGGGGTAACATAAAGATATCATCTCCCTCTGCTCCCCTCCATGTCTATTTCCCTATCATAAGAGCTATAAAATCCCACTATTCTAAGTGGCTATTTATGATTGTACATTTGTACTCCGTTTGAAGAAGATTCTCCTGACACTTTGACTAAAGCAAAGCTTTAAAAGCAGTATCAAACTAAAGTATTTGAAAAGCTTGTGTATTGAGTATGGAAGGAGAGCTATGTGTTGCTAATGTAATAGGACTAATAGAAGCTCTATAATTTCAAAGTGATGGCCTTGTGTTGTTCAGTTTCCTAGCACTTGGTTTCTTTTCCTTTAGAGAGGTGCTGCCTTATAGTTTTTGTTCTAGATATTTATTTATTTCTTCTTATAATCTAGTGGCCACCAGTTTTTCATTTAAGGAAATGAAACTCTATAATCCATGGAGGGAGGAGGGACAGAGTATTAATTTAGCAATAAAGCAGTAAGCTAGCTCTTGGCCTCCCTCTACTGGCTGTGAATTAGAACTTAAAAAAAAACAACAGCACATTGCTCTTTTCTATTTCTTATGTTACCATGGTATCCCAGGTCTTCCATCTGCAACCTTCTCCAAAAGTAATCCCATATGACAAACAGTAATTTTTGAAATAAAAAAATAACTTCTGATAAATAACCATTGATTGATACATTGAGAAAATCCAAAAAACATGTGCAATTTGTATAACCTGTGCACTCCATGAAGTGGTGGCTTGGTTGGGGTTCTTATATCTCTTAATTTGAATCCCACTTGATCTTTTTGTTACATTTTATTTTAATTTTTTGATGCATCATTCTTTCCATTTAAATTCTTATAGTTACTATTTACATGTTTTTGCCTCTTCTTTACCTCAGTTCATTTCGCTCTTTCTTTACTTCTCTGTATTCATCACACATATAATTTCTTATAACATAGTAATATTCCATAACATTCATATACCACATTATTTTTAGCTATTTCCTAATTGATGGTCATCTGCTTTGTTTCTGATTCTTAGCTAGTACCAAAAAATGCTGCTGTAAAGTTTTGGAGTAGATGAGGACCTTTTTCTTATTTATATCTTTCTTGGGGCAAAAACCCAGTAATGGAGTCTTTGGTTATTCCATATTGCTTTCCAAAATGGTTGTGCCATTTTACAAATTATTGTGCTCTACCAACAATGTATTGGTATGCCTGATTTTCCCCAATCCCTTAAAATGAGAAATTAATGGAGTCTCCCTTTGCAGAGCAAAGAACATTATTTCTGACATCCTAATTTGAAGGTAAACATAACCAAAATAAATCATCTGGCTACCTTCTGGATTCTATTTGGTAGCACTAAAAAATATAAAGGTAGGACTGTACTACAGTAATCTGGTTTGTACTTTGGATTTTATGAGCTTAAAAATATATCCTTTAATGAATATCTGTGTTGCTTGATTTCTATTCCTCCGCAGGAGAAGCAACAGTTTTTAGCATTGTTGCATTACAAAATTGAAATAAGAAAGGATATGTGAAAAGACAATTAGGAAAAGATTTTCTGTGGCCCTTATTCCTGTAGCCCAAGCTCTTCTTTGTCTGCACATCAAATTGACCCTCTTATTTATGTCCTTTATTCTGCTTCTCTGTTTTAAATTTGAGATTGTCATGACCTCTACTACTTTCAAGGTCTCTATAGTCATACATAATAAAGTATTTTCTAGCAAGTGGACAAATGTGGGAATGTTTATTCTTTTAGGATATTCTGTCACTGAATTTGTCAATTAGAGTAAGTGATCAGTTCGATCATTTTAGGGTATAGGTGAAGGGACCAAGTACTTAATTAAGCGCTTACTGTGTGTATCAGGCATTTTGCTAAGTGTCTTACAAATTAAATTGATCCTCACAATAATCTTTGTGAGATAGGTTCTGTTATCTTCATTTTATTGTTGAAGATATTGAAGCAAACAGAATTTTTTTTAATTTTTTTTAATTTATTTTTTTTTATTTCATAGCCTTTTATTTACAGGATATATGCATGGGTAACTTTACAGCATTAACAATTGCCAAACCTCTTGTTCCAATTTTTCACCTCTTAACCCCCCACCCCCTCCCCTAGATGGCAGGATGACCAGTAGATGTTAAATATATTAAAATATAAATTAGATACACAATAAGTATACATGACCAAAACGTTATTTTGCTGTACAAAAAGAATCAGACTCTGAAATATTGTACAATTAGCTTGTGAAGGAAATCAAAAATGCAGGTGAAAGCAAACAGAATTAAGTGACTTGCCCAGGGTCACACAGCTAGTAAGTTTTGAAGGCTGAATTTTAATTCAGATATTCCTGACTGCAAAGCTAATATTCAAGAAATATTACAGTACAGTTAATCTTTGTTTACAATAATCAGGTAAATAATTGAGCAGAATGTTCTGCTAAATCAAATCCTGACACATGAATTACATATTTTCCCCACATTTTTCTTCTGGAGTTCATAAAATCACAATTAAGTAAACAGTTAGCCTATAACCAAAATTAAACAAAAAAATATTGTTGAATATCCATTGTAGAAATTCTGAAATGTATTAATTCTTTTTCCTTAATAGAGAATCCTTTAGTAAATCAAAATTAGATTAGATGAAATTTCTTCTGAACCTCAAGACAAATTCTAAATTTTTGAGAGGGGTATGTTTATGTGTGGTGTCTGTATGTGTGTGTGTATTTCATTGCTTCAAGGATTTCATTCTGTGTGTTCTCTATTAACAAACATGGCAAAACTCTTACAAATAATTAGATGATGTTTGAGTCCTTATGCCCACCCATTTCATCACCCTCTGGCCTATCCAGTTATGAGACTTTAGAATCTTAGCTGAATTGTTTCTTGAACAACAAACACATAAATCTGTAACATTTCTTGATTAAGCTTAAATTCCACTGGCCTGACCTTTGAAAACCCACTATACTTTGAGATGGCTCTTGTGAAATCTTTAGTTATGGAATGGCTTTATGTTAAAGGAATCCCTAAATCTCTGATGTTAATTGTTTTTCTCACATATATCTTGTGTTACTAGAAGCATGATGTAGCGAAAGCTAATTTCAGATTTTTATGTGACTAATTTCTTAAACTCATCTCTTTCTTTTTTGTATCCAGGACAAACATCATGGTATAGTAGGTAGAGAGCCAGCCTTGAAACCTGCTGCGGCAACAAATCCCTTATCTTTTTTCTAGTTTCTAAGACTTTAAGTTGCAGAGAAGGTTCTGACTTGTGCTGGTGGAGATCACCTAGCAATTTTCTGTACCAGTGAAGATCGTAGGTCTAAGTCTCTTTTTCCTAGTTAATTTGAGGTTTATCAGGATGTTATTTCATTTATTTATTTTTCCACTCAACATATATTTTGTTAAGAACTTGAAGATACTTATCTATTGATATTCATTACCACTACCATTATTGTAAAATAAGCCTAGACTGACTGTGAAGAGCTGTAAAATGTTCATCCGGGGACTTAGGAGTGACATAATCACTTTTGGAAGATGATTTTATTAAGGAATGGATTGGAGAACAGAGAGACTTGAAGTAGGGAACTGATTGGGGACTACTAAAATAGGACAGACAAGAAGTGATGAGGTATTGAATTAGGGTAATGTATATGAGTGGAAAGAGATATTGAAGTAAATTAAGTAGAATTGGTCAAACAGATAGGAAGAGAACCAAGGAAGAACAGTAATTCATTAAAGTCTAAGAAATTCAGGGAAAGGAAGTTGGGTGCTTGGCCAATCAACAAGCATTTACTCAGTGTCAGGTTATATTAAATATTATGCATACATAGTGAGATTAGGTAGTATCTACTTACAGATAAGTTACATTTGACAGAGGAAACCACATGAACATTTCTTGCCTGTGTGTTTGTATGTCCATCTACTTATCACTGGAACAAGGAAAAACTTGTGGCAGGGAGACCAAATAATCAACAGATGAGAAATGAAGTCTTTTAAATCAAAGTTGCTTAAACAGTGGATCACGACCCCATGTGGGGAATCACATAACTTAATGGGGGAGGTCATGAAATTATGATTTGTTATCAGTAAAGGTTTGATTTGTATACTTATTTTATATACCTATATACCCTGGGATTGTGTAAAAAATTCTCAGGTAAAAAGGGGTCATAAATGGAAAAAAGTTTAAGAAACCTGTTATCTTTAGATAATGCTTAGTAAATGCTAGTTAACTGACTGATTTCAGATTTGATTATTAAAAAACCATAGGGTACTTTGATGAGAAAAGTTTCAGTCCAATGGTGAGGTCAGAAGGTAGAGTCTTCCTCTTTGTCCCTTTTTTTCATGTAATGTATTTTTCAGTATTTTGATGCCTTTGTCATTACCTCACACATTATTAAAAATTCCCTCCTTCTCAAACTGAAGTCATATCAAAGTAGAAAAATTAAAAACAGCAATATAGTGATTGTATTTGAAAATGTATACACTAGTCCTCTGCCTCTAAGCCATGAGGAAGGAGACATGTTCTCCAGGATAATTATGAGTTTTATAGTAACATAGAGTTTGACCTTCTTTTAGTGACTTTTTCATTTACAATATTGTTATTGTATATAATGATCCCTTTTTTCCTGTTTGTTTCATTCTCCATCAGTTTATTAAGATCTTCCATGAATTCCTCTTACTCATCATTTCTTATATCATCTAGTTTTTTCAGTCATTTTCCAATTGATCTATATCCACTATTACAATGTATTTAAACAATAACTGGTTGTTTATTTTATACTCTTAAGGGTTATAGGATCGTAAAATGTGAGGTACATAATTTAAGCTTAATAAAATACTTGATCCAGGTTAAAATATGTTAATATTTGTTAAGAGGAATCATTAAATTGAATGTAAGCATTTTTTCAAAATAAGTTACTTTAAAATATGAATCAAAATCCTCTCTGTGATTCAGGATGTGCTTTTGTCAACTGCAATATGCAGCATTGAAGGGAATTTCAATGATGTGGTCATCAGTCTATTGGAACATTGGAGAACAAAAACACTACCAAGCACATAATTAAAAAAGCCACAGAAGTACTTAATATTAAGACATAAAGACATTTAGTAATGCATAGTTAACTTATATTCATGAAAAACTCATCTTACACTTTAGCACATACTTTGGAAATTGTTTTTATTTTTCAAATAAAGGAAGAGATACAATTGAAGTTTAACTCTCATATTTCTTTTTTTCTTTAATCTTGGTAAATTTATGTCTCTATTTCTTTCATCAAATTATAGTGCAGCTTTAGTATTTGGACATTTTTTCTCTTCCCTGTTTATTTCCCTTCTTTCCTTTCTTTTACTCAGTGATTTTAATGATTACCATCTGTACTATTTATTTTATTGTGAAAATTGAGTTAAATATTTTCATGGTATTAAATATTAATCTTAGGAAACCCAAGTACTTTATTATTTTAAGATTCATCATGTTTATTTTGAAACTATTAAACTTTAATTATAGTAATTAAGAATAGAATAAAATATATTTATTTCAATTTTTATACTTTAATTTTAAAATATTGCATGTTTCCTATTAATGATTTTCAGAAGTTGAAGAATGTCAACAATCAGAAAACATACTGGGAGGTGAATGTGGCTGCCTGTTTGTTGACCAGGAACAACAGATACCTCGTAGCAGTAGTACTTCTGATATAACTGACCAGTTACAGTCTGATTCTTATCAAGGTAAATTATATGTTTTTAATGTTTTAATAAAGTTTGAATCCTCATAGCAAAATAACTTTGTTTTGCTGATTGATGGATAGTGACTGAATTTGTGATTTCATTGATAGGGAACTCCCAGATGCCCAAAGTAGAACAGTAATATATGATCTTAGGGAATAGTCTAGATTTTGAGAGGTCAGGTGACTTGAATCAATCATTCAATCAGGATGTGTCTGAATAATTGGACTTGAGGCTGGACTTTAATCTAGTTTTTCTGGCAATATGGCAAGCTCTCTATGTCTGTCATATTGCCTTTATCTGTGGATATATTTTTAAACATTTGCTTTTGCTTTTGCTTTTTTCCCCCTGAGGCTATTGGGGTTAAG
This sequence comes from Sarcophilus harrisii, assembly GCF_902635505.1. Taxonomy (NCBI): domain Eukaryota; kingdom Metazoa; phylum Chordata; class Mammalia; order Dasyuromorphia; family Dasyuridae; genus Sarcophilus; species Sarcophilus harrisii. The sequence goes on from NC_045427.1 coordinate 149,943,016, forward strand.
TGACTTGTCCAGGGTCACACAGCGAGGAAGTGTTATGTGTTTTTTGAATTCGGGTCATCCTAACTTCAGGGTTGGTGCTCTATCCATGTACCACCTACCTACCCCTAAACTTTTTCTTAATATATATTTTAGTAGTATTTTTACATTTTTTTGCATTCATTTTTTAAAATCAAAAATTTTTAAGCATGACAGTATTTAGAGATTGACTATCTCATATTTATGTGAAATGATAATTCACTTATATGAAATAATAATCTCATGTATAGCCAATACTAGCTTATTTTTCTTCATCTCCAGTCTGTCAGTATTTCCTCATTAAGTTCTAAAATTAACCCCACGGTTATTTAGCTTTGAATCCCCACTTTATTTTATTAAACATCATTTATTAAATAAATTAGAGAAAACTTTTTCCATAACATTCTCTGTCTCTCTCTGTCTCTCTTCCCTTCCTTTCTCCCCTCCCATTCTCTTTTTTACATTCTTTTTCTCTCCTTTTCATTCTTCTTCACCATCTCCTCTCACAATAAGAGATGCAAAACATGATCTAAATAAAGCTTAAGCTAGGCCAGGAGAGATGAAGTCTAGTACCTGCTCTACTACTAGATATGTTTGACTTTGGGGAGCTTCTTTGAGTTTGTTTTCTGACATGTAAAATGAAGGTATTGACTTTACTAAGATCCCTTTGTAATTCTAAAATATTAAAACTATACTCTAAGGATTCTTTCACTAACAGAAAAATTAAATGAAATTATGTAGAAAAGCCATTGGAAAGACTTGACTGTTATGTGTTTCCATGCTGTTATTGTTTTTTCATATTCTGTTGTAACATAAAGTCCGATTTTTGAACCTTTTAAGTTCACCAATTGGAATACAGAAATTGTTTATTTTAAAAACAATTAATCAGAAATATGTAATCCAATTCATTTTTTATTTTGCAGGTAAAAAAATAGAGAATTCACAGAATTTAAATTCATCAGATCTTAGACAAATTCAGGAAAATAAAGGACATTTAAAGAAAGAAAATGAAGGGCCAACAGTAAGATATTTTAATTATTTTATCAGATTGGTATTTCTTTGGATATTATAATTTGAAATTACAAATTAAAATAAATAATAGCAGTATTGTACATGTCAGTGTTTCCCCTATCTCCAGTTCTCCAACTTTTGACTGCAAGGAAGTCACCCCAAAATACCAAATGTGAGGTTATTTCTAGCTTCTAATTTTTTAGGTAGGAAAGAAGGCAGATGTGATTTTATAGGTAAGTTAGAAATTTTGAGAATTAAACCAGATCAAAATTTAAGAAAAAACTTTGTCTGAAAACTAGCTTTTTACTACCTTAAAGAGGTATATTTAAAAAATTGCCATCACTCCTTATAGGCATAAGTCATTATCACTTAATTTGAGTGATTAAATAAATAATTATTTTTATGTACTTCTATTCTAATTTTGGCAGTTGGTGGTGGGGTTTTTTTTTTATTATCATCATAATAAACCTTTTAAAGACATTATTATTATTATTATTTTTTTTTACTGTTTTAATGCCTAGCATATGTTATAAGCCTCCAAAAAGATAAATAGTTTATTTTCTTTTTGCTAATTTAATCAGTCCAAATGGATCAGATCTTCCTCTAAATTAGGAATTCTTATGTAATTTTAATTCATTAACTCTATAAAGCACTAAACTTTTAATTGTTAATCCTTCCTTGTTGGGATTCAGAGAAACTCATTCCTTTCACCTTGTTCCTAGTTTCTAGCAAGCATCATTTATTTTCATTTTTCATGTGAAAGGATTTTCAGTCTTTTTTCTGCCACAAATGAGCTATACATTCGAGGTTGTGCCATTAAATCTTTCTTAGCTTCAATTTTTTAATTTGTAAAAGGGAGATATTTGATTAGATAATTGTCAAAGGTAATTTTGGATTCTAAATCTGGAAGTCAAAAATATTCTAGCTTATGCTACTTCAGAGAGGCAAACACTGGTTAGATCCTATATTACTGGCTAGATACTATATTTTTCTGCATATATCCTTTTTTAAAAAAATAAAAATAGCTTTTTTATTTTTCAAAATGCATGCAAAGATAGTTTTCAACATTCACCCTCACAGAATCTTGCGTTCCAAATTTTTCTTCCTCCCCACATTTTCCTTCCCCTAGACAACAAGTAATCCAATTTAGGTTAAACGTGCAATTTTTCTAAACATATTTTCACATTTATCATGCTGCACAAGAAAAATCAGATCAAAAGGAGAAAAAATGAGAAAGAAAAAAACAAGCAAGCAAACAACAACAAAAAAGGTGAAAGTACTGTGTTGTGATCCACATTCAGTCCCCATAATCTTCTCTCTGGATGCGGATGTCTCTCTTCATCACAAGTGTATTGGAATTGGCCTGAACCATCTCATTGTTGAAAAGAGCCAAGTCCATCACAGCTGGTCATCATATAAGCTTGTTGTTGCCATATATAATGTTTTCTTGGTTCTACTTCACTTAGCATCAGTTCATGTAAGCTTTTCTGAAATCAACCTGCTGATTATTTCTTATAGAACAATATATTCCATTATATTCACATACCATATCTTATTCAGTCATTTCCCAACTGATGGGCATCCACTCAATTTCCAGGTTATTCTACATATATACTTAAATGAATCAATAGAACTTTAAAATGAATTATGGCTAATTTTATATTTCTCATTAGTAGGTGAATTTAGTCCACTTTCATATATTGAAATTAAATTTTTGAGTAATTGTTAATTTCTTCATGGAAATGTATAAAAATTTAATATAGATGCAGAATATTATGATATTCTTTTTACTTTTCTAGTTGGCTGTATTTTGTTTTGTTTTAAAAAATGTATAACAGGAAATTCTGTGGTCTCTTTAAAATGAAAAATGACTTGTAGTAAACAAATGCAACATGATTTCTCTTTGTCTGAAGATTTTAGTGCGAAGAAGCAGCAGCCCAGCTGAAATAGATTTAAAAGATGATTTGCAGCAAACAGAAGGAAAATGTAGAGAAAGACAAAAGAGTAAGTTCAAGGAACTTGAATTGTTGTTTTGATCCTCTGCAGAAACTATATACATACATACAAAAATATACATGTAATTTTTTTTTCATTTCTCATTACAATAACACCTCTTTTTTTTATTTTAAAGTACTTTTAAGCCAAGTTTTTTAGCTAACTCTAAATTTGTATTGTAACAATTTCTTAGGAAAGGATTTAATGGAACAAATTATATTGTTTGATGACCATAGCCAAACGAAGGGAAAAATGAAATCCTTTCCATAATTTAATTTCTTTAGTTCTCAAACAAATACCACAAACTTTATATAAGCAGAAAATATTATAAAGCTCTTTAATTCAATTAAATATTTAAAAAGAAAAATTCATTTGGAAAAGTGAAAAAGATAGATTTTTGAAAACATAGTAAGAACAATTGGAAAAATGATAGTAATAGCCTGCTTATCCTTTCTTTAGACCTCTCTCCCTAATCATTCAGAATAACCTTTGAATAATAAGAAACATACCTGTCACAAAGCTCACCAGATAGCCATAAGAAATTGCACAAATCCATTTTCAGATCTTCACAAAGAGGCTAGTATGAGAAATTAAATCTAATTTTTAAAATTTAGACCATCTGATTTTCCATAACACTTTTTAATTCTTCTTTGAGTGAAATCATTATAGTAAGTTGGTGGACTGCTAGAGGGAAACAGTGAGAAGTAGCAGTCAACGAGACAATTACAAAAGGGAGATAGAACTTTAAAGCATTTCAATCTGATACCATTTTGCATTGAAGCTACAAGCCCTATATACTTCAGTAGCCTCTTGAAAATGTCACTGTTTAGCAATCCAGTACATATTCATAGTGATGATCTTGGATCATCAATTAAAGGTTAAATTTTGGTCAATATATTGTTTAATAAGTTAGGGATGTATGTTTTACAAATATTTCCATTAAATTAATCATTACAAAAAAATTTAATTATCAAGCGCCTAAGAACCCAGTTATTTGGAACGTTCACTTGTAGAATGCCTTAATGCACTTTTTTTTGAGTTTAATGAAACTACTATACTGGTCTGAACAGGAATGAAAAACCTTCAAGAAAGAGCAGGTATGGCTCAATGAGCAAGTAGCATAGAAAGATAAATCATAATATTGTATGCTTTCAGTTGAGCAAAGTGCCTCAATATGACTTTAAAAATACTCTTCTGGCAGGTTCCTAAAAAAGATCATGATATAGAAATTGCCACTCCATGAAATTCTTTGTCTTTTTCTTTATGTGTTTCTTATTCTCCCTTTTCTGTAAATTTCCATTAATAGTTAACACTATAGAACAAAAATATTTGTGTTGTATTTATTGAGTTTAATTTTTTGTTAATTGTGGTTTTTAAAAATGTTTTAAGAAAAAAATCAAAGTTTTACCTTTTCAGTGTTGCTCATAATTAACACTAACTTTGTTCTTTTTCTGTGAATTCATTTTGCTTTTGTTCACAAAATTTGGCCATCAACTTAAAAAGATACTTTATTAAAGGAAGAGGTATAAAAGTAATGTAAACATCATTGGCTTTTGATTATCTAAGCTACACAAACTTCATGCAAAGGCAAAAACCATAAGAAGTTCTTAGAAAATAAAATATGAATTATTTAAAAAATATAACATTTGACTGTATTTGTCTGAATTGTCTGTACGTTATATATTCTTCTAGCTTAATTTATGACTTTTGATGACTTTGATTAACATAATTAAAGTCCTTTAAAGAGATTTCTGAAACTTTTTGTGTTATGTCTGAAGGATTCAAACACTAGTTGATCTTTGAATGTAGATATTTAGGTTTTGCTATACTCTGTGTTCTTATCAATATCTGACTAGGTGTTTTCTGGATTCACCACTATGCATCTTATTTGCATGTCCTTGTTTTGTTCTAGATGGATGCTCACAGATTAAACCTTCCAGTTATTTATTCTCTGTATCTTTTGACTCCTCTCATTGTCTTAGGTGAAAGTGTTAGCAGTGACACATCTCTTGGCTATACTAATGAGGTGGAGATAACAATGAATCCATGGCATCCATTTGAGGAAGATCAAGAACTGAATACACCAACCGATGTTGCTGTTGATTCAGATGCTAGACATTGGTTACAATTGAGCCCCACAGATGCTTCAAATTTAACAGGTAAAAATTATTTTTCCATAAACACAATTACTTTGAAGAAAGCAGGGTTTCATAAGTGGTATACCATAGTCTCATCTTTACCTACCCCCTTCCCTCCCAATTCTTAAGTGGTTAATAACAACCTAAGTATTTAAAATTAAGTGCCTTGATGCCAATTTAGCACTTAATATGAGAAAATAATTTAAAGGACTTCAGAAGTCATCTAGCAGAAACTCTCCCAGAAACAAATCTATGTTATAAGCTCCGATTGTTTCAGCTGTTAGTCTTATCTTCTATATTGTATGCCATTTGAAAGAAAGGACAGTTTCTTATACTTCATTTTTAAGTTATTTTGTTGTTACAACTTAAGAACTGTTGATTGTTGATATAGTAAACATTCAGTAAATATTTCTTGAAATCAACAAGTTGATTCAGTTGTATTATTCTCAGTAGTAGGCAAAAACAAGTGAAAACAAAATAAATTCCAGAGAAAGAACTCTGGGAGATGACTAAAAACCATTACATTGAATTCCCAATCCCTATATTTATGCCCACATGCATTTTTGATTTCCTTCACAAGCTAATTGTACAATATTTCAGAGTCTGATTCTTTTTGTACAGCAAAATAACGGTTTGGCCATGTATACTTATTGTGTATCTAATTTATATTTTAATGTACTTAACATCTACTGGTCATCCTGCCATCTGGGGGAGGGGATAGGGGGTAAGAGGTGAAAAATTGGAACAAGAGGTTTGGCAATTTATTAATGCTGTAAAGTTACCCATGCATATATCCTGTAAATAAAAGGCTATTAAAAAAAAATAAAAATAAATTCTCTGTTGCCCGTAAGTAAATTCAGTCAGTATGAATTTATTACGGATCTAGTCTGTGCCAGACACTGTTAAGCAAAGAATATATTTTTCCCCATTTGCTTAATAAGAAAGTAGAGTTTGAGAAGTATGTCATAAGTTTAAAAGTTATAAAAAATGCTAAATAAAATAATTGAACTTTGTGACTAAAAGGGACCTTAATGACTAATATAATAAACTTAAATACACAGGTGTCAGAATCAAGATCTAAAAGGTTAAACATTGTTAGAACAGGTTAGAATATTGAGCTCAATCTAGTAAAATGAAATTTGATAGAGATAAATGTATAATCTGACATTGAGTATATTACCAATGTATTATGCCAGAGAATGGACATACAGCAGTCCATTTTCTTTCCAGAGTCTTTGTTTCCAATGGAATGTAAACTCCATATAAGTTAGCAATAGGTGATGGCAACCAAAAAGCTAATGCAGTGTCGGCCTGCCTCAGGAGGGGGATAGCTTCCAGGAATGGGGAGATAGTAATGTAATGTCCCTGGCCTCTGCCCTTGTCTGACCTCTTCTGGAGCATGTGTTCAGTTCTGGGCTCCACAATTTAAGAAGGAATCCTGATTAGCTAAAAGGTACTCAGAGCAGGGCAGTGAGGATGGCCAAAGTTACTGAGGTGCTAAACCTGATGAAGTCCTGGGTGAAACACAATAGCCAAATTTAAATATTTGAAGGGATTCCCTATGGCCAAGAGCTTAGACTTGTTCTTTTTGAACTCTAAGAACAGAACCAGGGACAGGATGTAGACATGGCAGAGAGACAGGAGCCTGTTTAATGCCTGCAGAGGGCTGTGGCCATTTTCTATTCTTTTGTAAATAGGTTGGATTAGGTAGAGCTCCTTTTTAGTTCTTTCATTCTAGGATCTCCTCACCCCTTCCAAAGATGCAGATCAAAACTCATACCTGCCTTCTCAAACCCAGGGACTGATTTCTGCAACCTCCCATGAATCCTAGGGGGTCTACCCCACAGCTTTCAGGGTCCTTATCTTTTCTCCTTTTATGAAGGTACTTTGGTGTAAATGTTTGTTCCTTCCAATTCTGTAATCACTTCTGATTTTGTGGTCTTCGCATCCTGCTAATGGTGTAGTGTAGAGCTTCTTCCTCAAGAAGGGAAGGCCTGAACTCAGTTGTGGTCTCAGATGCTTCCCCATTACACAACCCAGGTCGAGTCACTTAAGCATTGTCTGCCTTAGTTTCCCCAATTGTAAAATGGAGATAGTAATAACACCTATTCTCCAGCACCCACTATGTGGGTAAAATGAGGTAATATTTATAAAACACCTTATAAACTTTAAGGATTTTATACATGTTAGGAAGTTAAGTGGCACGGTGGAGAGACTGCTGGGGCTGGAAGCCTGGAAGGCCTTAGTTCAAACCCAGGCTAAGATACTTACTATTTTATGTGCAGTATATTGTATTAAGCTCTATACAAGGAAAGTGGAACATGGTTTCGTCTTTTTTAGTTGTCATTCTAGTATGTTTATAAGGTGAAAGAGCTCCCCCTTTCCCCTCTCCTTCATTAAATATCTTAATATCACTCTAGCACTCCTTCAGTCCAGTCTATCCTTTCCTTCTTCAAAACTTTTACTAAATGTTATTTTTGCCTTGAGCTGTCATTCTAGAGCTTTCCTCCATTTCTCTGATACCTAGAAAAAGCTGTCTGTACTCATTGCTTCTATTTTTTTTCTCACTCATTCTGTCTCTTTGCAGTCTGGCTTCTGTCTTCTCCACTGAATAAAACTGTTTTTTCCATGTTCTTATTGTTCATGATGCATCATATTGCTAACTCACCTCTCTTCTTGGATACTCTGTCCTCATTGGCTTTTTATAATTACTTTTTCCTGACTCTTCCCTTACCTTTTAGACGACTTTTCAGATTCTTTACTGAATTATCTTTCATGATATGTCTCCAAACAGGGTTTTCATTTAGTGTCTGTTGTTGGCCTTTCTCTTTTCTCTCTACATTTTTTCACTTGGTGACCTCTTCAACTTCATGAACTTTATAAATATATTATTTATCCAGATGCCTTCCAGGTCTACATAGCCAGCCTATTCTCAGTCCTGAACCCTAGTCCTGCATTACCCACTATCTAGTGGTTATTTAAAATTGAATGCCTCATAGACATTTCAAATTCAAAATTCCCAAATCAGAGTTCAAAATTAGTTCTTACTTTATATCTATTTGCTATTTCCACTGTTCTATGATATCTAGTTCCGTAATCTTCACATCTGTCATTTCCCTTCACTCACTCTAAAGTCCAATTCCTCATTATTATTATCACCATTAATATGCCAGAACGTTTCTGTTATATTTTAACTGGTTTTTATGTTTTCCTTCCACTTCATCCTATAGTTCTCTCTGACTGATTTTCCTAAAATATCTCTGATTCTATATTGCTGTTTTCCTCAAATGAATAATTAACAAAGTCTAAATAAACTCCTTTGCCCAGCATTCAAGTTCTCCAAATTGACCCTTGTCTTCCATTCTAGCTTTTTATTTATATGCCTCATTATAACAACTACCAAATTAGATAACATTCTTCTTGAACATGTCATTTTTAGAATTTTGCTTATACTGTTCCCTTTGCTAGAATCTGCTGCCTTCTTTGATTCTTCTCAAGCAGTAATTCTGCTTGTTATTTAAAGCCCAGCTGAAATGTCATTTCCTTCACATCATTTATTTCCCTTTACACTTAGAATGTAATCTTTCCCTTTTCTGAATTAACATAGTAGTTTTTAAAACCTCTCCATAATGTACTTTCTCTCATATCATGGATATTTGTCTTCTATCCTTATCTCTCCTCCTAGAAAATAGAGCCAGGCACACCAAATAGCACTGTGAGTCTATCCGTGTATGAATCAGGTATACAAATCAAACATTTACAAAACAGCATCAAAAAAGACTATATTGAAAATAATAGATATTCAGTAACTGTTTGTTGAATGAATAAAGGAAGATTCTGAGATTTTAAGAATGTTTGAATTAGGAAATGGGAGTGTTTTCTAAAATTACTGATACATATCATAACCCATTTTTTGTCTATGTGAATCTTCTCCATTTTTCTCACAAAGTTTATATAGAGAGTCAGTCTGCTGTGCTAGAGGCTTCTCTTCCTTTCTTTTAACAAGTCATTTAAATTTCTTAAACTTGACTTTTTCATCTTTAAAAAGAGTTAATAATAACTCTAGTACCTACCTTCTTGCATTGTTGTGAGTCTTAAATGAGATATGTAATGCTTTTGGCAAACTTTGAAGTGCTGTATAAATGTCAATTATTATTAAAAACAACAATTGGAAGGAAGACAGAATAAGAGAATTTTTAAATTGGAAAGGATCTTAGAAGAGCATTTAAGTCTCAACCATACCTCCTAGATTCCCCCTATAGGAACCAATAAATATTCAGTTTCTCCTTGAAGACCTCTGAAGAGGGGGAATCTACTAACAGTGTAAGCAATCTATTCTGTTTATAGATAACTGTACTTGTTAGCAAGCCTTTCCTGACATTTAACTTAAATTTCCCACTTTGTAACATATGATTACTTCCTCTTTCTAACATTTGATTATTGCTAACCAATCATAGCAATTCAAATTCACTATCTTCCATTCCTGTAATTAGATTCTTTGATTGATTCTCACATGGCATGGACTCAAGGCCTTTACCATTTTGATCACCCTCATCTGGATATTATTTGTCCAGAATGGAATTCTTAAACATTTCCCACTCATCTTTTGTCTGAGAAATTTTTATGTGACCCTGGGTATATAAGTGTATAAAACAGATATACAAATCAAACATTTACTGATAATAAATCATAATTTTGCAACTTCCACATTTAGTACAAGACCATATATGGGATTGCCACCCATAGTTTAAGAAGCTAGGCTCTAAGTATTGAATGACCAGGGCACAGTACAGTGAGATTGTCAGGTCCCTATTTCTAGAAGCTATGTTTCCTTTCATGCAGAACCAAGATATTAGTAATTAGATTTGTTATCACACTTATGATTCTTACTCAGGTTGCAGTTGATTAAAACCCAAGTTGTTTTTCAGACTATTTTCTTAATCTTGTTTTTGTAACAAAACAAGGCATAGTTATTAAACACTTACCATGTGTCATACTGTGCTAAGTATTGAGATTTTGAAAGCAAAAGAGTAAAACAGTCATTGACCTTAAGGAACTTACAACCTAATGAAGTGCTTGTAAAATTGATATTAAATCTAAATCTAAGACATTGAATTTATTCCTATTAAATTTTGTCTTGAAATGAGTATAGTACAATGGTATGATGTCTGTATACATGTCCTGCCCCTGACAAATACTAACTCTGTGATCATGGACACATTTCTTCCTCAATTTTTTAGTGTCCCATAGCACCTCTTTTAAAATGCTGAGTTGTGGAAAAGGTTCTGAATGACACTGGTGGAAAAAAATATTCCATTGTAGCTTCCTATTCCAATAAAATCACAGATGTGATCCTCTGACCTTTCACACTCCTTGTCCCCTAATTAAATTATCACACCAAACTTTTGACTTAGTCTTTTTTATTCTCTCTAGATCCTGAGTATATTAGTTATATCCCCAGCTTTGTTCATCTGCAGATTTGTTAAGCATACAATCTATATCTTTGTCCAAATCATTTCTAAAATAATAGACTGCATGGGAGTAAGCACAGATCCATGGGGATCTTTGCAGGTGATTTCCTTACAAGCTGACTTTGATCTATTAATGACATTTGAGACTAGCCATTCAATCTGTCTGGTATTTAGTCATTTAATTCTCATTTTTCTACTGTTACAAGAAAAAGAATAGCATGGATTACTTCATCAAATAATTTATTAATATCTAGGGAAGATTAATATTTAGTATTTTCCTATTTTACAGTCTGGTAACCCTCTAAAAATAGGAAGTAAAATTAATCTTATTTGAGGAAGCCACTCTGACTTTTGTGATTGCTTCTTTCTTTTCTAGATGCTTGCAGATCTTTAGACAATCTGTTTTCTAATTTGTGTAGGAACAGAAGTCAAGCTTATCAACTTAAAATTATTCTGTCCCTCCTCTCTCAATAAATCCCCCCAAAACCAAAAACCAACTCAGAGCAACATTTTCTTGTCCCCAGGCTTTTTCTATCTCACCATTCACTATGATCTTTCAGATATCACTGACAGAGGCCTAGCAATCATATTATCAGTCATTAAGCATTTATTAAGAGCCTACTCTGTGCCAGGCACTGTGCTAAACATTGGAATTATTTCTAAGGATATTGTTTATCTGGGACAGAGTACTTGAATTGGTCAGAGATAGCTTGATGATCTCTTATTACCACCTTACTTCTTTGGATTATCAAATTCCTATTAACTATTAATATTGTACATGTTCCAATACAGAGATCATTATCTTGTTGCAGGAAAAAAGAGAAAAATAAGAACTGAGCAGTTTTGTTTCTTCTTTGATCAATTATCATCACCCTTCTTACTACCTACACAGTCACTGCTTTAAAATGTAGTAGCTCCCTATTGCCTTTGGAAGAAATTATAAATAAATAAATCTTTTACAACTTGAGTGCACTCTTGCTCTCTCTCGCTCTCTTATTCTCTCTTCCTCGCAAAACCTTGTGTTCCAAATTTTTTTTCTCCCTTCCCCCAGCCTCCATCAGCAATAATCTAATATATGTTAAACACATGCATTTCTTCTATACATATTTCTACAATTATCATGCTGCATAAGAAAAGTCAGATCAAAAAGGAAAAAAAAAATGAGAGGGGAAAAAACAAATAAACAATAACAAAAAGGTGAAAATACTGTGTTGTGATCCACATTCAGTCCCCTTAGTCCTTTCTCTGCATGTAGCTGCTCTCTCCAACACAAGTCTATTGGAATTGGCCTGAATCATTTCATTGTTGATAAGAGCCACGTTCATCAAAATTGATCATCATGTAAACTTGTTGCCGTGTATAATGATCTCATGGTTCTGCTCACTTCACTTAGCATCAGTTCATTTAAGTCTCTCCAGGCCTCTCTGTATTCATCCTATTGGTCATTTCTTCAGAACAATATTATTCCATAATATTCATATACCATACCTTATTCATCCATTTCCCAATTGACAGGTATCCACTCAGTTTCCAGGTCCTGCCACTACAAAAAGGGCGCTACAAACAATTTTGCACATATAAGTCCTTTTTCCTTTTTTATGATTTTTTTCGGGACATAGACCCAGTAGACACATTGCTGGATCAAAGGATATATACAATTTGATAGCCCTCTAGGCATAATTCCAAATTATTCTCCATAATGGGTAGATCAGTTCACAACTCCAACAATGTATTGGTGTCCCATACATTCTTTTTCTTTTTTCCTGAGGCAATTGGAGTTAAATGACTTGCCCAGGGTCACACAGCCAGGAAGTTTGTCTGAGGCCAGATTTGAACTCAGATCCTCCTGACTTCAGGGCTGGTGCTCTATGTACTACATAAACTAGCTGACTCCCATACATTCTTTTTTGTATATCACATTTGTATAATTCTGGCAGACATATAGACATTGCACACAACGTTGATGACTGATCAGTTTATCTTGGTTTCCATAATTAATAAAAATTCAATTCAATTGAAAATTTATTAGGCCCCTGCTGTGTGCCAGGAACTGTGCTAAGTACTGAAGATGCACAAATATGCAAAAGGCAGTTCTTGCCCTCAAGAAGCTTACAGTCTAATGGGGAAGTTAACATGCAAACTCATTTTTAAAAAGCAAATATCCAGGATAAATAAGAAATAATTAACAGAGGGAAAGCCCTGGAATTAAGAGAAATTTGAAAAGGCTTCTTAAAGAAAATGGGATTTTAGTTAGAACTTGAAAGGAAGATAGCAAGGTTGATAGTTGGAGCAGTGAAAGAAGAGTGCTTCAGGCTTGGGGGTCAGCCAAAGGAAATACTTGGAGTCAAGAAATAGAGGGTCTTGTTTGTAAACAGTTAGGAGGTCAGTGTTTCTGAATCAAAGAATATGTTTTGGGGAGTGAAGTATAAGAATATTGGAAAGGTAAGAGAAGTCTAGGTTATGAAGAGTTTTGAATGTAACACAGGAGACTTTATATTTACTCTGGCAGGTGATAAGAAACCTCTGGAGTTTATTGACTAGCAGGATCACAGAAAAATCACTTTTATGGTTGAATAGAAAATTGTTTGGAGTAGGGAGAGACTGGAGGCAGGCTGATCTTCCAGCAGGGTATTGCCATAATTGAAGTTTGAAGTGTTAGGGGCCTACATTAGAGACATGTTAGAATAGACCAGGGGTGTATTTGAGAAATATTATAAAAGTGAAATCAGTAGGTCTTGCAACAGTTTATATGCGAGAAGGTGAGAGATAATGAAGAATTCAGGATGACCTCTAGGTAGTGAAACTAGGGATCTGGGAAGATGGCACTTCCTCCTAAAGAAGGAGGGAAGATAAGAGGTGGAGAAGGTTTAAGGGCTAAGATTAATAAGCTCTGTTTTGTACATATTAAGATATCTGTTGGACATTGAAGTAACTAAAAGGCAGGTGGAGATGTGAGATCAGGAGACAGAATGGGTAGAAAAGATGGATTTGAGAATCATCTACATAATTATGATAAATCCATGAGTACTAAGGAGATCACCAAGAGAAGCAGTATAGAGGAAGAAGATAAAAGGAACCAGGACAGAACTCTGAGGGACACTTATAGTAAGAGGGCATTATTTGATGTACGATCCCGCAAAGGAGCTAGACAAGGATAGATAGGTAGAAAGAAACCAGTGATGTACCAAAAATTTAGAGAGAAGAGAGTATCAAGGAGGAGAGAGTGGTTAATAATTTCAAAAGCTACTGAGAGGCCAAGGGGAATGAGGATAGAGAAAAGACTATTGAACTTGGGAATTAAGAGTTCATTAATCATTTTGGAGAGAGAGTTTCAGTGGAATAAGGTCAGAAACCAAATTGTAAAAGTTTGAAAAGAGAGTGAGAGGAAAGTGGAGGCGTATATTGTAAGAACCTTTTTGAGAAGTTTATATACAAAGGGAAGAAAAGAAATAGGAGATAATGGAATTGGAAGGATCAAGGGAGGGTTTTTTCCTGGATGGGTAGACAACAGCATGTTTGTAGGTAGTAGGCAATGAGGCAGGGAGAAGTTGAAAATTAGTGAAAGAGTGGAGATGGCAGGTGGCAACTACTTGATGAGACTGGACCTAATAGGATCCCTTGAATAAGTTGAGGGAAAGAGTGGTAACCAGCAAGACTACTTTATCAGGTGGCAGACAAAAGTGGCAGAAAGTATCTCATTGAGAGGAAATGAAGAAGGGGAGAAGAGGGAGCTCATGGCTAATTTGAGAAACTCGGAGTCATAGAAGATTTGAGGAGGTATGGAAAAGTTTGAAGAACCACTGTGGGTTCCAGAAACCCACTGGAAAGTGGGATAATAAGTTGATACAGGATGTATAGTAGAACTGTTCAGTATCAATGAGAGCCCTGTTAAAGTTATAAATTTGTAGTGGACCCAGTTATAAAAGTTGTATGATTTCTCTATCTTTATTCAGTAGTGCATATGTAGGCACAAAGGTGATGAATGATAGAAGTGATTCAAATCTGAAGCTTGGATAGACATAAGCACTAATACAATTAGAGAACTACATTCCAGATTCCAGAGATGAGTCCAGGGCATGCTTGAATTGGTTCATCAAGGAGTCAAATTAGGGAGAAGAGGAAAGAGTAGCTTGTGTGAGGCAGATGGCCTGGAGAGAATTGAGGGATCAGGGGATTGAAGGTCATGTTGCAGAGAAAGTGTATAGTTATGTAAAAGAAAGTAAAGGAAGGAGTAGGATGCCAATTAATTATGGCTGGGTGAAGGGATTTCAGAATTCTTGAACATGGGTATGGTTCATCTGTGGGTGATGGTAAGATGAAGACATAGGAGCACATAGGAGGAGATTAGATTAAGGAATTGAGTGGAAATGAACGTAGTCCTTGTCTTTCTTACCAGTATTTCTTTTGAGGAATCCAATTCTAAATTGTCATGCTCTTCCATAAACTGATAAAGATACCCAACTACTTTTATCTTCCTTTATTGACTTCTTAGCAAATAACTTTTCTTTCTTGTTTCTTTATTTTCCTCTATTTGTCATCTTTTTTCATTGAGTCCTTTCCTTATCCTATTTTAGATACCATGGCTTTGTCAAGAACAGGTCATCATAGACAGCTTTTTTCTGACAACATTACTTAGCTGATTGATGGGTAGGGCGAGTGATTCCATGAACATATTTTATTTAGACTTTAAATTTAGATTAAATATAAAAGCTTTTGATCAAGGATCTCATTTGGTTCTTACAAAAATGATGGAGATATATGGATTAGACCAAGATTTCTTAAACTTTTTCTACTTGTGACCCTTTTTTGCTTGAGAAATTTTTATGCATCTCCAAGTATATGGGTATATAAAATAGTTATACAAATCAAACACTTACTGTTAATAAATCAAAATGAAATTTATTTTAAAACAATTCTTTGGTACATACATATATATGGGTGTACATATGTACTCATACTTACACACACACACACATATAAAATTTTACCATTTATATTAAATACAAAAGAAAATATGCATACAAATTAGTTGAATGTGCTCATCTATTTTTATATAAAGAATTAAATCTTGGTGGAATATTTGATACTGCAGGATGTAGAATATCTTTAAGGTTTTTCAGACTTGATATTTTGCGATCCTCATGTTCAGTTATGTGACCCTAAAGGAGTCATGTCTCACAGTGTAAGCTATACAGTAATAAAATTCTGAATTACTTGAATGGTCAGATTTAAGTCATTATGGTTACTAGTTCAATGTCAGTGAAGTAGGAATTCTCCAGGGAGTACTCCAAGAATCTGTAATTGGTACTGTGCTAATCTGTAATTGGTACTGTGCTATTTGAACTTTTTTTAATGACTTGGATAAAGGTATAAATGATATATGCTTCCTGTATTAAAACTCATCTGTTTTATATTAATCATTGTGTTCAATTCTGACTGTCCCAGATAAAGAAATTTCCCAGTGAAGGGCAATCAGAATTTGTCTCATGAAAATCCTTTGAAGGAACTAGAGATTTTTAGTGTCTAGAAAAAAATGCTCAAAATGGTCATACCTATTTCAAGAATTTCAAAGGTTGTCTTGGTGGCCAGGAATTAGACTTGTATCTCAACTATTTCAGGAAACTGACTTTCCTCAACTATAAAATGGGAACAACAACAACACCTAGTCTGTATAGGTTGTTTTGAGAAAAAATAATATTTGTAAAAGTACTTAACATAGTGCCAAGCATGTAGAAGATGTTGTAAAAACGTTATTCTGCTTTCTTCACCTTTGTTCCATTTGGCACCAGAGAAAAAAATCAAGAGAAACAGGTGGACGATCAAAAGAATACATTTAGAGGCAGCTAGGTGGCTCAGTGCATAGAGCACCAGCCTGAAGTCAGGAGGACCTGAGTTCAAATCTGAATTCACACACTTAACACTTCCTAGCTGTGTGACCCTGAGCAAGTCAGTTAACCCCACTTACCTCAGCCAAAAAAAAAAAAAAAAAAAAGACTGAAAATAATTCTTACTTCACTCATAGAATTTATGTCAAGGAGCATTGAGTTCCCCATCCTCAGAAGATTTTAAACAGGTTGAACAATCACTTCTTAGACATGTTATTGTCTAGATTGCTTTCACTAGATGGTTACTGAGGTTCCTTTCAACTCAAGATTCTTGGATTTGACATCTTAATCTTTAACCTTATTTGATTTGAGCGATCACTGACACTTTAACCTCTCCTCATATATCTTATTTTCTAATATTTCTACATTCTCAGTCATTCTATATTTTTTTATAGAAGCTTATAGCTTTTACTCAGTGTCTGTGAAGTTCAGAATTGAAGATAGTTATTCCTGGAAGCCAACTATAATAATGGAATATAAATTATAAAATTCAAATTGTGAATGTGTATGTTTTATTTTTACAGATAGCAGTGAATGTCTTGCTGATGACTGCAGTATAATTGCTGGTGGGAATCTTATAGGTTGGCATCCAGATTCTGCTGCTGTTCTATGGAGAAGAATCTTGGGAATCCTTGGAGATGTTAATAAGATCCAGTCACCCAAAATTCATGCCAAAGTTTTTGGCTATCTCTATGAACTCTGGTATAAACTAGCAAAGGTATTCTTTTCTGTTTTACCTTTTCTCTAGCATAGTACAATTTATTTACTATTAAAATGTTGCTTCTGTTTGCTACATTCAGAATATAACTTAGATATTTGAGTATATTTTATGCTTATTGTAAAAACCAAATAAAGAATAGGAATTTTAGACTAAAAACAGGAAAAATTTTCTTATATAATGATTTTATTTTTATTTTGTTTTCTCAAGAAATGACCTGACAGAATTTGGGTAGGAACATATTGAAATTCATAAATAATTCCTGTCACTTTTATAAAAAATAGACATTGCCAAATAAGCATTCATTCATTCTGTTGTAACAAAGAATAGTGAATTAAAATTAAGTTGAAATGGTATCATTTCATTATATCAGTTCCAGTCCATTTATATAAAGACAAAAAATATAATTCTCAGAGGTTAATATTTGGGATATAGGTTGAAAAGATATTTATAGACTTTTATTTTCTTGTTTATCTTATAAAAATCAGGGAAAAATTTTGAACAAATATTTTTGTTATCTTCTAATGTTTTTTATAGTCCTATTAGTAATATGCCCTCTAATGAATATTCCTTCTGTTTAGATACGGGATAACCTAGCAATAAGTTTGGATAATCAAACTTCTCCATCTCCTCCTGTCTTGATCCCACCACTTCGAATGTTTGCATCATGGCTGTTTAAGGTGAGTTAAGGAGTTTCTTACCTTAAATGTAATGTAAAGTTATTGATAATTTTTGTTTTTCACATTATTACATCCCAATGTATTTCTCCTCTCATTTTTTTCATTTAATAAAGAAGAAAACATAATTTAAAAATTATATACATACATATGAACTATAAAAAGACATCAAGATTAGTATAAAGAGATACGTATAATATATTAAGATTCATTGTCAGTATATAGAATTTTATTGCAATATCGAACAACTTAAATTGGGCAATAGTAAAAATTACTTGTTCTTTTCAGGCTGCTACATTGCCAAATGAATATAAAGAAGGTAAATTGCAAGCATACAGACTAATCTGTGCTATGATGACCAGACGCCAGGATGTTTTGCCAAACTCTGATTTCCTAGTGCATTTTTATCTTGTGATGCACATTGGCTTAACTAGTGAAGATCAGGTATGTTCTTTGTTCTCTGATTTATTGTGATTATCATTTCAAATGCCTGTCAGTTTTAAAAAATATGATAGTTTGGAAAAAATAATTTAAGAATTGGATTTGAATGGATTTCTCTAAAGGCAACATGGGGAGGAAAAGACAGAATATGTTTTTCCAAGGGAGCTTCTATTAAATTTGTTTACTGAAATATTTCTGTATTTTTTTGGGAGTGACTTCTAACTTCTTCCATATATTCTTTTTATTTTAAAAATGGCAATGGCGAGTTCGTTTTTAGTACACATTATTTGAAAAATTCTGTAGTAAAATAGGTTTTTTTTTTTTTTTAATATATCAAAATTAAAGTGATCCTCAAAAGTAGGGCTGTGTTTTTTTAATTACTGTCAGAATAGTGTATGGGATTTGTAGATATAAAAGCACTTCTGTTCTTGATTTAGACTAGGCTTTTGAGACATTTTAGAGAAAGAGAAGGTTGTATCTATAGTCTGACATTTGATAATATTTTGCATGTTAATGGCTTTTCATTGAAGTGGCTATCATAATTCTAATAAAGTTGTTAAGAAGTTACTTCAAAAGGAGATGCTATTTGTGAAAAGTATCCATACTTGTAAAACTAAGTTATTCTTTTTTTTTTTTTTAATAGTGATCTATTTGTGATTACCCCATATTTTTAAATTAGTACTTTTAGAAGGTGAGCCAAGGTAAGGGGTGGCAACTGAATACATTCCCCTTCTCCAAAGGACTCCTCCCAAGGTGAAAACAAGAGAACTTGACACTAGCAATTGTCTAAAGATCTTATTCAATTGAGTTTCCAGTAATTAGGGGAGAGAGATAGAAATGGCAATTTGCACATCCCAAAATTGCACAGCCAAAAATATAATAAAGGCTTATAGGGAAAGAGGCAGTGCAAGGAAAACCTATTAGTGACCACTGTGGTTTTATTTCTTTGTATTTTCAGTACTTAGCACAATGTCTGTCTTGTAGTAGGTACTTAATATATATCTTTTGATTGTTAGAATTAAATAGATTGGAGGGAGTGCTATTTTGAGGTGCCCCTTACCGTTTTTGTATTTGTTTAAAATTATTTCTTTAGCATTCTTTTAGATAAATGAGTCTACATTTGTAAATAAACTGGAAGTATTTTACCAGGATTTGCTGATTAATACCATAACCCTAAAGATTGTAATATTTCTATACTTGTTGAAAGCAGCTTTTTTACATAAATTAGAAGTTCAAAATTGAAAGTTCCATAGGATCTTGAATTTGGAACTTTGGGTGTCTGTTGAGTTGCTCATGGATTTAGAGGCAGAAAAGTTCCTTAGAATTTTTTTTCAGAATTTGACTAACCCTTTCATTTTTCATATTAGGGGTTGACACTCAGGGCTTAAGGGACTTGTATTTATTTTTCATTTATTGAGGTGTTTTTTTGTATTGACTATAAAAATATTGAAGTATCCACAGTCTTTAATTTCTTATACTTTAATTTGCCATTCATTCAAGTTTGTACTCTTTTATTTCTTTATCTTCCACTTAACCACTTAGAAACTGGTTTCTGACTCTACTACTCAAAAGAAACTGATCATTTCAAGTTTACCAGTCATCTCATGACTGCCAGATCCATTCATTTTTTTTCTCAGTACTCATTCTACTTGGCAATACATTTAGCTTTTGAAGTTGAATTCTCCCATATAGAACTTTATCCTGTAGAAATATTTTCCTTCCTGGGTTTCTGGAACAGGGTTATCTTTTGGTTCTCCCCATATTTTTCAGACCACTCCTCAGTCTATTTTGCTCAGTCAGCATCCTTCTTCACACTATAAATAGTATGGCTCTGCTGTGAGCCCTTCTCTTTTCTTTCCACACTTGCTTGATGATCTTATCAGCTTTACTGCATTCAGTGATTATTTCTGGATAACTCTGAAATCTATCAAAGTTGATCTCTAATTTCTCTCTTGAACTCCTTCTAGATCTGTTTGAGCTTCTTATCAATAAGAATTGTTTTGCTTTTGTCTTTGAAGTGCACAGTAACAATCACAGTACCCAGTACCTACTAGGTAACTAGTTTGTTACTGTTTGTTGAGCCTCACATAACCAGCTGCTTTTTAGACTTAGTCATATGGATTTTTTCTTGTAGTTGTCCAAGATAGCTCATAATATCTCCCCCCCAAACTTCCCTACATATTCTTTCATGGCTTTTATGGCTGATGATACTTTTATCTTCTAATCATTAATGACAAGATTATGGCATTTGTCTTCTAAACTTCCATTATTGGCTCTCTTATAGGGCTTTCTCTTGCCAATGGGGATGTGACCCCGTCCCATGCCTTCCCCTATGTCTGCACTTCATGAGGGCTCTCTCAGCCTCTGGAGTCCTTGATATTTGGGGCTTCTATTGTCTATCTCCCCATGCACTTCCTTTCACATCCCCAACCTACTCCTATTCCTTGTCTCACATCTCCTATCTTTGGCTATATATACCCCAAGGCCTTTTCCTACTGTGGCTCCTACTTGGCCTACTTTGGACAAGATTTTCCCAAGGCTTCTGGCTTTTGTCAGTTTTGCCTCAGCACAAGGCCTAGGCCATTCTGGCCACCTACCTTTTGGCTTCTTTAGCTTCTAGAAGTTCTCCAAGGGTAGCCTTTTTCAGGACAAGATCTCCTCTGAATGATCTGTTCACCTTCACTCTTTTTATTCAAACAATTGTCCATTCTGGGCAAAAAAATTTTTTTTAAATTCTAAAACATCTCTCACATCTTTTCATTTCCATTCATTCATATTACTTTGATCCTGACTTTTTCCTCCCTGTCAATCCTATATCTAGTCAGGAGCCAAATATCTTCCCTAGCTCTTTTTTTCCTTTTCGATCTATAAAACTGCCACTTAGATCTTTATCACTGGACTATTGCAGTCGTTTTCAAATTGATCATCCAGGTTCTTTTTTCTCCAATTTATCTTCCCTATATTTGGCAAATTGTCATTTCTACAATACAACTAATTGATTGTATTGATTAGTAGTTTCTTGACCAGAATATAACTGTCCATTTTAAGTGATGGTGCTCAGTGTTTACCCAGATGAGTTTTTATTTGTTTTTCTTAATTTTTATTCATAATTTTTTAAAAATTCCCTTAGTTTTTCTTCCTCTGACCAGCAATTTGATCCTTAAAGTAAAATATGAAAAATAGAAAAGAAAAAAGGAGGCAGGGGAGAGGCAGTTCAGCAAAACCAAACAACTGAATCTAAAGTAGATATGGGTAATATTCTATCCTAATAATTCCCCATATCTATAAAGAAGGAAAGAAGCACCTTTCTAAGACACCTTTCTGGCATTTATAATTATACTCATTTTTCAGCCTTTTATATCTTTGATAATGATATTTTTAATTTTGTTTACTGTGTAAGTCATTGGCAATGTGCTATGACCTTTTGGTGTCTATCAAATACCTCTCCCTGGCTCTTTAGTATCTTGCAGTTTTTGTTCTTTATACATTGGAGTGTCACATGATATTTCTCCCCAGACTTCCTCCATATTCTTTCAAACTTTGACTGATGATCCTTTTATCCTCCAGCCATTGATGGCAAGATTACGGAAAGATATTACTATTTAAAAGATGGGTTTTTATTCTGGGAGAACCTTGAGGCCCTAGATGGTTAAAGAGAAAGGAAGAGACTGCATCTCCCAATTTTTTCCACACTGGAAGTACAAAGGTCACTGACTAATACTGATTGTCACTGAAATTTAAATCTGTTCTTTTTTTAGAACTTCAACTGTTTTGCCCCTCCAATCCCAGGGACTTTCAAGTGAAAAGGCACCAAGTTAGTAGATGAATACTTTTGTGGGAAAAACTGCAAAACTGATGTGTCTGGATCAGTGATTTCTTTTCAGCAAATTAGGATCATTCTCTCTCTCTCTTTCTCTCTCTCTCTCTCTCTCTCTCTCTCTCTCTCTTTCTCTCTCTCTCTCTCTCTCTCTCTCTCTCTCTCTCTCTCTCTCTCTCTCTCTCTCTCTCTCTCTCTATCTATATATATGAATCTTAATGACATAATAAAGATAGCCCCAGGCGTATATAACCCAGGGCAAATCATTTAACTGGCATCTTTATCAGTTTCCTCTCCTATAAAAAAGGAATAATAGTATCTACCTCCCTGGGTTGATGTGGAGATCAGATGAGATAATATTTGAAAAGCACTTAGCACAGTGCCTGACACATAAAAGATATTTAATAAATGCTTATTTTCTTTCCTTCCCTTTCCATTCTCTAATATCATTATTTCTTTAATTTCTTTGTCTTATTGCTATTGGTAGCATTTCTAAAATTGTATCAAATACTAATAGGGAAATTAAACAACTTTGAATTAGAAAATCTAGTACATCCCCATTGCATGTGGTACTTTAGTTTGATGCTTTTTATACTTTAAAAAAAAAAATGGTTTATTTATGCTCACAGTTTCTCAGTTTTCTGTCTGTTAAGGTAATCATGTGCTATGGATATGGTACCAAAAAGGAATATATATGCTCAAAGGATTACATCAGGCAGTTTTTCCTTGGCATGTAAGTGTATTTGCTCCCTAAACTTAGCCATTCTTGTCTGAAAGAGAGGGCCCAATTTCTGGATCTCTGCCATTATATCTAATCATTATTGCTTGACAGATTTTCAGGCTCTGAGTGGAAGACCTTGGGGCAATCAGATGATCTGGATGTCACTCTTTCCAAAGGATATTGTGATTAGGAAAATTTGCCAATCTTGCATAGTTAGATTAGATGAAATTTGCTGATTTAGTCAACTGATTATAATCAAGAGAGCCTTGCTTTCCTTGTCTTAACGTAGTTGGCTCAACCAGTTTTGGTTACATAGGACCTTTCTTATCCATAGGCTAGTCAATCAGTGGTCAAACTTGGAGTCACTTGTTAGCTAGGGTCTAGCTAGCCTAGCAATAGCACAATTCTAACATATTAATAATGTTGATTGTTTTCTTAATGTTGAACCATCTCTATATCATTAATGTAAATCCAACTTGGTCATAATGAATTATTTCTTGTATGAATTGCTGTAGCCTTTTAAAGGAGATTTTATTTAAAGTTTAAAAAAAAAAAAAAACTTCACTAATGACATTGTAAAGTTCTCCTTTGGTCATACTTCCTGAGTTTAGGTATTAGGAGCATATTTTTCTCATAAAAGGAATTTGGTAGAATTTTTCTTCAGTTTTTGAAAATAACATGAGTAGTATTGGTATTTTTTAAAAAGTTTAATAGAATTCTCTAATGTTTCTGTAAGACTTGAATTTTTAAAAAAAATTTCTTTGCAGTTTTATTATCTTTTTGGGGATTGGATTATTTAAGTTGTCTATTTGGTGTGATTTTAGTTCGGATATTTGATATTTTTGAAAGTGATCCTCTACTTTTATATTGTCAAGGTTTTGATTTTTTTGTTTGTTTTTGTTTTTTTTTTTACCATGTAACTGTAGTGATAATTCTTTTTATTTCTTATTAGATCTTTTTATTTATTTCTATAACTGGTTCAGATGATTCTTATATTTAATAATATTGTGATCTCATCTATTTTTTTCTTGTTTGCCTTAATTTAAAAGAATTTTTATTTTCTTCAGTCTATGCTGTGTTTAAACTATAGCATGGCATAATTGTATGTGTTGCTAGGATCTCTGTGTGTGTGTGTGTGTGTGTGTGTGTGTGTGTGTGGTTGTACAAGTACATATTTATGTATTTTCTTATCACAATATAATTTAAAAGATGTCATAAGTTTTTTTAGTTGCAATTCCCCCAGTTTATTCAGTTCTATATTTCCCTTTGAAAAAAAATTCAGTTATATTTGTCCAAATATGAGAGAGGTACATTAAAGACTTCTATTATTGTGTTACTTATATTTTATTGTAATTTATTTAAATTTTTCCTCTGTTAATTTGGTACGTTAGAATTTGAAATATATATGTTTAATATTAATATTAGTTTTGTGGATATGCTTTCTTTCAGCATAATAAAATTTCCTTACTTATCTCCATTTTGGGGTGAATTTTTGCATTTCTTTGATAGCATGACTACTATTCCTGCCTTTTTAGATTCACTTAATGTAGAGTCATTTTTATTCTAATCTTTCATATTTGTCCTGTGTATATCTTTGCTTTTTAATGTGTTTCTAATAAGCAATAGATTATGATATTGTTTTCTTATTCAATCTGCTACTTTATGAAATATGCCCATTATGAAATATGGGATTGTTAATCTGTTCACATTTAGTTTTGAAAAAATTAAACTTATGTTTTTCTCTAGTTTTTTTAAGGGTATTAAAGCAAAATAGAAGACTTTATATTCAATCCTGAGGATGAAGTGAGTGAGCCTTTGGACTTTATTGAGTTAGGAGGTGACATGGTCAGACTTGTACTTTAGAAAGATTATTTATCAACTGACTGAAATGGGGAGAAATTTGAGACAGGGAGACCAATTAGTCAGCTTTTGCAATAGTCCAAATCTCAGGTGATATACTTATATATTGGCAATGTGAATGGAGAAGGGGGGAATATAGAACATGCATTTTTTTGGAGGGAGAAATAAGATTTGACAACAGATTTTATATATATATATATATATATGTTCATTTTGAGTGAGGAAAAGAGTATGATATAGGGATTATAAACCTGAATGGTTGGGAGAATGGTGGTGCCCTCAAACAATAATAGGCAAATTCAGTGCAAAGGGGATGGAAATAGTGTTTCAAGAGGTAATGGCGATGGGTTCTTTTTTGGATTTGTTGATTTTGAAGTGACAATGGGACCTGCACTTTGAAATATCTAGTAGAGAATAGGTAATATGAAACTGAAGGTCAAGAGAAAGCTCAGGGCTTGGACAATCATCTGCATAGAGGTTATCAATGAATCCATGGCAGCTAATGAAATCACTAGGCCAGAAAATAGGGAGGAAGAAGTAGGTCTAGACTCTTGGAGTTATCCCCACTTAGTGCATGTGACCTGAATAAAGATCCAGTAAAAGATATTGAATAGTTAGCCATAAATTAGGAAAATTAGGAGAATATGTATTGTAAGAATGTAGAGAGATTGAAGGAGAAGAGATTCATCAAAAGTACAAAGGATGCCGAGTGTAAGAAGGGTAGAGACTGTGAAAGGACTGTTATGTTTGGCAATTAATAGATCACAGGTAATTTGGGGGAGAGAGTAGAAGAGTATGAGAGGAGAGGAAGCAGAGGCATCTGTTGTAAACATATTTCTCAGGAGTTTAGACCTGAACAGATATAAGGTATAGTATGATAGTGGTAGTGGTGAGGGGGAGGGGATAGGATCAAGTGAAGGGCTTTTTTTGTTTGTATGTTTGTTTTTTAAGGATATTAAAGACATGAATGTGTTTAGAGGTGGAAATACCACCAGCCAGCAGATAGGAGATTCCAGATGGGACAGCTAGGTAGCGCAGTGGATAGAGCGCTAGTCCTGAAGTCAGGTGGACCTGAGTTCAAATGTGACCTCAGACACTTAACACTTCCTAACTCTGTGATCCTGGGCAAGTCACTTAACCCCAATTGCCTCAGCCAAAAAAAAAAAAAAAAAAAAAGACTACAGGAAGAGATTCCAGATTACTGAGAGAATTACGATGGTAGAAACATTAGCCTTGGCAAGGAAAAGGATTGCTATGTGAGACAGTATTGACAAAGGGAGAGTTGGGGGAAGATTTCTGAGTGAGGTTGAAAAGGAAGACTCAGCTCTTGGTGAATGGCCTCTCATTCCTCATGTGAGAAATCATGGGGTATGAATGTCTCGGGAGTTTTGAAGAGCAATGTAAAATTTGGAATAGGCGTATCTTGAGTGGAATAATGAATTGATCAATGAAGTAGTGTTCCAGATATCTCCCTACTCAGTAAACTCTAGTAACTTCTTGTGCCTCCAAGAGCAAATACAGAATGCTCTGGTGGGTTTTCAAAGTCTTCCATAATGTAGTTCCCTCCCACCTTTGCATTCTGCTTACAATCTTTACTCATCAATATGTTTTTTTTGATCCTGTAACAGTGGCCTCATGTTCATGAATAAAAATACCTTTGGATATTTCCCCTGGCTGTCCCCCATGCCTGTATATAAAGCATAGTGATGGTTTCAACTGCTTAACTTGGGGGTCAAGATACAAAAGGGAGGAGATATAGTCAATTCAGAAGTAGAGGGATTGGATAGTAAGGATGAAGAGCAATGTTAAAGGTTGTGACTTTGAGTCTAAATGCACCATTTAATGTGCAGTTATTCACATTTGTTCAAGTGAGATAATTGGTTTTTTATTATTATATTAAAATATGTTTTCAAAAGTATACATTGTTTCTCAAAAAATTTATGATGTGTGTTATATTCTCTAGTATTTAGACATAGAAAGAGTATTTAATAATAATTGTAGCAGCATTTAGATTGCATTTTAAGATTTGCGAAGTGCTTTGCAGGTATTATTTCATTTTCTCTTAGAGGTATATGCTATCATTATCTCCATTTTACTGAGATTTATAGAGATTAAATGATTTGCTCAATCACATCGCTAGTAAGTTTCTGAGGCTGGATCTGAACTTGGTCTTCCTGATTCCAGTTGCTTTGTGTATTGTGCCAGTGCTTTATGTAAAATACTAGTGTACTGTAGCAGTGTCATTTTGGTTTGCAGAAAAAAATGAAGTTTTTAATGTTCATGCTTAACATCATTTTTCAGATTTCATAATAATTTTCTAGTTATATAAGAGACATGTGATCTTTTACTTTTAATGGTCAAATATATACTTTTTATTTTATTTTATTTTTGCTGAGGCAGTTGGGGTTAAGTGACTTGCCCAGGGTCATACAGCTAGGACGTGTTAAGTATCTGAGACCAGATTTGAATTAAGTCCTCCTGACTTCAGAGCTGGTGTTCTATCCATTTTGCCATCTAGCTGCCCTAAAATACATACTTTTTAAAAGGCAAATCAGTGCAACTAATAATTCATTCTTTATTATTGTTTTAGGAAAAAATAAGAGAATTACAAATCTCAATAGTTCTATTGTTTGAAGCTTTAGGACGTGGAATTTCTTTTTTTGGGGGGGAGGTAATTGACTTTTTCTTTGATGTTAATAAATTTCCTCATACTTTGCTAAGTTCAAATTAGCAACCACATAATTACTGTAAGGATCGTCAGTGTAATTTTTCTGAAAAGGGTATAAAAGATAAATTTTAATGTTTTGTCAAAAGAGTAGAATTTCTACTAATAAAAAACCAAATCCTTATTAAAGCAGGACATTCTGTGTCACTAAATTTAACTTTTGCTTTGAATCTCTTAATAGGTCATGGTGGCTTTTAAAAAACCAAAATGTATTTTTGAATATATACTTAGTATGTTTATATAATAGATTCAAGTATACTACACACATACACATATACATATGTGTGTGTTTATATACCTATTTTACAAGTAATTAAAAGGAAATAGAAAAATTGATTTGGAGCTAGGAATGATTTAGTAGTAATTAATTTTAAAATTCTCATTTTACATAGGAATCCAGGTTTAGAGGATTTTAAGACTTTTCCAAGTTTGCACAGCGAATATATGACTGATGTGGAATTTAAACCAAATCTTCTGTCCCACTCTTCTATGCTATCTCCTATTAGTCATTTACTTATATTTTCTCTTGTCAAATGTCATTCTTGCCATAATAGATAGTTAATACCTATTTTTCCTATAGTAAAAGGTAATTGCATTTATTGCTTTTAAATTTTTTATTTTCTTCAACTGACGTCAGATTATGGTATGGTACAATAGAAAATGTGTTACTGGTTTCAGTCAGAAGATCAAGGCTGAAATTCTTTCTCTGATTCTTATTATATCTTTGATTTGATTTTGATATTCCTGGGCCTCATTATCCTTATCCATAAAAGTTAGGGTTTGGCATATATGGCCTCAGTATAGTCTGGTTCTGAATGTCTGGAGCTATAAGAGAGTTGTCTAGAAATTTACATTTTTATGGACTCTGATACCAGATTGAGGAAAAAACAAAACACTTAGAATTTGTCTATATAAAGAGATTTTTGTTACTTAAAATTCCTGTGCTTTTGAGTGGGCTAATTCAAAATAAAACATTTAAAAAATAATAAATTTTTTCATTGCAAGTTAAAATTACTTTAGTCCTAAGTTGAATTTCTGATTTCTGCCTCTGGGTGGCACACTTGACTGCTTATTTTTAGCCATGCACTAATATTTCCATGATTTAGAAAGCTTAGCTGGAAAATTGCTGAAAGAACCAGGATATTTTTAGTGTGATCATCTATCGTATATTTATAAATTGGATTTATGTTGAAAACAGAAAACTTGCTGAAAAACTGTCCAGCAAGTGACAATTAAAGTAATAGATCATAAGTTGAGCATGAAAGCTCAACATTATATATTTTATGACCTTTAAAAAAAAATGAACTGGTCCAAAAAAAAAAAAAAAAAAGACTAATGACAGCACAATGATTTTTTTAAAGTTTCACAAAAGATTTCTGGTTGTAAAAAATGGCACAGTTGAATAAATTACCCTGTCTAGACTTTTTCAAATAATTTAGTAGTTTTTTTTTAGTGATATACTGTCAAGAAATAACTGTTGTATAGATTACAATAAATAAGTTGACTAAAATAAACAATTCATATCTAATGTACAAAACTATGGAAGATTAATATCTTTGCAAAATACCATGGATAGTTGCAGTATCTGTGCTGTAACAGTAGGGAACAGATTTTTTTAGTCTTATTATTGTAAATCTTTAGTGGTTTTTTATTGCCTCTAGGATCAAATATTCATTCCTCTGTTTGTTAGTTAAAATCATTCACAATCAGGCTCCAGCCTACTTTTCCAGATTTATATCCTGTTACTCCCTTTGACTCAATCTAAGTTTCAGCCAGAGTGGTTCTCTCTTTTCTTTGTGTATTTGTACCACCTGTCCCCTGTCCTTGAAATACATTTTACATTCACCTTTCCCCTTTATAATCTCAAGTTTTTATCAAAATTTAGCTTAAGCACTATTTTCTTATTGAAATCTTTTTCCTGATCTCTCTAGCTACTGTTTCCTCCTCCCTGAAAAATCTTATATTTACTTTGTATATGTTTTTATATTTGTGCAAATGTGTACAAGTATACTTATATTTGTGTAAAATTTGTGTAAAATCAAATGTAATCTCCCAAAGGGCCGGACTTATTTCATTTCTATATCCCCATTGTCAAAAACAGAGCCTGGCACTTAATAAAAGAATACTGATTTACTTTAAGCAATTTTCTGGAAGGAGCTACTTATTAAATACAGAATTTTACTTTAGCTAACAAGATTACCTTATCAAGTAAAACTTACTACATTGTAAGTATTTATGCTTTTTGCAGGGTTACTGACAATCATTTTCTTTTATTTTTGAAGAAGAAAAAATAAAAGCTTTCATTCACTCTTGTCATTCTTGGGAACTAGAGAGGAAAAAAAGGAAAGTAACAAGCATTTATTATGCTAAGCACTGTGTGGAATACTTTACATATATTTAATTTGATCCTCACAACTCCTACTTTGAGATGGGTGTTATTATCATTCCCATTTTACATTTGGGGAAAGTGAAGCAAACAGAACTTAAGTGACTTGCCTATAGTGCCACACACTTATTAACTTTCAGATGTCAAATTTGAACTTGCATTCAAGGGAGAAGGGGAAGTGAAGGAATTGATGAAAATTCATATTGATCTGTGTATTCCGAATTTCTTGGGATTTTTGCCAAGATGATCCCTTTGGATTCAATGTCAGTCTTCTATGCATTGCTATGGTAGTTGACATACCATTTTAACAAGTATCTAAAGTTATTTTTAGCTTGGATTTTAAATTCCTAGCTTTACTCCCTCCTTTCTGATTTACCTTTGTCCTGGTCCTAATATTATGTGATGCATTCTTTTGTCCTCTCATAACCTAGGAACTTTCCCTGGTTGTTTTCCTATCTCATGAATTCTCCAACTTTTGAAGCTCTCTGTGCTTTCCTCAAGGACAGTTTCTCCACTAATGCTCTGCCAACTCTTCTACCTCTGGTTGCACAAATGTATCTTAACATGAAAAGATCCATGAGTTGAATTTATTAAGAACAGTTCCTGTTAATTCATTTTTATTTAAAACATATGGAAAGATCAATATGTGTGAAATGGAAAAGGACAGTTAGAGAAAGGAATTTTATTTTCATGTTTCTAAGAACATATCAAAGACTGGAACATTTTCATTGCTTAAAATAAGTAAACTATTCTTTAACAATGAAATACAGATTTTGTCTTAATGTAATTTTTCTCTTAAGACATCAAAGCAAACTTCTCTTTTAAATGCAAAGCCTACATAACTGAAATGTTACAATTGATAATTTGCATGCAGAACTTTGAGACAATTTGAGCCTATCATTCTTTTCTGTTGCAGGGAGAACTGATCTTCCTTGAATATTAATAATGTATCATCTTATCTTCTTGTAATGGTTTTGTTTGTTTGTTTAAATAAAATAGGACTTAACTACAGTGATTTTGATTAATTTTCTGACGACCATAAAGTCCTATTCCATCCTCATATTATAAAACTTTATGCACAAACTTTAACTATGCATATATGGCATTTTGATTTCTTAACATTAACTTACCTTTTCTTCCTCTTGTTCCTGAATACAAATAAATATATAAATGCATCAGTTCAATTTTACACAGTGAAATAAGTACACTTGATGTTAAATCAAAGGCAGCCTGACATACTGGACAGAATGCTGAAACTAGAGACAGGAAGACTTGGATTCAGATCTAACTAATGTCTGATTCTTACTAGCTGTGAGTAAATGGATAAGAAAATCTGTTTTTTTAGTGTCTCTTCTAATTGTTTAAGGCTTTCAATTTACAGATTTATTTATCAAGAGAGTTTCCAGACCAAGAGTTCGCTACAAAGATGATTTTAGAACTAAAACTATGGAAGGGATTATAGAGATCATTCTAGTTGAACTCCCTCATTTTCTAGATGAGGAAACTAAAGTCCAAAGAATGTAAGTGACTTGGTCAAGAGTAAGATGGCAGATAGGATATGAACTCTAGTTAGTCCTCTGACTCACAGTATTTTCCACTCCATGTTTGGTCACAAGTATACATTTTTCTTCCTCCTCTTCCTAAAAAGCTGAATGTTATATTGACATTTTAAAAAATTTTTCTCGTGTGACTTTTAGTTCTCACTAAATTACAGCTAATTTTATGTAAAATTTTATTTTTCAGACCTCTTCTTACCATGCTAGTTTCTCTAGTTTTGGTTAAAGTGTAAATATTTATTTCTTAAATTGTAATTGAGATTAATTTTTATTTCATGTCAATTCAAAAGAAAATATCTATATGTAGAAAAGTTTAATATTCTATGCCAGAAGCTAAAGATGGCTCATGATTCTTATCAGAAATTTCTCTGATCTCTCATGAGGTACATGATGGAATAATGAAATAATAAACAGTCGTCTGTAAAAAGATCCCAAGGGTGTACTCATGAGAATAAGACTCAGCAGTGAACTTGGAAAGCAAGGTCTAGGGGAAATGCTTGTAAATTGGCCATACCTGAATCTTTTAATAACATCAGACAGCCTGTATCATGTAGTGATATGTAATAATTGCATCACCTTTTCCCAAGAAAAATAAATCATTTTCAACGCTGGGAATTCAGTAATGCTAATAACATATGAGGAGAAAGAAATATATTTTTCTAATATCTGTTGAGGGGAAAAAATAAGAAAATACTTTTCCTCAAATAAAATATTAAGATAGAAGTTCTGTGATTTTTTTTTCTTATATTTGTCTCTTATTAGGATATACGTCTTAAATTTCTACCAGTTTTTTAAAAATTTTACTTTCTGCCATAATTTTGATTGCATTAGTCATGTCATGAAAGTTCATTTTACCATAAGCTTAGTCAACCCCCAATTTCCCCTCCCTCCCCTGCCCGCCCCCCAAAAAAAAAGATATTCTCATGAAACTTGAAGGGCCTACTCATCTCATGTTTCCTCTTTGTTAAGATTAAATACTAATGTAGATATGTTTCATTGGAACATTTAGAGTGGATAAATTTCTAATACAGTTCATTTTTTTTAAATTGAGGGAATATACAGCTGAGCAGCCTTAATTAGGTTAAGTAAACATAGGAACATTCCAAAACTTTTTAAGGCTAGAGAAACAAATATTTCTAAAGTTGTTTTCATTTTATAAAATAGAAAGATTAATTGAATAAAATATTTATCATTTGCCTTTTTTTCTATAAGGCAGTCTATCAAAGTCAGTTTAGGTTAAACATAACATAATATATTAATCTTTATCATAAAAAGGTATTTATGGAGAGATCAACTCTGTATAAACTTAAGATTAGCGCTATAATAATAATAATAATAATAATAATAATATAATAATAATAACAATCCAAGATAGATTAAATGAAGTTACTGCCTCCTAGAAATGTATATTTTATTTAAGGAAATGTGCCATGCTCGCTTGAAAAAGTCGCCTTATATGGTATTTTAATACTATAATAACTTCATGATGGGCAGTACAGACATTGTTTTATGGAAGTTCAGAAAAGAAAGATGCTTCTGGCTGTATTGATCAGGAAAGGATTTGAGAAGGTAAGTTTGGAATTGGGGTTTCACTTGGAAGTTGGAATTTACTTGCCAATACTTGTGCAGGAATTGTGTGAATAAAAGTCAAGAAAAAGTCAACAAGCATTTATTAAGACCATGTTATTCTCAGTAATACAATAACCCAAGACTATTTTGAAAGATTTATGATGAAAAATGCTATCCATACCCAGAGAAAGAACTGATTTTTTCTGAATACAGATTGAAGCATACTTTTTTTTTTTTTTGCTAAACTTTATTTTTCTTAAAGGTTTTTTTTGGAAGGGAAATCTGTAATGTCCGGCTAGTTTTCTAGAGATCCTTCAGATGGGCCTTGGTGTTAGCAGGATAGACACCACAAGAATGGTAAAGAATAGAGTCTAGATTCTTTATTCTGGCACAGTGTTAGCACAGGAGGCAGGAGAGCTACCACGAGACTGGTCAAAGATAGAATGTCTATTGTCCAGTTCTTCTTAGCCCTTATATACCTTGTTATAATTACATCATTACAGCATCCTTATTATGTGTGAACTTAGAGATCCATTACATCACCATACTAAGTACTAAGTATATATGTGAACTAGAGAACCATCATCTCATCAATTCCATGGAGTTAACACCTTGTTTCAAATATACTTCTCCAGAGTTCCCAGCCCTCTACAGAAATCTGTTTTTTCTTGCAACATGACTTTTATGGAAATATTTTGTATAATTTCATATGTGCTTTCTCAAAAGTGTGGGGGTAAAAAGGGAGGAGGGGAGAGAATCTGGAACTTAAAAGTTTTAAAAAACAAATGCAAAAAATTATTTTACATTCAACTTGAAAAAAATTAACCTTTATTAAGTATTTACTATGTGTTATTTACATAAGGGAGGTAGTTAAATGACCACTAAGTCAAAAACAGAATTCTGGGCCTGGTGTCAGGAAGCCGTGAGTTCATAGCTAATTCCAGACACTTATTAGCTGGGTAACCCTAGGTAAGTTACTTTACCTTTGACTTAATCCGCTGCAGAAGGAAATAACAATATACAGTCCACAGAGTCACAAAGAGGCACAACTAAGCAGCTGAATAAGAATAGCAACATGCCAGACACTGGGCCAAGCACTGGCGATACAAAGGAAGGCAAAAAGTTGTCCCTTTGTTCAAGGAGTTCATCGTCTGATGGAAGAGACAATGGGCACTCAGCTAGGGTTGCTTATCTTTCATTTTTAAAAAGGACCAGTGTCATGAGGTGAGGTCTTGACTCTGGATGAATTGGAGTTAAGGGGGACAGAGTTGCACACAGTGCTTAGTCTTCGTCTTTCCTCCAAATTCATCAGAATTCAGTGGCAGGACAAAAGTCAGGATGACTGAGGATGGGCCAGGATATGGCAGGTAATCCTGAGACCAATTAGTCTCATGTAGCCTGGGGCAGGAGGGGGAAAGTCTTTACATGCATTCCCCTAACTCACTGATAAGTTATCTTTAACCTGATCCAGTCCATCTAAGAAGACAGTTTACTGGGCTGCAGCCATTGTGCATGTTAGAGCTTCTTGGAGCCACAGCTAAGAATTGGACCAGTTGGACAAGGACCAAAAAGGATTCAACAAGCTCTCACAATAGAGGCCCTAATTTGTGCTGTCGTTTTCTCCATTATAAAAATGTCTCTTTTATTTTAAGACATTGACAAAATTACAAAACACTAGACATAGATGGGCAAAACATATTGGGAAGGAGAATCCAAATTGGTGAGAACATTAATCTATTGAATTATTTATAGATTTTTTCTTTGAATTGTGTATGGATTTTAAAATTCATTTCTTTCCTTTTATTCTGCATACATTGCTCTTTTAGAAAAGTTTTTACGTTTTTTTGTTTGTTTTTTTATATCTTTATAATTTTCCTCAGCATCCCTCCCAGAGAGTTATGCTATATAACTAACAGTGTTTGTTGTTGTTTTAAACACAAAAGGGAAAAAAAACAAACACAATTGATCAAGGCATTGAAAATATCCAAGAATGTATTCAGTAGCTTGGGATCTCCTGCTTCTATGAAGAAATAGGTCTTTTTTTCAAGTCACACTTAATCCTTATAATTTTGCTTCATTTTCTGTTTGTTTTTTTCTTTGGGAGTGATAGGGTGTTGTTTCCACTTATATTGTTATAATCATTGTATATATTGTTTTCTTGGTTCTTATTACTCAGCTCCAATTCATATACTTTATATTTTTCCATATTTCTTTGTATTCATTACATAAATTGTTCCTTATAGCACAGTAATGTTCCATTTCATGAACTTCAGTTTACTTAACCATTCCTCACTTAATGGGCATCTATCTACTTTGTTCCTATTTTTTTTTTTACCATTACAAACAAGTTCTATAAATATATTGTTGTTTGGGGAGACTTCTTTTCAGTTGTGTTCTTTGGTTATAAACCCAGAAATGACATTTCTCTTTTAAAGGATATAGAATACTTTAATCACTTTATTTATATAATTCAAAAGTGCATTTCAAGATAGTTGTAGCATTCCACAGCTCTAGAACAATGCATTAGTATATCTATTATACCACAACTTTCCTAACATTGACTGATTGTCATTTTTTGTCAGTTTTGATTATTTGTAGGGTATGAAGTGAAATCTCAGTTGTTTTGGTGTATATTTTTCTAATCATTAGTGATTTGGAACTTTTTTAATATGATTAAATACTTTGCAGTTTTTTTCCAAACTTCTTTTATCTCCTTTGACTACTTCCATATTGTGGAGTTGGTATTAGAAATATTTTATATATATATATATATAAACATATATGTAAATATACACATATTTGATATTTGTATACCTTGGATTACAAAAGTTTTAAAAGAAATTTAATAGAATTTTTTTTTTCAGTATTTGACCATTTCCCTTCTTGAATTAGATACATTGATTTTGTGTATGCAGAAGCTTTTCAATTTTATATTATCAAAGTTATCTCTTTTATAAAAAGAATTTTTTCCCCAGATAATATTTGTTTTCTACTTTATCAAATATTGGGCTGAGGGCCATTGTTTCTGATTCTGCTTTATCCTGTCTATTCCTCAGTTTCTTTTGTGTTCACAATTTTGCTGTCATATGATTGTGTATAATATGTTGTGATCATACCTTTTATTACTTCTGGGTTTTGTGATATCAGTTACTATTTTATTGATTTGATTTTCTGCCCTCGTATATTACTTTTCTTTTTTTTTTTTCTATTTATTTTTTCTAATTTGTTTTTTTCAAGAAAGCATGGAGATAAAAATAAATAAATAAAATTGTAAAGATAATCTGAGCTCTGTCTGGTCTTCAGTGATATCACTTTTGTCCAGTTACATTACATTTCTCAGGCTCAGAGTTCAGTGGCTTGCTTTCAAAATGAGAGGTTTGGATTAAATGATGTTTGTGGTCTTTTTCAGTTTAAAAATTCTTGCAAATATGTAATTCCAAAACCACTTGGGTCAAACTGCATATAGTTTAAATTCTTAATTTATTTTTCTAATAAAAGTATCTTACATTTCTCATAGCTATTAATAATTTGCAAAGAACTTGTCATATGTGTTTAATTTGCATATCAAATGAGATTTTATACATAAGATTACAAGTGTATATATGTATATTCATACACACATGCACACATGTATGGGTTAACAATACCTACATACACATGTACTTATGCATACATACACATAATATATATATATATATATACATACATACATACATACATACATATACATGTATTCATGTGGTATATATGTAATCATTTGATCCATATGAGTTATGGTAAGCACAAACACCTCTGTTTTATGATCGATTATACTGAGCTTATTGGGCTTAATTTATTGAAGCTCATATAGCTAGTGAGTAACAGTACTGGGACACCACCTCAAGTTTTTTGACTCTTAGACCAGTTCTTTTAAAAAGTCTACAAGATCTTCTCATGCTGTAGTTTAAACTAAGTAACATTTTATTATTTATTATAACTTAAACTACCTAATCATTTTGAATATATAGTGTGGTTTTGTTATGATGTGAGTTTGAAGAGTGATTAAAATGAAGTTATTGTTCTGAATTGTGTTTGCATTTTTGGCAGACTCATTTACCACTGCAGTTTAGAAATAAAGGACTGCTTAATAGTACTATGTATCAATTGAATTTCTTTGAAACTTTGACTTTATCCTAGGGCATGATTTAATTTTTTAATAAAAACCAATGTGTAGTCTTAATTAGTTGTGATGGATATATTCTGGATAGTTTTGACAAACAAGAATAGAAGAACAATGGAGCTAACTAACCTCTAAAGATGAAAATGTTTCTGTGATTATAGATGTGTGTCATAATTTCACTCATTTTTGCAATTCAGATTATAGCTAAATGCATGGTATATACAAGAATGGATTTCATTATGAACAGCAATAATTAAGTTTAAAAAATTTTAAAATAAATTTATAGTTTTCAAGCGCTTTTCAATTTGATGTTTTTATGTTGTCTCAGTACATGGAGTATCAATGGCCTTTATAGTTCGTTTACATAAAAAGTATAAGGAATTGGTTAAAGAAGAAGAAATGGAATTCTACCTTTCAACCTTTTCAATATAAGTACAACAGCCTCCTTCTGAAAGATTTTAAAGTATCTTTTAAAAATTATTATTATTTATAAAATTTTTGTGAAGGAATCATAAAAATCCTTGCCATTGTACTGATATTTTTTCAGAGATAAATTATTTTGCTTTATTTGACCTGATAAATTCTTTTAACATAAGAACTCTCTCATAGAGTCTCTTAGATAGCTTCACTTTCAGTCTTCTGAAGTTCTGTAAGGTATTAATTTGTTAAAGTTTCATTGTGAGTAATAGCTCTTCCTATTATCCTTATTAAAAATAGGCTCCTCAGGGAGCTGTATGGTGTGTGGAATTTAAAAAAGACCAAATGTATAATTGAGAAACTCAATTACAGGTTAAGCTCCCCCACTTTTTTTTTTTCTAACAACATATGCAGTTTATAGCCTTTCATTCCATTACTTTTTTTGTAGTTTTCAATGCTTTTCTGATGTTGAACATGTACTAAAATTCCAGAATAAATGTTAACTTAACTATTTGTATTATTGATGAACTATGAAAAAAGAAAAATAAAAACAAAAAAAACCATGTGGTCTGTTGAGGACCTCAACAAGTGCCAAGTGCCTCTCCTTTCCTTCAAACATCCAAATCTTACCTATCCTTCAAAAATCTTTACTTGACTCTATCATTTCTTCAATGTATTCCATATCTCTTATATTTTTCTCAGCCAAATTAATTTTTATGTGCTCCCCCCCACCCCTGCAAAATGCCTTTTTTCCCCTGACATGCCTTTCTGACATGAAGTAGGCAACCTTCTTCTTTATTAGTCTTATGGAATTGAGTTTAATCTTTTAATTGATGAGTTTTTAAGTGTTTCACAATTATTCAGTTTAAATAAATTGTTCTAGTTCTTATCTGACTATTCCTCAGTTTATATAAATCTTTCCATGTCTTTTAGAAATCATCTTTTCCTTAAATTTTTTATACCTCCATCATACTAGTATCCTTATATATTCATTTACCACAAGAAAGAGTATTACATAAAGTCTCTACACAGAGTGAAGGATTTAAGAGTAAGTTTTGTGACCTAAACCTTTGTCACATATATTTCTTGCATGTGTGCTTCACAACTATTTGGTCTTAAATTTAAACTTACTTCTCCCAAGCATGCTGTGTATTTGTGGAAAAAAAGAGTAAACTGTATTCTTAGAAAGATGTTTTGTATTAACTGTCTTTACCATGTTATCTGAGCCAGATACCTTTGGTAAGAACTAGTTGAGACTACAGTATAATTGTCAATGGGGATTACTGCATTTGGCCCTCAGGATCTAAATAGAAGTGTAGTTCCCGAGAATTATTGTTAGAATCTTGAGATGAGAAGTGCTCGTTCTCCTTCTCCTGCTGTTCCCCCACTCTCATTTTTTCCACTCCTTTTTTTCTTCACCAAATGTGATCCCTCTTCACTTGGGTACCATATCCTTACATGTGGATGCTATGCATACAGGAATATTTTTGGTTGCTTGGGTTTTGAGTATTAGATTTTTAAAAATAAAATTATCTTGATTTAACTGGCTTTATTTACTATTTACATAACAAAAAGTTGGAACAGCTTATTTTTTCCTGGTTTTCATTTTATGATTTCTTGAAACAAAGTTTTGGAAAAACAGGCTTTAAAAAAGCCTATTTTGTTTAAAATGGGATTACTCCTTTAAATCCAGATCATGTTGACTTTCACTTAATGGCGAATAATAGCCCCTAGCCCAAGTTTCTGTGGCTCTTTATTTAATTTTTTGATGGCTTAAAATGAGGGTAAATAGCAATTGTTTTCTGTTCTGGCCAGAGGCTTTTCAGGGCCTTCCTCTCCCAGATTGATATTTTTTGTGATGGTGAATTAGGCTGCCTTTTGTTTCTGTTCTTTTAGACAATGAATGGGCATTGCTTCAGATAAACTTAGGCCTAGGAAAGACTTTCATTTAGGAGGACCAAGGTCACCTCCTGTATAGCCAATTGTCTTGACTATTGTCTTTCCACTCAATTCTGATGACTGAGAGTGAGGCTGAGAACTTGGTGCAACTGTGCCTCAACTTAAATCTAGTTTACATGCAAGTCAAGCTATCACCCCATGATGTCACTGGTTCTCTTTGAAAACAAAGGATGAACAACACATAGCATTTTAAATCTACTGGTGTCCCTATCTTGTCTCTTCCCACTCAAGTTCATTTTCTACTCAGCTGTCAAATTGATCTTCCTAAAATTTAGGTCTACCTGTGACACACCCCAGGTTATATAACTCTAATGACTTGTTTTTTCCTTCCAGCATCAAATATGGAACTATTTCACTTTTAGTGCTCTTCTTAGCCTTCTTCCTATCCACCTTACTCCCCATTTGTGTATACTATGAAATCAATGACAGTGTCTTCCTTGCTATTCCTTGCACACAGAGCTCTCTCTTTGGGCTCTGAGTGTTTTTTCTTTTTTCTCCTTCCCCCCCCCCAGGTTTGTTTGTTTGTTTTTAATTTATTTATCCATCCATCCATCCATTTATTTATTTGTTTGTTCATTTATTTACAAAGCATATACATGGGAAATTTTTCCAGCATTGACCCTTGCAAAAACCTTTTGCCCCAAATTTTTCCCATCTTCCCCCCACCACCTTCCCCAGCTGGCAGGTAGTCCAATATATGTTAAATATGTTGAAATACATGTTAACTCCAAAAAATGTATACATATTTATACAGAAAAATTAGATCAAGAAGAAAGGAAAAGAAAAACTAAGAAAGAATTAACAAAATGCAAAGCAAATAACAACAGAGAGAGTGAGAATGCTATGTTGTATTCCACACTCTGTTCCCACGGTTTTCTCTCTGGGTGTAGATGGCTCTCTTTATCACTGAACAAGTGGAGCTGGTTTGAATCCTCTCATTGTTGAAGAGAGCCATGTCTATTAGAATTGATCGTCATATTGTCTTGTTGTTGCCATGTATAATGATCTCCTGGTTCTGCTCATTTCACTTAGCATTAAGTTCATGTTGGTTTCTCCAGGCCTTTCTGAAATCATCCTGTTGGTCATTTCTCACAGAACAATAGTATTCTATAACATTCATATAAGCATAATTTATTAAGCCATTCTCCAACTGATGGGCATCCATTCAGTTTCTAATTTCTTGCCCCACAGAGGCAAAACAAAGAGGGTTGCCACAAACATTTTTGTACATGTAGCTTTTTTCCCTCCTTTAAGATCTCTTTGGGATATAAGCCAAGTAATAACATTGCTAGACCAGTTTGATAACTTTTTGAGCACAGTTCCAAATTGCTCTCCAGAATGGTTGGATCTGTTTGCAGTTCCACCAACAATGTATCAGTGTTCCAGTTCTCCCACATCCCCTCCAACATTTGCAATTATCTTTTCCTGTCATCTTAGCCAATCTGACATGTGTGTAGTGGTATCTCTGAGTGTTTTTTCCTGGCTTTCCTTCATCCTTAGACTATTCTCTTTCTTTATCTCTGCCTGTCCGCTTCCCTGCCTTCTTTCATTCAAATCTCACATAAAATTTCAACTTTCTACAAAAAGTCCCAATCCTCTTAAATTTTCCTCTGAGATAGTCCATAATTTATCCTGTATAGATCTTTTTTAAAGACAGTTGCTTACATGTTGTCTCCCCCATTAAACTATAAGCTTCTTGAGAGCAGGAATGCTTTATATTATTTTATTTTTTTAACTTTCCTATGTGTCCCCAAAACTTGGCACAGTCTTGACACATAGCAAACACATGATAAATTTTAGTTAATTCAACCCTGTTTGAATGTAATTTCCTTGTGAATAGGGATTGTTTCATCTTATTTATGTCTTTAGAAACCTAAATCTTATTTTCATTCAGACTGACTTATCTGTGATATTCAGCACCTCTATCCCCTCAATTTCATCTAGTTCTTTAGCCTTCCTTTAGAGGGCTCAACATTTTCCAGGTAAATTTTCCATCAACAGCTTTGCTTGCTTTTAGCGCCATAAAGTGAGAAACTCCTTGCTGTCCCACCCCTCTTTTCATTTTTTTTTTTTTTTTTGGTATTGTCTTCCCCCATTAGATTGTAAGCTCCTTGAGGTCAGGGACTATCTTTCTTTTTCTTATTTGTCTTTAGTACATAGTAGGCACTTAATAAATATTTATCAAATACTTGACTTACCTATTTGCCAAATTTTATTAGTCTTGAAAGCTATTGAGAATTCACTGGCTGTCTATTGATTAACACTTGTTTTTCCTCCTGAAATCTTGGTTCTAAACAATTTATTGTTTTGTACCAACTATGACTGGCATTACCTCCTACTCCCTACAATACAATTCTATGGAAATTTAGTACTTCACCCATCATAGGCCTGATTTTGATTTTTAAATAAATGATATATTTTCCCTTTTACATACAAATGATAATTTAATAGAACAATTTATTTTCTTCCACATGATGTTAAAGTGTTTGAACTTATATGTTCCAGATAGACTAGCTGTAATTGTGTTTTTGTCATATTGTGGTAACTTTTTTTTTGGAGGGGATGTGGGAAAACTGGGACACTGATATATTGTTGGTGGAATTGTAAATACATTCTGGAGAGCAATTTGGAACTATGCTCAAAAAGTTATCAAACTGTGCATAACCTTTGATCCAGCAGTGTTACTACTGGGCTTATATTCCAAAGAGATTTTAAAGAAGGGAAAGAAGGGAAAGGGACCTTTATGTGCAAAAATGTTTGTGGCAGCCTTCTTTGTAGTGTCCAGAAACTGGAAACTGAGTAGATGGCCATCAATTGGATGGTGAATAAATTGTGGTATATGCATATTATGGAATATTATTGTTTGGATGATTTCAAAAAGGCCTGGAGAGACTTACATGAACTGATGTTGAGTGAAATGAGCAGGACCAGGGGATCATTATATACTTCACCAACAATACTTACTATATGATGATCAATTCTAATGGATGTGGCTCTCTTCAACAATGCGATGAACCAAATCACTTCCAGTAGAGCAGTAATGAACTGAACCAGCTACACCCAGCGAAAGAATTCTGGGAAATGAGTGTGAACCACTACATAGAATTCTCAATCCCTATATTTTTGCCCACCTGCATTTTTGATTTCCTTCACAGGCTAATTATACACTATTTCAAAGTCCAACTCTTTTTGTACAGCAAAATAACTGTTTGGACATGTCTACATATATTGTATTTAACTTATACTTCAACATATTTAACATGTATTGGTCAGGGGTAGGGGAAAGGAGGGAAAAAGTTGAAACAAAAGAATTTGCAACTGTCAATGCTGAAAAATTACTTATGCGTGTATCTTGTAAATAAAACGCTATAATTTAAAAAAAAAAAGCCCTATAAAGTAATTCAGGGGCAGCTAGGTGTCACAATGGATAGAGCACCAGCCCCCAAGTCAGGAGGACCTGAGTTCAAATCTTATCTCAGACACATATCTTAACATGTCCTGGCTGTGTGACCCTGAGCAAGTCACTTAATCCCAATTGCCTTGGGGGGAAAATTAATTCCTCAAAACTAACCAATACATCAACTAAAGCCATAATTATGTTCAGTGTTCCACAACTATTCTTACACGTCATTCCATAAATTTTCCACTGATATATCTAGAATGC
Source organism: Sarcophilus harrisii (assembly GCF_902635505.1). Classification (NCBI taxonomy): domain Eukaryota; kingdom Metazoa; phylum Chordata; class Mammalia; order Dasyuromorphia; family Dasyuridae; genus Sarcophilus; species Sarcophilus harrisii. Next base: position 149,986,200 of record NC_045427.1, read on the forward strand.
TAAATTAATATTTCATAGAGGTTGTGCAGTCCCCAGTATCAAATTAGAGTAGCATATTTGTTATGTGGGGGGAAGCAATATGGTAGAAATATGTATCCTCAGATGATAGGGTGGCAAAATATACAGGAACTTGACTGCCTACTTCTAGATATATTTTGGGGCATACTGACATCAGGTAAGGGAGATTGTACTGATTCTGTAGTATCATCCTCAGTGGGTGCTTGTATAGGGTGGCAGTGTTCATGGACTTTAAAATGCTTGCACCCTCATCTTACGAAGTGGATACTGCATTAAACAAATGTAGATAAGTATATATGCACTTTTGATTTTTTTAATCTTCATTTTTGTAGGCATTGAAGAAATATATACATGCATTTATATATATACACATACACATTGTTGATGGGAGGGAAAAATGAAATATGGGGGTGGGGTGGGAATAGGCTCTCCAATACAAAGATTTTGATGCAAAATGTGTTGTATACTAATGAGGTTAAAATTATGAGGGAAAAGAATGAGAAGTGTAAGTGAGAACTGGGAATCTGTTTACATTTTTTAGGTTCCTCTGTTTTTTATGAATAAGTTAATATTTGATTTGTAATTCTGCTTTATTAAAGACATACACTTGTCTTTTCCCTCCTATCCTTTTCTCATTCTTCTTTTTCTTCTCTTTTTTCTTTGTTTCTCTGTGACATTCAGTGATTTTGTCATAACAATATTGTGAGAGTTCTCAGATTTTTAACAACTAGTTTATCTTGATTTTAGTAGTGTGACTTGTTTTAAATACTTATCTTTTGGGGTTGACCATTGTCTAAAGACTTCCTTGACATATGGCCCTCTGCAGAGTTTTCAAAATTGAAATATGCTTCATATTTCTTACCTTGAAACAGTATATTGCATTTTGCTGATCAGATAATTTTGAGTTTGTGGCTCATGTTTCTTAATTTCTTATAAGAGACATGAGTCTTTGCTTTTGTGACAGTCAGTTGGCTTTGCCCTTCCCATACTAGTGTTATTAGGAGTTGCGAGGTTTTTTTGTTTTTGTTTTATTGATCCTTTGGGTGATTAGCATGATCAAGCACGTGGGAGAATGTGGGGTGGAAAGGTAAATAGGCCAGATTGTTTTTGTCAAGGATCCAGAATGCTCAATGAGAAGTGGTAAGTTAATGGGCTAGTTGATTGAGCTTGGGGGATGTGGTTTGTTCAGGAGTGAGTATGGAGGGCCTTTGGTTTAAATGAGTGTGTTGTGACATATTTGCAGATGTTTTAGGAAAACCCTTTTTTATGAGAATATTTAGATTCCGAGTTGTTTATTTGGGAAATTGCTTGTTGAATTTTTTTTTTTTTTTTTTTTTTTTTTTTTTTTGCTTTATGAAATATACCATTCTATTTTCTCTGGCAATTTCTTGTAAATGTAGAATAATTCTGCTTATTCAAATTGCCTTTCCTATGTAAAGGCCTCTCTTTTGGTAGCTTGCAAAATTTATTGTTATTGAAATTATTAAGTTGAACCACTATATATATGCCTTGGATATGCTTTTTTTTCCTCATAAAAATCCACAGATTTCTTTTGACTAGATGAAAACAAACTTTTTAAAGCATTTTATGCTAGACACTCCATTAAGATCTAGGGATACAAATAAAGGGGAGGGAGGTGGATTTTGTGTGTGTGTGTGTGTGTGTGTATCATTCCTACCCAGAGCTCATAGTCATATCATATGTGATCTGCCTCCTTGTTAAGAGAATCTTAGGTTTATCCTATTAATATCTCTGAGAAGGATAACTTATTCAATAGGGTCTGGGTCTCCAAGCAAGTCTGGTGAACAAGGCTAAAAGAAGGAGTACAAGGAGGGCGTCCTTGATGGTGTAATATGGATGGAAGGGGATTTTGTCTGAGTCTGAGTTGATGCCTTAAGGTATGTTGGAACCTGTTTCATGGAGGAAAAGGAGATGGACAATAGCTAGTGCTATAAAGATGAAGGGGAGGATAAAATGGAATGTGAAGAATTGGGTGAGGGTGGCTTTATCTACTGCGAATCCCCATCAAATTCATTCTGCCAGAGTGATGCCGATGTATGGGATGGCTGATAGGAGATTAGTAATTATGGTAGCGCCTCAGAATGATATTTGGCCTCAGGGAAGGACATACCCTATGAAAGCGGTTGCTATAACAGTCAGAAGTAGGATTACTCAGATGTTTCATGTTTCTTTGTAGAGGTAGGATCCATAGTAGATTCCTCGGCCAACATGTAGGAAGAGACATATGAAAAATATTGATGCTCCATTAGCATGGAGGTTACGAATTAGTCAACCATGGTTGGTGTCACAGCAGATGTGGGCTACTGAGGAGAAGGCAGTTAGGGTATCGGAGGTGTAGTGTATTGTGAGAAATAGGCCTATAAGGATTTGGATAATTAGGCAGACTCCTAGTAGCGACCCAAAGTTTCATCAGGCAGAAATGTTAGAGGGTGTAGGAAGGTCGATGAACGAGTGGTATCACTAGGTAGACTTTCATAGACTTGTAGAACTGGTGAGACTACCATATAACTTTAAACATTAGCCTATTGAATTAGTTGAATTCAGTGGTTGTTTAGCAGTGCAAAGATCCTGAACTCCTGGCAATATTTCTTTTGAAAATCTCATAGAACATTCTTTTAAAGCCATTTGAATCTGTTAGATGATCAGGATGAGCATTATATCTTATTCATTTTTAGGTGGTTAAAATGAGAATAATTTACATACATAATCCCATAAAGATGAATTTCCTTTAAGTAAGTTTAATGGGGTCAACAAAGGAGAGGATGAAATTTCTACATAAGTGTTTGGTTGCCAGTATGGAAGCTTTGAGATGTGGCCTATTTTACTACATCATCCCTTAAGCTTTCTATTCTGTCACATATGTTTTGTCTGTATATACCTACATATATGTGCAATAATTTTTACATCATTAAAACTGTCATATAATCAACATCTTTTTACTTTGTGAAAATAAAAACTAAGTTAAGAATAATTTGTTAATATATGTAATATTTTCTAGTGGGATACTTTAATATGATTTCTTTTATTTTGTGAATTTAGAAGAATGGGCTATTTTACTTAATACATAGTTGCAATATAGGTCAGACCTAAATTACCAGTTATCAAAAAAAGTAGTTCAGTGGTCTTTTTAAAAAATCATCAAGAATTTATTCCCCTTTTCCCACACTTTCACATTCTACTGCAGGAAAAAAAAAAAAAAAAACAAACAAAAAAACCTCTATAACAAATATAGTCAAGATAAACAAATTCCCTCATTGCCTATTTCTAATCTTCTTTATGAGAAAAAGGAAAGAAAATATTGTGAAATGGGGGGGTGGGGAAGAAGCCAGATGATTAGCTATTGAATTACAATCATAATCTTGTTATATTTTTTAAGATATTAAGTGAATTATTTATGCTTAATGATAGTTGGTGTCTTATTTCAGATTTGGTAATGTTAAAAAATTCAGAAAGAATGTCCTTGAATATCTTTCACTGGCTACTGTTGAAAAATGTTTGTTTACAAAGTTATTCCATTTTAAACTGCCATAAACTGGAATATTTTCCTTTTTTTGACACTACAGTGCAATATTTTGAATCAAAATGGTCTATAATGACCCTCCCTTTTATTTTTACTTTTCCATAACAACATGAAAACCAAATTATAGCTGTGCAATTATGTAAACAATGGGAATGCTTCTAGAATGAATCCTTCCTTTTAAAATTTCATTTTGTGTAACTGTTGAAAGGTTTGGTGCTATAATAAACAAAATTATTTTACACATTTATCGTTCTAAAGGTCAATTATGAAAGAACTAAAGAAACAACGTTATGCAAAATGAATAAACCAATTTCTGTGCTGTCACCATATGTTTCTCTTATTGCTTATTTTTTCTCCAGTTACTGTGTACATAGCATTCAATTAAAGGGATTCATTTACCAAGCTGAATAGTTTGTGTTTATGGAGCTGTGCTTTGAAGGAAAGGAAACAACATGCCTCTGTTTGAATTACCTGATTTTTTGCAAGATCACTGATAAGGGACAGATGTTCTCACTTGGTTACTTTCTCATAAACCTGAATCCTTTGATAAGCTGCAAAGTCACTGAATGATTATATTTCAATCTAGCTTTTAGCATTTGATCAAAAAAAAAAAATAAGAAAAGCCTTAAAACTTGAGTCATGAACTATTACATCTTGTGTGACAGATTATTTAAAATAAGTATAAGAGGGTTTCTCTGTTTCTCTGTTTTGCATTAACATACTTTCAAAATTATTTTGAATTTGATAGGTACTGCAAAGTCAGTTTTACCATGACTTTAGTTGAGGCTGAAGCCTATAGAGTTATATTTTGACAAAATTGACTAAGTCTTACACAAAAGTTTTACAAATTATAATAATACTTAAAATACCAACCTAGTTAAGATTTTTATGGCAAAAGCACTCTTTAAACCTTAAAATTCTTTGTAAATATGAATTATTGCTATTTCAAAGGACTTAACAGTTACAAAGCATTTGATTGAAACTATAAGTCACAGAATCTCAGAGAACGTAGATTATCTCAGAGGTCTGTTAAGATCCATTCCTGAACCAGAATCTCTTTAAAATGCAAATCAAATAGTTATCCAAGTTTCCTTATAAAACTCCAGAAAAGGAAGAGTCCACTGCTTTTTTGAGGAAGTCCATTCTACTTTGTGATGAATTCATTTATTAGAAACATTTTCTATTATATCCAGATTATTTTTGCCTCTATGAACTTATGTGTTTTGTTCCTAACCCTTCATTTAGGACTCTGCAGAACAGGATCTAAACTCTTTCAGACATCATAGTACTTTTGGATATGTGGAAGTATCCATGTCAGCATTTCCAGAAACCTTTTAAAAGTATCTGCTGTGGTCTGGATATTGTGACCAGGATAGAAAGACAAAATGGGAAATAGATAGTACATGCTTTCCAGAAATTTACACTAATTTGAAAAAGCAGAGTTCTTAAAACAAAGATATATGGAATGATTTCCTTCTTGTAAGAGGCGGTAACTGAGTTAAACCTTGAGAAAAACTAAGGATTTAAAAGGTAAATAGAAATTGGGAGTGCATCCTAGACATAGACAATGGCTTGTGTAAAGGCACACAGATATATGGTGTGTGTGAACTGTTCAGTTTTGAGAAACAGCAAGGAGGCTGATTTGGCTGAAAGTATGTAAAAGGGGAAAATGAAAGACAATTCTGTTTTTCTGGAAAAGTAGGGATGAGGAAGTTCATGAAGTGCTTTACATCAAAGCTTTTTAAACTGTGAGTTTTAACAAATAAAACATTTACTGATAATCATAATTTTGCTATCCTCACATTGTTATACAATTTCTTATAGGTTCACAACTCACAGGGTCAAAATGTCTTGGGGAAAAAGAGATAATGAGTAGAAATAGTTTATTAGAAGCCCTGCTTTAAATGAAAAGATGAGGAGTTTGTATTTTATCCTTGAAGCAGTAAATATACATTGAAGATGCTTGAGCAGTAAAGTAACATAATCAGATTTTACTCCTTTTTTAGGGAGTCCATTCTACTTTGTGATGAATTCATTTATTAGGAAGATTTTCTATTTTATCCAGATTATTTTTGCCTCTTTGAACTTCTATGTTTTGTTGCTAACCCTTCTATTTGGGGTTAAATTTTTATCTTAAGTTTTAGAAGGTTTTGTTGTGAGAAACCTTGTTGAGTCAAATAAAAAACTTACTACAGTAGTACAGGAAAAAGGTGTTAAGTACCTGAATTGAGGTTTATGGTTATGGTAGTTGAGAAATGTGGAATAAGACATATAATAGAAGTAGAGGTGATGAATCTGGTAATTGACTGGAAATATAGGAGCCAGGGTCAGTGAAGAATGTGACAAAGAGTAATAGCTAAGGATAAGGAAAATCAGTTCTTAACCTGAAGTCTTTAAAATTTGTCTTTTAAAGAACTTTCTTACCTATATTTCTACATAATTGTTTCCTATGTATTTTATTTTCTGCATTTAAAAATATATGGAAATATGTGGTACAATATTTTATATGATTTATGTTTTTGTATGTCTATTTTTATATGTGTATATATTATATACACAAAGTTATATGTATAAATCATATTATAAAATATATGTCCCACCAGTGAGGTAGAAAATATAAATATCTTTTGGCTTTTTTCCCTTTTTTTTTTTTTTTTTTTTTTAACATGACAGAAAAGACAGAACAAGGGAAGTGAAGTAACTTGCCCAAGATCAGCCAGCTTCTAATATAGCTGGGGAAGTAAGGGTTTCAGGCCAGATCCTGACAATTTCTTTTAATTATTTCTTACTTAACTTTCCTGACTTTCTTATTTAGGTCTTTTTGTTATTCCTCAGGCCTTTCTTGTCCTTTAGCTAAGTTGTTATCCATTAACGTTTCCCTATGTTCTTCTAAATGTCTTTTCTCCAAATTTAATCTCTCATAATTCCAACGTCTATTCACACTTTCTTTATCTTAATTCAATTTCAAATCTTAGCCACATAACATCCTTTAGATGCTGAAAGTAGAATCAGACACATTCTCTCATTGGCTTGTTCATTCACTTACTCAGCAGGCATTTACTTTTACCAAGTATTCATTTAGAAAGCAACCACCAAGTGCTTATAACTTACTATGATCCAGCCATGGAGTTTTGCAGGTGAAAATGAAAATAATTACTGCTCTCAAGAAACTCATTTTCTACTTGTTCAGCATATCAACTAGTGAAGTAGGGAATGTAGGCATTTTTAGGTTATTATTTTTATTTTTTCACATAAGAGGAAACAGACCAAGAGATATCAAGTATTTTCCCAAGATCAGACCGCTAACTTTGTTGGGGAGCTCAGGTCTCAATTCCAAGTTTGGTGATATTTTAAGTCCATTGCCCTTCTGCTAGACTGTATTGCCTTTCACACCTTCATCAAAGAGACACTTTGCAAATACTAAAAGGTTGCTCTTTTTTGTTTTGTTATAGAAATAAGAATTTCTTTTAGATATTCTGATGCTTTACTGTAGTCATTCTATCTGCTTAGTTTCTTATATTTTTCAAATTCCAGAAGATCTTTAATACTAGTGCTTATGGAAAGTATGGACAAGCTTTAAAATTTGAATTTGGACTGATATAATCCCAGAGACATGCTTATATTGTCTCCTTTGAAAATGTTTGATACATAAATTATATCACAATATTTTTAACAAGTCAAAAATATAAAGTTTTTATGTTCAAGCCTAAACTTCACATGAGGCATATGGTGTGTACACACACACACACACACACACACACACACACACACACACACACAATTTACCTCTATATGTTGATAATTATAATTTGTTGTACATAGTATTGCATAGGTAGATTTAATATTAAAATAACTTAAAGTCTATGACACAGAATAAATGTTGCATTACTTTGAAGATTATATTAATAAAGGAAGCACCAGGTTCAGCATTTTTTAGTGACTGCAAAGAGCTGTGCCCTTAATTTGCATTTTGTGTTAGTCTGGTATTTATCCCTTGCAGCCACTGCTACATAATTGTAAATCCTTTGAGCTTGGATTCAGTGTGGCTAATCAAACAAGCAGGTGTATTAAAACTAGGCTAACCTTTTTTTTTTCTTTACTTATGTATTAACCCTTTTCTAGGGTTTTCTATAATCTATGGTTACCACATCAAGTCCTACTTATTTACTGATTTTCCTGTCATCTTGTGGGTGGTAGAGTTAGGTAGGCCAGCCATCTGCTCCCTTACCTTCTCAGTTGGCTCTCCTTCCTTTAAGAAGCAGGTTTAGTTAAAACAGATTGGGTATGATCCAGGAAGTAGAATAGAGTCTGTGTGAGTTTATTTTAGTCAAATTGGTTTGTAGCTTTTTAGAGTAAATAACAATCTTACTTTATTTTGCTTCTTTTCTCTTTATATTTACCTATCTTTTCCATTATGCATAGGCATCTGATGCTTTAGGAGAGTGTATGAGACAACCCTTCCACAGACACCTTAAAAAACAACAACAAAGAAATCAGAATTTGTTATGAAACAGTAGTTGTTAGTTCTCACAGAGGTGTCCTAAGATAGCATTGTTGAAAACTATTTAATTTTAAAGTTTGTTAAAAGATGTTTTAAAAATTAAACTGGGTATGGGATTTAGAATTTTAGCATTAACAGGTGGGATTAACACAAGCACAACAAAGTTAACATTATGGTTGTTTGCCTTGTTAATCTTCAAATATGCTACATTCTGCTACCTTTTTAGCCAAGTTTGCATAAATCCTTTCATTGCAGCATGTGTCAACAGAAATGTTCCTCCATCTGCTGCTGTATAGCTTGATGTCTGATATTCAGAGACAAGGGCACAGCACAATGCGTACCTCTGTTAGTAGTTACAGGTGTGTTGTGAGGAACCCAGTGCATTAATCAGACCCTTAATTATGAAAAAGGTGGATCTTTTGTTCTGACCTTGGAGCATGAATTCACCATACACTTTATAAAACTGCAGCATCCATCTGCTCCATCTCTTAGAATGTTTGTCTTGACTGATATTGACTTTAAAATGTATCAAAGGAAGTGATTAAAATAGGCTTAAACATTAACTTGAAAGTAGCAGTGTAGCTCTTTTTGGTTGAGAAACTAAAGAATTTACCTACTATGATAAGTAAAAATATTTTTTGTGTGTCAAAATCACTCTTTAAAATGTTTTATTTAAAAATGGAGATATGTATTGACTTCTTAAAATTTAGTTAGTTATGGTTGGGTAATAGATTTGAATTTTAGATATCAATGTTATTCAAGTTTATGCTTTCTTTAATTTCTAAAGTGGCATGAAAAGAAATATAAGAAAAGAAATTTGATGGCATATAAAGAAAGCATCCTAAAGTATTTTTCCTAATTAGTGTTCAGAAGCTGAATGGACGCTCCTATGGTTTAATTAATGTGTATAATCATAAAGTACTAGATAACGAGCAGGTTTGCCTTATTTGTAATCCCTTTTCTTGACTTTCATGAAGGTTTCTCTGAAGCCCAAGTATACTTAACTGAGATCATACAGTAGACATTATTTGAACCTAAGTTTAGCCTCAGAAACGTAGTAGCTATGTGTGACCCTGGGTAAATCAGTTTCCTCATCTATAAAATGAATTGAAGAAGGAAATGGCAAAACCCTCTCATATCTTTACCTAGAAAACTCCAAATGGGGTCAAAGAGTTAGTTGGGTATGTCTGAACAATGAAAACTATGATTCCAAATCCACTTTTTTTCCTATTGCATTATGTGGTTTTTATTTGTGTTATACCAGAAGTCAAAAGGATATTCTTTGTACATTAGGGAAAAGTCTGTTGATTGTATGTCAGAAATTTTGATTTTCATGTATATATGTAGATATCACTAATAGTAGTTATAGCTTCAAATTAAATCATTGGACTTTTCTCCAATTAGTGAGCTATTCTCTCAACATTTTAAAAGAGTGATTATTTCTGAAATGGAGTACGCCACTTACTTGGCAAAGTTTACATTTTTTAAAAGGATAAAATTCTTTAACTGTAAAAGAATTTTCAGTCATGGAATAGCTGAAGAGGGGGAAAAAAGTATATATTTTTAATCACTATTTTAGAAGTTGAAGAGCACTAGAGTTGGGAAGCATCATGTCTCTAACCTAGGCATAGTTGGAGTATTGTATCCCTTGTATTTTTTTAGTTTCCTCTGGAATCTTTGAAACTTCTGACTAGAACTGGGAGGAACTCTCCAAGCTCACCACCTACTCCACTCCACCTGTTCCTCATCCTTCATACTTTTTACAAGTGAGGAAACTGAAAGTGAGCCTAAGTACAACAAGAATTTACTAAACACTATTCTAGGACTTCTAGAAAGAGAAAAGCAAAAATAGAACAGACCCTATCCTTGAGAAAAAGCAACATACACACACACACACACACACACACACACACACACACACATATAAAATGCAGGCAAAGTAACTTCAGTTAAATATGAATACCAGCAGCTGAAGGTTATGACGACCTCATATGGAAACGAAAGAAGGTGGTGCTTGATCTAAGCATTGAAAGAAGGCCAGGAATTCTAAGAGGAAAAGTTAAAGAAAGTATGTTTTAGGTCTAGGGGATCTTAACTAGTGTTAAAAAAAAGACCAGAGATTGAATGTTCTGTTTAAGGAAGAACAAAAAGGCAACTTTGACTGGATTGTAGTTTGCATAGAGGGGAATATTAGGCTGAAAAGGGAGTATGGAGCTAGGTTGGAACTAGGTTATGAAGGGCATTCCACTCCAAACAAAAGAGTTTGTATTTGATCTTTGAACTCATAGAGAGTCACTGGATTGTATTGAGCAGAGAAATGACATGGCCAGATTTGTACTTTAGGAATATCACTTGGACAGTTATATTGAATTATAGAGGAAAGAAATGAATCGGGGAGAATAATTAGGAGTCTATTTCGGTAGGGCAGGTAAGAGATGATGAGGACCTGAACTAGGATAGTGATTATATGACTAGAGAGAAGAAGACAGATGTGAAAGATATTGTGAGAATAGAATTGACAAGCGTTGGCATGTGAAAGTATATGTTGGAATAAGGGAAAGCAAGTTAAAGATGACTCTGAAGTTGCAAACCTGGATAACTGGCAATACCTCTGACAAAAGTAAGGAATTTTGAAAGGAGAATGAATTATTTTTTTTTATTATAGCTTTTTATACACAAAACATACAGCATGGGTACTTTTTCAACATTGACCCTTGCAAAAACTTCTATTTCAACTTTTCCCCTCCTTCCCTCCAAACCTCTCCTATCCTTGAGAAGGATACATTTTATGAGGAAAAGCAACATACACACACACACACACACACACACACACACACACATATTATATATATATATAATGCAGGCAAAGTAACTTTCAGTTAAATATGAATACCAGCAGGTGAAGGTTATGACAAGATCTCATATGGAAATGAAAGGAGGTGGTACTTGATCTAAGCATTGAAAGAAAGCCAGGTAGTCCTATACATGTTAAATATGTTAAATACAATATATGTATACATATTTATACAGTTATCTTGTTGCACAAGAAAGAACGGATTTTGAAAGAAGATAAAAATAACCTGAGAAGAAAAAAACAAAAAATCCAAGCAAACAATAACAAAAAGAATGTTATGTTGTGATCCATACTCATTTCCCAGTGTTCTTTCTCTGGGTGTAGCTGGTTCTGTTCAATACAGATCAATTGGAACTGATGTGGCTCCTCTCATTGTTGAAAGGAGCCACATTCATTAAAATTGATCATCATATAGTATTGTTGTTGAAGTGTATAATGATCTCCTGCATCTGCTCATTTCACTTAGCATCAGTTCATGTATGTCTCTTCAAGCCTCTCTGTATTCATCCTACTGGTCATTTCTTGTAGAACAATAATATTCCATAACATTCATATACCACAGTTTATTCAGCCATTCTCCAATTGATGGGCATCCCTTCAATTTCCGGTTTCTAGCCACTACAAAAAGGAATGTCACAAACATTTTTTGCACATACAGGTCCCTTTCTCTTCTTTAAGATCTCTTTGGGATATAAGCCCAGTAGAAACACTGCTGCATCAAAGAGTATGCACAGTTTGAGAACTTTTTGAGTATTGTTTCAAATTGCTCTCCAGAATGATTGGATCCATTCACAACTCCACCACCAATGCATCAGTGTCCCAGTTTTCCCACATCCCTTCGAACATTCATCATTACCTTTTCCTGTCATCTTAGCCAATCTGAGAGTGTAGTGGTATCTCAGAATTGTCTTAATTTGCATTTCTTTGATCAACAATAATTTGGAACATCTTTTCATATGACTAGAAATAGTTTCAATTTCTTCATCCGAAAATTGTTTGTTTATATCCTTTGACCATTTATCAATTGGAGAATGGCTTGATTTTTTATAAATTAGAGTCAGTTCTCTATATATTTTGGAGATAAGGCCTTTATGAGAACCTTTAGTTTTAAAAATGTTTTCCCAGTTTATTGCTTCCCTTCTAATCCTGTCCACATTAATTTTATTTGTACAAAAGCTTTTTAACTTAATATAATTGAAATTTTCTATTTTGCGATCAGTAATGACCTCTAGTTTTTCTTTGGTCACAAATTCCTTCCTCCTCCACAGGTCTGAGAGGTAGAACTATCCTATGTTTTCCTAATTTATTTATAATCTCATTCTTTATGCCTAGATCTTGAACCCCTTTTGATCTTATCTTGGTGTGCGGTGTTAAGTATGGGTCAGTGCCTAGTTTCTGCTATACTAATTTCCAATTTTCCCAGCAATTTTTGTCAAATAATGAATTCTTATCCTAAAAGCTGGGGTCTTTGGGTTTGTCAAACACGAGATTGCTATAATTATTGACTGTTTTGTCCTGTGAACTTAACCTATTCCACTGATCAACTAGTTTATTTCTTAGCCAATACCAAATGGTTTTGGTGACTGCTGCTTTATAAAATAATTTTAGATCAGGTATAGCTAGGCCACCTTCATTTGATTTTTTTTTTCCGTTAGTTCCCTTGAAATTCTTGACCTTTTGTTCTTCCAGATGAATTTTGTTGTTATTTTTTCTAGGTCATTAAAATAGTTTCTTCGGAGTCTGATTGGTATAGCACTAAATAATAGATTAGTTTAGGTAGTATTGTCACCTTTATTATATTTGCTCAGCCTATCCAGGAGCACTTAATATATTTCTAGAGGTTTAGATTTGACTTTATTTGTGTGGAAAGTGTTTTGTAGTTTTGCTCATATAGTTCCTGACTTTCCCTTGGCAGATAGATTTCCAAATATTTTATATTATCAACAGTTATTTTAAATGGAATTTCTCTTTGTATCTCTTGCTGTTGGATTTTGTTAGTGAGGTATAAAATGCTGATGATTTATGTGGATTTATTTTGTATCCTGCAACTTTACTAAAGTTGTGGATTATTTTTCTTTTATTTTTATATTATAACTTTTTATTGACAGTACATATGCATAGGTGATTTTTTACGTTCTCCCTTGCACTTACTTCTGTTCCGACTTTCCCTTCCCTCCCTCCACCTCCTCCCCTAGGTGGCAGGCCATCTTATATATATTAAATATATTATAGTATATTTTAGATACAATAAATGTGTGCAGAACCAAACAGTTCTCTTTGTTGCACAGGAGGAATTGGATTCAGAAGGTAAAAAGAATCTGGGAATAAAAACAAAAATGTACACAATTCACACTCATTTCCCAGTGTTCCTTTTTTGGGTGTAGCTGATTCTGTCCATCATTGATCAGTTGGAACTGAATTAGGTCTTCTCTTTGTCGAAGAAATCCACTTCCATCAGAATACATCCTCATACAGTATTGTTGTTGAAGTGTATAATGATTTCCTGTTTCTGCTCATTTCACTCCGCATCAGTTCATGTAAGTCTTTCCGAGCCTCTCTGTATTCATCTTGCTGGTCATTTCTTACAGAGCAATAATATTCCATAACATTCATATACAACAATTTACCCATCATTCTCCAATTTATGGGCATCCAATCATTTTCCAATTTCTAGCTACTATAAAAAAGGGCTGCCACAAACATTTTGACACGTACAGGTCCCTTTCCCTTCTTTAATATCTCTTTGAGATATAAGCCCAGTAGTAACACTGCTGGATCAAATACCCTTTAATAACTTTTTGGGCATAATTCCAGATTGCTCTCCAGAATAGTTGGATTCATTAACAATTCCATCAACAATCCATCAGTGTCCCAGTTTTCTTGCATCCCATCCAACATTCATCATTATTTTTTCCTGTCATCTTAGCCAATCTGAGAGGTATGTAGTGTTATCTCAGAGTTGTCTTAATTTGCATTTCTCTGATCAGTAGTGATTTAGAACACTTTCATGTGAGTGGAAATAGTTTAAATTTCATCATCTGAAAATTGTCTGTTCATATCCTTTGACCATTTATCAATTGGAGAGTGGCTTGATTTCTTACAAATTAGAGTCATTTCTCTCTATATTTTAGAAATGAGGCCTTTATCAGAACTTTTAACTGTAAAAATGTTTTCCCAGTTTGTTGCTTCCCTTCTAGTCTTGTTTGCATTAGTTTTGTTTGTACAAAGTCTTTTTAATTTGATATAATCAAAATTTTCTATTTTGTGATCAGTAATAGTCTCCAGTTCTAGTTATTTCTAATAGCTTTTTAGTAGAATCTCTGGGGTTCATACCATCATATCACCTGTAAAGAGTGATAATTTGGTTTCCTCATTACCGGTTCTAATTCATTTCATTTCTTTTTCATCTCTTATTGCGGAAGCTAGCATTTCATACTATGTTCACCCCCTTCCCTTAATTCCTCAGATATAATAGGTTTCCTTTGCCTCTTCATGAGATGTAGTTTCCCTCTTTTTACCTCCACTTTTCCCTTTTTCTGGTACAATTTCCTTTCCACTTCTAGTTCCTTTTTTATAACAGTGAAACCAAATTATGCATGTGTAATGGGCCAGAACTCTGAAACAAGGATTCTTACAAGGTCTTAAGTCAGTGGAATTGATAAAGACAATGGTTATCTAGTTTAGCATGGTGCGTAATAGTTCTCTAGGTCAGTACACGTACTAAGTACTTAATATAGTTCTACAAGATTCACACATACTATAATGTAATTATAAGAGAGCATATAAGGTGGGAACCTCAGCCAGTAAGAGCCAGAGAAGACAAGTGCACTGGAGGTGGGAGCTCAAGCCAAGCAGAGACAGATTCATTCCATCTTCATCATTCTCCTTGTGGCTGGCCTGGCCTCCTGCACTTCTCCACTGAAACCAAGACTCTAGAAGACCTCTAAGAAAGCTAGCCCAGGCCCCAGGCAAGGAAACTAGATTGCGAAAGAGATAATAAAGGATTTGAACTTTAACACCTGGCTATTCTCATGGTGATTACGCTTCTGAAAAGAAGGCTGCCCTCAAGCCTCAAGAAAACTGAACAAGAACATTATATACATGTACTCTTTATGTATACTTATAACAGAAATACAGTTCTCAAGAGTTCTTTTTACCTTTTTATACTTCTCTTGAATCTTATATTTGGACAGCAAACTTTTTGTTTAGCTCTGGTTTTTTCGTCAGGAATAAATGGAATTCACCTATTTCATTGAATGTCCATTTTCTTCCCTGGAAGAAAATGCTCGTTTTGGTAGGTAAGTTATTCTTAGCTGTATACCAAGTTCTTTTTCCTTTTGGAATATCAGATTCCAGGCCCTTCGATCCATTTATATAGATGCTGTGAGATCCTGGGTTATTCTTATTGTGGCTCCTTGGTATTTGAATTGTTTTTTTGTTTTTGTTTTTGTTTTTTTTTCTTTTTCCGGATGCTTGTAGTATTTTTCCCTTGGTCTGATAGTTCTGGAATTTCTTGGAGTTTTGATTTTGGGATCTCTTTCAGTAGGTGATTGATGAATTCTTTAAATGTCTATTTTGCCTTGTGTTTCTATAACATCTGGGCAGTTCTCTTTGATGTTTTCCTGAAAGATAAGTGTCTAGGCTCTTTTATTCATCATGATTTAGATCTAGTTTCCAGGTTTGTTGTTTTCCTAAGTAGGTATTTAACTTTTTTTCTTTATATTTTTTTCATTTTTTTGGTTTCGCTCGACTGATTCTTGGTGTCTCTTTGAGTCATTCATTTCCATTTGTTCAAGTCTGATTTTTAAGGAATTATTTTCTTCATTTACTCTTTAATTTCTTTTTGTATTTGTCTAATTGAGTTTTTAAATGAGTTGTTTTGTTCTATGGAATTTTCTTACATTTCGCCAGTTTTTTTTTTTTTTTTTTAAGAATTATTTTCTTTTTCCAATTCACAAATTCTGTTTTCCTTGGAATTGTTTACCTTTTCCAATTCACAAATTCTTTTTTCCTGGGAGTTGATTATCTTTCCCAATGAGCAAATTCTGTTTTTCAGGGAGTTGATATCTTTATCCACCCTACTTTTAATGACTTATTTTGATCCTCTTGCAAAGCTTTCCTTTCCTTTCCCCATTTTTCATCTAGCTCTCTTATAAGATCCTTTTTAAATTTCTTCTATGAGAACCTTGTGTGATGGGGATCAGATCATTTCCACCTTTGGATCTAAAGACAAACTGGTTTTAGTCTCCTCAGGGTTTGAAGTCTACTTTCTTTCCATGTAGAAGCTATGAATAGTTAGTGCCTGCTTTGCCTTTTTGCTCATTTTGGGAGGAAAAACCCCCCAAAAAACTACGGTATGTTTATCGGGCGGCAGTGGGACAGCACCCACAGGCTGCACTGGAACCTGAAATCAGGTCTTATGATCAGCAGCAGTGGAAAGACAGCTACTATGACTGCACTGGGACCAATAACTATGGCTGCGCCTGGATCACACTAAGTCCCTCCTAATGCTAGGTGGGTGTGGCCAGGCCCCGAGAGACCCCAGCGTTTCAGGGTGCGAATTTAGCTTCTCTGCTGATCTATTGGCTTGCTGCCAAGGCAAAGTAGCTACACTGAGGTAAAGTGTAAGTAAATAAGTAAAATCTCCCCGCAGATTTTCCACCAGCAGAGACCACACCCTCCCCACCTCAGGTCTGCTAAACCTGAGCTGTTTCCCGTGTTCTCACTGCTTGCCTGATGGCTGCACCTGGCCTAGCCCCATTCTATCCCTGTCCACGAGATAAAACAGACCTTTTCTGGTGAATTTCAAGATTATCTTCAGTTGGTAATGTGTTGTACTCCCAATATTCGTGGGTTCTGACAGTCAAGCACTAAGTCTGAGGCTGAATGTCACTGAAATAGATTGAAGGAAAAGGACAGTTTAGGAAGATGCATGTGTCCTCTCTGCCATCTTGGCTCCAAACCCAAGAAGAATGAATTTGAAAGAATGATAATTCTACCTATGGCATTTTGAGTTTGACTTACCCCCATCAAAGGAAACCAAAAAGAAATAGTCAGACAGATAGAAGGGAACTAAGAGAGAGCATTCTTACAAAAACTCAAGGAGAATATAGTGTGTGTGTGTGTGGGGGGGGGGGGCTGTTATCAGTATCAAATACTGCAGAGAGGTTAAGAAGGATGAGGACTGAAAAAACAGTTGGATTTAGTAATGGGAGAGAGCCATTTTGATTGAGTAATGAGATTGGAAACTAGATTGCAAAGAGTTGAAAAGTGAGTAAGAGTTAAGAATAAGTTGAAACACTCAGTGCAATAGTATTTTCTTAGAATTTGGCTGTGAAAGAAAAGAGAAATATAGATGGACTACTTTAGAGGAATGATAGGGTCAAGTGAGGTTTTTCAAGGATTAGGTAACCTGATGTTTTATTTTGTCAACTTTTCATATAATGCCTATATGAAATGGAAAACAGAATTTCCTGGAATTTAAATATGTACATTTATGAAGACTAATACTAAAATGTATTATTTTACAATGTGTATTGTTAGAGAATCCTTTATATATTTTAAATGTTTATTCTGCCTGTCCTTCTTCTGTAATGTAAGGCATTATAATTCCTAAAGGTGGACATTAGTCCTTGTAGCCTAGACTCTGCTAAAACCAGTCCCAACTGGTATTAAAGTGCGTAGAAAGAATAGCACATTTGAAAAGAGGAAACTTCGAGTTGTGCTTGGCTGCTTTCTGGTTTTGTAAGCAAATCTTTCTTTAGTTTCAGTTTTCTTATCTCTAAAACAGAGCATGATAATGTTTTCACTAACTAACCTGCCTCTAAGGATGTTGTGAGGGCTAAATGACTAAAGATATTTTTGAATCATAAAGTGCTATTAGTATAAATTATTGCTCTTATTAGGACTAGCTGCATTATTTGAACAAATCACTTTGATTCTTGGTGCCTCATATTTCCATTTTGAAGATAGATACTGTAATACCTGATTCTAGGAATTAAGTGGGCTAGGTGATCTTCAAAGTCCCTTCTAGCTGTAAAATCTATGATTTATTCATCTCATAAAGATGTCTATGATATATTTATCTCATAGAGAGGTCATGAACACATATGAGGTAATAATTCTTTCCTCAAGTATATACACTCAGCTCTTGAAGGCCTTGTAGAAATACCAAGTATAAAATGCTGTTGTAAATTTTAGAGCATCATTGATCTTCTCTTTGGAGGTTTTTTTCCCTTGTAAAACTTAACATGCTATCTCATGTTTTGTTTTTGTTTTTGTTTTTTCCTGTCCTTCAGGATATCTTAAATACGGTTATAAAGCATTGTCCTTCCCGTTTTTTCTTCTTGGCTTTACCTGGCTTTACAATGCTGATAGGAGACTTCATCACTGCTGCATCCAGAGTTCTTAGTACAGACATGTTGGCGGTGAGTATGACAATGCTCAACATCCACGTTCCCAAGAGAGTGTACAGTCGCTAACAAGGTTCAGATTTCTCCACTCTTAACAGGTGTTGACTCATTAGTGCAATGTGAAACTGGGCTCTCAGGGTAGATACCATGGCAGCTGATGTGTGAAATTGTAGGATAAGGTGACATACTAGTATTGCAAAGGTGTTTCATCAAAAGGCCAAAGTGTGAGAAATCATATCCTTACTAGTATTTCAGCACATTTACACACTAAAAAGCAAGTCTTGGGTTTCACAATCTCATTAGTTTTTTATAATAAATGGAAATGGACCTAGATGCTTGTAATAAGCACAGATTTCTAAAGGTAATGGCATTAAGAACTTTTTTTTATTAGATAGAGGTTAAGAGACATAGAACATTTTGATTTCTTTAAAATGGGAAAATAATGGTTCTCAAATTGAAGGAAATTTTTAAAATTACTCATTCCATAGCGGTTTATTAAGGGTTTAATATCAAAGCACTGTCTTCATATATCTTTGTTTCAATTTCTATATAATGTCTTAGAATACTATATCATTTATACTAAAATTATTTCATGATTTTACTCATGATTATAAACTAAACTATTATTAAATAAAAATTATATGTTGTTTATTAAAGCCAATATATTATGAGATGGTCATAAATTTGCACTGTAATGTAAAGTTTATGCTTAATATTTTCTTTTAATCTTTACATTTAATCAGAATATCGTGAGGTACCTTGGAAGTCAGTCACTCAGCAAGCATTTATTAAGCACTTTCTCTGTGCCAGATACTGTGCTAAGTGATGAGGACACAGATAACAAATATATATATGCTTAAGGTGCATACAAGTATAAGATAACCACTTATACCTGTAGTCTCATAATTGAAAGAGCTTTTTATGTTTAAACTTATGTCTTTTTCTTTACCCTTTTTATATTATCTATTCATGCCCATCTTAAATGTATTTTTTTCTGTATGATTCTCTCTTAGATTGGTGAGCTTGATTATTAATTGAGGACTTCTGTTACTATTAACAGAAAGAACTAAGCATTTACCCTGTTAGACAAAACCAGACCCCAGAATCATTTACAAAAATGTTTATTGAAACATTAATACCTAACAGCTTGAATTTACTTTCACACTTAGTTACTTAAAAAAAGAAAAGATTAAAAAAAAGGATAAGCATGAGGTGGAGAATGATTTAATTATGAGGTCACAGCTGCAGAATAAGAGAGAAGGATGCCAGCTGCTAAATTGGAATTTCTAAAATACAAATCTAGCTGTGTCATCTCCCTAATCAAAAATCTTCAATGGCACCCAGTTGCCTTTAGGGTAAAAGTACAGTCTTCTTCAGTGTGGCATTTCAAACCTCTTAGTAATCTGGCTTCCACCTATTTTTCATCTTACTTCATGCTGTTTCTGTTTAAAAGACTGGTAGTTCTTTTACATGAAATTATATCTTCTACCTCCATGCTCTATGAAGCATGGAATGCTTCACTTTTTCTTGCTCAGTTAATCACTTGGTCATTCAAGAAGAATTAGTAAGTACTTACTATGAGTTAGCTAAATGACTCAGTAGAGAGATCTGGGCATGGAATCTGGAAGTCCTAAGTTCAAATTTAGCCTCAAACATTTATTTATAAGTTCTGTAAGTTGTGAATAGAAATTGTAGAAATACCAAGTATAAAATGCTGTTGTAAATTTTAGAGCATCATTGATCTTCTCTTTGGAGGTTTTTTCCCTTGTAAAACTTAACATGCTATCTCATGTTTTGTTTTTGTTTTTGTTTTTTCCTGTCCTTCAGGATATCTTAAATATGGTTATAAAGCATTGTCCTTCCCATTTTTTCTTCTTGGCTTTACCTGCTTTACAATGCTGATAGAAGACTTCATCACTGCTGAGGGTGATGAGGGTGATATCAACACTTACCTCACTTGGTTGATCAAATGAGATGTATGTACAGCTCTCAGCACAATTCCTGGTACATAGTAAGCTCAATAATAAATGCTTATCTCCTTACCCCTTCCATTACTATATGCCAAGCATTGTGCTAATTACTAGATATACAAATACAAGAAAAAAAAATCAACTAATCCCTATTCCCAAGGAGTTTACATTCTAATCCCTATTTATTTTTGAGGTACAACTCATTTGATACCAACATAAATCCTTTCTTGGTCCCTCCAGTTACTAATACTTTCTTCCTCCAGAAGTTTTTTTTTATGTTGTTCAGTCTTTTCAATCCAGTCTTACTTTGTGTCACCCCTTTTTGGGAATTTTCTTGCCAAAGATATTGAAATGATTTATCATTTCCTTCTACTGCTCATTTTGCAGATGAAGAAACTGAGGCAATAGGGTTAAATGATTTGCTTTGGATCATGTGGCTAATGAGTGTCTGAGGCAGGATTTAAACTCGCATCTTTCTGATGTTAGACATAGTGTTCTATCCAATGTATATCTTCCTCCCATTTTTTTTTTTTTTTTTAGCTATGTACAAAGTGAATCAGGAATACAATCCCCTGAAGGCAGAGCCTGTTTAGTTTTTCTCATTGTGTTTCTCTTTGTGCCTAGTTTAGCCTTACACATGCTTAATAATTTCTAACAAATTGAGGATGGAAAGGAAAATCTGATTAATTCCAGAGTTAGGACAGGGAATACAAACCAACTTAAAGATCACCTGATTGAATTTTCTTTTGAAAAGAAAAAGGAGTACAGAATGGATTAGAAAGCACAACAATAACAATACATTGACTAAAAGAAATATACCTAAGACCAAATTATGCATGCATATTCAAAATAAGAAGCTAGATTAAAAATTATCATGTTACATTTAACATGTATTGGACTATCTGCCAGATAGGGAAGGGGTGGGGGGGGAGGAAAGAAGGGGAAAATTTGCAACAAAAGGTTATGAAAGGGTCAATGTTGGAAAAATTACCCATGCATATGCTCTGTAAATAAAAAGCTTTAATTAAAAAAAAAAAACATTATCATGTTAAAGCATTGAAGAGAATCTAGGGAATTAAGAATTACAGCCATGATACTGGACCAAACAGAATTCACATTAAAGATTGATAGTTATAAATATTATGTTTAAAAGTACCTTTGTCTGTTAAAAATATTAATTATGTATTCCCCAACAGTGTTAATATTACTCAATAACATATTGTCAAAGCAAAAAGCAACAGACTTGCAAAAAAAGAATTACAAAGGAAAACTAAAAGATACTGAATTATTACCTCACTAACAAAATAACAAAACAAAAACATAAAATATAAATGACCAAAACCCCCCCCCACTAGATTTGATAGCTGTAAAAGAGAATGAAATAGGCATAGTAAAGAATTCATTTGTTGCTAATAGTTATATTGAATTTTAACAAAAAGTAATTATTCTTTGGGGAGAAATTTACAAATAAATTGAGAAAGTCAAAATTTAAACAAAATTTTACATTACCAGCAAATTAGTTTATGATTACAAACTTTTTCATATTTCCTCCTGTGGGATTAGTAAATGTTTCACAGAGACAGTGGAATGCATCTTGAACTTTAAGAGGGAGGTTAGAATGGAGTCAAGGAAGCCCAATTATGGAGCTAGTACTGTATTCTAAGCAATGAAGAGCCTGCATTATGAGGATATGAACCCTAGATATTTTGGGGATAGATATGAAGAAATTGCAATTAATTGGATATGAAAGGATGAGGAAAAGTAAAGATTTTTTTTCCTCAGTGCCTTATATTGATGTGAAGCTACCCGGCTTTCTCAAAAATGATGTCAGTGATCACAAGTAGGAGAGTCTTCAAGTACAGAACTCGTAACAGAACGCATATCTATGCTTAATGACCAGTCCAGCTTAGTTTGGAAATTTTTGGATTAACAAATCTTGAAGAATTTTTCCTAAACTGTCCTTAGTTAGAATCTACATTAGTAGAGGGAATACCCATAGTTACAGAATCATATGGTACCACTATTTTTAATAGTTCCAAAATGTCTTATAAGCAACTGAAATTGTATTAAAAATTCTATAAGACAGAATTTTTGCTGGTTCTTTATAATAAAGTCAAAATATATCAAATTATAAGTGTTCTTCCAAAAGTAGATCATATTACTAAAATTAGATCACTTTTAAAGACAGACTACACACATACACATATACACATGAGCACGGACACATAAACATACACTGAATAATTTCATTTATCATGGGCTTTACTCAGATTTATACAAGCCAACTTGATTGCCACTGTTTTAGAAGTGTGAGCTAGACTCAATACTACTTAGCATTTAAGGTACCTATTGTATCAGTATAAATCTGTTCTAAATACAGTAAAACTAACTATATACATACTGAAACAGAAAGACTTTAATAGCTTTTCTTTTGTGCTTTGTATGTCTTTAAAATGAAGACCATTAATGATTTAGAAAAATTTCAAAAGGGAGGCCCAGCCAAGATGGCAGAGTAAAGGCAGTAACTTGCCCATCCTGTCCCCTAAACTGCTCCAAATTCCTTTAAATTTTATCTAAACAAATTTTAGAGCATGAAAATACCCAAAAGGTTGAGTAGAGTATTTTCCAACCAAAGGCAATTTAGAAGCTCAGCTGAAAAGGTGGGAGTCCAGAGGGCAGTCCCAGCCCTGATCTAGGCCTAACCTCTGAATCAGCTGCCATATTGGTGGCTTCCAGACTTCTCAGCTCAGAGACATCAAACAGGATCTGGAAGATCAGCAAAAAAGGTCTGTGGAACCAGAGTAGAAGGCTAGTACAATTCCAGCACAGGCCCAGCCCTGGCCCCAGCTCTGGCTGTACCCCAGCAATAGTGAGGCAGGATCTGTACATCAGCAGCAGTGCTGGAGGCTTCTGCACCTCTCAGCCAGGCACACCAGGGAGGGCTTGGAAGGTAGCAATGGGGTAGGAATCTGGTGTACAGTCCCAGTGTAGCCCCAGCTGGAGTCCCAGCCCCAGCAAGCATCCTAGATCTTTTTTTTTTTTATTTTTTAAAATTATTATTATAGTAACTTTTTATTGACAGAACCCATTCCAGGGTATTTTTTTTTACAACATTATCCCTTGCACTCACTTCTGTTCCGATTTTTCCCTCCCATCCTCCACCCCCTCCCCTAGATGGCAAGCAATCCTATATATGTTAAATATGTCATAGTATATCTTAGATACAATGTATGTGTGCAGATCCAAACAGTTTTCTTGTTGCAGAGGGAGAATTGGATTCAGAAGGTAAAAATTCTTGTTGCAGAGGGAGAATTGGATTCAGAAGGTAAAAATAACCCGGGAAGAAAAACAAAAATGCAAACAGTTTACATTCATTTCCCAGTGTTTTTTCTTTGGGTGTAGCTGCTTCTGTCCATCATTGATCAATTGAAACTGAATTAGGTCTCTTTGTCAAAGAAATCCACTTCCATCAGATTACAACTTCATACAGTATCATTGTTGATGTAGTATCTCCTTGGGGTATAAGCCCAGTAGAAACACTGCTGGATCAAAGAGTATGCACAATTTGATAACTTTTTGGGCATAATTCCAGATTGCTCTCCAGAATGGTTGGATTCGTTCACAACTCCACCACCAACAATGTATCAGTGTCCCAGTTTTCCCTCATCCCCTCCAACAATCATCATTATTTTTTCCTGTCATCTTAGCCAATCTGACAGGTGTGTAGTGGTATCTCAGAGTTGTCTTAATTAAGCACCCTAGATCTTACAGCTATATAGAGCGGGACAATCCTAACAGCTCCAGAACAAAAAAGAGGACTCGTGGTCAGATTCCTACAAGGGTTTCTGAAAACAGTTGCCCAAAGAAAACAACTGAAGTTTGGGACAGTGCACTCTCCACCCTGGAAACAGAGCCCTTCTTTAATAAAGAGTTTTATTAAAAGCAGAGTAATAGGCTAGGAAAATGAGCAGAAAACAAAAAAAGTTTCTGAGCATTGAAAGTTATTATGGTGACAGAGAATCAAAACACACATTCAGCAGAAGATAAGAAAGTTGAAGCATCTACATCTAAAGCGTCCAAGAAAAGTAAGAATTGGACTCAGGCCATGGACATCAAGTAAGATGCCATCTAGGGGAAGGGGTGAGGGGAACAGAGGGAAAAATCTGGAACACAAGGTTTTGCAAAGGTCATTGCTGAAAAATTATCCATGCCATATGTTTTGAAAATAAAAAGCTATAATAAAAAGAAAGAAAATCAAGTAAGAGAAAAAGGGAAAATTAGGGGAAGAATTGAGAGAGGTACAAAAAGAAATACAAAAAGCTAATATAAGGAGAAGAATGCCTTAAAAAAGCAAAATTGGCCAATTGGGAAAGAAGATACAAAAGCTCACTGAGGCAAGTAGTAATTCCTTAAAAAATAGAATTGAGCAAATGGAAGCTTAAGACTTCATGAGAAATCAAGATACAAAAAAAGCAAAAAAAAAAAAAAAAAAAAAGCAAAAGAAAAGAAAGAAAGAAAGGAAACAATAGGGGAAAAATGTGAAATATCTTATTGAAAAAACAATTGACATGGAAAATAAATCCAGGAGAGATAATTTTAAAATTATTAGTGTGTCGGCAACCCCTGATCAAAAAAAAAAAAAAAAAGAGCCTGGACATTATCTTTCCAGAAATTACCAAGGAAAACTGAATTGATATTCTAGAAAATTATTCTGAATGTAACTGGGAAAAATATTAAATAACACACCTCCCAAAAAGAAAAAAATACCACAATACTAATGAGGGTTCACAGCAATGAGGTTATTAATGATTTTTAGAAGAGTATGCAGAGAATTATTACAAATATGAAAAAAACTTCAAGCTTATCATTAACATGAACATGTGACTAATATGGGCAAAAGTCAATGTTAAGAGGAAGTAGGAAACACTGGTTATTTACAACAAAGAGGGCTTACTCCAAGATATATTACATTTGACAAGTGATATACACTTAGTAGTAAGAATGTGGTCGTCTCAATATATGAGTTGTCATAGACAACCTTTCTATGAAACTATTTGGATAATACAAAAATATCCATATGGGTATTTGGAAAATTGGCTTGTTGGAGTATGCTCTATATTGTATAGAATCGTAGCAATATACACATAGAACACAGAAGAATAACCAACTATATACTCTGGTGTCCAGCAATTAAGACCAATATAGATGAAAAAATGCAAATTTCCTTTATTGCTTGTAAGGAAACAAATAATTTCCAAATTATTGATTCATATTTTCTCTGTTTTGGGAAAACTGTTGAGCATGTGAGAGGATTAAGTAATAACTGAAGGCAATGATTTACTAACTGACTGTTAAATTCTCAGGCTCAAATTTATAGTATTATAACAAAAGTAAATGTTTATTCTGTGGAAATTTTTTTTTAAATTATTGCACAAATGTTTGAAACCTTTGAATCATTCTCTTGGTGGTTTTTTTTTTTTTTCATTTACTTTTCTAGCATGAGTTTAATAAACACCTACTGCCATCAAAATTTAAATTTATAAAGAAAAGTAGGGAAAATGATTGTATATGAGACTGTAAACTTTTTTGCATACATTTTCTACTTACAGCTTGTTTTATTGCATTTTAAATTTATAAATCCAATATTGCCTGCTTTTGTGTTTTTTCCTTAACTTTCTCTGCTCCCATGTATTTATATTGTGATAATTTTTCCTAATTTCTCTCTTTCATTCTTATAGCACTTCATTGCTGTTCTCTTTACCCCAACCTAAATTCTTCTCTTTTAATAAGTAATCAGTCATGCAAAAACAATTCTTCTTTATGCCATTCCTCTACATAGATTCTCTCCCTCCCTTTTCCTCCTACTCTAGCTCTCAAACTTAACCCTACTTTCCCCAAACCCTACTTTGCCTTTGAAGAAGGTAATCACATCATCATTACCATTTTTCTAAAGGACATTTAATTATTTTTCCTCTTAATCATCATTCAGTCTTTCTTATCCAAAACATTGCTCCCCAGTCACTAGCACCCCGTGTGTATTGTTTTAGTTTAGTAGAATGTACGCTCTTTGAAGGCAGGGAATGCCTTTTTTGCTTGCCTTGGTGTGTTTAGTTAATAGTAAGTATGTAATAAATGCTTTTATTCATTCATTCTGGAATCATGATGGGTCATTGATTTAATCCTAGCTAGAACTTAAATCTTTCACAGTTGTTTTTATTAATATTGTAGTAGTCATTGTATAAATTGTTTTGATTATTCTTATTTCATTCTGCATCAGAACATATAAATCCTCCCAGGTTTTCTAGTTATGTCTCATTCATTACATTTTATAATGCAACAGTTCTTCACTATATTGTATACCATATTTTTTTTCCCAGCAATTTCCAATTGATAAGCATCCACTTTGTTTTCATTTTTTTGTGAGGGAGGGGGCTGTGTAGTGGTGATGGTGGTGTTTTTTTTTTTTTTTTTTTTTTAACAGTACTCTAAAGTGGCGCTTTGTTTATATGGGTCCTTTTCTTCTTTCATGGATTTCTTTGGGGCATCAAAGTAGAATAGAAAGGTAGAATTTAGTGACTTTGTAAGTATTATTCCTGTTTTAGAATTGCTTTCTAAAATTCTTAAATTATTACACAGCTCCACCAACATTGCATTAATGTGCAGTTTTTGCAATAACTGCCTTTTTCCCATCTCTGCCAATCTCATGTAGGAGATAGAATTTGAGACTTGTTTGAATTTGCATTTATTTTATGATTTGGAACACTTTTTTTATGATTGTTGATATCTTGCTTTCCTTTTTTTTGGAGTATTCATATTCTTTATCTATTAATGAATCGTTTTTGTTTTTATATATTTGTATTAAGCCGTGGTTGACATCGCGGCAAATATGGGCTACAGAGGAGAAAGCGGTAAGTGTGTCTGAGATATAGTGTATTGCTAGAAATAGGCCTGTGAGGATTTGAATAATTAGGCATACTCCTAATAGGGATCCAAAGTTCCATCAGGCAGAGATATTAGATGGGGCAGGTAGGTCAATAAAGGAGTGGTTGATAATTTTTAGAAGGGGGTGTGTCTTTCGTATATTGATCATTAGTTTTTGTAGTTGAATTACAACAATGGTTTTTCAGGTCATAGGTTATGGTTTAAGTGTATATTGTATATACACTTGTATATATTGGATTTCAGAACACAGACATTTTCCTGTTTAAATTACTTTTTAATTCTAACTGCAAAAAAATTTTTTCCCTTTTTTAAAATTCCCTTTTCATTCTAACTTTTATATAAATACTTTTCAAATTTACGTAATTAAAATTGGACAAATTTATTTTACTGGCTTGTTTAGTCAAGAATTCCTCTCCTATCCATAATTATAAAAGGTATCTCTTCCTTGCTCTTTACATTTGTTTGGGATGTGATCTTTAGATCTAGATTACATATCAATTTGGAACTTTTTGTGATATAGAATCTAAAATATTGATCTAAACCTATTTGATTGATATTTGCTGATCCATGTCTGTTTTGTTGATATAGTGAATCCTTACTCCAATAGTTGGAGCTCTTGGATTTATCAAATGTTATATATTTTATGTCTCTGATTTTATGTCATTTTTACTTTATCTGTCTCACTGATCAATTTTTATATTTTATTTATATGTATATACATACATTTAATCAATACCAAATTGTTTAGATTCTTAGAACTTTTTAGGATTGAGTTCTTTTAGTGCTAACATATCTTATAATGCTAGACTGGGCCATTCCTGCCCAATTTTTTCATTATTTTCCTTAAAATTCTTTCCCTATTGTTATTCTTTATATATTTTCTTATTATTTTTCTAAATCTATACAATAAATAGTTTGATATTAATAATTTGATATGACACTGAATCTGCAAATTAATCTTGGGGGTATAGTCATTTTTATCATTTTGTCATGAAGAATCAGTGTCCAATTATTTGTCTTTTTTTTTTTCTCAAAAGATTGTTCTGTAGTTTTATTCACATAATTCTCCTCTGTGTTTTGGTAACAAGCCTCCTAGGTATTTTATGTGTTCTGTAGTTATTTTTTGTGGAATTTCTTTTTCTTCCTATTGGGTTTTGTTCATAAATCAGAAAGAATGATTTTCTTAATCCATTTTATAGCATGGAACTTTAATGAGCTTTCTGTTTTCGTTTAATTTTTTAGTTGACACACTTTGATTCCCTAAACAGTATACCAACTAGCTGCCTATGGTTCCCTATGATTCCCCAAATAAACTATCATATTCTTATCTATATCAAATGTGCCACCACTTCTCCACTTTCCCACATTCTAACTTCAGTATTAAACTTGACTCCTCATCTTTGTCATCCACATATCAAATCATTTGCCAAATCTTTTTTTCTTTTTTCTTTCCTTTTTTTTTTTTTTTTTTTAACATCTGTACCACTCTCACATCTAATATCTTGTCTCTACTCACACGCAGTTATCATAGGTCACCCCATCCCTTCTTACCCGAGTTACTGCAACATCCTTCTTTGGGGCTTCTCTGTGTTACATATGTCGCATTTCACATAGCTGTAAAAATGATTTTCCTAAAATACAGTTCTGGCTATGAATCTGCAGTGGTTTCCTATTGCCTCTAGGACTAAATTAAACTCCTCTGGCTTTTAAGTTCTTTCACATCATGATCTTAACTATTGTTGTTTCTTTTGTTTTCAAAGAGGACCAATGACATTGCAAGTGCGATCTTGACTTCTGCCTTTATTGTATTATTAATTTTGATTTTGCTTGTCCTGTGTTTATTCTTTTGGTTGTTTTTGTTTTGTTTTGTCTTTACCAAAACTAAAATATCTAGCTGGGTGTCTTTACTTTTAATCATATGGAAAAGTCTTCTGACTTAAAAAAAAAAAAAAAAAAGTTTGTTCTTGGATGTAGATAATTACTTTAGTTTAAAAAGTTTTATATATTTCTTTGATGCCTAGTGTTTTTAATAGATATAGTGCTGTATTTTGTCATAACTTTTCACCATCTATTGATATAATGTGGCTTTGAAATGTTTATATTGTTAACTTATTTTATTAATAGTTTCCTTTATGTTAAAGCAATTCTATTTCTTTATATAACCTAATCTATTCCTTTTTTATGACTCTTAATTCTTTTATAAATTTAATACTATATCACCTTTCTAATATGCTTGTTGTAATATACTTGATAATTTTTTAAAATTACATTGTTATTACTTAGGGATGTGTGCTTGTAATTTTCTTTATCTGATTATCTCTCTCTGTTCTAGCTATCAAGATGATATTTATATCATAGAAATCTTAAGGATGTCTTATTTTTTTATTATCAAAGTTTATGTAGTGTTGACATTAGTTGTTGGAATGTTTGATAGAATTCGCTTGTGAATATATATAGTCTTGTTTTTTTTTCATTGACAGGTCATTTATGGCTTATATAGTTTCAATCTCTGATATTGGATTATTTACATAATATATTTCTTTTGTTAATCATTGTATTTTATGTTTTATGAGCATTGATAAATTTATTCTGTTATCAATTTTGATAGGTAGTTAGTTGGGCAAAATAATTTCTTTTTAAAAGATAAATTCTATTGATATTCTTTTTTTTTAACCTAGCCAAAATGCCCCACATTATTCTGCCATTCTTTATATATATATATATATTTTAAAACCTAAAGATAGAGATGACTCAGCAACACTTATCATTACATCTAAAAAAGAAAAAAACTTAAAATGTAAACAATGTACCATAGTAGTAGACTTCACAGCTTTGCAAAGCAAGGCACTACTCTTTGGGGCCTATGTTTTTTCTTCGTTATTTTATAAGATTTGGTTTTGATTGTTTTATGATTTTTCTGTTTACATTGCTGGATTCATTATATATATTGTTGTCTTGGCTATATTTCACTCAGCTTCAATTCATGTATATCTTTACGTGCTTCTTTGTTTTCATTATTTGAATTTCTTGTAGCACAGTAATATTCCATTACATTTGTGTACCAAAATGCCATTCTCCAGTTGGTAGGCCTTTGCTTTGTTTCCAATGTTTTACTGTCATAAGAAGTGCTCCACAAATATTTTGGTGTCTATAAGGGCTGTCTTTTTATCAAGGATGGCCTTAGGGTATCTGTTTATAGTTCTAGAATCTTTGGTCAAAGAGTCTGAGCATTTTAATTATTTTATTTGCATAAATCCAAATTGCTTTCCAATATAATACACTGATGTACAGCTCCACAAACAATGCTCTAGTGTTCCTGTCTTCCCTCAATCTTTTCAAACTTGACTTTGCCATCTTTGTCAGTGTTGTCCATTTGCAGTGTAAGAAATGAAGGCTCAAGTTGATTTTGACTTGTATTTCTCTTATTAGTTATATGTAGCATTCCTTCATTTGGAGATCCTTTTGTAGTTTTTCTTTTGATAACTTTTCGTTTATTAAAATTTTTTAAACTATCCTTTGACTAATTTTCTGCCTTTTAAAATTTTTAGATATTGTATATATGTTTTGTTAAGTATACAGTCTCACAATTGTGAAAGGTATCTGATCCATTTCTCTTATTCTTGTTTGTATTTAGAATTTGTAGTGGATTGTGGGATAAGATGTCAGCTAACACTATTTTGCCAGATTCCTTTCTAGTTTTCCTAGTTGTTTTCATCACAAAGGGATTTTTTTTTTGAATAATTTGTTTTCCACTTTATTTTTATGAATTCATTGTTTCTGATTCTTCCTTTTCTTAATCTGTTTCATTGACCTACTTATGTTCACTAATACTAAATGGCTTTGATATCTATTTCTCCCTTTATCCCTGCCTCTTTTTTTTTTAAATTTCTCTTTATCATCCTAGATATTTTGTTTTTCTTAATGAATTTTGTTATTATAGTATTATCAGTTTTATTGTGTTGTGGTACTAGAACCTGGCCTTGATGACTGATTATTCCCCCACCTATCTGCATTTTTTTTAAAATTTCTTATAGAGCACGTTGTGGTTGATTCAAAAAAATATTTTTGTATGATTGATAGAGTGATTCCAAAATATTTCATAAATTTTGTTTTTTGGCATGGTATTTTCCTTTCATTTGCCATTGTTTTATTATTGGGAATTGCTATTAATTTTGAGAATATTTTCTAACTTCAATTTCTAACTTCATTTGTTTTCTCCTCATAAGTATATTTAGTATTAGAGGATAAATATTTTCAAATACAGCAATTCATAAAGGTAATTAATGAGGTATGGTGATCAATAGTAGATGCAAGAGCTCATCATTATAGAGAACTCATTCCATTAATGCAGATTACAAGTCATCTAAATCTTATACTGTGTAATTCTTATCTGTGTATTTCCATAA
This sequence comes from Sarcophilus harrisii, assembly GCF_902635505.1. NCBI lineage: Eukaryota > Metazoa > Chordata > Mammalia > Dasyuromorphia > Dasyuridae > Sarcophilus > Sarcophilus harrisii. Next base: position 150,017,844 of record NC_045427.1, read on the forward strand.
ATCTGTGTGAACCAATCAGCTATTCTGTAGGTAGTCTCTTTATTGTTTGTTTGTTTGTTTGTTTTTAATATTTCATGATACCAGTTCAATACATGAATTTTTCCTTCTATTATACTTTAGGATGTGATTTTATTGGTATGGCCTGAATGATGAAATTCCCTTTATCAATTCAAGTTGACACCTTCTTGACACCTAATCATTTAAAATAATTAACTAGATGTGAGTTGTCATATATAGTGTATATCACTGAGAAGTTAAGTAACTTTTCCAGTGTCATACAGCTAAGAGGTTTCAGAAGTGAGACTTGAATGTAGAATTTCCTGGTTTCAAGGTTGGAAGTCTCCAAGGTATACCTTGAATAATTTTTTGCTTCTTTTGTTTCTCCACTAGATTATAAACTTCATGAGGACAGAGATAAATCTTTTGCCTCTTTTTGTATCCCCAGCACTTAACACAGCACCTGGCACATAGTAGGCACTCAATAAATATTTGATTGATTATAACATGTCATTGTTGGTGAATTAGAACTAAAACCCATCCAACCAAAAAACCTATGAAAAACCAAAATTTATTTTAGTAAATTTTTCAAAGCTTTTTTTTCCTGAGGTATAAAAAATTTTCTATTTTCTATTTATTTTTTTTTTATTCTACAGGCCCCACGCTCAGAAGCTCACACCATTCTGGGTTCTCTTGTTTGTTTTCCCAACATTTATACAAAAATTCCATTACTTCAGTCAGTTCCTGAAATCGATGGAGTTGTTACTGGATCTGAAGACATCAAAGTAAATTAAAATATGGATATCCTTTTTAAATTTTCTAAAATATGACCTTTGATTAACATAATTAGATATGTTGTTATCACGTTATGCTATTAAAAACTCATTAAAAAAAAAGGGAGAGTTTTTAAAATAAGCTAACTAATAGTTTTACTACTGAAATGTTTCATGACAATTTGCAGACCTCCATTTTATCTAATGTTAAGCAATGATTGGTAGTTAAACTTGAAGATTTTTTTTTCTCTGTAGTTTTTTATTGTTGTTCTTTTGATTATGACTGTTTCTTTTTTCTTGAGCATCTCTAATTGTATACTCTGGCGTCAGCAGTCAAACAAATCAGTAACAATTGAATGAGAATAAAATTCACCTTTTTATTTTTAAAAATAATTTCAAAAGTAAAAATGTTTTTAAAAATATAAAAGGCAAATTGTTTGGGGGGCACTTAAGGGAAAGGAAGCTTTTTTCCTTGTTCTTTAAAAAAACCTTTTTCTGTAACACAAATTCTACAAAAACTTTGGTTTATAAATATAATAAATCTTAAAGATATATTCTTTTTTCATCTAATGTAAAAATAAATATTTTGCAACTGAATTTTATCATAATCTTAATTTCTTCACATATTTATATCTCTGTACACCTTGTTATTCTCCCATTTACAAAGGCCATACTTAAATTTATATATTTAGGCTACTTCTTCTACCTCAAGCCCTTTATGAATTCTTTCTAAAGTTCCTAGTATTATAGTGGTTGCCTGGAAAATAGTAAATTATATCTGATTAAAAGCAAAACAAAACAAAACAAAAAACTCCTTTGATGCAAAGCTTCCCCCCTGCCCTTTTATTTTGTGTTTTAGCATTACCTCATAAATATTTTACTGAAGAATGCAACAGATGAGCCATGTGAAGGTGCAAGGTAAATGTCAAATAGAAGGTAAACTATTTAGACTTTTAAGCTAGAAAATCAGTATATAAACATTTTCGTGTGAAATAGCTTGTTTGGCTAAAAACAGTTCATTTAAGTATAGTTAAAAATATTTTAAGTAACTTCTTGTAAGATGACGTATTTGGCCTGTAACATTGATTCAATATATCAAGTTAAATTTAAAAATTTTGTATATCCTTTTTGAAAATTGTTTCTTTATTAAATTGTGACATGTAATTTTTAAAGCAATTAACTGACAAAGGAAATTTATTTAACTTTTTCCAAAGAATGGCTTTAAAAAAACAATATTTCCTTTATTATTTTATTGATTGAATATATTCAAGGAATCTTTAACTTAATGAGTAAACAGTGAGCTATGTTCTTTTATTCATTACTAAAGGATAAAGAAAGTAAGTAATATCTCTAAAGACTGCATTAATCAGAAGAGACAATGATACTGGGATAATTTACTTAAACATTGAGGTTAACATTTATTAGTATGACATGAAAGCATTTCTTTCTTAAGCAACCTTTTTTTTGCCTAGAGAATATAATAATGAGGGTAATAGAAATGTGGTTATAATTGTTGAGATAAGAAATGCAAAATAAATGAAAAAGTCCTAAATGATGAAAATGTATCCACAAAGTAGTAGAAGATACATCTTTCTTTAAGTGATGATCTAAAAAGATTAATTCCTAAAATGATTACTGTATATACCCAATGGGAGATTTTTCTTCAACATCAGTGGTTTGGGACTTGTGTAGACTATTAAATGCAAAGATTGGCAAGAATGATGAAATTAGGAAGCTAGAATAACTAGTCAGAAGATTCAACCTCATACTCCTTATGCAATGTATATATTGCTTTTCAGATTTCTGTGGGAAGTAAAGAACATCAGATTTTAAATGAATATTTAAATAGTGTAAAATAGTAGGGAAACATTTTTTGATTGAATAATAGTAATTTGGATTTGGTTGGATCTGTTTTTAATTGGTATAGAGAACTTTTGATTAGAAAACTTCCTGACCACTGCATATTGGCAGCTGTCCTGCAATTTGCATGTAGTTTAATGCAAGTCATAGGTGACTTGACCCAAGGATCATTGATTCAATAAGTATCAGAGGCAGTCTTGAACCCAGGTCATCCCAACTAATAGGGTGTCTCTTTATCTAATATAACATGTTCTCTCAGATTCAACATGGGTAAAATTCAGTGTAATATAAGACATAGCTTTTTGAAAGATTGGTAAGAGAAATAGGGCAAAATAACAATTGATGTGGGCATGAAAAATAGCTATGCTGTTATGTAAGGCTTTTCTTTATTATGCTTCAGAGAAAGAGATATGAAAAATTTGTACAATGAAAATTCAAGGGTAGTTTTAGGAGGTATATTAAATTTTAATAGGCAAAGTGATAATAAATAACAAAAAAATAAAATGATTAATGCAAGTTTCTAAGAAATGAAAAACCCATTCTTATGGTGTTTGGCAACCAGGATAGTATATATTCACAATTGACATCTTCATAGCAAAAAATAATATTTGTATTGATATTCTAATGAATATTCTCTGTTGTATTTAAAAATGTGTGAGGAAAAATAAAGATATTTCAGATTATTTCTACATAGTTGAGGAAACTTAGAAAAGGACAGTAAATGATATAAAAAAACTGTGAATAGGTTTCTAACTGATGCATATTCTTCTGGTTTGAACAATTTGAGTGTGAGTTGAAGTAAATTACAAATTTTTTATGATATTATAGAATTATGGAAAAGGAAAAAATTTGAAAGAACAATTTCCAGAAAGTAAGATTTAAAAGCAATAATTAATAAAAATTACCAGAAAGAATACTATGAAAATTATTTATGAAACAAGGTATGAAGTAGATAAAATATTTATTGGGCAAGACAGAAGGAAAAATTCAGGGTTACAAGTACAATCCAATCCACGTATAATACTGTAGTTGAATTAGATTAATGCTAATTTTGTAAGCTATTTGGATCATTTTAGGCTTTTTGATTGAATTTATGTTATTTTTATATTTGGAGAATATTAGAAAGAGTTTCTCTAATATATTCAATATATTTTACTATATTTAAATAAAGGTATGGCTGATTAAGAAAGTTAAATTTAATGAGCTGCTTAAATTGAAAAAGGAACCCCAAACAATATAAAAACTGAACATAATGTATCATTCTCAAATGTGACATGTAGAATCTAGCAGATAAATAATGTCTATGAATAAAAAGTGGTTAAATGTACTACTAGTTTTCCAAATAATAGTTTGAAGTTTCTTTTAAATCTTAAAGGCATTGGGTATTAGAACAAACCTTTGAATTTACTTTGTAAGGATGAAGACTAAATCCATTATTAAAATGAAAATTTCTTAGTCACTAACAAAGAAAATAAGTCAATATATTAAACCAAAGGATTTGAAATGATTTTGTAGGTAATGATTTTTAAAGGACAGTGTTGCTTGAAGAAAAAGCTTTTCTATATCTTAAGTCTTTTAGCCTTCTGAAATGTACTTTGAATTTTAGTTTCATTAAAATTTTAATCTAAAGAGAACATAATGTTTTGATGTTTGTGAAGATTTTATAACTTAAAGGAGAACTTCCAAAAAAGAAGCTTTTGAGACTTTTAAAAAAATTATATTTGAAATAAATTTTGTCATACATGTCAAAATATATTGAACATATGTTTCTTCTAAGATATTTTAATGTGTATTATGAATATATAACATTTTCCCCACCGTATTTATGTGGTAAAAAGAGCCAAATTTTGTATCCTATAGGAAAGCAGTTTACAGAGAGGACTTTATTTCTGTTTTTTATTTCATATAAACATATTAAAACATACCATTAATAGTTTGCAAGTTTCATAAAGAATTTTTCCTTTTTTTAAAGATGTATTTCTGTATGCTGCCTTGGACTTTGGATATGTGAAGAGCTTATTCAGTGTACAAACCATCCAAAAGTAAAGGCTGCAATCAATGTTATAGGCGTAACTTTAAAGGTATTCATTCATGATTTTAATATAAAATTAAAGTGTTTTCTATATATTAAAAATTCACTTGTAATTTGAATTGGGTCAGATTTTTCTTACTAAGAGCCCAATGTATTGTTTGTTGTTCACTTTTTTCCATACTTCCCTTCCCCCCAACAATTTACAAAACATGCAAAACACAAAAGGTAGCTAAAGTAGCACTTATATTTGTTTTTTTTTTTTTGTTTTTTTGTTTTTTTTTTTAAATTTAATAGCCTTTTATTTACAGGATATATACATGGGTAACTTTACAGCATTAACAATTGCCAAACCTCTTGTTCCAATTTTTCACCTCTTACCCCCCCACCCCCTCCCCTAAATGTCAGGATGACCAGTAGATGTTAAAATATATTAAAATATAACTTAGATACACAATAAGTATACATGACCAAAACATTATTTTGCTGTACAAAAAGAATCAGACTCTGAATTATTGTACAATTGGCTTGTGAAGGAAATCAAAAATGCAGGTGGTAGCACTTATATTTGTCCTCTGATTCTTTCATCTACTACTTCCTTAGGAGGTAAAGCCCTTATTGGCAATTCTCAGATGACTTTGAGAAGTCCTAACTCCTATATTAGTACTTGAGTAAAAGAGGTAAATAAAAGGGACAACAGCAAAAATTTTTAAAGTATAGATCATTTTTGAGTAAAGTAATCATGATTTAGAAATTGTCTTACTGAGATTAGTCATATGCACATACCTTTACATATTGTAGAATTTCAAAATTCTTATTATATTATTGGAACTAAAAAAAAATAAAACAATCATCACATCTAGTACAGCTGTGTTTCAGAAGATATTTCAAATTTCTTAAAGAAGGATATTTCAATGCTAATGGTAATGCCAGGCATTTTGCTAAGCATTATGGGTACAAAGAAAGGCACAAAATAATTTCTTAAGAGCTCAAACAATTATGTTTAAACAAGCTATCTACAGGTTAAAGTAGAGGTCAGTAAAAAAATGATACAGAATTTAAGCAATATTAGGAAAAGCTATTTGCAAAAGGCTAGATTTTAGGTGGAACATAAAGGAAGCCAGGAGATGGACATAAAAAGGCAAAAAATTCCAGGAAGACAGGACAGCTAATGAAAATGCTCAGACTTTGGCAATTTTGTGTATAAAACGGTTAGGAAGCTAGTGTTTTTTTGATTCAAGAACATTTAGTAGGGTATAAGGTATAAGAAGAATGGAAGGGAGTGGAAAGGAGCAGGTTTTGAAGGGTATTGAATACCAGAGGTTTTTTGAATAGGAGAGTGATATGCTCAGACCTTAAGTTTAAGGAATATCAACTTAGCAGCTATGTGGAATATGGGTTAGAAAAGGAAATTACTGGATGCAGAAGAGACTTCAATTACTATTGCAGTAGTCCACAGTAAAAGTAATATGGGCCTGGAAAAGTATTGTGTTCTAAGTAGGAAATAGAGGTTGGAAGCAAGATTTTAAAGGTTGAAATTGGCAAGAATTTTCAATTGAATGGATATGAAGTGTAAGTGAATAGGAAGAGATGGTGATAATTCTTATATTAAGTGGCGAATTTAAGAGGAAAGGTAATGATTTGTATTTTGAACATATTGAGTTTGAAATTTCTGTGGGGCATGGGAGATATTGAGGAGGATTTTGAACATTTGGAAATGTGAGACTGAAATTCAGGAGAGATGAAGGCTGCACATGGACTTTGGGAAGTCTTGCCTAGAACTGATAGTTCAATTAAAAAAACAAAATGAGAACATGAGTCCCAGGTTAAGAGCATTTGCTTCAATTACAAAGTAAATATTAATCATATATGAAAATATAACTGCATAGTTTGCACATACACCAGTATATTTAAACCAGCACTTTTTGTGATAGCAAAAAATTAGAAACAAAATAGAAGACCCCTGATTGCACATAAGTTAAATAAAATTCCAATACCTGAATGTAATGGAATATAACTAAGCTGTAAGAAATGACAAATATGATCAAAATAGAGAAGCATGGAAAGACTTCTATTACTTGATAGCTGAGTCAAGACAAAAAAGCCGAGTCAAGAAAATAATATATATAATGACTACTTCAATGTAAAGAGGAAAAAAAACACAAAACAATCAAAAGTGAAAGTCACAAAATGAGAAAGAATAAGTGTGGCTCCTAAGAAGAGCTAAGAGAAGAATTCTCATTTCACTCTTTTGAGGAAGTGTGGTACACTTCACATATTTTAGATGTTTTTCAATGTATGTGTCAGTTTGCTATTTTTTTTCCTTAAAAACATTTTTATATGGGATAGTTTTCTTAGTGTACAGGAGAACATACAGTGAGAAAAATTTTGGTAATATCAAAAATATCAAAACAAAAATTTTAAAGGATAATTATCTGTAAAGCTCAAATGTCTTTTCCAAAAACATACATTTTAAAATTCAAGCTTAATAAAATAAAATGTCAAATTTGCTGTAGAAAAATCATGAAATATATTATTCATATAATTCAAATCTGAATTTATACACTGACCCCTAATAAATTATATAGCAGATAATACCCACTAACCCCATTATATTAAAAAAAAAAAACTCAGAAAAAAAGGATTTCACTGCTGGAATATTTTGAGTGACATTATTCATACTGCCTTGGGCTTAAACATTTGTGGGGGAAAAAATGTAGCCAGGACTTACTAGAACAAGTCTACATATCTATTACTAAACACAAGGAGGCCATAATTTTTAGCACTACATAGAAAGCATAGTTATAAAAGAAGAAGCAACCTTAAAAATCATTTAAGTCCAACTCCTTCATTTTATAAATGAGAAAAGTGAGGTGCAAAAATGCAGAGATTTCATTACTTGCTTAAGATCACCAAAGGAAAAGGACCGAAACCAAGACAAACTCAGGTCCTTAAGTTCCACACCCAGTGCTCTTGTCACTATATCACAATATCTCTCAACATAAAGTACCCATGAGATGAAGGACAAGATTTAGTTCATTTGCAGTGTCTTCTGTTCTTACCATCTGATTGAAGCTGCTTATTCTAACATTGTTAGAGTTATCATTATTATAATTGGTTTTTCTAAGTCCTTGTTATTCTTGCTCTTTCTTCAGTTTCCCATTGTTAATGACTTCCTTTTTTTTTTTCTGGATTCTCATTTCTCCCTAATATGCCATATCTCATACACACACACACAGAGTAAATAGAGCCAAATTATATCTAATATCATTATTTTATGGGCCAACATTATCTTGGAAAAGAATAAAGCTATTTCCCCCTGTGCCAAGAAATATATAAATGTCTTAAACAGTAAAAAGATTCTCACTAATTGTATATTTATATTTGTGTATGTATTTACTTTTATGAGACTGATTTTAGTATTTCTTTTCTTTTATAGTTTCCTAATAAGGTGGTGGCTCAGGTAGCTTGTGATATCCTTCAGTTGCTCGTGTCCTATTGGGAAAAGCTTCAGAAATATGACAACTCTTTGCCACGGAAAATTACTGAAGTAGGTCTACTTTTTGCATTGTTAAGATATAACTGTTTACTTTTTATGTTGTATTTTGTAATACTCAAGACATACAAACTGATGGAGAGAAAAAGGGATTAAATAATTTTCACAGATGAAAAGGACAGCATGAATGATCTAGTCCAATCCATACAAGAGAAAACATTCCTTCTATAACATACATCAGTAGTAGTCAGATATACTTTGTCTTAAAGACTTGGAGAGAGGGATTAAAATTCATTAAGCTCTAACTCAATTTGATTCTGGTTAGTAATAAAGGAAGTAGTCACTAGTGGAAGACAGTTCTTATACTAACAAAATTTAGAAGACAACTAAAACAAATTCAGTTTTTGAACTTTTGTAAATACATCCTTATACTTACTGAAAGCAGTTTGGATGGTACCAGCAAAGAATTGATTGGATGCCTCTTCTTGAGGAGATTTCCTTATTATCCAAAGAATGCAACTTTTCATTTTTTCTGGAAAAAAATTTCCTACAGTAAATTTAGTTGCTTCATTATAACAGAATTAGTTGAGGAATATCAATTTTTCAAATGGGGAAGGACTACAATAGCTATTTAGTACAACCCCTTCCTGACAAAGAATTTTATTCTCTACAACATGAAAAAATGGTCATGAAACTTTTGATGACTTCTAATTTTGGGGAAACCATTGCCTCTTGAGAAAGAGCCCATTACACATTTGGATAGCTCTGATTATTAGCATGATTTTCCTTATCATCTTCCTAAATGTGGATTTTCATTTATACTTTTGCCCATTGCATCTAGCTGTGACCTAGCAGAGCAAGTGTAATCACTGCTCCAGGTGACAAATTTAAAAAATTTTAACAAATAATTATTATGTCCTATCAGGTCTTTTCCTTATTTAACATTCCCACAAGCCCTTCAATCCTGATTTCCCTCCTTTGCACACTCCCCAATTTATAACATTCCGCCTAATTTGTGGTGTCCAGAATTTGTGCCCAACCCAATATACCAGACCAGTCAGTCAGTGCAGTTTAGAGGAAAATAATTACCTCTTTATCCCTCGAAGTGGTACAATACAGTTTAATATTACATTATTTTTTCTTGCCTTTCATCACGTAGTTGAATCAGTAATTCAGTAAAACTTTCATATGATTTTCATGCAGGCTTAGACATACTTTCCCTTATCTTGTGTTTATGCCATTGATTTTTATAAAAATCCATTTGAAAGACTATATTTGTCCCAATTAAATTTTACTTTATTCAGTTTGGCCAATTACCTACTAGAATCTTTTTAGATCTTGTGACTCAGTGTGTTAAGCACGATTCTCAAATATTTTTGTTTGCAAATGTGATACATCTTCAATATATACCTTTAATCAAGTCACTGATAAAAATGTTAAAACTCCTACTTTTGTGATTGGCTAGATTCATATGTGCTTAATCTGAAGAAATCTCCTCAAGCCCAAATACACATTGCTATCAGGTACCTGGTAATTAAAATCAGCTTCAGATTTTGTTGATTTCTGGTAATTACTAAATGATACAGTGTTCTAAGGTTCTCTCTCTCTCTCTCTCTTCTCTCTCACTCTTTCACACTCTCTCTCACACTCTGTCACATATATGCTGTTCGAATTCTCATAATTTATACACATTTCCCTAAATTCTCTCCTTCCTTGTATAACTTTCTTTTAGGGGAAGTAAGTTTGCAAGGAATTTGGTTTTCTTATGAATGTCTTTTTTTTTTTTTTTTAAACCTTTAAATTCCAAAGTGTTATTCTGGTTTGCAGATCCTTGTGGCCACAATTGCATTTCTTTTACCAAGTGCTGAATACTCTTCAGTAGAAACAGATAAAAAGGTAGGTAATATTACTATATTCATAGAAATCTTTCTACAGTTACATACAAATGCAGCATTATTTATGCTGAAGAATGACAAGAATTGTGTCATAAATAATTGTGTATTTCTTCTATAGTTTATTGTTTCTCTTTTACTGTGCTTGTTGGATTGGTGCATGGCATTGCCAATGAAAACCCTGATGCATCAAGTATCTACTGTTCTTGAAGATCAGCATTCATCTAGAGCCCCTTTACTAGATTACATTTATAGGGTAAGTTGATGATTTTCTTTGGAACTTTTAATTATTCTGAGAGTCTTAACATAGAATCTCCCATGTCTGGAATGCTCTCTCTCCTCATCTTCATCTCCAAGCTCAAGTTCCTGATATAATCTTACTTTATATGGAGCCTAATCTCTCTTAATTCTACTTCTGTTCCTCTGTTGATTATTTCTTATTTATCCTGTATATAGCTTATTTGTGCATAGTTGTTTACCTATTGATTTCTCCATTAGATATTTAGCTCCTTGAGGTCAGGTTCTGTCTTTCCTTTCTTTGTATTCCCAGTATTCAACAAAGTGTTTAACCCAGACTAGATACTAAATATTTATATGTTGACTGGCTATTGAAATACTCGTTTTAGTTGATGTATTTTAAGGACAGGATAAAAATATTTCATTTTCTTACCTAAATCTTTGAAAATTCAATTAGATTCAGAGTAACTAAATTAGAATCTTATTAATTCCCTATTGTTCCTGTGGTTATAATGCACATAAACTTATATCTTTGATACAAACCAAATTAACTAAATGAAAAGCTATTTTACATTGCTTTAAGTAAACAAGCATTTATTAAACCCTTATGTACAAGGCACTATTTAAGTACTCAATTATTTCTCTAAAATAATATTTTGCTTATAAGGATAGCTTTAATGACATGACTGATTACCTTTTTGGGTAAAATTGGCCTTGATACCAGTTTATTTTTATTGGATAGATTTTCTTTCATTTTAACTAATAATAATGACTTTTCAATGATAGTAAATGAATTACATATGCTAAGTGTTGCTTTAACAGTATTACACTGTCTTCTTAGCTATACTTTACCCAGTGCTGTTCTTATGATTTTAGTTAGTTACACAATTTTATATCTAAACTCTCCAAAGAAAATGTGTAGCACATTATCAGTCTTACAGTATGGAACTGTTTTAGACTTGAACATACCATGTTTAAATTTAAAATGTTTCTGTAGTATCTATTAAAGTATTATATATCTTTATTAAAACTTTATGCAAAAATGAATTTACTTAGGGTTTTTTTTTTCACTTTAGAATTTACAAAAGGAAATATATCAAAACTACCATATACATTCCTACCCAGTACTCAAAATGATTTTATGGATGTGATATTTGCATGGTTATATATATGTACAAAAATACAAAAAAAGAATACCTTTAATTATTCCCATTTTAAAAATAATACTTGATGTTCAGGGCGTTTAATCATGTAATAATAAGATTAATCCATTTTTTTGTATTTTAGATTGGGATCTTTTTAACATGCCTTTTTTCTTGATTTCATCAAATACATAAAAATTATCTCATAATGGATATTGTGTTTCTTGGACTGTGACTGAACTAGAAAGGCTTATAATATTTTTTTATCCTCTTTAGTTTAACTTTAATAATACTGACCTCCATTTCCACCCCATGGATGATTTCTTTCTATAGTACACTTGTACCACAAAACTTCTCTCTCAATATTCACATTCTGCTCTTATGTATCATCTTGTGACCAAATTTTCTTGCTCAGAAAACGTTTGTGTAGCATTTTTATTGCTCAGAGAATATATTTTTGGTGCTACATAAGGATTACTTGTAATTTAATTTTGTTTTCCTTTGAGCTTGCTGTACTTGTCACAAGATAATTTCACTAAGGTAAAAATTAGGCCTTTCTAATTGTTGTAAAGTAGGTTGTCTGCATAATGACCTTTTAATTTTTTAACCACATTCCTTAATCCCATTTTCTATTATATTTTTGTAGGTTTTGCACTGTTGTGTTTCTGGCTCAAGCACATATACTCAGCAAAGTCACTACACATTGACTCTGGCTGATCTTTCATCTTCTGATTATGATCCTTTTTTGCCACTGGCAAATGTACGGAATTCTGAGCCTGTACAGTATCATTCTTCAACAGAATTGGGGAACCTACTTACTGTTGCTGAAGGTGAGAAACTCCCCATTTCCAGGGACTTACCACATTATCAATTGTGGCGGGATAGAGTAGCAAAAGCAATGACTTTTCTTTTTACTGTTTCTCTACATCAGAATTGGATCAGGATCTTTCTCTCAATATTACCAGTATTGCAAGGATTTTAAAATTTTCATGCTCAGGGAATGTGTATTTGTTAGAGCTGGATCTTGTTTTTCCTTTATCTAGCTACCTTCTGTATCTAGAAGGTGGTATATAAATCCTTTTGTCTTTCTCCCCTTTTCTTTTATTCTTCCCCATATTCTTCTATAATTTTTAATTCATTCATACTGTACAAGAGAGGGATAGGAACTAAACCTATGATTTCATTGTTAAAAGGAACTCCTTGAGGAGAAACTCACTTTCCCTTATAAGCTGGCAATTTAGAGTCTTATAGAACCGTCTAGAGCATTGAGAATTTAATTAATTTGCCTAGGGTCACACAGCCAGTATGTGTCAAAAGATTTATTTGAATTCATTTTCGCCTGGCTTCAAATCTGGCTTTCTGTGTACTACAACATGCTGCCCCTCATGGGGGATAGAAAGTGTCTAATTGGAGATATAAAAATATTTTTTTAATTTAGTAAGCATTTATTAAGCATCAGATACTATGCCAAGTTAGGGATGATGAAAACAGTCCCTGCCTTCAAGGACCTTATTTTTTTTTCCAGTGTAATTTTATTCAAATTTTTTTATATTAATGGCTTTTTATTTTTTTTTTGAAATACATGCAAAGATAGTTTTCAACTCTCACCCTTGCAAAACCTTGTGTTCCAAATTTTTCTCCTTCCCTTCCTCCTCACCTCTCCATGAGACAGCAAGTTATCTAATATAGGTTAAACGTGCACTTTTTCTAAACATATTTCCACATTTAACATGCTGCACAAGAAAAATCAGATCAAAAGGGCAAAAAATAAGAAAGAACAAAAAATAAGAAAGCAAACAACAACAATAAAGGTGAAAATACTTTTCTGTGATCCACATTCAGTCCCCACAATCCTCTCTTTGGATTCAGATGGCTCTCTCCAACACAAATCTATTGAAATTGGCCTGAATCATCTACTTGTTGAAAAGAGCCAAGTCCATCAGAATTGATCATCATATAATTTTCCTCTTGCTGTGTACAATGTTCTCTTACACTTCACTCAGCATCAGTTCATGTAGGTCTCTCTGAAATCATCCTGCTGATTATTTCTTATAGAAAAATAATATTCTATAACATTCATATACCATAACTTAATCAGCCATTCTCCAATTGATGGGAATCCATCCAGTTTCCAATTCCTTGCCATTACAAAAAGAGCTGTTACAAACATTTTTGTACATGTGGGTCCTTTTCACTTTTTTTATGATCTCTTTGGGATGCAGGCCCAGTAGAGACATGTATCAAAGGATATGCACAGTTTTGTAGCCCTTTTGGCATTGTTCCAAATAAGCAGCTTATTTTGTACAAGGTGAAAGCAGCATGTACTAGATAAGAAAATAACATATGCAAAATAATTTCTGTGGAGAAAGGTGGTAGAAGTGGTTGTATTTGGCAGAATCAAGTTAAGTAAATGGAGAGTGATATTCTAAGAGGTATTGATGGATGAAAGTGAACATTCTATGTATAGTGACAACTTTCACAAAGGTTCAGAGAGGAGAGATAGTGTAGTGAACATGGCCAAACAATAAGGAGGCTCTTTTTGAATGTATGTGAAGGAATAATGAGTCTAGAAAATTTATAGCCAGATTATGAAGGACTCTAAGTGCCTAATGGAAGTTTATTTTGAATATAGGTGGAAGCCACTCAGGAATCTGCCTGAGCAAAGAAAGGACATGATCAGAACTGTTATAGAAATATAACTTTGGCATTATTATTATTAATTTGGCAATATTTTAATTTGGCAGCTATGTGGATTAGAGAGAAGACCCTGGAGGCAGGGACACTAATTAGGAAGCTATTGTAATCTCAATGGGAAATGATGAGGTTCTATGATAAGGTAATATTTGTGTGAGTAGAGAAATAGGAAAGGATACAAAAACCATGAATTTAATGTGAAGATTTGATTTACATTGAATATCTTTTTCCTCCTTAGCAAAATTTGCCATCATTATGTAGTCTTTGAAACTCAGGTTTATGAACTTCAATGAAAGAAACAAGAATTTCCCTTTACACTAAATCTAACTTAATTTTTCCTCAGAATATATATCCCCTCATTAATTTATGTGAGCTAAAATTTACCCAGTCGATAAATATAGTGTTTTACATAATCACATTTATACAGTTCACTGAAAAAAAGTGACTCAGTATTCTTTAGGAGCCTCTCTGAAATTTGATTCTTTAAAACCAGCATAAGCAATCCTAATGGGCCTAAGTCAGGTCAATAAAAGGTGCTACCTCATACATAATTCCATTAGTTTGTAATGTAACTCTGACTTAAAAATAAGTGTTTTATATATTTAACTGTTTTGAATCCAGCCACTTCTGAATCTCATTATTTACCTCTTCTCTCAACATCCTCTTCTTTTGATTTTTTTTTTAAATTGTATTCTTATCAGTTTTTCTTCAATTCTCATTCCACCACTTGTACTTTCTCCCATATATTCTCAATAGGATTAAGATATTTCCTTTCCCACTCTAGTAGAATTCCTGGTACTTGATTTATGTGTGCAGAAATAGAGCTTTCCTTCTGAGTTTTCACATTCTTTTCCCCTTCATTCTTTACCACTACAAGTAAAGGCAGTTGATTATCAGTTGACCGAGACAAGATTTTGTGATTTTTATTTTCTTCTGGCTTCATTAGAATTTGGGGAGAACTTGTTGTTCTGTAATGCTTGTATTATCCCTTTAATCTCAGAACTCTGAATCTAATTGGCTTTGTCACCAGAATATCATGCTATTGTTATCCAAAATGTTACCATTACAACTTTTTTGACAAGATAGGCATTTAAAAACATCGAATTTCAAAGGTAATAGAATAATGTTCCTTTGTAACTTCCTATTGATTCCAAATGCAGCTTTTGAATTATTTTCAATGTATGACTATGCTACCAATGAATATATGACTCTTCTACTAAGGATATACATTACAAACATCCTTACCACTGCATTTAAACATTTTAATGAATCCTTGTAGTAATGGATATTATACATGTACAAGTGCTTTTCCTGCATACATCAGCCCTTCTATGTTTTTTGTTCCATGGGATTCTTACCTATATCTATAAATCTTCCATAGAGTATCTTCCCAGCACTATATATTTTTGGTCTTTTAACATTTTCAAGATTATCAGTGTCACATCTACACTGTCATTCTCCTGTCCCTCAACCTCATTTTATAGCAAAACCATTCCAATTCTTTTTCTAATAATATTTTTTGTTGATATATGTTATGCAATTTCTTGTCCATGAATCATTGTGGATCATATATAGAAGCCTATGAATTTACACTACTTATAGATTTTTCATAGCAATCCATAATATTAACAGATCTAAAAGTTAGCAAACTTATTTTTTTAATTCCTTGACTATCACAGGGAGATTTTGTATTTAAAAAAAAGAAGAAGAAAGAGGGGATCAATGTTTCCCAATTACATTTAAAGATGCTTAAAAATGAAGAACTCTTATGTAACAAGTATTCCACCCAAATGCATATTTTGTGTTATTAAAAAAAAAACTGATGTTTCAAGACATGTTGAAGATAAATCAGTTTTGAATATTGGGGAAATTTGATTTTCCTTTAGAATATTTTAATAAGAGAGATTAATTAAATGTTACTAGGCAAAACATGATTCTGGGTCTTTAGGGCCTATACTACTGAACCAAAATGTAGATAGGCTCTCCAAAAATGGGCTTATTATACATCTCTTATTGGTTTCATCAGCAAGCATTAAAATGGAATTTTATCACAATCAACTTAATGATTGTGATATCTGATATGTCATTACTCTGATGGATCTACAATCTTATTGCTATGGATACTCCCTCTACCACTCCAGGCTGTAATCCAAACATGGTTTCTCATCCCATGTAACACTTACCCATGACATTCCATAAATCCTCTATAGATTGATATTTACCCAGTGAACTGAACATGGATCATGTGGAAATAAGTTTTGTATGATTTCACATGTATAATTAATATCGTATTGCTTGCCTTTTCAGTGGGGAAGAGAAGGGTCCAAAGGGAGGGAGAGAATTTGGAATTCAGAATGAGGTTTTCTTGACTCCATTACCAGCACTCTGTCTACTATGCTACCAGCTGCCAGAGATGAAGAGTGTATACATTTCAGATTTGAGGAACAACCTGTGCAAAGGTGATAGAATGTCACGAATGCAGAATAGCAAGTAAACCTCTTTGTCTAGAAGTTAGATCATGATAAAGAGAATGTTAGGCATTAAGTCTGGAGAGGTAGTCTAGAGTCATATTATGAAGGGTTTTTAACCCCAAACAGAAGAGCAGAATATTTTTTGTAAATCATTTATTAAGAAATTATAGTAAACTTAGCACAGTGCCCTACACATGGGAGATACTACATAAATGCTTATTTCCTCCCTCCCATTAGAGAACCACTAAAGCTGTTGAAGCAGAAGTGGCAAGGTTAGTGAGGACTATGCTTTGGAAATATCAGTTTGACAGCTACCTAGAGGCTGGATGAAATAAAGGGCAATTGGAATCAGTAAGATCAATTAGAAGGATACTGTACAATCCATGAAAAAGGTCATTAGGGCCTGTGCTAGGGTGGTGGTCTTGTGAATGAAAAAAAGGGACAAATGTGAACGAGCTATTTCCTTTACCATTTTGACTTAATCATTTCTCTTTAGTCGTTTAAAAACTGTTCCTTTTATTTGTTCTAAAACTGATCCCTCACTTCAGCAAGAGAATCCTCTCACATCTCCCTAATCAGTTACTATCTTACTCATAATAATTTTTCTGAACCTTTTCATCCCTCTTTAAACTTCTCATGGTCTTTCTTCTCCTTACCTTCTCTGCTGAGGACCTTGTTTCAGATTCCACTTTAAAAAAACTGAGGCTATTCACTAAGAATTCTTTATTTTTCCTCATATCATATCATTCAGATATTTTCTTCCATTATTTTTTCATTTCATCATTGTTGTACATAAAGAAAGACCACTCTCTTTGTCAAGTCAATCTATACTCTCCCACCCCCAGGAGACTCTTTACTCTGTCATCCCCAGTCTCTGATATATCTTTAATCTCTCTCTAGCTACTGACTCTTTCCCTCATCCCTACACATGCTCCATGTTTCCTCTACCCACAAAAATTCATTACTTGATTTGTCTCTTCTCTAGATATCATTCTATTTCTTCCCTCTCCTTTCTGTACCTAGACTTCTTTTTTAACAATAGCTTTTTATTTATCAAAACACATGTGAAGATAGTTTTCAAAATTCACCCTTGCAAAATCTTGTTCCAAATTTTTCTTCCTCCCTCCCATTTCCCCCCTTCTCTAGACAGCCAGTAATCAATAATAGTTTAAACATGTGCAATTCTTCTAAACATATTACCACATTTATCATGCTGCACAAGAAAAATCAAATCAAAAGAGGAAAAAATGAGAAAGAAAAAAACAGACAACAAAAAATCTTAAAATATTGTTTTGATCCATATTCAATTTCCATTTGTTCTCTCTGGATGTATTTGGTTCTCTTCATTACAAGTCTATTATGAGAAACCACTTCATTGTTGAAAAGCGCAAAGTCTAGCCATTATACATTTATACATGTATAAAGATCTCCTGGTTCTGCTTATTTCACTTTGAATCAGCTCATGTAAGTCTCTCCAGGCCTCTCTGAAATCATCCTGTTGATCATTTCTTACAGAACAATAATATTCCATAACATTCATATACCATAATTTGTTCATCCATTCCCAACTGATGGGCATCCACTCAATTTCCAGTTCCTTGCCACTACAAAAAGGGATGTGTAGCCAGACTTCTTGAGAAGGCCATCTATAGTTGGCTCCCATTGCATTTCTTCTCACTGTCTTATTAGCTCTACAATCTGGTTTCTGACTTAATGATTCTACCAAAAGTGAACTTTCCAAAGTTACCAGTGAACTCTGTATTGCCAAGTCTAATGGACTTTCCTCAGTCCTCCTCCTTCTTGACTTCTCTGTTGCCTTAGGCACAACACTGTTTCCCCCTGGTTTTTCTCCCAACTTTTACAATGCTATTTTTTAGTCTCCTTTTCTGGACCTTCATCCAGGTCATGGCCACTAACCATGTATGTCCCTCAAACTTTGCTCAAGTACTTTACTTCTTTTATTGTATTTTATTTGGTGATGGATTAGGTTTTTTTTTTTTGTTGTTGTTGTTGTTTTGTTTTTTAATTCAACAGTAGCCTTTAAGAAGATATTTCTCAGATCTGTTTATCCAGCTCTGACCTCCAGTCTTGCATCTCAAACTGGTTATCCCACGGACATCTTATCTTCAGTGTATGTGGAACTGAACTCTTCTCCTTTCCTCCAGACCCATGCAATTTTTTGTCATGATCCATCAATACCACCTTTGTAGTTGTCTCTTACGTGGATTCCTTTTTCTCTTCTGACATAGGCACAACTCCACTGTAGACCCCTGTCCCTTTGTGCCTAGGCTATCATATTAGCCTTCTGTTGGGTCTCCCTGCCTCCATTCTCCTCACTTTATGGTCCATCATCTGTTTATCTACAAAAGTCATCTTCGTAAAGTACACATCTGACCATGTTATCCCTCTAGTCAGAGAATTCCAATAGCTCTCAATTAATATAGCATTATTATTAGCTAAAAAATATTTTTATTTATTTATATAATTATATAATGTATATTTAAAATATTTTTTAAAAAGTTTAAAAAGAATATTAATAGCATCAATTAAATCCTCTTTCACTTCTGGACTTTTTCATAAACTGACTCCTTCCCTGTGCAGTCTTTTTATATTTATTCTTCTCTATCATATAGTCCTCTTTAGGTTTTCTTCTTTTCTTCTTTAGCCATTCTTTTCTTATTCCTGTCTAGGTTCTCTTAAGAGCCAGTGACATGGAACCCCTTTCTCTTCTTGGGCATAAAACTTTCCATCTCCTAACCCCATGCATTTTCACTTATTTCCTATGCCTGGAATTTTCTCTCACCTTGACTCTGCCTCCAGTTTTCCCTGTTTGTATTTCAAGTCTCAGCTAACATCCCATCTTCTTAAAGAAGCATGTATTGATCCTTCTTTCTTTCTTTTTTTTTTTTTTTTTTTTTGAGTGAGGCAATTGGGGTTAAGTGACTTACCCAGGATCACACAGCTAGGAAATATTCACTGTCTGAGGCCAGATTTGAACTTAGGTCCTCTAGTCTTCAAGGCCGTGTTCTATTCACTGCACCATCTACCTGCCCTATTGATCCTTTTTAATGCTAATACCACACTGAAATTATCTCTACATAGATACATATATGCTGTTTCAGCCATTAGGATGTGAACTTCTCAAGGGCAATGAATAGTTTCTGCCTTTTTTTTGGGGGGGGAGGTATTCTCAGTGCTTAGCACAGTATCTGACATATAATAAGTTCTCATTAAATGCTCGTAAAGGACTAAAACTATTTCCAGTTTCTAGGAAGTACCCTAGTCTTTCAAAATTTGGTATGAGTATTAATAATTAGCAAACTTCAACTAACTCTTCACAATTTTCTTTTTTAACATTTTCTTTTAAAACTTTTTCTAGCTAACAATGAACAAATTTTTCTTTCTTCCATCCCACCACTCCAAAAAAGAAAAACAAAAAGGTGAGGAAGACAAAGACAAAACATTTGTAATGCATGTACATAGAGAAATCAAATTCCCCTACTGATCCTCATAAGTATTTTTAAGAGGTAAAAATTGCAATAATCCCCAGTGTGCAAATGAAGCAGGTGAGCCAAATTAGTAACACAGTGAGGGTTGGACTCAGTATTTAGAACCAGTATCTAAAACAATGTCTTACAGAATAATCAAGGAAGGAAGGGATTATGACATATTTAAAAATAGAACCTTATATGTCATCTACTGTGTAGTAGGCATGAATAAATATTTATTGAAATTTAATAACTTGTAAAATCAAAATAACTTGTAAAAATTTCCAATGAATCCTGTTTTGTTTTGTTTTTAATTTTCCCATTTTTCGATCTCTCTCCACTTTCTTGTTCATTTTTACATAATCTTTTTTGGACCTACCCTCTACCGTTTTCTGTAACTGCAAACAGAATCCCAAGGGATAGACACTCTCTTGATTTACACAAGTGTAAAACAATTTATTTCTCCTACCATTCTAAATTATGTCCAACATGTTGATTTTTTTTTGTTGTTGTTGAAATTGGTCCATTTTATCCATGTGCTTAAAGTAACAATCTATAATGACATCTAAATCTTTTTTTTTTTTTTTTTAAGGTTTTATCTATTGGTTTAGAGTCCTTTTAGAAATATGGTTTAATTTATTTTTCCCATCTTGTTTGCATTTAAGTTTGTCATTTTTTTCCTTCCCATTTATATAACCTCATGAGTTCTGTCTTTAGTTTGTCCCTTGGCTTGGTAATATGTTACCTGGCAGAAGTTGGTGTCATCTGAAAACCAGGAGATATTTGTCCTACCACAATTCTTTGATACTAAAAAGAATTTTTGCTTCTTATGCCTTAGGTTTTTTTTTTTTTTTTAACTTTTTATGGAACTGAACAGAAATGCTTAGAAACATTATTAAATCCTGGTGTCATACACACATACTTTTTGCTGAGTGGGTATATTCTATTAAAAGCAGAGATAAAAATAGATGTGAAATCGTTTTGTCATTTTATGTAGTATAAAATGTTTCTTATGTTTGGTGTGTGTTAATCTCAGTTCTCCCTCTCCTCCTGGTTTCTCACCACAGCCATTTCCAATTATTGTTTGTAGCTGTAAGAACTTATTTGTGATGTTATTTTGACACACTTAAAGAACATTAATTATCTCTTGTTTAAGTTATTAATTATGATTGACTTTATAGTAAATCAATAATATTAAGTGTCTGTTTGCCAGGCACTATACTTTATGGTGAGGAAAGGCACAAGGTGGTCCCTGCTTTTAAAGATATTATAGACTGCCATGGGGAGCAACATGAAAACAACTGTACAAACAAGATATATATAAAATAAATTGGATATTGTGAATAGAGGAAAGAGTACTAGCCTTAAGGAAAGCCAGAATTTTAGGATTTTAATGAAGCCAGGAGGCAGGGAGAGTATTATAAGCTAGGATTGTGAGGAAGAACAGCCAGTGAAAATTCCCAAATTCTGTAAATCGATATTTGAGGATTTGAGGATCACCAAAGAAGCCAGTGCCATTGTAATTGTAAAGTATGTGAGAGAGAATTAGGTGTTAAAAGACTGGTTGGGTAAGGAAGGACTTATGTTGGTCAGGGCTTTAAATGCCAAACAGAGAACAGTTATAAATAGTCTTTAAAACCCATTTTAATTATGATTTTTTTTTTAAAAAGAAAAATGGTCAAAAAATAAGAACAAGTAGTTTTCAGAAGAAATCAAAACTATTCATAGTCATTTGAAAAAAATGTTCTAAATCACTAATTTTTAGAGAAATACAATTTAAAACAACTTGTAGTATTATCTCACCTCAATCAGAAATAACAAATAAATGTTGGAGGGAATGAAGGGAAACTGGAACCAATGATCCCTAGTTCAAACATTTTGGAGAACAATTTGCAGTGATGACCAAAGAACTATAAAACTGCGTACCCAATACTTCTACTAACTCAGTACTCCAAAAAAATTAAAGAAAAAGGATCCCCATGTACAAAAATATTTATAGTACTTCTTTTGGGGATAGCAAAATATTGAAAATTGAGGAGATGCTCTCAATTGGGGAATAGCTAAACAAATTGTGGCATATGATTGTGATGGAGTACTAAAAAGAAATGATGAGAGTGGTAATTTCAAAAATAACATGGCAAGACCTATATGAACTGAAACGAAGTGGTAACCAGAAGATCATTGTGCACAGTAACAGCGATGTTGTAATGATGATCAATTAAGAAAGACTTAGCTGTTCTGATTAAACTATGATCCAAGACAGTTCCATAGGACTCATGGTGGAAAAAATTCTATTCACTTCCAGAGAGAACTGATGAACTCTGAGTATAAGTTGAAATATGATTTCTCTTTCCTCCCTCACTCTGTCCCTCCTTCCCATCCTCCCTTCCTTCCGTGAGAAAATATGTATTATTCCGTATGTATAAATGATATATTGTTTGCCTCCTCAGTAAGTAGAAGTGAGGAAGGAGGGAGAAAGAGAATCTGCAGTTCAAAATATAAGAAGAAAAGAAAAGGAAAGGATGTTAAAAATTTAAAAAATCAATAGGTTTTGTTATTTAGGAATAAATTTAACTTAAAATTATTTCTTTTAAAAGCCATTTTAGGAAGGAATGTGGAACCAATTTTCTCCATGATAATTTCTTTTTGTCATATAAGTAAATGGCAATCAGTTCAGCTGAAGTAAGCCAGGGAAGAACAATAATAAATTCAACAGTTCTTTTTTCTACCTCTACTTTAGTACTCAAAACAAAGTATTAAAGTCATGCTTTCCAATAATTATTTTCATCCTAAACTTGTCCCCTTCCTGCTGTTCTCTTTTATTTTTGTTGGTGGTGATATTTTCACAGTCACCTAGACTTTCAGAGCATTACAGCCATATTTTACTCCTCTTTCCCTCACTCTACCTTTGGTCAGGTATCAAGTTTTGCTGCAATTTCTTAATTACTTCTTTGTTTCTACTCCTACCATTTAAATTAAGGATTCAATAACTCTTGCTCAAACTAGAGTGTCAACCTCCTACATGCTCTACCTCACTACAAATTGCCCCTCTCTCTCCTGTCCAAGTAATTTTCCTAATGCAGTTTTTAACCCTTTCACTTTCATATCTTATGATCCTACATTGTTTCCCTGCTCAGTCAGCTTGGGTAATGGGCATTGTCTAGATATAAAGATAAAATGTTTTACTTTACCATTCAAGTCATTTGTGATAATCTTTTACTTCCTTCAAAGTCACAGCTCAAATATGATCTCCATGAAAATGTTTCTGATTCCTGCAGCAAGATTTAATATTTTACTCCTCAGTCCCACATCCCTTACTGACCTTTTTATCTTCTAGATTATAATTTCTAATGTAATTATTTGTGTTATTTTTCTTACCCATGTACAATATTGTTGATTCCTTGGTGGAAGGAACTTTTTCATTTTTTTATTTTCTATTCTCATCACCTAGCAAAGTCTGTGGAACAAAAATTTTACCTCTTAAATTTTGTGAAATTTAATTGAAAGAGATAGTGGACAAAATAACTCATTTTAGTTACATTGAAGAAAATATATATATTTCTTACTTTTTTGAGTAATTAATTTTTTAAAATAATGTCTTTTACATAGTGGGTTTTAAATAAGTGCTGATAATGAACTAGATTTTTCTTAGTTTGTCTAGAAACTTAACTGCCATTTATAATGATATTTCTAAAGGAAAACACATTTTAAGTTTAAATGTTTGGGATTGCCTGCGTAAAAGAAGTGCCTGAAAAAAAGGTTTTGTTTTTTTTTTTTTTTTAGTTTTTCTAATAAATCTGTAACAGAATTGAAAATAAGTCTGCCAAACTTAAAGAAAAAGTCAAAAATAAAATTTGAAATATGTGGATGTTGATTTGGATGATAGGTTTTCTGCCATCTCTGATCATTCTTTATTTATTTTTATAGAAAAACGGAGGAGGAGTTTGGAATTAATACCTCTGACTGCCCGTATGGTGATGACACATCTAGTAAACCACTTGAGTCACTATCCACTGAGTGGGGGCCCTGCCATTCTTCACAGCCTTGTTAGTGAAAATCATGACAATGCATATTTTGAGTCACCTGAGCTCTCTTCTGAAGTCTTCAGAAGTCCAAACCTACAGTTGTTTGTATTTAATGACAATACCCTTATGTCTTACCTTCAGATTCCTGCAGAAAGAACAGAAGGGAGGCCCTCAAGTGCCCTCTCTGATGTCAGGCTTATTGTGAGAGATATCTCTGGAAAGTATTCTTGGGATAGCAAAATATTATATGGACCTTTGGAAGTCAACTTTGCACAGAACAAGAGAAATAATTCACTTGTGATTTCAGACAGTAGACAGCAGACATTTGAACCTCAGAAAGATTTTTCCCATATTGAAGAAGTAGATGATGTGCTTGACAAATTACTTGAAAATATTGGCAATGCAAGTCCTGAATGTCTTTTGCCAGCCCAGCTAAATCTAAATGCTCCTTCTCCACCCCCATTTGGAATGAGTCATTATCAAGAAAAAGAGATCATCAAAGCAATTTTATGTCAGAATGCCCAAGAAGAGGAATATGTACATAGGTGCAGGTCTGATGTCACAATGAAAGTTCCCAATCAAGAACAGCCAGTTCCTTCTGAGCCACAAGGTCCATTTTATTTTTGTAGATTACTGCTGAATGACTTAGGAATGAATTCTTGGGACAGAAGGTATGATCCCACTATTTTATTTAACTTATTAATCTATTGCTTTTTTATCATAACAATTTTAATTTTGAGATTTTTCTTTAATTATTTTTACGTGCTAAATTTATTTCAATAGCCATAAGAAAGGTATATGTTTTTACTAAACTTAAAGTGTTAGCAAAATAAAGAGTGCAATCCCAGCTTGGTTTTAAATTCCAGCCTTGTGATGTGAAAGCAACATCTAACTTTCTATTATTTATTTTTGTTTGATGTTTTTCTATAGTTTTCTTTAATTTTGGAAGTTATATAACATTGATTAAGTTGCTGATTTTTTGCATTGCATTGACAGAAGTTACTTTCAGTAACTACAGTCAGTAGTCCTTGCTAGTATGTCTTAGTGAGATTTTATGGAAAAATCATTGTTTGAGATCATCTGTGTTTGAGTCTTTATTCACTTAGTCACCTGACTTGTGTGTATCTAAAGTAGGCATAATAGTATTTGTACCATCTGTTTTACAGAAGTCATAGAAAATTGAAATTAAAACAAGTCCTCAAAGGTCGTTTATCTTAGAAAAAGAAGACAGGAAATGTCTTCATTATTTAAAGGACTTTCATGTGGAAAAGTTTGGGCTAATGTATAGATACAGGTAAATTTAGGTAAATTTGACTCCTTGTAACTTTTCTACTTAATTCTAAGGTACAATTAAGTAGAAAAGTTACAAGGAATTATTAGGGAGAATATTCAACTATTCTGTTCAAAAAACAACCTTTTTCTTTTCTTTTTAAAGTAATGGGCTTCCCATCATTTTGAGTATTTAGAGAGGGACTTAGAGACCTCTTGTTAGCTATCTTGAAGACAGAATTGTGAAGATCATATGAGAGAACATTAGAACCAGAGACAGGAAGCCTTAGTTCCATATCCTGACTCTAATATTACTACCTGTGTAATCATTGGCAAACCATTTGATTACCCTTGATCCTCAGTTTACTCTTCTGGTTGGTACAATAACTTCACAAGGTTGTTGTAAAGAAAGCACTTTGAAAAATTTAAATATACTATGTGAATATGAATATCATCATCATCTAACCAAAAATGATTGTCTAAATTATTTATATTACTAAACCATTTCTTATTAAAGGATCTTTAGAGATCCTCATGTAGGGATCTCTTTCATCCTGTCCCATAGTTCATTTCTCATGGTTAGAACTTATTACCGAAAAAGGCAATTATTTGGACATTCAAATTATTATTAACTCCCTTGCTATCCAGAAGAAAAATCTTTAACATACTATAATTTTTGCTTCAATCTACTTCTGCTTTTGGAAATGATTTTCTTCTTCTTGTTCTTTTTTTTTTAAACAAAGTTATCTTATTATATTTGATTTTTTTTCCTTAATGATCCCACTTCTATCTTCATTGATTCATTTTCTTAGTATTTCAAAACTATCAATTTAATATAACATTCCATAATTTTGCCAACTATGTTATTAATAATAATTATGATATCTTACTTTTTTGTAGTGCTTCATACTTAGCAAAACATTTTTGTAAGGATCTCACTTATTTGGCCCTTAGGAAAACTTTGGGAAATAGGTCCTTTTTAAACCCTATTTGGAAGTTAAGGAGCCTGAGGCTCAGAGAAATTAAGTGACTTGTCCAGATTATACAGCTCACTAAATATGTGAAATAGCATTTGGATACAAACCTTGACTCAAAATCTAGCACAAGATCCATTATGCCATGTAGCTAACATTGAAAATACCTGTTTAAAAAAAAAATTAGTCTGTGCCATCCATCTTCTTTTTAAGAGCGAGAACATTTTTATCAGATAATTCAGATCATCTTTATATGTGAATACCCATCGTTCTGACTTCTAGCACTATTCCTAGACTTTTCAGAAATTGAGAGAAGTCTAATGATTATATCCATAAATCCTTAGAAAATGGAATAAAAATTAGATTTGGAATCAAACGAGTTTGGTTCAAATACCATCTTTCTTTACTTGGCAATCACTTAACATCTCTAGATATAAGGTTCTTATGTAAAATGATAGGTTTGGACTAGATAGCATCTTAAATTTCTGCCAGCACTTAATCTGAGGCAGTTGTGACTTGTTCACAGTCTTATAGCTATTAAGTATTTGAGACCAGATTTGAACTCACATACTCTTGACTCTAGAGCTGATCCTCTATCTTCTGTGTCACCTCACTGCCCTCATACAATTAATTATTGATAGAATCAGGAGTAGAATCTTAAGTCTTGTGATTCTAGTTCTTTTCCATTACACCACATTGATGTAAGATCCTTTTTACTACCGAAATTTCTGCTTTCCTGGGTGCTGATCACCACCACTGATGACTGATCTGTATTCTGGAGATGTATATGTTCTAACATTTATGCCTTGACTTCAACTTGCCTACGCAGTTTCTCACCATTGCCTTAACTTCCTTCCGTTTTCTGGATAATCCCACCTCAAACTGCTCATATGATTTCAAATAACCAGTTTACTGGCTTCTATGGGACCAACTGTGCTCTGGACTTGTGCCCCTTCCTGATTCATTCCATGCTCTTCTTTCCCCTTTGTGTCTTCTCTTTTTGTATTTCTTACCTACTGACTGCTATTTCTTGTGTGTGATCTCCTTAGAGAACAATAGATAAAACTGACCTTTTCCCAGTTAGTAAGGAATAGAGAGTATTCTTTATTTAGCAGATGAACTTCAGATCATCTTAAAGTTAATCATCTTTATTAAGCTGTCTACCAATTTTGAAATTTAAATTAGAAAAGCATTTTATAACCATATCACTTTTACTTTTCTCACCTTTTATCCTCAACCATGTCTCTCTTCTCTAAGGTACTATGCCGATGTCTTATCATCCTCTAGGGGCTACCCTTACCTCTCAAATAATACCTGATAGTGGACTACAAGCTCTATCAGATCCTAATAAGCTAACAAAGATTCAAATTCAAATGTCAAGATTCTGGTCTATTGATGGACAGTTTGCATCATGCAGGCCCATTTTAGCTAACTACAGAGAGGTTTCTTAACTGCTCTGTGCCATCAGGCTGATGAGCAGTTCTCCAAAATTATCTTTTAAGTTGTTGGGAAGTTATTTTGATGTCAGTGAAAGGAGTACTCCTATTGATGAATTCCTGAAGTACAGAAGTATATCGAATCTGTCAGTCTAATCTACAATGTGCCACTCTCCCTTGTCTTCTCTTACCTCTGTTCCTTTTGTTATAATCTGGTCATGACTTCTGTTCCTCCTTGTTGCCATTCTTTTTTTCTTTATTTTCCCCAGTTGCCTATAAAACATTTTTTTTTTTTTTTGCTTTTGGTTTTAAGACTTTGAATTTCAGATTTTTTCCCTTCCTCTTTACCTTCACTCCCCACCATTGACAAAGCACCTGTGAATTCATGTAAAACATTTCCATAAATGTTATGTTGTGAAAGAAAATATGAATCTCTCTCTCCTTACCAAAAAAAAAAAAACCCTCAAGAAAAACAAAGTTCAAAAAAAATGTGCTTCATTCTGTATTCAAACACAATCAGTTCATTCTCTGGGTATGGATAACATTTTTATCATAAATCCTTCTTCAGGTCATTGTATTGCTGAGAATAGCAAAGCCATTCTTAGTTGATCATCCCACATTACCATCACTTTGCACACAATATATTTAATTTTGCTTGAACTCATGGAAGACTGAGTTTTTCTGAGAGTATCCTACTCATTATTTCTTATAGAACAATAATAGTCCATTATAGTCTTCATTCTACAATTTATTTAGCCATTCCCCAATTGGTGGGCATCCCTTAAATTTCCATTATTTTGCCCCAAGTAAAGAGCAGCTGTAAATATTTTTGTACACATAGGTCCTTTACCTTTTGTTTTTAATCTCTTTTGGGATTCATGCTATGTTATTGTTAGGTCAAAAGATATGTATAATTTTATAGCCTTTAGACATAGTTCATTTCCTTTGATAATTTATCAATTGGGGAATGACTTATTTTTTATAAATTTGACTTGGTTTCCCATACATTTGAGAAAAGAAGCCTTCATAAGAGAATCTTGCTGCAAAATTCTTTACCCAGTAACTATTGCTAACTGTATTTTCACCCTGTTTAGCCTGTTCCTCCTCCTTTTTAGCCTGTCTCTCCTCAAAAGTGATTAGCTTCTAATTTCATCTTCCCCAATATGCCCTCTCTTCTATCAGCCTCCCCTTCTCATATCCCCTTTCTTTTCTACTTTCCTGCAGGGTAAGATAGGTTTCTATACCCATATTGAATTTGTATATTATTTTCTTTTTGAGCCATATCTGAGAATAAGACTTACTCATTCCTCATCCATCCTTCTCTTTTCTACTGTAAAAGCTTTTTCTTGCCTCTTTTGGCAGATAATTTACACCATTCCAACTCTTCTTTTCTCTTTCTTCCTGTATATTCCCCCCTCACCTCTTACTTTAATTTCTTTTAGAGAATACCCTTTCTTATTCAACTTACATCTGTGCCCTCTGTCTATATATAGACATATATATATAGACTTCTAACTGCCATAATAATGAGAATGACTTATGAGTTACAAGTATCATCTTCCCATATAGGAATGTAAACAGATAAACTTAATATTAAGTCCCTTATGATATTACTTTCTTTATTACCTCCTTATGTTTCTCCTGAAGCCTGCTTTTGAAAATCATTTTCTACTCAGCTCTGCTCTTTTCATCTCGAATCTTTAAAAGTCCTCTATTTTGTTGAATGTTCACCTTTTTTCCTGAAGAATTCTATTCAATTTTTCTGGGTACATGATTCTTGGTTGTAATTTTCCTTGTTACTGCTCTTTAACTGGAAGTGAATTTGTCTTCTGTTTATTATGTTTCTGACATTATGTGCGTTTACATACACACATGCATATGTTTAAAATGCATTCATTTAATAATGCTTGCCACCAGTGATATCAGCTGAATTTTTTCTGAGAAACTAGAAGACCCTAGGTATAAGTTTAACTTTATTTCTTTTTCTTACTCTTTTTATTTGTGTAACCATGGGCAAGTTAATTGGCTTCTAAATTCATTTCTTCAATTTAAAGAGCAGTCATTAAGTGTTTGCTTCATGCCAGGCATTGTTCTAGAAACTAGGGATACAGTAAAAAAGAAAAGCAGTCCCTTACCAAAAGGAGCTTTCATTTTACTGTGGGAAAACATCTGCAAAATTTTTGTAATACTGTAACTTTTACTACCTGTCTCATGAAGTGGTTGTATTAAAAAAATGAAATAATATACACAAAATATTTTTCATATCTGCATTGTGCTAGATAAGTAATTAGTTATAGCATTAATAATACCGCAGAGTGTGGTAATTGTTTGCAGTAAGAAAACTTAAAACATATATAAAGTTTACATTTGAATCTGTTTAGTTCATTTCTCCTGATATTTTTTTCAGGTTGAAAATTATAAAGGGAGTAGTCATTATGTAGTACATTGTTTTTGTTTCACATAATTTATCTTCACAAATTTTTTAATTTTTTATTATTATAGAAAAAATTTTCATCTACTGAAGAAAAATTCTAAATTGTTGAGAGAATTAAAAAATTTGGACTCACGTCAGTGGTATGTAATTTTATTTAAAAATTATTTTCATTCCTATTATATGTTCTAAGATTATATGTATAGCTGTGATTTCAGTACTTTGATGAAACTGTGATCTCCTTAGTTTGTATAATTCTTCCAAAGTTACAAATTGCTAATCATTTTTGGTTTCTTTTTCTATATAACTATTGTTCATGTCCATCCAAAAATCTTCTACATAGTTCTAACCACCATATTGAGAATTTCTTCTAATTCTTTTGACATTGTGGTCACCACTGTACAATACAGACTATTCTTTAATTATTTCTCATTATAGATCCGAACCATCTCATTTTCTGCCCATTAGTCTTTTGGATGACAAGTTTGATATACGAGTTGAAGGGATAAAAATCTAGCTATACGTACCCATCTTTACATCTGGCACCTCTGAAATGCGTTTGCTTTGAAATCATATTTGTTGAAATATAATTAGAAAAAGTTTATTATCTTAACCACAAAGTTCAAAATTGTTCTGCTATAAATCGCTGTAGATGAGCTCTTTTCCAATATGGTAAAAGTTTAGGTCAAATTTTAGGCCAATGACTATCCTTCCTCAGTCTATATTAACTTCAATATTTGTGGTATATAATTCAGCACTGCTGCTGAAAGATGTATTGGACCTACATTACCTAGCCCCCATGTCCATTATGTATCACAAAATTCTTAAGTATTAATCCTAGAGAAAATTAAGTAGACTAGACACATCATGTTTTATCTCAACCTCAATTTTATAGTGAATTTGTAATACTTAACTTTTAAAAATTATATATATTTGTATGCTATGTGCTGAAACTAATGCATTTTTATGTGCAATGATGAAGTAGAGATTACTTTCAGTGATCTTTTTTAGCTCTAAATCTTACAATTCTAACGTCAGCAATAATTTGGAAACTCTGATAGAAGACATGATAAAATAGCTTTTAAAATATAAAAAAAGGAAAACTAGTAACAGAACTTTATTTTGAGATGTCATGATATATCTCAATTTTAACATCTGGGGAAATTACATTTTTTTAATACTGAGAAATATTTTAAAAGCATAACAGTATAAAAGGCTTATAAATATGCCTATATTTCTGTCCTGAAGCTTGTTAGTTATTCAGGTAATAAGTGTCTGTGGAGCATCTACTATTCACATATACATTGTTTAATGCATTTCTTTTCAAACAAAAGTGTGTATAACACTATAAGCATGAGAATCAATATTAAAACTTCTATTTTTAAAAATTCCTAAAATCCCTTATAAAAGTCCCTGAAGAAAATGGGAATAAGGATCACATCATATATATTGTTTTCACTCATTTTATAAAACTTTACCGAAGTCATCCTAGTCCAATTAACATCTGTAAACTTTTACCTTGAATTTTCTTCCCACTCGCTTTATTTCTTCTCTTTTCCCTCTTGTCTTTCAAAACATTATTTTTATTTAGGGCACTTCATAAATAAATTAACTGCTTTCTAGTTTTGAAGCAAAACTGTCTTCTTTAAATTTTTGTAACATATATATATAAAAGACATAATTTACACTTGATTTTTCCTTCAAAAAGCTTAAAGGGTAAATTTTTTTGCATAGATATTATCTTAAATTGTTTAATTTCTATGATGAATGATGCTCTGGAAATATATTTGTTGAACTTTATATAATATTTAGAAATTCATTAACAATTGTAGAAAAGTTAATCTCTCTCCAGATATCAGATAACTTTCTTTGTCATTTAAATTTTTCTTGGTTACTGGTACATAGGGAAATAATTTTAAAAAAAAAATTATTATACCTTTTTATTTACAAAACATATGCATGGGTAATTTTTTAACATTGACCCTTGCAAAACCACCTGTTCCCACTTTTCCTCTCCTTCCCCTCACCCCGTCCCTTAGATGTTAGGTTTTCTAATACATGTTAAATGTGTTAAATACAAAATATATATAAATATTTATACAGTTATCTTGCTACACAAGAGAAATCAGATCTAAAAAAAAAGTTATTTAAAAAAAATCTGAGAAGGGAAACAAAAATGCAAGGAAGCAATAACAGAAAGAGTGGAAATGCTGTGTTGTGGACTCATTTCCCATAGTTCTCTCTCTGAGTATAGCTGGTTCTGTTCATTACTGAACAATTGGAAGTTGTTTAAATCATCTCATTGTTGAAGAGAGCCACATCCATCAGAATTGATAATCATATATTATTGTTGTTGAAGTGTATAATGATTTCCTGGTCCTGTTCATTTCACTTAGCATCAGTTCATGTAAGTCTCTCCAGATCTCTCTGAAATCATTCTGCTGGTCATTTCTTACAGAACAATAATATTCCATAACATTCATATACCACAATTTATTCAGTCATTCTCCAACTGATGGGCATCCA
Organism: Sarcophilus harrisii; assembly: GCF_902635505.1. NCBI lineage: Eukaryota > Metazoa > Chordata > Mammalia > Dasyuromorphia > Dasyuridae > Sarcophilus > Sarcophilus harrisii. The sequence goes on from NC_045427.1 coordinate 150,050,584, forward strand.
TTCAGTTTCCAGTTCCTAGCCACTACAAAAAAGGGCTGTGGGTCTCTTTCCCTCCTTTAAGATCTCTTTGGGATATAGGCCCAGTAGAAACACTTCTGGATCAAAAAGTATGCATAGTTGGATTTCTTTTTGAGCATAGTTCCAAATTGTTCTCCAGAATGGTTGGATCCATTCACAATTCCACCAACAATATATCCATGTCCTAGTTTTTTCCACATCCCCTCCATCATTCGTCATTATCTTTTCCTGTCATCTTAGCCAATCTGAGTGGTCTGTAGTGGTATCTCAGAGTTGTCTTAATTTGCATTTCTCTGATCAATAGTGCTTTGGAGCACCTTTTCATATGACTAGAAATAGTTTCAATTTCTTCATCTGAAAATTATCTATTCATATCTTTTGACTATTTATCAATTGGAGAATGGCTTTATAATTAGAGTCAATTCTCTATATATTTTGGAAATGAGGTCTTTATCAGAATCGTTGACTGTAAAAATGTTTCCTAGTTTATTGCTTCCCTTCTAATCTTGTCTGCATTAGTTTTACTTGTACAAAAACTTTTTAACTTAATATAATCAAAATTTTCCATTTTGTGATCAATAATGATCTCTAGTTTTCTTTGCTCATAAATTCCTTCCTCCTCCACAGGTCTGAGAGGTAAAACTATCCTCTGTTCTTCTAATTTATTTATAATCTCATTCTTTATGTCTAGATTATGAACCCATTTTGACCTTATCTTGGTGTACAGTGTTAAGTGTGGATCAATGCCTAGTTTCTGCCATACTAGTTTCCAATTTTCCCAGTAGTTTTTGTCAAACAGTGAATTCTTATCCCAAAAACTGGGGTCTTTGTGTTTGTCAAACACTAGATTGCTATAGTTATTGACTATTTTGTCCTGTGAACTTAACCTATTCCACTGAGTGTATTTCTTAGCCAATACCAAATGGTTTTTGTAACTGCTGCTCTATAATATAATTTTAGATCTGGTACAGCTAGGCAACCTGCATTTGATTTTTTTTTTCATTAGTTCCCTTGAAATTCTTGACCTTTTGTTCTTCCAGATGAATTTTGTTATTTTTTTTTAGGTCAGTAAAATAGTTTCTTGGGAGTTTTGATTGGTATGACACTAAATAAATAGATTAGGTAGTATTGTTATCTTTTATTATATTTGCTTGACCTATCCACGAACACTTAATATTTTTCCAATTGTTTAGATCTGACTTTGTGTGGAAAGTGTTTCATAATTTTGCTCATATAGTTCCTGATTTTCCCTTGGCAGATTCCCAAATATTTTATACTATCAACAGTTATTTGAAATGGAATTTCTTTTTGTATCTCTTGGTGTTGGACTTTGTTAGTGAGGTATGAAAATGCTGGTGATTTATGAGGATTTATTTTGTATCCTGCAACTTTGCTGAAGTTGTGAATTATTTCTTTTTTTAGAATTTTTTTTTTAGTAGAATCTCTGGGGTTCTCTAAGTATACCATCATATCATTTGCAAAGAGTGATAATTTAATTTCCTCATTATCTACTCTAATTCCTTTAACCTCTTTTTCATCTCCTATTGCCAAAGCTAGCATTTCTAATACAATATTGAATAGTAATGGTGATAGTGGGCAACCTTGTTTCACTCTTGATCTTATTGGGAATGGTTCCAGTTTATCCCCATTATATATGATGTTTACTGATGGTTTTAAATATATGCTACTGACTATTTTAAGGAAAAGTATATTTATTCCTATACTCTCTAGTGTTTTTAATAGGAATGGGTGTTGGGATTTTATCAAATGCTTTTTCTGTATCTATTAAGATGATCATGTGATTTTTGTTAATTTGGTTATTGATATAGTCAGTTATGCTAATAGCTTTCCTAATATTCCTAATAATTTAACAAGCCCTGCATTCCTGGTATAAATCCTCCTTGGTCATGGTGTATTATTCTGGGGATGATCTTCTATAATCTTTTTGCTAATATTTTATTTAAGATTTTTGCATCAATATTCATTAGGGAGATTGGTCTATAATTTTCTCTCTCTGTTTTTGTCCTACCTGGTTTAGGTATCAGTGTCATAAAAAGAATTTCGTAAAAGTCCTTCATTCTCTGTTTTTTTTTTTTTCAAATAGTTTATATAGCATTGGCATTAATTGTTTTATAAATGTTTGGTAGAATTCACATGTAAATCCATCTGGGATTTTTTTCTTAAGGAGTTGGTTAATAGCTTGTTCTATTTCTTTTTCTATAATGAGACTGTTTAAGCAGTTTGCTTCTTCTTCTGTTAATCTTAACAGCTTATATTTTTATTTATTTTTAACAGAAACAAGTCTTTATTAAGTAATTTTTAATATCAGAAAAATAAAACTCTTATAATTTTCTTTACAGCAAATATATAATATCAGTGCTTTGGCCATCTTCAATTAAAGGCCCTTTATCATAAAATAGATGGTTTTTAAACTTTACTCAAATTGAATTTATAATCCCTATGACTTCCCTACATATACATAACAAAAAAGTTTTAGTAAAATTAGTAAATACTAAACTATATTGATAGTTTTATTATTCTTAGTTAGTAGTTTATAGAAATGGCACATGCACCTAATATATGTTGATTCCTTGGCTTATTAGTTGCAGTGTATGATGCAATAAAATACAAAATACATGCTTGGTGAACATTCATTCATATCTACATGATGACAGCTAAAGATTATAGACTGTATTTTTAAAGGTATTCATCCATTTTGCTTAGGTTATCAAATTTATTGGCATAAAGTTGGGCAAAGTAACTCCTAATTATTTCTCTAATTTCCTCTTCAATAGTGGAAAGTTCTCACAGGGAAATAATTTTGATGACATCAAATTGTGGATTTGATTAGAATATATTGAAATGCTTCAAACCCTAATCTTAATCCTAACACAGACTTGCTCATTTTTTTCTTTAGTATCTTCATCCTTATTTTCAATTTTTTTTTTTTTACCTTCTGCTTTGAAGTTAGGGAAATAATGAGTTAACTTTTGAAATTCTGTATAAGTGACAGAAATTGAATTGTGTTCTTTTGTGTTCCATGAATTACCCATCATTGAGCACATGGAATGGACTTCCAAATGTAGATTTTCCTGTGCATCATGCTTTATTCCATACACTCCATGTTAAGCAAATTAAAGGATATCTTACAACCATGGTCACTTTGTTTAGACTTAATAGACTTTAGCTATGTGAGGTACAATTGAATTGGTTCCCTGGAGTGCTGTTGCACTTATAAACTATGGCTTTGAAAAGCTTATTGGCAAATCATCTGTTTCCCTCCCCCTACAAATTAACCTTCATTTAAGCCTCTATCCCTTGAATTTAATGTTCTTTGATAAATAAAAAAGATACCAACTTTTATATTACAATTGCTGTTTTCACTAGCTTTTTTTGATACCAAAAAAGTAAATATATTCCATAGTTTGATCTCTCTCAGTTTACACTTGGGACCATGTCTTAACCTGTTTTTTACCAATACTATTTTTCAGTTTTTTTTTTACAACTTTCAGTAAAGTAATTCTTCCTATTAAACCGATTTCCTCCTATAGCCATATTACATTATTACTTTTTTCCTGTTATCAGGGAAAAAATACTACTTCACCATTATTTAAAGAATATATACTTTTGATTTGCTGGTTTCTATATATATTAATAGAATGTAAGAAGGTAGCTAATTAAATTTGAACACTGCATGAAGTAGATATTATACACAAAAATTTGTGCTAGACATAGGACAAATCAAATGAATAATCAGTTTTACTGCTTAAATTGGTAATAATCTTACAATTATGTGTTAAGATGAAGGGAAGGTTAGCCTTTTAAAAATTCTGGTCCATAATATAAAGAAAAAAATAAAAAAGCATAAAGAAACTGATTTGATCTTATCTGAAATCAACTGGAACAAGAAGGTAGGTCTGGTTCTCATTCTGTATTAACCACTTACTCCTGCATCCTGTGAATGTGAAATGTTAAGTGCTTGTTAGCACTACTAAAACATTCTATGCATCCCAGAGTCCAGCAAGTTTGGCTATAGGTTTAAAAAGTAGCAAATTTTCTGTGATCCCCAAATTTGAAAGATGTAACTTGTTGAATTTTTAACAGTAAAAGTCATTTTTTCTCCCTGTAACATCCAGCTATTTATGATTGAAATTAATCTATTTCTAGAACATGGGAATTAAGGGTTTTAAGAACCTCATATTTCCAAAAAAAGTGTGAAATTGAAGGAGAGTGAACAGATACATATAAGTTGGATCTGAGATTTCATAAATAAATACTGCATTTAAATTTTTTTTTTTTTACTTCTTCCAAAGTACTCTGAGAGATTTTTTTAAAACATAGATTCAGGCAAGCCATTCTCCAATTGATAAATGGTCAAAGGATATGAACAGACAATTTTCAGACAAATAAAATGAAACTATTTCTAATCATATGAAAAAGGTGTTCCAAATCACTATTGATCAGAGACATGCAAAGTAACACAGCTCTGAAATACCGCTACATACGTCTCAGATTGGCTAAGATGACAGGAAAAGATAATGACGAATGTTGGGGCACTGATGCATTGTTGGTGGAGTTGTAAACGAATCCAACCCTTCTGGAGAGCAATCTGGAATTATGCCCAAAAAGTTATCAAACTGTGCATACTCTTTAATCGAGCAGTGTTACTACTAGAGAGCCATCTATACCCAGAGAGAGAACTATGGGAGCAGAGTGTAGACCACAATATAGCATTTTCACTTTTTCTGTTATTATTTGCTTGCATTTTTGTTTTCCTTCTCGGGGTTTTTTTCTTTCTATATCTGATTTTTCTTGTCCAGCAAGGTAACTATGAATATGTGTACATATATTTGATTTAACATATAGTTTAACATATTTAACATGTATTGGACAATCTGCCATCTAGGGGAGGGGGTAGGAGGAAGGAAGGGAAAATTTGGAACAGAAGGTTTTGTAAGTCAAAGCTGAAAAGTTATCCAGTCATATGTTTTGTAAATAAAAAGCTATAATAAAATAAAATTAAAAAACAGATTTAGTTGTAGTAAAGAATTAGAGATCAATCCAAATATTCCCATTGTTGAATAGGATTTTAAAAATACTTGTTTGCCAGGCATAGTGGTATATGGATATAATTTCAATCAACAGAGATCCTGAGGCTGGCGAATTTCTTGAACTCTGGAGTTCTGAGCTTCAATAGGTTATGCTGATTGAATATCTCTATACTAAGATTGCCATTAGTATTGTGAGCTTTTGGTAAGGAAGGAGCCAGCAGGTTATCTAAAGAGGGATGAATCAACCAGGTTACTTATGAAACAAATCAAAGCTCTCATGCTGATGAGTATTAGCCTTGAATAGGTTAATCACTTCCAATTCGATTGAGATAGGGAGTCTCACACGAAGAAATGACCATAGGTATTCTACTTTAATTCAATATATCTTTATCACATCCTCCTGACTAGTAGGCAAAGGTGTATTGTGCCAACAGTTTTCACTTAACCTGCTTGAATACATTTCCAAGTAGGACATTTTCCAATACTCCATACAAGACAATATATTTTCTGTTATTTAATTGTCTTCAAATGTTTCCAGATAAATTTCCATAATAGATATATTTGACTCCTCTATGGAACTAATAGTCCAAATCATACCTTTTCTGTAATTATTAGTAAATCAAATGAAGCCTCTTCCCTATTCATTAAATCCTCTTTTCTAATCTCATTCTTCTTCTCTAAGATTTAGTTGAGTTTCAATAAATTATGACTTATAAGATGATAATTAGTTTGTGTATATGGAAATATTTAAGGAACTTATTCTTTTCTGACTTTGTTGTTCATAAGTTAGTTTTGTGGGGGTTTTGTTTTTATTTAACTTAGGATTTCAAAAGAACTAGCCTATAAGAAATAAATTTTAGTCATTTTGGCCCTTGTAGCATAATATGCTACTTGGGAGAAATAAAACTTTATTTTATGGGATTTAAAAGACATTTCTCATTGGATACTCCAAAAATAGTGAAGGAAATACAATGATAATCAGATTAGCAACCCTAATTTAAAAAAAACCAAGTCAAGAAACCCTAGGGGAATATGACTTCTCATTAAAAAAGGGCATTGAATTGAATCATTCCTACTAAGGGCTTTGAGAGGAAGAAAGATGTTTATTATTAATCAAGTACATTTTTATATAATACAAACTTAAGGTTTTTTTGTACTATTAACCTAATTATACATACAAAAAGTAATTATTTAAATCAGTCAAATATAGTAAATTCATTCGTGGTCTAATTAAGCTAATATAAGTAGGAACTAAGCTTTTCATGGACATAACTATTTGATTCTTTCTCAGCCAAATATTATTTTTCTAACCCCATAGCATGAATTCAATTACACATATTCAGAAGAGGAAGATGTTCTATTATTTGATGATGGGCAGTTACTTTTTACTGACCAAGACAAAGTTAGAATCTATTCTTGTTAGAAGATGATAATGTTTTAGGGTTTTATTATTATTAACTTGGTGATTTACAATTAGAGAATTTTTACAATGTTGCATGATAAAATTTAGAGTAGAAATTTTGTCCTTTTGAAAGGCTAACTAAAATGTTCCTAAATTAAAACAAAGAGGAAATGCTAAACTGTATGTGATATAAGAAATGATATATCAATCCATTTTAAGTGAGTACCTCCAACTTCCCTTGTTTTATAAATATACTTCATTTCAATTTTCTCCTAACTTACAGCCGTGAAACTCACAAAATTGCAGTATTTTATATTGCTGAAGGACAAGAAGACAAGTGCTCAATATTGTCAAATGCAAGGGGAAGCCAAGCATATGAAGACTTTGTTGCTGGACTTGGTTGGGAGGTAATTCATTCAATAGATATTAGTTGAATGCAATTGAGTAAACATTAAAGGATTTTTCTTTTGATGTATTTATGTATAAAATTATGCTGGCTTATTAAGTCTACTTTAGAAATCCCCAGATATCAAGAATTTTTGAGTCCTTTATAATTGATGTATTAATTTTTGAGTTTCAACACTCATTGACCAATTTCTAGCAACTTTAAAAATACAAATTTCAATATAAATAAAATAGATAATTGGATTTGATATCAATTAGACTTGGGTTCATATTCCATGTCTAACAATAACTATGTGACATTTAGGAAATTTCTTAAGCCATCTCAGCCTTGGTTGGTTCATTTGCAAATAGGGCATATTAAGTCTTGTTATACTTTCTGAAAAGTGTTGTTGTGAGGATTAAATAAGATAGTGTATTGAAAACACTTTGCAAGTTTTAAAGCTATGTAATTGTCAGCTACTAAAGTTATTAGTTTTTAGTAATTAAACATTTAGTAGTGTTCTTAATAAAATAACTGAAATGTAATACATTCCATATTTCTCTAAAAGTGTGGTATGGAATGTGCTATAGATATATGGTTATGACAAAAATAAAACAATATATTACTTATGCAATAGAAAAGAAAAAATTAAAATGTAATGTGAAACCCTGATGAGAGAGGAGATAATAGCATTTCATTGAGATGATAGCATTTGATTTGGGCCTCGAAAGATGAACAAGTTAAATAGAGGAGATTTCAGGCCCACAAAACACCTATTTCTCAAAGCACCATATTATTTTTATATAACCTGAACAGAAAGGGAAAATGTGTTTAGCTGGGAAAATATCTAATTATAAGATTAAAACAACAAATATGGATTGCCTGACAAAAATACAGTGGTTTTAATAGAGAAGAGAGTTTAAAAGAATAAGATAATAATGTTAAAAAGGTAAAACAGAGTAAGTTTTCTTAACTGGATTGAGTATCCATTCACATCTATCTTCTAAGATTGATCCTAGGTATTACAGAGAAAAGTAGGTGTTTCTAAACCATATTATTAAAGTAGGGCTTGAGATTAGGTTTGTTATTTCATTGTTGTGTAGAAACTCCCAGATGGGCCAGCAGAGCTAACTAAGATGGAGGAACAGCTCCCCCAACATTGCCCCTCCAAAGCATGTTAAAGTAAATCTCAAATCAAATTTTGGAGCAACCAAAATTTGGAGTAAATTTCTAGAGCCAGAAAAAAGGTTAGGATGAGGTTTTTCTAGCCTAAAACAACTTGGGTGTTTTTCAGGAGAAGTCTTTGACAATAAGGTGGAGAGTAGACTAGAGCACATGCAGTAGTATCACCAACAGCCTACCTTGGAAGCAGCTGTGACAGCAGCAGCAACAGCAGCAATAACAGCTTTGAGAGCTCTTAACCGAAGATTGTAAAGGGGTTGGACAACTGGTCAAAAGAGATCACAGGGGAATCTTTGCTGGCAGAGTGCAACTGGTGCTGATTGCACCTCTCCATATGCAGTTCTAGGTCACAGATTCTAAGCACTGATGGTTAGTCACAAGGAGGCAGGGCCACTGGTCACAGTTCCAAAGATGATAACTAGCACTCATAGCTGCAAGTGAACAAAGGATCTGGGCAAAAGGGCCAAGTTTCAGGGCCAAAAAAGAGTTCTGGTGCTTGCAGCTGCAGGAGAACGGGATAAAAACCAGAGAATATGCAGAAAAATTGACCACGTTTCTCCCCAAATGGCACCATCTTTGAAGTGCTAAAAACCTTACATATCCCTAAAACTCACTCTGAAAGTTGGAATAGTAATTATCCACCTCCAGAGGAATAAAGCATAACTTTAACAGAATTCAAAGTCAAGAAATAAGCTGGGAATATGTAATGTTCTCTTCTCTAAAGTATAAAGTTCTCTGCGAGCAGATTTCTTGTGGGGCTTCTGGAGGCAGACTTTGTTTCACTTCTGAGCAATAATCACTTCAAATGCAGCCAAGAGTTAAAGTCTAGTCCTTTATTTTCTCTTCCAAAATAGCCCAGTTAGCTTTCTTAGAGGCCTCTCTCCTTGGTTCCAAGAGCTCCTATTGCTAGTCCTTTGCCTCGTCCAGCTTCAGCCTCTCTTCTTCTGAATCCAAAGCCTCCAGCCAGCACAAAGGTGATATATATGGAATGAATTGACTCCTCCTCCAAGAGTGGGATTGTGGGTGCCTGATTTGTGAATCTCCTCGACTGAATCCTGAGTTGTGAATCTCATGGACTTGTGAATCTCCCAAAGTGCCCATCAATTCCAGTGACTTAGCACCTTGTAAGAATAATAACAGGAATAGGTGCAAAAATCAAACAAGTAAATAAATAAAAAAAACTATTCTAAAAAGGTTACTGTTGTGGGAAAACCAAGACATAAATTCAGGAGATAATATGAAAGGAGCAATAGTGGACATAAACTTAGTAGGAATTAATAAAAGAGTTAAAAAAAAATGTAGGAATGGAAGAAGGAAAAAAATGGGAAAAGAAATGAGAGTAGTGCAAGAAAACTTGAGAAAAACGTTAATAGCTTGGTAAAAGAGACACTAAAAAATACTGAAGAAAATAACACCTTTAATAAAAAAAAGATTTGGTCTAACACTAAAAGGGGCATAAAATTTCACTAAATTACAGAGTTCTTTAAAAACCAGAATTGGCCAAATGGAACCAGAAGTAAAAAAATTCACTGAAGAAAACAACTCCTTAAAAAGTAGAATTGATAAAATGAAAAAAAAAAAAAAAGGTGTAGAAGCTTGCTGAGGAAAATAGCTCCTCAAAATTTAGAATTGTGGAAGTAGAAGCTAATGACTCAATGAAACATCAAGAAACAAATTTAAAAAGTAATGAAAAATTAATAGAAAGTGTGAAATTCATTATTAGAAAAACAACTCAATTGCAAAATATATTAAACCAAGACAATTTAAGAATTATTGAACTGCCTGAATGCCTTGATTGAAAAAAAGAACCTAGATATCATCTTTCAAAGAAAACTGTATCGCCATCTTAGATCCAAAGAGTAAAATAGAAATTGAAGAAATCTATCAATTACTTTCTGAGAGACATCCCAAAATGAAATTTCTGGAAGTATTGTAGCTAAATCACAGAGCCCCAGATCCAGGAATAACTATAGCAGACATTTAGAAAGAAAAAATTCATTTATCATAGAGCTATTGTCAGGATCACGCCAAATTTAATAGTGTCCATATTACAGGAACAGCGACCTTGGAATATGATTCTGAATTCTGAAAGACAAAGAAGTTAGGTTTAGAATCAAGACTAATCTACCCAGTAAAACAAAGTATAAACCTTTATGGGGGGAAATAGGCCTTTTATGAAATAAATGATTGTCTAGCATTCCTAATGAAAAAAAAAAAAACAGAGCTGACTAAAAAATTTGGCATTCCACCACAAAACTGAAGAGAAGCATAAAAAGGTAGATGTGAAAGTGAATTCATAAGGGACTCCATAAGGTTAAATTGTTTAAATTCCTCTATGTAACTTGTAAGATTTTTATCCTTGTCCTCCTGTGACAAGATTAGAATCCACTAAAAAGAATCTATATGGATCTAGACTATGCATGTAAGTTGATGATATAAAACAAAAAACAAAACAAAAAAAAATGAAGCATTAAGAAAGAGTAGTGCACTGGGAGAACGGGAGAGGGAGAAATAGAATGGAGAAAATTTTCTCAAGAAAAGAGCCAAAAGAATTTGTTTTTACAATGGAGGAGCATAGTGGAGAATGTTTGAACCTGATTCTTCCTGGAATTTGGTTCAAAGTGGGAAGAATATATGTGTGCACATTGAACAACTGAATAGTTGGATATAGAAATGTATCTTAGGAGGGAAAGAGTATATGGTGTGATTAAAAAAAAGAGTGGATTAAGGAGGCATATGAAAAAGTGCTTTAAATTACTAATGATTAGAAAAAAATACAATTTAAAACTAAGCTGAGTTTCCACTCACACCTGTCAGAAATGAGAAATTCTAAAGAAAAGGAGGCGGGGGAAAAAGATATTAATGCACTCTTGTTAGAGTTATGAACTGATCCAGCCATTCTATGAACAATGTGTAACTATTCCCAAAAGGACTATAAAACTGCATTAATTGTTTACCCAGCAATGCCACTACTAGATCTGTACCCCAAAAAGAATATATGTTTTGCACAATTTCACTTGTATAATTGAAAAGATATAACTTGAGTACGAGGTAGAGGCAAGGTGAAAGCAGAGAAAGAATTTGGAACTTAAAATTTTTTTTAAAAGAATGTAATAACTAAATGAATAAGACATTTGTTTCCATGATGGGAAGAGCTCCCAGGTTAAGAAATAGTTGCATAAAACAGGGAATTGCAAACTACAGCTGAAGGGCCAAATCTTGCCTAGCTATTTTTCTAAAGAACTAAGAATGTTATTTTACATTTTTAAATACAGTAAATGTATTTTAACAAATAAAAAACATTCTTATCTTAGGGCAATATAAAAAGAACGAGCTGTGGGCAGAATTCAGCATAGTTTTCTGTTTCCCTAAATAATTTGCTAAAGTCATACAACCTGTACATATCAATTTGAATCTAAGTCTTACTGACATTGAAACCTCTAGAAGATGTACTTATGAATTCAAGACTATTCTAAAATGAGAGATTTCTAAATGATCTAAACATGATCTAAACCAAGAGTTCTCAATCCTGGGCTTTTTATACTTGTTTGCTTTTGTTTTTAATATTTTGATTGCCATATTTTACTGTAATTGGTTTTCTTTGTAAATCTGAGGAAGAATATATAGATTTTGCCAGATGCCGGAGTATAATTACACACCAAAAAACATTAGGAATTTCTTGTCTAAATAGATTTCTGTCCTTTTCATTTCTTATAGTTTAATTTTCTTTTAACTTACTAAAATAAAACCATTTGGGAAGTATGGATATGTGAAATGGATATGATAGTGATTTTTAAAAACTAGGTATAAGGTATTATTTTAATTATTAAGTCTTCAGAAATTTAGCTCTTTCCTCTCAACTCTTCTTTTAACAGTAAGACATGGTTATTTAAAAAGTATCAATATGTTCTTTAATGTAACCATTCTTGACTATTCTTGACCATGGTTTTTTCTTTCTGTCAAGGTAAAAAAAAAAAAAAAAGCCTATTTCTTTATCCTTAATATATTTACTATAAAAGAAATTCACTTTTTTTTCAAGGTATGAAAAAGTATAGTTAATTAAATGGATCTTAATTCTTGCTCCTTAGAAGGAAAAAAATGTGTCAAAATCATTGAAAGAATCTGGATACTAACTAAGCAGTTAACAGTAAAGCTGGAGCTTTATAAAACTGTAAACTTGTCATCTGGCTTAGTAAATCAGAAGACCTGATTTTTGATTATCATTATTTTTCAATATCACATATATAAGGTTGACCTTTCAACACACTGTGGATTTATGGGTGGCCTCCAAAGGAATGGCAGCACAGGACAAACTGCACCTTACTATGCTACCTCTACTGTGGAAGTGATTTTCCATGTGTCTACTAGAATGCCATCTGATTCAGATGATTCCCTCACCAAAAAGGTAATGTATATATCTTTTCAAAATTTTATTCTAGAACCATGCAACTTATTAATTTACTTCTATTCTAAGATTTGCTAAACAATGTTTTTGTCAAAATACTGATTTTTGGAACTAGACTGATTTTGAAATCTGGCTTTTTAAAAAAATTGCTACCTCTGTAAATAAAATTAAGCAAGTTATTAACTTGTTTGAGCCTCCATTCCTTATCTGCCTATGAGGAAGTTGGACTTGATGACCTTTGAGATCCTTTTAAAACTCCACATCTAAAATCTGATGATCAAATAAAGGATGAAATGTTAACAAAAATAGTTAATCACGCTTAAACAGGTTTTTGGAACTAGAGATAAAAGTACAAGATCTATTTCTTAACCTTTTCCCTCATGCTGTATATGCGTTATATGTGTATACAGATATAAATTATATATATATATATATCTATATATCTATATATATAGATATATATATATATATAATATATATCATGTGTTCTTTCTTAAGGAACTTAGTCATTTCTAAGATCCTTCGTGTATATTTTGGCTGAAAACTCTGTGACTTTGGTCTTTGAATAAAAAAGTACAGTGGAAGTACATAGAACCCAGAGTTTAAAAATCAGAAAAAATTTTTAAAAAGGATTGATTCTATCCCACTTTGCTTATTTTATAGAAGTTCACCCGCAGAGGTTAAATGAACCCAGAGTTACATAGTTTGGGGTGATGCCTGAATTATAGTTTGATTCCTAAAACAATGCTATACACTGTTAATAATGTTTAAGCTGCTAGTAATGCTCAACTAATTTGAGTAATATGAGATATCTTTTATTTGGTGTTTTCTACGCACAATCCTATTTTATTTATTTGTGATACTGATCATTCTTAGAACTTCCTTAAACTTAAAATAATATTAACCATCTTAATGGCGAGTTTATTTTTTCTCTTTTTTGTTCTTTTTACCAGTTAATTAAATCTACTGTATCTTGAAAATTAGAGCTCATAACACTATATAAAAGAATTATAATCATAATTTATTGTGTAAAATTTAAACTTACAGCAAAATTGCTCATTTTGTGTTATGAATTGATAATTAAGTGTACTTTCTCCAAGGAAAGTCACAGTTTGTATGATTCTTGTTGGTATTTTCCCATAAATCCTCCACACACAATCTAGCAAATGCAGTAGAGGCCTTTTTTCTTGGTCTTTTAACAATGCAGCACCTGGCCCCTCTATTATTCCTCAGTCTTGCTGCTTGCCTGGCATGTGTGCTTTTCTCATTGCATATTTTTTTGTTTTTATGCCACTTCTTGCCTGTTTTCTTGCAACAACAGCTTCTACACATTTTAATATCACACAAAATATTTCACAAATGTAACCACATAAATAACTTTGTTCAACAGTCCTCTGATTATTAGTATTAAGCAAGGCCTTAGGAAAGCATATACTCTTCAAGGGTAATAAACACAGATATGTAAGTTGCTTTGTACAGAGTCCAAATTGAAGAAGGATTCCCTCTATTTGTAAAGTAGGTTGGTTATAGATGAAATTATGTTCATTTCATCATTATTTTAATACAATAGAATTTTTTCATTGTGATCCATATAGGAAAAAAAAAGCCTAAACAATTTACAGAGGAAAAATGAATGGATCAAGAATGTGAATTGCCCAGATTATGGCATGTAGTTAGAACGGGAACACAATGAGTAAGTCCTCAATGCACATGTTTTGGACAGACATTACAAATGAACAATAAGCTGAGACTAGAGTGGAAATAGAACAAAGAGATCAGATTAGATTGCCTTTGAAGAAACTATATAGCACTCTTTGTGATATCCAAGTTTGAGCCCTGTCACAAATAAGCCAACTTTTTGACACTTATATTTTACTAGTATTGTTACACAAATGTAAAACACTGAACACTATGACCTCTGAATAAATGGAATTACAAGTGACTCAAAGTCTAATCAAGAGCTACATTGTGTGTATGGGGAGGGGAAAGGAAAGGGAAAATAACCAACACAGTCACACTTAACCAGAGTGATTAAAGTGAAATTTTTATAAGATTTTTGGAGTTATGAAAAATTTAATGTGTTTATATATATATATATATATATATATATATATATATATTTACTAACTATACTGATTTCTGCCCTTCCTAAACCCATAGTAAACCTCCATTGAATTTATTTATGGGAAGACATTAAATTACAAGGAACAAAAAGTGTAAGTGGATTGAGATCTCACTAGTATAATGAATGCCCATTTGAATCATGAATCCATTTAAATAGTGAAAAGAAAACAAGTAGAATAATCTCTAATAGGCACAAAACTGAAAAAGAAAGAGTGAATGACAATCTATTAGTAATTGACAGAGTGAGAATTAAAAGTTCTTTAGAATCTCAAGTCAAATTTTCTCTCTATACTATACCATGATTCCTCTTTATAGTAGTACCTCATTTTAGTAAATACATTGCTGAATTAGAGATTGTCCAGATGATAACTACCAGAATAGTAAAGATATATAATAATAGCAATAATACCAAACATATAGTGCAATGATCATCTCATTTGATTGAAACAAGTTGTTTGGAAATAGCAAAGTAGCTAATTTAGTTTCAGTGTAATGAAAATTTTTCTCATGATGATCACAAAACAGCAGTGGAATGATCTACCCCAGGAGACAGGGAGTAATCCTTCTTCACTGGTGATCTTCAATCCTGTGGTTATTAGAGAGATAGTAGAAGGTGTGATTGCTAAGATGACTTACAGTCCTGAAAGTTCATAACAGGGAAAGGAAAGGATTTAGTTCCTGTCTCAAAGCATTTATTTAAATGATATTTCAGCTGATTTATTAAAATAGGTTACAATTCAAGCGGGTCCTCACTCTCTTTAGTCTGTAATGCACAGTAAAGGATTAATGATTTTAGGATCAAATTCTGTTTTGCTATTTCAGTAAAATTAAGAATAATGCATTAAAAAGTTCTTATTTGTGAGAGACATTTTTATGTTCTTTAGAACGAATAAAAATTTAAAACATTTCCTTTATTTTTAAAGAAAATAAATGAAGTTTTGTTTATTTTAAGGGGTTTTTTTGTTTTTTGTTTTTTTTTACCCCCCCAGTTAAAAACACAAATAATGTGCTCAGATTTGACTCTGCTTGAAAGATTCCCCACTGAAATCATCATAGTTCAGCTGGTACCTTTTGCAGTTTCAGGATTTAGCATCATTAGTGATAAACTTTCTTCATCAAGATGTCTTGCAGCTAGAACGAAAATCAATCCCAGTAACAGCATCCAATAGTCCCTTGTCTTATTCTAACTAAATTGTACCTAACAGCTTAAAAATAAGCTGCAGAATTCTAAAGTGATTTATGCTATGCTCTGCCCTTGTCATAGTAGAACTTTTTCAATTCAGAAATCTGGTTTCAACCCCATACTGAACTCTTGATCTTTCGCTGCAGAAATTTGTTAGCTATAGCTAGATTAGATTTTTAGCAGCTAATCTAACTGCTGTAGGGGTTTTGCAAAGTGGGGACAGAGCTGTGCTATTGGATTTGTCCAATTCATTTGACTCCAGGACTATAATTGCACTTATGTCTTACAAGGCTTTTATAGCCTCAGGCTGGCCAGCAGCAGAAAAACAAATTGGCAGTGATACAGTAAGAGTGAAAGGGAATGAAAGGCACACATTATCAGTCTCCAGGCAGCGCTGTTCTGGCAGGAAGTTTCTTGGTTAATTTACAAATAAAACTTAGATTTTAGGATGGGCACACTGTCAGATGAACAATGGGGATGTCAGGCCTGACTGTTACTTAGTAAAAGTAGCAGCAATGCCTACCAAGGAGCAGGAATTCTTCAATCAAACAGACGACTCCTTTCTGGAGCCAGCTGGCTATGTAATGCAATTAGACGGAAAAGGAGGTCAGGCTATTAGGTGTGTACCATGACCAGTGTCACCAGTGGCGTGCTGCCTGGCAGGCAGCATGCAGAATAGTTAAAGCATAGTGACTTTAAAACTGTTTACTCAAGCTAATGAGTAGTAGTGGTACAGGGCAAGACTCAGAACATGAATTGTTTTTGCAAGATTTGAAAAATGAGTAGTTGTTCACTAACTGACAAGTACATTCTGAAGTACAGCTTACACTGGAGGAAATAGTTGGCATGATTAATTATAAAATGAAAAAGTCTATAATTTGCCCTATAAGTTACATGCCTATTTTTAGATTGAGTTAACTTGTTGTCATTGTGAAGAAACTGTAGTTGAATAATATATTTTGTTCCATTGGGAATGTTTATCAAAGTTATATTTATTTATTTATCATTCACATGCAGAGTGAATATCTTTTGTAAACTCTCTGATAACATGGAAAAATAGTCTTTCTCCTTTATGTTTCTTCTGATAAGTTTTGTGATGTGACTAAAAACTCATTTTACTTGTGTTTTCAGTGTTTATTGTGTTCATTTTATGTACTTGTTAGTGTATTCAAATATATCTTTGTCCCAAATATTCTATTGAATTGAGTTTGATGCCTTTACTATTAATTTTGTGACAGTTAATTACACATGTAGTACCCAGATACTCAAGGCATACAACCTCATGATGATTAATATTATATTAAAAGAAACGAAAGTAAATTTATGTACTAGTGAATTATTGCAGGGGAAGTGCTATAATTTACTATATATCTACAATTGCTTTGCTACATTTTTATAGTAGCAAACCATTGTTTTAAATATTTGGATTATTGTTGAATAGGAGTTTTGGGGGAGGCTGAATATTACAAAGATTAATTGTTTTGAATTCACATGCCTTAAGATTCTTAACTATCAATCAGAAATATATTTCATGCATTTTGATACATTGTCTTAGAGTTGAATTTTACTAAATTTTATGCTAAAGTAAAGTCTTACGACTGATTGGATAACCTCTAAAATAATTTAAACTAAAACCAAGTGCAGGTTTTGATTTAATAAGGGAGATTCTTCACCTATAAATTATTTGCCCAAGCATTATATCAAGGGGCAATATGTTACTAAAGATGCTAGTTCTATTTTCAAGATTAAGGGTGTTAGGTATTGAGTCCTGGCTATGTTCCAGCTTCAGTAATTACATTCTGCTTTTTTAAAATTTCCCCTGAAGTTTCAATTAGATGTTATTCATTTCTCCTTTGAAAACACTGTTCGTTGTGTTGTTGGCACAAAATGACTACCATGTTTTCACTCCCAAAGTAGTATATTGATGGGAAGCCACTGTGTTTAAATTTTTAAAATGTTACATTTGTTAAGGTGAAAATAGAGGTATATAAAATTTTGGCTCAGTTACATTAGGTAATAATTTAAAGCAGTTGTACCCCCTTTGCTCACTAATGTTTTGTATGTTTCCATACTTTAGTGAGATCTATGACCTCATCATTATGGATACTTTCCTCACAAATGCTAGTGCAACCCTTTCATGTTTTCTCATTTCACATGGCTCTAATCTAGCTTGAGGTGTAAGTGAAAAAAATTAATGAGCAATTTTCAGCAAAAAGTTTTGAATACTATTAACTCTTACTACCTCATTATAGCATAGTGCTCAGTAAAAATGACAGTCCCCGAGCCTATATACAAACAATTGAATTATACCCACAAGGTGCAAATCTCTTTTTAAATAATGGAGTTATACTGTTGTTACCAGAAGACTGAAATAGAAAATAATAAAGGGACATTTCAATATAATTGACTTCTTTGTAAACTTAGAATAAAAAAAAATTTTTTATGGTCACCTGTGTAGAGCTGCCTATGAAGAGTACTCATCCTTTGTATCATACTAATCTCTCTACATTTAAAGTATGGCATGCTTCTTGGAGAGAGAGAGAGAATATGAATATGAATATGAATATGTGTGTGTGTATACACACATACATATATATATATTATATATATATGTACATATATATATATATATATATATATATATATATTTTTAGGGGTATCTTTATCTTTAACACATGACATGTATTTTATAAGCTGAAATACTGATATTCTTTCATTTTTCATTCTATCAAATTTTGGAATATTTTTTTCATGATGCCCATATCATTGTATTATTTCTTTAAAAAGATTGAAAATTTATCTTCCTAAGAGGAATTAATGAGAATAGTTGAGAAAACCACTAACTAGAAATGTCTACATAACTACAGTTCTTTAAGAGACCATTTTAATTTTTGCAATCAAGTTTCTATACTTTTTACTTATTCCATGTTTACCAAGATGTGATTACTTATGAAGTACCTTTCATTCTTCTTAATATCTTCAAGTCATAGAAATTCATTCTTATCTCTGTCAGTAAAATAGTCTGATGATTTGGCTCTGATCTTTGAATCTTGACTGTAAAAATACAATTTTTGTGTAAGTTTGCATTTCTTTTTTACTAAATAGAAATGACTTCATATTTTTTTCTTAAAGTTTTTGATTAGCAAATAAGCACAATAAACTGTACAACAAATGGTATTATAATTATAATTGCATGATTTTTTTCTGTATATACAGTATTTTCTGTATAACTAGATATTGGATCAGTATTCTAAAGAAATGATACAATGTAAAAAATAATAACTTTCATCTTTTATTTCAGGGTTTTTGAGAACAATGATTTTAGTGACATTAAAATGTAGTTGAAATATCTTTCTTATTAACACTATAGTAGAATAGCAATAATTTATTTGCATGTGCTGATTAAACATGTTATGTAAGTGCCAATATGTATTTCAAATGAGGTCCATATTATTTTTAAGTAATCATGCCACCTGCACCATTTTATTGCATGTAAAAGAAATCAGTGTTTTAACCTTTTTAAGTAATGAAATATTTCTGCTGCTGAGCATTGTAATTCAATTTGTAAACCATGACCCCTCATAAACTGTTGTTATCACTCTGATTAATAAAGAGCCAATTTGCTGTTGCAGCTTCGTCACTTGGGAAATGACGAGGTTCACATCGTCTGGTCTGAACACACCAGGAACTACCGCAGGGGTATTATACCAACAGATTTTGGAGATGTTTTAATTATTATTTATCCAATGAAGAATCACATGTTCTTCATCGAGATAATGAAGAAACCGGAGGTACAGTTTCATCATATTATTGCCATATCTTATGATCTGTTTGGCATATGGTTAACTCTTATGGAAAAATGATGTTATAAATGTGTTAAAGTAATTTATATTTTTATTATAAGGGTAAATGGCCTTCATACAAGTAAGTTAAAATTTATTTCACATTTAACATGAGTGATATAAGAGCAAAAATATTCAAAGATTATTCAGTATAATCTTTGGTTCCAAAAATCTAGCTTCATATCTCACTAATTTTTGCTCTTTATTTGAAGTGTCATATCAATTTCAACAGTAATTTATCATAAATAACTGAATTTTTTTTAAAAGTCTGATTTTAAACACTAAATTGATGAAGAAATGAGCAGGTAATAATTTCTGTTCTAATATGTGATATATTGTTTTAATTATACTATCCAACATAATATAATTTTGAAATCTCTCAAATTCCAATATAGTGGATGGCATCATTAACTTGAATATATTAAGGGATTGTTTTTATACATTGTGACATAGATAATCTAATTTCTTAACATTTGCCACAAAATCAGCTTAACCAATTAACATTGATCCTAAAAATGACAAGACCCATCCTCTGAGAAGTTCCATGGACTAGTTTGGTTACCTAAATTACTACTCTTAATTTTGTTGATAACAAGTTTTTATTTAGTAAAAATAAGATCATCATCCAAGGGAGTTAAAAGCACTATTTTCAGATTTCTATAACAGTTTCATAGTTAAAATATTCTAAACTTCTTGAGTGTAAGTACTATTTTTGTTTTATCTATGTTCCTAAAACTCAGCCTAGTGCCTAGTAAGTAGTGGATGGTCAATAAATGTTTGTTAAAATGAATAGTCAAGATAACTCATAAAGAGGATAATTCCAGATTTGAGAAATATTAAATTTGTTCTCTATTTTTATTCAAAAGGTATGTGAATCCACTATCACCAATTAAATAGAGTTATAGTCCTTAAAACCTCTTCTTTTTAAAATGTTTACTCAGCTAACCAGTGTTTTATTTCTTAAATTAGGACTTATAAAGTAGCTTTAAGTGAAGTTATGAGAAATATATTTTACTTTGAGGTTAAAGGATTTTGGAGAAAAAAAAAAAAACACTTGTAATACTTCTTAAGTATGATACTATCCCTTGAAATGTCCTCACTAAATACAATGTGATTTTTAAAAGTGACATTTATACTGTTCACCAAAAATAAAAAAATATACATATAAAGAGTTCTTCACTGTTTTCTCCTTAGATTTTTTTTTTTTTACCAATAAAGCATGAAGTCAGAAGTTTCTTCACAATAAATGTGTAGTATCTTTGATTTAGAAATTTAGATAACAAAATGTATCAAGTTGGAGCTTTGGTAAGTGAAGATTGTAATATCGGCAATACTTACTCCTTCATAAAATTAGTATTTTACCCCAAGGATTTATTAGATTTTAATTAACTAACTAGTTAAGTATTAAAATATTAGCAAATTGCATAAGGCACTTTTCAGAACTAGAAACTATCCACCTGCAATAATTAATAAATTTATTCATATGTTAAAAAGAAAACTTTAAAAGTTTGCTCTTCCATGATTTTCTTATTTCTTTGTGTTGAAACTTTAGGATACTCTAATTTTCATCTTCAAAGGTAAAAAAGAAGAGATTTATACTATAACCAGATCTGTGCTGCTCTAAAACTTTTATATGAATATTAATTTCAGTTTTCTAAAATTGGTTGCAAATTGTGTCAAAATGAGTTGAATGAACCCATTTCTTAATACTTTATTTCAAAAGCCCAAAGGGCCAAACAAGATAATAGGTAACTGGAAATTTAGTGTTATCCCTACATTTAAAATACAAACCATTACAATGTAATAAAATTAATCCAGACATTTCCAGGGCAAGTGTGGCTGACCTTTTGTTCACCAACTACTGACCCCAGGGTGAATGAAAGAGGCTTGCAAAGGGAAATGTCTGTTGTTTGGCTTCAGTCCCTGGTATTTAAATTGCATTCCCTAATCAAATGAAAAGGCTGTCCTCTCTATCAGGTTACAGAATCCATGGCAACATTTGGCCTTTTATATACATAAATGTTAGCCTTTTTGTTTGCATCTAAGTAGAGACACCTGGAGCAATGTTAACATTAACCGATTTAGCATTAATAGCTTCATTATATAAGAATTTCTGATCAGATAGCTGTTACTTTTGTTATATTGCTTCAGCTTGTATTGTTTTCATTTTTTATCTCCCTGCTTGGCAACGGGGCAATGATTTGCAAATTTTTTTTGTCTTGATTAATTAAGCAATATAATTATCAAGAACCGTGATGCAGTCTTTGCTCAACAAAGCTTCTGAGAGAAAACAATAGTAAGTCTGTTAGTATGAATGCATTCCACGCGTCACAGATGCATGAGGATATTCTAAACAATGAGACGAAAAGCTGCTTGCAAAAGAGGACAAAGAATGCCATGCAGACTCTACACACTACACATACCGCCAGGGACATACTGTGGGTTCCCTGGGACACAGATGCCTCGTTAGATTGCAGCTAGTCATCAGAGATTAATTCTCAGCCATTTGGTGCAATAATTTACCCATTCCCCAGTCTTTTAACTAATGCTACTTACTATAGAAGTGAAATCTTTGTACTCAAAAGGTTTATTTAACCTTACTTATTTTTAGTGAACACAACAAAAATAATTATTTTTGTTTAAAAATTATAATAAAGCAGCTGCTTGAAATGTGAGGAATATTTATTTTTGGATGACTGAGGCAAATTATAGAAATTTTACATGGAGATGAAAGTATTCTTTTAGCAGCAGTATAATTTCTTCAGAATATATTTTTGACTTTTAGGTTCAAGCAGACTTATTTAGATATTTTGTGGTCAGAAGCAGTTTTCAAAGAATTTTACATTAATCCCTTTTAGGTTAAAAAATCAATACAAAAACTACTCTTTGATAGTTATGCATATTTAAATTTTAGTTCCATTCAGTCTACTTCGTTAATAGAATATGCAATAAAATAGGGTTATTAATTGTTATATAAGTTACATATACCTATAGCTGTGACTTCCAAATCCTTTGAAATCTAATATATTTGACTATATATGCTCATATATGTATGTTTATGTATATGTTAAAAGTACTTATATGCCTGGCAGCATGAACCTTCTTTGTATGTAGCATTTTCAAAGTAGTGTGGAAAAGAAGAATGAGTAACTAAATACACCACATCTGACAGGAATGGCTGCCACTTCACATTTTTATTGGATTCTTGCTTTTTTTTTTTTTTTTTTCATTAAATAAATTTCTCTGAGACCAAAGCCATCATTTCACAAGTTAATTACATTCAAATTGGTTCAGTCAGCATGAATGAATGTTTTGAAACTTGTTTGATGATTCAAAGGGGAAAAAAAGTCTTCTTGTAAGACTTTAATATTTTATTCTTTGCTTCTATAGTTCATTTGTTCTTAGTGACAAATTTCATACTCCATAAATAAGATAATACTTCCTTTACAACCTGTAAATCTTTAAATTGTTGTTTGAAACAGTTGCATGGGTTTTTTTTTTTCAAATTGTAAACAATATTTCTGCTTATTTTCCAGCCAAATTTACTACCTATCCAGTAAATGAGCATTTATATTATTTAGAAGATTTTGTTTTGTGAGTTTTGTGGTAGTATTTTCAGTATATTTCAGTGACCTCATTTGCAAGCATATATTTAACTATCTAGATGATCATAAATAAACCCAAGAGTAGCTATGTTGAAGAGAACATAAGCAGGAAGAATTTAAGAAATATATAAGATTTCTCTTTTGCTTAACCTAAGAATTATTATTTACACAATTAACAGCTCTTTTTAAAATCATTTAATTTGTTTTGCTTAATTAGTGATTGTTTTATTAATATATTGATTAATTTACTTAGCCTTTCTGGAATTGAGCTGAGGTGAAACCTGAGTTCCAGGCTTAACTCTGGTATTACTGGTTATTGTGATTCTGAACAGATTCCTTAACTTCTCTAAACATTAGTTTCCAGAGTTCTATTCAACTTTCAAAGTTCATGAGTCATTTTTTCCTTGTACTTATATAGCCCCCAAATCCTTTACATGCTCTAAACCCTAAAAAGTGACCAGCTGTAGGTGACCACCAAAATTAGGGTTTATGCCTTTTCAGCTGAATGAACTTGTATCTCTGTGCTCCCCAACACAGCAGTGTCTTTAAGTGAGTTATTATCTACCTTGGGGTCAGGATTCCTATCCCAAGACCACTCCTATTGTCACTCCTTTTCTTTCTATTTCTTACTGTTTTCTTACTATTAGGAGAGACCTTGTATTACAGAGCTATGGCCCCAAAAGCAAGCTATGTTCTGAGCTTACCCTAGAGGTAATCCTTTGTGCTCTGGATGAACTCTATTGCAGCAGTCACCAAATTGGCTCATGTCCATCCCCATTGATCCTCGAGCTGGGACAAGTACCTGAAAAGACCACATTCTGGTCACAAAGCCCTACTGTGAATAGACTATTTCCATTAGGCAAACTTGTCTCACTGCTGCTATTACTCCCTCATTGGGATCAATGACTACATCTTACTGCCTGCCTTTTTGTCTAGCCACAATTATATGTTACAAGGCCTAGCTGTACTGCTTTGGGTCTGCCTGGTCCTAGAGCAGACCGCAGCACACATGTGATTTCCCTTTTCTGATGGAATAAAGAAGGTCTTTTTCCTATTTAAAAAAAAAAAGTTTTTAAGTCAGTGAATCTTTATGTATTGCCTGATCCCAAAACAACATACATTTTTTGACTGTTATTATAATATTATATTATTATAATCTTGTTATTCTGTAGCTGATAGATAATAAGGGAAAATTGCCCCTTGTCATACCAGTACATTGTTATAACTTTATTATAATTGTTATAACATTATATAACATTTTATTCTTTTCAAAGCACTTTACAAATTTTTTTTCATTTGGTTTTTAGGGCAATCCTAGGAGGTAGATGATATTATTATTGCCATGTTACAGATGAAGAAACTGAAGTGGGCAGAAGCTCAATGACTTGACCATTGTTGCATAGCTAGCACATGTCTAATTCTGAATTTGAACTCAGTTATCCTGACTCTAGACCCAGTTTTCACTCCACAATTCTGTCACTTCACTGCCCCTTGGAATTGAAATAGCTTAGTTGGAAAAGAACTAGAATTTTCTTTTGAAACTTCTTTTTAGACAGTTTGTTTCCTCTTTGATCTCATGTTATGCTTTTGTCAATGTTTTTTTATTTGTGGAAATCTGGCTTCCCCTTGAAGTCACTTCATTCTTGGCCACCTTTTGCAGCATTCAGTGCATCTTCTCTCATGCCTCCAATATACTGACTAATTAGTGCTATTTTCTGACAATGGAAAAAAAAATTACTTAAAATGGAGAGGGTAATCAGTCTCTCTACTTATAATTAATTCCTATATTTAGTGACAAATGACTTTCCATATGAGTGATGTGGTCCTTAGTAGGATAAGAAAACAAAAAAGTCCACATATAATAAAATGCATAATGAATTTCAATGAAGGATAATAAACCATGTTTTCAATAGAACTAGAGTTTGGGGATCATAGTGATGGGGAGTTTGAATAGTTTCAAAGCCTTTCCTATGTTTTTTTGTCTACTGTGGTCCTCAGATATGATCATTGCTAAAGGTTGTCTTTTAGTTGTCTAGTGTTCTAGTAGGGTAAGTGAAAAAGAATCTTCATTCTAATAAGCATACTAGATGTGTAAGACATTCAGTCTCTTAGAGTGGGTATCTCTTAGTACTCTGTCCTCAGTATCCTTTTCACTCTATGTTATCTCACTTGTGTATCTCATCAATTCTCAAGTGTTCTGTTATCTCTATGCAGATTATTCCCAGGTGTATATATCAAGATATAGTCTCTCTTTTGAACTATCATCGTGCATGTCCAGCTGCATCTTGGACACTTTAGACTATATTCCTGTGGGCATCTCAGAATTAATATACCCAAAACTCATTACCTCCCCTCCACAAAACTCTTTTACCTTCAGAATTTTGTAATTATTATAAGGGCACTACCACCACCCTAGATTGGCTAGACCTGAAACCTCAATGTCCCCCTCAACTCTGCACCCCACTTATCCCATCCATTCACTATCTTGCCATTTCTAATATATATTATCCTCTTCATTCATGGCCACAATCCAATTTCAGCCTTCATTGCCTCTCATCTAGACCAATTTAATACTCTTCTAACTGATCTCTCTGCCTTTAGGCTTCCCTTTGTAGTCTAGACTTCACTTAGCTTAGTATAGGTCTAAAGTGTTGTGAGCATTTCAGTCTCCAGTCTGATTCCTTTTCCCTTCCTAGTTCATTTCAATAACTTTTTTATCTCCAGGATCCAATATAAATTCTTCTGTTTGACATTTAAAGCTCTTCCTAAATTGCCTCCTATCCACTTTTTCCATTTACTCTGATCCAACGCTTCAAGTCTGCATGGTCCTGGAACATTATACTCCATCTCCTATTTCCATACCTTTGTAGTTTCTGTCCCCTATGCCACCTGAATCAGGAAAAGCCTCATATAGAACTTGGACTGTGTTATGAAAGGCAATAGAAATTCTTAGAGCTGAGAGTGGAATTGTGTATTTCAGGCATGGCAGACAGACTATGCAAAAGCACAGTGATAGAACATGGAATAATGAGAACGTTAATGAGAGACTGTAAAGGAAAACAGTGTAAGTAATCCTGAATAGGAAGTTAGCAGCCAAGTTGTGAAGAGCTTCCAATGTCTTCTTTGAAGCCATGGGACCATTGTACATTCAAGCGGCCAGTGAGTGAGCATTTGCTAAGTGTTTTTTTGTATGCTAGGAACTGTTCTGGTTGCTGAAATACATATATGAAAGAAAAATACTTACACTCTTACATTCTGGCCAAACTGATCTGCTGTTCCTCTTACATATTAATTCAACCCCAAATTTTGTGTCTGTGTAGAAGCTGTGCCCAGTGCCTTGAGTGTCTACCTCTTAGACTCCCTACCTATCTTTAATGTTTAATTCATGTGATACCTCCTACAAGAAGACTTTCCTGCTGTTCCCTTTAATTGTCAATGTTCTCTCCCTCAAATTATCATGTATATGTTTGACTATTTACATATTAATTATTACTCTCTTCCCCTAGAGAATTTAGACTCCTTGACAGGAAAAGATTTTCATTTTATCTTTTCATCCTAGTTATTTTCCAGTGCTAGTATTGGTTTCATACTAGTATATAACATGCTAGTATGCTCCAATGTGTGCTTTATTGGGTTGGATTAGGTTGGATCAGATGCTTAGAGGTTGAGAATCAATTAACTTTCAGTATGGAAAGAATGTATGCCAGGGATTCTTAAACTTTTTCTACTTGTGATCCCTTTTTACCTAAGAAATTTTTACCTGGACTCTGGATACATAGGTATATAAAATAGACATACAAATCAACATTTACTGATAATAAATCATAAAGAAAAATTTTAAAAATAATTCTTTGATATGCATATTTATTAAAGATGAGTACACATTTGTATGCTAATGAGATTGCACTTGTTTATTTTTAAATAAAGAATTAAATCTTGGCAGAATATTTGATACCTTTTATAGATGTCAAATATTTCACAATCCCATATAGTCACAATCCATAGTTTAAGAAGCTTTGATGTATATTATATGACTTGGAGCCCTGGGAAATTAGGTTGGCAAGGTAATATGGAGCCAGTTTGTGTGATCTTAATTCAGGTTAAGGAATACATATTTTACATTGGAGGCAGTGAGAAACCACTGAAGATTTTGATAGCTATTGTTATTATTAATATAATGTGTATTGATGATTGATAATGTGCAAGGTATTCATACATTTGTTCTTACTCCCTTTTCCTCTCCTTCGGCTCTCATGGAGATACACACACACACACACACACACACACACACACAACTACATACATACACACACACACACACATATATATATATATATATATATATATATATATATATATATATATATTCACATATACACATACATGCATACATACATACCAAGTTGTCATTAGACCAAGTTGGTTAAGACTAGGTTTTATTTTTTTTTAACTTTTTATTTTTTGCATTAAAATGGCATAATGGATACTTCATAAATCCTCGACTCAATTTGGAGATTTTTAATAAAATATCTTTGGAAATAAAATTATTGCCTGCTTACATATTTGTCTTGAAAAATAAATCATTAACTTACCTATGTACAAAGTGGTTTAGAATAGAAAACATTTAAAACAGAATCCAAGATTAATTAATCTAAATAGTTAAAGTTATGTATTCTGATTTGAGAGTTTAAGTGAAGGGAATATTATCAAAAACTCTCTGAGAGGGAATGTTGTTTAAAGATCTATATTTTCATGAAATTTCTTCTGTGATTCATTGGCATTTATAATTAGAGGGATTCTCTGGATTAGACTTTTAAATTATTCCTATAATCTACTTATTGAAAAATTTCTCAGTACATCTACTAGTAGTTGCCAAAGAATAATAAAATGTTTTTATGGAGCAAATTTTCATATACATGGGGGAAAATCCATAGCTTAAATGTTGATAAATGTTCTTAACTCAACTGATATTCTTGTCATGATTTTGTGATTTTAAAATCAATTTTATTTTATATTCTCTAAAAATTAAAATTCATTTTACCTTGAGTATGTGCAGTTTTTCCTTCCTTATCCCTTTTATCTATTTATCATATACATAACATATATTGTAGAGTGCATACTCTGTGGAGAGTAACTAATAAATATTAATTAATAATACTTATTCTCCTTTCTATGGAGGACCTGACCCATCCTGAATACATTAAATAATACTGGTTATTATAGCAAAAAGAGACATATCATTTCTTTGCATTTACATATATGAAGAAAGGAAAGAAATAAATATTAAAATGTCTGCTATGTGTTAAGTATTTTATAAATATTATCTCATTCAGTCCTCAAAATAACTGTGAGAAAAGTGCTATTATTATTCCCATTTTATAGTTGAGGAAACATATAGCAGTAAAATGACTTGTCTAGAGTCACTTAAATGGACAATTAAATGTGTAAATATGTGAGACTGAATTTGATCTCAAATTTTCCTTATTCCAGGTCCAAGGCTCTAGCCAATACACTATACCTGCTAGTGCCTTCCTTGCTTTAAACACCTAAAGGGGCTTATAGTTTGTGTGGTAAAGAGAGTACATTATTTCTGGAGTATCAGTTCATGAATGTGAATGCATCCAAAATGGGTACTTTTGCAAGCTCTCAACTGATCACAGTAGCTTACAAGAGTAAGGAAACAGCTGCAGTAAATGTCATCATACTATTCTTAATGAAGGTATCATGTATCCATTACAAAAGATAGTACCAGAAACCCTTACAAATATAAACCATTTATGGGTTCATGTATTTTATACAAATATTCACAAGTCATACCAATAAAAACATCTATAATCACTTAAAAGAAAATAATATTAGCTAAAGAGCAGCTAGGATATGACAGAAAGTCCCAAGAGCATAAAGAGCTACTTATTATTGATTCATTAATTATTGAACAAATTACCCAAAAGCCGCATAAGACTTATACTGTCTTTGTTGATTATTGCAAAGGCATTGATTCAGATCTGTACTCAGGGTTTATTGATGTCTTACAAATATGCAAAATCTATCCAGTGACAATACTGTTTGATGTGTTAGACATATCAATATTTTATGACCAACTGAAAAAATTATCTCCACCAATGCAATAATGTAAAGAATAAGTAGAATATTTCTGCATATTACCAACAAAGCCAAGCAGGAAGAGATTAAAAAACATTCCATTTAAAATAAAACAGTATATAAAATACTTGGGAGCATACTTATCAAGACACATACAATAACTATATTAATATAGATATAAAACATTTTATGAAAATGCAGACCTAAATAATTGGAGAAATATTCATTGCTCTCAAGTAGGCTGAGCCAGTATAATATAAATGACAATGGTTCCTCTATTTATTTATTTGATGCCATATGATTAAAGTGACCAAAGTTTTTCTTTAAAAAACTAGGAAAAAATACTAATATTCATCCAGAGAAACAAAAAGTAAAGAATTCCAATGGAAATAATGAAAAAACTGGATAAAGAAAGCATCTCCTGGTACCAGATATCAACCTATGTTACAGAGCAATCAAAACAATTTAGTACTGGTTTAGAAATGAAGAGGTCAATTAATGGAACAGATTAGGCACAAAACATATAGAAGGAAACACAGTAATAACTATAAAGATCCCCTCATAATGAGATAACTGCTAGAAAGCAATCTGGCAGAACCTAGGTAGAGACCAATATCTCATACTGTCTACCAAAATATGCTCCAAATGAATACATGACCCAGATATAAAGGGTGATGTAAACAAATTAGAGGAGCAAAGAAGAAGTTACCTTCCATATCTATAAATAGGGCAAGGATTTATTATCAAAGAAAGAACAGTCTCACAAGACACAAAAGGAACAATTTTGATTACATAAATTAAAACAAATTTGATTACATAAAAAAAAATTTTCAATTTGTTTGAAAAAAACAAAACCCTCCTCCTCTAAAATTAGAATAGAAGATGACAACTGGAAAAAAAAAAAAAAAAACTACAGCAAGTTTCTCTGACTGAGGCTTAGCCTAGCAAGATCAGTAAACTTTTAAGGAGATAAAGCGTTCAAGAGACAAGAACAATACAGAACTGAACTGGTTTATCAAGATGGAGAAAGAAAGAAAAAAGCATGCCTAATGCAGGTGTGATGGCCTGGGAATGAAATAAATGGTTGAAAAATTGGAGACCATCATGTGGATGGTAAGTGTGGTTTGGTATTAGAAGGCAGAAGACAATTTCGAAATAGTGATAAAATAAGTGAATTTCAGAATTCATGAACGTGGAAGTGATAAAATAAAAGTTATAACTATCTTTTATGTGATTGAGTGATTATGAAGAATAAATTATATGAAATGAGAAAGTGAATTTTGGGTGCTTGAGGTGATATCACTAAGTATGTTGAAATCTTTTAGTATGAGATCAGGAATTGGGGAAGATAGAAAGATTGTGAATACATTGAATAAAGAAAAGATGTGACCTGGAGATTAGATAGATAACAGTACCAGAATTTTGAAAAGTGTGGTAAATATGGATTGAATGAACCTGAGTGGCCGAGAGGTTACCAAGTGATTGTAGGAGCAGGAGAACCTGGAGATGACAATTGCTTACAAAGAGTATTCCAATTCCCCTTCCCTCAACCATCAAGGCAGGGGGAATGAATCAGAATGCAATTATTTCTGGGATGGGAGGTGAGGAAGACTGTGTTATCAGCAAAGAATAAGGTTTCAGAGAACCAGAAGATGGAAATAATAGAAAAGGAATGGACTTAAGATGAAGACAGGTTTGTTGCCTATGGAATAAACATTTCAGAGAGCACAATAGAAGAAGTAGATAGTTTTAGGTTAGGATTTTGAGGAGGGGGGGTTTTAAGGGGAATGGAATAAGGGTTCAGGTAGAAAAGGATGGAGAATGGGGTTTAAATAATGACTGCTGGTGATTTAAAATCATTGCTGGGAGAAAATCATAGAGGGAAAGTATGGTCTGGGAAGAACTAGTTAATCATTAAAGGAAGAGTTAGATTGATTTTTCAAGCTTATCTCTAAGGATCCCAGTCTTATTGATCATTGCAGATTATGCAGTAAAATGTTAGAATGGTATAACATATCAATGTAGGTTGCAAAATTTTACCATCTGCCATACATACCTAGAAAGCTCCAATTTGAATGATATGCCAGAAGCTTATCCTTTATAAGCTAACAGACCATAAATCCTTGTACTACAGCTAAAAAAAATTCTTGAAAGATCAAGCAAATAATTATAACTAGATAATCATTGGAGACAGAATTGTTGCCCTTTGGTCTTGATACTACAACTACCTGTGTCATAACTCTATCTCTATTTGAGCCTCTTTCAGGAACAATTTAGTATTTTTCAAATAATTTCCCAGAGGTAATGCAGCATATTCTTTTCCTGATAAACTGATGCCAACTCATTGTCCATTTTGAGAATTTGTCTTAAGACACATGTTGATTGTTAAGCCACGGAACAGTGCAAAGCCTGCTGAATTAAATCCATAATTACTCAAAAGACTTTGATCAGCTCTCCATATGGGAAAAAAAAAACAAATTGAATGAACATGCTTGTATCTAGGCTAGAATATACAATTAGATTGATAACTTAGAGAGCACAGCCATTGGTGTATGTGTATGTATGCCCTATTTTGTCGATAAAGCCTGGGACTAAGTACTTGATCTATCTCCATGATGCCAGTGAACATCTCAAACTTTCTTAATCTGCTGCCTTCCCTCTTTTAATTATTTCCTTTTGGATGAAGATTTTTTGTAGATGAAGATCAAGCAAAGAATCCTAGAAAACAATCAGATAGGAACCATGAGAAAGCAATGTCCAAAAAAAACTAGAAAAAAGAGAGTATTATGGACAATGTCAGAAGCTGTAGAGAGGTCAAGAAGGATGAAAGTTAAGAAAAGACTTTTAGATTTGGCAATTGAGAGATCATTGGTAAGTTTGGAGATAGCATTTTTCATTGCATAATAAAGTGTGAAGCCAAAGTGCAAAATGATGAGATGAAAGCTACAGAAAAAGAAATTGTGGCACTGATGTTTGATGGACTTCTCAAAGAGTTTATCCACCAAAGAGAAGATGAAAGAAAACAGTTAATTGTGATGGAAGCATCAAGTGAGGATTCCTCATTAGAATTACAAATCTAACCACTATACCTTTGGGATTTTGAGTCATAGTTGTTTTTTGTTGGTGGTGATTGGTTGTTTTGGGGAGGGCAGTTTTATTTTCCATAGGTAATTTGTGAGTTCTTTCAATTGGTGTTTTGTTTTCTTTGTAAAGGAGTTCCTGAGTTCCTGATAGGTGGGGTTTTTTTTTGTTTTTTTGTTTTTTTGTTTTTTTTTATTTCTTGCATTATGGTATTTAGGTTTTGGGATTTTTTAAATGTTCTTTTGGAAAGTCTATGACCCTTAAACTGTGTTTATATATTTTATCTTCAAGATTTATGTGTTTCCTTTGTGAGATCATGTTTTCTTTTAACAGTATTCCTTGTTCCTTTCCTTCTTCCATGCTTTCTTTCTCTTTTGTTATTCTCTTTCATTTCTTGGGAGAGACTTGGCACTGTTGTTTATATTTACTGATCATGCTCATTATTTATGCCACTACTTCTACCATTTCACTTAAGAGTTTGATTTTTGGAAATTCACAGGATTCTGTGTTTTATCAAATCTGCTGAATTTCCTTTGTCTTAAAATATTTATTTAAATAAGTTTATAATCTCTTAAATTTCTTAGTACTTAACTTGCTTTTTAATTTTGTGTCTTCTGTATTGATTTATCTACTTGTGTAGATTTTTTTCTTCCTCATAAGATTTGTACAAATTGTGAGAAAACTTTATTGCATTGTTTGAATTTAGCCCTGCATGCTGGGGAAACTGGGCCAACTTTATCTTTTGCTTAGAGGTCTTTAGTTATGCTGACCAGAAATTTGATCAAATCTGAAGATGGAGGCAAGGAACTTTTCCCCAAATCTCATGAATTCTATATGTGTTATCTGAAATAGTGGTCAATCAATTATTGTTTCTATGTTCCTTTGATTGGAAAACAGATATTTGGGCAGAATAGAATACTACTTTTTCTGATTTTAGGAACTGCACCTATTCACTCTCCTTCTCCCAACTTGGAAAATTTCTAATCTTTTTTTTCCACTTAGATGTGAGATTACCTAATTTTGCGTCTTGATTCATTGTTTTCTTTTAATTAATTGATCTTATTTGAGTAATTTTTTAAAACATAAAAATCTGTCTCTCCCAGTGAAAAAGCCAAAGAGACTTGGTCCTGATTTGTTGTGTCCTTGGCATGCATTATTTAATAAATCGATAGGATGAGAAGCTTGAACCTTTGTTTCCTCAGTTATTTCAATTTTTATTTGCTACAAGTTCTCTCTCTTAAAGGTGGGATAGCTTTTTTCATCTTTGGTAATTGTCTTGGATCAGTCTTGTTCAGAGTAACTAAGCCTTTCACAGTTCATCACGTTTACAATATTATTGCAAATGTATACAATATTCTCCTAGTTCTGATCACTTCACTTTACATCAGTTCACGTGAGTCTTTCCAGGTTTTTTGAAACCATCCTATTCATCATTTCTTATAGTACAAAAATATTCTATAGAGTTACAGATCACATCTTGTTCAGCCATTCCCCATTTGCTGGGCATCTCATTTATTTCCAATTCTTTGCCACTTCAAAAGAGCTGTTGTAAATATTTTTGTATGAACAGGTCTTTTTCCCTTTTCTTTCTTTTCATTAATCTTTTTGGGATACACATCTAGTACTAGTATTACTGGATCAAAAAGTATCTATATACAGTTTTATAGTTCTTTGAACATGCTTTCACATTGTTCTCCATAATGGTTGGACTAATTCACAGACCAACCAACAGTACATTATAATGTCAAAGACACTCTTTCTGAGCTTCTACGTTGTCTTGTGCTAGAAGAATGTCTTATTCACACCTTTTGGCCTTGCTACTTCAGAATTTGATTGGAGGCATTATTTTAGAATATTTGGAGGGGAATATTGGGAGAGCTCAGCTAAGTGCTTTCACTACCCTGCCATTTTGCCTTCACCCCTGAAAGTGACTCCTTTAGTTCATAGCTTTACCCTCATATTCTAAATACTAGACCTAAAATTGTCTCATCTTCCCATGTTAAAACACATCCTTTTCTCTTGTCTTGGTTCCACTAGATTCTGTGAGGAAATTACTGGCCCCAGCAGGTTTCCAGACCCCTTCCCTTCAGACCCACCTGCTTGTTCCCTTTCTTAGTTCCTTCAATTCTTCAATGACTGCCCCTTTTTTACAAGGTTAGGGAAGGGTAAAGTGTATATTCAAGGCACAGTTTCTACTGCATTGGTGTCTCCTAACCTACAGATAATCCAGGCAGAAGGGAAGCTGTGCCTCCCTTTATCAGATTCCCCTTTCTCTGTATATGGCTGAGCAAAGTTCAGATCCACAGATTGTAACAGTAGTTTTTGGAGGAAAGGGGCAGAGGTCAGGGAGCATAGGCCAAGGCTGATTTAAGAAGTGAATCGCTGAGTTGGGTCCCTTAGCATGAGCTAGTCGGTTTGTTATGCATGATGCTGGAATATGGAGATTAGTTGGGGAGGGGTACTGTGGTCACTTGTTCTTCATTTTCAGAGATGATGAATAACATAATAGGGTCATGTTTTGACTTGTGTGTGAGTTAGATTTAAGGGAATCAGAGCTGTGCAAAGTTGTCAGTCTCATTCTCTCATCTTGAGTCATCAGAGACAAAAGTTAGGGCAACTGGCCGTGGCCTGGGATACAGTGGATGACTGTGGTGTATTTGATGTCTAACCACGCTCTAAGCACTCCACAGTGTCTGCTTCCACTGCCTTCACGGTTGATGGAACAAATTGTTCTCATCTGCGTATTACACTGAAAGAAGTCGTCATATGCTTGGGGTGGACATCCCCAAACTCATTAATCAGTTTGAAATTCATTGGTTACCCTCAACTTGTCTTAGCCCATCAGCCAAGATAGTTTACCAATATGAGAGCTTCTTAGAGCTAAAGGTAAGATTTAAGTGCCAGGTAGATGTCACATGCAGAGCCAGAGCCCTTGCTCCTTATTCTCTTGACTTTTTTAAATGTAGGTTTCCCATACTTACCACATCAGGATATGATGCCACAGGTGCTATGTACATGTGCTATGTACATGTAATTTCTCTATTATATTCACAAAAACATGCTTGTATAGTTTCTTTTTTCCATTTATTTTTCATGATAGATAATTTGTATGTGTGTAGTTGGTTCTTTATATGCAAAACTACACATTTTTAGACAATTTTGTCAAATTCATTTGAAATGTGAGTTTTTTCTTTGTTTAGCAAATCATAAAATTTTGGAATAATTAAAGGAGTGCCCCAAAACACAAAAATTTTGACCTTTAAGTGCCTTTGATACCAGTGTTCACTATTTTGATAACATTCAGGAAATAAAGTATTTTGATTTATATTTTTGAAAGAATACTGGATCTGACAATTATAGATTTCCTAAGCCAACTATTCTAATTTCATGGGTTAATGATTATCACTTTGAACAATTAGCAAAGGTCACATGTACATTGCCCTTCACCAGAAGGTTTTGGTTACTTGGCAAGAGTAAGTGGTGTCACATTAAAGTGGCTCCATTTGTTCTTTTTAAGAGATGTGCCGCAGTATTATAAAGGGAAATTTCAGAATACCCTTTGAGCCCCAAGTTTTGTCATCTGTCATTGCCCTCACTATTTGTCCTGTTTTTAGGCTGCCAGGGGTAATTGTGTAGGAATTGGACTTCAATGTCATCTCTTTTCTGCAAAAGCTTCCTTTGTATTCACAAAATCTGGTGAAGAAAGGGGACTGAATGTAAAACTGTTCTTGCCTGGGCCCAATTCTGATGAAAGAAAAATGAAGATGGATTTGCTTTTTAAAACTGACATGGAGAAATTTATCCCCAACACTATTTATGTTACTTATACTGATTATAGAAATAGCAAGTTAATATTGGTGTCGCCCATTTCTAGTACCTAGTCTAGAAACCTAGAACAAACTTCTCTAATGGTGTTCTGCCTAACTTATTTTCAAGACATGCTAAAGAGACATCTCAGTTATTTTTTTGCACATGATATTTAATCATTTTAAATTTTTTTAATTTAATAATTAGATTATGGATAATTTTGATCAAGGGTCTAGAATAAGATTTTTTTTTTTTTGATGGATAGTCATAGTAAAAAGAGGTGTTGATTTAGTTCATTTTCAGTTGACATTAACTTAACAGTATCTAATAAGAATTGAAATTGGCATATCAGGATTAGGGTCCAGTCATTTAGGAAGGTCTGTTTTACTTTAATTAACTAATTCATTTTAATTAATTAATTATTTTAATGATTTACAAAATAAATTCATATTTTTATTCTCTATGAAATCAAACTATGGATAGCTTTACTTAGTTGAGATTTTAAGAAAGAAGTAGTTCTTGATTTTATCTGTACCACCATGACGTCTGTAGAGATAGATATTTCCATCCATAAGAGAATTAATTGTTTGATGCAAGTTAATTTGGGTATATTCTTATATGGAACAGGTGGTTATTCACACAGACTACTTAACTATTTTTAGATATTATTAGCAACTTCACTCAAGACTCCAGCAGGCTTGTTTAGATTTTGTAATGAAATGATTGAAATCATGTACAATTTATAATAAAGTTAGTATGGCTCCTCTAATGATATATATAATCTTTATTTACTTCCTGCTAATTATATGTAAATGGTCAGCCATTAACATAAAACTACAGTAATTGGTTTTACTTTTCACATAATCAGATCTATAGTTTTTTTTTTCACATTGTTAGTTTTCAGATATCAGTAATTGTGTAATTGTTGACAAGTTTCCATTGTGTCATGAACCATTTAAATAGTCTCTGAATGATAATGCCAAAGCCTTACCTGGATAAGAGCTGACTGTGACTGCCCAGGGGGTCAACAGTGTACTTAGTATGTTGTAAAGAGAAAGGATGAGGAAGCGAGGTCTGCTACTCCCCATCTACCTATGTAGCACTAAGAAGGGTCAATACAAGAGAAAGAATACATTAATTAATCTGTTTTTTAATTAAGTGCCTACTGTGTCTAAACCTCATAAAATACAAAATCTTACAACAGAATCCTAGCCTTCAAGGGAATTTATAATATGGTTTATGATATAGTATATATTTATATTTGTAGTAATATAAAGCATTAAATGCTAAGATATGTGCCATTAAAGTACAGAAGATGTGGGGGAAAACATTTCTGAATGGAGTTGTCAGGGTCATCTTTATAGACCAGGTGAGAAATGGGACCTGAACCTTGAAAAATGTATAAAATTGAGTATCAAAGTAGCAGTAAATTAATTTCAGAGTAAAAAGAAGCTTTTTAGGATTATGGAATTGACAACACGTTTTGTAAGGCATAGGAAGCTGTTGTGTGGTAGGTGGGGTTAAAGAAGGTTACATGATCAAAGCAATATTTTACACATAAAGGCTTATAAGTTGTGAGCAGAAGACATTTGAATGAGAGAAGGTAGAGTCAGGGAAACCCCTTAGGAAGCATGATGATCTGATGAAGGCCTGAGCTCCAGTGATGTCAATGAGATGGATGCAAAAGACTGTGAAAAAAGAATAAATTTTACAATTTGAATGATTGAATATAGGAGATAATAGAGAAAGGGAAGAACTAAAAATGATTTTGAGGCTTAGAACTTAGATTACCAAGCATAAAAATAAATCTAGGGAAAAAAGAACAGAAGCCAATGGATTGAGAAAACGTCTTCCCTTTCCTCTTTAGGAAGTAGAATGAGGAAGAAGGCATGGAAGGAGTAATCGGAGATACTGAAGGAAAGCATGTATCTAAAGCATGTAGAAAAAAAGAAGGAAAGAGAATAAGCATGTATATAGTGCCTACTATGTGTCAGGACTGAGCTAAGTGCTTTACAGATGTTATCTCTTGAAAACAAGGGGGAAAAGAATTCTAAGAAGAAACAGGTGGGAGGATGTATCAGCTTTAGTTGAAAAGTAGTAGAAAATAGGAACTAGCTATAACATAATTAGATTTGATGATTTGGTGGTCACTGGTTTTCTCTTGAGATTTTGGCGTATTAATACAATCCTATGGCAAAAAAATAATGCAGATTTTAAAACTTCTGGAAAAAAAGGCAAAACTTATCAGATAAATGTTCACTCAAATATGTGTCTCTTGTTCTTGTTGTATAATAATATATGCATTTAGAATACTAGCTAGTAAATTAGTAAATTTATAAATAGCAATGTTCAAAATAATTAGCAATTTATTAATTTTGTGGTAAAACATCTTTACTGAGATTCAGAAGTAGATAATGGTGAAGAACTATCCCATTTTGATTCAGAAGAAAACTATGTCATGTTACATTCAAAATAAAATCTATAGACATGAATATGTAGTCATTATATTGCTTACTTCATGCTAGTTAATCATATTTTTTCCTAGGGTTCATTGATAATGTTTTTTTCATAACTAAATGGCCTCTCTTGTCTTGTACAGATTCCATTTTTTGGACCTTTGTTTGATGGAGCGATAGTGACTGCAAAATTGCTGCCAAGTCTTATATGTGCTACATGCATCAATGCTAGCAGGGCCGTGAAATCTCTTATACCCCTCTACCAGAATTTGTATCCTTTGACTTTGTAGCTGTGATTTCATTGCATTGAAGAATTCAGTATAACAAAAACTCTGGTTTTAAGAGGTAAGTGATGAAAGCATGAAAGGAGAGAAACTTTTACTGTCAATTATACGGAATATTTTTTCAGAGACATTTTACATGAACTTCAAACTAATACTTTGGATTTAAAACAAAAATACCAAGTCACAACCTCATCACAATTTTTGATAATGGCTTATATATAAATATATAAGGATTTCATTCTACTTTAAATTTGAAATTATCTTCATAATAACTTATTTTTAGCCTTTTACCTCTTAGTCTTTTGATTAACTTCAAGACTCAGCTCAAATCATACTTCTGAAGCTTTTCCCAGTCCACACTTCCCTGTCCTCCCAACTGCTCAGTCTTCCCCTCTGAAATTTCCTTCCAAATAATCTCTGTTATTTATATATTGTTGCCCCATTAGAATCCTAGCTCCTTGAGGGCAGAAACTTTTTTTTAACCTTTTTTTGTATGTCCAGTGGTTAACTTGATGTCTGATACATAGTAAGCACTTAATAAATGCTTGTTGACTTACTGAAATGCAAGTATTTAAATATCTGTGACTTGCACACAAGAAATACCAATTTTTCTTATGGTTTTCTTCCATCCATAAATTACTTCAACAAATATTTATTTATAATTTTTTTAATTTGGAATACACTGTTAAGCACTGATATACTTGCCTAACTATGAGAGATAGTTGCTACCAGTTATTGATGGATTTGTCTCTTTTCAATAATAAGGTGATATAAGGCAGTTCTAATACACTTGTGATGGAAAGTGGTATCCGCATCCAGAGAGAGAGAGAACAGAGATTAAATGTGGAACAAAGCACAATATTTCCACCTTTTGTTGTTATTTGCTTGGGTTTTTCCCTTCTTTGATCATATTTTTCTTGAGCAACATGACTAAGAAGGAAATATGTTTAAAAAAATGCACAAATTTAACCTTTATTGGATTGCCTGTTGTCTTGGGGAGAGGGGTGGGGTATGAGAGAGAGAAAAATTCAGAACACAAGGTTTTCAGAGGTCAATTTGAAAGCAATCTTTGCATTTATTTGGAAAAATAAAATACTATTTTTAAAAGAGTTTACAGTTTAGTAGAGAAGATAGAAGAATACAACAGTTAAAATATGAGTTAGACTCTAATAAATATTTTGAGCTTTAAGTAAAATGCTTTGAGGATTCATAAGGAAAAATGAAATTACATCCATGGGGAATCAAGGAAGTCTTTTTAAAGGAAAGTTCATTGGAGTTGAATTACAAAGGTAATATTTAAATTATAATTCCTTCTTTACTATAATTTTTTTCTCTACTTTTTGATCTTGTTCCAGAACAGCAATTAACATTTTTCACTTTTTCTCAAAGATTAAATTAACAGTATCATAATTCTTAAATAGCTCTTGAATTGTTTCAGGTTAAAGAAATATTCAGTGAACTGAACAAAGTTCTTACAAAAGTTCTCAGATCACTTAATAGAATTTAACATGTCCTGGTTTCTAGTTAATGTTTATACTAAATGATAGCTACATATTGATTTATAAATATATCACCTTCAAAAATGTATGTTCATGATAACATTTAAGCAAAAGTAGTAATTATTACCTGTGGTGTTTTTTTATCAATTCAATTTTGAATAAAAGAGATTCCATAAATAGATATGTTCAAAGACTGAAATTTTTCAGTCTTTAAATTTTACTAAACTGACTAAAATTTTAAATTGACTAAAAGATTTAAATTTGACTAAATTTAAATTGACTAAAAGATAATTTGCCTTAAAAAGAAAATGTGCCACGTGGCAACTTGCAATTATCATAGAAATTAGAAGTAGAAAAGAACTATTAAATCCCATCTGGTCCATCCCCTGGAGGCTAGTGTCCTATTCCCTATAGGATACCTTCTTGTTCTTCATCCTGGCAGTGAATGTCTCAATAGATCTCCAGCCCTTTCTGAAGGACCATGAATTTAATCTTTTGGCCTCAGTAAATTCTGCCTTCAGAATAAAGTATTCTTTCCACTGCACCAAAGTGCATCTTGGCAGAAAAGGAAAAAAAAATTCTGTTGATTAGATTGCTTGTCAAGTAGAAAGAACTAGAAGCTCATCAGTACGGTCTGCTGGACTGTTCAACAGCAACAAAAATTATGTAAGGAAATTTTTCTTTAGATGCGTTATTTTTTTCTCTTAGGGATCTCCTCCAAATAAATCTGTCATCAATAAAAAATACTGTCATTTCTTTGATAGAGAATCTAACATCTGCATAATTAAAATTTAAGTGGTATTTAGCTAAGGTCATGTATATTTAAATTTTACTTTAAAAAAATACTAATTCTAGAGTCAGACGTTCTGTGTTCAAATCCTTCCACTGAAGGTTACCATCTTTGTGTCTTGGGTGGTCCTTTAATCTCCCTTATTCTCAATTTTTTCATTTGTCAAATGTGGATAATTACCCTTTTTTGGGTGGCAGTTGAGATTTTGTTGTTTTTATAATGTTATAGAAGTGGGAAAAGTGGATGGATGTGGTATAAGTTGAAAAAAGCAGATGTGAATGCTTTTGTTCTTCAGAAAAGATAAGTTTCAAGTCATTCTTTTTTTTTCCCCCTAAGTTTTTTTTTAATTTTTTAAATTATATCTTTTTATTTACAAGTTAAATGAATGGGTAATTTTACAGCATTGACAATTGCCAAACCTTTTGTTCCAGTTTTTCCCCTCCTTCCCCCCACCTCCTTCCCCAGGTGGCAGGTTGACCAATACATGTTAAACATGTTAAAGTGTAAGTTAAATACAATGTAAGTATACATGTCCAAACAGTTATTTTGTTGTACAAAAAGAATTGGACTTTGAAATAGTAGCCTGGGAAGGAAATCAAAAATGCAGGCGGACAAAAATATAGGGATTGGGAATTCTATGTAATGGTTCAGTCATCTCTGAAAGTTTTTTCGCTGGGTGTAGCTGGTTCAATTCATTACTGCCCAAGCCATTCTTTAATGGCCTTTGAATAAATTGTACAAGCTTGCACATAATTGGTTTCCTCTTAAAAATTTCACTGTATTAGATCATGTTAACCCAGAAGACATATAGGCAAAAGCCTGACCTGGGTTTATTTGTTTTATTTTAGTTTTTCTCCCTTTATGTCTGGAATGCACTTCTTCCATGAGATAACTATCAGAGCTGAATTTTAGAAATAACTAAATAAATCCAAAAATTCAAATAATGACTCTATCATCTTGCAATAAGTAATCTCAGAGGAAACTTTTGTAAAGGTGAAATATCACTTTCAAGTTTGTCAGAAAATTATTTAGAACAATAACAGCTGATTTACAATAGGGCACATGTATTTCAGGGGTCCTCAAACTACATTGTGGGCCAGATGCAGCAGCTGAGGACGTTTATCCCCCTCACCCAGGGCTGTGAATTTTCTTTATTTAAAGACCCACAAAACAAAGTTTTTGTTTTTACTATAGTCCAGCCCTCCAACAGTCTGAGGGACAGTGAACTGTCCCCCTATTTAAAAAGTTTGAGGACCCCTGTATTAGATGATATCCTAGTGTATTGTAATTAATTCTCCACCCAAAAGTAAAGAAATTATTCCTACATAGAACTATATTCTCCACAGTATCCTAAGTGTAATACAGAAAAGCCACAAAATGTATAAGCCCATCTGAGTTTAGTGAATTTGTTTTAAAAGGCAAAAGTCAAGTAAAGAATTACCTTTCCTTGATACTAGGTACTAAGTGAAGACAAAAGAACAGAAACTTAAGTATGAATAGCTAAGTTCTGATTTTATGTGGCCCATTTTATTTTCAGTTTGTTTTTCTAAATTACATTTTATTGAGTAGAACTATTGCCAGGACAAAACTGACTCATTCAACTAAAATGTCATATGAACAAGGACTAGTATTTACAAAGTGTGATTTCCATTTTGGACTTTATACAAATTATAGCAGGAGACACATTTTTCCCTAAACTCTTAACTACATATAATTTATATTGTTCTGTAATGGTAAGTAGAATAGCTATGTTGCCTCATCTTCTGATTATTACTTGAAGATTGGTTCCTAAACATACTAACTTAGCCTCAAATCAGTTGTCATTGAGGTTCAATTTTAGATGCTATTACATATATGTCTGCTAGGATAATCTTGTATCAGTTATTATTAAACTTTAAATCTTTCAGTTTCCATGAACACTGAACATTAGTTAAAAGATTTTGTAATTTGGGCAGGATTCTATTCAAAACCCAATTATCTTTCCTATTTCTCTTTGAGTGGGAAAATGTTGTTTGTGAGCAGTATGCACCAATGAAGCAATTAGTGCCTTATGTATAATTGCTGACCTGAACATAGCAATAACAGCTACCAACCTATAAAGTCATACTGCCTGTCAGGTTTAAGTAAAGAAAGGGAAATACACTGGGAATATGCTAGATAAGAGTAATGTTAGTAATGTTTTCAGCCTGCTCTTTTTATCCTTAGAAGATATTTCTATAGCTTCCTCATCTGGCTGAATGGATCCATCAGGTTTAGCCTTCATCCTATAGCCAATGCCTGCTCTGAGTGATGAGGACCAGCTCCTACCATCTGCTCTTCCTTTCCCTTGTGGGCAATCAGGGGGCTTCTTTCAGTGTCTAGTGTGTGGTAAATAGGAAACTTGCCACATGCTATTTGTTCAGTTCGCAAGTCAATGAAAGATTTTGAAATTGAACCTTAATCAGGGGATAGGAATTTCCAAACCCACTTATCCAGTGTTTGACAGTTTCATTTAGTTGCTCAATTATTATAACTTTATTCAAAATAAAAAATCATTGCTGGACAATATCTACTATTTCTATGAGGAAAAAATCTAAGTATTATCTTTGAAACAGCCCAGACAATTAATAAATTTGAAAAAGTGAAGTGACATTTCTATGTTAGCAGACCAAGAAACATACTAATGTTTATCATTTATGATATTTGCATTTTAAGCAGTCTAATAGATGCAGTTGTGTGTGTGTAAGCATGTATCAAAGCTCTCTCATTCTTCTTCAAAAGCCTGTTGCCTTTTGAATAAGTCTCAGTGGTAGAAGTTTTTTTTTGTTTGTTTTTTTTAAACAAAGGTATAATTTACCCTTTCTTTCTACCTATACTCTTGAGCTTATGTCCTTCAGAAAACTTGGATTTTTCTTCTCTCTCTTTATGACCTTTTAGAACAAGTAAATCAAATTATTCACTAAACCTCTATGTTTGTGTTTAGAGATATTGACCATAATTAAAGGGAATGTGATTGAGAAACCCTTTCCAAGTGCAATGACACTGTTGTTTTGAATGAATGAATTCTGTTGTGATTCAGAACTAGGAAGGGGATAAGTTGATTGACTGAGGATGCTAAAGCCTTGGCTTGTTTTGGCAGAATACTGAAAATGAAATGAAGTATAACTGGAGCTTGGATCTAGATTTAGTGAATGACTAAGACATTAATCTTCAAGAAGGTAAGAGCACAGGTATAAAAGCCTGAGTCCTTAGGGCTTAGTTCATGGAGCAATGACTTGGTGGCTAAAAGTACAGGGAATGAAGTAAATTGATAATTTTTACATGCCTACTCACATCCCTTTCTCTCTGTTCTCACAACCACTATCTTTATTTAGCTTGTTGTCTCCTGAATCATTGAGGTCTTCCTTTCAACTGTTTTATCTAGATCCAGTCTTTCTTTTTTTTCAATTGATATTTCTTCCTCAAGTTTCAAGGCAACCTTTATTGCCTCTTTAGACAAAACACTTCTCTGTTATTTAAAGCTATTCATAAGTTCTTTCCAACCAATGTTAACATCTTTTTAATTTTAAAAAATGATTTATTCAGAATCATAAAAATTCTTGTAGTTGAATTGTCATAGGCCCCTTTTTCCTGAAAATTTCATTACACAGTTTTATAGGTAGAATAGCTTATTTCACTTCCTCCACATTTCCAACAGCACCTAAACAATAAGAAAGTTTAATATAAAGTTAAGTACAAAATATATATGGTTGAGATA
The DNA here is from genome assembly GCF_902635505.1 of Sarcophilus harrisii. Lineage (NCBI taxonomy): Eukaryota > Metazoa > Chordata > Mammalia > Dasyuromorphia > Dasyuridae > Sarcophilus > Sarcophilus harrisii. The sequence goes on from NC_045427.1 coordinate 150,095,536, forward strand.
TAAGATTTTCTTGTTAACTAGGGTCATTAGTTTCACCAGATAACCAGCACTTCTAATTTGTGTCTTGTAAAGTTGTCTTAAAGAGTGTTTTGAAACTAAACTGACAACTCAAGTAGAAATATATCCAAGTCTTAAAAAACTCTCTCATTTAGGCTCTTAATATCTTTCCTTAAAATTTCTTTTGCTTACATTCAAAAGTCAAATTACTTATAAGGGCTAAGTAGTCTACCACAGATGCTCGCTCCTTCTGAATTTAACAGAAAGTCAGATTTTGAGTGACCTTTCTACCTAGATCATTTGAGATAACAGAGTGCTACTTTTTCCTCCCAAATTAGTGAGTAATTATTGCTCATTAATAGTTTTAACCCTCTAGAAAATAGCCTTCTATTAAATGATAGACTTGAGGTATCAATTGAGGGCATCTTTAGAGGAACCAAAACACATATTTTTTTAAAATTATAGGGAAATAACAATCCCCGACCTTCAGAAAACTTTTAAAAAATGCTTACGTCTCTCTCAAATCATAGTTTTGTCAACTTTGTTGTTAAATAATTAAATCATAAATCCAAAGGATGGTAGTAGGATGAGCTCTCTCAAACATCACAGCTTTGGGAAATAAAAATCCTCAATTTGCTAGTCCCTGAACTTAAGGAGATCACTGTTCACTAACAAAATGCAAGTGTTCTTTGGTGTATCTGTTGATGTAATGTTTTTTTGCACCACATTTGTAACAGATGATGTGCTCTAGTGACAGAGGATTCCCTGTTCCTCAAGTTGTTGTTTTGATACTACATGACTGATGATTAGAAGCAGTTAAAATCAAGGATCCAATGGATCATCCATAGGATGACCTTTGTAATAGTAGATTGTTGTTTTGCATTCTCTGAGACTATGTCTTTTGAGGTAATGAAGGCTGTTCTATGGTTTCAAAGGACAATTCAAATGGAGAGTGCATACATTACAGAAAGGCACTTCTGGACAGAATCCAGCAAGTTAATTCACAAAAATTATTCTCTTAGTATGCCTGTGACTACAAAATGTGTGTGTGTGTGTGTGTGTGTGTGTGTGTGTGTGTGTGTATTCAGAAGCTTTTGTCAGATAAAGGGCATTTCTTTTATTTTTGATTCCAAATTGATGTGTAGAAATCTTTGTTGCTGCATCCCTCAGATTTGGAGCAAAAGTGACAATTAGACATCTTGGTCCTGTCATCCTTATGCAGGAATTTGCACCAGTGTCTCTTCTTTCAGAGTCATTTCAGTCAGTGTTGCCACACAACAGTGTACTTACCACTTATGGACATATGGGCACATTCTCTATTCTTCTCATAGGTGGCTTTAAAAAAATTTCATAGACAACGGCTGTTGTCCCTTAATCATCCCATTGCTGAGGCCAATGGTCATCACACAGTGCTGCTCCCTATTATAAGTTGCTGTTCCATGTGGATCTCCAAGTGGAACTCAAGGTGGCCCATCGCTATGGTGGCTGGTGTGAAGCTTCTCAGAGTTCCTAACAAAGCCTTTCCTCTTCTAAAGTCCAATTTTAGGTTGTGCTTCCTTTTATTTTTCAACTCTGCAGCCAGTATACCATCCCATCACCTTTTGTTTTAGCATTACCCACATTTTCAGCTTTATACTCCACTGCAAACCCCTCAAAAAGTTATTCCTTATAATAGAAAACAAAACAAAGGAAGAAAATGAGTAATTAAAAGAATTCAACAAAAGTAACCAAGTTAGGGTTTCTATACATCTTGTCTTTTGCTTATACAAAGAAGCCAGAACATGCATTTTTTATATTTCTCCTTTGGGCCAGTTTTCATGATTATAATTTCACAGTATCATCTGAATTAATTTTGTTGGTTTTGTTCCTCTCATTATATTGTTAAAGGAATACTATATGTTGTTTTCCTGATTCTCCTTTTTTCTCTTTGTATCAGTTCATTTTCTATTCTACATTTTATACTATTCATGTTTCACTCCAATATTCATTCTACATAGCCTTTCCTTTAGCACATTGCATTTATATTCCATAATTTTTAAGCCATTTCCTAATTTTTGGATAGCTGCTTTGTTTTCAAAATTTTTTTGCTATCACAAAAAGTGTTTCTATGAATATTTTGGTGTGTATATGGGCCTTCCTTTTTTGTTATTGACCTCTTGAAGATAGCTATCTAACCGTGAAATTACTGGGTTAAAAGGTATGGACATTTTAGTCATTTTCTTAATATAATTTTCTTTTACTCATTGTATACTTAATTTATTCCATTTACTGATGTCTCCAATTTAAATAGTTTAGTGATGGCTTTATTTGTGATATAGTCCTTTTTCCTCTTTTTAATATTCTTTGGATTCTTTACTTTTTATTCTTCTGTATGAATTTCGTTATTTTTTCAGTCTTCACATAATAATTCTTTTAGTTGTTTGATTGGTGTGATGTGGAAGAAATCAGTAGTATTGACCTTTTTATTATTTTGGCCCAACTTATCCATAAACACTTAATATTTTTTCAGATAGTAAAGTCTGAATTTTTTCTGCAGTTTTATAATTGTAATTAAAAGGTTCCAGGATATGTTTTAATAAATATACTTCCAAATATTTTATATACTCTGTAGTTTTCTTTCTAGCTCTTTCTGCTGCATTTTGTTGGTAATATGTAGCAATACTGATGATTTGTGTAGATTTATTGTATATCCTTCAACTTTGCTAAATTTGTTTCCATTAATTTTCATTGACTCCTTATGATTTTGTAAGTAAATTATCTTTTCATCCTCAAAAAGAAATAATTTTGTTTTTTCTATGTCTGTACTTATTCTCTTTAATATCTATTGATTTTGCCTTATTGCTAGAATTAGCATTTCTAGAATTATGTTAAATAGTAGTTATGCTAATGGGTATTTTTACCCAGATTAGAGTGTAAAGGCCTTTAACTTTACTCCAGTACATAAAAAGTTTTTTCTTGGTTTCAAATAGATATTGCTGTCTTGGTGTATTAAGGGAAAGTTAATTTATTCCTATTCATATTAGAGTTTTAACAGAAACAGGCCTCAGGTTTTGTCAAGTCTTTTCAGCATCTATTGAAAAAAAAACATGGCTTTATTATTCATATTATTAATCTAATTGATTATATTTATAGTTTTTCTGAATTCCTAGTATAAATCACACATGTTCATAATATATAATCTCTGTAATTTATGTAGCTGGAGCCTGTTTTTTGACATTTTATTTATACCCAGTGCATCGTTGTTGATAATGGTCGATAGTTTACTTTTTCTCTGCTTGTCTCTCCCTGTTTTAGGTATCAAGACCGCATTTATATCATACAAAGATATTGGAAGTGTGCCTTATTTTCATAATATTGCAAATAGTTTATGTAATATTGTAATTAATGTTTTCTGAATTATTGATAATATTTACTTGTAAATCCATCCAATCTTGATGTTTATTTGTGTTTTTTATCCCTTTGGGAATCTATTTATGGACTTGTTCAGTTTTTTTTTTATTAGTATATTTAATAGTCTAATTCTATTTAAATCCCGCTATTTTTTGGAGTATCAATTGATTTCCTCTAAATTGTCAGTTTTGTTTTTCAGTTATTTTGTACAAAATAATTTCTTATAATTTTCTCTGCATTGTTATTAATTTTTCTTTTCATTTTTGACTAAAACAGTTTAGTTTTCCCCTATGGCTTTTAATCTTGTTAATGACTGTTTTACTTTTCTGATTTCTATTTTGTTGCTTAGTTGGGGGAAGGGATTAATTTTTGTTAAAGTTTATTTTTCCCTCCAAATCATTCTCTTTTTCATTAATAAAAGTGTATATCTTCTCACAACAGTTTCAGTTGGTTCCCATTAGTTTTGGTGTGTGTTACTATTGTATTTTTCTGTGACAAAAGTTTCAGTTTTTTCTCTTACTTGTCCTTCTTGAAAACAGAATATTTTTTAGCTTCTCTTTCTAATCCATTCTACTATCCTCTTCCTTTTAATATATGAATTCATCTCATTCATTTTGACTTTGTACTTCTAATTGTTCCTTTTCACAGTGAACTAATAAAACTTCACATTTTTATTTTCAAAGTTAAGTTTTTAAAACTTGTTAACTTGAAAATTATAAACAAGAATGGATGATATTTTTGTCATTTAGGAAGCATTTTATTTCACCAACCTGTGGGTATGCATTGAACATATATGGGTCAAAATAATGTTTAAATTTTATTCAAAATTTGAATCACAAAGTTATAATACTCTATCATTTATCTTTTTCCCCCCAGAAAATCAAAGAAAATATAAGCCATAGTATAACTATAAATTAGTTATTAAGAGGGGGCAGAGAATGACAACATTGCTCAAACAATCATTGTTCCTGAAAAACCTCCAATTAGTGGTAGAGGGTAATTATGTAGTTTTACTCTCAATAAATATCAATGTTATTTTCTCGCATGTCTCCTATGTAGGATATTGTTATTGAAGTAAGAACAGTAGCAGAGTCTGTTGAAGGGAAGGCAGACTACCTTAACCTTTGTTTTCTGATTTCTACACACATACACATACACAAACACACACACACACACACACACACAAATATTAGATGACCATGATTGAGATATATAATTTCTCAGTAGCTAAGATTTTCTTCTAAACAGGAACAATAATGCCATACTTTTCCCATTTCTCAAGGACTTTGTTCATTTACTTTTCAATTCAACTGACTTTTGCTTTCTCAGCAAAAGAGTAATATTTCATTTATTGACATATTGTAATTTGGGAGATCTGCTATGACTGAATTGTTTTCTGAAAGACTCTTCAAAAACAGTACTTCAATATTGAAGTGCAGGTCATAAATGATTAAATGTTCTGTACACTGATCTCATCAGTTCTTATGATTTAAATTATGATTTCTGTGCTGCTTATTATCCAATCAACTTATCTAGCTCTTACCTCTCTCTCTCCAAACTTCTAGACTCACATTTCCAATTGCCAAATGGACATCTCAAACTGATATCCCATAGACATTGTAAACTCAGCATATCTCAAACTGAACTTAATATCTTCCCTTCAAATCTTTCCCGATTTCCCTATTACTGTTAAGGATTTCACCTTCTTCCGAATTACCTAGGTTCATGACCTAGATGTCATTCTCAACTCATATCTCGCTCCCTCTATCTGTCTAATCTGCCATTAGTTGCTTTCTTGTATTCCCATTAGACTCTGTGCTCTTTGGGAGCCAGTACTATTTTTTACCTTTCTTTGTATTTCTAGCCCCCAGCAGAGTACTTGTAGATATTTAAATGTTTAAGCTGACCATTCAATAAATATAGAATTAAAAGGCAAGTATAATTTTTTTATTACTCTTATGTTGGAAAAATTATACTGTCTAATAAGAAAACTTATTTACATTAGGTTTGTAGTTAGGTAAAATGTATAATATAATATAAAGTAATATTATCAAGTACTTTAGGTTCACTTCACACAGTTTACATTTCTAATTAGACTAAGAAACTTTCATATTTTCCTAATAAAGGTTAAGGTTAACTTTTGTTTTGGCTGCTTCTCTTTTCATGAATCATTGTAAGGGATCTTTTTTTTTTTAATTATAGTAACTTTTTATTGACAGAACCCATGCCAGGGTAATTTTTTTCAACATTATTCCTTGCACTCACTTCTGTTCCGATTTTTTCTCTCCCACCCTCCACTCCCTCCCCTAGATGGCAAGCAGTCCTATATATGTTGAATATGTCGTAGTATATCCTAGATACAATGTATGTGTGCAGATCCAAACAGTTTTCTTGTTGCACAGGGAGAATTGGATTCAGAAGGTAAAAATAACCCGGGAAGAAAAACAAAAATGCAAACAGTTTACATTCATTTCCCAATGTTTTTTCTTTGGGTGTAGCTGCTTTTGTCCATCATTGATCAATTGAAACTGAATTAGGTCTCTTTGTCAAAGAAATCCACTTCCATCAGATTACAGCTTCATACAGTATCGTTGTTGACGTATATAATGATCTCTTGGTTCTGCTCATTTCACTTAGCATCAGTTCATGTAAGTCTCTCCAAGCTTCTCTGTATTCATCCTGCTGGTCATTTCTTACAGAACAATAATATTCCATAACATTCATATACCACAATTTACCCAACCATTCTCCAGTTGATGGGCATCCATTCATTTTCCAGTTTCTAGCCACTACAAACAGGGCTGCCACAAACATTTTGGCACATACTGGTCCCTTTCCCTTCTTTAGTATCTCCTTGGGGTATAAGCCCAGTAGAAACACTGCTGGATCAAAGGGTATGCATAGTTTGATAACTTTTTGGGCATAATTCCAGATTAAGGCAAGTATAATTTGATAGTGTTTTTCATTGCTTGTTATCTATATGAATTGATTATTTGTGTGAAGTTTAAAGAATTTGTATATTTGAATATGTTTCTAGGGTTTGTTGCCTTTCCATTTCCTAACTTTCTATAGCTGATTGGCAGATTAACAGTTAGAGGAAGTAGGAGAAGAAATAAAAGTAAATATAAACTATAAAAGTAACCTTTCTTAATGCTTTCCTTCTCATGAATCAGAATCTTAGAAGCAATGGAACTTTTACTTTATGTGTCAGGGTCAATAAGCTCATTATATTAGGAGGATCTGTTGAAATTAATATTGAGTCTGGTAAAGAAAAGACTTTGGGGAAATATAATAGCTACTTTTAAGCATATGAAGAGCTTTCATTTGGAATCATTAGATTTGTTCTGATTGGCCTCAGAAGACAGAACCATGAACAAAGGACAGAACAAGGTTTCTAGACGTTGCACAGAGGCAGATTTGTAAAACAGATTATTGAGCAGGTATGGAAAGGACTCTGTAGTCCTTTCCAACTCTGAGAATCTGTAATTTACTGTGTTTCTGAGCAAAGAAGAGAGAATTAATGTGAGATGTGGCTATTGACAAATTAAGAATTTTTTAGAAGCCAACTAGAATGAGCAAGAAACTTGAGTCCATTTTATATGAGGTTTGTTTGAAAGAATTGGGGATATTTATGCAGGATAAGCAAAAGTAGGGAATAGTTAGGAAGAATGACAGTTTTTTTGGTATTTTAAAAAATTGTCATAAGAGAGCTATAGAGCTTTTCTCTCCTTTATTTACTCTTTCAGTAAAAACTTTTCTCAATTCATATACTTGTTTGTGTGCCTCTATGTATGTGTGTGTGTGTGTATATATATATATATATAATATGTGAATGATTATGTAAGTTATATGTCCATTGTACAAATGTATATCTATTGTCAGACATAATACACAGAATTTAAAAGGATAATATTTTAAAGTAACTATTTTACTGGTACAAAACCCTCTTTTCTTTCAAAATTTATTAGTAAAATAATAAAGCTAAAAGAAGCTTTACTTTTTTTTTAATCTCAGTTTAACACTTTGCTATATATACCTTAAAAGAGCCAATACAAAGTTTGATTTAATACTTGCTTTTAATAATGAATGTCACTGCTAAAAATGATACCTCACAAAGATACGAAGATCCAGATACATAAGGTACATCATTGGCTATAATTACTAAATCATGATACTCATATTTCAGGTCCATCTTCCAATTATGCAAAGGTTTCAACTGAAATTCTATTATTAAACTTCCATTTTCCTTGATGTCAAAATCCACTGATATTTTTCATTTGGAAAACTTTTAAACTGGTAAGAAAATTTGGTTGCAAAAATTTTGTAGATGATACATTTAGCATAGTTTTAAAAGTAAAGCTTAGTTTCATTACATCTTGTTGCTATTCACAGTGCCTTCATGAAACCTAAGCACGATGTTGGCACATGGCATAGTACTATCATTACTATTCATATTTTCATTGGCTAGTATTTCACAGTGCAAAATACATTTAGGGCAAAGTTGATTGTTAATAATAATTGACATAAATCCATAGTTCAAATCGAAGATAATTAGCACAGGGAAGGTAGTATCATTAAGAGGGATTGAAAAAGGCTTCCTTCAGAAGGTAGAATTTTAACTGCTTTACAAATAGAATCTCATTTTAAATAATGTGAGAGGTAAATGCTATTATTCTCATTTGCAAATAAGGAAACTGAGGCAGAGATAAGTGATATATCAAGATTCACATGCTTAATAATTATCTGAAGCAAGAATTTGGACCCAAGTTCGTTATGACCCAAACCAAGGTCAGTCCAGAGAGGCAATGATCAGGCTTTGTCCTGGATCACATTGCTCTGAAGACACTGAAAGCTTGCAGGTACCTAACATGAGTTATTTGTTCTGAGATAGCACAGTATTTAATATCCCTCAAGAAAGCAGCAGTAGGACTAACTCAAATCCTTTTTCAGAAGGTCAGAGAGCCAATCCTTAGCATCAAGTCTGAAGTCAGGAAATGGGATGGAAAAAAGGGCAAATGAAAAAAGAATTCTACCAATAAAAGTTATTATAAAGCTGACAAGGATGCTCAAGGCACAATCCCCAAAGAAGAGAATTACTCCAAAATATCTACGATAAAAGCCTCAAAAACATAATCTAGACACAAATTCAGCTAGAATTCCCGGAAGAGATGATAGGAAAAAAAAAAAAAGTAAGATTTTTTTTTAAATAAATGAAATGAGTATACTAGAGGGAAAAAAAATTAGAAAGAAATGAGAGCAAGGGAATTAACATGCTAGCACAGGAGATATAAAACCTTCCCAAACAGTACTCATTGAAATATAAGAAAATATTAGGTGTCTCATAACATAAATGACTGAACTAGAAAATGATTAAGGAGAAAAAAATTAAGAATCATCAAACTATCTAAAAGCCTTGACCAAAAAAAAAAAAAAAAAAGAGCCTAGTATCTGTTTCAAGAAATATTAAAAGAAAGCTGTCTAGAACACTTAGAACCAGGGGTCCAAAGATAATAAAGAATTCATCAGTCACGTCTTTAAAAAAAAAAAGAAAAAAGAAAGAAAGAAAAGAAAATTCCAAGACACATAGCCAAAATCCAGAACTGCCTAGTGAAAGGAAAAAGACAACAAGCAACTAGATAAAATTCAAGTATTGTGAAAACATAGTCTTCAGACACAAATGATTTAGCATCCCTCACTATGGAGGATTAGAAAACTATCTGTATAATATTCCAAGAAACAAAAGACAGAGACTTTTGTATAAAAATGACTTACCCAGAAAAAATGAATATATTGTACGAGGATAGAACAGATCTTTCACGAAACAGAGGACTCCCAACTTTTCTTGATGAAAAGACCCTAGATCTGAAATCTGCCTAAAACACTAGCTAGATAAGTGACTTTAGTCAATTTGATGATTAAAGTGGTCATCACTTTAGTGGTTGATGAAACCACTTCAGTGTACTTGTTTGAAAAATGAAAGGTTGCCCTCTAAGATCCCCTCTGAATCTGTAATCCTAGAAGTTTCACTTCTAAAATTTTCTTGTTTATGTCTGCTTATTGTCACCTTATATGCAAGGTTTCTGATTTACAGGGATCTTTAAATCAACTTTTCCACTTAGTGAGACTTCATTTTTTTAAAACCAAACAATATAATATTTTTAAAGTCCATTTTTCTTGCCACAAATAAATGTCACAATACGCTCAAAACAAGTAAAATAAAGGTTGACTTTGTGAAACTCCTACTTTTCTTTCCTAATACTTTATGTAACATGTATCTGATATACTCATCAAGTGAGAGTGTCAGTATCATTTCATATATTAAGTATTACTAAAGTTGAATTCTCTTTTTAAGATTAAAAAACTTTTATTCACATAATTCAATGGATTGTCTTTTATGCCTTGCATTAAAAATCATTGTTCTAAACTAAAGGTAGAACTTAAGCCAAGGGTGCAGAAGTATAGTAGTCAGATTTAGTTTCTATATTATAAACAACATTCTTAAAGTTGAAACTGTCTAGAAGTGGAACAAATTACTTTACAAAGTGGACTCTTGTAGCAACCATTTTTCTTTTTTATCCAGGCTCAAGCAGAATCTGGGTGGCCCCTCATCATCTGACAGGTATATAATAGAAAATATCCCTTCACTGGGAAGGAGATTCAACTAAATGATATCTAAATTCCTTTCCAACCCTGAGTCTGTTATCCTATATCATTTTGACCAGTAACACCTCCTTAAAACAGGGAATACTTTAACTGTTTAGTCTAGTTCAGAGAAGAAAAGTAAGATAGTGAAGTAAGTACAAAAGTTCAAAAAATAAGAAAATGAAAGACACTATATAATAAATTTGGTGTCATGTATTTACCATTATATGAAAATGACTGTCAGACAAGAAGCATGAAATTTAAAATCTTCCATTTGCCAGGCATAATTTTAGGCATTGAGATTATAGAATCAAACATGAAACAGTCTTTGCCCTCAAGGAGCATACAGATTATAACTGAGGTTATAACTGATACATAGACACAAAACATTTTCAAAGCAAATAAGGTAATTCAGTGGAGAAGATGCTAGTAGCTATGGGTTCGTCTACCTTAAGGAAAACTATGAAAAATGTGTTTGTAAAACTGAACTCTGAAGTTAACTAGCTATTCTAAGAAGGAAGGCCATTCTAGTCACTGGAGACATTTGAGTACCAAAGCACAAAGACATAAACAGCAAGAGAACCAATTGGCTATTTCCTTAGAGTATGTGAAGATTATTGTGGAAGAAAATCTTCATTCTGTATTTGGTCTGTCAGAGACAACGTTATAATTTAATATTCAATTTGCTTAGATATTTTAGTCTTTCTCTGCCCTTCTTAATCTTATTGCCGTCTCTCTGAGATAACTTCTAGTTTTATCTTGTATGTATCTTGCTGTACATGTTATGAAGGAAGAAACTACAAGTTTTGGCAATGGAGTAACCATGTGAGATGAATCCAAGTGAGGAGTTGGAGAAGTTTCTTCTTGCTTTTGGATAAATGATAAGACCAACTCTCTACCTGTCTAGGGAGAGCCATGGTCCCATTTAGTTACAACTTCTTTTGTTTTCTCATTTGATATTTATGTCTGATTCTGTTGGATAGCTAGGTGGCGTAGTTATAGAGTTTTGGATTTGGAGTCTGGAAGACTTGAGTTCAGTGATACCATTGCTTGGGGAAAGAACAAGTCAAATAGGCAGAATGCCCTATGTATAACTTCCTGATCTCTCTTACTCCCTTAAACTCTTTCCCTAATCATATTGAAGAAGGGACCCCGAAACTCTAAAACTCCTTGATGGAGAAAATTTTCAACTCTGCCTCATAGAGTTTCGGGGTCCCTTCTTCAATATGTTCATAAGGAAGTTTTCAAAATTAGAATAATAACATAATACTTGATCAGAAAATTAATAGAATCTCATCGAGAGTTAGAGAAGAGTTGAGGGGTGTTCTGTCATCATGCTTATTAAAATAGTAGTTTGGCTGTGGCATTTGCCATTTCCTAAAAATTATAATAAAGATTTATCAAGATTAATTTCTTTATACTCCGAGTATTATTAAAATGAGGATAAATCTAATCTAATTTTGGTTAAGCATACTTACAGCAAAAGTAAAATTAGGCAACAAAGGAAATTTGGTAAGGATAAACACTTTATGGGGCGAGCCAAAGCCCCTTCCAGTTGAGGTTAATGATAGATTCAGGAAAAGATTTCAGCACTTTTAGAGTTAGAATCTATTATTAAATAACAGTGCCTTAGTTGTATAATATTTTACTTTTAATTGTATGCAAATTTTATACAAGTAAATAAAATGCATGCAATGCCTAAGGGAAACTATCTGCATCTTTGAGACTGTGAGCTGTTAAGGCCTTGGCAGCCTCATGCAAATAATGACAGCTGAAGTCACTTGTTGGAAAGTCTGTAAACTCTGGTTACAGCTGCACTTGTCAGTAGCTTTAAGGGAAGTGTAATCAGCCACAGAGATTAATTTGCATCTCAATTAGAAAAGAGTCTGGAGGAAGCGCTAGGGTCTGTTGCTAGAAGGTTGTGGAAGAAATCTCATCAGACACAAAAGCTTCCCAACTCTCTGTACTCCAGCTGAGTGGAGGACAATATCTGAGGTTTAGTTACCATGGGGACTAGAAGCCTGCTGAGCCACAGAAGAATCTAGGGTTTGCACTGTAATCATTTGGTCATGATGACACAAATTCCACTGTTGTTCCCAAATACATTTTGCTATTAGAAAGCTGTTAGAAGAGTGGAAATGGTCACTATGCCAAAAAGCATGCAAGAGTGTTTTTCCTGACCTTACATGCTTTTCATGGTACTGCTGTGATTTTTCTGCTTTTAGTATTTATTAGAACAAGAATATTTAGAGCATAAAAGGTCATTCAGTAAAGGAAAATATTTCAACTTTAACATTCATGTAGTTGCTTTGCATATGACACAGCTTCAAAGAGATCCATTATTTCTGATTCCTTTACACAATGGTGAAATAAAGGAATAAAGTGAATAAAGCAGTGAATAAAGAAGACCAAAAACAAAATAACAAGAAATAGAAATGTAGAATAATTGTCAATTCGGCTCAAATTCTGGACCACACTGTTATTTTAAAGGCCCATAAATCAAAGATATCCTAATCTTATATTTAAAAAAAATAAAAAGCAGCTTTAAAATGAATTCTCTAGCCTTCCATAATTTATACTGTTTCATGTTCAATAGCATCTGACCATTCTTTTGTTTTTAGAATAATACTTTGAAAATAGCCACTAAAATCTGGCTACTAGACTTCAACTAATCATAATCCAAGATTCCCAAGGACTTTTTTATATGACAAGTTACTACTTTGAAAAAATATGCTGAGGAAGATCTCACAATTCTGTTTTTTAATTAAATAAAAAATACAAGAAAACTAACCTGGTTTATAATATAAAATAAATTTATGCATCATCTCAATAATGTCAAAAACTATCAAGAGTTTCAAAGCAGTTAACGCATTCTGGAAAGGGGACAAGAACAAATGTTTTAAAGACATCCTTTTCCAATAACCCCACATGCTGAAATAACATATTGCAGCTAGACATCAGAATCTTCTAATCCAACATTAATCAAATTTCAGTTTACTAATCATGAGTACTATTTTTGAGAGGAACAAAATGGTGTAAACAACATCCAAATAACATTTATTAGACTCTAGGATTATAAGTAATATTATTTGAAAGTGAGACTTCTCATTATTCAGATCTCCCAGAAGGACAATATATGTCTTTATAATAAAAAATCTTGCAGAGCCAAAGGAAGGACAAAGGACACAAGTCCAAATGGTTGGCCTTTCTGTGCCTTGTATGTTAGTGCATACAGAATTTTCTAAGCAGATTTTTAACTATAGATCATTTTAAGTAGAAATATTAAATTTTAAATACTGCCTATTGAAATTAAAATTTCAGAATAGTATGCTTTTTTTCAACTGTTTGTGTTTGAAGTAGGAAAGATCGACATTGTTTTTAAGTTTATTGTGTTGAAATTTTGCCATACTTGTAATAGTGAAGTATTATAGGTAAATTTTATCTTTTAAGAAATTTGAAAAATGACATTAATGAAATGCGTATTACTTAATACTGACAAATTAGAAAAAAAAAATTTCCCATTTTACAGTCACTAATAAAGCAACCATTATCAAATAACTCAAGATGAGGAATAACTACAGCTTTTACTTTTCATGAACTTTATTTTAGGCAACTTTTGGTCATTTTTATTTTTAATCTTCAAATATTTGTTCATTATTCTGTATGCCCATATAATTTAACTTTATTTCTTTTGTTGCAATCACAGAAGTGGAAGAAATCTCCAGTTAGTGACCTGTGATTCTTCTGTATCTCAAAATACCTTTGAAGTCACTTTCTGGCACTTAAGGCATTTCAGCCTTCACTGGTTTTTAAAAAAAAAAAAGGAACAGGCAAAATATTTCACGTAAGATTAGTGTCAATTATGTAAAATCTGGATTTTAAAATTACTATCTTTTTTGCTGTTTATTTTTAATCTTACCTCTTTAATATTAGAGAAGTAGGGGTTTTTTGGTATTTTGTATTTGGAAAGATTTTTTAAATTAAATTTCTTTTAATTAAAGCTGTTTTCTAAAAATATTATATCTCATACACATGAAGGAGACTAACTATAAATTTTAAAGACTAAGTCACTTGTCCTTTTCTTCTCTTTACCTATGAAGTGAGACTTAAATGTATCAGTACATACTAGGCTTCAAGTCAAATGTATTCCTGGAAGTCCAGAGTCTCATACCTCTACAAAGCAAAGACTCTGGCACACTGGTGATGGGATTCTGAATTTATAAGCAGAGTTCCAGTATTCCCCCAGGCCCTACTTTTCAGAGGCAAATTAGTACCGTTTGCAACTTGATCCCTGGGCAACTTTTGACAGTTGTTCTAAGAATAATAAAACAGATGGACAGAATAGATTTTGGGGTCTCCATCCAAACTGCCAGCCTCAGTGGAATTTAAAGAAGGCGTGTTCTCTATCAGAATAGCTGTTGCTACATAGTCTTTCCTAGTTTTAAACATCAAGAGCCACAACTTTTTAAGCAAAAAAAAGAAGAAATCCTTGTTACTTTATATTTGTCATAGAGCTAAACTTAGCAATGTAAGAATGAAATTAAAATATTTCTTTAAAATCAATTCTTATTTGAATTTAACTCACTTGGCTTTATTAGAGTTTATTAAATCAATTTTAATATTAGCATAACATGCAAATTGGTTTTTGTATTGATATTTGTGACTTAATACTAGCTTCACCTAAAGTGACTTTGAAACATTAATCACAAGGTATATAGGTGTGCCATTGAAATAAACACAAAAGCACATTAATTTGATAGAAATATAGCTTAATTTAGACTATCTGTCTTTTATTTATCATGATGCTAGGTCACTGCATTGATTGATCCCTTAAAGCTAAATGATCCTCTTTGTCTTTACTAATCAAGAATTAATTGTGGAAAATCGGTGTTTCAGATATGAACATAAGCACTGAATTTATTAGGAAATGTGTTTATCATGTTTTTTTCCAGAATGGAAAGAATTTTTACTGTATCAGTGCCCTAGGTTTTTTGTCACTCAAGTGCTAATATAGGTGTGAGGAAAGTTTCAATAAGTTTTTTTCCCTCAAGTAAAAATTAGCTTATTATGAAATATTTTGAATTTCTGTGCTTTGCGAGTCCATTTTGGCAAGATGATGGTTTACTATGTCTTTTTTTAATTGCTTCTTTTTGTTTTTATCTTATATTCATTTCTAAATATACCTCTTTCTAGGCTTTTCCTACCCAGACAGTTCTGTCATGTAACAGATTTAGAAAGAAAGTGGGGGAAAAAAAACACAAAAACTTAGCAAAACCATACATAAATTTCATTGATTATTAGATATAAGATTTTTCACCCATAGTCTTATACCTCAAAAATGCCAATTCTTTTCAGGGCCAATCTTGGTTATTATAATTATGCAACATCCTATTTCTTTTCATTGTTCTTTATGTTTACATTCATAATCATTGTTTCTATAGTTTTGGAGTTTTCCACATGTCACTCTGCATCAGTTCATATAAACTTTCCCATTCTTCCCTGAATTCATATTCAGCATTTCTTATTGTGTAAATTGTCCATTATATTCATGTATAACATTACTTTAACCAGATCACAGATAAGTGGTTCCTGCTTTGTTTCCAAATCTTTTCAATCACCAAAATCTATATTGTAAATATTTTGGTGTATGTAGATCTTTGAGGAAGCATATGACTGGATCACTGGGCAAAGTAAGATCTTAGTCATTTAAAAAGAAATTAAAACTGCTTTTTGGAATGACTGGTCTACTTCTCAGTATTACCAGTAGTGTACTAATGTGACTAGATTCAGTAATCCTCTGTAACATTGACTATTCCATCTTTTGTCATTTGTCTTCTGGGTTTGGGGTAAAACCACAGAATTAGTTGGTTTATCTGTCTATGATTTCATCTAGAGTAGTCTTTTGATGGTCATAGATATTTCACAGTTCTTCTTTTGTGAAATAATTTGTTCATATCCTTTTAGCACTTAAGCATCTTAGAATGGCTCTTATTCTTATATATCATATAATTATGTCATTACCATATATACGTATGTATATATGTATTAGATGCTTATCAGATCAGACACTAATCAAAGTATTTGATGCAAATTTTTTCCAAGCAGCAGTTTCCTTTCTTGTTCTAGTTGCATTGATTTTGTTTATTTAAAAGCCTTTTAATTTCATGCAAAATTATCATTTTGTCTTTTGCAGTAAAAGTTTTAATAAGTTCAGTTGTTCCCATAGTGTTTCTCTGAAGATTCTTGTAATATTTTAGACTAATCTGATTTTTTTTTCTTTCATGGCATCATCAGTTTCTTTTTGTTTTCAGTATTATATGATGGAAAGGACACTATTATGTGAATAAGAAAGTATTGAAATCCTTGCCCTCATACTCACTGTGTGATGATTAAACTGACTTGTAGAATTGTAAATAGAACTGTGATATAAGCTAATATTGTTATGTAAATATCATTATTGTACCATACCCACCCAAAAAACATACTTTTTTACAGTTAAATTTCTACTGATATCATTATTATTTAGAACATTTGTTCCCAAAGATAGGTCTTCAAGACAATCCTTTAGAGTCCAGGAAGAAAATAAATGACAGAAGCTGATTCTTCGCCTTAGTATAAGCTATTCATCAGCTTCATTATGAGATAGGATAGTATAATCCAATCTGACTAAAAAGTGAGTCAAAGTATTCAAAATTATTAATAAGATTATTTGAAATGTAGATGGATATTCACTATTTGTGGATATTGAACCTGTCCCTATGTGTGTGTCTTGAGATATTAGTTAATGGTTATATGGTATCATGTGATGAGCAAGAAATTTCAAATCTAAATTTTGCTGAAAATAATGTATCACTTATTTAAAATGTCATATCTGTATGTAAACAGAAAAATTAAAAGCAGAATTTTTTAACCAATGTCTTCCACTTTCAATGAGTTCCAAATCTTATTTGTTAAAAATATTAAAGTGCAACATATCCTAATTAGTTTGCAAAAACAACTAATCAGCTTGGGAAAAAACTTTATTAGTTGAATTTTAATCAAAACTTTTTCCATAATTGACATATGAGATTTTAAAATGAACCAAAAATAATACACTTTCACTTGAATATATATATATATATGTCTTTATGAGGTATCTCATCTATTTTTTAGCTATAACAGCCATTATAATCAAGAAACAAAATCAACTGAACTTAGAATTAGATTTTTGCTTATACCCCATAAAATGTAAAACCAAGATTTTCACATATAATTAAGCATATTAAATTGCATTCTTCTTTGTTTAAATATTTTTTTTTAAAAATGGCAAAAACAAAAAGATTTTTCAAACTATCAACAAAATATCATTTTAAAATGTTATTTATTTTATCTTTGTCACATCTTAATATATATATATATATTTTCTAACATATATAATATATTATTACAATTGAAGATGTAACATAAATAACTTTACCTATATTTGGGGTGCATGTTGAAAAATTTTTCCCTGATCAGAAAAATTTGGAGACTGCTGCTTTAGAGAATAAAGATGAAATGAGCAGAATTTCAAAGGTTCATTCTTAAGTCTTCATTGTTGTTTGAAAATTACAAATTATATACAACCAAAGATTTTTTTAAATTTTTTTCTATTTTTTAAATCTTTTTAATCTACTTACATGCACACAGATACACACACATAAATAAAACAAGATACATTAAACAAGAAACACTATAATTTTGCTCCATGCTTTTTTGGCATATGTATATAGATTTATTTAATTCCTTTTTTTCCTCATTGGAGGATCATAGATTTGTAGGTAGGAGAGATGCCAGAGACCATCTGATTCAGTGCTTTTTTTTACAGATGAGAAAAACTGAAGTCCAGGGAAGTTAATCAGGATTAATGAATCCTTTTAATTAAATTGATTAATCAAGTTAATCAGATTAATTTGTTAAGTGCCTACTATGTCAGATACTATGGTAAGAATTAGCAATAGAAATATAATATTAATATATATAATATATACGTAATAATTATATAGCATTTACTATGTGCTAAGGATTGTACTAATCATTTTATAAATATCATCTCATTGACTCCTCAGGTGCTGTTAGTATCCACATTTTACAGAGGAAGAAACTGAAACAAACACAGAGGCCCAGATTTACAGAGCTAGTAACTGTTTGGAACTTTATTTTCTTGACTCCAGGCCCACTGTAGTATGAACATCCCCAATTCTTATATAAAGAATTTTACATTCTACTAGGGAGACAACAAGGACAAGTATGCACAGAAGAAATATAAAGAAAATTAGTAGAAATAATGACAAATTAGTCAAATATGAAGCAGTTTGATAGGGAAGGTACTGGCATTTGATGCAATCAGGAAAGGCTTCACGTAGAAAAATGGTACTTGACCTGAGTCTTGAAGGCAGAGTCTTTCTATGAGTTGGAGAAGGTGAAGGTGGCCAATTGAGAGAGAGATTAAGTAGCTAATGATAGTATGGAATTATCATGATTAGCAAAATATTATAATAAAACTTAGCATTTCTCTCTGAAAATAACATTATCAACTGTTAAAATTGTCATATGTTCATACTTAGAAAATTTAGAAACAGAATTTCCTGATGTATTTTTAAAACTTCCAAATAGTTTCTAAGAGTTTAAAATCCATTTGTTAAAACTATAAAATTGCAACATTTTTTAGTAGTGTATAAGAACAACTTGCCCAAAGTCATATAGTTGCTAATCATTGGAGGTAAGATTTTAGTACAGATCCTCTGAATCCAGATTTAGTGTCCTTTCTACAGTAACCTGCTTCCCATATTAACTTTAATCAAAATCATACACAAACATATATGTGTACACCTACACACTGACACACACATACACACATTTTCTCTCTCTCTTTTGAAAATGTTATCTTCCCTTTTAAAAAATAACTTAAAAAATCTGGCCCTTGACATCATCAAAGTTGTGCTTCCAATGAGGACTTTTTCTTTTGATATTTAATTTGGATCAATTACTCTTCCCAATTTTCTTTTTAGGATTATTTCTACTTATGCAACACATACAACACTGCAATCAGTGTACAAATACACTGGCTTCAGTGTCATTGATGGAGAAAGAATGTGTTATAGAGAGACCTTGAAAGATATTTTCTATTTTTCATCTGTTTGACACTTTTCAGTTTCACACTGAAATGCTCTCAGAATGATTTTGTTCAGTTGAATCACTCACCAAATCTTTTTCCCTACACTGTTTCTCACTTTTATGAGATGAGATCTGCATGGTCTTTTAATTGTCTTCTAATATAAGATTTTACAGATAAGCTTATATCTTAAAGGAATATTACCCTGAGCTATGATACATTTATGTTTAACAAGATTATCACACTTTGTTAACTAAAACAATTTCTAAAATCTTTTCAATATAGCAATTGATTTGTGGACGATTGAGTTAATTGAAATCATATCTAAGGTCTTAACTCTAGATCTAAGTTTGCATTAAATATCCTTAAGAAATGGTGATATTCTGTGTAAATGAATATTTTACCTTTTGCTATTTTTCATTGTCAATTTACTTACATAATTTAGTTTGAAGATACCTTAAATATGTTCCATATCATTTTTTTATTTTTGTAACATTTTATTGATTTTGATCTTTGATTTAACAAAATGGTAGACTGACTAGATATAGACAAATGTTCCAAGTATAACTTCCACATCAATAACCTTTCATTTCCTGTCTATTAAAATCTGATAGATTTTGTTTTTGTAATCTTACTTGGTTTTCACCACATTCAGTAGCTCCCAAATATCTTTTTGAAGAAAATATTCAAAAGACAAAGGAATGATGTTTATTGTCACCTTGAAACACAATATAAAGCAAACTTCAGCAACATTTTTATTTAGTCTATACGAACTTAACCTTTAACCTTTGAACTACAGTTATAAAGAAAATGTCAATATTGGTATGATTTAGTCCTTCCAGCAATATATCCACTTATTAAGCTAAATTACTCCTTATATTATGTATAAAAGTTGTGAGTCTTGACACTTAACTCTTCTCTCCTCCCCAATATTTTTTATCACTTTGCCATCACTACTACAGAAAGGGGAGACTTGGGGGAGCATACAAGTTGAGGCATTTGATATTTTCAGTCACAGAATATTTGTTTAATATTCAGATTCCTTAGCCTACCATTTTAAATGCTTTACCTTCTGACTCTACTACATGTTTTGATTTATCTATACCATTCTTCTCACAAATACTCCATTCTCCCAATTGAATTTCTATTGACTATTCTTCAAAATTCAGTTTTTGTTGAAGGTCTTGAAGTCTTTTCATCTATTGCTGGTCATTTCCTACTGAGATTACCCTCTAATTGTTTTCCCAATTAGAGTGGGAACCCCATGAAAGTAGACTCTTTTTATTTTTGTTCAGTTACTGGAATATAAGTGTTTAATAAATGCTAAGATATAGTTGAAAAATACTGGAGAAACATCCTATATGTGAGAAACAGAAAAACATTATTTAACTTAATGAGAGGTTTTTCATTTAAATTGTCAATAATGCCACAAATACTAAAGTTTTGGAAAGTCGTCTAAGATGACTATTGGATTTTTTTTTTTTTAAGAAAGTCTTTTAGCTTGGGCTAAATCTCTTGCCTAAATTCAACTTTGAAGCATTGATCTATTTGTTTCCTGGTAGGGCTATGCCAATCCTCTTTTGAAATTAGAATGAAATTCTTGAAATTTTTTCTCTTGCTTTGGCAATCTATTGGACAACATTTGATAGGTCTTAGGTAAAATAATCAGTCCCTGACTCATAGGAGTTTATGGTAACTCTCTGCCCCCATGTTTTAAAAATAAAAAAAGGCACAAGATTTAACATGACATCCTTAATTTCTCTGTCAGGTATTATACCCAGCTACCATAAGAGAGGTTGGAGTCTGAGACAGAAACATTTGGCCCAGTCACACCAATCTCCATTGTAACCTGATGCACATTACAGTAACTCTTAATAGGTGGTATAAAGGAGCACTGACCTTCATTTTGAAGTGCAGTTTCCCTGCTGGAGTAGATCGATAGTTTAGCTGTCTGTCTCTGCGGCTTACCTTCCATTCTCACAGTGAGAACCTTCTCCAGGCAGCAATCGATAGCTCTAATCTGTTTCAGCCTGCAATAAGTCATGCGAGGCAAAGCTTTTAGGTGACATTACATGGGATTGTAGAAACAGCTCTTCATTTCTTATTCCTAGTGCATTTCAGAGCCTTGCAGTGAATTTTGTTTCATGTTTCTTGTAACATATAGTAGTTCATATACTTACTTACACAGGTCCTCTTTTTTTGATATGTGTTTGGGGGAAGCAAGCCATTTGTTTAAGTATCAAACATGGTGCTAATATCTTCTCTCTCTTTTTTTTTTTCTATATGTGCTGTAGTTTGTGTTCCTTCTACTCCTGATCAGCATTTCAGCCCAAGGAATTTACACTTTTATTTTTGAGTTGTATGCTTTCTATGTTTTTATTTAGGATGTTTTAGGGGAATTTAGATCTTTGGAAAATTTTGAAAATGCCAGTTTGAAAGTGAGAGAACAAGAAAACAAATGCTGGTAATGAGTCTATCCATTATTTCTCATCAATACTACCAGATAATATCAGAGACATTTTTATTCTTCTGTCCTAAGAGGTTAGTGATCTGAGAATAGTGAGGCACATCACTTAATTTCTCAGTGCTCTAGTTAATTCTCTAAAGTTATAAGTTGCAGAGAAGATACTGAACTACTTTGGTAAGGCATTTTCTCATTTCTCCCATATGATCTTTGAAATGATCAGTCTAGTCTTTGTCCCTGTCTTAAAACACATGCAAATTAGAGAGGGATGAACATTTATTCTGTTCTAGTACCACTGCCAGTTCTGTTACTGACTTTCTGCAGAACCATTTAGCTAGGGATGACCTTATAAAATGAAGAGTATTGTGTGAGTTCTTAGTATAGGCTCATAGATCTATAAAGGGACCTCAGATGCCATCTAGTCCAACTCCCTCATTTTACAAATGAGTTGGCCCAAAAGGATCCTCTGAGGACAGAGAAGAAGCTGGTATGAAAAGAAACTCCTCTATTTCTTTACATATTCTCCCAATCCTAGTTTCCAAATATAGTCACTAATTTTTACATTAGAGTTTGCAATGGATTCAGAAGTGAAGTGCCAGACCTCAGAATGATCAAGGTAGTCCTAGCTTCAAACTTTAAGCCAAAGTCAGAACTATGACTATTGCTACCACTTTTATAAGGCACATAAACCAGAGAAGCCTAGAACTGGAGCCAAAGGGACCTCAGAAGTCATCCAAGTACTACTGTCTCTTTCTTCCCATTTTACATGTGAAGAACTGGAGGCCAGGAAAATTTAAGTGACTTTCCCAAAATTTTAAAGATAGTAAAGATCGGAGGGACGATCTGAACCCAAGTGCTCTAATTCCAAATTCATGGCCTATCTATTACTCTCAGGGTTACTACCAGTCACCTAAGCCTGATTCCTCCTTCCTATCATCATGTCCATCTCACTGCCAAAGAAATTGCCATTTCTGCCTTCCCAGCTTTCATATATATCTCCTTTACTCACAGAACTACATTTTGTTCAGGCTCATGTCACCTCTTCCTAGGCTAGAGCAATGGCCTTCTCAGGGACCTCCCTGCCTCACCACTCTCCCTAATCCAATTTGTCTTTCACTTATATGCTGAGGCGATTTTTCCAAAGCACAATTCTTCTCTCCCTAGTCACCCATCCACTACTCAATGAATTCCACTGTCTCTCTTTTACATCTAGGATGAAATATAAATACCTGTTTAAAGTTTTTCATATCCTACCCTACTGCTATTCTTTCAGTCTTCTATTTTCATTAGATATTCTGAAATTCAGCTACACTGACCCACCTACCTGCTACTCTTCATAGATGAAACTCCATCTCCCATCTTCATTCTATTGATTGGCTTTCCACTGTTCCTTTAAGGTCTAGCCCTTCAACTCCATCTTTTAGTTTTCCTGGCTTCCTTCAAAAATCTGTTCAGGTCCATCCTATCTTCTGCAGAAAGCCTTCTTAGTTCCTCTAGCTGCTAATATACCTTTCTTTCCAATATATACTCTATATGGCTTTGATGTACCTTGTTATTTAATGTCCACACTATGCAGGGATTATGTTTTGATTTCTTTTCATTCCCAGTGTTGATCAGAATGCTGGGTATATGGTAGGTATTTAATGAATATGTGCTGTAATATTTTATCCACTGCACCTTTCTGCCTTCCTTTGTGCAGTGTGTCACATTGGGAAGTATATAAAATATGTGGTATCACATAGCTTGTTTTTGTTGGAGTTCAGGCAATAAAAACATGTACTTCAGTTTAGACATATCTTTTTCCAAAATGAACTATTCCTTAAAAATAGCAATGAATTAAATCTTATATATCTTGTGAGAGTTAGAATTGTCATCAAATTATGTCTATCATTGAAAAGAATATCCTCTTTATGTTGCTGTTTCAATATTATTTTTTAACTGAAAGTTTTATAGCTTTAAGGTCAGGTTCCTTCCCCTGAGCTTGAAATATCTAATAAAATGATAGATCATCTCACATAAATATTTTCAGACCAATGTGCTTGGATTCTACAAGTTACTAAATAATTTCCTGAAATTTGCTAACATTTTGATGTACAATTATAGAAATGCAATAATTTTCTGCTAATCTAAAAAGTTTCCTTTGAGATCACATACTGTTATCACATATTTTGGGACACATACTGTTATCCCTAAGAAATGGTTATCTAAAGAATAGTTGGAGATGGAGCTGCTGGAAATGACTTTTACATTCAGTGTTATTCAGTGGTTGGTTTAATAATTGGGAAGTAGGAGAGAGATGTACCAGAAACTTCCAGTTTTCTTTGTGCCCTCTTAATACTGGTTGTAAACATCAAGTCTAAAATGATGTTTCTATTTAGTTTTAATTCTTTGGACAAAAAAAGTACCATTCCCCATTGCAAAATCATTTTTTCTTTTCATTGACTTTGTTGACTACTTTGATTCAGTGTTTCTTCCTTAGCTGACGGTGAACAAGTACAATGTATTAGTTTGCTCTCATTTATGGTTTATTGAACACTCTGACCCTTTAAAGTACCATTTCTTTTCCATCTTTAATATTTCTGTAGTCGATTGAAGCTATTCATTGAGTATAGGATTACAACCTCTAGAGTTGAAAAGGATCTGAAAGCCTAGTATCTTCAACCATCTCATTTTAAAGCTGGGGAAATCAAGGCCCAGAGAGATTCAATAGCTTGCCCATGGACACAGTAGTAGTGAGCAGCTAAACCAGGTTTGAAATCCTGACATCCTCTGGCTCCAAATTGAGTGTTCTTTCTAAAATACTTTTCTTATGTCGCCTTCATTATTCATCTTCATCATAATATTTCTAATACTTCCCATCTATTAAAATAGAATTTAACAATTATAATAGAATTTAAGACTATCTCTTTTTTTGTAATGTAGAGAGATGTGTTCCTTATATTCTTTTGTGGCTCTTTTATGATATAATTCTCAATATCCCTGATCATCAAATGAGTCTTGCCAAGCATCATACTCTTAAGAAGTCAAAGAGAGCCGTGATCTTCAGAGTGGTGGGGGAGGGAAAGGGGAAGGTCCCAAACAGGAGTGTATTCTTTTATGGTACCAAGAGGTTGGGAAAATGGGTGATACCAGATTTTCCCATGGCCAGTCCCAATTCTTATCTCCAAGATAAGCTTTCCATTGACTTTACCCAATTTCATATAGGACTATACAAAATTACATTTGAAAGCATTTGATACAGTCAATTATACTGATAGTTTTCCTAATATTGAGCCAGCCCTGCATTCCTATTTTAAATCCTACTTAGTCATAGTGTATTATCCTGGTAATAAGTTGCTCTGATCCCTTTGCTAATATTTTATTTAAGATTTTGCATCAATATTTGAAAGGGAAACTGATCTATAATTTTCTTTTCCTGTTTTGTCCCTTTCTGGATTAAGTATTGGCATCATATCTATGTCATAAAAGGAATTTGATAGGACTTCTTCTTCACCTATTTTTCCAAATATTTTGTATAGTATTGGAATTAATTGTTCTTTAAATGTTTGGTAGAATTCACTTGTAAATCCATCTGGCCCTGGAGATTTTTTCTTAATGAGTTTATTGATAGCTTGTTCAGCTGCTTTTTTCTGAAATGGGATTATTTTGTTTTCTCTTCTGCTAATCTGGGCAGTCTACATTTTTGTAAATATTCATCTGTATCAGATGGTCAGATTTATTAGCATACAATTGGGTCAAATAGCTCCTAATTATTGCTTTACTTTCCTCTTCATTGTCCATAAATTCACTCTTTTCATTTTTGATAATGGTAATTTGACTTTTCTTCTTTCCTTTTTCTAATCAAGTTAAATGGTTATTTTTTTCCCTGTAAAGCCAGCTCTTGGTTTCATTTATTAGTTCAATGGTTTTCTTACTTTCAATTTTATTAATCTCTCCTTTGATTTTTAGAATTTCTAATTTGGTATTTACTTGGGGTTTTAAAATTTGTTCCTTTTCTAGCTTTTTTAGTTGCATACCCAATTTATTGATCTCCTCTTTCTTTATTTTATTCATGTAAGCATCTAGAGATGTGAAATTCTTTGGCCATTAGAGAGCATTTGAAAGATTGAAGGGTCTTTAGCATCTACCTAGTCTAATCCATACATAAAACTAATTCATTCCTTACAGCCTCATCTTGGAGATCTTCACTGAGGAGAACCCACAACTTCCTTAGGAGGCTCTTTACACTTTTTGATGAGTAATTCAAATTGTTATAAAAATTTTTCCTGAAAGGAACCTAAATATATCTTTTTACAATTGGCTTTCCATTGGTTCTGATTCTGCTCTCTGAGAACAAAGGGAATAAACTTAATCCTTCATGTTACTATCCTTCAGACGTTTGAAATCTAGGTAAACTTTATCTGCTACATTTTCTTGTTTCCTGATACAATAATCTTCTCATTTAAAGGAAATTAGATAAGTCTGAAATGACTTATTCTTGATGAAGATATTTTGGTTTTATCAGTTCCCTAACCATAACCGTCCTTTAATTTTCCATTTTAGAATTTTCTCAAGAATTGAAGTTGAATCTACTAGTCATCCTGCCATCTAGGGGAGGGGGTGGGGGGGTAAGAGGTGAAGAATTGGAACAAGAGGTTTAGCAATTGTTAATGCTGTAAAGTTACCCATGCATATAACCTGTAAATAAAAGGCTATTGAATAAAAAATTAAAATAAAAAAATTAAAAATAAAATAAAAAAAAAGAATTGAAGTTGAACTCATCAGCATATGATGCTGATTCTATTCTGCTCTCTTTTCTGAAAACCAGGACAAAATGCCTGACAATATTCAGCAATTACAGCTACAAGTTCTTTTAGGATCCAAGGATGTAGTTCATCTGGGCCAGGTGATTAACTTCAACAAAGGCAGCTTAGGTGCTCTCTTACTGTTTCTTTAATTATTTGGGATATTTATTTATTAATCATTTTTGTCCTGTCATTTTTAGTGTATAATAGTTTTCTTTATAAAGAAAATAGAAACAATAGGGGAATTGAACAATTCTACCTTTCATTTTTGTGCGCTTTCATTGTTCCATTCACTCCAAGTAAAGGTCATATCTCTTTGAACTTCCTTTTTTTCTTAGTATAACTAAAAAGAAGTCCACTTTGTTGTCTTAATCTTACTTCTCCAGCCTCAATTCATTCTGAGTTTGAGCATTTCTGACACTATTTTTATTGGACTAAATCCACTATTATATTAATCTTTTGTTACCTGTTCTTGCTTACATTTTTTTTTTTGTAAACTGATTGAAGAGTTCTCTGTGTGTTCACATAGCATACATTCATTTTCCACTTCATAAGAATTGTTTTCCTTTGTGTCTTCAGAATTTTTTCATAAACATCCCTATTTGTTTTAGGCGAGCTTCCACCAAAGCATTTTATTCCATAGGATTTCACGTATAATTCCTCAGAACCCTTTGAAAACTACTTTTTAAAAACATAGGAGGTGTGTCAGACTATATCTAGATTTCCTCAAACTGATTTCATTCCATAAACCAGACAATTCTTCTATGTTAATGAGAGAATTAGTCCCAGAATAGAATTTCCCCTTGTCAGTTCCACAAAATTAGGGACAAATTCCCCCATCAGTACTCTATCATGCCCTTAGTAAGCTTTGTACTTCCAACTTGTGACTAGTTTCAGAGCTACACAATAATTAATACATAATGAGCAGTCATGGTTGATTTACAGTCTGTAGCATATATATCATCACATTATTTTTACCCCAAAACATTCCTTTTCTACATTTTCCTTTTTCTGCCAAGAACTCCACCATCTTTCAGGTTCCCCCAGATTTACAACCTGGGCATCTTCTTCACCTTCTCATTCTCTTTATCTTACATATCAGATCAGTTACCAAATCCTATCTTCTGT
Organism: Sarcophilus harrisii; assembly: GCF_902635505.1. Lineage (NCBI taxonomy): Eukaryota > Metazoa > Chordata > Mammalia > Dasyuromorphia > Dasyuridae > Sarcophilus > Sarcophilus harrisii. Next base: position 150,123,074 of record NC_045427.1, read on the forward strand.
CCATTTATGTAGCTATGCCAACTTTTTCAGGCCCTCACCACCTCTCTCACAGACTATCCAATGACTTCATCAGTGTTGTCCTACCTTAAGACTCTTCCCCTGCCAAGATCTCCACACAGCTGCCAAATTGATATTCCTAAAACAAGGGTATAACAATGTCTTCCACTGAGCAAACTCCAAGAGTCTCCCTATTGAGATCTTTTAAAAATTTCTATTTTAGTTAAACTTTTTAAAGTATATTGATATTAGTATCGTAGTATATGTATATGTCTAACATATAAGTAAATATACATATGGGCATTCATGTTGAGTTCTTTTACTAATAAGTATGTATAATCAAAAATGTTTACAGAGCCTGAACTAGAATACCGTTTTTTAAAGTTGTACTTCCACAAGTGGCATCATAATCCCACAGAACTTTTAATAGATTTTTAATTCTCAAAAAATGTTATCTGTGTTTTCTAAAACCTGACAAATGCTAAATATTGAACTTTTTATAACTTGTTTTCTAAGTATTATTCAGATGTTTAATGAATAAAGAAGAAATGAGCATTCTTTGACAAATAAAATTCCTCACTGAATCTTTATTCCATTTAAATGTGGTTATCATATAGTCAGAGCTTGGTATACTTAAATCCTCTCATGGTACTTGTTTTCAGTGGGTTACTTCTATTAATAAAGAAAAACTTTTTTTTTTTAATTTCTTAGATGAATATAAAAATGAAAACAATCTGTGCCAGAAGAATCAAGATCTACTAAATTCAATTTAGCTAAATTTACTAACTGCCTACCATACATTTGTTAAGCCCTAGGACTCTAAATATCGGTATGATACAGGCCTGCTCTTTAAGAACTTACGAAGTAATGGAAAGGAAGGACAAGTGCATAAGTAAAAGAAGGGAAAATGAGATAAGGACAAATATAGGGAAAGACTAAATGATCATTATCTGATCAGGTAGAGAGAATATTCTCTTTTAAGTACTTCTAAGACTGAATGGTCTCAGAGAAATTCTGGAGACTCAGGAAAGGGGAGAGCACTAATCTTTTGGCCATCAAAGGATCATTATGATCTAGCAATCTAATAGGGATTAAAGGCATCTGAACCTTTCTGTGTTCTCATGGAGTCAAAATAGTTCTCAGAGATGTCATACTATTGTGCCTCTTTTTTTGAGGAATTTGCCACTTAATACCTTCATCGTCATTTTTCTCACCATTTATGATAGAAAACTAAGCTTTTTTTTTTTTTCCCCTTCCACTTATTGCCGTACTCACACATAAGCAAATGTATGGTTTTCTTGGTTGTGATGATGGTGGCAATGGCAGCGGTGGTGTGTCTGAGAGTGAAAAAATCAAGGGAAGATGATTAAGTAATTTGAAGTCATCTGGAGAGTCACCCACAACTAAGAATAGTGCCATTACCAAAGCCGTAGTTCTTCATAGAAATTTATTATAGTTGTACAAAATCTTAACCATTTTATGTTCATTAAAGAAATACTTCTTAATATTCAAAGGCATTTTATATATTTTTTCTGTTAATCATTCATTTATTTCACTGAAGCATTTGTCCCTCACAAGTGGGGCATTTTTAATATTCAAAGTAGTCTTGAAGTTTATTACTAATTCTTGCAAGTATTATGTTCCAAATTTGAGAAAGTTATAGTTATATAAACTTTTTAACAAGTGATAATTTAAGGAATTAAATAGCAGGTTATTCTCTTTTAGACTATAGGCAAAGAAATTTGAAAAATTGGGTTGATATTTTCCCTTTTAAGGCTTGTATTGTCAGCCTATGAAGTCTCATTAACATTCTAGCTCTGTCTTACCGTTGCTTCTTGCTAGCTTACCAGCTGTTCCTGCTGCTAGTTACAATGTCTGATGTGTTCAGATCACTGGGTTCCTGTACTCACCACAGAGAGGAGACAGCCTTTCCACTGGGGATACCCACGTGTCTGCCTGTCAGCAATGGCACCGAATAAAGTAATAGGTCCTCGCATGGCATATGGTGTCTGGATTCATACAAGATGCAAAACTATTCTGCCACTAATGCACAATGACTCATAGCATTGCTAATTCTTCTGACAAAAGGCGACTTCCACACCCACACTTTTAACCCCTCAGGCTCAAAAGTCCTTAATTTCCAAGCCAGAAAAAGGTAGCTTTTGATTAATATAGGGAGTTATTACACTTAAGTTTATGTTTGCTTTTGATTATTTTTCATTTCTTGTTTCTTTCTCTTTCAAATTTTTTTTTTAAACTTTAACTGATTTCTTTTCTCACTCACTGGAAGAGGTATTTATTCTCATAATAGTTCCACAGATTGATTTTTCATCTCATATTGGTGAATCAGTTGGAAGTCAGGCTGTATGTTCTCAGAAAATTTAAAAACCTAACTTTTCTTATTTTAAGTTCTATAAAATCAATGCCTAATGCTATTTTTGATTTGTCTGTATTAAGTTCCCTGTTTCAGTAATGCACCACTGTACTTTCAGTTACCCAGATTCACAGCCTTAGTGTCCTCTTAAAGTCTCCACTTCCCTACATTATCCTCAAAGCTGAGAGGCAGTATGACATAACAGATAAAGAATGGACTTGGCACTAGAAAGACCTGAGTTTGGGTCACATCTCTCACAAGTGCAAGTTGTATGACTGAGCAAGTCACCTGACTTCTCAGTAATCAACTCCAGGACTGTCAAACTCAAATAAAGAAGGATGGAGGAGAGCATCAAACTGTACATAAGGATCCTAGGAGTGAACACTATCCCATACAACCACCTATTAGCATTATCTATGTTTTTTTTTTATTTTTATATCTTTTTTTCACTATTTCCTAAATATATTTTAATCTGGTTTGAGCCTCATTCAGGAGATTCTCACCTTAATTTTGTTGTTGCTGTTGTTGCTTGACCTTCTGGGTTTCAGTTTCTTAATCTGGGACTAGATCAAACTAGTTAATATTTAAGATCTCTTCCACCTTTAAATACTATGAACATTATGGTATTAAGGTGTAATTTTCTTGTTTCTGTATCCTTATCACAGAGGATAGTGCTTGAACCGTAGTTGTTTGTCCTTCATTTTCAAAGACCAGTAATCTGACAAGGTAATGTCTTGACTTGTGTGTGAATTGGGTTTCAATGAGACAGTTGCACCATTTTTAGTCTCATGTCTCATCCTGCATCATCAGAGTCCAATGTCCAGTGGCAAAACTCTGGGTAGCTGGTGATGTCTCCAGATGCAGTGGATGACTTTGGTGCTTTGTCAGACCAAGCTCTAAACGTTCTGTGGTACCTTTCAGCTGCCGTTGTTGCCTTGAGAACAAATTGTTCTCATCTGTTCCTTCCACCAGAGAGATGTCTTCTCATGCATCCCCCAACTCAACTGATGGATTTGGAGTTTGTGGATTGCCCTCAAGCTGGCTTAACCCATATGCCAAAATGGTTTTACTGGAATGTGACCACAGCACACACTACACCTTCTTGGAGCAGTAAGTGAGAGTTGGGTGGCAAGTGAACACCCAGTGTAGGTGAGCAGCCCTGAAAAGAACTCAGCAAGCTCTCATACCAAGATGCCAGTCCTCCTGAATTCTCCATACACTCCACCTTGACACCTTTACTGTTGGCAACCTCCCCAGACTTTAGATTCCAGAGCAGTGCACTGGGGCATACACTAGTAGGTTTCCTCATGTGGAAGTTTCCTTTTCCAGTGAAATTACAGTACTGTCCCTGCTGTCATCTGTATGAAAAGTTTACTCTATAACTAAGAATGCTGAATAGATATGTTTTCCAAGCCAGGTAAACACAGGTAAAAAGGCGCACAAAGAAGATGATGTTCTTATAGCAAGTTTTAACTTCCTAAACACATTCAGATGACTTTAGTGCACTAATCGCATCTTCAAATCATGGAATATTAGAAATTAAAAGAATCTGAAAGACCCTTTGTTCCAAACCCTTAATTTTTCAGATGAGGAATCTCAGCTGCAAAGAAGGCAAGTGATGTGCCCAAAGTCACACAGCTACCGAAGTGGCCAAGGCAGGATTTGAATCTATGTCTTATGGACTATAAATCAATGTCCTACACACTACATCTCAAAGCCTCTCTACATAGATTATTAATTTACACATATATTACATGACCTCATTAACATTATCACCAACTTCATTTTGTAAAAGTGACAGTATTAAAGAAAATATATATTAGTACACTTGTTCATTGGACCAAGATGTTTTCATGTCTGTACATGAACTGTAATTTTATGGATTATGTGAAGTATAAGAACTGGTGAAGTAGAATAATTCATACATATATATTTATAAATATATATATATATTAAAGAATATTTTGAGATAGAACATTTGAAATGGCAATAGTTTTGTCACTTGTAATGAACTATCAAGTATATTTTATTTCATGAACTTTTTGTATGATAGGAGCAAAAAATATTGACTGTTTCTTAATGATGTATTTAAGCATAGCGTACTTAAGCATGCATTTTTCCAGTACTTCCCAGAGTACCTGGCACATTGTAGGTTCTTAGTAAATATTTATTGACTGACTTCTTTTTATACTCAAAATACTCAAAAGTATTATACTTTATACTCAAAGAATTATAGCCTGACAGGAAAGTATAATTTTTTTAATTTGCAAATTAATTCTCATTCTTACTTCCCCTCAAAATAATTTCCTATAAGGCACACGATGATTTGGGGAAATTCTTGTAAATACTAGGTTTCTAGTCTTCCATATTCTTTCCCCTTTGTTTGTCTTTCAGTCAGTAAACCCATGTGTACCTGGCCAAGTTCTTTTGCTGCTTCTATGAAATATTCTAGAGCACAGGTTTTAAAATGAGGTTTGAGAACTTGTTGGGTTTTTTATTTTGGCAGCTGTTAGCAAAACTGGTTTCCTTTGTAATCTTAAATATTTTACTTTATGCGCTTAAAAACATTATTCCCAGAAGGAGTACATGACATAAAAGAAACTAAAAACTCTTAGTTTAGAAGATGCTATTGCCTAAGAAAAGGAATTCTACATAAAGTTTATGCTTTCTAATTTTGTCATTGGTCAGATTTTGATATCTCATTAATTTTTCAAACAGCAGTGTATTTATATAGTGTTTAGGATTTGCAATATGATTTTTTTATAACCTTTAGAGGTTGGGTAAAAAAAGAGTGAAGAAACTGAAACTTGTAAAAGTAATTTCCCCTTAGTCACACAGGTTATAAGTTTCAGTGCTGAAACTTGAACTTAATTCTTCTACGTATTGTCTCTCTAGTTAGACTCATCATCAAATTTCCTACCTTAATCATGCTAGGAATTAACTATGCTTCTCAAAAAATGCATGCTTCCAGTTTAGCATGTACATATTTTATAGGTACATAGATGTCTGTGTATAAACTATACAATTAAAATATGAGATGCTGAGGACAATTTTAATCTTTTAATGGCACAGTGCCTAACGCATATTAATTGTTTTAACAAATTCTTCTTGGCTTGGCTTTACTAGTATTAAAATATAAATATTGTCATTCATAGATAGTTTTACTTTTAAATGAGAAAATATTAATATCTTAACATTTAAGAAATAAATGTGCACTTGTTTAAAATATTTGCAAAACTTCTTTCAAATGGTAACCAATATTGTTTGTAAAAATGAATTCAAAAGAAAATCGTATTTCTGAAGTTATATTCTATTTCCTATTCAGCAAAGATCTAACTATCAGAAATAATGTTGAGGATTTGTTATAAGTGTAAAAATAAAGACCAAATTAGCATTACTGTGGAGGAGGAAGAGTAATTCTCATGATAACAAAATAAGTTGAAGATCCCAAATTTTTTATAGGTACTTTTACAAATAGTTAAACACTTGATTATTTTTTTTTCTTTCTCTTTTTCCATTAAGAGAAAAAAAAAACCCCTCTAAATTCTCATTTTCACTATGTCTAACATGGGACAATAAGATTCCTACTCCATTCATTTCTATCACCAGTTATTTTGTTAGTTCTCCCTTTGTGTTAACTCTTTGTGTGTATTGTAGCTTACATATCATAACCTATTTCATCCTTGTTGATCTTTCCCCTTTGGGGCATAATGTGAACCCCAAGCATTTCCTCATGTGATTTTTCCAGGCCTTTTGGGTCTTCTTGTTACCATGTATCAGAACTTGTTGCCATGATAATTCAGCTCATCTTACAGGCTTCTTTAATTGATGTATAATCATTTGTTTTATTGACCCTCATTAAGGGCTAGAAATCTCTGCACCATCTTATAATAATTAGAGACCAGATAGACTTTCCATCTGTTTAACTAGCATTGTTGAATTACTGAACTTTTAAAATTCCTCTTCCTTATGAAAAACTCCAGTTTCTCCAGTTTTTGCATAGGACTTAAATGTGTGCATTTCAATGCATTTTGGGAGTCTGAAAGGGTTCTTAATTATGCAGTCTCAGAATTTCAGTATTCTTAAATTGAAAACATGTTTAATATTCATGTTGATAAGTCATTAATGGCATGTACACTGTAGAGTTAATTTCACTCACTCAGGCATACAGAGTAGTTAATATTTTTCATGCTTTTAAGATTGGGAATTTCAAATATAAATAAATGAAAGTACTATATTTCGCACAAAATACTGACAACATACATGAATCATTTAGGCCTTTCCCTCTAGAAATCAAGGCTGAGATAACTATTATCACAAGTTAGCACTATTTTTCTATATCAGTTTAATGCCATGACTGAAGAAATATCGTAGATTATGTTACTTTTAAAAATATAGAATAATAATATAGTTTTTCATTGATTTATATTATCCTTCAAGACAGAAAAAGAGTATGAGTTTTTTAAGAAATTAAGACTTACATTAACTAAACCTTTTTTTTCTCTATAATCAATTTAATTCAAGGTATTTTCTAAAAAGGGTATTTTTTTTTTCTTGCTAGCATCAACACCAGTAGAGGGATCCAATACTCTTTTAGTTAATGTTCTTACTAGTGCTTTACTGATTTGAATTCATTATTTCATAACAGTATCCTATAGCAAATCCAGTTCAAGTTGTTTAATACAGATTTTCAAAATTATTTATCATCTCTGCCCTCTTCCCTTAAAAAAATATTTAAGCTGCTTCATTTTTCAGGAGAAAAAGAAATTAACTCTGCCTTTTCATGTGCTTTCCTAACAACGAAGTAGGCTCTTGGATTTTGGGATTTTTGTAATTCCTCAAATATAATGTAAAATTGTTTTCCAATTTTAAAGATAATTGTAGTTTTTACTCCTATGCTAGAAGAGAATATTCATTTTTAATTGGCAATTTTAGATTGGTAATTGTCAATTTTTTCATAATTAACCCCCCCAAAAAAGTGTTTTCATTTAATCTAAGTAAAATTTATTATAAACAAATAAAGAAAAACCTTTTCCTTGGGTTCTCAGCTATGCCAGTAGTATATAAACACAGTTAAGTCCTATCAAGCTATAAAAGCTTTGATTATGAACAAGGTGATAAATTATTGTCAGAGAATTAAACTAGTTAAATTCAGAGAAACTTATCACTGTGTGTCTATAGTGATTAATCTTTTAGCTGTCGCAACTCTCAAAAGCCACCTCCAAAATCATGTAGGGTATGTCATAGGAGTAGTAAAGGGTAGTGTTCACACCAAAAAACATTACAGACCCCTAATGTACTAAAGTAACAATAAAGAAAAGTATTTTATTATTGTTCAAAGAAATACAGAGAAGAAAATAGACTTGTCTTTAGCTTTTTATGGAAGAATTTTAGATCTAGAAAGAATTCTATTTATTTAGGATATGTCAGGCATTCATTACTTCCAGATGTTATGGTGTTCTAGGATGGTAGTCTTCTCAAATTGCTATGGTAAGGAAAAATTCATCTCCTGGCAGCCAGCCTTCTGATAACAAACCCCTTTAAACTAATCTAGATAGATCCTGAGATGCCAGATAGTCTGTGGACCTACACTCAAAACCCTTCCACCTTGTTGTGATAGAAAATCACCCACCCAGAGAGGAGATGATCTTAAAATGGAGCTCTTCAGGATAAGATGGCAGCTGGGGTAGAAGTAGAAAATCTTGATGGTTAGATCGCCTGGTCAAACGCTGTCAGTTTACAAATGATGAAGCTGAAGGCAAGAGCATATAAGTGGCCTCCTCAAGGTCATACAGCTAATTGTAAAGTCAAGATTTGTAGCCAGAACCTAGGGTCGGAGGTCCAGCACTCTGTATTCTTTACCACACTAGTATTAAAGCTGAGGCTTGAAAGATCAAGAGCATTTAGAAGATTAGGAGCAAGATGTGAATGTGGAACAGTATGATACATCTTAAAAGATAGTAGAATGTCTGAAAAGAAAGTTTATAGTAGGAGATAGAACTTTAAATGTAAATTTAGAGGAAGATCTGGGATGCAAGCAACTGGGAAGCTATATTTTTGTGGAGGGAAATGGAGTGCTTAAAAGTGATATTTTAGAAATGTTATTTTTATGGTACAATCTTCTTGTTGAGTGAGGGTAAAGAGTAGAATTAATTTTTGAGTCATTTAGTAAAATCTTTTGAACACTATAGTTGTTTTAAAAAAATTTATGGTTATAAAGTGCTGAGATTGGTTTCCTGATATGTTTTATAAACTCTTTGACAATATTTTCAGGTGAAGAATTTTATGTTTTTTTCTTAGAAAATAGTTTTTTTGGAAAAAAAAAATTTTTAAATTAACACAAACTTTGTATATACTTATGTAGATATATATGCATAACACACGCACACACACACACACACACACACACACACACATGTCCATTTCATCCCTGCTACCACTATTCCCAAGCAAGCTACAGTTAATAAGACATATAACTTAGTAAGGTAACAACTTTAAAAGATTACTCATTTTATGTATTCAGTCTGGTATGCATTTGCATCTGTGTATGTTTTGTTGTTTTTCAATCATTTAGTCGTGTCCACCTCTTCATATCCCATAGACCACATTGGCCATGGGGTTTTCTTGGCAAGGATGCTAGATCAGTCTGCCATCTCATTCTCCAGTGTTTTAAGAGTCACACAGCTGGTATCTGAGGCTAGATTTGAACTCAGATCTTCCTGACTCTAGGCGCAGTGCTCTATCTGCTGAGCCACCTAGCTGCCCCCATACATGTTTTAATCTGGTGCAAGAAAAATATATGACCTCTCTTGGGGGGGGGGGGGGGGGGAGAAGTATTTGCATAAAATTTCTTTGAATTTTTTTCAAGAAAAATCTTTTGTTTTTCTGTTTTATAATGGTATGAATTTGACTCTTTCAAAGTAATTTCAGTAATTAAAATTAAATTTTGCTATTTAATTGTGCAGAATCATCCCAAGTATGCCATTGCACATCTTTTGGGTGGCATGTGGCTTATTTTCCTCATCTGATAAATCAGAGCATTCAAGTAGATGATTTCTAAAGTCTCATCCAGCCTTAAAATTCTATAATCTACTTAGATTTTATAGTTACAAATTGTTATTATTATGTACTTATGCCTACATAGAAAATCCATATTGATCTTTTAGGGTAGTAGCAACTTTAATGGATATTCGATTTTTTTCCCACTTTTTAAGTTGCAAAAACTTAGCATATTTAAATGCCAAACCATTCATTTATCCACATAGAAAATCTTTATTGTGGGTTAGGGAGGGGAGCACAGGAGGGTTATATGTCTTAATAAAGGACATCTGCCAGAGTCTAGCTTTAGCTGCTTCCAGGGCTTTGGTGCAAGCCCTTTCTATTCAGGTCACTACATCTTTGACTATTTTGGCCTCCCTTTTGGATCATCTTTTTTTTATGCCCAGTTTTGTTTGTGCAGCTGGTTTCTCTGGGCATTGTGCCCAGTAGAGGTTATTTTTTGTTTGTTGTGTACAGTGTCCCAGATACTGTTTTTATGATAGAGGTTTTAATAATCAATTAACAAATAAAATATGTATCTCAGGTTAAGATCTCTAAAACTCAGAAATTGCTGTTACCCTATAAGTATGTTTTTATCTAAATGCCTTCATCACTATATTATTTTTCACATCTTATCCTCCTTGTATAGGAAATCTTAACTATATATGCATGTTTTATTACCATTCCACCTAACCAATGTACACTTGTATCAGTCCAATCCCAGCTCCAATTTCTCATAACTTATTTTAAAAGTAATCCTAATTCCATAGTTTACTTCCTTTGAGGCTTGAAGCTTCTTCTTTCTTCTCTCTAAATGAGCTACTCTTGAGCAAAGCCAAAACTTTACTTATTAATATAGTAGTAAGAGAACTAAATTTGGACCCCAAAGACCTGGATTCAAATGCTTGTTCTCTCATCACCTGTTTTATTCAATTTCATAATTTATAAAATGAAGAAACTGAAGGGTATCTTCTAATTCTAAATCCTATGATCCTGAGTTTTAGAAATGTGAAGACATAAGGAATATTAAAAGTGGAACAAGCTTTATAGATCATCTTCTGGTATTCTCCTTCATGTCTTATTCAGCTGTTCTTCAGTTTATGTGCACTCTGTCAGATTCTCATTCTTTGCCATTTCAAAAAAAGCTTTAAATATTTTTGTACATTCTAGTTAAAGGTTGTTTTTCTAGAATTAATCCCTCCTTTTGTCTCTTCTTCCTCTAATTCCTTCTTTTCACTTCTCTTTGTAGAGCTTTCTACTTATACAGCCTTGATTTTGTGAGATTATTTCCCCCAACATTCCTTTTCTTCTTCCCATACCATTCATTATTTTCTCTTTCTCTCTCTCCATTCTTCTCTGAGGAGCATCAAAACATAGCAGATTCATTTACTGGATCTTGACTAATTAGATTCTTTTTATGACCCCTGATGATGATAGGGTTCAGAGAGGACACATGTATCATTTGAATATAAGCAGTTTATCCTTATTTATTCCTTTATGATCATTTCATCATGTTTATCTTTTTATGTTTCTCTTAACACCTGTGTTTGAACTTCAAAGTTTCTACATGGATCTGGCTGTTTCATCAAAAATGCTTGGAAATCTTATGTTTCATTAAAAATCCTTTCTTCCAGAAGGATTATACTCACTCTACATGACTTATTCTTGAGTATAAGCCTTTTACTTTTTACCTTCTAGAATATTTATTCTATGCTCTTTGACTTTTTTATGATGATGGCTGCTAAATTATGTATAATATTGACTAATTTCTCAGTACTAGAATTCTTTCTGACTGCATGCAGTATTTTTTTCTTTGACTCAGAAACTATGGAATTTGACTATAAAGTATGATAGTTTTCATTGTGAGGTACACAAGATGACAAGATTTTTTTTCATTACCCCTTTGCCCTATGGTTCTAAGAAATATAGTCAGTTTTCTATTAGATTTTTTTGAAATATGATGTCTATGACCGTTTTTTGATCACAATCTTCAGATAATCTTATAAACCTTAAATTTTTTTTCTCCTTGAACTATTTTCCAAATAGAGGGGGGGTTTTTTGTTTGTTTTTTATTTGTTATTTTCTTCTATTTTTTTTCCAGTTTTTTGACTTTTTAATAAAATGTGTCTTATTTTCATGGACTCATAAGCTTCATATTGAAACTTCTAATTTTCGGAGAGTTTGTTACTTGGGCAAATTTTGTACTTTTTGTGTCAAGCTGTTAATTTCCTTTCTAATTCTTTCTCCAGTGGCTCGTTTACTTCCAATTTCTTCTTCTAGAAGCTCTTGTTTCATTTGTAAATTTTTTGAAAACTTTAAAAAAAGTCATCCTCTGCTAGTCATCCTTGTTGAATATGTGTCAGCTTGTATTTATCTTTGAAACTTTGCTTTTAGATATTTCATAGTCATTCTTTTTTTCCTGGGTATGTGCAATAAGTGCTGCTGATACACAAGAATTTTATTGACAGAATTATTATTTTTTTGTTTGTTCATTCTCCTTGACTTTGGGCTTGACATTTAGGGCCAAGCTCTATGCATTTCCAGAGTGAGGTTTGGGGCTGGTATTGTTTCTGCTTTTTCAGGAGAAAAATTTGCTTTCAGGATCTGAGGAACTTCCCAGCTCCCAAAGTGATCTAATCCACTGATTCCTGACATGAGCAACAGTAGACTTCTGCCAGATTCAGTCAGCCATCCGGGAAGCTTTGTCAGTTCTGGGGCAGAACTGCAAGCTCCATCTTGGTCTGGGATTCCTGTCCTGGTATTCCTCTATAGGCTTTAGACTGGGCTGGAAGTTTGGACTGAGATTCTTCTTTCTGCTCCATAGATCTGAGCCATGCAGCTACTGTTTGCTTCTTAAGTTGTTTCTTGCTCAGCTACTCTGAATTCCATCATCACCCCTCAGTAAAATTTTCTTCCTCATTACTCCTGGGATCTTTTACCTGGAGCAGAGTAATAGACAGTGCTACAGATGGTACTTGTTCCCAGTATGATGCATTCGAATGCTGGTGGGTCACATCTTGCCCTGCTGCATCCCTTCCCCCTGCACTAGTGTTATACACAGTCACGTATTTCCTTCTGCTGATCTGTGCTAGAATGGGGATTTGCCAGGGTGTTTTCTTGAATTTCCCCTAAAGTATTTTCTAAATCTGCTTTGTCATCTTGGGCCTTGCCTCCACATTCTGTAGTTTTAGGAATGGGAGGCATGGGTGAAGGGTAAGAATATTCCCAAAGAGTGATCATATTGGGATACAAAAGGCAAACACATAACTTTACCCAGTATCTGCTTTAACCATAACAGTGAAAGTTGTAGAGCCAGAACCCTGGAGAAGTATACTTGAAACAAGGTGTTAACTCAGTGGAATTGATGAGAGGATGGTTCTCTAGTTCACATATATACTTAGTATTAGCATGGTGATGTAATGGGTCTCTAGTTCACACATAATCAGGATGCTGTAATGATATAATTGCAATAAGGTATATAAGGACTGAGAAGGGCTGGAAGATAGACATTCTATCTTTGACCAGCCTCATGGTGGCTCTCCTGCCTCCTGTACTAAGATCAAGACTGGACCAGAATAAAGAATCTATACTCTATTCTTGACCATTCTCATGGTGTCTATCCTGCTGAGACCAAGGCCCATCTGAAGGACCTCCACAAAGCTAGCCCGGACATTACAGAAAGTAGTCTCCTCAGTCACAGTTTGCCCTCCCACCTGATTATAGGATCCAATGGAATGAAGCTATCATGTCTTCTCAGCTTTAAGGCCACAGTTGTCATTAGATGTGTTCGAATATTTCTAGGCTGCTGGGAGCATTCTGCAGTTGTTTTGCCATATTTCTGCAAAGAAAAATGTTTTTGTCTTCTCCCAAGTAAGCAGAGCTTTGCCTTCCTAGCAGCCAGAAGGACAGTCAAAATAATCTCTTTTGTCCTCCATACATATCCCAGACATGAGGGTGTCAAACTGAAGCTTAGGGCAGTCTCTCTTCTCCTTGCCCTGGAAAGTGCTCATGCTTGGAGAGATTCTCTCTGTTCATGGTGGCCTTTGTAAACCTTTTCTGGATTGTAACCTCATTTTAGCTCTGTAACCCTTGGCTAATTAATCAAAGAGTTAAATGTTTGAAAATGTTGAGACTTTAAAGAAACGTGAATATTGTTTTTCTTTAGTCTAATTGTTTTAGACTGAATGTTTTAAATATAATAATTGTAAATTAAATGTCACCAAATCAGTAGTTAGGTATCATTGCCTCTTTATATAACTTGAAATTCAAGTTCTGAGGCTGTGCCGACTTATCTTTGTTTCTTCTTTTTAACTGTAATGTAAAAGCTGTCCTTGTAAGAAGTATTAGCATCTATGAGGAAAATGAAATTCAGTCCAGTTTATGCATAGATTGCTAGAAAGATTAAAGTATACATCCTGCAGTTTTTCTTCATTATGGATGGTGTCCTTTGATGTGCTAATGTTTGCTTTCTTTTTATTCATTCAGAAGTGCTGGTCATTGTTTTGAGCTGAAGAGGGGTATCTGCCTCACTTAGGCATATTCTAATACCTTTGTAGTCAAAACCTTCTTTAAGAAAGGGGATCATATAATTAGAATATGTTATTGGAATTATACCTTGTGATCAGTTTACTTCAGAAAGATAAATGCCAAGGGAAAGCCAAAAGCATTTATCAAAAATAATCATCAGACAAAGCTGACCATTTATTTTCAAAGTGTCTGATCATAATCCTAATACTGAGTATTATATCAGCTTTACTACTTTGCCCCATGCAATTTCATTTAAAACAAAAATAGAGAATAAATCCTTTAGGATAGTGTTTTCCACATATTATGTTTCTAATTTACTTTGAAATTTGATTATAAATAAAATCAATGAGATAGGTGCATCAGTCACCTCAGTCAAAACTTGGTAATTCCAGATTTAAAAAGTTATTTAGTTAAGATTTGGTCAATATTGTTGATTTTGACCAGAATCAATATTCCTCTGTCAGAAAAATTATCATATACTAACCCCATTAGACTAATTTATAATTCCCATGCTGGGGAATAGGAGTTGGGCTGGGGAACAGAGAGCTTTGTGAAAGGAAAAGTCCGCATTGTTTCAAAAGATACTATTTTTTTTTCCAAGTCCCTAGGTCTTTATTTTTTTGATAACTTTTTATTGCCAGAACCCATGCCAGGGTAATTTTTTTACAACATTATCCCTTGTACTCACTTCTGTTCCGATTTTTCCCCTCCCTTTTTCTACCCCCTCCCCCAGATGGCAAGCAGTCTTATCCATGTTAAAGAGATTACAGTATATCTTAGATGCAATATATGTGTGCAGAACCGAACAGTTCTCTTGTTGCTCAGGGAGAATTGGATTCAGAAGGTATAAATAACTCAGGAGGAAAAACAAAAATGCAAGCAGTTTACATTCATTTCCTAGTGTTCTTTCTTTGGGTGTAGCTGCTTCTGTCCATCCTTGATCAATTAAAACTGAGTTAGATCTTCTCTTTGCCAAAAATTACTTCCCTCAGAATACATCTTCATACAGTATCGTTGTTGACGTATATAATGATCTCTTGGTTCTGCTCATTTCACTTAGCATCAGTTCATGTAAGTCTCTCCAAGCTTCTCTGTATTCATCCTGCTAGTCATTTCTTACAGAACAATAATATTCCATAACATTCATATACCACAATTTACTCAACCATTCTCCAATTGATGGGCATCCATTCATTTTCCAGCTTCTAGCCACTACAAACAGGACTGCCACAAACATTTTGGCACACACAGGTCCCTTTCCCTTCTTTAGTATCTCTTTGGGGTATAAGCCCAGTAGAAACACTGCTGGATCAAAGGGTATGCACAGTTTGATAACTTTTTGGGCATAGTTCCAAATTGCTCTCCAGAATGGTTGGATGTGTTCACAATTCTACTAATAATGTATCACTGTCCTTGTTTTCCCACATCCTCTCCAACATTCCGCGTTATCTTTCCCTGTCATTCTAGCCAATCTGACAGGTGTGTAGTGGTATCTTAGAGTTGTCTTAATTTGCATCTCTGAATAATAATGATTTGGAGCATATTTTCATATGGTTAGAAATAATTTTAATTTCTTTGTCTGAAAATTGTCTGTTCATATCCTTTGACCATTTATCAATTGGAGAATGGCTTGATTTCTTATAAATTAGAGTCAATTCTCTATATATTTTGGAAATGAGTCCTTTATCAGAAC
This sequence comes from Sarcophilus harrisii, assembly GCF_902635505.1. NCBI lineage: Eukaryota > Metazoa > Chordata > Mammalia > Dasyuromorphia > Dasyuridae > Sarcophilus > Sarcophilus harrisii. The sequence goes on from NC_045427.1 coordinate 150,138,703, forward strand.
CTTTGACTGTAAAAATGTTTTCCCAGTTTATTGTTTCCCTTCTAATCTTGCCTGCATTAGTTTTGTTTGAACAAAAACTTTTCAATTAGATATAATCAAAATTTTCTGTTTTGTAGTCAGTAGTGATCTCTAGTTCTTCTTTGGTCATAAATTCCTTCCTCTTCCACAGGTCTGAGAGGTAAACTATCCTATGCTCTTCCAATTTATTTATAATCTCATTCTTTATGCCTAGATCATGAACCCATTTTGACCTTATCTTGGTGTACAGTGTTAAGTGTGGGTCAATGCCTAGTTTCTGCCATACTAATTTCCAATGTTCCCAGAAATTTTTGTCAAATAATGCATTCTTATCCCAAAAACTGGGGTCTTTGGGTTTGTCGAACACTAGATAATTAAAGTTATTGGCTGTTTTGTCCTTTGAACCTAACCTATTCCATTGATCAAATAGTCTATTTCTTAGCCGATACCAGATAGTTTTAGTAACCACTGCTTTATAATATAATTTTAGATCTGGTACAGCAAGGCCACCTTAATTTGATTTTTTTTTTAATTAAATTCCCTTGAAATTCTTGACCTTTTGTTTTTCCATATGAACTTTGTTGTTATTTTTTCTAGGTCATCAAAATAGTTTTTGGGGAGTCTAATTGGTATATAAATATATATAAATAGGTTAGTTTAGGTAGTATTGTCATCTTTATTATATTTGCTCCCCCAATCCAAGAGCATTTAATATTTTTCCAGTTGGTTAGATCAGACTTACTTTGTGTGGAAAGTTTTCCTCATAAAGTTTCTGATTTTCCCCTGGCAGATAGATTCCTAAATATTTTATACAATCAGTAGTTACTTTAAATAGAATTTCTCTTTGTAACTCTGACTGTTGGATTTTGTTAGTGATATATAAAAATGCTGATGACTTATATGGGTTTATTTTATAACCAGCAACTTTGCTAAAGTTGTGGATTATTTCTAATAACTTTTTAGTAGAATCTCTGGGGTTCTCTAAGTATACCATCATATTATCAGCAACAAGTGATAATTTTATTTCCTCATTGCCTATTCTTATTCATTTAATCTCTTTCTCAACTCTTATTGCCAAAACTAGCATTTCTAATACAATATTAAATAGTAATGCTGATAGTGGGCAACCTTGTTTCACTCCTGATCTTATTGGAAATGGTTACAGTTTGTCTCCATTACATATGATGCTTACTGCTGGTTTTAAATAGATGCTACTGATTATTTTAAGGAAAAGTCCATTTATTCCTATATTCTCAAGTGTTTTTAATAGGAATGGATGTTGGATTTTATCAAATGCTTTTTCTGCATCTATTGAGATGATCATATGGTTTTTGTTACTTTGGTTATTAATGTGGCCAATTATGCTGATAGTTTTCCTAATATTGAACCAGCCCTGCATTCCTGGTATAAATTCTACTTGATCGTGGTGTATTATCCTGGGGATGATTTTCTGTAGTCTTTTTGCTAATATCTTATTTAAGATTTTAGTCTCAATATTCATTAGGGAGATTGGTCTATAATTTTCTTTCTCTGTTCAACCTACATGGTTTAGATATCAGTACCATGTCTGTGTCATAAAAGGAATTTGGTAGGACTCCTTCATTCCCTATTTTTTCAGATAGTTTATAAAGCATTGGGACTAATTGTTCTTTGAATGTTTGGTAGAATTCACATGTAAATCGATCTGGTCCTGGGGATTATTTTTTAGGGAGTTGATTAATAGCTTGTTCTATTTCTTTTTTCTGAAATGGGACTATTTAAGCAATTTACTTCCTCCTCTGATAATCTGGGAAGCCTATATTTTTGGAGGTAGTCATCCATTTCGCTTAGGTTATCAAATTTATTTGCATAAAGTTGGGTAAAATAACCCCTTATTATTTCTTTAAATTCCTCTTCATTGGTGGAAAGTTCTCCCTTTTCATTTTTAAGACTACTAATTTGATTTTCCTCTCTCCTTTTTTGTAATCAGATTTATCAATTTTATTGGTTTTTTTCATAAAACCAACTCTTAGTTTTATTTATTAGTTCAATAGTTTTTTTTACTTTCAATATTATTAATTTCTCCTTTTAATTTTAGAATTTCAAGTTTAGTAATTGATTGGGGGTTTTTAATTTGGTCTTTTTCTGCTTTTTAAGTTGCAAGCCCAATTCCTTGACCTTCTCTTTCTCTATTTTATTCAAGTAAGTCTCTAAGGATATAAAATTTTCCCTTATTACCACTTTGGCTGCATCCCACAAATTTTGGTATGATGTCTCACCCTTGTCATTATCTTGAGTGAAATTATTAATTGTGTCTATATTTTTCTGTTTCGCCCAATCATTCTTTAAGATGAGATTATTTAATTTCCAATTACTTTTTGGTCTATTTACACCTAACTTTTTGTTGATTGTAGTTTTTATTGCATTGTGATCTAAAAAGAAAGCATTTACTATTTCTGCCTTCCTGCATTTAATTTTGAGTTCTTTATGTCCAAATATATGGTCAATTTTTGTGTAGGTTCCATGAACTGCTGAGAAGAAAATATACTCCTTTCTGTCACCATTCAGTTTTCTCCAAAGATCTATCATACCTAATTTTTCTAATATTCTGTTTACCTCTTTAATTTCTTTCTTATTTGTTTTGTGATTTGATTTATCTAAATCTGAGAGTACAAAATTGAGATCTCCCGCTATTATAGTTTTGCTGTAATTTCTTCTCGCAACTCTCTTAACTTGTCCTTTAGGAAGTTAAATGCTATACCACTTGGTGCATATATGTTTAATACTGATATTGCTACATTGTCTATAGTACCTTTTAGCAAGATATAATTTCTTTCCTTATCTCTTTTAATTAGATCAATTTTTTGTTTTGCGTCTGGTTTAAGGATGTACCCCTCTTTTTGACTTACCTGAAGCATAATAGATTCTTCTGCAGCCTTTTACCTTTACTCTGTATGCATCTCCTGTTTTAAATGTGTTTCCTTTAAACAACATATTGTAGGGTTTCTTTGATCCAGTTCTTCTGCCTCCTTTTATGGGAGGTTCTCCCATTCACATTTATGGTTAAAATTACTAATTCTGTATTTCCTGCCATCCTAATATCCCCAGATTATGCTTTTCTTTTTCTTGCCCTCCTAACCCCCTTCCCTAGTATTAAACTTATTGGTCCCACTTGCATCACTCAGCTTTCCTTCTTTAGTATTCCTCTCTCCTCCCTTTGAATTCCTTCCCCTTTCTTGTACACTTTTTTTATTATTCTTTTTCTTTTTCCTTTTCCTTTTTCCTCTCCCACTTTTTAATGAGGTGAGAGAAGATTTTCTGTAAAACAAATATGACAATTATTTCCTCTTTGAGCCAACTCTGATGAGAGTAAGATTCGCACAATATTCCTCCCCCTTTCTAAGTTCCCTCAGATATGATAGGTTTCCTGTGCCTCATTGTCGCATGTAGTTTCCCTCTTTTTATCTCCCCTTTTCCCTTTTTCTGACACTATCCCCTTTCCATTTCTACTTCCCTTTTTTATGCTATATCAGTAAAATCAAATTATACATGTGGTTTTTATGTATATCCACAACAGAAATACAGTTCTCAAGAGTTCCTTTTACCTTTTTTATACTTCTCTTGAGTCCTGTTGTTGGAGATCCAATTTTTTGTTTAATTCTGGTTTTTTCCTTAGAAACAGATGGAATTCCTCTGTTTCATTAAATGTCCATCTTCTTCCATGGAAAAAAAATGCTCAGCTTAGCTTGGTAGTTTATTCTTGGCTGCATTCCAAGTTCTTTTGCCTTTCGGAATATTAAATTCCAGGCCCTTCGATCCTTTAATGTTGAGGTAGCCAGATATTGTGTAACCCTTATTATGGCACCTTGGTATTTGAATTGTTTTTTCTTGGCTGCTTGTAAAATTTTTTTCTTTAGTCAGAAAATTCTGATGTTTGGTCACAATATTCCTCGGAGTCTTTATTTTAGGGTCTTTTTCAGAAGGTGTTTGATGGATTCTTTCAACGCCTATTTTACCTTCTGGTTCTATTACTTCTGGACAATTCTCTTTGATGATTTCCTGTAAAATAGTATCTAGGCTCTTTTTTTCATCATAATTTTCGGGTAGTCTGATGATCCTCAGGTTATCTCTCCTAGATCTATTTTCCAGGTCTGTTGTTTTTTCAAGTAAATAGTTGACATTTTTTTCCAGTCTTTCATTTTTTTGGTTTTGCTTGACTGATTCTTCCTGTCTCAATGAATCAGTCATTTCTATTTGTTCAGTTCTGATTTTTAGTGAGTTATTTTCTTCATTAATTTTTTTTACTTCTTTTTGTATATGTCCAATTGAGTTTTTAAATGAGTTGTTTTGCGCTATAGAATTTTTTTCTACTTCACTAATTTTTTTTTTTTTTTTTAGTGAGTTATTTTCTTTTTCCAATTCACAAATTCTGTTTCCCTGAACTTCTTGGGAGTTTTTTTACCTTTTCCAATTTACATTTCAGGAAGTTGTTTTCTTTTTCCACTTTATCAAATTTTTCTTTTAGTGAGTTATATGTCTTTTCTGTACTCTCTTGCATAGATTCTCTTTTCTTTCCCCATTTTTCTTCTAGTTTTCTTTTAAGGTTTTTAATAGTCTCTTCTAGGAGAGCCTTTTGTATTGGGGACCAACGATTGTCTGGAGACTGTCTGCTATTAGTCTCTTCAGGGTTGAAAAGCTGTTCTCTTTCTGAGTAGAAACTATCAATTGTCCTTTTCATTTTTTTTACTCATTTTGTTAAAGCCTGTAGGGTCTGCCTTCAGGGCCAGGAGGTTACCAGCTTCCTCTGCAGAGAAGTGAAAGGTGTATGGATGGGTAGCTGTCCTGCCAATGGACTACAAAGAGCAGTGAGGTACTGGAGTGCTCTGGGAAAGATTCTCCCCCCAGAAGTAACTCAGGTCTACAGGGCAGAGCTAAGAAAGTGCCCTGCACACACCCCAGCTGTGTGAGATAACGACTGCCCTGGGACTAGACACTGAGCAGTGAGAGTTTCAATACCCCAAGCCAAATCCTGCCCTGGGGCTGTGGGTATCAGCAGTTGAGCAGTGAATGGATTTGCAGGGACCTTGAAAGAGTCTTTGCACAGTCTTGCTGGGGAAGTTCTATTGCCCCAGGCTGAGCTTCCTACTGTGCTGGTTAGAGGCTGCCCAGGCTGTGCCCCCATGCCATGCAGGTTTGTAACTACCCCACAAAAGCCCCGAACTGCAAGATGTGGCTGCAGGGCTGCATTTCAGTCTGCCTGAGTCACTTCCGGGTTTGAGTAGTTAGTTACAGCCAGATCTTGTTAGATTCTGGCGTTTTTTAGAGTACCCTCTGTTTTAGGCTTTACTTTCTCTGCCAGTTTACTGCTTTGTAATTAAGGCAGAGCAGTTAGCTTAAAGCAGAGTAGTCTCTATAACTTCTCTAGCCACAGAGATCACCCCCGCCCCTGGTGCTAGTCTCTCATTGCCTGTGCTAATCTGTTCCTGGCCCTTTAGAACAAATATTTCCTGGTGATCTTCTAGATTGACTTCAGCTGGTAAGTTGTATGCTTCTGATCTTCATGAATTTAAGCAGTAAAGAGCTATTTTTGAGGCTGAATTAAATAGTTGGTTATGAGGGGAATGAGAGGAGCTTAGAAAGTCGCATGTGCCTTCTCCGCCATCTTGGCTCTGCCCCAAAAGATACTATTTATGTGGATGGTACACATACTGTATAATGGAAGGTACACAAATTGTATATAAAGCAACTAAAACATTGATTGTTCTTCCTAGAATAGGTTAGGTAGTACTCCTGTTTCATTTTAAGTTACAAATAAAAGCTCATATATTTTTTCTATGTCTTTTATCATCATCTTCACTTTACACTAAACCCTCCTTTCCCTCCCAGAATTATTCCTTAGAGAGAAAGAAAAAATTAAAAATCAAGCAAAATTAGCCAACACATCAGCCAAGTCCAACATCATATGACGTTTTCTCTGCTCATGTTGCTCTGCCTCTGAAAATAACTATGAAAGATACATTTTCACATTTTTTTCTTTGGGATCTTGGTTAGTCATTATAATTTCAAACCATTCAATTTTAACTTTTCTTTGCTATTTTTTGCATTTATATTGTATAGTTTTTTTTTCTATTTTTACTTTACAAATCATCTAATCTTCCTCATGTTACTCTTTAGTCTTTATACTCATTATGTCTTACAGCACAGCTAACACTCCATTATATTTATGTACCACAATTTGTCTTGTTGGCCTCTAGTCAAAGGATCATAGACTTAAAACTGGAAGGGAACTTATCATCCATCTAGTCTGATACTCTGTAGAGTACAGGCTAGCTCCCTGAAGGACCAAGGGGTCAGCCAGAGGCGAGATAAATTAAATCCTTGGTCTTTAGGGGGAGAAGTGAAGGAGAGAGGTAAACTGTCAGGAAGCTTACCAAAAATGTATCCTGCATTCTAGAGTCCAGAGTCACCAGCCTCTCTCCTCCTCAGCCTACAGTCAAATGCCTCTGATTTCTCTCCCTCTGCACTCCAGTTCTTACCTCTGATTATCTTAACACTAAACATTCAGCAAGCACCAATGGTGAGAAGAGCCATTTATCCAAATATATGCTAATAGAGTCATTGTCTCACATCAAATAGGTAATTAGCCTTAAGTGCTCTGTTTTCTGATTCAAGCACACCTTTTTGGAGTTTCAACCTCTACAATCTCCTGCTTTCTTTTGTTTTAGAACAGTCACACCCTTCCTGACTTCTCAGGAAAGGAGGTGAAAACACCAAAAGGGATATGATCATGAAAAGGAGATAATCATGCCCTCCCTGACATCTCAGGAAGGGAAATGAAAAGCACCAAAGGGAAGTGGGGGTTGCTAGTCGGTTTCTGGGCTGAAGGGTCTTACTAGAAACAGGTATGCACAAACCCATCACATGGGGGGTATTATACAAGCACATAGCAATAATGCACAGGCTATTAGTGATGACTCCCCCACAGTCAATGCAGGCTTGATGTGGTGTAACAGACATGAATTGTACATGCAATTAGTGGATAACGAACAATATGAATTAACATGGTATTGTAAAAGATTTCCAGAAGTCCTAGAAGGAGAGGATATAAACAACAATCACACATACATCTCCTTCAGCAGCCAGGAGATAGTCCAAAACCAATTTATTGTACATTGCTTCACATGTCAGGGAATCCAATGACCCCACAAGTTTTGGAAGTCCTGCAAACAATCTTTTTATGTGTAGGGAATCCAATGATTCCTTCAGATTTTGAAGTCCTACAACAATCTTATCATGTCTCAGAGAATCCAATGATTCCTGAGGATTTTGAAGTCCTGAATCAGTCTCATTAACAATTTTTGATGTCCATGATTCAAATGCCATAACTGCCACACTCTTACAGTGGTGGGCACAGTCAGCAATGGAACCACCCAATGTTTCCTGGGTCATCTTCGTTTCAAGGGTCTGCTCCATCTCTCTCTGATGGACAAAGTGAATACGGCTCATTGGTGACCATCTGATTCCTTCTCCACTTGTGGAGATACAAGCAAACCCTCTCCCCCAAGCAATTAACCTACCTGATCCCTTTCATTCACCACTTTCTGGGTCTTTCCACCTCACCTGGCGATTATCTAAAGATAGTGGAGCCACTCGCACTGGACACTGCCCTTCTGATAGGTTATAAAACCTGTCTGCCGGAGCCAGTGCATCTTTGTCAAAAATCAAGAAGTTAATAGTATAAAGGCCTAGATTTAGAAGTTATCTAGGGTTACCTGTGACTTCCCCTTTCTTTTGTTTTTGGAGGAGCATCTTAATGTCTCTGTTTTTCCTCTCTACTATTGTTTGTCCTTGAGGATTAAAAGGTATGCCAGTGGTGTGTAAAATCTTATACTGTGCACAAAAGTGTGCAAAACGTTTAGAAGTATATGCAGGACCATTGTCTGTTTTTATTGCTTGTGGCACACCCATAACTGCAGATGCTTGTATAAGGAATTCAGTGACCACTCGGGCTATTTCTTTTGCTGCTGATATTGCAAAAGTGAATCCTGGAAAAGGTGTCTACCACAACATGGATAAAAGACAGACGATCAAAAGATATATAATGAGTCACATCGATTTACCAAATTTCATTGGGTCTCAAATCACAAGGATTCTTCTCTGGAAGCAATGTAGGACCATGGAAAGGAAGGCAAGCTGTGCAGGCTTTTACTGTGCTCTTAGCTTCTTCACTTGTTATTCCAAATTGTAAATGTAAAGCTTGAGCAATCTGATGATATTTAGAATGAGATTCCTGGGCATCTTGAAATAAAGGAGTATTGACCAACATAGTTAGAAGGCTATTTACCTTTGAATTACCATCAAAAATAGGACTTGGAAGTCCACTATGAGAGTGGACATGCAAGATATAAATCTTACCTGGATGCTTTCTCACTTGCTCTGAAGTTCCTTCAAAAGCTGCTATATATTAGAGGCTACAAATTTTATTTGGGCTATGGCAATTCTTTGTACCACACCTACTGAACAGGCCAAGTCAGATCTATTATATTTATATCTCCTGGATAATAATTAAGAGCTACAATGATTGCATACAATTCATTCTGTTGAGTGGAATGAAAAGGAGTTCTGACTACTCTCTTTATAGTTAAGTCACGAGAGTGTACAGCACAAATATTATGTTTGGACGCATCTGTAAAGATACTTGGTCCTTGAAGAGGAATTTTAGAAACCTTTTCTTCAAGAATCCGCCAATCACATAATAGTCTGGTTATCTTTAATGGAGACCTGTGTGTAAAACTTGGAGCCATGGCCAATAAAATTTGCCACTCTGGGATGGTTTCACAGCATACATTAATTTGTGCATTGGCATAAAAGGTGTATATCTTTTCAGGTCTTATCCCAGATAATTGTACTGCTCGCTTAATGGCCTTTAATAAAATTCTAGCCACAAGCACTGGGTAGGGAATAAGGCTTTGTTCTGATTGTGCCAGGAGGTTCACCCACTCTATCACACTGTCTCCTTGATGAAGGACTGCTTTTGGGTGCCTCTTGCATAGCAAAAATTGATATTTCCAAGGGTTTTTGAGTGACTCTTTCAACCACATTGGATAAAGTCTGTTCAACTTCTCTCAAAGTCTTGAGCTTTTTTTGTAAACTGGCGTGGTGAGTTTAAAGCACTGCCTCCCCTTAAAATGTCATATAACGGTTGCAATTGATAGGTAGTCAAGCCTAACACTGTATGCATCCATTGGATATCTACTATCAATTTCTGAAAGTCATTTAAGGTGTTCAGTTTCTCTGTTTTTAAGGACAGTTTTTGAACTGTAAGCACCTTAGGGTATACTTCATATCCTAAATATTGAAAAGGAGCATGTCTTTGAATTTTTTTCTATATGTAATTTGTAGTTTCTTAGTGTTTCTATGGTCTTTTGAACATGCTTCTAAATTTGTCCTCAATACATCCCCAATATATCCTCCATGTTTTAATAAACACTTTTGAAATGCTTTTCTTACTGGAGAAGAAACAGCAGCATACATTGACACAAGTAGGGCTATTTTTCATTCCCTGTGGCAAAATTGCCATTCATATCTTTTTAAAACCAGCTTAGTTAAATTTGGGTACTGAAGGCAAATCTTTTCATATCCTCCTTATCTAGAGGAATAAATAGAAACAATCTTTAATCTATAACCCAAAAAGCCATTCTCAGGGAAATTGAATGGGAGATGGAAGTCCAGGCTGAAGAGTTCCCATAATTTCCATTTTCTTTCTTTTTCTTAAATCATCAAACCTCCATTTTCGATTTTTTCTTACAACAAAACTGGGGAATTCAAGGACTTAGAAAGTTTGTAAGTGTCTTGGTAGTGTCTCTACTATATCTAATAAGGCCTGAATTTTATCGCTACCCTAAGGGCCTGTTTCCACACTGGTGTATCAAGTTTTCCATTGGATAGGAACAGGGAGAGTGTTGCGGCCTTCAGCAGCAGTTCTGCCTAAAAAACGGTACTCATTTTAAATTAATTATTGTAAAATGTTCTTTCCACAGTTGATGGGATTTTTTCAGCTTAAAAGGGTCAAACTCCTGTTTCACCTTCAAAATTCCATCTAAAAGGGTGCACTAACTTACTGCTTTTCCTCCTTACCAAACATGTGGTGTCTGCCTTAACTTTGGCCAATCGGGCCAAAAGCCCTCTAATGACTGTATTTCTGCCTGTTTAAATCCTTCCCCATGGTAGGCCATTTATAAGATTATTGAACTTGGTCCAGCTGGGGGGGTTAGACAATATCCCGTCCTAATGGTACACAATATTAACTTATCAAGGGAAGTAGAGCATCAGGTTTTTTCGAACAGACCCTATTGCAACTGGTTGCCCATATTCAACCCGAAAAAATCCAAATTATTGGACAGCAGCTGTAACAGCTGACCGACCTATGTTCATAATCTATATAAATACTCACCATATGTCCTGGTCACAGGGACTTGTTTAGTGAAATTAGGGTTCTCGGTCCACGTTGGGTGACAAAATGTAGAGTACACGCTAGCTCCCTAGAGAGCTTCAGGGTCATCCAGAGTCAGGATAAATCAAAGTCCTTGGTCTTTAGGCAGAGAAGTGAAGGAGGCAGGCAAGCTGCCATGAGGCTTTCCAAAGATGTATCCTGGATTCTGGAGTTCAGAGTCTCCAGCCTCCTCCCCATCCTTCTGGCAAATGCCTCTGGCCTCTCTCCCTCCACCCCCCAATCTTTGCCTCTGATTATCTTAACACCAAACATTCAGCAAGCACCAATGGTGAGAAGAACCATTTATCCAAATATATACTAATAGAGTCATTATCTCACATAGAATAGGTAATTAGCCTTAAGTACCCTGTTGTCTGATTCAAGCACACCTTTTTGGAGTTTCAGCCCTCTACAATATTCTAAATAAGTGAGGAATTAAAATAGATATTCAATAATTTGCCTAAGATCACAAAGAGAATAAGCAAAAAAGGTGGGATTTGAGTCCAGGTTCCAAATCCAGCACACTTTCTCCATTGTTCCACATTACCTCTCTATTTTGTTTACACTTTCTTGGTACTGCAAAAAGTACTGCTTTAACTATTTTAGCATATGTGGTCTCTTCTGTCTTTGGCCTTCTTGGGGCATGCTAAGTAACAGGATCTCCAGATTAAAGCCTTCGTATCCTTTTCAATTATTTATAAGTATTAAAATATATATGTGTGTGTGTCTGTGTGTGTGCATATATATGTATAATTAAGACTGTACTGCAAATTAGCTATCACTTACTATCTAAATCTTGAATCTAAGTTTTTATTATATTACTACAGAACTTTGTCTATTTCAAAATATCTTCAATCCAAAGTCTTTTCTCCTGTATGATTTTTGTTATGCTACCAAAAGCATAGTTTTGCCAAGCAAGCCAAAATAACAATATGTATCTTCCCTTAGGCATCAGTCAGTATGTATCAGAGGAAGAGACCTACAAAATCTTTAAAGATGCTATAGGAAGGAGATGCATTCCAGCGATCCTCTCTTTACTCAAAAAGACTACCAGGGGGAGCTTCTGGGGCAAAGAGAATGCAAAGTAGTAAAATTGAACCTCTGCTTAAAAGCCTTCCCTTTGATTCATCTTTTCCTTTCCTCTTCCCACCCCAACACTTACCCCAAATCATTGCTTTGGCTATACTAGAAACCTGCAAGCAGCAGCTCTTTGGGTCTAGGCATGAATCTCTTTTTTTTTTCTTTTTCTTTTTTTTTTTTTTTATTTAATAGCCTTTTATTTACAGGATATATACATGGGTAACTTTACAGCATTAACAATTGCCAAACCTCTTGTTCCAATTTTCCCTCTTACCCCCCCACCCCCTCCCCTAAATGGCGGGATGACCAGTAGATTTAAATATATTAAAATATAACAGATACACAATAAGTATACATAAAAACATTATTTTGTTCAAAAGAATCAGACTTAATTATTGTACAATTAGCTTGTGAAAAATAAAAATGCAGGTGTGCATAAATAAGGATTGGGAATTCAATGTAATGGTTTTAGTCATCTGAGTTCTTTTTCTGGGAAGCTAGCAGTTCATTACTGCTCCATTAAAATGTTTGGTTGATCTTTCAGGATGGCCTGGTCCATGAACTGGTCATCTTAGTATTGTTGGTATAAGATCTCCTGGTCCCTCATTTCATCCATCATTTTTAAGTCTCCCAGGCCTTCTGAAATCATCCTGTTGGTCATTTCTTCAGAACAGTAATCCAAATTTCATATACCACAATTTATTCAGCCATTCTCCAATGTGGACATCCATTCGCCCAGTTTCTAACTACAAAAGGGCTGCCACAAACATTCATGCAATACAGGTCCTTTCCCTTTTTTAACTTTTGGGGAGTCCAGTAGTAACACTCTGGATCAAAGGGTATGCAGTTGGATAACTTTTTGACATAGTTCCAAACTACTCTCAAAATGGTTGGATTGTTCCAACTCCAAACAATGAATCAATGTCCCAGTTTTCCCACATCCCCTCCAAAATCATCATTATTTTTTTCCCTCATCTTAAATCTGACAGGTGTGTGTATTTAGAGTTGTCTTAATTTGTTTCTCTGATTAATAATGACTTGGGCATCTTTTCAATGACTGAAATGTTTCAATTTCTTTTAGAATTGTCTGTTCATATCCACCATTTTTCAATTGGAGAATGGCGTTTTTATAAATTAGGTTAACTCTATATTTTTGGAAATGGGCTTTATCAGAACCTGACTGTAAAATATTTCCCAGTTTATTGCTTCCCTTCTAATCTTGTCTGCATTAGTTTTGTTTGACAAAAACTTTTTCAGTTTGGTATAATCGAAATTTTCTATTTTGTGATCTTAAATCTCTGTTCTTTTTGTCATAAAGACCTTCCCCTTCCACAGGTCTAAGGTAAACTTTCCTATTTCCTCTAATTTATTAATAATTTCATTCTTTAGCCCTAGGTCATGAACCCATTTTGCCTTATCTTGGTTCCCGGCGTTATATGGATCAATCCTAGTTTCTATATTTAGTTTCCAATTTTACAATTTTTTATCAAAAGTAAGTTCTTATCCCAAAGCTGGGATCTTTGGGTTTTCAAAGACTAGGTTGCTATTTTGTTGACGTTTTATCCCTTGAACCCAATCACCACTGATCAACTAATCTTTCCTTAGCCAATAAAATAGTTTTGGTAACTGCTGTCATAATATAATTTTGATCTTAAGCTAAGCCACCATCATTTGATTTTTTTATTAATTCCCTTGAAATTTTGACCTTTTGTTTTCATTGAACTTTTTGTTATTTTTTTCTAGGTCATTAAAAATATTTTTGGGGTCTGATTGGTATGGGCTAAATAAATAGATTAGTTTAGGTAAAAATTTCATCTTTTTATTTTGCTTTCCCCTTTTCCAAGAGCATTTAATATTTTCAATTGGAATCAGACTTAATTTGTGTGAAAGGGTAATTTTTGCTCATAAAAGTTTTGATTTTCCCTTGGCAGATAGATTCCTAAATATTTTATATTATCGTATTGCTTTTAAAGGAATTTCTCTTTTAAACTCTGACTGTTGGATTTTTTAGTGATTATAAGAATGCTGATGACTTATGGGTTTATTTTATAAAGCAACTTTGTAAAGTTGTATTATTTCTAATAACTTTTTGGAATTTGGGGTTCTCTAAGTATACCATCATGTCATCGGCAAAGTATAATTTGCTTCCTCATTGCCTATTCTTATTCCTTTAATCTCTTTTTCAGCTCTTAGCATATTCGTTTTAATACAATAAAAATTTAAGGGATGTGGGCCCTTTTTCCTCAGATCTTATTGGGAATGGTTTGTTTGTCTCCAACATATATTTCGATGGTTTAAATAGATCTGCTGATTATTTTAAGGAAAGTCCATTTTATTCCTATACTCTCAAATGTTTTTTAAAGGAATGGATGTTGGATTTTATCAAACTTTTTCTGCATCTATTGAGATGACTAGGTTTTTTTTTGGTTATTAACATGGCCAATTATATTGATAGTTTTCCTAATATTGAACCAGCCCCATTTGGTATAAATCCTACTTGATCATAGTTATTATCTTGGAATGATTTTCGGTCTTTTGCTAATATTTATTTAAGATTTTGATCTATTCATTAGGAGATTGGTCTAAATTTTCTTTCTCTGTTTTCAGCCTACCTGGTTTAGGTATCAGTACCATGTCTGTGTCATAGAAGGAATTTGGTGGGACCCTTCATTCCCTATTTTATCAAATAATTTATATACATTGGGCCAATTTTCTTTAAATGTTTGGTAAAATTCCAAATTAAATCCATCTGGTCCTGGGGATTTTTTTGGGAGTTTTTAATTCCTTTCTATTTCTTTTTTCTAAAATATTCAAGAATTTACTTCCTCCTCTGTTAGTCTGGGAAGTCTGTATTTTTTGGGTAGTCATCCATTTCCTTAGGTTATCAATTTATAAAGTTGAGCAAAATAACTTTATTTCTCTAATTTCCTCTTCATTGGTGGAAAGTTCTCCCTTTCATTTTTAAGACTACTAATTTATTTTCCTCCTCCTTTTCTAATCAGTTTACCAAAGGCTTATCTATTTTATTGGCTTTTCCTTAGAACCAACTCTTAGTTTTATTAATTAGTTCAATGTTTTTTTACTTTCAATATTTTTTTTCTCCTTTTAATTTTAGAATTTCAATTTAGTATTTTATTTTTTTTAATTTGGTCTTTTTTTTTTTTTTGTTCCGAATTCATTAATCTTTTTCTTTTCTGTTTTATTCAAGTGTCTGGATAAAATTTCTTAACCCTTTTGCATCCCACAAATTTTGGTATGATGTTCATCATTGTCATTTTTATAAATTAATTGTATCTATAATTTGCTGCTTCACCCAAATTTTTTAAATGAGTTGTTTAGTTTCCAATTACTTTTGGTCTATTTCCCCAACTTTTTGTTGAATGTAGTTTTATTGTCATGATCTGAAAGAAAGCATTTACTATTTCTGCTTTCTTGCATTTAATTTTGGGTCTTTTGTCCTAATATGTCAATTTTTGAATAGGTTCCATGAACTGCTGAGAAGAAATATATTCCTTCTATCTCCATTCAATTTTCTCCAAGATCCAACATACTAATTTTTTAATATTCTATTTACTTCTTTAATTTTTTCTTATTTGTTTTGTGGTTTGTTTGTCAATTCGAGGTCAAGGTTGAGATCTCCTACTAACAGTTTTGTTTCTTTCTTCTTAACTCTTTAACTTCTCCTTTGGAAGTTGGGTGCCATACCACTTGGTGCATATTTTAATATTGATATTATTGTTGTTTTAAATCCCTTTAGGGGATTAGTTACCTTCCTTATCTCTTTTAATTAGATCAATTTTCTTTTTACATTAAGGATAGGGATGGCTACCCTTTTTTGACTTCACCTGAAGCATAATGATTTTGCTCCAGCCTTTTACTTTTTACTCTATAGCATCCCCTGCTTTTTTGTTTCTTTAAACAACATTTTGGGTTCTGACTTTTGATCCAGTCTGTATCTGCCTCCTCTTTTGGGGTTTCCCATTCACATTTCGGTTAGAATTACTAAATCTGTTTTCCTGCCATCCCCAACCCCAATTGTCTTTACTTATTCTTGCCTCCCCAACCCCTCTTTCCCCTTTTAAACTTATTCCCTCTTGTATCCGATCTTATCCCTTTTAAATCCCTCACTCCCCTTTGGGTCTTTTTCCCCCTTCCCTTCCCTTATTACTCTTTTTTTTTCCCTTTTCCTCCCCGTTTTAATGGGGAGGAATTTTCTCTAAAACAAATGTCAATTATTTTTTCTTTGGCCAACTCGTGAGAGTAGATTCCATTTCCTCCCCTCTAAATTCCCTCAGATATGAAAGTTTCCTTAGCCTCTTTGTGGGATGGCCCTCTTTTATCCCTCCTTCCCACCTTGTTTTGCCATCATCCCTTTTCCATATCTTTCCTTTTTCGTTATATCATTCAATCTTATACATGTATTCTTTTTGTATATCCACAAAATCAATTTAAGGTTATTTTACCTTTTCCATCTCCTGGTTCATTCTTGAGATCAAATTTTTTTTAGTTCGGTTTTTCTTCGAAACAAATGGAATTCATTTTTATTAAATTCCATCTTCTTCCCGGAAGAAAATGCTCAGCTTAAAGGGGGTTTTTCTTGGCTGCATCTCAAGTTCTTGTGCCTTCGAATACATATTAGGCCCTTCTTTCCTTTTAATTGAGGCAGCCAGATCTTGGGTGATCCTTATTGTGGCACCCGGATTTAAATGGTTTTTTTTGGCTCTTGTAAAATTTTTTCCTTAATCGTGTTTAAAATTTTGCCCAATATTCCTTGGGGTTTTTTTTTAGGGTTTCTTTCAGAAGGTTGGGTAATTTTCAATGCCTATTTTACCTTCTGATTCTATTACATCGGGGTTCTCTTTGATGATTTCTTGTAAAATAGTATCTAGGCTCTTTTTTCATCATAGTTTTCAGAAAGTCCAATAATCCTCAGTTATTCCCGATCTATTTTCCAAGTCCCTTTTCAAAGAAAATTGGGTTTTTTCCAGTTTGTCATTTTTTTTTTTGTTGACTGATTCTTGCGTCTCAATGAATCATTAGTTTCAATTTTTTCAGTTCTAATTTTTAAAAAATTATTTTCTTCAATGCTTTTTACTTCTTTCTTATTTCAATTGAGTTTTTAATTATTGTTTTTTGGTCTGTGGAATTTTTTCCATTTCATAATTATTTTTTTTAGTGAATTATTTTCTTTTTCAATTCACAGATCCTACTTTCTTGCTTTGTTTCTTTTCCAATTCACGGATCCATTTCTTGGGAGTTCTTTTGTCTTTTCCAATTCCAAATCCTACTTTCTAGTGAATTCTTTATTTTTCAATTACAATTCTTACTTTCCTGAGTTTTTACTTTTTCCAATTTTATTTCGGAAGTTGTTGCTCCTTGTAAGGCTTCTCTTTCCTTTCCCATTTTATCTTCTAACCTTTGAGACTTTTAATGGTTCTTCTTGGGAAACTTTTATTAAGGAGGACAGTCTGATGCATTTTTGCTGTTTGGGTCTCTTCAGGTTTGCTACTTCTTTTTCTGCTAGAAGCTGTCGATTGTTCTTTTCATCTTTTTATTCATGTTTTAAAGCCTTTGGGTAGGTCTCCAGGCAAGGGGCCAGCTTCCTCTGGAGCAGGGGATGAAACTGATTTCCGGACTGGGGATGGGGTGCCTGGGTGAGAGTTTTCCCTTCCCCAACAGAAGTGGATTCAGCACTGGCGATATAAACTGTTAGTAGGGCTGGGGATTTTGCCCCCTGGCAAGGGTAAACCGCCCGGCCCGGATCTTGTGGGACTGTGGTTTGGGCTGACCCAGGTGCAGACAACAAACCTGCCCAGGTCTCTGCCTGTGCAAATTGGCCCTGGAAAGCTCTTGGCCCCGCCGGGCATCCCTCCGTTGGGTAACCCGGGCTATCCTCCTGTGTCAGGACCAACTCCCAAGGAAAAGCCCACGCGGGTTGGGGTTGGTTCCTGAGATCTGTGCCTTCACCCGGGTTTAACCTCCTAGGGACAATTTCTCCCAGTCTGGCGCCCCCCCGGGCCCCCGGAACCAACCTTTTTTGGCGGGACGCAGATTTTCTTGCCCGGGGTTGTTCTCTTCTTATCTTCAATTTAGCATCAAGACTATTTTTTGGGCTCGATATAATATTGATAAAAGGGTAAAGGAAGGCTTGAAATGCGTGCCTCCCATCTTTTCCCCCCTGGCATGAATCTCAATTCAAAGCCTTGTGGATCAGTCCTATCTTTCTTGTATAGGTCAACTGCAAATCCATCTCTTCAGTCTATGAACTACTTAGTTTCACTAGGTTTTAATAATCTATATTTCTCCTTACTTCCTCTTTCCTTCCTGCTGGTAATCCTATTGTAAAAAACAAATACTTACCTATTATAAATTCATTTCAAATTGCTTTCTTTTTAAGAGGGTTTTTTAAAATGAAATTTAGTTTTATTTAGTGAATATACAACTACAATGTACTAAATTTTGCTATTTACACTTTATTTGGAAAATGATCTCTAACCTATTCCTTTTTTATTAAAGCTTTTTAATTTTCAAAACATATGCATGGATAATTTTTCAACATTGACCCTTGCAAAATCTTGTGTTTTAATTTTCCCCTCCTTAACCTCTCTCCTTCCCCTAGATGGCAAGTAATCCAAAATATGTTAAACATGGTAAAACTATAAGTCTCTAACCTGTTCTTAAATGAATGCTAAAAATCTGTTCCATTCTTTTTTTTCTTTTTCTCTTTTTTTTGGGGGGGGCAAATTAGAATTAGGTTAATTTCCTTGATTTGGTCTTTTAACATGTTTAAAGAAATATCATTTAACAGTTGAGTAGTAATTTTTTTCTTTTATTCACTGCAAGAAACAATGCTCATATCAATATTTTACTGGCTGAAATAGTTTTCTTATTCTAGTGATCCTTTTATCTATAATGTTTTTAAAAAATAGGGGTTAAGTGACTTGCCCAGTGTCACACAGCTAGGAAGTGTTAAGTGTCTGAGGTCAGATTTGAACTTGGGTCCTCCTGATTTCAGGGCTAGTGTTCTATCCACTGCTACCTTTCTTCCTCCATTCTAAATTGAATAAGGTAATTCTTGATTCCATTAACAAGTTATAGATTATCATTAACATGATTATAATTCTTATAATGGATCCATGATTTTATCTATGTAGATATGCAGTTCTTAGCTGTATCTTTCCACATTTCATCTAAACCAGTCATCACATTGGATAAAATTTTTCCATCTGTTTTTCACTTTCTCAGATTTAATCACAGCTCACTTACTGTCTTCCAAATATATGGTAAATTTTTCATGTCCATTTTGCGCAAGTCCATAATTGATAATTGTACAATATCAATTTACTTTGCTTAAATGATTAAATTTTATAATTTTCAATTTTTCTTGAGTGCATTTTGGTGTTCTTTCAATTTCATCTATTAACATGTCAATTCACAAAAACATTTATCAGTTGAGTACCTACTTTGTAGCCTATGCTTAGGGTGCAAGCATACAAATGATCATAAAATACTGGTGATTATAGGGTCTTTGGCAGAAAATCTAATTATAATTTTTATGCTTCTTGCTTATAGTAGAGTGTTAATTCTAGTAATCTTAGTTTTTTTTTTATCAATAGGACATACTGTGTTTTATGAATAAATTATTTCATGAAGTTCTTTGAAGGAAGTGGGTACTTGTTAACCCTAGATAGATAGCTAGATATAATTGTATAGTCAAATCTACTGGCAGTAGGTATTTACATTTATGCTTCAGAAGCAAGAGGTTTCAGAACTGCAAGTACTACAGTGTTTTTTCTTCTGATTGTTATAATGCTAATTTAAACATGGTACATTGTTAACTAGTATGCTGGAACATGAATCTAAGAATCTCACCTGCAGTGAGTTTTCTTTCTTTTTAGTTTCTTTATCTTTACTTTTCTTTTTCTCTCTTCTTTTATTTTTTTCCTCTTATTCCTCTCTTTCCTCTTTCCTTTCCTTTCTCTTTCTTTCCTTTTCCTTTTCTTTCCCTTTCATTTGCCTTTTCTTTCCTTCCTTTTTCTTTTTCTTTTCCTTTTCCCTTGCTTTTCCTTTCCTTTCCC
The DNA here is from genome assembly GCF_902635505.1 of Sarcophilus harrisii. Taxonomy (NCBI): domain Eukaryota; kingdom Metazoa; phylum Chordata; class Mammalia; order Dasyuromorphia; family Dasyuridae; genus Sarcophilus; species Sarcophilus harrisii. The sequence continues at coordinate 150,158,350 of NC_045427.1, forward strand.
CTTTTTTCTCTTTCTTTCCTTTTCTTAACCATTTTCCCTTTCCTTTTTCCTCTTTAATTTTACGTATTTCTAATCAGCTCAGGTACAACTCTAAAAAGCTGGTGCTGTGTCCACTGTGATTAGACAAATTTTTATTTGGCCCATAAGTGATGCAACAGTAGCCCAAAGTTCAGCTTCAGTATCGTGGAGGAGCTTTGTAGTTTGGTTTTATCATATGAGAGACAGAAACTTGAAATTTAAATTTTAGATCTTTATTAAATCAGTTTTTATGTTGTACATAGCTTAATAAACTACTTTGGTTTGGTTTGGTTTGGTTTGTTTGAATATGTATTACCTATTTTAGAGTTTATTTACAAATAATTATAGCATATAACAAATCAGTTTTGTTTTATTATGGCCTAAAATCGACATTCCAAAATTCTTTTTGTTTAATGATACAGTGATAACTAGAATTAGTTTAAGTTCTTTGATTTGGTCTTTTAACATGTTTAAAACAATACCATTTAACAGTTGAGTAGTAATTTTTTTTTCTTTTCTTTTATTCACAGCAAGAAACAATGCTCACTTCAATATTTATCTGACTGAAATTTTCTTATTCTAGTGATGCTTTTATCTATAATGTTTTTAAAGAATAGATACACATAATAATACATAAAATACAGTTGTATGTGTGGGTTTCTTTTTAACTGAGCTTGTAATTTCATTGCATAAAGAACTCCCAATAAAAAAGTTCCTCTGAAAATAAAGAGCACAGCTTTATACTCTGCTACTTGTTACACAAAGTAACCTAAAGCACTGGGAAGGCTAATGACTTGCCAAAGCTCATTTGGCCACTGAGAAAGTACTATAGATATTCATCATTTTCTCACTTTGGACAATGTGCCTTTTTGCCTCCTTCTTTAACAAAGGAAAATTAGTATTGTTTTATTTTAATTATGATATGTTTTCATTTTAGTTCTAATTAACAAATCAACTTCTAAATAATTTTACAGATTTGTTTCTAGTAATCATTAAGCATAGGAGGCAGGAAGAATTTCTTTCCTAATTGTATATTAACAATGTAAAGAAGCAAAATTACAATTGAGCAATACCATATATCATGTACTTTATACTCAATAATGTATACATTTCAATAGACTAGATAAAGGAAAACCATATAAAGACTTTTATACTATGAAATTGCCCATTTTTTAAAACTCTGAAGCAACATATTCACCTTTCAGTTTTAGAAGAAGTTCATTTGTCCTTTGAATATTATAATTATTAGAAGAGGTTACATATAGCATAAATAATAGCAATATCATTAAAGAATCTTTTTTTCTTTTAAAGTTTAGTATTTTCTATTATTATTAGATGATAGACATGTGCAGCATTTCTAGATATGTATTTTATTCTAACTGATTGAATCCAAGTAACAATAATAAGAAATTCTTAATATAGCAAAATACAACAAAAAACACATTCTCCAGTATATCGGTATTTCAGTCTCATCGATTGACCTGGTTAAATAGAGTGATTCCAAGTTTACCTAGGAGATGTAACAAATTGAATGAGATTACTCCTATACATTCCCATTTTTTTTTCCATTTTTAATCTTCATTACACATAGAAACACTTTATAAAGAAAATAAAAAGAGAATTAGGCTTCCTTTCAGGATCTAAATCAATCCTGTCTTTCTGGCTAAGCATGGAATTCTATTTCTTCCCCAACTTCCCATCTTTATTTCCTTTCTTGAGCCTTTAGTATAATGTCTTTCCAAAATTTCAGTGCATCAAGGGCCTATGATTTTACTCATGTGAATATTTCTCCCACCAATATAAACCATGATCTCTCTCTGCTTTACAGACTGTCTTCTCGAGTGGCTATGGTAGAAGAAAATGGCTCACCTAATAACAGCCATTTGTTTTCACATTTACCTGGTTTACACACAGATAAAATAGTTTGTTGTTAACTCATATTTAATCCCTTTCTAGCTCAGAGAACCTTCTAGAACTTGCACTCTAAAGGTGTAATCCTCAAGAACCCAGTACCATCTCCAACCTTTGAAAAGGCAGTCGATTATTGTAAGATATTTTTAATAAAAACACAAAATCAGATGATACTTGCTGAGCTTAACAAGAAGATACTAAAGAGTACACAAAAGAGATTCTCTAAAGCAAAGGTACTTAATCCTTTTTGTATTACAAGCCTTTTAGACAGTCTGACAAAACAATTGAGCAATTCTCAAAATAATGTTTTTAAATGCACATAGGGGAAATCATAAGATTACAAAGAAAACTAGTTATATTTAAGTAAGAAGATAGAGGTTTGTATTAGATGGTAAACATGGAAAGCACCAAATAGCATCATAAAGATCTAAATGTACTTTAACAGACAGGAAAAACATTTTTATTGGTATATGACTCATTCTTGAGTCAGCTGTCCGTTAGATCATCGGATCAGAATTTAGGGAAGAAAGGAAAGGAAAAGGAAAATGTAAGAGAAAAATATAAGAAATGCAGTAAAAGAAGAAACTCTGAATTATTTAAACAAGTAACAATGTCAAAAATGTGAAATGACAACAGAAATTATAATGGTACTATAATTTCATCCAGAAGTTTAATGAAAGGGAAACCAAAAGACCCCAGAAAGCACTTTAGTCAGCCAACATATGATTAACTTGTCAAACATAAACAGGTGATTGCCAAAGGCAATACCAGGTTAGAATATAACCTGGTCTATAAAATCTTAAGAAGATGGATAATGGATAATTGTGAGCAGTCTCATCATACAACACAGAGAGAAGCAATACAGGATAAAGTTAGCTTAAGGAAAGCCTGGCAAGTAAGGCAAGCCATCATAGGAGCATATAAGAATAAAAATGAAAGTTCTACAAAAAAAAAAAAAAAAAAAAAAGGGAAAGGTTTATACACACAAACTGTTTTCTCTTACAAGAATGGCAGAACTATCATATTTGGATCTGAAACATCATGCTATGTGACATGTTTTAGGGGAGGTAAAAATGGTACTAGAAAACAAACAAGGAAAGAAGCTAGAGTAAAGATATGAATGAATGAGTGAATCAAGTATTTAATCAGTAAATATTTATTAAATGCTTGCTGTATGACAGGCATTATAAGCACTGGGTATATAAAAGGAGAGAAAAGAAAGTTGCCCTCAAGAAGCTTGCAGGCTAATTGAGGCAGCAAGCAAATGCGTATGTACACACAAACTATATATAAGATAAACAGAAAATACTTAGAAAAGGCACTAAAATTATAAATTAAGAGAAGTTGGGGAAGATTTCCTTAAGTTTTTTTATTTTATCTTAATTTTGATTTTAATTATGACTTAATTATTTATTATGACTTAAAGAAAGTTAGAATGATCATGAAGGGGAGAGGAAGAGAGATATAAGTCATGGGGACCAGACAGAGAAAATACCTACAGCCACGAGATAAGAGTATCTTCTTTGAGAAACATCAGGAAGGGCCATTGTCACTGGGTTGAAGACTACTCAACAGCGAGCAACAGATAAGACTGAAAAGGTTGGAGAGACCTAAATAGTGAGGGGCTTTGGCTGCCAAACAGAGCATTTTGTATTTGATCCTGGAGATAATGGAAAGTCACTAGATTTTATTGAGGAAGGGGTGATATGGTCACACTTGAACTTTAGGAGAATCACTTTAGAAGCTAAATAGAGAATAATGAGAATGGGGAAGCAGCAGACCCACCAGCAGGCTATTATTGCTCCACTTCAGGCCTGAGGTGATGAGATTTGCAGTAGACTGGTCTCAGTGTCCGAGGAGAGAAGAAACTATATTCAAAAGATGTTTCAGAGGTAAAATTGGAAGCCTTGGGAACAGCTTAGATATGGATAATCCTAGATAAGAAGGAATCAAGAAGGATCTATTGGAGACCTTTATGGTACATGGTAGATGGCCTTTTTCAGGTTAGCTACAAAAGGCAGAAAAGATACAGGAAAATGTTTAGTGATTTTAGGAGAATCAAGTAAGGAATATTTTCAGAATGGGGGGAGATATGGGTATGTTTGTAGGGTAGTAAGGAAACAGTCAGTAGACAGGGAGAGATTGAAGTGGTAGAATGGGTATGACAGGATAATCTATTGGAAGAGACAGGGTGCAAGGGGATCTCTTCAGTAGATAGACGTGTTAGCTTTGGCAAGGAGAGAGTCTATCTCTTCATGTGAGATGGGGTAAAGTAAGAGATAGTAACAGAAGTCATGTGAGTGATAATATAAGAGGAAGAATAGAGAATGGAAGTTCATGGCAAATGGCCTTAGGCAAGGTTCTCTACTTAAGAGTATGAGAGCCATGTAAGTTTGAGGATGGATGCAAAGGGCTGCTTTGGAGAGTCAGATAGTGAGTTTCTTGAATAGGTATAGTAGGATTACCTATCAACAGGGTGGGCCCAGATGAGGTCATATAATATAAATTTGTAGTGGACCCAGTCATAACAGTTGCATGATTTCTCCACCTTTATTCAGCAATACATAGATAGAAACAAAGGTTGTGACTAAATGCTTACTATGTAGAAAGTACTGTGTTTACCTGAGCATACAGAGTAAAAAGTCAGATAGTCCCTGCTGTCAATTTCTAATGGAGAAAAGATATTTTCAATGTTTCAATTCCAAGTTTGGTGGAAAAATCCCATGGTCCTTAGGATGCAGCTGCAAAAAAAAGTACCTCTTTAATGGCATTTCTTTTGATAAAATCCCATCAAGTCCTGATATTGAACTATAAAGTGGCAAGAAAGTTCCATTCTAGAGCCTTGGTAGATGTATTTGCCAAGATGCATTTCCCAAGAATGGCTGAGGACACTGGGCTCAGAAATATTATTATTCTCATGGTTCTTGAGGTCAAGGCCCTGACCAGTCTCCATCTGTGAGGAGATGTGGTCAGAGTTGGTAGTTTGACTTTTCCCTCAAAGGATCTTGTGACTTTATCTAGGCTAGATTCCCTGACATGTCTGTGACAGTTGGACGAGAGTTGATGGACATACCTTCTCTCTGTTAATTACTTCCTATTTTATCTTGTGCATAGCTTACTAGTACATAGCATGTTGTCTCTCATATTAAATTGTGAACTTCTCTAGAGCAGGCACTGATTTGGGGTTTTTTGTTTTGTTTTTGTTTTTGTTTTTTTGGTATTTCATCTGCTTAGCATAGTGCCTGGCACACAGTAAGGCTTAATAAATGCTTATTGACTGGTCCCTTCTCCACAAGAGTTGTTTCCCCAGGTGATGACTACATAAGCTAAAAGCAGGACTGGTGGTCTGGAGGGCAGTGCTGCTACTCTTTGAGCTTGCCATTGTTAGCAGTTAATTAGTAGGTGTTACTGATAGTGATGAGAAAAGTGGACCCCTTTCCATAATGACTTCTCCCCTCAATAATGACTGTGGTAGCTGAAAGCAGATGTGGTGGTTTGGGAGACACTGTCATTCCTAAGACACTTGGGCTTAAGATCTTTGACTGTCTTCATCTGGGTCTGGAAAGATGACAATAAAGTGATGTAAGCCTCCTGCCTTTCCAAAAAGTGCCTTGCTTCTTACCTCAGCTGATTTGCCTTCCTTTTGGGTGGTATTTGGTGGCCATTATATATAGAAGAGATCTGTGTTTGAGTTAATAAAATTGTAAAGGCATTGAGAGACTAATATAAAGGTCTGTGAAGTTGAGATGATACTAAAGATATAGGAAAAATTTTGCATGTCATTAATATTTAAAAATGACCAAGATAATATTAATAACTATTGACCTCTCTTCAATATATAAGCTGTGTGACTTATTTGATAGAGTTTGGCTTCTAATATGAACTCAGACATCAAATAGCTATATAAGGACCAAATCACTTGATCTTCCTGAACTCCATTTTCCTGGTCATCAGGTTGTGAAAATCAAATAAAATAACATGTAAAAGGTTTTTTACAAACCTTGTTGTTGTTTTTCATGTTTTCATGACCCCATTTAGGGTTTTCTTGGCAAAGATACTGAAGTAGTTTGCCATTTCCTTCTCCAGTTTACAAACCTCAAAACACGGTATAAATGCTAGTTTTTATTTTTACGAAATCTTTATGAGTCATCTGTACACAAATTGAGGGCATCCTCATTGAAGCTATTATGGATTGTGAGATTTCCAATCACAACCCCTTTTCAGGAGAAGTAGAATGAATACAACATTGATTACCTTCCTGGTCACATATCAAGTGTGCTAAAGATAAAAATCAGAAATGCTGCCCACACCTTTCAACCATTCATCCAAGAAACCCAAGCTCCAAGAATAGGTGTGCTTATTTTGCCCTAAATACTAGTCACAATTAAATTCCACAGCCTTAAGCGAAGAAACAAGTTTCACAGAATAGTCTTCTAACATAAAATATCACAATTGCTTCAAAATGATGATAGAAATAAATATGTTGAAGCACAGTTTTCAATGGCACCTTGGCTGTAAGAAATTTAATTCTGCATGGCATTCTCAGCACAAATAAGCAAAAGACCAAAATTGACTATTTTGAAAATAAATTATTCTATTGAAAAATTAGCCTAGAGTTTTTCCAGGTCAGTTACACTGGTTTCTATGCAGAGTAGGTCCTTCCTTCCAACTAGCATGTCAGTGAATCCCATCGAATATGAAAGTGTTGATTGTTTATTTCTAATTATGACTAAGTCTCTCTCTGGTGCATTCTCCACAGAGTTCCCAAGTGATTTTCTCAACTGCAGGTCTGTCTATGATACTTTGCAAATCAATAAACTCCTATATCTCCCTATTGACTCTACCATCAAATATTATTTTGTCTTTGAGATAGATCATCCTTGTATAATTTACTTTGGTTTTATACCAAAACAGAGAAGCGATTGAACTGGTGGTTTAGATTTTTGTTGGTATTTTTATTCAGTATATACACTTTTGTTTTGTTTTGTTTTGCATTTTTCTTTAGGCAGTACAAATTCTTATATTCAAACTTTAACCAATTTAAAAAAAAAACCCATAGTGTGTTACATTTTATAGCAAGAGTTCTTGGGGTCCAGGAATAGGGTGTTTTTTGGGGGGAAAGGGGCTCTGTGAATTTAAATGAGGAAAAAAATAAGCTCTTTTTTTTTTTTAACTAAGCTTTAGCTGAAATTTAGCATTTTCTGCAGTTACTTATTTTTGTAAAAAACTATTCTGAGAAAAAAAAACTATTCTGAGAAGGATTTCCAAAGACTTTATCAGTCAGTCAACAAACATTTAGTAAGCACCCACTATGTACCAGGCACTATGCTAGGAATACAAAGAAAATCAAAATATAGTTCCTGCTCCCAAGAGGGAAATGTAAAAGGAAATATATTTATGAATGAGATATTCCTCAGAGGGAAGGCACTAGCATTAAGAGAGCAGAAAAGGCTTGTTGTAGAAAGATGTTAGTTGGGACTTAAACAAAGCCTGGAAGTAAAGAGAGGAGAGAGAAAATTCCAGGCATGGTGATCAGCTAGTGAAAATGTTTAGAATCTGGATATGCAATGTATTTTGAAAGGAACAACAAAGAAACCAGTGTTACTGGATCCCATAGCACATTAAGGTGATTAAAATTATAAGAAGGTTGGAAAGGTAGAAGCTAGTTTATGAAGTACTTTGAATGCTAATCGGAGGATATGTGCCTCAACTGTGTCAGAGAAGTTATGAAGAAGAGATAGTTTTGGAGAAAGAGAACACGTTTAGTTTTAGACATGTTGAATTTAAGATGTCTATAGGATATCAGTCCAAGATGTCCAGTAGTCATTGATTAGTACAAGACTAGAATAAAGTTGAGGATAGATGATAGGTCTGTATAAGTAGATTTAAGAATCATTAACATGGAGATGGTAATTAAATCTGCAGAAGCTGGTGAGATCCTCAATTGAAATAGTATAGAAGGAAAAGAGTTCCTAGGAAAGAACCCCCTGAGATAGCCTGGATGAAGATCAGCAAAGGAGCCTGCAAAGGTTTAGAAATTTCTGTTTTAAGACATAGATTGCAGTTAATTTTAGTCATTTTAAAGAAAGCATCCAGTTTCTCATTTTTTTAATCTGTAGTCTAAAGATGCGATGTAATTTTCCCTTTTGTTTAAGGAAGAAGCTTTAATTTAGTTATACAAATAAATTTGGCAAGGATCTGTTTCCCAAGCTCATACTATAGTTCCAGCATTATTGATCATATCTTCATATAAGGGCAAAAGAAATTTCTTCATTTCAAAATCCATTAATTGGAAGTGATTAATTTGCTGTGTAATGATAGTTAAATATCAAGAAAAGAATCTAATGTAATTCTACTTGTCTTTTCACATGATGAATATACTCAATTAAAATCATATGATGTTGGATTATTTTAATATTTAATATAAATTACATTTAATATTTTAATAATAAATTATGAAAAGACATTTTAAAGGTAAAAAATAGCTGAAATCTCATAAATCAGTATTAATAAATAAACATAAGAATTGATTTTATTGATAAGGAATACTAACGTTATTTGAACCTCAATTAAATGAAATGCTATCCTCTCCCCCAAAAAAAATTCCATTTGGTAGACCTTTATTACAAAATAGTCTACTCAGTAATTATCATTTTCTCTCTTGTTATTGTTATATAGCTACATAATATCCTTGATTTTTGCCTCTTGGTTGGGCAAAATCAAAAATACTATCTAGATATTTGATAGAAAAAAAATTTCTGACTTTTGTTCTAAAGGTTTTGCACTTCAAAAATCAGTTTAGATGAAGAACTTGCCTTAAAGACAGAAGATTGGACCTGTCTATTAGCCATTTATTTACATAAAATAACTGGAGTCCTTTAGAGTTTAAAGAATCTGGGGAACCATGAATTCCAAAATAGTTTGGTCAATGGTCATGGCCAGGTTATGGCGTATACTGCAAAGATGAAGATTTGAGAGATGTTCTGAATGTAGTGTAGGGGCTTCTCACCACAAGGGATCCAGGTCCATATCCTGAAACAGAAAAAGTTGTATAAAAGAAAAGTTAAACCTCTGGACTTCTCTGCTCCACTGCAGCCCACAGGAGCAGATCTGGCTTCTGACAATCCCAGGTTAAAGATCTCTGCTCTAGAGGAAGGAATTACAGTGCTCTGTTGAGCATTGGTTGGAGAACGGAGTTTGAGTGCCTTGTGAGGTAGCAGCTCATTGACCAGTTTGACTGACACATAGAGGGTAATAGGGACGAATAAGGTAGGTGGTAGACCAGTTGTGTCAGGAATGCCAAGCATTTTTGAACTTTGTGACTAACTAGTTTTTATAATCAAGTCAAATGCCATAATTGAACTAGGTCATTGTCAGAAGGAAAGTAAATTGTAAAATTGTTTTTTCCAGACTCCAGTATATGCAATGGAGCTGCAAGTCTTACCCTATCATGCCTATGTTCTATTTCAATTCTATTTATTCCCTATTCATACTGCATAACTTTGGATAATTATTTCCTGAGGAAATGCTATGACCTTTTTATTCTCTCATAATTGAGGGAATTGATTGTCATTATTAAATGACCAAAGTCCAGGTAGATGTAATTAATTTTTTATTCCAAAAGTAAAAAGCTCATTAGTAATTGTTGGGGTTTTTTAATGGGCAGATTTTTTTTATCATTTTGAATAAGATTAACACTGTAACAAAGCACTGGGGAAGCATTGCTTGGTAACATGTAACCTTTCCCTCAGTTATTTATCCCTCCGTGACCTCCTACTTTGTGAAACAAGCTAGATAATTACTGAATCTGACCATTGGCAGCTGTACATACACTGATAAAATGGGACAGTTATGTCGTTATATTGATCTCTGTAGGAAAAAAAAAATGACCCTAGGGATTTGTACTCTCTAATAATCAGTCAAAAAGAAGCAGACTTGCCTTTATTCTGTATTCTGATTTAAAAAAAAAAAAAAAAGGTTTGCAGCCCTGGTATGACAACAGGTGCTTTCACATATCCTGAATATATTTAGCAGTACTACTTCTTCTTTTAGCTATATAGAATATTCCTGATGCCCAAACCCTGCTTAATTTTAGATTTATGAGTTAAGAGCGAGGTGAGCCATTGATTTCTCTTATTCGGAGCCTCTAATGTTTGCAGATCAAAAGGAAGGTAATAATAGGAGGAAAACCTGGATTCAAATTTTGCCTGTAGTACATTGACTTTAGGACAAGCAGCTTCTTTAATTTTCAGTGTTCTAGGAAATTGTATAGAAAATAAATTTGAAATCAGAGGCCATGTACATTGATGCAGAAATTTCCTTACTGGAAGTTCCCTATACCACTCAATCCAACAGAAACATTTTGTAGATCATTCTCCTTAAGAACAGCCTAAATTATTCATAAGCCAAACAGCATGGGCAGTGTTAATGAATGGAAACTGACACACCTAAAATGTGCTTTCTCTCTCCAGAATTATATATAATATTTGGGGTAGAATAGAAGGATATAAATGGATATCTAGTTGACACAGTGACTAGGCCAGGAGTTTTAGGAAGACGAGTTCAAATGTGGCCTTAGGTATTTACCATCTAATCTCCTGTTTGACTCAATTTCCTTATCTGTAAAATGAAGATATCAATAATACTTCCATCCCTGTATAGTTGTAACTATCAAATGAAATATTTGTAAAATATTTAGCTCAGTTCCTGGCACATAGTTGGTGTTATATAAATATTGGTGGTTATTATTACTATTATTATTATTATTCCCTCCAAAATTAAATTAATATCCCTAACTATTTGAGGATGAGAACAAGTAGAGAATTATAAATGTCTCCCTCTTGTCCAAAAGATAATAAATGCAGTAAATATTTAAAAGCTTTGTAGTTTTTCTTCCTCAGACAGATACAGATTTATATTTTGTAAATCTTTTCATGTTATTGATTAGCAAATGACATAGAAAGCAGATTAAAATTAAAATGTATTTGACCATATATATTTAAGTTGCTTTAATAGTCTCTTAATTGGGCTTCTTGCCACCTCTATCTTTTCTCATTCCATCTATTTTGCATACTCCAAATTATCCTTCCTAAAATGCTGATTTCATCTTACACCATCCCACTCAAAAATGTAAAAGGGATTGCTCTCCTGAGTTTTTCTGCCACTTTTAACTTCCAATATCTATGTCTACCTTGCCTTGCTTTTTGTTTTGGGGGGCTTTTTGTTTGTTTATTTTTGGTTTTGCCATTATTTCTTAACATGCATTATTTAGTCTGGATTACTCATTCTCTTTACTATTAGTCACACAGGCTAAGCTCATTTCCACCTTCTTCACCTGCTGCTCCACTCTGTATAACATTCTCTCCTAACTCTGTTCCATCTTGCCAATTTCTACCCAACCTTTAAGTGTAAGCTTAAATTTTTTTCCGCTACTCCAACCTATCCTGAGTCTATGTCACACTTATAGTAATACACAGTTTTAGTACTCTCTTCTCTAGTATTTGTTAGTTTTGTCTCTCTGGCTAAATTATGACCTCCCTTAAGGATATTCTGAGGCCCATGACTTTTTATTTTATATATCCTAAATTCCAACTACTATTTTGAATAAATTTTTTTTAATTTATTGATTGATTTTTGGAGAATTTTAAAAGAACACTCCCAATGTATTTTTTCTCCTTTTCTCTAATGTTCCTGTATAGAAAAGAGACTCACAGTATATACTTCATTAAAACAAAAATTATGTTATCGTTGTTAATAAATACTTTTGTATGCATTAATATAAATAAGATTGAGGTATCAGGGATGAAAGATCTTTGCATTTAGAATCAAGAGTATTTGATAGGAATTTATATTTTCCTTCTACTCACCATTTATAAAACAATTAGACATTTAAAACTATATGTTTTTAATGTGTCCAAATCCCACATCTGAAGCAGAATCCATTATATTTCCACTAAAGCTCATCTTTCTCCCATACTTCCCAATATTTAATTGAGTATATCACAATCTTAGTGATACAAGTATGCAACCTTGGAGTCATTCTCAACTTCTTACTATCTCATCTATATTTCTAATCAGTAGCCAATTCTGTTCAGTTTGCCTTCTCAGCATCTCTTATCTGTCCCTTTCTCTTACCATATGTGACCAACCTCATCTCATTTCAGACCTCTTATCACACCTTAACTAATTTATTGTAAAAGCTTCCCAATTGGTCTCATTGCCTCAAGTCGCCACATTCAGCAATCCCCCTTCTATACACTTGGCTGTCAGATATTCCTAAAGCACAGATTTTCCAATGTCATTTTCCCTGCTCTAGAAATAGCAGTGGTTCCTTTATGTGATCTCTTCCTTCCCACACATAAACTTCTCTGTTTGGTTTTTAAAGTCCTTTACAAACTGGCTCCAGTATGTCTTTTGAGTATCATTAAACATTGTTACCACTAGCCAACCAATTAATACTTCTTTCTGACACAGAATACTCAGGTCTTATAACTTTGTCTTTGTTCATTCTATCTCCCATAAATAGAATGAACTGTCTATTCTTCTCTACCTTTTTATACATCTTATAGTTACTATTTTCTTCAAAACTTAAATACCATTTTTTACCTGATACAATTTCCATTTCATCTTGATACTATACACTTTGTATGTAATATATTCTCTATTTACTTTTTTGTGTATATATTATCTCCCTTTATATAACCTTGAAGATAAGAACCATAATTTTTGAAATTGTATCCATAGCATAATGTGTAATACTAGGTGTTCAGAAAGGGCTTTTTGATTGATTGATTAATATAATATGTAAGGTTTTCAAATTACAAAACATAGAAAGTTTTGGTATACACGGTAAAACCCTAGTGGTAAAATATGAATTTGAGCTGCAACTAAATCCTGTTTTGACTCCTAATCATCTATGGTTATCCTGATTAAGAATTTTCAACTTATGGTTTCCATAAACAAGATCGTGATGTGTCAAAAGAAGAAAAATAAAAAGTATGAAGAATGTTTGATGCCCAGGCTTAGAGTGAGAAACACCTGAACTCAGGTTTGGACACCAAACTAACTGTGTAACCCAGATTGAGTCATTTATCCTCTGTCTTCCTCAGTTTACTAAATTACAAAATGGAGGTAATAACAAGCCTTACCTCACAGTTGTGTGGATCAAATGAGTTAATATTTGTAAAGTGCTCAACTCAGTATAGTAGTAGGTACTTAGTAAATACATATTTCCTTCCATCCTTCCTTGAGTTCAGAATAAAAATATGATGCTTTAAGGTCAAGTGGAATAGGAAAAAAAAAGTTAAAGAAAATAAAATTGATATTACATTGGATTTGGCCATCTCACTGAAAATTGAAAATCCAGAAATACCTCTCTGAGATGTGTTATTAAAATGTCTAATAGAAGAACCTCAAATTACTCAAGGATGGTACATCTTCCCTAATCATGTATTTCCTTTATATTTCTAGGGTATGCACAGTTTGATAGCCCTTTGAGCTTAGTTCCAATTTGCTCTCCAAAATGGTTGGATAATTTTCACAATTCCATCAACAATGTATCAGTGTATCAGTGTCCCAGTTTTCCAACATCCCTTCCAGCATTTGTCATTATCTTTTCCTGTCATCTTAGCCAACCTAAGAGGTAGTGGTACCTCAGAGTTGTCTTAATATGTATTTCTCTGCTCAATAGTGAAGCATGTTTTAGAGCACCTTTTCATGTAACTAGAAATGGTGTGATACATAATTAAAAACATATATTTGCTAGAAGTAGTATTCAAGAAAAATGGTTTTGAAGAGTGAAGATCCATCTTAGTGCCTTTTTGCATTTGAGACTATAGTATAAAAATCAGGTACATCTTACTGATGAAACTGCTGAAACACCCTATCAGTTTTTGAAAATTAACTTTTTTCTATTTTATAGCTCATGACTTGATCAAACTCTCTTTTAGGTAAACAGTTATTTTGTTAATTACTTAATGATATATTCTGAATATATTTTGTATAGTTATGTTCCTTATGGAGAAAGCATGCTATAACTAATATAGAACTGTTCATGAATCTGAAAGACCTGGATTCAGATCCTCAGAGACATGTACTGCCTATTTGAGGGCTAACTCAGTATCCCAGTACCTAAGACAGTTCTCTAAGACTATATACTACATATCAGTTGCAGCTAAAGCGTTTCCTCCAGTGAGTTCCTTCAGCCAATAAAATCATAGATCCAAAGAATTTGAACAAGTAAATTCCTTGTAAAATGAGTTGAGAAGCAGTCACTATATAAGTTGAATTTTGCCTTTGGATAATCTCATTAAAATTCTCATTGGCTTCAGTCTGGCATGTAATTGTGAAGTCAGTGAATGAAATTATATATTTCTTTGCTTTACTATACTTTCTGTTATTTTTCCTCAACCCAGCTATAAAATAATCACTGAACCTAAGATTATTAATGCCCAGGATAGTAATAAAAATTATTTATTTAATTTTTTGGTTATCTGGTTATGTTCTAAGGAAATTACAAAAAAAGGGCTTATTTTTTAGAAAGAATGTGAAGAGGCAAATTTTGTCATTTTTAATACTTAGTTACTAAAGCAGTTATTTCAAATATCAAAACAGGCCTTTTTAGAAATTAAAATGAAATTTAAACTGTATGATAGATGTTATATATATCAACAGGATATTTTTATCTTCTAAAGAATTCAATTTATTTTCAATACAACCTAGCTTTAATAAGTTTGAGGACTCACTAATAAGAACTCACCAAAGAACATCTTGAAATTGAAAACAAGAATTTGGAGAAGTTAAGGAGAGCAGCCTCCTACTCAGCTTTCAAGAAAGGGTGTTAAACTGCTGAGATCTGGAAATCAGAAACAACATGAGAAGGCAGCAAGAACTACTTGTTTCCCTGAATGAAAAGTTGACTTGTGTTGATAGTGGATTTGGTTCCTAGGTATAGTAAACTATGTTGTTATTGGGTATCTTATTTGAACACCAAAGATAAAGTCCATCTTCTTTTTAATAAAAAACAAAACCAATTAAGAGAGGCACTTTGCTTAGATTGTATCTTGGGCGATTGTTTAATATAGAAAAGATATTTCTTAATTCATTTTGGCCATTTTTCTATAATAGGGCTCTTAATTTATAAGACAGTGTGAGCTGATTATAACTTTAAATAGTAATGCATTTATATGTTTGCCATTAAAATACCAAGTGACTAGGCAAAAAATATGGAAAGTCCCAATGAATTAGGTAGTTTTTTTAGTGGGGGAAAAAAGTTACTGTCTTTTTGCACTATTAATATGAATAAAGTTGTTTAGAGTATTAATTGGTGGTTTCTTTTATCAAGTACTTTGGCAATTAAAGGAAATATAAGATATTTTTATTTAAGGTATCTAAAACCAAATTAATTTCCAGTGCATCTATTTATATTTATTTTTAATGATTTGCTGTGCCAATAATTTCTTACCTTTGTAACCAATCTTTGTAACCAATGCATAGTTACTCCATAGATGACACATATAAAATTATCACTGGACAAAGGATTAAAAAACTCAGGGTCAGTACCATAATGAGGCATCTGAGTAGGTGTGACTTATCTAAAATTACTAGTAAAATCACTTTAGAAACAAATTTCAGAAAATTAGAAAAAATATCATTTTGCTACTTGTGTGATTTAGGGAGTGTATTTTTTAAAATTTGGAACTGAGTTTTAAGAAATATTTGAATATCTATACTTTTAATATGATTTATCTTAAATGAATAATGTAGATTATCTTTTTGCAACAGAGTGCTAAGAGTTGCAGCTATTAGATGTTATGGTATAAAAATCAATTAGTATGTTCCAATACTCATACTAAAACCAAGCCCTGAAAATAGATATGAAAATTTATTGGAAGCAATGATAGATACTTGTAAATACAGAAGATACAATTTCATGATTCCTAACCTCTAGTGATTTAGAATTCATTTACAATAAATAAAATTTTAAAACCCATCATATTTTGTTTATCCACTTAATAATTTTTAACCTGTAGAATGCTCCTATAAAATTTTGGAATTCCATATATACCAATACATCAGGAGTTCTAGTCTATCTTCTGATGTAGATGTTACCTTCAAATGGTACAGATCGAAATCTAATCATGTATGCTCATCTCCTATGACTCTTGCCCGTATATTCCTATAAATCTATTATAGAGAGGTACATCCTTGTACTTAGTACATTAGAGGCCTTCCTCCAAATCCCTTTACCTTTGTGTGGATATCAATGAAATACATAGGCAATTAGTAGTCTTTCTTACTTTTGCTCAGTGATACATTTCCCTGATGGTGGCTTTTACGCTGCTTCTCCTATGCTGTAATTTGGATGTAATGCACTATGTAATTTTTTTGTATATTAGTTTTTATTATTTTCTCCATTGCCTTCTAAGTGATCTATAATTTTGATATTTTGTAAATTTTGATATTCCTTAGTTCATAGCAATATAACACCACTGCCAGAGTATTCTATTAATAAAGATGAATTTGGTTGTCAGACAAAAACTTGGCTTGTTAAAATTCACAATTTTTCAAATGCAATCTATAATATTCTTTTTCCAATTAATTTCTAGGGCCAATTCCTTAAAATGCAATATTTACCCATAATATATGTTTATGTTTGGTCCAGCCCAGCTCTATAATTTGTTCATCCAACTGTATTTTATAGTCAGGACAAAAGGCATTTTTCATCCAATTGATTTTTCCTTTATGAGTAATTAGGCTAACAAACAATATTCTAAAAATGATGTCATTATCTAAACAAATTATTAGATTTAGTGATTTGCCTAACAACTAAAGATACAGTTATAAAACTAGAAAAAATAATGACAGGAATTATTTAGAGTTAAAATCTTAAGGAAAATAATGAAAAAGTAGGAATGAAGAAGGAATAGCCATACCATGACTGAAATTGTTCTATAAAGCAATAATCATTAAAACTAGGTGTTATTAACTAAAAAGTAGATTACTGGACCCAGCTAAATAAGAAAGAAGTAAGAACAATCTAACTCAACTCAGTGAATGATAAACTCTAGATCATCATTTACTTGAGAAGAAAATCTATCAAAAATTTCTAGCAAAATTTGGAAAACATTATAACAGGAATTACATTCCGTGCCTTGTGATTTATACATCTCAATAAGCTGAAATGGTTTTGGTCATTTTAAAGGTAATGAAATATCAAAAAAAAATTTAAATCATATCAGTTACTACAAACTACTACAAGGGAGAAAATTCTCAAGCAAAGGATAGAGATTATTACAAAAGTCAAAATACAAAATTTTGGTCATATGAAATTGAAAAGTTTTTGCTGAAACAATATTACTTCATTCAGAATAAGATACCTTGAATTGTGAGGGGAATTCATAACAGCACATATCTCTGAAAAGAGTCTGAAATTCAAAATATACAGGAAATGGGGTAGCTAGATGGCTCAGTAGGCAAAGCACTGGCTCTGGAATCAGGAGGAGCTGAGTTCAAATCCAGCTTCAGACACTTGATACTTTCTTACTATGTAACCTTGGGCAAGTCACTTAACATCACTTGCTTCACAAAAGAAAAAAAAAGATAAAAAAAAATAAGATAAAGAGGAAATTAAATATATAACCACAAAAACTATTCCCCATAGATATAGACAAGAAGATCTGAAAACAAGAATTTTAACTTGTTTACAGTTATATAAAAGGTTGTTTCAGACTTCCTAATTAATAAGAAAACTGCAAAACCAAAACAACTCCGAAGTTTCATTGTACATTTTTGTACACACACACAGACACACATATGCGTGTGCGCACTAGATGGATAGACAGATACATAGATATGGAGAGAAAGAGACATTTACAATCGATATACATTCTTATAAATATATACACAAACTGCTGCATAGCAAAGTAAACTGATACAAGAAAATATACACAATGATTTTAACAATATAAATCAGAAAAACAAAAAAAGAGCACTGTGCAGTTAATAATAACCGATCTTGGTCCTAGGACAGAAATTTTTTAAAATACACTCTTTTTCTTGCAGAAGTGTGAGGATAACAGGTATAGAATTTGCATATACAAATTCAGTTTCTTTTTTGGTTTAGTTTTGCTGAATTGATTACTTTTTCATTTTCGATTTTGATCTTTGTTATAAGAGATAGCTTACTGATAGGGGAATAGGGAGGGCTATATTTGGAAGTAAAGGTATAATTTGTATAGATACCTTTTGTCTTAACTACAGCCTTACCCCCACCCCGTCCCATACCTAGAAACTCTAGATAGCGTGGGTATATACAGAAGATGAAATATACATATATACATGTAAGACAGCCAGTATAGGAGAAAGAATATTGGGCTTGAAGTCAGGCAAGTCAGGAAGACTCCTGTTGTAAATTAAGATCCTTCTTCAGACACTTACTAGCTGGATGACCCTAAGTCGGATTAAGAATTGGAAAACCACTCTTGTATCTTTGCAGAAAAGGAACTAGTAGATGGGACAAGATTAAAGAGAGGGGACACAATCTGCCAGAGAGGGTTACGAGATAAAGGACGTGTATAAAGGGACTTGGTTTGGAAAAGAGCAGTTTTGTTGTTAATGACCCCAGTAAAAGAACAGGAAGGGAATGGGGACAATGTCATGGGATCTTTGTATAGTAAGAGGAATATCAGATGTTAATGTTCATAGCCCCTTTTTAGGAAACCATAAAGGTCATCTCTTGTTTAGTGAGAGTGGGGGGAGATGACAGTGTGAGAGAGGAAACATCTATTTGGAGGTAGGAGATAGATAACCCACTTGAGGGTCTGTAAAGGACTGCTGTGCTATGGTCAGGGCTCAGTTAAGATTAGATTACATCAATAGATTATATAAATTTATATTAGATCCAACCAGCTCTGTGGTGTGATTTCCTTTAGCTTCTTCCAGTAATGTGTGAACAGGACTGGAAAAGGTGGATGGTGGGAGTAATCTGGGATAGGTTTTGGTGAGGCATAAGCCACAAAAAAGTAAGACAATGGAATGAAGAGATTAAGAGTAAAGGATAATATAGAATTTATTTGGTTTCCTAAGAACTGAGATTGGAAAGGATGGACCGATCGACATGAGAGCCTGGATGAAGGCCTGGAAAAATACTGATTGATGGAGGGATTGAAGAGAACATTGAAATGGGAAAATGCAGTTAGGAGTACGGGCGTAGAAAGACATGGAAAGTTAGGTTATGATCATGAAAGTGAAATCCTTGGCAGGATCAAGTGTGTTTAATATACATGTGTGTGTGTGTGTGTGTGACTGAGATGGAATGAAATAGTCATGAAAGAGGAGTAGATTGAAGACCTGATTTCTCTTAAAGGGGTTCTTAACTCCCCCCCAAAAGAAATTGAGAACTCCTGCTCTAGGAATATGTCCATTTTTTATTATGAAAGTACAAAAGTTTAGGTTTAATATAGAATCTAAAAATTACAGTGTGATTCTTAGCACTGTGTTCCTTTTTCCACTGCTCTGCCACTATCACTGCAAAAATGGAAGGGCACAAGAATAAGATCCACGACCAGTGAATTCATCATCTCATAGTTTAGCTAACTAGTGATGAACTTAAATACTCTGACCCTCAGAAGATAGACACATTCTGTTTTGACTTCTTAAAAATGATGTCCAGCTATAGTAGAATCTTCAAATTTGCCCTGTGCTAATAATAGCCTTCAAGAACCCAAAGTTGCTTTTATCTCATGGTGAAAAATCAGAAAAGGACTTGTGGATCTTAGTTTCTTAATGTTGATTTTCTTTATACAGGATCTAAATTTTGTGGATTTGACCTTATTTACTAAATACACCCTTCTTTAGTTTGCTTTATATCAAGTAATATTTTTAACTTCAAATCAGCAATCTTAGTACTAGATGATAAAAAAAATTTTGGTACATTACTTGGGATAGGACATCCATTCTATTAGAATTCCCCCAAATTTCCAGTTAAGTTCAGATAATAATGGTAAGGGTTTTTTTTTATTGTTATTAAGGAATATAAAACATAAATTATAAGTCTGTAAGGATATAGTGGGTTTTGACTTCAAATCAATGGTCAGAGTACTTTCAAGGTGTGACATAATATATTGTTTTAGTGGTTAGTACAGTAACCTGAACATGTCTGTCAAGGTCATATATCATACTTCATAAAGAAGTTGTTGTCTTGGTTTCCATGTTGCTTTGCATTCGGTAAATCCCTAAATTTTCTTGGAGGTTCTGGCCTGTCATATGTTAATTTGTTTTTATGATTAATATCAACCTGGAAAACCCTTAGCTGCTTTTAAACCAGAGATGAGAAAATGAAGCATTGTTATTTGTGATTATTTCCTATTTTCATCTATATTTTACATGTATTATTTTAAGATGCAAGGAGGACAGGGAATTATAAAGTCAAGTGAAACTTTTAAAATATTTTGATGAGGAAATATTTTGCATGAATGCTCTTAGAAATAACTAAAAGGAATATTCTGTACCCTAAAGACCACAGGGGCTTTCCATTTGACTTAATGCTGCAACCTCTTGTGTGTATTACCTCCCTGTCTTAGAATGTGAACTCCCTGAGCAATTTGGAACTATGTCCAAAGGGCTATCAAACTGTAAATACCCTTTGATTCAGCAATATCACTACTGGGTCTGTATCCCAAAGAGATGATCAAATTGGAGGAAAAGACCCACATGTGCAAAAATATCTGTGATGGCAAGGGATTAGAAATTGAGTGGATGCCCACTAATTGGAGAATGTCTGAATAAGTTATGGTATATATTCCATTCATATTATTCTTCTATAAGAAATGAAGAGTATGCTGATTTCTGAAAGGGCTGGAAATCCTTACGTGAACTGATGCTGAGTGAAGTGAGTAGAACCAAGAGAACGTCGTACACTGTAACAGCAAGATTATATGATGATCAGCTATGATAGGCTTATTTTTCTCAGCAATACAGTAATCCAAGACATTTCCAATAGATTTGGGATGGAAAATGTCATCCACATGCAGAGAGAAAATTATGGAGACTGAATGTGAATCAAAGCATAATACTATTTTCACCTTATTTTTTGTTTGCTTTTTCTTTCTCATTGTTTTTCCCTTTTGTTCTGATTTTTCTTTCACAACTTGATTCATGGAAACATGTTTAAAATGAATATACATGTATAGTCTATATCAGATTATATGCTTTCATGGAGAGGGGGATAAAAAGAGAGAAGAAAAAAATTGGAATTCAAAGTCTTACCAAAATGAATGTTGAGCTCTTTGAGAATAAGGACTGTGTATTCATTTAAGTTAATTAACACAATTTAGTAAATTTTTTAGTAGATTTAGTAAATAAATGCTTTTCTTGTTGCTTATTTTTTCAGTACATCCAAGAACGAGAAATCACTGTTATTAGAATGCATTTTACCTAGTCCTAACTGATTTCATATTCTATCCCAATACATTAAAAAAATTAGTGTAATACATTTTTGAAGAATATTTCAGGTTAATTAAAGACATGACATCTTTTATTTAAAAAGCATTTTTTCATTATCAAATGTATCTTATTGATTCATTTTGCTTTTTCATTTGAGAGAGGGGTATTTCATGGAAGAAATATGATAAGCATACCTGACCTTTTGGAGGATCTTTCAGCTCTTTTGTGTTTTCACATCATATATTTAGATGTTAAGAGAAAAATATAAGTTCACTTTTTAGTTTTCAAGTATGAACTTGGGCTACTCACTTAATTGGTCAATACTAAGGTAGTTCTTCAAGCCTAAGTTGCAGAATATATGTGAACTGCATTGGCAGAATGAATTTTCTTTTAGGAAGTTCCCTGTACCAATGAAATCACATGTCCACAACAAAAAAGAGAAAAGTGTGTGTGCACGTGTGTGTGTTTTATTTCTTCCTTAGTGCAAACTAACTAATAAATAGTAATATTTTTCTTAGTAGTAATAATAGTTATTTTAATGTAATAATAATAATAGCTAATGTTTACATAATAACGATATTAGTAACTAACATATAATGCCTACTATGTGATAGGCATTGTGATAAAGGCTTTACAAATATTATCTCATTTGATCATCACAACATCCATTTTACAGATTAGGAAGCTGAAACAGAGGTTAAGTGACTTAGCCAGAGTCTCACAGCCAGAAAATTTTTGAAACTGGATTTGAACTTATGCCTTCCCGACTTCCGCTCTCTCCTGTATCACAAACTACCCCAGAAGAAGCTAATGAGGAATTGATAATGTAAATATTCAGTTATTTCATTTGAAAAGGCTACAGTATTTGAACTGAACTATGTTGAATATTATCACTTAATTAAGTATTAGTAAGACATGTATCCTTAATTTCTAAAATCCAGTTTCTTATTTTAAAATCTGTAACTCAAAAGAGTGTTCCAAAGAGAACAAAAATAATTTTTATTAAAATGAAGTTTAGTAGTTAAGATGTTTCTTATAATTCTAAAATCCAATTTAGTATTTCCAATCATCTATGAAAGAGTTGGAACCTACATGTATATTAAGTATTAAACATAGATTTCATAATTTTTCGTGGATTAATTTTGAAAATTCCCTAATTCATTATTTTTATGAGGGGAAAAAATAAAACAAATTTGAATGCATATTAAATTGCTTCTCCTGAAAATTAAGTATATACATAAATATGACAGCATAGCTGTTTTCTTTTGTCTGTAAAAATGTGTCTCTTTTAATACCAATTTCCTAAGTGAAATGGCTTGTTGAGCCCTTTTATATTCAATTTTGACAGCTCTTTCTAGAAGCCTGAAATAAACAGACTTACTAATTTTCTTGTCATTCATGTTTTTGTTGATGTGAGACTTAGAGAGCTAGGGTCATTGAGATTTTCTCACTTTAAGCATTATGGAAACTGAAGCTAACTTACCAAAAGGAGGGAAGATGGACGTAGAGATGGGAGCAAGAAAGAGTTCTGGTAATATTCCTTCTCTCCTCCTCCCCCCCCCCCAAAAAAAAAAAAAAAAAACTAGGAAAAATGTGTTTGAAAATTTCTAGCAGAAATTTACATAAACTCATTTATACCTTCAAAATGATTCTAAAATTAATATAGCTTTTATTTCCTAATAAGTGATATTATAAAGAGGAGTAAAAAGCTCCCAGAAGATTCAGTAATTTGATATGTATGAGAAAATGCTTTTTTAAAAAAAGCATATCTGATAAGAAGAATATAGTTGTATCTTCCAAAAAAATCTATTTAAAAACGTTTTTCTTCTTGTTCATATAGATGTTGCCTGTTTTTAGTATCAATTTGAGTCTTTCAGCTGCAATAATATATTTTAACCTAATCTTATCTCTCTTTATTTATTGCTTTTCTTTTCAAGCATTTTTTTAATTTGGTGAAATGTTTCTGTTAAAAAATCCTATTCTTCGTTACCAAAATGTCATAAAAATATTAGATTCCCAGCTAGAAGGGACCTTAGTGACTGCCTAGTCCAGCCTTTTTGTTTCATACACCAGGAAACTCAGACCTGGAAAAGATAAATAACTTGTTCTGTATGTAGGTAAAGACACTAAGTGGCAGATCCAGGATTCAAACTCAAATCCTTTGTCTTTAAGTCAGCTAAGCCTCATTGCTTATTTGCTTTTAATTATAATCTGGTATATAATATGGTTTACCATATACCTATTGTATTTATGTCAAATTGTACATGCAGAATTAAAATGTAAATAAGTAATTACTTGTAAACAAAGAGTTCATAAATATGTATTCTTATCTATCATTTCTTCTCTACTTATGGTGACAATCATAATTTAGTAATAATAGCTAACATTTATGTAACATTTTAAAGTTTGTGAAATGTTTTACAAATAATCTCATTTGATCCTCACAACAACCCTGGGAGGAAGATGCTATTGATATCTCCAATTTACAGATGAGGAAATTGAAGTAGATTAAATGACTTGCATCAAGTCACAAAACTATCTGAGACTAGATTCAAAAACAAAAAGACTAATCACCCAATCTAGCACTCTGTTCTTTTTGCTACCTATTAACATTGGAATTTAAAGTTTACAAAGTGCTTTCTTCAGAACAACTCTATGAGTTAGATAGTAGTGGGAAATGATTATTTTTATATCATTTGTGACATTGCCCTATCCCTTCCCCAACTCCTGACATTCATGAATAGTAGGAACCAGAACCCATCTAATCTCTTTGTATCCTTCAGCCCTTAAAAACAATATTCATCATTATTTAGTCATCTGAACAGAGGGATTAAATGACTAACCTCACCACGGGCTCTCTTGACCTGCTGCTCAGGGTTCTTAATAATTATCTTCCACCTCACCTGGCCATCGTTTCCCTTTTTTTTTTTTTTTAATTTACATAGTTATTAACTCTGATTCTGTGGATTCTGATTAAAAGGAGTTATTTTCCTAATCCACCAAATCTATCCTGTTGGTATCTGTAAGGTATTAAACTTTGAAAGAGAATTACAAATTTCTCTGAATATGAAAAAAAGCCTTGACATTTTTATTGTATTAGGTGGGAAACAAAAGAGGCAATATAGGGGGAAAGAAGAGATCACTGAATTTCTTCTGGTTTCAGTTTGCAGATTCCCCATTAACTGCTCTTTTGTTAGTTATGTTATAGTTTAAAGAAATTTCTTTTTTTTTTTTTAATAGCCTTTTATTTACAGGATATATACATGGGTAACTTTACAGCATTAATAATTGCCAAACCTCTTGTTCCAATTTTTCACCTCTTACCCCACCCCCACCCCCTCCCCTAAATGGCAGGATGACCAGTAGATGTTAAATATATTAAAATATAACTTAGATACACAATAAGTATACATGACCAAAACATTATTTTGCTGTACAAAAAGAATCAGACTCTGAATTATTGTACAATTAGCTTGTGAAGGAAATCAAAAATGCAGGTGTGCATAAATATAGGGATTGGAAATTCAATGTAATGGTTTTTAGTCATCTCCCAGAGTTCTTTTTCTGGGTATAGCTAGTTCAGTTCATTACTGCTCCATTAGAAATGATTTGGTTGATCTCGTTGCTGAGGATGGCCTGATCCATCAGAACTGGTCATCATCTAGTATTGTTGTTGAAGTATATAATGATCTCCTGGTCCTGCTCATTTCACTCAGCATCAGTTCGTGTAAGTCTCTCCAGGCCTTTCTGAAATCATCCTGTTGGTCATTTCTTACAGAACAGTAATATTCCATAATTTTCATATACCACAATTTATTCAGCCATTCTCCAACTGATGGACATCCATTCAGTTTCCAGTTTCTAGCCACTACAAAAAGGGCTGCCACAAACATTCGTGCACATACAGGTCCCTTTCCCTTCTTTATAATCTCTTTGGGATATAATCCCAGTAGTAACACTGCTGGATCAAAGGGTATGCACAGTTTGATAACTTTTTGAGCATAGTTCCAAACTACTCTCCAAAATGGTTGGATTCGTTCACAACTCCACCAACAATGCATCAATGTCCCAGTTTTCCCGCATCCCCTCCAACAATCATCATTATTTTTTCCTGTCATCTTAGCCAATCTGACAGGTGTGTAGTGGTATCTTAGAGTTGTCTTAATTTGCATTTCTCTGATTAATAATGACTTGGAGCATCTTTTCATATGACTAGAAATAGTTTCAATTTCTTCATCTGAGAATTGTCTGTTCATATCCTTTGACCATTTTTCAATTGGAGAATGGCTTGATTTTTTATAAATTAGAGTTAATTCTCTATATATTTTGGAAATGAGGCCTTTATCAGAACCTTTGACTGTAAAAATATTTTCCCAGTTTATTGCTTCCCTTCTAATCTTGTCTGCATTAGTTTTGTTTGTACAAAAACTTTTCAGTTTGGTATAATCGAAATTTTGTATTTTGTGATCAGTAATGATCTCTAGTTCTGCTTTGGTCATAAAGACCTTCCCCTTCCACATAGTTTAAAGAAATTTCAACAAAAAATAACCATGAACTGAACATGATAAGTATTGAAATCTTACTCCAAATGCTTAGTCCTTAACAAGACATGTCCATATGGCTAATGTGTTGCAGTTTAAATAGATTATTAAAATATGCTCATTGAAATACTACCATTGGCATCTCTTAATGTTTGTTGATTTGGGTAAGGACAATGTCCTTCCAAGCATGTCTCTTAAATATATATGTCTTTGCCAACATCTGGGACAGTTGGGTAGTATGATAAGCCGAGGGCTGGGCCTGGAGTCAGGACTCTTCTTCTAGGGTTCAACTCTGCCTTTGATATTTACTGTGTGACCCTAGTAAGTCACACCTAAGTTTCCTCATCTGTAAAATGAATTGGAGAAGAAAATGGTAAACAACTCTAATATCTTTGCCAAGAAAACCCCAATTAGAATCAAGAAGAGTCAGCCACAACTATAATGACTGAACAACAACACCAATATCTAATTGTCTATTTTATGTCAGCAGTGTGACTCTTTGGCTTAGTTAGGACATGACTCTTGAGACGACACTGAAAACTTTACAGCAGCAAACAAGTGAATTGTACCAACAGTATCCCCTCAAAAATTAACAAAATTCATGGATAGGAAAAGAGCCTACCAAAAGCATGGTATAGGACCCAACAAAGTTAGCCTGTCATGACTATAGATTAGTCTAAAAGCAAGCAACAAAGTTACATATATGAAGATTTGTCATTGTTTCTATGGAAAACATCATTGAAGCAACCACATTTGGATTGTCCCTTTAGTACTTAATGTGCTTTATAGAGAAGTAGAAGTAGGACATAAGATGAAGTGAGGGAAACATAATAGATCTCACCAAATATAAGAGAATTTTGTGCTTGAAAAACATCATAGGGAGCAATTTTAAGATACTACAGAAGATTCCACAAGAAATCTGATGGGATCAGGGGAGGAGGAGCCTGGAAGAGAATAAAGGCATGGCTAGTCTGGACATTCTATTTAACATAGAGATTCTGCGAGGAACCAGCTAATCAAAGGAAAGGACTACAGGTGGGATGGGAGAGGAGATAAAGAATGGGGGTGCTTCTAATGTGAGAAATACCTAATTTAAGTGAACTTCCAAGGTGAAAATTCTGCACCATGGTAGAGAAAGTCTAGAGAATTAAGAATGAAATTAAGAGAGCAAGATATAAATGATTAAAGAGTTGAAAAATAAAATCTGTAATTGAGTTATTTATAACTTCCAAATATATGGAAGGATTATGTTTGTGGGACAGTAATGACACAGAGGACAGAGTACTGGACTTGGAGTTGAAAACTTCTACCTCAGCCATTCCTAACTGTGTGATCCTGGTCATTTAACCTTCTTTCTGCCTGTTTCCTCATCCATAAAAGGTTATAAGGATCAAATGGGATAACATGTAAAACATTTTGCAGGCTTTGAATCATCATCAATATTATTATTATGAGCCTGGTGGTATAGTGGAATCATATTGTTAGCCCCCTCTCTTTTATTGTATTTCTTTCTCAAATCTTTACAATGATATATCAAACTCAGTTAAAAAACAAAAACCACTAGAGTGAGCCTCCAAGCTAAAATTTCAGAAGGGCCTTCTTTTACCATTGGTTAGTTGAATCTCCAGTACACAGTAGCCCATATTTCATGGCTTTTCCTCTCACCTCCAGCAATTTGGGAGCTTATTGAATGGAACTGATATGTCCAAATGAAATTAATGTTTCAAATAGTCAGTTTAGTGTAGATAGCAAAAATTGTACCCCATTACCATAATCAGAGGCAAAGACACTACAACTTTTGTTAGGTCTTGAAACAGTCTTATCAAAGAAATTTTCAAAAATAGCTTCCCTAGAGATCTCAAAGAATAGAATGAAAATACCATCTCTCTTACATTTTGATATTCCATAACATTCATATACAATAACTTATTCAACCATTCTCCAATTGATGGGCATCCACTCAGTTTCCAGTTTCTTGCTACTACAAAAACAGCTGCCACAAACATTTTTGCACATGTGGGTCCCTTTCTCTCCTTTAAAATCTCTTTGGGATATAAGCCCAGTAGAAACACTGCTGGGTCAAATGGTATGCACAGTTTGATAACTTTTTGAGCATAGTTCCTAATTGCTCTCCAGAATGGTTGGATGCATTCACAATTCCACCAACAATGTATCAGTGTCCCAGTTTTCCCGCATCCCCTCCAACATTTGTCTTCTTTTCCTGTCATCTTAGCCAATCTGAGAGGTGTGTAGTAGTATCTTAGAGTTGTCTTAATTTGCATTTCTCTTATCAATAGTGATTTGGAGCATCTTTTCTAAAATGGCTAAAAATAGTTTCAATTTTTTCATCTGAAAATTGTCTGTTCATATCTTTTGACCATTTATCAATTGGAGAATGGCTTGAACTATTATAAATTCTCTAAATATTTTAGAAATGATGCCTTTATCAGATATATAAAAATAAATAAATAGAAAGATAAAATATATTAAATAAAATAGAGAAAAATAAACATTAAAATTTTAAATATTATAAGCCACTGAAAGGAATAGAAAAATATCAAACTCTAAAGTGAGGATGATAATGATAGCTGATGTTTTATAAGGTTTTAAACAAAATGCCTTCTTCATAATAACATAGTGAGGCAGGTAGTGTAGAAAATATCTTCATTGTATAGATAAGGAAGCAGAATGAGACAGGTTAAGTATCTTGTGATGAGGCAGACATTTAGTGGGAGCTGAAACTCAAACCCAAGTTTTCTGACAGCAAAATCAATGCTCTTACTATTCAGTGACTGAATTTTCTCTGAATTGATTACATCAGTGTGAAAGGGAAAATGTTTTTTTATAAATATGTCAGTTTTTCATGTGAAAGTAATTCTAGACAGGATTATATTTCTATATTCCTAGTTGAGTTTTTCTCATTTGTAAAATAGTCACAAAGAAGTATAATACATAAACAAGTCAATTTGTTTCTAAAATAGGTTATTGAGTTTGTGACTGGTTACATTTATAGCTTCCTTCTTTTAGCTTACTGACTCAGCTTTCACCTTTACAGGAGTTATTGCCCTAATGTACTTTTTGTCATATCTTATTGTTTAAGCAGAGAACTTAAATGTATTTTGATACCCAACTTATAAGTGCCCTCTATTTAAACAAAACAACAAACTCTTCCTGCCTAAGTATTCTATGGAATGAAACTTCTAAAATGCCCTTTGATGTAATTATATTAGCAATCCAAATAATATGAGATCTTCATTTTAGGGCTACAAAATGAAATGCCTTTTTAAAAATTATCTAGATTTTGCTATGTCTAATTTCAGAAGTGTATTTTCTCTCTGCAATTTTATCAGGGATGAGGCTCAATGACTCAAATGACAATGACTTTGACTATCTCCTAGCACTACCCCATTCTTTAATGGATATTTATCAAAATCATATCACATATTTAATGACTGCTGTTCACATTCTTCAAAACCTAGAAGTTAGGGAGGAAATTTGTGATTAAAGTTATATTTGTGTATAACTTTAGTTTTTTTATATATATATTTCCATTCTACCAGTTTTGAATTTGGGCAAAAGTGATGACTTAAATTTTTACAGCACTCTAAGCTTGGCAAAGTGCTTTCCTCACAATAACACTATGAGGGGCGTAGACATTCTTTCACCCTCCTTTGTATTCTTCACAGTACCATAGTGTCTCTCATTCAAGGGAGACATTTGTTGAATAGTTAACATACAAAACTTTGATTTTTGCATTTTGAATAACCTTTAATTTTTTTAGAGACCCTAATTTAGCCAGCTGTATGAGTACAGGACTTGTGAACATATCATCCAGCTTGACAAACTATTGTTTGATTTGCTTTTATTCCATACTTGTGGCTTACCCTCACAAATAAGTTTGGACATAGTTGTTCATTATGATTTTGATTAACATAGCATGCTAGTCTTCTTAATATCATCTATCCAGTGTTTAGCAAAATGCATATGAATTTATGTTTTGTTAGAAGTTGTCCAGTGTATTGTATGCTTATGTGTTAGATGCAGTAGGGGCTTTCATTAAACAGCAGGATATTATTAGGCATAGCATGACAAGTCTTTATAGTTATCTGCCTTGTTTAAACTGGACCCACAAGCAGCCTGCAGACTAGAAGGGGGAGCAATGAATTGAGAGTTGATGGCAGGCCCATAGAGGTCCTAAGGCTCAGGTGGTTGTCAGCCATAAGTTTAGCTGAGCTCTTTCAGTAATTTGTCACGCCTTGGTCTGCTCCTGCTGCGCCAGCACGTGCCAGCTTAGTGTCAGAGTGCCTGTTCGCCAGACGGCCACTCAGGCCTAACATCCTGCTGTTAACAGGACCAGCGGCTTGCTGTGGCAGTATGGAATACAGAGCCTTGGCAACAGCCAAGTACTGTGCAGAATAAGCATGTTCATAATGAGATGTGAATGGCATCAGTCAGTCCCTTTAGAATAGGGCCTAAGCGTGTGCCTCCTCTCTTAGGAAGTTTGGCAGCCTATTCATTAACAAGAGTCATCAGGAGTTCAGCCTACCAGAGTGAAACAAGCCCACTTTCCAAATACTTGGACTGTTAGGACTCTGGTGGGGTATAGTTTTGACAAAGCTATAATGCTTCATGAGTTAGTAGTTTGCA
This sequence comes from Sarcophilus harrisii, assembly GCF_902635505.1. Taxonomy (NCBI): domain Eukaryota; kingdom Metazoa; phylum Chordata; class Mammalia; order Dasyuromorphia; family Dasyuridae; genus Sarcophilus; species Sarcophilus harrisii. The sequence continues at coordinate 150,188,910 of NC_045427.1, forward strand.
GTCCTCAGAAGTAATTTTCTTAAAGTTTCATAAATTTAGCTTATAGAGGCATTTTAGTATACTCATATATTTCTGGGTAGTGCAAAAATCCTTCTTCAAATAGTTGAGTAAAAGTAGACATCTTTGTTTAAAAATATCTATCTGATAAACAGATAGATAGATAGATATTTTATCTTTCCAAAAAGAAACTTTTTAAATATCTACTCCTGTTTTGAATGTGAGCTATCCTATTTAAGTCACATTGTCTATTAACTTTAGAAATATTTTTTTTTCTAAGTGGATACTTCAAAATTATGTCATTCTATTTTTCTCCTCCTAACATGCAAATTATAATTTTGTGGTTATCATGCCTTTTTTTTCTTTCCTATAGCGTTAAAATATTTTTCAAGATAACTAAAGCTTAATAAAGGAGTTTTGTGGATAGTTTGGGTTTGGAGAAGAGGTGTTATTTCAGCCGTTGCTTTCTTACTGCTAATGAGGAAAGAGGAATGAGATGTCATACTGACTTCAAGTGTTAATTCATAAAGTCGTATGTGAGGTTCTTCCATCCATTGTAGAATTGTTTCAGATGTTATCCTGTTATTGGAAGTGCATGATTCACCTTCTGAGAAAACAGAAGCTGCACACAAAAGGAAAAGATTTGCTTTCTACTCTGTGAAAAGCTGCCACAAGCAGGGGTCCTATTAAGACAGCTGGAAAGTTGCTTCAGCTTGTTACGCTTGTAAGTTTTATTGGTGACTGGTTTTTGATTACACATTTGAATGCTGTGTTCCCAGTTGCGGTTTTAATTAAAAGGCAATAGTCTCTTTTTTTTTTTTTTTAATTGTTTTGTAGTCTGCATTTCCTAGGTTGAACTACATATAAGGTTTTATTTTCTAGTACTCATCATTTATGTTAACTATCACTCCTAGAGCCCTCTGTGTATATGTACCTTGCCTTAATCTAGAACTTTCTCTATAATGTGTATTTTCTTAATTATAGGGGAAATGCATTATCCACAGTTCTTGAAATATATGAAATAGCCTGAATATTGTCAGGAAGTTCTGTCCTTTGAAGGCAATATAAATTCTGTTGCATATAAACACCATACTAATACTACTAAATGTATAATATTTTGCTTATTAAAAATGCATTATTTGCAGAGCTTTTTTCATCTATATGAATTTTAATAAGTGTTTTTGTTTTATTAATGAGGCTGGTGATGAAATAACCATAAAAATTCAGTAGAAACTTAGCAGACCACAAAATCAAAATGTTAAACAAAAAAATCACAATATTTAGCTTTTCCTGACAGTTCCTCAGCTCTATAGAATTTGGGAGATATGTTCTGCAATTGTATTTCACAGATGATTTAAACAATGAACTTTTAGCATTCTTATGCTTTTAGTAGTAAGTTGTATATTTGTTCTGTACATGCACTTGTTCCTTAACTAATTATTGTAGTTATGAAGAACGAGCTCTGTATCTTGAAGCAATAATCCAGAATCACAGAGAAGTAATGACATTTGAGGATTTTGCAGCTCAAGTCTTTTCTCCCTCTCCTAGTTACTCCCTCAGTGGAACGGGTGAGTATCTACATTATTCTTCTCTTTAACACTAAGAAGCATTTGAGCAGCAGATGTACACCTGTTTTTTACAGATAAATGCTTGCAAATTTAAGAAGGGCATTCTCTCTCTGAATAAACTAATGAATATCAAAAGGAATGATGACATTCATTTTAATTTGTTTTGCATCAGAGCTGTTCACTCAGTTCCTTTCTTCAGCTATCCTGTTAACCTCCGAATCTAGCAAGGTTAATGAACTTTTTCTCAGTAATGTGCTCCAGTTCATTCAGGAGTGTGGGTTTCTTGCTGAGCTGGGAATATGTTGTTCAGAAGCTATGCCTGAATCAGTGCTTACTTATCGAAAAATAGTTCCTCACAGTAGAAGCCGTTGCTACTAATGCTAAATGGGGATTATGCTGCTGAGATACTAGGGTCAGGGATTAATGCAGAAGAAATATAAGGATAGTGTTCCTTTGACCAATCATAACAGCAGTGCAATGTGCTAACATTTTCTCTGGAGTGGTTTCTATGCATATGACCAAATTACAGGCTCTAGTAGCACCTGGTATGGAACCTTGTTTGGAAACTGCCTTAGAACCATTTCATATATCAAGTTGGTTGACATTTGGAGAAATTTCTGTGACTCCTTCCTTGTTTTACATGATAGATTTTTTTCCTTCTTTTTCTTCTTTCTTTTTGAGATTTCCAAAGTTGAAAAAAAAAATTGTACTGCTCTTTGTTATTGGGATTATTACTAAAAGCTTTTGTTTTAAAGGACTGTATTTAATTGGGTCAGTAATTTCTTCACATCAGTACAGGGGGGAAAAAATCACTCATCACAGAGATTTAGTATGTATTGAAATTCTCAGTAAGGAGCCCTCTTTAATTTGGACTGCCTTCCACACAACTGTTAGAGTGCCTAATAGATTTCTAACATGTATAAATTGTTTCAAAACACTGGCTTTATTTCTCTTACTCTGACTTGTTAACAAATATCTTACATCCACAGTGAAGAAAGAAATTAAATTCAGTGAAATAAATCACTTACAAATAAAATCAGCCATGCATCATTGTTTAACATTACTGGCTTCAATCTTTGTGCTTTCAGAGCTTTGTTAGGAGATAAGAGGTATATGCATGTGCTCGTATTGGTAGCCAGTAGCAGCAGGCAGAAGGCTTTGGAGATAAGCAAGCTGGCAAAAGTAAAGGGGAACCAGTGCTATTTACATAATCGTGCCTCTGCTTCCTGGAGAGGCGTCAAGAAACACAGGGATGGCCTCTATTGATCTTTGTTGAACTGGAATACTAAACAACATTAGAAAAGCTTATAACTTAAAGCTTTGATTAATGTTTCCTACATTAAAAAAGTAGAACAGCTGTGAATTGAATTCTTTTATACATTCTGCCAACAAATGAAGATGGAAAAAAAAATTCAGTTTCAAGGGAAATGAAGATTTCATACTGTTTAGCTAGACATTTATATATTTATGTCATTTATATATTTAGGTGAAAAAAATTAAAGGTATGCAGCAAAACCAACAAATATTATTGAAGTTCTATTTCACATTTTCTCTTTGGTCATTGGCACTTTATTCTTCAGCAGAGTTCTGTAGAGTAATTTTGTGTTTTCCTTCATTTTAGTTAAATTATAAACTGCAGCCTAAACTATTTACCATATAATTTAAAAGCGTGAATTTGGAAATGTGACCAAAAACTGAACATTTATATCCCTAAAGTTACTGTTGCTTCTTTTTAAGACACTTAATTGAAATCTTTACATGTTTGAAGAATAGACATTTTTACATATAATTTTATTATATTTCAGTTGATTTAATCCTTTCAAAAGTTGTTATATATTTTAAAAGTTACATAAGGGGTTAGAAGACAAATATAGGAAGCTACCAACAAAAAAATCTAATAAATTATTTGAGTTCTACATTAATGTCACTATAGAGGTTTCAAAGTAATATTTTCAACTAGCTATTAGTTTATAGAAATTACTTGATGAGATGAAAATCCCATTAGAACTTAAAGTGTTTTCGTAGAAAGCATTACAAATAGAAATATGAAGATAAATCCATGATAGAAAAACAAAATGCTCTTCTTTTTTAAAAAATGACACTTCATATTGCATTTCCTAATTTGTTTTTTTTTAGGATTCTATGTTTTATATTAAATTAAATTCCATTTTATGATATGTATAAGCATTATCAGTGCACAAACATTATGTAAGTTTTCCTTAATTTTTATATCAGCTTTATTATAGATCCAGTTTCTATCCACTGTACTAATGTTCTTACTCTTGTCATTGTTTAAAAATGAACGTGCTATATTTATTTTTACATTCCCTATTCTGAAGTGTATAATTACAATTATATTGTAATTATATATTTATTATAGCATTATTATAGCATAGCATAGATGCAGATTCTTAAATCCATATTCTAAAATCACCTGCATGCCACATATATTTGGTTTTTATTATCTTTATGTTCACTTTTTAAATTCTTTGACTTGCAGTTTGGCTAAAAATAAAGTTTACCAATGAAAAGAATTTCCTCCTATTAGTAATATTTTCCTTATATTAGAATAAATTAAATTACTCAAATGAATTGACCATTATAATAATAAGAAGTATATTTGGTTGTCTTTCAAGTAGCAAGCCAACTAAAAAATTTACCCTTAAAAGTTTAAGCTTACACAGTGAACTTTGAACTTATTTATTCCCATCTCTTGCCACCAATACACACACACACATACACACACATATTTTATGAATAGTTCTAGAAATGGGCATGCCTTCTGCGGTTTTCTTTGCATTAAAACAACAAGAAATTTTATCATGAATGTAAAATTACATTTAGTTCTAAACATTATCATCCACCTTACATACTTGCAAGCAAATATTCACCTAATAACTTTTGCCCCATTTCTTGAGGGGATGTTTTCCTATTCTTTAATTACCAGAGTAACACTTGCAGAAATGGGTGTTGTCTATACCTATAGCTGACTTTCCTCATAAGATGTATCTACTTTTAAGCTCCTCATACATTCCATCACTCATTTAACCATGGCAAAACTTTTGTTGAAGAACCAAATGACAATAAAAAAGTCTTTCTCATCAAATGCACTTGAACATCAAAAAAATACTATGGCTCATTTCATTGTTCCGTATTTTATCCTCTACTTTTTAAAAAACAGATTAGCAAGTCAAGAAGAAAAAGACTTATTTTTCAAATTAGAAAATTCTCCTGTAATCTATTCTCCACCTAATATATTTTATATTTGTTGAATAGAATTTTTAGTATTTTATACCCATCACTGGAAAACAGAGTGAGTGTGTGTCCTTCCAAGTCCAGATGTACTAAAGAGTTGTTTATTATTTGTGTGTACATTCTATAATTCAAATGTGATCTTTTTTTAGTAAAATAAGTTTCCTTTTACTTTTTATCTTATATATTACGTCCTTTACTTCAAAAAGGCATCATTTTCAGTGAATGAAGTGTCCATCTTTTGTTTTAATGTTTGCTTTCCTTGAAAGTAACTTTTTAGAAAAGATTAAGTTAAGGCAAATTCTAACTTTGACTTTCCACACATGTTAAGAAATAGGAGTGAGCAGATAGTACTTTAAAGGGTTAATTGGAATGGGCACACTTGACTGCTGAAGGGACTGATCTAATCACTGCCATATCCAAGTGCATCTGTTCACCATGAGGTCATTCTTCTGCATGCTAATGATTTGGAAAATAAAGCGTAATGCTTGACATTATCAAAAAGAATATAAATAGTATAATTCTTTACTTTAGGAAAACTACTGGTTTTTTTTTTTTAGAAAAACAAAAGACAAAAATAGACACTCAATTTAAAATTTGGGAAAGAATCCTCTAAATGTTGTTTGAATTAAAAGTAAGTTTTTAAGAGAAATCCATTTGTATCTGTTGGCAAATGAATTTTAAAGAATTACTATAATAGTGTTCAATAGTATGCTGGTTATAGAATTAAAGGCACATCTAATTTCCAATTTTAGAACTTTACAAGGCCACTAACTAGAAGTTTATAAAAATAAAATTTTTTCCAACAAAAAATTTCTGGGAGTGATTGAAATGAACTAACACTTTCTTCTAGCTTCTTTCTGGACTTCACTTTACTGAAGACATCAACAACAACAATAAAAACAACAAATTTTTTAAAATAATTTCTAATATAAGGTTTCTGAAAAAAGCCAGCAGAGGGAGCACAAATCTGTTTATTTGTTGACCCTAAATAAACATGTCATCAAATTTAAAAAGAATGAGATAGAACCTATTTCCTTGGTGACAGACATTGATAAACTTAAAGGAATAAGAAAGCATTTCTCACCACTCCCAGTTACATTATACAAGTTTTGTTGTAGGTAATATTTTAAATTAAAAGTAAATCAATCTTAATTACTCTGATGGTGATATTTTTGTTAAAATTTGGAAGAATATAAGATAGTGGTAATAAGCATAGACTTTTCTTCTTGGCTTTTAGAATATGAATAGTTGTCATTTTGATGGTTTCTAATCACTTCTCAGGGATACTCTTGGAATTCAGATCAAAGGTAAAAATTGTTCTTAGTGCACAAAAGCATTCATTAATAACTATCACTAGACAGATTTATCAATGAAGGAAAAATGAACTATGTTATTATATTTATTCTGTTATGTAAATTTTCCACATATTAGAACTCATTGATACTTAGTCACATGAATCTTCTTAGAAATATACACAGTGAAAAGGCTTTAATTTCCTATAAAATTTCTGTAATGTTATTCTCCATACAAATTTCTGTCATGTCTGACTGTATTAGTTGCTTTTAACTAGGTTGTAAGCTAGTTTATTTCTAGGGGAGTACAATATCCCCCCCAAAACATCTCTTAGATTGAAAGGATTGTAGTTACTTACCTATTCCATCATTCTTCTACTTGTTAATACTTCTAATTAATTTATCTAAGTTTTGTTAATACTTCTAATTTAATTTATCTAAGTTTTTATGGATTCTGTAGAATGTGAACATGTACTTTTCATTCTGATGAAACTTCTAATTTTTCCAGATGATCAAAAAAGAATTGAGTAGAATTTTAGAGTTGGCAGGTACTAGATATCTAGAGTACCTCTCTTATTTTAGAGGTGAGTAAACTAAAGACCCAGAGGACTAAAATTTCTTGCCTTTGAACTAACACCTAATTCAAAGCAGACCAAAAATGAAAAGCAGCTCTACAGGCTCTTTCTATGCTATGCCATAATTCCCCCTTACAATAAAAAGCTAAATCAGCTTCACAGGATTTTAGGATGTGAAGAAATCTTGACATCTAGCCTAAACCATATCATAGCAGAATCCCAGCTACACTGAATATGGCAAGTGGTCATTCAGCTTTTACTTAAATATCTCTAGTGAGAGGGAATACACTATCATATGAGACAGCCCATTCCATTTTTTTAAAACAACTCTGAATCTTAAAAAGTTTTTCTTTCCATTCTTTGCTCATGATTCTGCCATCTGGGACAAGACAGAACAAATCTTTTTTGGACATGTTGGCCTTTAAAGTACTTGAAAACAATGATCATACCTATCCTAATATCATTACTTCCCATCAGTTTTCTATTTTTACCAGTTCCTTCACTCAAATGGCATGGACTTGAGACCATTCACCATATCAGTTGCCTTCCTTATTTTTCAGTGTCTTTACTAAAATGTGATACCCAAAGCAAAAACAACATTCTGATACAGTCCAACAAGGATAGGGTACAACAAGACTGTTGATATTTACATACCTAGAAGTTACATCTCTGTTAAATAAAGCCCAAGTTTCATTAACTTTTTTGGCTATAATTATATTGTTGATTCATAAGGAGCCTGTGGTTTCCTAAAACCCCTATATTTTTAGATGAACTGCTATCTAGCCATATTTCCTCTGATTTATACTTGGAAAATTGATTTTTTTAACCCAAGTATAAGATTTTGCATTTATCCCTATTGAATTTTATTTTAAAGATTCAACTCAAGTTTCTAGTCTTTCAAGATATTTTGGGATCCATTCATAAGAAACATAAAAAAATTGTAGCTGCCCAAATAAGATTAAAACTCAGATTCAGCATGGCATCCTAGATCAAATGTTGGTCTTCAAAACAGGAAGACTTGGTTTCAAGTTCTAACTGATGCTTACTAGCTGGATGATCATAAACAAGTCATCTAGCCTCTGAGCTAAATCCTCAATATTCAGTTGAACTGGATGGCCTCTCAGAACTATTCCATGAGTTCCGAGTCTATGAGGCTAAGAGGAATATTCATCCCCAGATTTCCTCAGATTCCTCATATATTAAATCTTTAAGTATAAACTATATTGAACAAATTTAAGTTTTTCCATGTTCTATTTGACTATAAGTTCTTTGCTTTATACTAGTTAAATATTGATTTTTAAAAATGACCCAAATAATGTAATAAATATAAAAGACAGACATGAACTAAAGAAACACTTGTACTTTAGAAAATCTTTGAGATTTGATTTACCTTTCACATGCTTTTTCCTATATTTTCCTGCCATTTCATTAAATTATGAAGCCCATCTAACTTCTAATTCCTCAGTTCTTCCTCTACTATCCATCCTACACATTGTTTCCAGATTGATATTTCTAAAAATATCTATCCTTGTGTCATTGTCCTACTTAAAACTTTATAGTGTTTCAGATTAAAGGCAAGTTCCTCATTCTTGCTCTCAAAGTTCTCCTTAAACTGTATCCACCAAATCTATCTAGCCTTTTCCCATTCCCAAGAACAAGATTTCTGTTTCAGTCAAAATTTGTCTTCTTTCTAATCTAATCTGATTTTTTCCTTTCCATCTTTATTCATTATCTCTGGAATGTTTCCTGCTCCTTTACTTTTTCACTATTTATCCAGATTCTACCAGGTCACTTCCAAGCCTGGCATCTTTAGCCAACATTTGATCTCTTCTTTCTCTTAGTTCCTATCACATTGAATTCAAACAATAAATCTATCACAAAGCATTTTTAAATATCTACTCCAAAGAGCAAATGATAGAGCAGTTCCTGTCTCAGTAGTTTGTAGCCAGTTCGACAGATTAAACAAAAATGTAGGTAATGATGAACAGCTAAGCGGCACAGTAGGTAGTGTGCTAGGCCTGAAGTCAGGAAGACTCATCTTCCCAAGTTCAAATCTAGCTGTATGATCCTGGACAATTCACTTAACTTTGCCTTAGTTTCCCCATCTATAAAATGAACTGGAGAAGGAAATGGCAAACCACTCTAGTATCTCTGCCAAGAAAACTTCAAATAGGGTCACAGAGAGTCAGCACAGCAATAACAACAAAAATGCTGTATGACATTATATGATCATTAAATTAGATAAATGCAAAAAGAAATTCTAAAAGAGCACCGTATGACTTAATGGGGTGAGGGATTGGGAAGGCAGTTAGGGAAGAAAAGTCCAGGAATTTTTCTGAATAGGACTAGATGAAGATCAGAGTGGGAATTCATTTGACAAAGGGAAGATTTCTAGGAATAAGAAACAATATAGAGTATAAAGAGAAAGAGAATAATATGTCACAAAACTAGTAAGAAGTTGGGGGAGGGGTTTCAAGACATAGGAAAAGGAAGAGAAAGCTATTCCAGGCATAGGGTGCAATTTCCCCAAGGGAACAGAGATAGCAGCCAGAGAAATTGTGTTGAAAACCATTTGTCTGGAGTATAAAGTGTAAGAGAATAAATAACATTATACAAAACTAACGTGGTACAAATGGAATAGAGTGATAGTAAGAGGTAGGGGACCAGATCTAGGTATATAGATGAAAATTTTGGTGGTGGGGTGAAAGCTATATTAGATGACAGAAAGATAATCTGTCAAAAGTCTATTACATTTCTCAAGTAGGATGGTCATCAGTAGCAGAGCAGAGCTTGAATTGGCAGTAAAAGTATAGGAGACCAGAAGTTGGGAAGGTGAAATTGAAAGGATATATAGTAAACTTGATTTAAGAAAGAAGGTGAGAAGTGGAGGAGGAGGTATAAGAGGTGAGGGAGTAGGAAAAGTAAAAAATAATACCAACATTTCCCACAGAAGAGAACTATAAAGCCTAAAATAGCATTTGGGAGGTAAAAAATAAAATACCGTTTAGAACATGTTACATTTGAGGTACTGGTAAGTTTACATTGGGAATACTACAAGCACCTACCCCACAGGGTTTTTGTGTGGATAAAATAAGATAATATTTGTAAAAATGAGGCTTCAGTGAGTCTTGCACATTGTAGGCATTTAATATTTCTTCCCTTCCCTTCCTCCCACTTCCAGATGTCTACATTTCTGAATAACAAGAATTCCAGTCATCTGTCTGACTTTCAAGATCTTCCACCCAGTTTCAGCAGCCTCACTACTTATAATTCCTCAACACACTTCCTACCATTATTTTAATTACTTATTTAGGCCCTACCATTATTTTAATTACTTATTTATTCTTCCCTCTAGTTTTTTATGCTTTGTGTTAATTTGCACTGTGATAACTTTGAAATTTTTTAGTGGTATGTATTGTATATCCCCAGTAAATTGTAAACTTAATAGTAAAAGATCTGTGTTTTTATTTCCTTCTTAGAATACATAGCAACAGTAGTAGAGTAGAAGCATAATGAGAACTCTATCATATCTGAATAGTATAGACTCAAAACTTTAGGAATAGTTTTATATGATAATAGTTTGCCTCTCTATGTTCTTAAAAATTATTTTAGAAGAATTATTCCAATTGTTACATGTACCTGAAAGACAGGTGGAAGTTAGATTAATATTAAATAACAGTAATCTTCTTAGCAGTTGTCTTATCGATTAATGTATTGGCAAGGAAATAAGATTAGGGAGTTAAAGCCTTATTCATGGGCAAAAGAATGAGGTTAAAATTCTGTAAAAATTGGAATTTCAAAGGAGAAATTGTTTCACCAAGTCATTCTTTGGATACTTACTTTGTTATGGAATTGATACCACATATAAGCAATATGGACTAACAATGGACTATTTAATAGAATCATAGGTTCTTAGCTCTGTCAGGAACCTTAGTCTAATTAGTCTAATGCCTCTGTATTACATATAAAGAGACTGAGATGGAATGAAGTCTCATGAGACATTTTACTTAGCCTTCTGAAAGAATTATGAGAGTTTTTTAAAAAATCTTAATTGTTGTTTTTAGTTAGGAAATGTAATTTTTAGTTAGTTTTATTTCATATTGCCTGTGAAGTATATAGATTCTTGGAGCCATAATAAATTTTAAAGTCATATAATTCAACCCATATCTGAATAAATAATCTCCTCTACAAATCATCATTTCAATTCCATATGAAGGGATAAAAGAGCTTACATCCCGTTGAGGTATCCCATTTCACTTTGGGCTATCTGAAATGTCTAGAAAATTTGTCCTTATAATGAACTAAATTATGTCTCCTTATAACTTCAACCTATTAATCCTAGTTTTGCACTCTAGAATCAAGAGAAATAATTTTGCTTCTTATTTTGATTATTCTTCATGCCTATAAAGAAATATTCAATAACTGTCCAGAAATGATCATCAGTTGTCCAGTTTTTCTCCAGAACATCTTTTAGAAGTGACATTCAACTAAATCTTGTTTCAAATAATGTATAAAATTTATTTCATAAAAAAAGCTTATTACTGATATTTCAAATTTATATTAGCAGTCATTTGTGTGACCATATGACTTTGGTCATTATTACTTTATTTTTCTATTACTGAAAAGGCTAGGGCATTAGTAATAGAGATTAGAAGGACTAAATGGGTTTATTTCTGAATTCACCTTGAAGATTTCTCTATCTAGTGACTACCAAACTCTAAAATAGACCTTCTATAATTAGGACCTAAATTGGCTCAAGTCAAGGGATGGAAAAAATAAGGGTCATTTTCCTAAAAGTGATCGAGACAAAGAAGGGAAACGAACCCCAAGTGACATAGTAAAGAAAAAAACAGGTCTTCCTCATTTTCAACTTCTATACAGGAGAAATAATCTCTAAGAAATATGTAGGAAAGCACAGTAAACGACTTTTCAGTATTTTATATTCTTTAAGCATTTAGTTGTAATTATGTAGGTCAAAATACATTTTTCACGATGTAGGAAAACAAAGTGTCATTCCAGAAAGTGTCAGGAGGATATAAGCAAACATCATCAATGTAGAAAAATACATATTTACAATTAACAGATTTATAGTATCCATTTTAATGACTCCTCCAGCTTGGGATTCACTTCCTACTACTCTACTTTCCACACATAGCTATCTTACCACAAGACCTATATTATTTCTCGACCATTTATTTTTAGAGGAAATAGGGGTTCTATCTGATTAGATTTCCAAAAAGTTTGTTATTGGAGCTTCAAAGGGCTAGCTAAAAATAAAGAAAGAAAGAATCAAAAGGTTATACACCCCCACCAATCGCTTTGATCATCTCACTGACCATTAATGCATGTATCTTTTTCCTTAGATATAAATTAGTATATGCAATTATGTTATATTCAGTTTTTCCATTGTAACACGACATATGAAATTTCTATCTCTCAACATAGTCTATATAGTTATATTTAATTAACATGTCATATTACTTTAGATTGTTTACCAGTTCCCTTTTGTTGACCATTTGGGTCATTTCCATTTTTTGTTTCTTTATTTGTAACATTGCTATGAAAAATTTCTATATAATGTTTTTCTTTTCCATTTTTTCTTTGGTATGTGGTCACAAAGTGAACTTACTGGCTGAGACTCATTATGCATTACCAGATAATTCTCCATGGAGATTAAATCAGTTTATAGTGTCACCAACAATGTATAAGCATACTTGTTCCACCCTTTACCCAAGTACATTAGGTTTCATAATTTTATTTTTGCAACTTTGCAAAAATATGAACAAGTATTAGGAAAGTTCGAATGAAACACAAAATTATCAGTGGAGAAAAACACACAATTTAAAATAAACCCCAAGATCTACCTAAGTAAGTCCTCTCATTGTAAGGTCCACTTCCTACCTCTCTGCTTCTCATATTCAACTTTTCTTTGTTATTGCTACCAGTGAGCCAATAAAAGCTTTTAGAGGAAATAGGAACTCCACCCAATTATATTTACAAAAGTTATTTTACTTAAGTCTCTTAAAAAGAGTTGCCTGGAAAATATTGAATACCTCTAAGCCTATCTTGAATCCCTTTACTGATCTTCCCAGGCTGACTTAGAAAGAATAGGAAACACCTTCTCTTGTTGCTATCATGCTTTAGCAGGCCCAAGGGATATTTAGTATCCCAGAAACCTTATGTGGTGGTTTCCTGTTAAATTTACTTAATGAGGTTATTAGTAGAAAATAAGCATGATTTCATAATTGATATTTTACAATAGATATAAAGACAAACATCTTTGAAAGACTTAAGAACTCTAATCAACCAGTGAGCAACTATTCCTGAGGACCTCTGTTTGAAATGTATTCCCTACCTTCTAATAAAGAGAGATGATAAACTCAGGCTACATTAATTTTTTTTAATGTGGCGAGTGTTGATTAGTTTTACTTAATCATACATATTTATCACTAGGCTTTTATTTTTATTTCTTTTTCCCCCTGAAAACAGTATTTGCCTTTCTTTGTTCCCTTAATGTTAAGTACAGTTTCTGACTACAGTAAGTACTTAATAATTTGTAAGATAAGTGAGGATCAAAAGGAGAAAAAATAAGATTTTTATTTATTGAAAAAATAAGTTAAAAAGTTCTGTAGTGAGTGGACTACACACATCTTTATCATTACAATTTTAAAATTTATTGAAATATTATCAATCTGGAGGACTTCACTATCCACAAGAATTCCCCCTTTTTATTTAAAAAAAATTATTTTGATGAAAAGGCATTTTTATTTTCTCTTCTTCCCAAATCCTCCCAATTAAACAATAAAAAAAAATACCTTGTAACAAATATACATGAGAAACAAATTCCTATAACAACCACGGAATGTTAATTATTTGTTGATTATGAAAAAGCATTTAAATCATTAAACCAAATGTGATTCATTAAAGACTCTCTCCCAAGAAGGAGCCTCCCATCCATGTATTTTATTATTCAAAATTCCTTGAAAGATATAAAGCAAAATAACTTTCTTCAGTGACTCACTGATCACAAATATTAAGTCAAGTATAAAAGAGAAAGATATATAATTGACAAAAAATTTTTATTACTCCAGTATAGGAAATTCATTGCATTGAAGAAGTATTCCATCAAAGAGGTGATAGGATTCAAAATGTAGAATGTGATATATATCTATAGATATATAACTTTTGGACATGACCATTATGGGAATTCTTTTAAATTTCTTATTCATATATATATTTTTGCTGAGGGAATTGGATTTAAGTAACTTGCTGAGGGTCACACAGCTGTAATGTGTTAAGTGTCTGAGAGCAGATTTGAACTCGGGTCCTCCTGATTTCAGGGCTGGTGCTCTATCCACTGTGCCATTTAACTGTCCCTCATATTTGGTTTTTTTTAAATTGTTCAATTGCGAGAATTTGGAAGAAAAAATAAAAAGACTTGTTTACGAAATATATATATATATGTATATATATTATATGTACATATATTTTTAAAGGGGGAATTTCTTGTAGATCATAAGATCTTCCTGATGGATCTTATTATGCTTGTTTTATCAAGCTTCTATATGTACGCCCACAGTTTGTGTATTGTTTTACCTCATTAGAATGTCTGCTTCTTGATAGCAGGGACAGTATTTGCCTTTTTTTGTTCCCTTAATGTTAAGCACAGTTTCTGACTATAGTAAGTATTTAATAAATGTTTTTTGATTGATTGCTGACTGACTACCATTGGGAGTTTCTATCATTTGTAATTTTTAAGCACATACTAAATTTATCAGTGGTTACAAAACTGCCCTGTTTAATGGTATCCCATTCTGCACTCGTTTGGCTCTCTATCTACTATGTAGTTTTAGATGTTTAATTGATGTCTTGTTTTCTTTTGTCACAATCACTACATATCCATGCCCTCCCAATTCTCCTTCTAATAAAAGTCCTCCCTTATAACAAAGGAGCATGATTAAGCAACACACACACAAGACCTTATTACATATTACATATTAATTACATGTAATTAATCAGACTTCTGAAGTCATGATTGGTCATTGCATTGATCATTTGACTTCTCTTGGCCTTGAGATTTCTGCTGATTTTAAATCAATTATCCCATGATCAGAGTCTTTAATTCAAAGGTGGTAGGGTTTTGTTGTTGTTGGTTTTTTTAACCATTATTTACATGTCAACATGACTTACTTTAATATCCTAGTTCAGTTCACTTCACTCTGGATTATTTCAAATAGTTCTTCCCAGATTATCTGAATCCATTCCTTTTATCAATACTTTCTTTTACACTTTATTTAACTATTTCGCAATTGATCATACCCACTTGATTTCCATGCTTTCCTGCATCATAAAGTATAGCTGTAGTTTTGCTGGGCATGTTGTTGGGAATGGTTCCAAATTGCCTTTTAAATAACTAAACCAGTTCATAGCACCTCCAACATTAGTGTATCGGTATCCCTTCCCCAATAATTTTCATATTCCTTTTTTTTTGTAATAACTTTGCTGATCTAATAAATGGGAGGTGAGGTGGGACCTGAGAATTACTCCAATCTGCATTTAACTAAGGATTAGTAATTTGGAGCATTTTTATGTAGTTGTTAATATTTTGAAGATTTCTTTTGAAAACTGTCTATTTTATATATCATTTTGTCAGTTATCTCTTGGGAAATGGTTCTTCTTAAATATTTGAATCATTTTTATATGTCTTGAATAGCAGGCTTGAATCAGAAAAACTTAACTACAAAGAGTTTTTTCCCCAGTTATTTCCCGCTGATCCCAACTGCATTTTTAATGGAAAAATTTTTTGTTTTACATAATTGAAATTGTCCTTTTATCATTTATGATCATAACTACTATATAATCCTTATTTGATCAAAATCTTTCCTATCTATATTTCTGAAAAATATTCTTTTCCTCTCTCCTCTAATTCATATTACATGACTTTTTAATATTCAGACTTAACCTAAATTCTTCCAAATTTCTTTCGAGCAATTTTTTTTTTCAAATATGGAATCACCCTAATAGATAGCATCCTTGGAGTTATTGAACGTATGCTGCTATGTTGAATTACTTCTGGATCATGTATACAATTTGTTCCACAGATTATTAATCTTTCTACTTTTTAATTAGTAATAAATAGTTGTGTGTGTGATTTTTTTTTTTATTACTACTTTATAGGATAGTTTGGGGTCTGATATTACAAGGATCTTTTTTTTACCTTTTTTCATTATTTCCCATAAGATTCCTGGCCATTGCTTCTCCAGATGAATTTCTTCTTAATTTTTCTATTCCCAAAAAGTCAATATTCAGAGGCAGCTAGGTGGCATAGTGGATAGAGCACCAACCCTGAAGTCAGGAGGACTTGAGTTCAAATGTGGCCTCAGACATTTAACACTTCCTAGCAATGTAAGCCTGGGCAAGTCACTTAGCCCCAATTGCCTCAGCAAAAAAAAAAAAAAAAAAAAAAAGCAATTATCAGTAGTTTAATTGGTATGGCACTCCATCTATAGATGAACTTAGATAGCATTGTTAATTTTCACTATGTTATTATGGCCCAGCTATGAGGAGTTAATAAATATCTATTTCCTCTCTCCTTATTTCTCTAATTACTATTTTGTAGTCATATTCATATAATTCCTGTGTGTTTCTTGGTAACTGGACTCCCAGATATTTTATAAATTAGTCATTTGGATATAATTTCTTTGTCTCCTTATTAGTTTTGTTTATGGCATATATAAAATAGTGGTGTTTTGAATTATTTAATATCTAACTGCTTTACCAAAGTTGTTTATTATTTGAATTTTAGTTGTCTCTAGAGTTCTTTGAGCAGAATTGTAATTATATTTGTACTTTGCCTGTACTTATTTCCTCAGGTTCTGCATCTTATTGCAGAAATGTGCAAAACTAGTTATGGATATACTTGCTTTTCTCTAGAAACTTCTTCAGTGTTTCTTTATTATAAATAATTCTAATTCTTAATTGTATATAGAAAAGTCCATTTATTCTATTTTAAAAACATAAACCATGTTATATTTTGTCAAGAGCTTTTTTAATCATTGAAATGGGATTTTTGTTGTATCATCAATATGATATATTTTATTAGTTTTTTCTAATGCTGAACAAACCCTGTCTTTCTGGTATAATTTTAATGTTGCTGAAAGAATGTTATTTAATATTTATTGGAAATAATTACTCTAAATTTTTATTTTGGGGTTGGGTTGTTTTTTTAACCCCAGTTTAGATATCAGATGTATAGTCATGTTATAGAAAAAACTGTTCAAATGCCTTTTTCAATTTTTTTCAAATGACATGAAATTCTAAAATTTCAAACCATTGTCATATGATTATTTTCCTTGAAAAAAGTACTTATTGATGAGATTTATAGTTAAAATGGTACCATGGAAAGGTAGTAGAGAAGTCCACTTCTCCTACAGAAATCTTAGCAACTAAAAGTACTTAAGAAATATAAATAATAAAGAAAACTGAGAGACATTAGAAGTTAGCTTCTCTATTCACTTTAAAACTGGAGAGAAAAGAGAAGGAGGGGGTGGGGATGGGGAGCAATTTTCAAATCTTAATCAAGTAAGGGAAGGAGGTACACCAGTAATATTAGAACAGGCTCTCATAATTATATCTGGATTTGCCAACCATTACACTGAGCAGCAAATGAGGAATCAGAAACCATCATGCACATCAGTAATGGAGACCTTTACTGTACCCTGTGAGTCAGATCCTCTACCCTGGCCTGTTAAAACAAGAACAGTGACAGAAGTAGACCCTATAGATCTCAGGGAGATATTAGACCTGAGTATATATTCTTTGGAAAATGAGATACCGTAGCAGAAGTCAGGGCTAATTAATATCATTAAGAGAGTTCTGCAGGAGGCCTTATCATCAGTGATCTTTGAGAGCCATACCAGAAACTGAACCAACTCATAATTGGAGAATGTGAGAAAATAAGACAGAATATAACTAAGATTAGAAACCACAATGAAATAACCCATAGTGGAGTAACCCACAGTTAACAGAAACAGAAGCCAGGAATTGAAGTAGATCCTAAAACCAGCTCCCCACAGCAGCAGTAACATCCAGACTACAAGTAAGAAAAGACAAAACAAGTCCTACCCAATCCATCAAATAGACAGAATGGAATTATACTAAAAACAAAGCTGCAAACAAATAACTGAGCCTGAAAATATGAATAAACAGAAGTAATCACCAAAAATATTTTTAATATTATGTATACTATTAAGAGATTCCCAAGAAGTAAACTCAAAAGACTATAACCCTATTAAACTTAGATGGAAAGCCTCAAAAAAGTAAATAGGTAGCCACAAGAATAAAAGAGTGACTGAAATAAAGGAAGAAAGAGATCAAAAAATGATTTTAAAATGAAATGAAAGTTCAGGAGCAAAAACTTAAATGAGAATAACTAGTACAAAAGAGAAAATGGAAAACCCTAGTCACACAGTGGATTCCCTGAAAAACAGAATGAAGCCACAATTAAATGCCATAGCAAGATTAGGGAAAAAATTAGATTGAAAAAAATAAATACAAAAATTAGAGTATCATCTGTCTAAAATATCTAAGCTAGAAAATATTTCAAAGAAAGATAATTTAATAACGTTTTGGTCATGTATACTTATTGTGTATCTAATTTATATTTTAATATATTTAACATCTACTGGTCATCCTGCCATCTAGGGGAGGGGGTGGGGGGGTAAGAGGCAAAAAATTGGAACAAGAGGTTTGGCAATTGTTAATGCTGTAAAGTTACCCATGCATATATCCTGTAAATAAAAGGCTATTAAATTTTTAAAAAAAAGAAAGATAATTTAAGAATTATTAGATTACCTCAATACTATGTATGACCAACCCTCCCCCCCCAAAAAAAATCTCAAAACTAAATTTCAAGAACTTATAAAAGAAAAATGTTCAATATACTAGAACCAGAAGGAAAAAAATTAAAAGAATTTGTTTTTCAGCTTCTAAAAGAAACCACAAATCGAAAATACTCACAAATGTCTCAATCAAAATCTAAAGCTTCCATGTTAATGATAATAATTAATAATAAAATAGCCAGGAAGTAAGCATTCAAGTATAAAAGGAACCAACAACAGTCAGTATTATATAAGTCTTGAGAGCAAATGACTTAAAGGAAAGAAAATTGTGGAATATATTATTCCAACATACAAGATAAAGGCATAAAATCAAGAATAATTTACCCTACATAACTGAATATAATCCTTTTGGGATTGGGGAGGGGGTAAAATGAGGGAGATAAAGATTCCTTTAATGAAACTAAGGAATTCAGGCATTTCTGATCAAAAGACCAGATCTGGAAAAAAAAAAATCTTTGAAATACAAACACTGGGATGGAGAGAAGTCTAAGGAAAATGAGTTTGAGCAATTTGAAGGCTAATAATTATCAGCTACTTAAATTTTAATAGGAACAGAAAAGACAAGTCAAAAAACATTTCTTAAGCACCTACTATGTGCTTAGCCCATGCTAAGGATTAATGTTACAAAAATCAAAACCATAAATCCCTACTCACAAGGATTCTTAATGTCCTCAAAGATTATAAGATAATAAATAAGGTAAATTAGACAATAATAAGATGAGATAAGACAAATGCAGGGTCAAGGTATGGTTTTATTTAGGGATCTCTTTTGCCTTTAAGAGAAGAAAAAAATGTGAGGAAGAAAGAATGCACTAAAGAGAGAAAAACAGTATCACATAAGTGGGGTACATGAAAAGAAGATCATACAAATATCACAGGAAGAATAGTCATCTAATGACCTCACTCTTAATCTGAACCATATACATGACAATTTACACAGGCTCAAAACTTCATGTAGAAATACAAATTAAACTCAACAAAACTAAGTATAAAGAGAATATAATATAAATACAAGAGGAAAAGCACATAGTAGAACAAGAAATAATTTCAGATAAAACAAAGTTTAACTTCTGGTGGTGGATCATAAAATAGGGATTCAAAAGATTTTTTAAAAATGTAATCAAAGTTTGGAGTTTGAGCTGAGAGAAGAAGGAGGAGGAGGAGGAAAAGTAGTTTCTTTTTCTCATTCTTTATAAATAATGAAATAGGAGGAAAAGAGGAAACATTAGAAAGAATGTTACAAAAAGGATTAGAAAGTAGAAAACAGTGGTTGTTAGGAACATTCTCAAAATGTAAAGATTCAATGTTAAGGAAAAAAGTTGTAACACCAGCAAAATTTATTATGCTTCATGTAAATTCAAAAAAGTGTAGTTAAAAGAGATAAGTAGAAAACTTCACTTAAAGATACCACAGATAATAAAATTATGCTTGACATATATTCACCTAATTGTATAGCATCTATGTATTTGAACGATAATAATGGAATTACAGGGAAAATAGATAGCAATAATAGTTATGAATTTTCATGTATCCCTTTTAAACATAAACAAATCTAATTTTAAAAAGTCAATAAAGGAGTTAATAGCTTAAAAAGAATTTTAAATATGAAAAATCTCTACTAATTACTGAATGGCAAAAAATATGCATATTGCTAATTTTGCCCATTGATAATTACCCATATACTAAGCTTCATGGGCATTTATTTCATTTTTCTATCTCTTGCTTCATTTATTCCATCTAGTTCTAGAGTGCTTATGGCCAAGATTTCTTCTGTTCTTTCTTTCAAACCTCCCTCCCTTCGTCTCTTTCCCTCTTTCTTTCTTTCCTTTCTTTCTTTTGACATGCATTATCACTCCTTACCATTAGTCTTGTAAAAGAAATTCCTGTTATTAAGCATGTCTAAAAATATATGACTCATTCTGCAGTGGGCAAAAGATGAGTGATGTTTTTCATCTTCAGTCATTTGCCCTCATGCTTTATCATTACACTGATCAAAATTCTAGAATCTTCTAAAATTATTTTTCTTCCTAATTTTGTTGTCACAGTATACAGTGTTTTACTAATTCTGTTGGGCATCATTTGCCCTCATGGTTTATCATTACACTGATCAAAATTCTAGAATCTTCTAAAATTATTTTTCTTCCTAATTTTGTTGTCACAGTATACAGTGTTTTACTAATTCTGTTGGGCATCAGTTCATAAGTATCTCCCCAGCTTTTTCTGAAACTGCAGATTTTTGTCCTTTCTAACAACACAATAATATTTCTTTTTTTCCCTATTTTTCTTTTTTTTTTATTAAATTTACAACACATATGCATGGATAATTTTCAGCAATGACCCTTGCAAAACTTTCTGTTCCAAAATTTTTCTCCTCTCCCTCCCCTAGATGGCAGGTAATCCAATACATGTTAAATATGTTAAAATATACAGTTATCTTGCTGCACAAGAAAAATCAGATCTAGAAAAGGGAAAAAAAAAACCTGAGAAGGAAAACGAAATGCAAACAAACATCAAAAGAAAGTGAAAATGCTATGTTGTGGTCCACACTGTTCCCACAGTCTTTTCTCTGGGTGTAGATGGCTTCTTCATCACTAAACAGTTGGAACTGATTTGAATCCTCTCAATGAAGAGAGCCACATCCATCAGAATTGATCATCATCATATATTGTTGTTGAAGTATATAATGATCTCTTGGTTCTGCTCATTTCACTCAGCATCAGTTCATGTAAGTCTCTCCAGGCCTCTCTCAAATCCTCCTGCTGATTGTTTCTTATAGAACAATAAAATTCCATAACATTCATATACAATAACTTATTCAACCATTCTCCAACTGATGGGCATCCACTCAGTTTCCAGTTTCTTGCCACTGTGAAAAGGACTGCCACAAACATTTTTGCACATGTAGATCTCTTTCTCTTTAAGATCTCTTTGGGATATAAGCCCAGTAGACACAGTAATATTTCATTACATTCACATGTTATTAATTTGTTTAGCCATTCTTCAATAGGTAGTGAGGAGAGAAAGCATTCCTGACATGGGGATTTGCCAGCACAAAGGTATGAAAGCAGGAGATGTGAGAGGATCAGCCAGTAGAGATGATATGAACTATGTGGTAGAAAGTAGAATGTAAAAAGGAAAAAAAAAAATCATAAAGGTAGCTACCAAAAAAGACTTTATATTTGATCTTGGTGCGAGAAAGACTTTGGAAAGAAAAAAATTACAGGATTTGCCAGGTGGTTGGATTTGTAGATTGAGTAAGTAAGCAGTCAAAAATGGCACTGAGGTTGCA
Organism: Sarcophilus harrisii; assembly: GCF_902635505.1. Classification (NCBI taxonomy): domain Eukaryota; kingdom Metazoa; phylum Chordata; class Mammalia; order Dasyuromorphia; family Dasyuridae; genus Sarcophilus; species Sarcophilus harrisii. Next base: position 150,210,786 of record NC_045427.1, read on the forward strand.
GTGGCCTAAAAAATTTTGAAACGAGTGGAAGTGGACCAAGAGGAGACAATATTCTGTTATTGATGGGTTGCATCTGAATTACCTTTAGAACACTCAATTCAAAATGATCAGTAGACAGTTGATAATGTGGGACTGGAACTCAAGGGAGAAACTAGAGCTAAGTAAATAGATGAGGGAATTACTTTAATATAGAGATGATGATGATAAAACCCATGGGAGCTGATGAGATCATTAAGTGAGACTATAGAGGGGATGACTGAATAAACTGTGTATGTAAATTTAATGTAATATACTTCCTCTTTTCCCGTCTTTGAATTCCTAGCTTCCTTCAGCACTCTGCTTAGATGCCATCCCCTGCATGTGACCTTTCCTGAATCCCTCAACTACTATTAGCTTTCAACCCTCTCAAAAATTACATTTATTTTGTATTTACTTTCAGGTATATCTGTTGTTTCCTCTAGTATATTGTAAACACCTTGAGGGCAAGGCATTTCTCTTTTGTCTTTGTATCTTCTCTGCCTAGATATGACTGGCATTTAGCAACCATTTCATAAAGGTTTTTATTTGATTGGGAATATTATTGTACCATAAGTAAAGACCAAAATAGAGAATCTGGAGAAATTTGCTTCCTTACATAAAGTAGTAAGAACAAAGTAAGGAGGAGCAAGAAAACAATGTGTTATTATGTCGGTAAGTCAGTAAATATTTATTAAGACATCTGCTACCTGTCAGACACTGCCCCAAGGATACAGAAAGCATATGCTTTCAAGAACCTCTCAGTCTATTGGACGAGACAACGTGCAAACAAACCTTAGCTGGGATAAATTGGAAATAACCAACTGAAGGGAGGCGCTCATTCCCAGATCAGGAAAGGATTCCTAGGATTTTAGCGGGCCTCCAAGGCAGCCAAGAGGTGATGAAGAGGGAGAGCCTGGAGATGGGAGGACAGCAGGAAGGCCAGTGTCACTGGGTTTCAGAGGACATGGTGGAGTCCAGTGTTGAAATCTTTAAACATCAACCAGAGCATTGTATAGGAGCCACTGGGATTTGTTGAGTAAAGGAGTGATAACAGTCAAAAAGATCAGTTTGGAGGCTGCTTAGAGGCTGGGCCAGAGTGGGGAGAGACTTGTAGCTAGGAGTTAGAAGAGCAGCTATTGCAATAGTGAAAGAGTGATAGCATTGGCAGAGGGCAAAGGTGGCACTAATGAGAAATGGGGAGATATAGCTGACCAACCTTGGCAGTAGATTTAATGTGGGGGAGAGGGGAGAGACAGAGAGAGACACACACACACAGAGAAAGAAGTATCAAGAATGACACCTGAATTGTGTGCCTGAATATCTAGGAAGATGGTAATGCCCAAAATAGTAATGGAGAAATTTAGAAGAGGGGTATTTTAGGGAGAAAGATTTCAGTTTTAAATATTGAGTTTAAGATTTTTATATGATTTCCAGTTCAATATGTCAGATAGGCAGTTGAATCAAACAGAGAAATTAGGGCAGAATAAGTAGATTTGAGAATCATCAGTGTAAAGATTGATCATTGAATCCATGGAAACTCATGAGATCACCGAGTAAAATGGTGCAGAAGAAAAAGAGAGACCAAAATAGAACCACATAAAGACACGTTAGCAAGTGTCACTTGGCTAAATATTTGACCAAGAAGACCTAGGAGAAAGGAGGTAGGATGAAAATCAAGAAGAGGAGTGTCCTCTAAGAAAAATCTAGAGTGAAGAGAGGATCAAGGAGATGGAGAGAGAATGGAGAAAAAGACTGCTAGAATAGTTATTTTGGTTAAATTATGAGATTAAAAACCAGATTGTAAAAAATTAAAGTAGTTAGAGGAAAGGTAGTGGAACCATTGTCTTAAAAGAGTGTAACTACAAAAAAGAAGAGAGATATGGGATAATAAACTAGAGGGGATGGATGGATAAAGAGTAAATATTTTTTAGATTGGGGGAGAGATAAGCAGTTTTATAACCAGTAAGGAAGCAGTCAGTATGCAGGGAGAGATTGAAGATAAATGAGAGAATAGAGATATCAGGGGCAATCGGTTGAAAAAGTCAAGATGGAATGAAATCACTTATCACAGAATTTTAGAATCAGAAAGGGATTTTAGTGGTCATTTAGACTAATCAGTTTCCAAAAAAGAAATTGCTATTGCAACATACTTGACAAGTGATCATCCATACTTTCCATACCATTGTTGATAAATTAGAAACAATTGATAGAACTCATTTATGCATAGTCTGGATTGTTAGGAAGTTTCTCCTAACTTAAGTACTCAAATGAATCTGTGATTCTATCGATTTGAGTGTTTACTCCAAAAATAACAATTGCAACCTATCCATTCATGCTAACTTCTCTTATACTATTCTTGTCCATGTTTCCCCATAAGTTTGTGAAAATGAGGCCACAATATGCTGTGAAAGCCTTCCTCTCTCTCTCCTGAAACTATACAAGTGCCATTTATACATTGTTTACTTGCTATCCCTAGCCTTTGCCTATCAGCCTTTCTTTTCTTCCTCATCATATAATTCCTTGGTGACATGTTACTCCTATTCTTCAGAGTTTCTCTAAAGAGTTGTTCATATTCAGCATTACCTTTTCCATCACTTATTGTGTGATATTCAGTTTTTGATTTTTTTTAAGAGATCCATGTTTCATCACATACAACACCCCCAGTAGAATAATTAAATCCAAAAAGTGAGCCTTTTCTTTGATGGAAATTATTATAATTTCCTGAAAGGCAATGTAACCTATTCTCATTCTGTTCAATTTTGGGTCCAATTCATTATCATTTGTGCTCTTTGCCATGTACATGCATATTTATAAAGTGATGGAAATGCATGTTATAATCTGGGCTATAGACAATCAGCAATCTTATGGTATTTGTTTATTGGGTCAGATACTGTGCTAAGGATTGAAAATACATTTAAATTTTTTTTTTAATTCCTACGCTCAAAGATTTGAAATGTTCTTACCCAGCTGAAATTTGCTCCTTGGCACTCTCTACCTATTGCTCCTATTTTTGCAGTCCATTATCAAACAGAACAAATCTAATCTCCCTTTCACATAAATGCTTGAAGGCAGTTATTGTGTCTCCCTGAATCTTCTCTTCTCCAAGCTAACCATTCCCACTTTTTAAAATCAATTTCCATACGTCATGGAGTCAGAGTCCTTTATCTTCATTCTAATTGCCTCCTCACAGACACTCTATATCTTATAAATATCCTTTCTAAATTGCGGTTCCTAGAATGGAGTACAATACTTCTATATGTGATCTGATAAAAGCAGAGTACAGAATAATTATCATTTTCTTAATTCCTAGAATTCCTTGGTATAGTCAGTGCTTATTTTTGTTTGTTCGTTTACATGTCATATTTAATTTAGAGGACACAAAAATTTCCCATCTTTTTCTGAAAAACTACAATCTAGCCATGTTTTCACAAACTTGTAAGGTTTATTTTTTTGAATCTTAAAGACTTACATGTCTTTATATTTATCTCTTAAATTTCATCTAATTATATTTAGCCCACTGTTCTAGGTTTTCATAATCTTTTTGGATCCTGATTGGCATCCATTTTTTTAAGCTATCCCTCTCAACTTTGTATCATCTGCACAAAGTTTGATAATTAACCACAGGTCATTCATAAAATTGGTAAACAGTACAGGGCTAATTACAAAGAGAAAATGGTGGGGGGGTGGTTGTGGGCAATATGATATATAAAATGTCCACTGGAAACCATCACCAATTACTTCTCTTTCCATCTATTTATTACAAATCTATTATACTATTGTCTAACCCATATCTTTCCAACTTCTTCACAAGAATAGTATGAGATACTTTTATTAAATTCTGTTCTGAAATCTAGATCAATTATTTCTCTGTCATTCCCTTTATTGATAAATTAAGTAACCCTATCAGAAAAGGAAATAAGATTAGCCAGGTGTACTTATTTTTCACAATTGCTGCTTTCTTTTCTAGCTGTTTACTAACCGTTTCTTTACTGATCTATTCTAGAATTTTCTCAGAAATTGAGGTCAAATTCACTGGTGTATATAATTTTTTGTTTTCCCTTTTTTTGAAAACTGAGATATTGTTTATCTTTCTGCAGCCCTCCAGTACGTAACACTCTCCTCTATCTTTCAAACATCATTCACTGGCTCAGAAATAGATCTGGTTCTTTCAGGACTAATTGAGGGTATAGTTCATGACTTCTTAGACTTTTCCCCCATGACCCTTTTTTTTTTTTTCCCAAGAAGTTGGTTTTTTTTTTCAATAGCTTTTTATTTACAAGATATATGCATGGGTAATTTTTCAGCATTGACAATTGTAAGACTTTTTGTTCCAATTTTTCTCCTTCTTCCCCCCACCCCCTCCCCAGATGGCAGGTTGACCAATATATGTTAAATATGTTAAGGTATATGATAAATACAACATATGTATGTATGTCCATACAGTTATTTTGCTGCACAAAAAGAATCGGACTTTGAAATAGTGTACTATTAGCCTGTGAAGGAAATCAAAAATAGAGGGATTGGGAATTCTATGTAGTGGTTCACACTCATTTCCCAGAGTTCTTTCACTGCGTATGTAGCTGGTTCAATTCATTTCTGTTCTATTGGAACTGATTTGGTTGATCTCATGGTTGTAGAGGGCCACATGCATCAGAATTGGTCATCATATAGTATTGTTGCTGAAGTATATAATGATCTCCTGGTCCTGCTCATTTTACTCACTATCAGTTCGTGTAAGTCTCTCCAGGCCTTTCTGAAATCATCCTGCTGGTCATTTCTTACAGAACAATAATATTCTATAACATTCATATACAGTTTATTCAGCCATTCTCCAATTGATGGGGATGGGCATCCACTCAGTTTCCAGTTTCTGGCCACTACAAAGAGGGCTGCCACAAACATTCTTGCACATACAGGTCCCTTTCCCTCCCAAGAAGTTTTTATGCAGACCTGCATATATATATCAAACATTTTTGATAGTAAATCATAATTTCATGGCCCCTAAAGTCATTTATATGACTCCATATGGGCTTGTGACTCACAGTTTAAGAATCTTTGATGTAGTTTTTCTGGACCAGGTAACTTGTATTCATCCTGGATAGGTAAGTACACTCCTGTCTTCTTATTAATTTTGGGTATCAGCTCCCCATTCTTTCTCATCCAAAGATCATTCTCCTTGGCAGAGAAAACAGAAGCCAAGTGTGGCCCACCTTCTTTCTATTGTCAGTTATCATTGACACTGAGCTATGATACCTTCTTCTTCTTTTTTTTTAATCCTCTGCTTTCTTCCAACATATCTTTAAAAAACAACAAAAACCAGCAACTCTCTTTTAACCACAAGAGTTTGTCCTTAGATCTCTTCACTAGCCTCATCGCATTCTGAGCTATAATAGACCTGACAATATCCTTAAATAACATGCTTTTATGTTCTTTAAGCTACTTATTCCTACTTCCATTATTCTCTTACATTTTTTTTTAAATCTAAATTGGATTGTGAGTTCTTAATGCATACAAACTAGTCTCTTTGGATAACTCTTGTTTTTACTTTTCATCTGGATTGTTTCCTCTGGGTCTTTAGATTTTTGAGATATTCTCATCCCTTTGGGATCTCCTCTGTAGAATTTTAGTCTATGGAATTTTACCCGTCTTTTTTTTTTTAAACCCTTTGAAATATGCGCTCTCAGAATCTAAGGTGTTTTTCAGACTATTCCAGGTTCTCACCCTTTTTTTGTCACATACCTTATGAGGGAACAGTCATCTGTATTCCAGGATTTCCATAATTTCTGTAACAACAATCAAATCCTTCCCATTAAGGAGAATCAAAACCACAAAAGAATTTACTTTGCTTTTAGGGGCAGCTAGTTGGTGTAGTGAATAGAGCACCAGCCCTGAAATCAAGAGGACCTGAGTTCAAATCTGCCTTTAAACATTTTAAACACTTCCTGGCTGTATGACCCTTGGCAAGTCACTTAACCCCAATTGCCTCAGTAAAAAAAGTAATAATAATAATAATAATTTACTTTTATTAGGCCCCTTATCTTTTGAAGGATAAAATTTTCATTAAACAAAGCAAGAAGTTATTAGCTATTTTGCTTTGGACAGAATTATGAAATTTTTCTCTAAGAGAAGTCACTTTGGAGTTAAAATGTGTAGTATTCCTAGACAATAGAAAAAATCCACAACTGTGAGAACATTGTTTCAGAGGCCAAGTGGAAGGTCAATTATTAACATTTTACTTCATAAAAACCATAGTAACTTAACTTTGAGCACATTTTAGAGAATCTTTTTCTACAACTACTCAGTCCTTCTTTCAAGTTTGTAAGGATTTTCATGAGAATCTACCAAATTACAGATAAACTCAGATACTTCAGTTAACTAAAGTCATCAAAATCTAATCATTTACCCTAATCACTTCAAGGAGAGTCTTTCTCTAGCTAATGAGTAAAGAAAGGTCAAAGGTATATTAGAGACTGGTTACATTTTTGATGGGAAAAAAAATTAATATTTTTTTAAAAAGCACTTTCTTCACAACAACCCTGAAATGGGCAGTGAAAGCAAGTAGTACTGGACAGATAGTGTTATAAGAGTGCTTAACCTTGAGTCAAGAAAATCTGAGTTCAAATCTAGTTTCTGATCCTGGGCAAGTCAGAGTGCCTCAAGTGTTCTAAAGGATTTCAAATGCAACCTGTCAATAATAGAATACTATCTCCTCTTGGTCCATTTCCACTCTCTTTTCAAATTCTTTTAGGCCACTGCAACCTCAGTGCCATTTCTGACTGTTCACTTATTCAATCTACAAATCCAATCACCTGGCAAATCTTGTAATTTTTTTCTTTCCAAAGTATTTCTCACATCATGATCAAAGATAAAGTCTTTTTTGGTAGCTACCTTTTATTTTACTTCCTACCCCATAGTTCATATCAGTTCTACTGGCTGATCCTCCTAGAATAGTTGTTGAGAATAAAATTATATTTGTAAAGTGCTTTTCAAACTTGAAAGCATTATATAAATTCTAGCTATTATCATTATAAATTAAAAAACTAAGTCACAGTCATATCCACTATCACATGATTACTGATTGGCAGAACAAGGGACTTTATAGGCTCTAAGTCCAGTGAGCTTTCCAATTCACCAAGCTGCTTTCTTTCTGATTCTAGCTGTGTATTTCACCTGTATACCCCAGAGTGGTGGAACTGTTTATGATCACATAATAATATGACGGAGCCTTATAATTATGCAACAAACCAGGTGACGACTTCCAGTGAAATAAATTTCATCAACATTTTCTCCATCCAGGATTAGCAGACTCTCAGACAAGCTAAATTCAGTCCTAGACCACTATGACTTATAGTGGAGAAGCAAATAAATAATTCTTTCACCAATTTGTTCTCCTAGCCACAGTTTGTAATCTACCCATTTGTCCAGCTGTCCTAGCTTCTAGCTACACCAGAAAGCTAGAGGTAAGAACCAAGCCTTAGAAAGATGTAGCCAAGCCCTGAGCCAAGGCCAGTACATGCCCACTGCTACTGGAGTGAAAATGCTGGGATGAGCCTTTAGGCCATTTGGAAATGTTAATAAATCTGGATAATTCCCAGGGGTCTTAGGTTGCCAACCCATACAATAGGAAATGTTGGAGTTGAGTTTGTGGGCTGAATCCAGTAACTACCTGCACCTGTTCCCTCACTCAGACCCATTCCAAGGGATCTGAATAGTCCGGGCAACCATCCCCAGTGAGCTTTCTGATCTCCAGCTCTTTTTCCCTTTCTCCATTACTTCATTGAGCATTTCCCCTTACATTGATGGCCAAATCGGCTGTTCTTTTCCACCTCCAGGTGCAAAATGGATTCTGTCCCCTTAGTAACTTAAACCAGTTAATCAGTGTCTAGTGATGAGTGTTCAAGTAGGAGACATAGTAAGGAGTATCCTCCACACAGGTGTCAAAATGATTTTCCTAAAGTGCATTTCACTCCTGCTCTCAGTCAAGTCCGGTGGCTCTCATTTATTTCTAGGGTCAAATATAACCTACTTTTGGCATTAAAAGTTCTTCAAAATTTGGACCCTTCCTCTTTAATATATCACTTGGCTACATGGCCATAATGATTTCCTTAATGTTCCTCATATACAAAGCTCCATCACTCTTTTTTTTTTTTTTTGTCTTGTCAGTTATCTACCTTGTGCTGGGAATGTTCTCTCTTCACTTTTCATCTTTTAGAATTCTTAACTTTCCTTGAAGGTTTTTCTCAAATACTTATTTTCTAAACCTTACCCCTTTAAGTTTACTGTTATGTATCTAGTATTTTTGTTTTTTCTTATATTGTATGCCTTTTGCTTTGCACAGTGCCTAGATGTCCTAAGTACTTAGTGCTCATACTGGTAAATTGATTTGTTGTTGAAAACTACTCATGTCCACCAGATCCCTACATGCCTTATTTTCAATTATCTTTTTAAATTTTCTGTTAACAAAAATCCATCTTCTCTCCTTCCCACTTCTCACTCTCCCACCATTAAAAGAGAAAGGAAAAGAAAAACCTTGTAACCAATATGCATAAGTCAAACTAAACAAATCTTCCCCTTGGCTTTATTCAAAATCATGTCTCCATATTTTTGAGTCCATCACCTCTCTGTAAGGAAGACCCATATGCTTTATCCTTTTATTAGCAATGTTTTTTCAAAGGAATAAGATAAATAAGTAAAGATAAATTCCCCAAAGTTGATATAATTGTTAGTAAAAGTTACGTTGGATAAAATGTTCCTCTTTTGTATTTTTCACTTATGTACCTCTTGAATAACAAAAGTTATTTCCAGAAAGCAACTCCAAGATGTTACTTTCTTTCTAGGATACTTCTTTCATATAGTTCAACTCTTTAGCCACTTGTTTAAGCCAGTTGATATTCTATCTCAAGATGAAGTGAAAAGCACTTTGTTGGTTATGGTTCCCAAGTATATGTAGGAAGTAAAGAGACAGATGGGAAAAAGTAAATAACTGGTCTTATGTTTCATCATAGTGTGACTGAAAATCTCATTATCCAGAATCCAAATATAGAGCTAGTTTATTCCATGGTAACTGGAATATTAGCCCTAATAAATCTAGATTACAGAATCTCAGAATCAAGAGACGTCAAAGACCCCATTCTACCTCTTTACCATCTCCCATAGAAAACAGGCACAAAAGGCAAAAAACTTTTAAAAATAATTTCTCTGACTTAAGTCCTTAAATGCATGTCATCTTTCCATCCATATCTGTCTACTTAATATGATGCTGTGTGTATAACTTTAATTTATAAATCCCTGCAAATAATCAAATACTCTGATAAATTATTTTTTTAAAAGGCATATTCTTTAATAGTACTGTACACTTAGAAAGTGCTTTGATCATCTCATCTTCACATATGAGGTTAGATAAAATAGTATAAGTATTAATAGCTCCATTTTACAGTTTAAAAAATTGAGGCCACTGAAATTATAAGTATTGGAGCCTGGATATAAAATCACCTCTTCTGACTCCAAGTCAAATGTCCTTTTTACTGTTTCTTTCCTTATAACCCATTTTATCTTGCCTACTGATTCATAGCCTCAAGGCACCTCTGATTTCATGTTAAGGACATGTGATGCTTGAGCTCCCTGGAATAATTCGGACCAACCCCCAAATATGGCTGTCTCTGCATCTCCTTAACTCAGCTACAGATTGGCAGTTATTGAGACATTCTCTTTGGTCCAGCATACATACCACATCAGCCTGTGTCTGGGGAATATTCTGGGGAGAGGAACAAACCATTCCTCATCAGCAATTACAAAGAAGTCCTTTATTGTTAGCTGTACCATCTGTTTTCCTGGTTTCTACCACCATATCCTGTATGCATAGCCAGGACTGAGACAGTTGGGATAGAGGAAAGAGATCAACATAATACCTTTCAAAAGGCCTGGGCTGCCAGTACTGCTGCCCCAATGGTGGAAATCTGTAGTAGCAGTAACACCACTTAAGGGGGAGACTCCCAGAGCAGTTTTTCTCTCGGAAATCTTCAGTCAAGAGATGATATTTAGAAAATCCTACAATAAAGAGAAGGGCAAAGGCAGCTGAGATTTAGTATGACCTGCTAAGTGAAAGGTTTGGCACTTCATTTACAAAAGGTTTAAGTATTTTTTCAACTTAAAGGTCTCATGGAGGCAGTTAGTTGGTACAGTGACTAGGACTTGGAGTCAAGAAGTTGGGAGTTTGAATCCTGCTTCAGATACCTACTAGTTGTGTGATCCTGAGCAAGTCACTTAACTTTTCTGTATCTCAGTTTCAGTGGATTTGTACAGTGGAAGCATCAATAGTTCCTAGCTGATAGTCATCATTATGAGGATCAGTTGAGTGCTTTGCAGTCATTAAAGAATATAGTATTGCTTGTTGTCATGGGATAGCTATATTTACTACTACCAAAAATATGCTTCAAAACCATAGCTGTTAAATTTCATTGTATCCATCCATTAATGATTGGTTTAGAAGAAGCAATATTAACACCAATTCCAAAAGGGGCTTCTTGAGCCACAAAAGTGGCACTTTAATATTTGAAATAAAGCTCAGTGATACAGCTTTCTATCCTTGCTGTCCACTAGTTCATTTTAATAGGAAAATGTCTTTTTCATAATATTTTGGACTATATAACTGCATTTTTATCATCGGGTACAACAAATTATTGGGAATGTCTAACCCTACATTTGTTTAGGGGAATCTTATTAAAATCACCATAGTGCTCTTTTCAGTATTTGAGACTGACCCTGATCACTGTGCCAACCTTTACAGATGGGGTCAGTAGGAAAATCCAAGTTTACAACTGTGGCCAAATGCAGACAATGGCACACATCATTGATAAATGTCCTTTGTCCAGATTTGATTGTAGTCTAATGACACTGAATACAGCAAAAGGGGGGAAGAGAGAAGAGGAACCTTGCCTGCTTCAAAAAGATAATATGCCTGCTATGGAGAGTTTACAAGGGATAAGTTGAAACTGGTGGGAAAAAAAATAAAAACTTATCAGAAAAATGTTAAAATGATATAAAGCCTTTTCTTTGCTGCATGGTCACAAATAATCTTGTTGCTTTTTTCATCAAAGAATAGCTTTTCCTTTAGGGTTCTCCTTCCAAATCGCCTTTCTCCTTGCTCTTATGTAGTATGATGGAAACTGATCATGGGTCTTTCAATTTCCTTTACTCCAAGATAGTAACATTGGTTGGTAAAAGCATTTCTTCATAAACATACTGTGGTCTGTATATCAAAAAAAAAAAAAAAAATACCCTTGAGCCCTTGGCCTCCAAATAAAAGCTGCTTTAGAATTGTATACTTGGATGCAATGTAACTGATTAGCTTTTTAATCCACCTTCAAATTTGAGTTCTTATTGTAAACTCTTACCTTTTGAGTCACTAGACATAATGTATCTGAGGACATTGGGCCAGGGGCTTTTTTCATATGGTAACTTGGATTCTGAGCAAAAGCTTTTAAATGTGAACATAAGCTTCGTTTAGGCTGGGGGGTTACCATTAAAGATGGTGAAATGTGATTTTTTTTTAATGTCCTGTTTTCCTCATGATGTATGTATGGTACAAAGAAAGTATTTTATTGTGTTAGTTCGATAGCATGACTTGCGGTGAAGTCCCAAACTGATTCACGAATTAATGCTTGTTCCCAATGTACAATCTTCACGTAAGATTGAGGTATGCTGTACCGCTACTCATTTGATTTTGTGTTCTTTCCCTTCAGATTAGAATATATAAAGGTCTCAATACCGTAATTGACCAAGGTAAGCCTGATCCTGCGCGCAGGTTTGCTCCGTGCAGGGTGCTAACTCTCTCTTCAGCAGATCTACTAACCAGTCTCCTTGGTTGTTCGTATTAAACTGAAATACGGCCATCCTTCTCTTTTTCTGGCCCTCTCTCCCTTTCACTGCCTTTCGTCCTCCGCTCCAAAATATGCATTCCAAGCGCCAGGCTGGAAACAAGTAGCCCAGACAATTCCCACCTGACTAAGTAGCGGCACTAACAGCCCTGCTGCCTGGCTGCTCTCTGACAGGCTCGCCCTGTCCCTGCATGTCTGAGCCTCAACGGAAAACGCATACTTTGTCTTTCTTCTGCTCCTGTTTGCTCCAGGCGGAATCTGACACCAACACCTGCCATACTGGAAAATGTCTTTGTTGCTTCCACTTTTGTTTGAATTGCTGCAGGGGAGCCAATGGGAGTTAAGTCCATTTACTTTTTTGTTGCCTAAGCACCATGGAATAGGATCTTGAGATGGGGCCCGATAAGAAGCGGCACGTGCTGTGCTGGCCCTTTGAGTTAGCTCAGCTTAATAAATGCCTCTCTTTCTGGGGAGGGCAGATTGCCTAGCTTGGGCTGCTGAATGGAACAGCTGGGGGAGGAAAAGGAAACAAAGGCGGGGAAGCACAGAGTGCCGTGAACCTGGAGATTGGGGGTGCGGTTTAGGACCCAGAGAGCAGACCGGCCACACGCCAGGTGTGACCTTTGCAAGCTTCTCGGTTCTGCTTGTTTGTCTGGGCACTTTCCAAAGTACTGATCGAATGGAAGCAGCATCCTGGCTGGATACGCTCTCTGGTAGGCTGGGTTTAGGCAGAGGGGGCTGCTATACTGAATTAACTCCTTGAGATCCAATTCCCAGATAGATGAAGCCTTTGAAATTTTAAAAACAAAATGAACACTACCTTTCTGAGGAGAAAATTAGTAGACTGCTGCTTGGTTCTTTATTCCATATTGTATGCAGCATGTTGGAAAATATGACAGAATCAATCCATTTGTTTCCATCAGATGGAATAATCGTTTGGGATAACAGTTAAGCTCAGTATTTGAGTTTGTTGAAAGCAGCACTAACATTAATGTTTTAAAAATTAATCAATCAGTGTATTTCAGAAGAGCAGAAATTTACTCCAGAAAGCTGACCTTGTTTCAGAACTTTTAAGTTCTTTTCTTAGGGATGGATTAAGCCCGGATTTTTTTTTTCCCCCTAAATAGGGCTTCAAGTTGGCTACTGAGAAAAAACACTTTCATAAATTTGGCCATCAAGTGATTTGTAATCCTAAAAACAGATATTAACAGTCTCCTTCGGATGCAAGTTTCATACAGACTTACTTATTTGTTCATATGTATGTGTATGTATCCGGTTTACTTTGACCAAAGTCATGAAGTAGGCTCAGTCAAGTATGTTATCTGAATAGAGTTCCAAGCTTCTATTGCAAGAAAATGGCCAAGTCATTAGAGTTCATGCCAGACAGCTTGCAAGTGGAATTATAATATTTGTATGAAAGCCTTTATCTTTTGTGGTTATTGCTTGCTCATTCCGCAGCTGCTGTCTCCCTATCAATCAAGACGATTTAGTGGGAGCTTCAAGGTTGATTGCATAGTTAAAGACTTGCCAGAAGAAAGTTTTTGACTGATGGAATGTCCAAACTCTAAAGGCTCATGGAATGCTGTGGGTGATTCTGGGTGCTGAGGTGTGGCTTAGCTTTTTACGGACACGCTTTTGCCTGTTTGAACTGTATGGCTTCTCATAAGCACAGGAGCCCTATTGTTAAAGAGCTTGCATGAATATTGCTTGAGCTTGCCCAGTTGGCAAAATTTGTATTATTTTGACCATCTGCCATTCTGCTTAGCTGTAGGAACGCGAGCTACCCTCCTGCTTTCTCCCTGGGGAAAATAATCAGAATGTTTCTCCTCCTAATCCAGAACTAATAAAGGTCTACTTTTTCACAGTTAACTTCTTTAAAAATCAACTCATATTTTACATTTATTTGCAAGAGAATACTTTTCCTTTTTCTTTCCCTATCTATCTCTTCTCTCTAAAATATACATCTGGTAAGTGAAAAATAACTCAGATTTATGTGAAGTTGCTCATATAATTGCTTGTTATGTATTAAGTATTTCAGGATAGAAAATTGCCTGGAATTAGCAACTGAGTCATAGCTGGGATCTGTGGTGGGGTTTGCTTTTTTTTTTTTTTCTTTTTTCTTTTTAGTTAAATGCTAGTACATTTCATTAGCATGCTCATTTGATGGGGAGATGCATTTTAATGATCCTTCTTTGTCCTACTATGACAAAGTATGGCTCCCTGTCTTTGTCATAGGCAGCCTGATTTCAAAGACAAAACTAGTGGGAGGGAAACAGAGAGCTCTCATTCTGTGTGCTTTACCAACTTTATTGAATGTCTGGGTTTGGCCCAGAAAAAATAAGAGAAAACACAGGTCCTTTTGAGGTTCTCTTTAAACTACTGATTTTCGGTACACACCAAGGAAGTTGCCAGTGGTCTCAGCTTGCTCTGCGTGCACTGGAAATTGTTGGAAAGACTGATTTTGAGAGTACTCAGTGGCAGTCTCAAGCCAGACCAATGGAATGATACAAGCTATGTATAAAATAACCTCTGTGATATGGCCTGAATCAAACGACTCTGAAACACTAACTTGAAAAGCAAACCCCTGAAGAGAAGCCATGTTAATAAAATGGTAGAAGTACAGCTCTTGAACATTTTCCTTATGGGAAACCTAGGCGATGACACAAGAAAGGCTGATGAAATGGCCTTCTAGCTGACTAAATTGGCCTGGGGAAGGCTGGTCTGCAGCAGCAACAACTTGCCTCTATTGCAGGAGACATTCTTGTATTCCTCTGAGTGTGATTAGAAGTCCCTGGGAGAAGCTAAGAACTGCAGATGAACAGGTTTTAAGTTTATTCATTTTTTCCAAAGGTAAATAGCTATATCCCCATTTGTGTCGTGGTTCAAACAAACTATTTAATTCTGGCTTCTAGTCATAGCCACCTTGGAGAAATAATTGAGTTGTAACTTAATGTGTCAGATATCAATGTGTAAATATTTGTGGATACCATTGACACCATCAGGGATTCATAAAGCTTTGCATAAAGTTTCTAAAGGCTCTTTGGAGTACCAATAAAATTTGAGGCTTTGGGGGGGTTTCTGCCTAGTCTTGCCTCTTTATATTCTCCAGTTTGGCTTGTGGATAAAATATCTACATTGGGTAACATGGAATTTAGAGCTGGAATAGGGCTTTAGAAAGAAAACTGAAGCACAGAGATTCCAAGTTACCTGCCTGGTGTCATACAGGTAACAAATTAGATTTGAACTGTTGTGCTCTTGTCTCAGATTTGGTGCATTTCCATGTTACATACCTGCCATACATTTAAATACTTAATAAAGATCAAAGGTAATGGAAAATACTAATTTGCTTGATGCCCATTAGAATGAGAAGGCAGCTAAATTGAACCCTGCCACTTAGTTTACACATCCATTTCCCATCAACCCAATCTTTTTTCACTTGGACCATTGAAGAAAAGAAGCCTTTAATTATGCTCCTTTGTCTGTTCTCTCCTTCTTTTGCAGATAGTCTCACCACCAGTGTGAGTGCTGACCTTCCTGTTTCTGTTGGAGGAGAGTTGGCTGGTCAGACATCTCCATCACTAACCCGTGCCCCCAAAGTCAAAAGCTCTGGGAAACTTCGTCGTTCTGCAAGTGCCCTCAGCAAATCTTCAAATTAAAGTACATCAGAAACTGGTTCAACTCAAAAAAAAGATTTTGAGCTGACTCAAAATAGATTGTATCAACAATTGTCTGTACTTCACAGGATGATATTTTGTGCTATAAATTACTTCCAAAGAAGAAAAGAAAAATTCACCTCCAAACAAGTTTCACTTCATTCTCCCTTGTTTGTTTTTTGTGTGTAGACTAGGAATAGGAAATACAGGGAATCCTACATGACTTTTGATGTGTATCACAGATAACAGGTTTTGTGTAACTCAAATACTTTTTTCTTATTTATTAAGGCAGAAGCACAACTGTCATAGGAAGATACAAAACAGATATTGAAGCAGATTGTTTATGGAATTGTCTTTGGTTGTATTGGTTTTATTGATATTCGCTCTGATCTTAGGATTTGTGATTTAGTTTGAAAAAGCTTTCATCATCATAGAAAATTGACTTGCCCCAAGGGCTTTTCCTCATGGCCAATAAGTGATTTCACTTCAGTTTGATTCACTCACCTCACTATCTAGTCAGATATCAGAATGTAATTTCCCACCAGGTATCCACTAGCACTATATAAGTTTTAACAATCATCTGTAGAGCTACCAGATCATAATTGAAAGATATAGCATTGAAGATTCCACTTCCTAGGAATCCAGGTCAAATCAAATTTTAGCAATTATAGCAAGTCTTCATTCAGTAATAATTTTTAAATGGAAAAGGATGAACAGAACAGTATTCACTATAGCAAAATTTGCTTAGTTGAACAGATAATTTAAGTTCTGCAGTTTTAATCTGTAATCTTTATTGTCCATTATTCAATATTGTCATTATAACAGTAACTAGGATTTGATTAGCATTCTGGAAAGACTTGAGTTCTAACATATAGTAGAGTCTCATTTACTAAAAGCACTTTGCTCTTTATTCCCCAAATCTTAACTTCAGCATTCCTTTCACCATAACTGTAACCACAGAAGAATTTCAGCATATAGATAATATTTCTTCAGCCTCTTAAGCAAGCCACAGATATATATTGAGAACTGACATTAGGCAAGGTATTGTACTAGACATGGAAATTAAAAGCCAAAAATTACCTCTATAGGATTACTGTGTGCCAGGTGTGAGATGCACTATTGCAGATGAGAGGCCAATAACACACAAGAAGAATTGCCTGGAGTTGACCCAGCTTCTGAGGAAGTAGATAACTTGTACTTTGTGACCCCAGTCATTGTTTTATTCTAACTGACTAATGTGAAGAGACCTATTAAGTAACTACTGAGTTCAGTAGCTAGTTATTCAAGCTTCAGACTGCACTAAAACTTTTGGGACATCAAGTACATTCTTTTAAGATTATCTCCAAAGTATATAGATCCCCATTAGCCAACTTTGAACTTTTTTATAAACCCAGTCAGAAGGATGAGACAATGAGATGAGTGTGAGCAAGGCTGGACTGGCATCTGGTATTGTGATGAATGTTCAAGGTCACAGAAGAAATTGGATCATGGAGATATTAACCCTTCCTCTTTTTTTTTTTTTCCCTGTTCATTTCCCTTTATATTTTCATGTAGTTGCTATGTGAAAGAAATGCTTTCTGACACCTTTCTTTTTAGGGTTGCTGTGAAAGCCTGCAGATAAGCTATATGTACAATTAATCTATTCTTATGTACACAACCATTTTGACTATTTGTATGGCACTAACTTCAGGCAAAACAGTAGAACCTGTTGTGTATGGAGTCAACCTAAAGCCCTTACCTGACTTTTAACAATATATGTGAACCTAGTTCATCAGGAGTCAGAAAACTTCTAAGAAACTTCTAGGAAATTAGCTTCAGACCTTCTATTCATATTGCTCTGCAGGCCATTGAATTGTGTCCCATAAAAAGTTTAAGAATTAGAATTATTTTCTAGTTCCTAGAGATATACCACCCCTTCCCCCCCCCAAAAAAAGTAGTATATGTGTAACCTAAACATAGGGAGGTAGTAGGGACACTTCAAGGATCATAAGGGGAAATTCAATCACTTCAGATTATTTTTGTTTTGTAAAATGATCTACTTTATAAGTATTCTCTGACTCCTTATCACAGACAATACCAGGAATTTTCAAGATTTTCAAGGTTTTTTCCTGATTATGCCAGCAAATACCTCATGCCCATTTTGTTATATTTGAAATCTGCACATCATACAAAGGCAAACAGCCATTTCACTTTTTATTGTTTTTGTTTTTTAAACAATGTAGAAGAACCAGACTAATAGGCTAAATAAACTTTTGATTTTTAAACTGGGAGTTAGCCCAGAGTTCATTGAGATGACTATTTAAGGAACATATTATCATTGGGTATCATGAAAGCATGTAAAATAACTGGCTTTCTCAGAAAGGTAATGATGATACATATCGACATATAAGAGGGCCAAATTAAAGGCCCTTCTTTCTTAATGATAATATTACAACGGCCCAAGCTTGTGTTGCTGTATTTCAGGGCATCTTTTGGGCTGGTCTTCCTATTACAAATTCTGATTGTCAGAAGCTTGTGACCCAAGACCTTGCCATTTGCTTCAGGATAGGCACAAGCATATTCTAGTTCATGCTTTATTTTCTGTGACAAAAAGGGAGGGGCTAATTTCATCTGTAATTTTTATGACCAGAAATTACAAAGGGGAAAAAAAAATTGCTTCTTACTAGAGGTAATTTATATGCTTGGTAACAATTTGATTTTTTTTAAGAAAATAATTTTATGTACAAATGAATTAAAGTCATTTTTACTATTGGGGTAACAAATGGAAATGCTCATTATCTCACTTAGAAAAGCAAATATTACACCTTCGCAATAAATGCCTTTCAGCAAAATTGAGTTGATAATCAGTCAGCACACACCCCTAGGTACCAGTGCTGACAAATCACATTAGCAGGTCAACCATCTGTGAATTAAAGTGTCCCTAATTAGACCTAAATGTGATAAGACTTGTTGGCTTTAAGACAGTATTAGGTATACGGATTTCTTCATTGACATGTTACTCTGATGCTCTATAGCTAAAAACTAATGTAGCAAAATCTCATGGACTGTTTTGTTCTTTAAAATACTACTACTAAAAAAGGGAGGTATGAAACTCCTAAACTAGAGAAAAGGAAGAAAATTCAGCCATATCAAATGATTCTCACAAGTGTCTTTAAATGCACGCAGTCACTGATACAGGACCTAGGAACTACAGGGTAAGGATAGGGTTTGCAGCTTTGGATTTGGTGGCTTGTGTTGATTGGCCAAACCCTGAGCCTTATTTTTTTAAATCATGCAGATTCATATAGCAATGCAAATAATCTCTAGATCTTTCCTCAGGTCTAATTAATCTGTTCTTACAATATTGAATTTGTTTTTATCATGTTGTATAACAATTTGAGGAATACTTTAAAACTTACTGTGACTTCTCCATAATTATGGGTCTTTTTTTCTATATGTGAAACTGAATTCCCTGTGGGACAAGCCATTACTTTTAGTTACATTCAAAATCTCTGTATAATATATACATTAAGTGAATGTTTTCTGTTTCCACATCTACAATGTGTGTGTGTGTGTGTGTGTGTGTGTGTGTGTGTGTGTATAAATAAGGAAAGGTATTTGATAAATTCAGTAAAAATTAACTTATAGTGTGTCATCTCCTTTTGATTTTTGTTTTTCCTTTATTTAATTTTGCTAAAACCCAACATTAAGGTTTAAGACTAGATGATTTTCCTAGTCCAGCACTGGATGTTACTGCTCGGTATACAAACTTATCTCGAAACTGTCTTTTGAGATATCATTTTGGAGCAAGAACTGCTAGCAAAGGCAGAGCTAATCCCTGAAAACAACAGAAAGAAATTGTTCCTCTTAAGTACTACAACTTGACTTGGGAGTTAAGACTCTCTTTTGTGAAGTATGTTGATAAAGTAATTTATAAAAGTAGCACTTGTGTGAATATATATTGATTTACTTTTTTGATTATTTGATGTGAAGAAAACATACCGCATTTATACAGAGTGAAGTAATTCAAATGACATTTTCCCCTAATGATGACCCAAAAGCTTACCTTCTAAAATTATATAAATTCAGTGGTGCATTAATTAAAAATCTCTTTATCCATGAAATGCTAAGAACAAAATAAAAGTTGAATTCATAGAAATATTATTTGTACACAATTTGCACAACCCTTTCTTAATGAATCAGAATCCCTTTTGTTTACATTTTAAAGCAAATAGTATAAAAATCCAAAAATGATTCATTTGATCTGATGCAGCTGCTTTGGTGTCCTAAGAAATCAACAAAGGATTTATACCTCATCGTAAACAACCCTTTTAGTTTATAGATAAAGTAACTGAGGCCCAAAGAGGTTGTGATTTGCCCAAGCTTGTTGAAGTAGCTAAACTAAGATTCAAACATCAGTTTTCTATCTCCCCCTTTAGTATTCTTCCATTCTAAACGTCTCTATACTCTAAAAATTTTACATGGCTAGTTTTCTCATTAGTAAAAACAGATGGCTATTACACATTTATTTCCATGGATTTTATCCTTTATATCTAAATAAGCGTACATTAATTTATGTGACATAAGTCTCTTGTATAGTTTCGTTTAGGTTAGGCATAAAATAAGAAGCATTAGAAGCAAAAGTGAGGAAATATTTACGGACCCCAAAATATTAAAAAAAATCATGTTAAGGATTCTAGCATTATTAAGGATTTCACCATAAAGGATTTAGTAGAGACATGGCCAGAAATGGAACAAGGTAAAAGATATGATTGAAATCCATGCTTGTAAAGGAAAGCCTATGTCCAGTAAGAGCACAGATCTCATTACCATCCAAGCACCTGAATGAAAGACATAGATTTAATAATCCTTTTCTTTGAATGGACATACACAAATGGTGGCTGTAGCATCTTGTATGGCAGACAGCAGTATCATCCTGATAACTTTGAGAAAGTACCTATCATGTCCCCTTGCCTAAGGCCTTTGCCCTGCTCTATTCAGTAAGGAGCTCCCTTTTCTGAGCAGCATTAATGTAGTGAGTACATGAAAGCAGCAAGTTGCTAGATTATATTCTAAAGGCATTTAAAAAAAAAAAAAAACTAGTGCTACTTGAAAAGAACCCTGATTTATACAATGACAACATTAGGAAGAAAAACAACTTTGAAAGACTTTAGAACTCATCAGGGTAATGATAAACCACATTTCCAGATGAAACATATCACCTTCCTCCTGCCAGAAGACATGGTCAATGGAGAATTGGTTGTAAGAGAGTTTTTGTTTTTTAAATTATTCCATCTGAAAAAGGGAGAATAAAGTGGGAGAAACAAAATAAATTCGTGTTTAAAAAAAGAAGTTAAAAATATAATGAGAGAGTTGGGAGGGCAAGACAACTTTTGAACCATAGTATAACTAATTTTTTTTTTAAATTTCGCATGACTCCAAAATATACTCGTATTTGTTTATGAGGTTTAAAATCATTCATTAAACTAAAAAAGAAAGAAATGAAAAACAAAAAATAAAGAAGAAATGCCATTTTATATTCTGGAATTAATTTTGATTTGGAGACACTTTTCCTCACGTTCTTCTGCTAACCAGAAGTGTGATTTAAAAGCATTTATATTTTAATGTACAGTCTCCCAGTTCAACAGCTTGCATAGCCCAGAACATAACCTAGAACAGTGGTTCTCAATCTTTAAGCTTAGAGATTTGTGGTAAGCTGCCACTATTTTTTTTTTTTTTTATGGACACAAGCCTGATTAGATTTAATTTTACTTAGTTTCAATTAAATGTACAGTGCCACTGACTAAAAAAGGCAAATATAACTTCTGTAAACAATGCCTTGCTTATATTTTCAGTGTTTTTCAAATATATGTAAATGTTTTTCCAATTAATGAAGTATAAATTCAATTTAACAGTAATAGATTGAAAGAAATTTTTTGTTTTATATTATCAGTCAACAGGTGACGATATAATTGCTATTATACAGAACATTTAATTTTGACTCTAACCTGTTTTAAAAGATAAAAAGTGGTCTGGATTAGTACTTCTTGTACTTTTTCCACTCAAGACCTCCTTTTTACCTGAAAAATGTTTACACAACCCAAGTACACAGGTATATAAAATAGGTATAATAAATAAAACATTTACTGATGATAAATGATAATTTTACAACCCTCACATTTAATTAGTCTCCATGTGGACTAGAAGATTGAGAACAGAAGTAGGAGTCAGGACATTTCTGCTAAGGAGTGGTCTCATCATTAACTCCTTGGATAAGGTACCTACATTTCAAGACTTGCTGTTTTCTCTTTTGTACAATTAAATTCATACCCAGTTCTCCAAAAATCTGAACAGATCTGATCTCTGTTAAAAATAATGATTGTGTAGTATAATGATTTTATTATTCAATGTTACTGGCTCAGTCACTATAGTTAATGATTTTAGATTCTAGGGTAATTTATTAAGACAAGGATACCTTAGAGATTGTGGGTTTGGTTCTAGACTGCTACAATAAAGCAAATACTGCCATAAAGCGAGTCCTATGAATTGTTTGGTTCCCCAGTGCATATATAAAAGTTATGTTTACACTATACTGTAATCTATCAAGTTTGCAATAGCATTGTATCTAAAACAATATACATTCTTTAATTAAAATTACTTTATTGCTAAAAAAAAAAAATGTTAACCATCCTGTTGGTTTTCAGCAAGTTATAATCTTTTGGCTGGTAGAAGGTCTTGCCTCAATGTTGATTGCTGCTGACTGATCAGAGTGTGGTTACTAAAAGTTAGGGTGGCTGTGGCAGTTTCTTAAAATAAGAACAACAAAACAGTTTGCAGCATTAATTGATTCTTCCTTTCACTTGAACACTTAGGAGACCATTATTAATTGGCCTAATTTCAATATTGTTGTATCTCAGAGGAGAGCTAGAGAGACAAAGAATGGCCAGTTGGTGGAGCAGTCAGAACATAGAGCATTTATCACCTTCTTATATAGGTGCAGTTTGGGCGCTCCAAAACAATTACAACAGTAATAACAAAGGTCATTAAAAATAGATCACCCTAACAGTTATAATAAATAATGGAAAAGTTTGAAATGTTGTAATAATTACCAAAATGTGACATGGACACAATGTGAACACATACTGTTGGAAAAAATTATGTTGATAGACTTGTTTGATACAAGTTACCATAAACCTTCAGTTTGAAAAAAAAAAAAAAAAATCTGTGAAGTGCAGTAAAATTAAACTTTCCAGATTCTTCTTCCTTTAAAAAGCTCTTCAGTCTTAGAACCCAATTCTTACAATTCCAGGAATGTAGTAATGAATGTCTGCTTTCCTTGTTCTGAAGGGGACTCCCTGCTATCCTGTGTGCTTTTGTTGAATAGTGATGTATAAAAATGGGTACTAGGTGACACAATGGATGGACCACTGGGTCTTGAGTCAGAGACCCGAGTTCAAATCTAGCCTCAAGACACTAACTAGCTGTGTGACCCTGCAAGTCTCTTAGTCCTGTTTGCCTTACTTTTCCTCAAATATAAAATGATCTGACAAGCCATTCTACTACCTCTGCCAAGAAGACTCATTGGGGTCACAAAGAGTCAAATATGACTGTACAACTATCAGGGATATATGAAGAAGAGATTCTGACCCACAAATCAGTGGGTTCAGGGTCAGCAAATCTTCAGGAAAGCACACGACATCAGAACCACTTAGGCCAAAAGCAAAGTTTTGACATAACAAACTCTGAAAATGCCCACCAAAGACTTTTGCTAGAAACAGTGTTCTACAAAGCCTAACTTTGACTTCCTTGCTTCAGCTACAGGCCAAGGATTGAGAATATTTTTAAATTATATATTTCTGGCTTATACCAGCATTACATAACTATTGAGGTGAATGCTGATAGGTTCTTATCCCTAGTGTATAGGCAAGATTATCTTCCCAGGACAAGGGTCATACAGATATTAAATGTCTAAGATGGGATTTGATTCAGGTCTTTTTGATTCCGAGACCAACTTCTGTCAACTTCACACCCAGCTACCCCAAGATGCTTTACAATATCTGTCCAGTGTTCTGTCCAACCCAGCTGACCAATTGCCTACTCTTCTTTGTCTGCAGTGGGTATTCATGATAACTGCTGGGTTCTAATTCTTCTCCTACCTGTAGGACCACTCCCCTATCATCTTAGCCTGAAGGCAGTAGGAAGTCACTGAAGTTTATTGAGTAGTACCTGTGCTTTAGAAAAGCCCTTGTGGGAGGATAGATTGGTGTGAGAAGAAGCTTAGGCAGATGCATCCATCAGCTGGCTAGTGCAGTAGTCCATCCTTGGGGTGATGAGGGCTTGAACTAGTCATGGCAATATCAGAAGAGAAAAGGAATGTATTTAAGAGATGTGGTAAAGATTTTTAGCAACTGCTTGGGTATGGAGAGGGAAGGGGGTGAGAGAGAATGAGGAATCCAAGATGACTCCTAGTTTGTGAGCCTAAAGACTGGAGGAGGATGTTGCCTTCTACAGTAATAGGGAAAGTAGACAGGGGGAAAAGTGTAGAAGGAAAGATAGTGAATTCTATTTTGAATAGATTGAGATTAAAATGGCTACTGAACATTCAGTTCAAGCTATCTGAAAGACAATTAGAAGTCAGCAGAGAATGGAACAGGATAACTAGATTTAAGAATTATTGGCATAATCCAAAGAGAACTATGGAGACTGAATGTGGCCCAAATCATAATATTTTCATTTTTTTGTGTGTTTGTTTTTTCCCTCTCATGGTTTTTCCCTTTTTGCTCTAGTTTTTCTTGCACAACGTGACAAATAAGCAAATATGTTTTGAAGGATTATACATGTATAACTTTTATCAGATTGCTTGCTGTCTTGGAGAGGAGAAAATGTATGGGAAAGAGGGAGAAAAAGTTTGGAACATAAAATCTTACAAACATGAATGTTGAAAACTAACTTTCTATTTGGAAAAATATTTTGGAAATTTTGGAAAAATAAAATATTATTGAGGGAAAAAAAGATAATAATTAAATCTGAGAGTCAGTGAGATCATCAAGTGAAATAGCATAGATGGAGGAGAGAAGAGGACCCAGAACAGAATCCTGAGGGACATCTGTTGTTGGAGGGTTGACCTGGAGGAGAAGATAGAGAAGGAATGGTCAGAGTGGTAGGAGGAAAACTGGAAGAAAGGAGGGTCCTGAAAACCTAGACAGAGTATTGAGGAAGAGTGAAAGATGAAAATGTCAAAGGCTGCAGAAAGGTCAAAGAGAATGAAGATTGAGAGAAGGGCATTGCATTTGGCCACAAAGATTATTGATAACTTTGGAGAGAGCCATTTGGCTGACACAATCAGATAGGAAGTCAGATTCTAAGGCAGTATGTTCTCCCTCCTCCCCACCTCTTGGACTCTGACTCGTTAATGTTCAGTTTAAGTGATACATCCTCCAAAACGCCTTTCCTAATCCTCCAGATTATTAGTGCTGAGCCTCTACTTACCAGAAATTAGTTTGCATTTATTTCATGATTACTTCTCTTTGTAGCTACTATATATTTCATTCCTATAGTGTATGCTTCTTAAAAGTAAAGCTACCTCTTATTTTTTACTGTTATCCACAATACCCAGAACAGGGCCTGGCCCATGATAAGCACTTGATCAGTCATTTTTCTGTCCTCTCTCATTCTGTGACCCCCATTTGGGTTTTTCTTGGAAAAGCTGCTGAAGTGGTTTGCCATTTTACAGGGTTAAGTGACTTGCCCAGGGTTACACAGCAACTGTGAGCCAGAGTTGAACTAAGGAAGATGAGTCTTCCTTTCCTGGCACACTACCCATTATGCCACCTAGCTGCCCCTAATTAGTGTTTGTCAATGTTGATTGGATTGGATGATCCCAGGAAAATAAAAATTGTCCTTCATGCTGAAACACTAACATACCTATTCCTTTAGCTTTGTTCTCATTTCAGCTGTCACATGTTGAGAATGTTGCCCCCAAATTACTGATCTTTGTCATCTTGAGTACAAATGCTTTGTGTTTAATTGTCTTTAATCAGGAAAATAAAGGCAGAAACTTCAGTGTTAACACATGAAATCTCCTATAAGAAAATGGCATTAGGATTGCTTACATAACAGATATTGTACCATAATCAGTGCTTCAGTGCAGTGTTAGACCTAGACTTTGCTCACTAAATGCATTTATAGTCAATTTGAGAGATAAGACAGAGATGCAGGAAATGATGGTGTTGGGTAGCCAGGTGGCACAGTGTGTAGTGTGCCAGGAAGGAAATGGCAAATCAATTTATTATCTTTGCCAAGAAAACTCCAAATAGAGTCATGAAAAGTCAGGAAATGGTAGTGTTTCTATACCTTTTGGGAGAGAGGAATCTTAAAGAGATAAAAAAACATTCTAAACTATTTTTGACTTTTAAATCCTTCAGCTTTTATGTTTTAATCTTAGCTCTACCACAAAAAATGAATTTTGTTCTAAGGCGCTGTCGTAATTTTTTTTCCTGATAATCATTCTTCTTTTTTTTTAAGTGATGAGTCAAAGCAAATGGAAAAACTTGCTCCCTTTGCATTGTGATTTCTTTATAGACCCCCTCATACTCCACAGCTCATATCAAAACCCACCATTACATTCTTTTTATCTTCAGCCAGGTGAGTTCTTACTATGTACCAAGCACAGTGCTAGACACTAGGGATAAAAAGAAAGGCAAAAATCTAGTCCCATCCTCAGAGATCTCACATATTAATAGAACAATATGAAAAATGACAAGGTATGTAAATATGTATCCAATGTAAATGGAAGATAATCTTGCAGTGAAGAAAAAGGATGGGAAAGAAAGGGGAGATAAGGAAAGACTTCCTTCACAAAGGAAGGCTTTGAGTTGTATCTTGAAAGAGACAAGAGAAAGTGAGAGTCAAAGAAGGAAACATGGATAACCTGTACAGACAGTTGAAACACAGCGTGACATGTTCCAGGAGCAGGAAATAGGCCAGTGTAGCTAAATCAAAGAGTGAATGAAGGGGCATAAACTATAAGAAGGCCAGAAAGGCAGGAAAGGGCCAGACAATTTTGATCCTGGAAACAAAAGAGCCAAAATGGAGTTCATTGGATGACTTGATCAATTTTAGGGAAATTACTCTGGCAAGTGAATGCAGAATGAACTGGACTGGGGACAGACCTGAGACAGGGAGACAGGCTAATGCAGTGATCCAGGTGATGAGGGCTCAAAGAAGAATGGTGACTCTGAGTGTACAGAAGGGAGCATATATGCAAGAGATATTGTAATAATACTGAGATCTGTTTTACACATATTGAGCTTGATATGCCTGTGGGATATTCAGTTTCATTGATGAAAAGGCAATTGAAGATGTAGGGCTGGAGTTCAGAAGAGAAATTAGGGCTGGACAGATACATAGACTTGGGAATTGTCTACTTGGACTCCATAAATGAATTTGTAAGAGCTAATGAGATCACTTAGCCTGATTGCCTAAAAGAAAAAGAAGAAAGGGCCTAGAGCAGAGCTTTGGAGAATAGTCACAGTCTGTGCATGATCTGGACACAAATATCCAACAGTGATGATAAAGAGTGATCAGGAGAAGCAGGAGAGAGGATGCCCAAGAAAAACCGGAAAGGAAAGAATATCCAAGAAACGATACTGATCTGCAGTGTCAAACGCTGCAGAAAGGCCCATAAGGAGAAGGACTAAGAAAGCATCACTCTTGATAAGTGTCATTGGTAATTTTAGAGGGAACATTTTCAATTAATGACGAGATTAGAAAGATAGATTACAGGGACTTTAGATGGAACTTAGATAAGAAGTGGAAGCACCTAATTTATATGGCTTTATCAAGGATTTTAGCTGGGAAAGAGAAGAGAGACACGATGATAGCTGGCAGGGTTATAATTAAGCTATTACTATTCATAGGATACATTGTTGGAGAGAAGAAAAGTAGCCTAAAACTTCAATTTTACCAATGGATTCCTCTGGATAAATTTCTTCTTGGATAAGATGAAGTCTCTCCATGTGTTAGGATACAACTTTCAACTTCCCACTTTTTTGTGACACTTCTGCCTTTGCCAGAATGCCATGTTGCAAGATGAATTAAGCTGCTGTTGTATCTTTAAATTTTAAATTATTTTTAATGTGCATTAATTATACTCTCCAATTTCCTTTATAGGAAAGGGGTAAGTAGTTAAGTTTATTTTTATTTTTAACTACGAATCTTATTCCTGGAAGGGAGCTATGTCTTCAGAAATGATTCCTTCCAAAATAACATTTTTTCCATTAATACTTAGTGACTTGGGTTATACCACTCAGATGATAATAAGTACTTTTGATCAATATTTTCAAAGAAATGGCAGCTGGGCTAAGTGCAAAAGCTGGAAATTGATAAGAGCTCTCCTCCCTGATCCAGCAGAGCATTTTTAGCAATTATCTGTCAAACAGTTTCAACCAGTGAAGACTGGGCATTAATGGTATTATCTTCTACTTCTTCCAAAAAAAATGTGACACCATTTTGCCATCTATAATTATGAGCCATTACTAACCCCCTGGATGTTCTTTACCCACCAGTCATTCAAAGAAATGTTTTGGCTCCCCTCTCCTTTTAAAAATTTATGAAAATAAAACTCTGGATTTTTTCTGAGAGAATATAGCAATATTTTGTCACAGCAGCCCAAATAAAAACATTATAATCAAAGCAGGTTATTGTAATAAACATTTGTTATAAATTTGGTGATGTAACCAAAAAGTATATAAAGATTTATACACTACTCCTGGCATATTTCTAGGTACATTTTTTTTTAACTCTACCTATTAAGTATTGAGAGTCCAGTTGTAAATTAAGCCAGACTTGGCTTTTCCATGAAATAACATTCAACAAACTGCCTAACTAACAGCTAAGGGGAAAAAAGATAAATCAAAACTAAGAAAAAACAACTTTCTCCAGCAACAAAATGCAGAATTTTTTATTAAACAAAAAAAAATCTCAACATAAGACAGAATATTCTGTATTTCCCTTTGTCTTTGTCCTACACATGACAACTTTGCAAAGAGTTTACTGATTTTAATATGTGAATCAAGACAACATCTGTGAAGTCATTTGGTTCTCTTTGAAAACAGAACAAACAGCAACTGATTTTGATAAGATTGTTGCCCCCCAAATTAAATAAATAAAAATTGGCACAAATCTAGAAGTGATTTCAGAGTAAACAAGTCAACAGTCAGCAATATTAAATGCCTACTCTGTCCTGGTCACGGTGCTAAGTGTTCAAGGCTACAAAGGAAAGTAAAAAACAATCCCTATTCTCATGAACTCAGAATCTTGGTGGAGATAACATGCAAATAACTACATATAAGATATAGCCACAACAAACTGGAGATCCTTATAGGAAGAAAGCTTCTTATAGAACATAGGATTCTAACCTGGAAAGGTTATGAGTTGTATGAGCCTGGAAAGGCTAAAATCCTACATTCTATAAGAAGCTTTCCTCCTATAAGGAAAGAAGCCAGGAGGTATAGATAAAGAATGACTAAAATTCACAACTTGCTCAGTTTACAAATCCATTGGAAACCATGGTGCTTTCTATAAATATATGTATATATGACTTTTTCCTTGTAATTCAGTGAGCCTATTTTAAAATACTATCTTTTTCTTAGCAAATAAAACTAATTATAGATTTGGAAATAATTTCAGAATTTATAGTATGGATCAAAAAATGCCATTAAAATTATTTTTGGCACTTTTCATTGTGCTTTCATGAAATTAAAAATGACTTTTTTACTTATTCTTTTAATTGTTATTATTTATTAGTATTATTTTTTAAACTTGTTCTTATAGAAATAAAATTAGATATATGAGCTATTTTTGAACATTAAGTTAAAATGTTCTGTACTAAATGCTCAATGCTAATGCTCATGATCAAACTCATAATACACTAAGGCTTTGTCACTTCATGTAAAGAGCTTGCCAGAGGCACAAAGAGATCATGACTTCTTAGAGTCACACAACTATTAAATGTCAGAGGCAGGATTTGAACCCATCTTCCTGACATCAAGCCCAATACAATGTCCACTATTCCATGCTTCTTTGTACACAGATATATTTCTATAAATTATTGCGCATTATGGTGTTTTCTATTGGTAAATATTCTGGAAGTTAATTTCTTGACATTTTTAAGTAATCAAAAATAAATCTTTTTTTAAGTAGGACAAAATTCAACTCTCAACTGGACAAAAAATACCTCTCTATTTGTGATTGTCTTATTGGTTTCTGGAATAAAGATATAATAGGATCTGTGTCTGCATTTCCATGCTATTGGCAATTAAAATGTTCAATGTATATAATGATGGTTACAAATCTGGGTTCCTCCAAGTACTTATTCTTTTTTTTTTTTTTAATTTAATAGCCTTTTATTTACAGGATATATACATGGGTAACTTTACAGCATTAACAATTGCCAAACCTCTTGTTCCAATTTTTCACCTCTTACTCCCCCCCCCACCCCCTCCCCTAAATGGCAGGATGACCAGTAGATGTTAAATATATTAAAATATAACTTAGATACATAATAAGTATACATGACCAAAACATTATTTTGCTGTACAAAAAGAATCAGACTCTGAATTATTGTACAATTAGCTTGTGAAGGAAATCAAAAATGCATGTGTGCATAAATATAGGGATTGGGAATTCAATGTAATGGTTTTTAGTCATCTCCCAGAGTTCTTTTTCTGGGCATAGCTAGTTCAGTTCATTACTGCTCCATTAGAAATGATTTGGTTGATCTCGTTGCTGAGGATGGCCTGATCCATCAGAACTGGTCATCATCTAGTATTGTTGTTGAAGTATATAATGATCTCCTGGTCCTGCTCATTTCACTCAGCATCAGTTCGTGTAAGTCTCTCCAGGCCTTTCTGAAATCATCCTGTTGGTCATTTTACAGAACAGTAATATTCCATAATTTTCATATACCACAATTTATTCAGCCATTCTCCAACTGATGGACATCCATTCAGTTTCCAGTTTCTAGCCACTACAAAAAGGGCTGCCACAAACATTCGTGCACATACAGGTCCCTTTCCCTTCTTTATAATCTCTTTGGGATATAATCCCAGTAGTAACACTGCTGGATCAAAGGGTATGCACAGTTTGATAACTTTTTGAGCATAGTTCCAAACTACTCTCCAAAATGGTTGGATTCGTTCACAACTCCACCAACAATGAATCAATGTCCCAGTTTTCCCACATCCCCTCCAACAATCATCATTATTTTTTCCTGTCATCTTAGCTAATCTGACAGGTGTGTAGTGGTATCTTAGAGTTGTCTTAATTTGCATTTCTCTGATTAATAATGGCAAGTACTTATTCTTAACATGGCAGTATAGTTTAAAGGGACTAGACAAGGATCTCAGTGCCACTTTTCCCCAAAATTAGCCAACTGATTTTGGGCAGGTCACTTAACCTTACAACTTAAGCTTTCCAACTATAATATGAGGCTAGTAGCATCTATTCCGTCTACATGTCTATGTTATAGTGAAGTCCAGGTGACTTACTATATGTAAAATAATAACTGTCATTGATATAGTATTTTAAAGTTAGCAAAGGACTTTGCATATTTTACTTCTTTTGAAATTTGCAAATACCCTGAGGTAGATGCAATTATCATCACCATTTTACAGATGAAGAAACTGACTCTGAATGAGGCTAAGTAATTCATCCAGGATCACAAAGCTAGGAGGTGTATGAGACAAGATTGAAAGCCAAGTCTAGACTCAGACTAGCACTATATTCACTATGCTGCATACCTTGAGATCAGAAAATGCTATATAAGGTGTCCCAAAAGATTTAATGCATTTTGAAGCTTTAGTAATGTTTCCCTCAACAAGATAGAATTGGTGCAGTCCTGGAACAGTCCCAGATTTAGAGCCAAAGGAACTGAGTTCATTCCTGGCTCTCCCACTTCAGTACTTGGGTAATTTTAAACAGGTAAGTCATACCTTTTCTCTCTGTAGACCTCAGCTTTCTCAGATATAAAATTAGAAGGATTGAATGGGATTACTTTTCAGACCTAGCACTAAAGCTATGATTTAATACTCTATTCCTTAAAAGATGATATTCATGACTTTTTGTAACCTAATAAAATTCATTTACCAGAAGGTAAACTTCAGTGATGAACTTCATTGAACTTAGTTAGGCTTATCTCTAGCAATAACTAATCACTCATGTACAAGTAGCAATAAATATAAATAGACAAATATGTATACATGTAAATATAGAATGTACAGAAAATATTCTTTTTTGGTTTTTTGTTTTTTTCCTGATACAATTGGGGTTAAGTGACTTGCCCAGGGTCACACAGTTAGGACGTGTTAAGTGTCTGAGGTCAAATTTGAACTCAGGTCCTCTTGACTTCAGGGCTGGTGCTCTATCCACTGTGCCACCTAGCTGCTCCAATACAGATAATATTCTATGTATAGTTCTGATTGAAGCCAACACGACACAAGGGATTACATTGCTTTCTGCAAAAGCATGAAAGGTTATCACAGAGGAATTATTAATGTACAGGCTCCAAACACAGCCTAGGACCTGGCATTTTGTTATCAGAAAATGATCCCTCCACCATTTCTTGTGAATTCAAGTATTTGCTCTTTTATCTTGCTCTACAATTCCTCATGTTTTTTAGGGTTAAAAAGGGAGTTTTTCTTGCTTTTGATCAAGTCAAGCTTTAGCATTTCTGGTTGGATAGTGCTCTCAATTGCTATTGTATATTCTTTCAACAAATCTTTTTCAATGTCTGCATCTATAGGATAACAATTAATTTTCACAAACAAATGAGCCAAAGATTGAAAGTTCATGTAGAAATGGTAACCTACTGATGCATTAATCAGATTTCTTGATGATTCTCCTGAATCATGTCCCTCTATGGACAATGAAAACCTATCAAAATGCTTTCTTCAACTAATAAACTCTCCCTTTCCCTGTGATTCTGAACCATCAGCTATCATCATTAAAATGCCATTTTTCATCCTCCCAAGTCTTTATAACTATTCTCCTTAATGGCCCTCCTCCCACCATTAAATCTACTCTGTGCTTTCAGTAATGCCAACTCAATAGGCTTTCATTTTAAACATTTTTCTTTCCTACTTCTATCTTCTGGCTCTCATCAAGACCTGTCTGCAATGTTCTTCTCTAAAATATAATGTTCTCTGGGAGCAAGTTTCTTGGGGAGCTTCTGGGGGCAGCCTTCATTTCATTTCAGAGTAATAATCACCTCAAATGCAGCCAGGAGTTAAAGTCCAAATCCTTTATTTTCTCTTTCAAGTATTATCTCCTTCCTTGGGCCTGGTTAGCTTTCTTAGAGGCCTATCTCTCTCTGGTTCCGAGAACTCTTGTCACTAGTCTTTTGCCTCTGCCAGCTTCAGCCCCTAGCTCCCTCTGAATGTCTCCAGCCAGCACAAAGGTGGAAAATGGAATGAATCTGTCTCCACCTCAGAGAGTGGGCTTGTCCTTTCTGACTTCTGAATCTCCCAGAGTCAATCCTGGTTGGGGCTCCTAGCTTATATATGCTCTCTTAAAGGTATGAATCTTGTGGAACTCTAATTAAAGTACCAAGTATATTAGTGAAGTAGAGGACTGTTAAGTACCCTGCTAAATTAGATAATTATTGTCTAACAATGACTTAGCACCTTGTAAGAATCCTAACACCTGTACCCTTCTGACATTACAGCTCAGTGGCCTCCCTTTCCAGAAAGGACTGCACTTTCACTTGTTGCTTCCACCCACAGTTTGAGAGAATTTGTTCCCCATGCCCCTTCTAGGTTCATCCTCTACCATAGTCACCCAGTAACCCCTCCGCTTCCTATGTTCACTCAATCCATACACAGTACCCTCTCAATATTCTGGTAGCTGTTGTCTACTGAGCTCCAAGCCACTCTCTTTATTTCTTCAGTGAATTCAGTTCCTGGCTCACAAACTTTCTCTCCTCCCTAACTCCTAAATTTGTACTAGGGGACTTCAGCATACATATTGAGATCATATTGAGACATATTCAATCGCCTACTCTCCCAGTTCCTCAACCTGCTCATTTCCCATGATTTATTCTTCCACTCCCACACACAGGTGATCATAGCCTTGATCTTGCCATCCCCCACAAATGCTCCACTTCATGTTCATTCTGAAATCTCCTTATCTGATCAAATATATTGTCATTCCATCTGTCCCCCTACCTTACTATCCCAAATGTTGTTTTTTGTCCATGCCGTCAGTTCCGATTCCTTGATGCCCTCAGTTCTCTTTCAAACCATGTTTGCTGCTAGCCATTAGCATTACTCTCCTCCTTTTCCTGTCCTGTCTCCTTGGTTAATCAGTTCAATTCAATATTCTCTCAAGTCTCTTACCTTCTTGCTATATCCCTGAATTTTCCCTTGCAAGTCCAAGTTATCTCTTAGGTAACTAAGGATAACTCCCACCAAGCCTTACCTTTGTTCTGATATACAAGCTGCTAAAGAAGTGAGAGAAAATCATGAAACCATGCTGACTGGGCTCACTACAAATTTATGTTACCTAATCTCAACTAAATTCCCACTGCTGCAAGACAATCCTTTTACATCTTTCTCTATCTCACTGTTCCACTCCCCTTAGCAGTGCTTTCAAACATTTTCATCCTTCCTTAAACCTTTCATGTTTTCCCTTTCCATTCCCTTTTCGGCTGAGAACTTTGCCTCACCAATCACTGAATGCCCAAAAAGAAGGAGTAGATATTACTCGTATCAGGGGTGTAACGTTTTTTATACAAAAAAAAAAGGAAAACTGGGAAATCTCTTTTGACCTTCCATGTTATCAACTCAATTCGAGCTCAAATATAGAAGTTTTGCAGCATCCCACTTTAAACAATCACTCTCTTGAAGCTTCTATTATCTATACAGATATCCTTTAATAAAGTTCAAGAAAAAAGTCACATTGAGTCATTTTCCAGCCTGGATTTGTATGAGGAGACAAAGAGAAAGGTTTGCAAAACATTGGCAGTAAGGTTTGGCCCAACAAACATTCCAACATTGAGAAAGATTGCACCAAGGTAAGAAGAGCTCCCAAATATAGTAAAGAATAGTCGACTTGTTTTAGATGCCACCTGGCAGTTAATATATGCAAGGTAGATGGAGGAGGGAATCTGTAGGACTATTCTAGAAAAAAGAGTGGCTATGGGCTGTAGTCTATGTACAGAGCAAGGAGTAAATTTATATATATATCTTTTTATTTACAAGTTATCTGCATGGGTAATTTTACAGCATTGACAATTGCCAAACCTTTTATTCCAATTTTTCC
Organism: Sarcophilus harrisii; assembly: GCF_902635505.1. NCBI lineage: Eukaryota > Metazoa > Chordata > Mammalia > Dasyuromorphia > Dasyuridae > Sarcophilus > Sarcophilus harrisii. Next base: position 150,245,629 of record NC_045427.1, read on the forward strand.
CCTCCTTCCCCCCATCCCCTCCCCGCTGATGGCAGGTTGACCAATACTTGTTAAGTATGTTAAAGTATAAATTAAATACAATATAAGCATACATGTCCTAACAGTTATTTTGCTGTACGAAAAGAATCAGAGTTTGAAATATTGTACAATTAGCCTGTGAAGGAAATCAAAAATAAAGGTGGACAAAAATAGAGGGATTAGGAATTCTATGTAATGGTTCATAGTCATCTCCCAAAGTTCTTTCCCTGGGCATAGCTGGTTCAGTTCATTACTGCTCCATTGGAAATGATTTGGTTGATCTCCTTGCTGAGGATGGCCAGGTCCATCAGAATTGATCATCATATAGTATTGTTGTTGAAGTATATAATGATCTCTTTGCCCTGCTCATTTCACTCAGCATCAGTTCGTGTAAGTCTCTCCAGGCCTTTCTGAAATCATCCTGTTGGTCATTTCTTACAGAACAATAATATTCCATAATATTCATAAACCACAATTTACTCTGCCATTCTCCAATTGATGGGCATCCACTCAGTTTCCAGTTTCTGGCCACTACAAAGAGACCTGCCACAAACATTCATGCACATACAGGTCCCTTTCCCTTCTTTAAGATTTCTTTGGGATATAAGCCCAGTAGTAACAAGCAGCTTTGTATTCTAAGAGCTACTGAGAATTAACAGAGTGAGATCTTAATTCCAGTCTCAAACTCAGTCAGAAGCCAGCAGTGGAAAAAACCAGGGAAGGAATCCAGAAACAAAGAATAGCCAGCAGTACTTTTGAATCTGCAATGCTTTCCAGCTGGCTACTGGAGATTGAGTTCAAAAGCAGTCTACTCCAGCAAAATGAATACAGAGAGGCTTGGAGAGACTTGCATGAATTGATGCTAAGTGAAATGAGCAGAACCAGGAGATCATTATACACTTCAACAACAGTACTATATGAGGATGTATTCTGATGGACGTGGCTCTCTTCAACAATGAGAGGATCCAAACCAGTTCCAATTGATCTGTATTGAACAGAACCAGCTACACCCAGAGAAAGAACACTGGGAAATGAGTATGGACCACAACTATAGCATGTCTACTCTTTCTGTTATTGTTTGCTTGCATTTTTGTTTTTTCTTCTCAGGTTATTTTTACCTTTTTTCTAAATCAACTGTATAAATATGTATACATATATGCATTTAACATATACTTTAATATATTTAACATATATGGCACTACGTGCCATCTGGGGGGGGGAGGGTAGAAGGAAGGAGGGGAAACATTGAAACAGAAGTTTTTGCAAGGATCAATGTTGAAAAATTACCCATGTGTATGTTTTGTATATAAAAAGCTATAATAAGAAAAAAGCAGTCTACTGGGTTTCCAACCAGGACCAAGCCAATAATAATATTGCACAGTTTCAGGTCATGAACTTGCAAAGCTCAAACTGTTGAATTTAGCCCTATGTTAGACCCCTTTTGATGTGCTGAAAGAGTGAAGATCTCTAGCCTCAATTTCTACTGAGATATCAAAAGAAGTCAATATTTAATACCTCAAGAAAGAAGCAGTGGGTACTGGCCCAGACATTCCCTCTAGAATTGCACAGAGCCCGACCCTAACATAAAGTCCCAAATCAAGAATTAAGACCAGAAGAATGAGCAAATAAAAAAAAATCTACCATAAAAAATGTGGTGATAAGGATGATCAAGAGACAAACTCCCAAAAAGAAATATTCCAAAACATCTGCCAATTAAGTTTCAAAGAATAAAAAACAGCTTTGGCATAAGTTCAAACAGAATTCCTAGAAGAAATGAGGCAAAGGGTTTTTTCCCCCTAAAGAGTTTTTAAAATATTTTTATAAATGAAATGAGAGTGCTAAAGAGGAAAAAATGGAAAAAAAAACTCTTGAAGAGAGAATTGTAAAGGGAATTAGAAACTTGGTACATGAGTTATAAAACATTACCCAAGCAACAAACTCCTTGAAAAATTAGAATAAATGAAAATAGTATACTTCATCAGGCTTCATCAGTTTTTTTTTCTGTTTGTGTTCAGCATTTTCTATCATGAATTTTTTGGAATTGTCTTGGATCATTGTAAGAAGAGCCAAGTCATTTATAATTGTAATTCTTACAAAATTGCTGTTACTGTGTACAATGTCTCCTGGTTCTGTTAAATTCCTGTTGCATCCATCAGTTCACATCTTTCCAGATTTTTGTAAAAATCCATCTGTACATCATTTCTTATAACACAATAATATTCTATTATATGCATATACCAAAGTTTGTTTAGTAATTCCCCAATTGAGACATTTCCTCAATTTTCAATTTTTTGCCAGCACAAAAAGAGCCACTATAAATATTTTTATGCATGTAGGTCTTTTCCCTTTTTTAAAATTATCTCTTTGGGATATAGCCCTAGTTGTGATATTGCTGGATGCCATTCAAGCATAGTTCCAAATTACTTTCCAGAATGGTTAGATTAGTTTACAACTCCATCTACAATGTATTAGTGTCCCAATTTTCCTACATCTTCTCCAGTGTTTATCATTTTCCTTTTCTGCATGGGATTTATGAGAGGTGGTATATCAAAGTTGTTTTAATTTGCATTTCTCTAAATAATGGTGATTTAGAGCATTTTTCACATCTCTATACATAATTCTGATTTCTTCATCTGAAAACTGTTCATATCCTTTGGCCATTGGCAATTTGGCAATTGGGGAATAATTATATTCTTATATATTTGATTCAGTTCTCCATATATTGGAGAAATGAGGCCCTTATCAGAGACACTTGCTATAAAAATTGGGAAATAAGCATTTTTAAATACCTACTATGTTCTAGACTATATACCTTTATTATTTGATCCTTACAACAACCCTGTAAAGTAGGTGTTATCATAATCCTCACTTTACAGTTGAAAAAAACTGAGTCAAACAAAATTAAGTGATTTGCATAGTTTTTTAATCCAGTCTCAGACTGGCTATGAACTCAATTGTTCTTAATTACAGGCATAGCACTTTAGCCACTGCTATATTTAGCTGCTTCTTCAAGTGACAAAGTCAAAAGACTGAAACATAGAAGAATATAACGCAGCCAAAACAATGGACCTAAAAAACAGATCAAGGAGAGAGAATTCAAGAATCATTAGATTAATTGAAAATTATTAGCAAGAAATATTCTAGACATCACAAAACTGTCCAGATCCCATAGAATCAGAAGTCAACATTGAAATAGAATCACCTTAAAAGAAATGCTCATATGAAAACTCCCAGTAACATTATAGCCAAAATCCATACTTCTAAGTCAAATGAAAAATACTTCCAGCAGTCAGAAAAAATTCAAATATTGAAGAACCACAGTTAGGATCACGCATGATATAACAGCCATGACTATAACAGAGCAGAGAATTTGCCAGACGTCAAAGAAAGTAGATCTTCAGCCAAGAATAACTTAACCAACAAAAATAAGTATAATCCTACAAGGGAAGAAATAGACCTTTAATAAAACAGGACTTTGGAATATTCCTGATGAAAAAATGAGAGCCATATAGAAACTTTGAAGTTCAAATATAGGAAATGAGATACATAAAAAGGGAACACAATTATAATGAACTAAACAAAGAAAAATCAATTACATTTCAATATTTGGTAGTGATACATCTCTGAACTCTATAATCATTGGGTGTTATAAAAGTATATATATATATATATATCATATATATATATATATGAGAGAAAGTTGGGTAGGAAAATACATTTCACTCAACAGGGAAATAAAAAGGCAAGAGGAAAATGGAGAAGAGGTAATTTGAAGGAAGGTAGATTAAGGAAGGATTAGTTCTAAGCAAAACTAAAAATGTACAAAAATATAGCTCTTTTTGAAGTGGCAATAAATGGAAATCCAAGGGGATATCCATAAAGTTTTGGTATATAAATGTGATGAAATGCTATTGTTCTGAAACAAGGAAGGGATGGCTTCAGAGGAACCTGTTTGGACTTATATGAATTAAGATGATTTATGTGCAGAATGAGGTGAACAGAACTATGTAGAGGGCAGGAACTCTGAAAAGGTGTACTTAAATCTAGATCAGCGCGGTGCTTATAGTTAAGTACCTACCCAATGTGAGATAATGGTTCTCTGGTGATGTAATGTTTGCTCGTGCTCAGTGTGGTGTAGTGATGTAATCGTACTGAAGTATTGAAGGGCTGGGACAACTGAGAACACTCTCTCAGCCACAGACACATGAAAAGACCCCAGACTCGGACTCTTTGACCAGCCACGTGGTAGCTCTCCCACCTCCTTCATTACTCCACTAAGACCAAGGACTTGGACTGATCCCAAGGTCCTCCAGAGAGCTATTCCAGACATTACAGAATCAGGAGAACAATTTATGTAATGACAATAATATGATGAAGATAGTATTGAAAGAATTAGGAATGTTGATTAGGAAATTTAAAAGTGGAAGACAATAATTAAAAAAAAAAAGCTGAAAAGCAGGTGAAAGTGGAGGACTCCCTCAGGGATTGGGTCATGATGGCAAAGCTCTAGAGTCAGGAATGGAGCCCAAGAAGAATGAAGACATGGCTTAACTGGATACTTTCCTTAAAATGAAAGTTCCAATGATCCCAGATCCCTACTTTTTCTAAATAGTTCCCCTGATCTGGGGGCTGAGTGTATGGCTCCATCCTCTATAGCAGAGGGAGTTAAGTGGCTTCTTTACATTTCTCAACACTTTTAATATCTGTAGAAGAGAAGGGAGGATGTTTCAGTTGTTTTACACTCATGTCTGACCCCCATTTGGGATTTTTCTGGTAAAAATACTGGTTTGGGGTGTCATTTCCTTCTCCTTCTCCAGCTCATTTTACAAAGAAGGAAACTAAGGCTAACAAGATTAAGTAACTTGCTGAGAGTCAGCCAGTAAGTGTCTGAGGCCAGCTTTGAACTCAGAAATATGAGTTTTCCTGACTCCAGACCTGGCATTCCCTCCACTGTTGTTGCCTAGTTGTATCATGAATAATCCACTCTGCATTACCATCACCACCCCCCACTAGGTCCATTCTGTGCTCAGCCCTCTTAGACTAAATCTCTCCAACCTTGACCTTTTTTTTAATGGGCCCAATACAAAGTTCTCATTGATTCACAGCATTTGCAGTCAACTTTGAGACTAAAAGAGGTAATCTAAATCCTCCAAATGAAGTTCCACTGGCCTTGCTTACTCCATCTATAGTGAGATACCCTTTGCAATCTCATCTGCTGATCTGGGGATTGTCAGACCTCTGCAATTACGATTTCAAAAGTAAATTAATTCATACTTCTTGGTACAAATTGCTAAATTTAATATCAAGCTAACTCAATTTTAAAATAGATATAGTATCAGCAGTCTTTGATTTAGCTGATCTTAATCTGGAAAATGTAAAATGGGTACCAGCTCTGAACTGCCATTATAAGAATGGAGTGAAGGAAGATAAGGAAGGAAAAAAAAAGATAAACATGAATACCTTTGCACCACAAAAACACTCTTCTTTATTTAGGTTTTCTTGGGCAAACAGGAAACTTGAAATTCATCATGTTTGTCATCCAACAGACCTTGTAGTTTGAAGAATCTCATGGTAAATATTTAAGGCATTCACAATAAGTTTGAGAACATTAATCACTTTTAGAAATATTAGCAATATTATTTTTTAAATCAATGAAGAAAACATGGTAGATGAAAGGATTAAACCTATAAAATAATTATGTTTGCATATATACATATGTGTATGTATATATACTGTTCCCAAATACATTTTTATATTATTTTGCATTTCTGGACAATCTTCTTACAATTTGTCATAGTTAACACATATAAGAGAAAAGCACAGTATTTAAGAGATATAGTGACAGGCTTATAGGCTTTGCATTGTTTCATATAAATCTTCCCAGCTGTATCTGAAACTATTCCCCTTCATCATATCTTACAACTTAATAGTATTCTATCACATTCATATGCCATAATTTGTTTAACATTTCCCCAACTGATGTGCACCCACTCAGGATCCAATTTATTGCATCACAAGTAATTCACATTTAAACTTCTGAACAAAATTATTTTATTTCATGGCGATATCATTTCTTTTGTTCCACCTCCTGCCACCATAAGAATCCCTGTTTTTCTAGCAAAATAAAAAAAATTGTACTCATTCCTTAAAACATACAAAAAAGGCAAATGGATTTTTTAAACTTCTTTTTGAGTTATAGAATCATAGGTCACTAGAACTCAAAAAGATTTTAGAGATAATCAATCCAATCCTTCCTTTTATAGAGGAAAGTGAATTATTTGTCCAAAGTCATATAGCCAAAGCCTTCAAAATTACTAGTTCAATGTTTTTCCCATAATACCATATTTAAGGCATAAAAGAACAGAGAGGAAATCTAACAAGTTCCAAGATTTTTCCTACATCTTTGATTTCTTTGTCTCTCCCAGATACCTTTACCTTATGTATGGGTCCTTTAGTGTTCTCACATTTATATTACTGCTGGCAGAAATGTATACACTTATATATATATAATTATGCATATTTGTATTAAATGTATATATCTATACATATGTGTGTTTGCATTATATGTATGTGCACATTTGTGTACATATATATATATATATATATATATATATATAATTTGGTCTAATTTGGATGTTTTCCATATCTTTATGCTCTTTATTGCCATTTTTATTCTACCACAAGTATCTCAAGAAGAATGAGGATGATATCCAAGTTTGATGGTTCCACTATCATTAATATAGAAAAGAGTTTGATTAAAAGGCATTTTCAAGTTTTCTCATTTTCAAAAGGACTTTTTTGTACAAAAATATTTGCAGTAGCTCTTTTTGTGATGGCTAAGAATTGGAAATCAAAGGGATGCTCATCAAATGAGGAATGGCTAAACAAGCTATGATATATGATTTTTATGAAATATTATAGTATAAGAAATGGCTAACAGGATGATTTCAGAAAAAACTAGAAAGATGTACATGAACTGATGTAGTTTCGTGAACAGAACAAGACCATTTTACACAGTAACAGCATTATTGTTCAATGAAGAATTGTAAACAACTTAGCTATTCTCAGCAATACAGTGATCTAAGACAACCCCATAGGAATAATGATGAAGCATACTATTTGTCTTCAGAAAGAGAACTGATATAGTTTGAATACAGACTGAAGCATGCTGTTTTTCATTTTCTTTCTTTTTCTTCTATTCTAATCTTCTTATGAAAGATGAATAATATGGAAATGTTTTCTATGATTACACATTTGTAATCTATATTTGCTTACTGTCTTGGGAAAAGGGGGAGAAGAAAGATAGGATTTGGAACTCAGAACTTAAAAAAAAACAAATGTTAAAAATTGTTTTAACATATAATTGGGGGAAAATAATTTTTTTAAATCTTTTCCATTATTCTTCTATTAGTAGTGTTCTTTCCATTTTCACCCCATGAAAACCTTTTGAACAACTTTGTTTAGTTGGATAGCTTAACAAAATTTCTTTATACTAGTGTTATCTTTCACTCTTCTGCTTTAAAAGATGGAATCAATTTGCATTTGTTTAACTTCTGATTGAAATTATTACAATCATTGGCAATGTAATTTCTGTTGTCAATTCCCAATTTTAATTTTCAAGTGATTGTTTAAATAATTTGAAATTTAAATCTTTGTAATTGTATAGCATATTGTAAGAGACTAACCAGGATAACAGAATAAAAAGAAGCATACAACTCTTCTCTCTCCCACAATTATTGCAACAAAATGTAAGGCTTCCAGACCAAATAGTGATCAGGAAATCTAAGAAGAAAACATAGTGGAGCATTTTTCCATACCAAGATCACAAATTTGACCCATAGCAAACTAGATGAGCAACTTATGGGCCCCAAGAAGTTTGAAGATTCAGCCTTCGGCCCAGGCCATCAAATAGTAATCAATCTACCAGAGAGTGATCAAGGACCCAACACTGAGGGCTCTGAAGAAGCCTGGTCCAACAGCCTGGAGTTGCCTAAAGTCAATCAATCACAAACTCATTCCCAAACCTGAAAGCAAGGTATGCCAATGGGACCTTCAAAATGGATTGGGGATTTGGTCCATGCCCAGAACACAGATGGAGCCTCAGCTCAGTTATTTGTCAGCTAACTGACAGGGGCTGGGGCCAAATACTGCCCACTGGAATGCTACTCATGGGCAATTCTGTAGCTATTAGATACAGAGTGGGGTCTGGAGCCTGGAAAGCTCAGAAGGGGAGCTATCAGATCATATATGCAGATCTGACTGCACAGAGCCCAATGCAACACTATATCAGCCTGGCTCAAAGTGCTCCTTATAATACTTGAAGAACATAATTACAGATACCTGAAAAACATAGTAGCAGTACCGCAGATGAGACAAACCAAACTCAATACAAGGTGATTACAGTCCCACAAGAAGTATATGTAGTTTGATCCTGTCATAAATTCCCAATTCAAGAAATTAGGATGGAAGAATGAGTAGTAATCACAGATAAAGAGCTATTAAAATAACCAGAGATGTCCAAGACACCCAGTCACAAAGATAGTAATTCTAAAACACCTACAAGCAAAATCTCACAAAATTGTTTACCCTACCTTTTTTTCCTCATTCTTTCTCCTCTATAGCTTCTTCTTTCTCCTCCTTCTTGTTTTTGCTTAACTAAAAACCAACTAATTCTGACCTGAATATAGCAAATTCATGTTCTATCTATACTCAGGTAATTCTGGGATAATTCTATCATCAAAAAAAGTGTTTTCAAGTCATTTAGAATGTGATCAATTTTGAATTTTGTGGTATTTGATATTTACTATGTCTAGCACTTTCCAATTCTTTTTTTTAAGAAAAATTTTGTGACATAGGAATATGAGGCTTCAGTATAATTCAAAAGTCTTTGTTCTCTCTCAGTTCTTTCTCCTGACTCATACTTTCTCATATATTTCTCCACATCCTCATCTTTTCCCACTTTTATATTGAATTAGTCAAGTATCAGATTGTGTGTAGATTGAATTTGAAGTCTTATCAACTTCTTCATAGAATTTCTCTAACACTGATGTTACTTATCATTATACTTATCATTAAGGCTTCGATGTGTGATAACTAAATGTCTTATGAAATAAGTGTCCAGTAGCCTCTTTTGTTTACATCCCCATGAAGTATTTATAAGCAATCTTTCCACTTAGCCTCAACTTCCTTCTTTTCCGTTTTGTTTTGTTTTGTTTTGTTCATAGTAAGAATGTCAAGTTTTATTTACTTCAGCAAATCTATTAGTACAAGGATCTCATTTAGACTACTAATAATCAAATGGAAGTTTATTAATGGTCTAAAACCCTAACATCCTCTGTCCCCTTTCCAACATTCTGCCACCATCACTAAAAAAATGGAAGTGATTTGCAGGGAACTGTGGGTCATTTTAAATCTTTCTTTGTTTTATATATATATATATATATATTTTATACTTTGCTATAAGAAAAAGTGTTGTTTACAGGTCGTCTTTCTGTTGATGTGTTCCTTCATAATTTTATATGTTGTTCCTAAGAAAATAGAAATGGAATCCATTATCCAAAGGGTTTCCAGCATTGTAGAATCTGAAAAAAAAACTTGTATTCCATTAGCATAACTTTTGAGGTCACAAGGTTTACTTCTATGAAATGATGAGGCACAAGAGTAGAATTTTTTTTTAACTTTTTTTTTTTTAATTTAATAGCCTTTAATTTACAGGATATATACATGGGTAACTTTACAGCATTAACAATTGCCAAACCTCTTGTTCCAATTTTTCACCTCTTACCCCCCCCACCCCCTCCCCTAAATGGCAGGATGACCAGTAGATGTTAAATATATTAAAATATAACTTAGATACACAATAAGTATACATGACCAAAACATTATTTTGCTGTACAAAAAGAATCAGACTCTGAATTATTGTACAATTAGTTTGTGGAGGAAATCAAAGATGCAGGTGTGCATAAATATAGGGACTGGGAATTCAATGTAATGGTTTTTAGTCATCTCCCAGAGTTCTTTTTCTGGGTATAGAGAGTTCAGTTCATTACTGCTCCATTAGAAATGATTTGGTTGATCTCGTTGCTGAGGATGGCCTGATCCATCAGAACTGGTCATCATCTAGTATTGTTGTTGAAGTATATAATGATCTCCTGGTCCTGCTCATTTCACTCAGCATCAGTTCGTGTAAGTCTCTCCAGGCCTTGCTGAAATCATCCTGTTGGTCATTTCTTACAGAACAGTAATATTCCATAATTTTCATATACCACAATTTATTCAGCCATTCTCCAACTGATGGACATCCATTCAGTTTCCAGTTTCTAGCCACTACAAAAAGGGCTGCCACAAACATTCGTGCACATACAGGTCCCTTTCCCTTCTTTATAATCTCTTTGGGATATAATCCCAGTAGTAACACTGCTGGATCAAAGGGTATGCACAGTTTGATAACTTTTTGAGCATAGTTCCAAACTACAAGAGTAGAATTTTATAGAGAATGCTTATACTATTGAAATTTTTCCTCAAAAAAAAAAAGGAGCTATCAAGCTCCTTTTATAAGACAAATGGTCTTAAAACCTAAACTAGTGTTGTTGTTTATTTGTGTTTTTTCCTTTCTCATGTTTTTTCCCTTTTGATCTGATTTTTCTTGCATATATGGAAATATGTTTAGAAGAAGAATTGTACTTGTTTAACTATATCAGATCACTTGTTGTCTTGGCAAGGGAGAAAAGGGGAAAGAGGGGGAAAAATTTTGGAACACAAGGTTTTGCAAAGGTGAATGTTGAAAACCATCTTTGCATGTATTTGGAAAAACATAATATTATAAAAAAATTATTTTAAACCCTAAACCAGAGAAAGATAAAACAAAAATGGAGAACTATATATTGCCACTAATAAATATCAATTCAAAAATTAAATAAAATTCTGAAAAGATTATAATAATTTATTTTTTAAAATTCACCATAATTATTCTGGACTCATCCTAAAGATGCATGATTAGTTCATCTCCAGGAAATAAATTAATATAACTAAAATGTAAAAAAATCTAATTCCACATTATTACATAAATAAAAAAAACTCTTTGACAAAACACAACACTCACATGGGCTTCTTTAAAAAACCTCTGCAAATAAAGCATACACGGATCTTTCTAAAAAACATTATAAAAAGTATATAAAATCAAAAACTAGTATACTAAATATACTAATATAGAAATACTAAAAGTTTTTCCCATAAATGCAAGAGCAAAACAAGGATTCTTTGCTTATATTTGAAATAGTCTTAAGAATACTAGCAATTACAGTAAGACAAAGAAATTACACGTATAAAAATAGGCAAAGAGGAGATAAAACTATTTCTACAAGCTACATTATGGTTTACTTAGAAAAGTCTTGATAATCTGCAAAGAGATTAATTTAATAAATAACTTAAGGAAAATAGTAGGACACAAAGTAAATCCAAAAAAAAAAAAATCAGCAGCATTTTTATACAACAAAAACAAAATCTGAATGATAACAGAAAGAGAAGTCCCATTCAAAATTACTACAAAAATGGAACTTTCTGTGTCATGTAATCAACAAGTTGGAAGACAAGACACTTTTTTTTTCAGTTATTATGACAATTTTTCCAAATAAGAATTATAGAGGATTCTGGAAGAATGGTAGAGTAGGTTGGTAAGTTTCAAGCTCTCCTGATTTTTCCTACAAATAGAACAAATTTTCACCTCAAAGCAAACATAGACTGGTGAAAAATCAAGAAGACTTAGGACAGAACAGAGCCTGAGAAGATCTGAAGAAAGAACCCAGAGCTGGGATTAACATGTCTGAAGTGCAAACATCTCCAGGCTAGCTCCTTAGGCTATCAGACTGTCGCTGGAGCCTCAGCAGGAACCACAGAAACTTTCTTCTCCCAGACTGTTTGTTGAGTTGGGAGAGGGGACTGAATCTTGGAAGACAGAGTAAACCTCAGTCAATTGGGGAACACCAGGCCCAGCTGTACAAGTGAGAAGAGGCCCTGGCCAAGAAGGAACCAGTACCTAGTAAGCGCAAAAATGGAGTGGCAGGGGCACTGCTGGCTGTGGGCACTTGCAGGAAATGGAACTCTTGGTTTAGGGTGCCAGGTCAGAGGAGAGATTTGAAGTGAAGCTAGAGGCAACATTCTGCCCACCCCAGATTTAGGGAGGTTTACACTAATATCTCTTATTTTTTTAAATGAACTGGCAAAGAAGAACCCCATTATTGAAACATATTATGGGAACAAAGAAAACCAGAGTTCATGTTTAGAGGATGACATTTTAGTAAAAATAAACAAACAAATAAAATCCCTCTACCTCAAAGAGTAATGTGAAAGAACTTCCTGACCAGAGAGGATTTATAGAAGAATTCAAAAATCAAATGAGAGATATTGAGGAAAAACTAAAGAAAAAAATTAAAACCATCCAAGAAAAACAAGAAAATTATGAAAAAAGTTAACCAATTAGAAAAAGGAGGTACAGAGTCTCAAAGATGAAAATAACTCTTTGAAAATTAGAATCAAGCAAGGTGAAACCAGTGAGAGACCAAGAAATAATGAAACAGATTATAAAAAATTAGAAAATAAGAAAATGTGAAATATAAGAAAAATAACAGATCTGGAGAACAGATCCAGAAGAGAAAATATAAAAATAATTGTACTGCCATAAAGTTGTGACCAAAAAAAGAACCTTGACATAATAATGTAGGAAATAATTCTAGAAAATTGTCCTGTGATGATAGAACATGAGGAGAAAGTAGAAATAGAAAAAATCCACCAATCATCAAGTCAAAGAGATCCTTTGTGGAAACAAATAGGAATGTTATTGCCAAATTGCTAAACACCCCCAGATCAAAGAGAAAATTTTGCAAGAAACAAGAAAAAAGCAATTCAAATACGCTGCAGCTACAATTAGAATTGTATAAGACTTAGCAGCAGCTATAATAAAAGACCACAGGCATACAGACAAACAAAAGAATTAAGCCTATGGCCAAAAATATCATATCCAGCAAAATTATCTATAATTTTGAATCTTTCAATTGACTAAACCTAAACTTAACAGAAAATTTAACATAGAAGAGCCAATATCAAAGATCAATTTTAAGGAACTCAATAATGACAAACTGTCATTAAACATGGGCAAATTTTACACACACACACACACACACACACACACATATTCTTAAATTAGTATTTGTTGTTATATATTTTGAATTCTTCCTGATGTTCTGCTGGACACATGACAATGTTCTCTTTTGTTTTGTTTCATTTTGCTTTGTATTGTTTTTGTTTTTGTTTTTTCTTATTCTGTTCCTTCAAATAAAATAAATTTGGAAAGAAAATTTAAAAAAAAGAATTATAAACAACAGATTTCACCTCTCTCTATGGTCTAAGACACCAAAACCTTAATGAAATAACAACCTGAGAAACTAACTGCAGAAAAGGTCAATCCCTAACATGATCACTCAACACCTCTCCTTCACCAACCATCACATTCTGGTCCCTGCTGCACAGGAACCTAACTCTGCTCTGCTCCTCTATGCCATGAACAACCAAAAGACAAAAATTTGCCATGGCTAGCACTGTAGTATATCTGGGCTCTGTGCTTCAACAATATTATCCATATCACTAAAGAACAGAGTTGGAATTGGGTCAGGATGACAGATGAAATCAATTCTATCCCCACCCCATCCCCCCATACCTTTAGAAGTTTCTTTGGGCAGACATGAGGTTAGTGAAATGAGAATTCCCAAGCATGGGAGGAGTCTGAAACAGCTTTAGGCCCTAGCCCCCAGGAAAATAATCAAAGGAAAAAGAATCAGAAAAGTGAAAAAAAGAAATATGAAAAATGAAAAAGATTGAAATGACCAAAAATCTTAAGAAGAAAGAAAATTCAGAGAAGATAGCCTCCAAATCATTTTTAAAGACCAGATATCTATTAATATATTTATAAGACAAAAGAAATTGAATCAATGCCTGATCAGAGGATTTTATGAATTGTCAAGAGAATACAATACCGTAGCAAGATATTTCTGAATGATTTAAAAGAGAAATGAGAATTATGAAAGCAGAATCTATTGCCTGCACCACAGAAATTATTTGACAATAGAAAAATTTAATCCACATGCCGATAAAACAAAATAAAGAACAATGAATTGGGAATACAAATATATAGAAATGAAGTACAGTCTGGAAGAAGATAAAAAAAAAAGGTATTGCTATTAAAAGAAAACATAGTCTTTATACAAGCAAAACATATTGATCTTGAAAATGGGATGTGTAGAGATAACTTCAGCAGAGTATATCTCCCAGAAGGACACACTACAAGTCAAAAGACCTGAACACCATAATGCAATAATTTTTTGTTTTGGCAATTGAGGTTAAGTGACTTGCCTAATTTATATCCCAAAGAGATCTTAAAGGAGAGAAGTGACCCCCATGTGCAAAAATGTTTGTGGCGGCCCTCTTTGTAGTGGCAAGAAACTGTAAACTGAGAGGATGCCCATCAATCAGAGAATGGCTGAATAAGTTATGGTATATTGATGTTGTGGAATATTATTGTTCTACAAGAAATGACCAGCAGGATGATTTCAGAGAGACCTGGAGAGACTTAACATGAACTGATGCTAAGTGAAATGAGTAGAACCAGGAGATCCTTGTACATGGCAACAACAGGATTATATGATGATCAATTCTGAAGGATGTGGCTCTTTCCAACAATGAGATGATTGAGGCCACTTCCAATGATCTTGTGATGAAGAAAGCTATCTACACCCAGAGAGAGGACTGTGGGAGCTGAGGGTGGACCACAACATGAAATTCTCACTCTTTTTGTCGTTGTTTGCTTGCATTTTATTTTCTTTCTCATTTTTTTAACTTTTAGATTTGATTCTTCTTGTGCAGCAAGGTAATGTTATAAATATGTATACATATATTAGATTCAACATATATTTCACTATGTTTAATATATATTGGATTGCTTGCCTTTTGGGGGAGATGATAAGGGTAAGGGAAAGGAAAATTGGAATACAAGGTTTTGCAAGGGTTAATGTTGAAAAACTGACCACGCGTGTTTTGAAAATTTAAAAACTTTAATAAAAAAATGAAGAGGGAAAAAAAAGAACGAATAAAAAAGCAAGGGAAAAAAAAGAAATGAACAAATAAAAAAGCCCCCCCAGAAAGTGACTTGCCCAAGGTCACACAACTAGTAAGTACTAAATGCTGAGGTCAGATTTGAACTCAGGTTCTCCTGACTCTAGAGTTAGTGCTTTATGTATTGTGCCATCTAGTTGCCCCAGTGCAATAATTTTTTTTAAAACCACCCAAAACTTTTGAACACAGAAATCAAAGGGCCAACTGAAAGAATCCATAGGTCACCTGAAACATAAAACAAAAACACCTATGCTGCAAACTCCAAAAAACAGTGGTTAAATTTAATAATTCCACTAACGAACAACAAATTCTTCAAGTGACCTTTAAGTAAAAGATCTTTGAATAAAATTAAAGAATATTCAAATAACATCACCCACCCAAAACACAGGAAGGAATGAACTGATATGTTCCAAAGACTAAAGGAGCACAAGATGTAACCTAAGGTGACAAATACTGCAAATCTGAGCCTAATGAAAAAAAAGGTGGATTCAATTTAAAAAGAGAGATTTGAAACATCCCTACAATGAAAACCAGACCTAAACAAATTACTTGCTTGCAAGCACCCAAACAACAGAAATAAAATAAAGGAAGGTAAACAATTATATTAACAAAGGAAGACAGAAGGAATTTAAAAAGTTATACCCTGCCTGCCCCCTCAAAAAAAAAAAATCCAAAGAAACTAAAAAGAGAAAGATGCTTGTGCAATTAACAATGTAACAAAGACCACTAAAAGTTATCTTTCCAAAAGTACATAAGGAAATAAGGGTGAAAGTGGAATTCCTATAGAAGTCATGGCAAAGTAACAGGCCTGAAAGACAAAGAGCTAATCTCTTCCACAGTACTCCACAGGGGAAGAAGCATTTATTATGGAACTGAAATGCATAGTGGGAGAGTTTATAAAAGGGGAGAGGGAAGGAAGAAGACAGATTTAATCAGGTTAATGGTTAACAATGAAGGGGGAGGAGCAGAGCCAAGACTGAATATAGGAAGCAGCGATGTCAGTGGTCAACCGTGGAGATAGTAATAGCAAAGTGATAGCAGTAGCTTCAGGAATTCTCTGTACAGAAACAGTAAGGGAGGCAGAGAGCTGGTGAGAAAGAAATTACAGGAACCTTTCTGGTCACTGGGTGCAGAGCTTGGTGCTGTTTGGCAACTTCATTGCCCATATGCAGTTCTAAGTCACCATTCCAGAATAGAATAATCCTTATCATTCCTCACAAGGAAGCAAGGACTGTGGTCACAGTTCTAAGACCAAGTTCTAAGACCAAGAGGACTAGTACCAGGGGTAACAAGAGCATCAGTTCTTGTGGCTAGGAGGAAGCATGGGCCTTTTCTTGTAAAAACCAGAGGGCAGACCAGGAAAGCAGTGACCATATCTTTCTCTGGATCAAGATATTTTGTAAATATCAAAAAATTTCAGATTTCCAATACTAGCTCTGAAAATAGCCGAATGAGAAGCATAACACAGTGCTTCCTCACCCCCAAGTAAGCAGAACCGAACTTTAACATGAAGTTCAAAATCAAGAAATAGATTTGGGGAAATGAGCAAACAATAATAACTAAAAAGCTGAGTATAAGAAGCTACTGTGATGATGATGATGAACAACAACACACAAATTCACAAGAAGATAATAATATGAAAAGATCTATAAGCAAAGCCTTAAAGTAAAAACTACAAATTGGGCATAAATCCAATAACAATTTCTGAAAGAACTAAAGAGATAATAGAAATAGAAGAGGAATTGTGAGAAGAAAGTAATGCAAAAAAATATGAAAAAGTTAATTAACTGCTTTATAAAACAGGCACAAAAATACTAAAGAAAATAACAACTCAAAACCATAATTGGCAAAATGGTAAAGGAAACTCAAAAACTCACAAAATGAAATAGCTCATTAAAAAATGAGAATTGGTAAATGGAAACTAATGATTCCATGAAACGTCAAGAAACTATATAATAAGTCAAAAGAATAAAAAATAAAATAAAACAAAATGTGAAAAATCTCATAGGAAAAACCAACTGACCTAGAAAATAGATTAAGGAGAGATAATTTTTAAATTATTAGACTACCAGAAAGTCATAATTTTTAAAAAGTGTCTAGACACCATATTTCAAAATATCAAGAAAAATTACCGATATTCTAGAATCAGTATGTAATACAGAAATGGAAAGATCCACTAATCACCTCCTGAAATAGATCCCAAAATGAAAACTCCCAGGAATATTATAGCCAAATGTCAGAGCTCCCAAGTCAAGGAGAAAATATCACAAAAAGCCAGAAGGAAACAATTCAAATATCATGAAACTATAGCCAGAATAACAGAAGATTTAGCAGGTTCTACATGAAAAGATCAGAAAGGTCAAAATATGATATTCCTGAGGGCAAAGGAGCTAGGGTTACAACCAATTATCACCTAACCAAAAAAACTGAATATAATCCTTCAGGGAGAAAAATGGATATTCAATGAATTAAAGAACTTCAAAGTATTCCTGATTTTAAAAAAAAAAAACAAAGCTGAATAGAAAATCTGACATTCAAACACAAGATATAAGTATAAAAAAGTAAACATGAAAAAAAAATCATAAGAGACTTAATAAGGTTAAATTGTTTATATTCCTGTATGGAAAAATGGCACATTTAACTTCTAAGAATTTTCTTACTAATAAGGTAGTTAGGAGTCTGCGTAGATAGAGAGCACAGGTGTGAGATGACTATATTGAGATGATGTTTTTAAATAAAGGAGTAATAAAGAAGAATGCACTGGGATAAGGGGGAAGGAATAGAAAATGAGGAAAATCGTTCAATATTAAAAGAGTCATTCAAGGAAGAACTTTATATAATGGAGGAGAAAATATGGAGGTAGAGACTGACAGACAAAACTTGAACCTCATTTTTATGAGAATGTGTTAAAAGAGGGAAAGTATATATATACATAGTCAGTTGGGTATAGAAATCGATCTTACCAAAAAGGAAAATGTGAGCAGATAAGCGAAAGGTGACAAAAGGAAGGCAGATTAAGGGAAGTGGTAAGCAAAATAAACTTTTAAGGAAGAACAGAGTAAAAAGAGAAAGGAAAAAAAAAAGATAGAAGAGGATAAAATGAAGGGAAACACAAGTATAACTGTGAACATGAATTGGATGAGCTCACCCAAAAAATGGATAGCAGAATAAATTTTTTTAAAAACCTAGAAAACAATGTATTGTTTACAAGAAACATGTGAAATAAAAAGACAGAAAGTTAATAAATATAAGGAACCAGAACGGAATCTATTATTTTTCATCTGAAATTTAAAAAAAGGCAGGAATAACAAGCATGATTTCAGACAAAAAAAATAGAACTAATTAAAAGAGATAATCAAGGAAATTATACTTTGCTAAAAGGGAACAGAGGCAATAAAGTAATAGTAATAGTAAACATATGCCCCAAATGGGAGACCATTCAAATTTGTACAAGGGAAAAGAGACAGCAAAACTATATTAATGGGAGACCTCAATTTTCTCCTCTCAGAATTAGGTAAACCTAAAGCAGAAATAAGAAACAATTTAAGGACATTAATAGAATTTTTAAAATGTTAAATATGATTGATCTCCTGAGAAAACTGAATAAGAATTAAAAAGAAGTATGCCATGTTTTCAACTCTACCTGGCAACGTCACAAAAACTGACCATGTATTAGGGCATATAAACCTCACAAACGAATGTAGAAAAGCAGAAATATTAAACAGACCTTCTTCAGACCATAAGGCAATACAAATTAAAGAGTCTTGGACACAAAAACTAAAAATGAATTGAAAACAAAATAATCTAACCCTAAAGAATGAGTGAGTCAAAGAACAAATCACAGAAACAATAATTTTATTAAAGATGGCAACAATGATACAACATAACAAAATTTGTGAAATGCAGCTAAAGTAAACTTAGGGGAAAGTTGATATCTCTAAACATTTATATCAATTTTTTAAAAAAGAAAAAGAGTAGACCAATGAAGGCATGAAACTTAAAAACAATCTAGAAAAAAGAACAAATTAAAAATCCCCAAGTAAATAGCAAAATAGAAATTCCAAAAACTAAAGATGATTTTTTAAAAGGAAGAAAACCAAATTTGTCAATATCAATATCAAAATATCAGAAAAGAAAGGGGGAGCCACAACTCCATTGAAGATGAAATTAAGGTAATTATTAAGAATTGTTTTGCTAATTATGTCAATAAAACCATTAATCTAAGAGAAATGGAGGAAAATTTACAAAAATATAAGTTGTCCAGAAGAGAAAATAGAATACTTAATTAGAAAGAAATATTAAACAAGTCATAAATAAGCTAGAAATAATTCTCCAAGACACATGAATTCATATATGAATTCAACCAAACATTTAAAGAACAATTCATTCCTATAATATATAGGCTATTTGAAAAATAAGTAAAGAAAGAATTCTACCAAATTGCTTCTATGACACAAATATGGTTTTGATATCTAAACCAGGGAGAGCAAAACCAGAGAAAGAAAACCATAGACCAATTTCCCTAATGGGTATTTATGCAAAAATATTTTAAATAAAATATTAACAAGGAGATTACAAAGGTCATACACTATGAGCATATGGGACTTCTATCAGGATTGCAGGGCTGATACTAGAAAAACTATAAGCAAAATTGACCTTATTGATAAAACACAATCATATAAATATATCAATGGATTCAGGATAAAGCTTTAGCAAAGCACATCATCCATTCCTATTAAAAACAATTATAACTACTCTAGAAAGCATATGATTAAACAGAACTGTTCTTAAAATGATAAATAGGTATCTATCTGAAATCAAGATCAAGCATTATCTTTAATGAAGACAAACTGGAAGCCTTCCCAATAAGATAAAGAGTGAAGTAAGGATGTTCATTATTATCCTTATTATTTAATATTTTAGCTGACATGCTAAAGAAGAAGAAATTGAAAGAATAAGAATAAAACAACAAGGAAACAAAATTGTCACTCTTTGCAAATAATAAGATGGTATGCTTAGAGAATCTTTAAGAATCAATTAAAAATTAGTTGAAACAAATAACAATTTTATCAAAGTTGTAGGATATAAAATAAACCCACATAAATCATCAGCATTTCTATTACTAACAAAATCCAGTAACAAGAGATAGAGAAATTTTATTTAATAACTACAAACAATATAAAAACGTGGGAGTCTACCTGTCAACACAGACACAGAACTACATCAACACAATTACAAAACACTTTTCACACAAAGAAAGATTTAAACAATAGGAGAAATAATAATTGCTCATGCATGGGCCAAGCCAATATAACAGAAATGACAATTCTACCTAAATTAAGTTACTGAGAATTTGTTAAGCAATTTTTGTCAACAAGTGTTTTACAAATGATGAATTTGAAGCAAATTAGGCATCCTATCCAAAATACTATTTATTTGTTAAAATATATTTGAATGTGTCTAAGATAGGGGTATAAATTTCCAGTAGTCCCCAACATGTCACATGAGAAATATGGTTGTAGTGTGTATTCTCCTAAGAACAGATTGTCCTGTCAATATAGACATACAGAATAAATGATAAGCAAAGGCATGGGTAACTGAGGAGTGATGCAGAAACACCAACATTTAAGACCACACAGTATACAGATCATCAAACAAGAAGATAAATGTGAATACTTTCACCCCTAAGCCCATCTGCTTACATGTATACTTGCCAGAAGGCAACATTTGTATCCTGAATATCCAACTTTCCCACTACAGCAGCTCAAACCCACATTGAAAGTATGTGGCAGACAACATGATGACAGTTGGAGCTCTGCATTATGAAAGAATTTGTGTTTGGGTTTTGTAAAAATATGTTAGCTGACTTCCAATTTTAAGCTCAAATATGTTCTAGCACCCTAAAGAATATATCAGGTCATTTGTCCACATGAAAATGGCCCTTGAATTGTATATTTGCAAAGCCAAGTCCATCCTCCAGCAAAACCAAGAAGCCCAATTTTATTTATTTAAAATCTCTAACATCACCAATGAGTGTCGTGACTCTGTGGCTCTCAAGCAGCAGATGGATGATGACTTTTACAGTATGTTATAGAGGGGATTCTTGTTTTGTATAGTTTGGAATAAATGGTTTTTGAGGTATATTTCTAGTCTGATATTCTAGGATTCTCTAACTTGTTTGATCTCCTGTCATGTTTTCCTTCCTGAAATAGTTCAAAGGACTAACAATACAGGATTGAGTCAATAATTTGTTTCTATTTCTGACTCAAAATTGATTTTATTACTTGAAATATCCTACCTGACATCATATTCTTGAAGCTTTATATTTTTATACAAATATATCCTATAACATAGATGCCCTTTACCTGTACTCCATTCAACTGTATTAAATAGTTCTTAACTTTCCTCTACAGTACCTGTAGAGTACTGTACCTGGCTGAACTTTAATATTTTCTCATGCTTGATCATCCTCATTGAATTATTCCTTAAGATTGTAAATGGAGTTGTGTGGTTCTTTTCTTTTCACAGTTTTCTTGAAACTGTCAGCTCATAAATATCCCCTTGGTATCTCAAGCTCAACAATCTTGAATTTTCAACATCTGTTGAAAGAATCTTCCTCTAACATCTCTATTCCCAGATCCAAAGTTAGGGAGTTCTACACCCTGATAGTGATTGCATGACCGATGCTGGTCATGTTCCTGTTTCATGTTCTTCACCTAAAATGCAGCTGAATTTGACTTACTCGTGGTAAGTATGGTATTATTTTTCTTAACTGAAACACTGACACCTGAGGACATACTGGCTAGACTGATATGTCCAATGCTGCATTTTCTTGTCTTTCATGAATCTATGTATACTGAGGAATATATTCCCAGAAACAGGTTTGTTGGTCCTTTGGAAAAAAGTTCCCCTAACAACTGGAATCCTTAAATGATCTAAAAGGCTTGAAGGTATTCCTCAGTTCCTAAAGGAGGAAAAGGGACCCATATATGCAAAAATGTTTGTGGCAGCCCTTTTTGTAGTGGCCAGCAACTGGAAACTGAGTGGATGCCCATCAATTGGAGAATGTCTGAAAAAGTTATGCTAAATGAATGTTATGGAATATTATGGTTCTGTAAGAAGCTACCAGCAGGATGATTTCAGAGAAGCCTGGAGACTTACATGAACTGGTGTTAAGTGAAGTGAGTAGAACCAGGAGCTCTTTATACACGGCAACAACAAGACTATAAAATGATCAATTCTGATGGACATGGCTCTTTTCAACAATGAGATGATTCAGGCCAGTTCTAATGATCTTGTGAAGAGAGCCATCTACACCCAGAGAGAGGACTGTGGGAACTGAGGGTGGATCACAACATAGCATTTTCACTCTTTGTTGTTTGCTTGCATTTTATTTTCCTTTTCCTTTTTTTTTTCTTTTTTGATCTGATTTTTCTTGTGGAGCAAGATTGTTGTGTAAATATGTATAGATAAAAATTGTTCATATGATAAAAAAAGAAATTATTTTTCAGTATTTGGCATTTGGGCAAAAGAAAAACAAGGCAATTCAAAACTGTTTTCCCTCTCAATTGACTCAACTCAAACAGATCTATGAGCTAAACAATTCAGGAATACCATCCAGTGACATAGATTACAACTGATCTACACTTGTCTAAGCTATGCATTATCTATATTAAATCAAAAGTTCACCACAAAGGTCTGGGTGGATTCTACATGCTAGTGGTCTTACTTGCTTTCTTCTAATACTGAGAGCACACCAGAGAAGTACTTTAGTTATCCATTTATCATCTCTTACTCATGCCATGTGACCCAACCATTTTATATTCCCATTATACAATTCCTTGAAAACAGTCATTGGTCCTCTTAGTCTGTTGACAGCCGTTATGGACCTTTCCCATTGTCTTCTGTGTGATACTCAGCCTTAGTTCTTTGGAGGTAATGGCGTTCCACATTTTTAATGCCAAGTAGTAATTAATAAAATATTTATATTGACTATATGGATTTCCAGGGGTGAAACCAATATGGCAGAGCTCTCTCAAATTCCCTTTGCAATAACTTTACATACCTCAAAATGATTCTGGAGTAACACAACTCACCGAAAAGATGGGATGAAACCATTTTCTAAACTAAGACACCTTAGAAGGTCAGCAGGAAAGGTCTGTCACACCACAGGCAAGGCAACATTAGCCTCCTCAGCAGGCCAGCAGCAGGCCTTAGGGACAATTGAATTAGCTTCAGTTCTCAATCCACAGAAAGTAAAGACTTCCGACAACTGGTTAGGAAGCCCTTTACTGGCCTGGGGTGCAATACTCTGTTGCAGTCACTCTACAGGGAGATGGGTCCTAGTCCTGGAGTGAGGAGGAAGGACCCTATCACACCAGAGCATAAGGTTGTCACTGTTCCAAGGCAGAAAAGCGTGCTTGTGCTCACTCACAGACCAGAACAAAGGCCAGGAGTAAACACACCTCTCCTTAGAGCATACCACTTTAGGAGAATTGAAAACTTGCAGATTCCAGAATGAGCTACTCAAAAAACTCTGAAGCATGCCCTTCTCTACCTCTACCTAGAGTCAAACATTAACATAAAGTATAAAGTCAAAAAATAATCAAGAATAATGAGCAAACAGTAAAAAAAAAAAAAAAAAAAAAAAAAAAGGACCTGGTTATAAAAAGTTACTATGGTGACGTGGAAAATCAAAACACAAACTCAGAAGAAGACAAAAAAATTAAAAATTGCCTAAAGCCTTAAAGAAAAATGTAAATCAGTTTCAGGGTGAAAATGAATCCCTGGAAGAACTTAAGAGAGATTTTAAAAATTAAGTAAAAGAGGTAAAGGAAAAAATTGGGGAAAGGAATGAGATTGATGTAAGAAAATTGTGAAAAGAAAGAGTCAACAGAAAGGAACAGTAAAGGAACCACAGAAAAAACTGGTAAAAAAAAAAATCTTATAAACCAGAATAGGCCAAATGATAAAAAGTCACCAAAAAAATTTATTAAAGACAACTCCTTAAAAAGAAGAATTGGCCAAATGGATAAGAAAGTACTAAAGCTCAGTGAGGAGGTACAGTAACTCCTTAAAAATGAGAATGAATAAGTGGAAGTTAATGAGTCCATGAGATATCAAGAAGCAATAAAATAAAGTGAAAAAAGAAAAGAAGAAAATATGACATATCTCATTAGAAATACAATTGCCCTGGAAAACATATTGAGGAGAGATAATTTGAGAAGTACTGGACTCCCTGAAAAACCAGGATTTTTTTTTAAAAAGAGAAATTATCAAAATTACCCTGGTATTCTGGAACTAAAGGGTAATATAGAAATAGAAAGAATCCACTGATTACTTCCTGAAAGTTAGTGATTTAGACTAGGATTTCTTAGACTTTTTCCATTCATAATCCCTTTTCACCTAATAAATTTTTACATGTCCCCAGGTATAGGTATATAAAATAGGAATGCAAATCAAACATTTACTGATAATATATGAATGTCATAAATCATAATTTTATGACCCCCCCACATTCAGTTATGAGATATCCCCTATGGATTGTGACCCATAGTTTAAGAAGCTGGGATTAAGGGGAATGATGGATTTCTGCAGCTATGTCCAGAGTATGATTCCAAGAAAAACATATCCCCAGACAAGAGAATAGGGAAGGAGCACTGCTCATTATCTCTCTTGTTGGGTTTGCCCCTTATTCCTTCTTGGTCACATATACTCCTCCAACACACCCACCTTTCCACACTGAAACTTTGACTCCACCCCTGGTACTTTCCTAGACTTTGTTGGATAATCTTTCCCTTTTTCTTACTGTGAACCAGGCCTCCTCTCAATTCCCCGCCAACAGCTCCAAACCCTGTTGCTCTCTACCTGAACTTTCTACTTTCTTTTAATGTGTTCTTTTCTCACTAGAATGTAAGTTCTTTTAAGGTAACCACTCTCTTACTGCATATATGTGTATCCCTAGTACCTAGTGGTGCTTAAGCATCTAATAGGTGCTTACAAACACTATCTATTCATCTATCTATCTATCTATCATCTATCTATCATCAATCTGAGGATGCTTGGGCAAGAAGGAGTATGTGTCAGAGAAACTAAAATTAAGATTATACTGAAGTTGCTAATAGTTGTGAGTTGAGTAGAACTAGACTATGGCCAGGTATTAGTGACATTGACTAAGAGTAGGTGACAACCTAAAGTCAGTGAGAAGCATTGGCCCAATTTAAAACATTTTTTAAAAAATTCCTTTCTCTCCCTCTTTCAGGGAAGCCATGTTTCTTTTTTCCCCCAATTAACCATTTACTTGCTTTCCCCACTGATCCTGGGGAGTGTGAAAAAGAGGAATTTTTTGGTCCCTCTTCAGCTACTTATAAAAGCAGATAATCTTAGAAAGCTTTATTTCCTTTACTATTTCCTTTCTCTTCTGATTTATATTATTATTAAAGAAATTAAATGATCATCTAACCTAAGTCTATAAATGTGTGGAATGGGATTGAATGAGGGGAAGCCAAGACAATGAAAAGAAGAGATTATGATTATTTTTCCTCAGATTAAGTTGGGATAAGGATCAAATAAAATAATGTGTTTGTTCTTTCAAATGATTTTCCAGAATGAATATACCTAAATACAAGTTGAACCTGGTATGAAAAAATATTATATATTGAACAATAGCTCACTGAAGAGTGAGTGGAATTGGAGCCACTCTCACCTGAAGGCACTAAGGCTTTGAAGGTGACTGAGGATTGCACTCCTTCGTTGTCACTAGACATTCAGCACTCAGGGCACACCAAAAGGATTCTGTTTCTCCTGGTACCCACTCATTCAACAAAAGTCCCTGTATCATGGAAGACTTCACATGTGAACAAATTTGTCAGGGCTATTAGTTTTTTTTTTCCAATACAATACTTTTTAATTCCATTTTAAAATAATATTTGCTCCTTAGCACTGCAAATTATCTCATATGAAATGAAAATTTACCTGATATTTTCATCTTTCATCTTGATTAATTCTTTGAATATTTGGACTTTCTTAAATGTAAAATAATAAAAAATATCTTAGGTTTTCAATGACTTGATTAATGTTATCTTTATTGGTAAAGCTAAAGATCAGACCTCATTCTTTTGTTTTAAAGAACAATGTTTTTAATAGTGATCTCCATATCAAAGTCTCATAATCTCCAAGTTAGATGGAATGAAAAATTTTCAAAATATGAGATTTCACAGAAATCAAAGTCAAGTGGAAACCAAATGAAGTTCGTATCATCTTTGTTGTCTGGTCTGTTATTGGTGTTTTATAGAAAGGATGCCTTCAGGGAGTTTCCAAATGATAAACTTGCATCCTAATACTTTTATTTACCTGCAAAAAAAAATGGTTATTTTATCCATGTGCAATAGTTGTGCAATAGTCTCTAGCACATTTAGTATAAAAGAATAAAAGCAAAAGAATGGCATTCCAAGATTATTTCCATCTTAATCCTATTAAAAATTATAAAGATGAGATACAATACTTCTAATGATAATAACAACAATAATAATAAAACAATAGCTGATCTGATCTATCACTTAAATTCACTTGTATAGGTAGATATTCTGACATTAGTGGTATCTTGGACTATGACTTCATCTTTCTTGACCTCAATGACTCTGCTGAATAATCCTTTCTCACATATGTTTGCTTCCTCCAGAAAGTCTTCTTCCCTATCTAATCAATTCTTCTGACTCGTTTACTGGTTTATTATCCATTTTCTACACTTCATGTGGACACCAGTATCCTAGAATTCTGTCTTGGATTCCCTTTTTCTCCATTCTTTTTCTTGATAGGCTCCTTTGGGTTTAATTATCATCTTCATATACATTATTGCCTCCATTTCTGGAGTGCTTTCCCTCCTCTTGATCCATAATTCCAAGGATCAACTTGAAAACTATTTCTTATATACATGACCTTTCCTTATTAATCTCAGTTGTTAGCCATTGTATTCCCTTTGCATGTGTGTGTATTTATATATGTATATGTACATGTGCACAAATATGCATTGGTATATATTTTGCATTTACTTATCTATATATATTTTGTTTTCCTTAAGTAGACAATAAGTTCCTTAAGGCAAGTTCTGTTTTCATTTTTTTCTTTGTATTCAAAACAGTTAATAAAGAGCCTGGCACATATTAAGGGATTAATAAATGCATATTGAATTGACTAGAGTATTTACAATGACTTTAATAATTAAATAAAATGATACTTAAATACAATCAAACTCAGATTAATAACATCCAATAATCTTGGCCCTAGAAAATAATAACAATGGCTATCATTTCTATTCCTATTAAACTGCAATTGTTTTACAGATATTGTCTCATTTGATCCTCATAAGAATTTTGGAGTAAATTATCCCAATTTTACAGATGAAGAAACTGAAGTAAAGGTTGAAGTGATTTAGAAAGGATCACACAGCTAGGAAGTATCTGGAGCGGGATTTGAACTCAAGACAAGGTTCAGCATTCTATCCATGCACTATTCAGTTTCCTCAAAACAGGATGAAGCATACATCCTTCTTATTTACAAAGAATACTATGTTTGTAAAATCTAGTATAATAACATTTTTTTTTAGCACTTTAAGGTTTGAAAAGTGCTTTATATATTATCTCACAAGATCCTCAGAACAACTCTAGGAGGTAGGAGCTATTATAATCCCCATTTTGCATATGAAGAAACTGAGGCTAAAAGAGATTAAATGACTTGCTCAGTATACAGTGTCTGTTACCAGATTTGGTTGCTTTGTGGCTCAATTTTGCTTAATTGTTTTTCTTTATTCCAAAAGAAGATTAGTCATTCAACTAGAATTTATTAAGTGTCTACTAAGTTTTAGGAAGGACAGCTAAGTGCTAAAGTAGATAGAGTATTAGAACTAAAGTCAGAAATACACATTTTCCTGTAATTCAAATCTGGTCTCAAACATTTACTAGCTGTGTGAATGAATCACTTAATTCTATTTGCCTCAGTGTCCTCATCTGTAGAGTGAGCTGGAGAAGGAAATGGCAAATCACTCCACTAGCTTTTTTTTAAAAAAAAAAAAAAAAAAAAAAAAAAAAAAAAAGGGGGATCACAAAGATTCAAGACATGACTGAAATAATTGAACCGCCATAATGCTCTAGGAACTGTACTAAATACTAGAGGTTAAAAAAAAAAAAAGACAAAAACACTCCCTGTTTGCAGCCTAATCAAGGAGACAATATACAAACTATATTTTAAAAAAATATATACAGGAAAAATTGAAGGTAACTCCAGAGGGAAACTTAAAGAAAACTGGGAAGGACTTCTTGTAGAAAGTGAGATTTTGGCTGGAGGTAAAAATCAATGAAAAGAGAGTCGAATGCTTTAGGAATGGGAAGTGGCCTATATCAGAAAGTGATAATTTTAAAAGGCATCATTTTAAAAAGTTGATTTTCTTCTCTTAGTTGTATGATTTAGAATCTAGTTTGGCAGATAAACTTGGAATTCACTATTCAATATTAATTCTCTCACTTATCATGTTTTCTATGCCTAATGTTTCATATAGCCAGACATTTCCCTGTATTTTCATCCATCCTCTAAATTCCATATTTTCTTCATTCAGTGTATTGCATTTTAAATCATTTTCTTAGATTTTGAGACCAAGCAGTTTAACTTGCATACTGTTTAGAAAAAGCTGATAACATGAATAAACATGAAAAAACAAAAATTAAACAAAATGCTATAGATAGACATAGACAGCCCCTTTGTTTCTCTGAACTTTGAAGAGCAGATGAGAACAAGCATATTTCTCTGGAACTGTCTTGTTTAAAAAAACACAACAAATTTTTCTAGGAATAAAGTTGCTATAAATCAATCAATTTGTACCTTCTCTGAAATACTCATGTCTATTTTGACATCCATTACCGAACAGCATTCAAGAGATATCTCCTTTCCTGGTTATGAAAATAATAATCGTGTGTTGGTGCTGTATATAACCTTTTATAGCACAAGCCCCCAAATCCTCTATAATTTCTCATTTATTCTCATAAAGATTTGTGCTAATAGTATTATCTCTGTTTTACGGCAAGGAAGCTGAGGCATAAAAAAATTGATGAGATTGCACAACCTGTGACACAATTTTTTTGCAAGACAAAGGGTTCATGCAATATTATTGCTAATATGTAAACTCTGATTTTTTTTATAAAATAATTCTTTCTGTGAATGAATCCATTTCCTATTTAGACAGAACATTATGTTTATGTGAAAGAAGTATCCCATTAGAGGACAAAAAGGAAAAAAAAGTTTAAAAATCCTTCACTACTCCTCTGCTCTCAACTATTCTCTTGAGATATGTTCCAAAAATAAAATAATTTAAAAGGCTAATGATTACTCTGGTATTGAATCCCAGCAACTAAGAGATAAAAGGCAACATAAAAAAATGAATGATAGCAACTGAAAAGCAGTTTGTACAGAGTATAGAGGGATCCCAGAGTACACTGACCTGATGGCATTCTCTCTCCTTTCTTGCATTTAACCTTTTCTCAGGTTTCAGAAGACCTGAAATAAGTTCACAGTCAAAGATATCAACAGACTAGGTAGGGACCTGCCTGGGGCTATTGATATTAAGTGCACATGTTTATCTGCTCAACCTTTGCCTAATTTCCGAGTTTTCACCAAAATATTCCTAATATTTAGAGCTAAAGCTAAATGGAATAGATTTCTCCTAGAGATGGTGGATTTTCCTTTACTAGAGGTCTTCAAGCAAAGGTTGGTTGATCGCTTCTCAAATATGTTGGAGAGGTGAGGAATTCTAGTTCAGTTATGGGTTGGTATATACATGTGGCCCTTTAATTCCCTTCCAATGCTGAGAAAAACAGAGATAGAGACAGAGAGACAGAAAGAGAGAGTAAGACAGAGACAGAGAGAGAGAGACAGAGAGACAGAGAGAGGGCGTTAGAGAGAGGGAGAGTGAATGCTGGGCTAATGGTTATATTCCTTACATTTTCTCTGAAGCCCAAAAATGGGATGTTCAGAAATGCATTAATATTTGTGAGCATCTAACTGATGCACTAAATGGAAGTTATAAAAACTTTATTCTTTGTCCTTTAGGAGATTCTAACTTTGAAGTGCTTTCTCTGAGCTGTCATTATTCATTTACATAATTTTGAAGACTATAACTTTACAATTTTATGAGAAAAGATATGGAAAGATAATAACCATAATACATATTTATATAGTTCTTTAAGGCTTGCAATTCATTTTTGGATAGGTAATCTCATTTGATCTTTATGACAACCCTGAGTATTATTATCATCCTCATTTTATTAGAAAACTGAGGTTAAATGACTTGCCTACAAGTCATAAAGGAAGTATTTAAGGCAGAATTTGAATTCACGTTTTTCTGTCTTCAACTCTAGTTCTCCATACTGTTTATAACTGCATGTTCATTAAGTACTTATTACTTATCAGTGTAAGAAGGATGGAGGTTTAAAAGCTCTATATTTTAAAACTAGTTCAATCTAGAGTGGCCTTCTGGTGCTGGTTGGGTGTTCTCACTTCGGTAGTACACTGCATATAAACCCTGGAGGGTAGAAATAACAAACCAAAAAAAGCAGTTATCAAACACTTTTTTGAGAAAAGATAGAAATGTGGATCAATAAAGTGTTAAGGACTAACAAATTCTCAATTTTTTGTTACAATTTCTTTGAGAGAGTGGTACTCTAAGTGGGAAACAAGTCCCCCTCAATTTTTTTCCTCTTTTTCATTCCTAACTCCTGTCCTTTCACCTCTAACAAAGCTTCACAATGAAATCTTACAAAGAGAAATTTACCTACTTTCTTAGAACCTTCCCATAAGAATAAAACAACCTTCTGTAATGCTCTCAATTGTCTGCATGACTTGGCTGTAATTATGAAGAACATGGGCTTAACTTAGCAATTATCCAAGAAGTCATAAGCAGCTTCTTATTCCCCTAAAAAAGAGAAACATTCCACACTTAATTTTGTATTCTATCACTTTAAACTGACCAATCTTTTATGTAAGAGTCACATAATTTTAATTTGAATATATTCTTTGTTCCTTTTCCTTCGATATAATTTTACTGTTAATTTCATATTTCAATCAGGTCGTACCTTTGAAGTGTTTCAATATTGACTGAAAAATCAATCTTTTAGGGAACTGAGGATCATTTTATTTAATTAGGTTCTTCCTTATAAAGTTGTTAATTTACCTTTATTTGAGCATTTTCATACAAGAAAAATGAAGAACTGAATAGGGATGAAAAAAAAAAAGAATTCCTAGAAACTGCTTCAGGCCATCCATTGTCCATAAGCAAATGAACTATTATGTAAAAATATTTAATTCAAAACCATTTATTGTCTACTATGTGTAAGGCCCTGTGAATTCAAATTTTAAAAAAAGGAGAAAATCCTTGTCTTTAGTGAGCCTAGAGTATCTGTATCAAAAAACAACAAAAGTGGAACTTTGAATTTCGTTTAATTCATGTTAATAATGAGAAAAACCTGCTAAATCAAGAACACAATTAGAGAGAAGTCAATACTGGTAATTTATCTCAAAAATATGTCTTCACTAATAACCTACATATTGTTGCACTAAATCTCTGATTCTTCCCTATCATCAAGTGTACTTCTCTGAACATGGAATCATAAAATCTGAGGTTGGTCAACCAATTTATTTCATACTTGAAGCAGCAGTCTCTTATCCAACATCCTGGGCAAGTGGCATCCAACTTTCATATTGTCAGAGAGACCTAATTGTCTACCAAGGCAGCCATTTACGTGTTCCTTTTGGACACCTTTAAATGTTAGCAAAAATGTCCTCAGAACCCTAATCTTCCCTTTTGTAACCCAAAGCCATTGGCCCCTATTCTGAGGCTTCCCACCTTTAAAAGACCTTTTGAGTTCTGCCATACTTTTCTCTGAACTAACCTTAAACTCCTCTCTTTTTATCTTTAGTAAAGCATTGTGACCATCATTCATATCATACAATATGTAGTCATCAGTGATAAGATCTAAGGTATATTTTACCTTTGAGACAATGTACCTTTACTGACATTTCAATTTTTTGTTCATAGTTAGCTCACAATGTGATTTTTTAAACCAAATTCTGTCCCACACAAAATTAAAATTTTATTGCATTTTGGATGATACTAATGAACTTAGAGATTCTCAAAACATGCTATTCTATCATCAAAAATCCTAAATGTTAGGTAAACTTTTTTTCTGGAATAGTTTAAAATGAACTTTGAGATTCTCAAAACATGCTATTCTATCATCAAAAATCCTAAATGTTAGGTAAACTTTTTTATGGAATAGTTTAAAATAAAATCGTTCTTCCCACCTTCAAAGTGCATTATTGTTTTGGGATATCCCTTCTTTTATAGAGAAAAATTCTTGAGTTCATTCAGAGGTCTGAATGTTATAGAATGTGCTTCCTTCTTCCAAATGATATGACATTTTGTGACAAATGACAAAGTGAAATGACATAGTAAAGGGAAGCATAATATAGTTGCATGTTTGGGGTAATTTTTGGACTGAACATCAAAATGGCAAAATCACAGGCATTTTAATGGTCAAGTGACTTTCAAAGGCAAACAATATAATTCTGTATTGGCGCTAAAGATAAAAAACAAACGGAGCTTTTTTTCCCCTTCAAAATCAATTGCTCTTGTTAATGGATTCTGATTTTTCTTTCATTTCCTATTTACCAAAGGAGGGCTGGATATTATTTTGAGGATTTTATTTATCTGAGAGTTCATTTACTTCACTCTCAAATAATTCAACAGAATGTGTGTATACAACTCTCTCTCTTTGGGAATCTGAATGCAACAAGTTTCCATGGTTATTCTTCAGTTTTATATTTTAATGGGCTGCTACCAATGAGGATTGATCTTATATCGTGTATCATCAGTACCTTCAATTTACAGGAAAACTTAAAAAAACTATTAACCTTAAAAACTGGGATTTCATATTTTTATTTGCTGAGATTAATTTTGTATAAACAAGTGTGACAAAAGGGAATCTCTTTTTACGTTTCCTTGAGAATTCTCTTTTTGGTAGGGAGGAGAGGAAGAACTGCCTATTTTACTGAACAAATTTTCAGAAAATGGGAGTGTTTGACTCCCATTGATAAGTTGATGTTCAGGACCTATCCTGAGAAAGACGGATTGTAGTCTTATGCTTCACACGTCAGAACATGCACATTATCACTAAGGGTTTCCCAAAAACTAGTCAGCAACTTATTGCAGTATTACTCCGGTGAACTTCTTGGGCTTGTATAGTGAGACCAGAATTCAGAACCCCACACCAGTATAAAAATTGTACTAAATGTTTACTAAAATGTTCTCTATGGTGTTAATTGATCTTTGGAAAAGGAGACAGTGGAAGTTATGTAAAGCACAGAGGACATTCTTATTGAGTATAGAAATGACACAGTGAATATATATTTGAATTGGAAAATATTTTATTTGAATAGTAAATAGTTATACAGTTGAAACAGTTCTATTGAAGCATTCTATAAATAGCTAACAATTAAGAAAATAATGTGTGTAGAAAAGAGATTGCATCTAAAAGTAAGAGCTGTCAGTTGTACAAGAGCTGTCTGAGCCCTCCAAGCAAATGGTAAGGTTGTATGTAATCGCTCAGATAGGTATAAAAGTTAAAACTTTTAGCAGATCCCTTTAGAAAAAGACCCTCTTCTAAAATGCACAGTGAAATGTCACACGTGGCAGGAAAAAAAGCGCATCAAAAATATCTGCAATCAAATAATATCATAATTTTCATAATATAAATAAATAGTGAATAAATAACACTCATAAATCAACATATACATTTAGAGTAAACTCATATGGTCCTACCTCAACAAAGATTATCAAACGAAAAAGTTGACATGTAATATTAAGGCAATTCTACAGCATACTCTGAAAACTTCCCTCCCCTCCCCCTAAAAACAACCCTGAAACAAAACAGCAATTCAAGGCATTTGTGGCTATACTAAAGAAAACTCTTTTTTTAAGCAGTTTGATTTGTTCACATACAAAAAGATAAAGCCAGAATCCAGCAGTTCACAAGCCATAATAAAGCTAATCATGTGGTAAATTCAATTTACAGCCTGTGAAGTATAAAGGCATTATTCCTTAAGATTGACTAAAAACAACCCGTAGGCTAAATACATATAGAGAAAAGAGTAGAGATGGGTAGAAAGGAAGAAAAAACGGAGACTTTCTAGAGACCGTCAACACATCGAACACTAACAGTAAAAACAGTTGTTTTTCAAAAGGATTCAGCAGGTACATATTTTGAGCTTCCAGAAAATCCAAAGGGAAGGGGCAAAGGAGAAGGGTTAGGGAGGAATACCAACGAGGAGACAAAAGGGTACAGTTTTTTCTTCTCTCTTAACAGAAATAAACCAGCTCTTACGAGAACAAGTTAACTTGGAGAAAATCAAGGAGAAAAAAAAAATAAATCACAACGGGGTTGGGGAGAGGATGGGGTGAAGAGTTGGTTACCAGCACGCTACGAGATCAAGACAACACTTTTCACGTTTCAGTTTTCACCACCAGCGCGTTTCATTCACGAACGCTAAAAAGCAGTTTGGGGAGGAGCAAGAGGGGAAGGGCTGGGGACAGATTGATGGACTGAAGGACCGACGGACGGGGCTCACAGTCTCTTTGTGGTTCTACAAGCGAAGGCACACTTCTTGAGGGGCTGGGGAGTGGGGCTATCTATCGGGGCGGGGGCGGGGGTGGTTGTTTCTGACGGGAGAGAGGGGTAAGCTTTTTTTTCCTTTTCCTTCCTCTTTTTCCCTTTCCTTCTCCTTTTCTCTCCTTGCTCTCCCCGCGGCGGTGCTGAACAGACTCTGTCTAGCAGGCGGGACGCACAGGCACCTGCAGCAGGATCACCTGTCTGTTCTCCGAGGGGTGGCATTTGTTGATGTGCCGCGTAAGCCCCGGCGAGCTGTAGAAGGTGGCCGGGCAGTATTTGCAGGGGAACACCTGGGCCGCGTGCAGTAGGCGGAGGTGGCGCTCCTGGCCGCTCTTGCTGGGGAAGGTCTCCCCGCACACAGGGCACAGATGGCATTCGGCGGGGGCACTCATGTTGAGGGGATTCGACACTTCCCCTTCGCCCCCAACTTCCTTCCCCGCCTTCTCGGTTGGTGGCAGGGGCTGCAAGCCTTCGGACGCGGGATAACTGGGGTAGACCAGCAGGTCGTCGGGCTGGGCTGGCAGGGGCGGCGGCGGCGGGGCTTGGGGCGGCGGCGCTCCCTTGTTCTGCAGAGCCTGGTGATGCGCCAGCAGGTGCTTCCTCAGGTAGGCCTGGCGACGGAACTTTTTTCCGCAGTGGTGACACTCGTACAGCCCATCCTCAGAGCCCGACTCCGACACCCCGGGGCTAGGCGTGTCTCGGTCGCTGCCGCCCGCCTCCTTCGGTTCGCCCCCCACCCCCGCCTTGGCCAGAACCTCGTCCGCGCTGCTCTTGCCCTCGGCCGCTCGGGCGCCCCCGGCTGGCGGAGCCAAGGTGCCCGCGGCGGCGGCGCCGGTCCCCGGAGCGTGGTGGCCGCCGGCGGCAGCGGCTTGGGGCCGGGGTTTGTGCCAGCGGCGGTGGGAGGCCAGGTTGGCGGGGCAACTGAAGACCTTGTCGCACTCGGGGCAGCGGTACTCCACGCGCACGATGCGGGAGCACTTATGCTGGGCCAGGGCGAAGGGGTCAGCGTACTCCTCCTTACACAGCTGGCAGATGAACTCGCCCAGAGGCCGGCCCCCGCCGCCGCCAACGCTCCCGCCGCCCGCGCCGCCGCCCGCGCCGCCGCCGCCCCCCGCGGCCCCGCCGGCTGCCCCCAGCCCGGCCCGGCCTTTGGGGGGCTCCACAGGGCCCTCCTTGATCTTGAGGCCCAATACAGGCGACGTGGTCACCTCGTCCTCGAAGTGCAGCTTGCGGATGGCCTTGGGCTTCTTGGCGGCCGGCGCTTTGGCCGGCTTGGCCGCAGGAGCACCGGGCTCCGCCGTTGGCGCGGGCGCAGGCCGTTTACTCGGGTGCCGCAGGGAGGCGGCGGCGGCGGCGGCAACGGAGGCAGGGCCGGGGACCGCCAGCAGGTTGCCGGCTGGCGGGTGGTGGCTACCGGCGCCCCGGCCCCCGCCCCCAGCTTCCGCACCGGCCGCAGCGGCGGCGACCGAGGAGAAGGCGGTGCCCATCTTGAGGTCGGCAGGGGCGAAAAGGAGGGGGTCCCCGCCGCAGGTGCCCCCCCCACTGGCGCCCCCGCCCGCGCCCCCGCCCCCGCCGCCCAGCAAGGCTGTGGGTGTGGGGAAAGACTCGGCGGAAACCGGCGAGCCCAGGTTGAAGCTGCGCTCGAAGTACTTCTTCTTCTCGTGCTCCCGGCTCACGGGCCGCGTGGGGCTGTACAGTGGCGCCGGGTAGACCGCCTCGGGGTTGCCGAACTGCACGGGCTTGGGGCCCGCGGCCGGCGGCGGCGGCGCGGGCAGCTCCCGGGGAGGCAGCGGCAGCGGCGGGGGCAGCAGCAGCGGGGCCGGGGGCGCGCCAGCCAGCAGCGCTGCCGGAGCCCGCTCGGAGCCGGGGAGGGGTGGGGAGGAGCCGCCGCTGCCGCCGCAGCTGGAGAAAAGCAGCAGCTCCCGGTCGCCGTCCTCGCAGCAGCGGATCCGGTAGGAGACGGGCGTGGACTTCTTGTTTCTTTTCACCAGAAATCCTCGGGGCATCTTTGGGTTCCTGCGCGGGGCGGGCGAGCCCGGCCACTGAGGAAGGCACTGGAGGGGGCGGCGTAGGGATGCGCTTTCTCTGGCTCTCTCGCCGAGAGCCTCGGAGCGCACTCTCGTCCTTGGCTCCTTCCTCTCTGGCTGGTACCCGGCTCTAGCTCAGCGCCTCCCGCCGTCTTCGCCCATCAGTCTGGCTCCGCCCGCAGTAAGCAGTCGCGAACTCCTTCGCTCTTGCCTGCCTGCCGGTGTGATGTCTATAGGACGTGTCTGTGGTGTGCCTTTTTTTTTTCCTTCCGTACCCCCGCAAACACGTCCCTGTTCTCCCCTGCCTGCCCAGATAGCAGCACTCTTTTTAAGGGGGGGAGGATGCCATTGTTCTCGCCTCCCGCTCCGTCCGGAGCCAATCAGCGCTTCCCACTGCTCCTATGGATTTGAGGGTGGGAGGGTAAAGAGTGGTTTGAAAAAAGGGGGCAGGGACTTAGGGGTTGCTTGGTAGGTATAGCAGATGTACCTGAGGGTGTTTTCCCCCTTTTCTTTTCTTTCCATCCCTCCCTCCGTCTCCCCCCCGCCCTTTTTGCCTCCTATTTACTTCTGGCCCCTCCTGGATAGAGGCACACGCCTGGCCCCTCCTCTTTTCACGGTCTGATGGTTTTCTATAGGAAGGCACACGTGCCTTGGCTTTGTGTCTCTCCTCCGGGGGGCACAGATCTGCCAAATGGAAATGTCCATCAGCATCACAATGAGCAGCATCTAAAATCGGTGGGATTACCCGCAGTTCTGGAGCAAAATAGCAACAAAGAAGAAGAATGGCCCAAAATATGTCAGGAGGGTTCAATATGCAAACTGAAGTGGAGGGCGAAGTTGAAGGGGGGGGAGGGGGGACGAGGGGAACGTGTAATTTGAAAGAGAAAAAACTGAGAAAGATGGTGAGGAGGGCAGTCAAAAATGTGACATCAGAATTGTTTAAGAAGTCAAAGATAGAGAAGAAATCATTGTACTTGAAAAATTAATAAAATTGGAAAACCTGTGTATCATACAGCAACACACCGAATTCAAAATTGACTTCTTCACCAGGGTAGCAACCCAGAAAATTCCTCAGGGAAACATCAATTCAAGTGAAAATGGAAATACTGGTATTTCTGCTAAACTAACTGAAGGGATTTAGGAATTCAGACTATCTGAATTACTGAAGTGAAATATTAGTATCCACATCATCAACTCTTTTTCTCTTTAAAAAGTCTTAATTAACTTCAAGAAGTCATTTCATAGTACTTTTTGAGACAAAACAGGTGGATTAGTCAAAATCGTCTTTTCTGCTTTCAAAAAGAACTTGCATTTTGAAACAGTTTTTTGGGGGTAGAGTCTTACCAAAACTTCTTATTTCCTGTATCTTTATAATGCCCTATTAAATAGCTCATCGTTTGTGCAAAGTTGCCCCTCCGCTCCCTTACTACACAGTCATTTCATTTATCCAAGTATTTGCGAAATACCAAAATTCACATACATATCAATCCATTTTGATAAACTTCTTTTAAATTATCCTTTGCTGCCTCATGCATTTTAATTCAGTTCGTGCATTTTGTCTGCTGTTTGACATCAGATGCTAAATCAAGGGGTCTAATCAAGTAGCTAAAAAATAAAGGGCCTGTCTGTCTCTGCACAGTAGCCTCCCAGAGCCGTGCCCCTTTCACCTTTGTGAAGGAAATTAACCTCCTTCTATTGAACACGAACCGCGGCCAATCTGGACGAGAAAGAGACGCGTGCTGCAGGGCCGAGGAAGGGGGGGTGGGGGAAAGAGGAGGGGTGAATGGGGAGTAGAGGAGAAGGAGGGAGAAATCTGTCCACCAAGACAAGGCAATGGCTTTAAAGAGGACCGGCTGCCTGTTTTACACCAGCTAAATCGTAACAGCAAAAAGAAGGTAGTCGGTTTGCGCCTCACCCCGCCCCCTCCCCAAAGCGGTGTCTGAAACAATCTCGCAAATTCTTGTAATCCTCATTACTATCCACACCATTGGCTTGAATTTTGGGGTAACTGTTGAAGAGGTTCCAGTGAAGATAAACTCCTGGGTGACAGCCTTTTATGTAGAAATAGGTTACAAGATCCACAAATGTATTTCTTAACATTATCTAAAATAAAAGGATTAAATCCACATAAGGTGCAACAGGGCAAACATCCTTTTTTTTTTTTTTTTTTTTTTTTTTTTTTTTAAACTAAGAGAAAATAGAAATTTTAAGCATCAGTAATTTGGGTTAGTTTGTCTTGACAAGAGCTTTTGTTTGTAACTGATCTCAGGGTAGGTATTTTTTTTTCCTTCTGAACAAATCCTAAAAAATGTAAACTGACCACCGGTTTTACAGCGTCCATAAATGCAACAGTCTTTGACTTATATATAAGAAAACTTAATATCAGTATGATAGTCATTTGTTGATTTGAGATTGGAGAGCTTTTAAATGTCAAAATGTGTAGAAAACAACCATTATGGGAATATAATAGTAGTCAACATGACTTTTGAAATATTAACCCCAGTTAATGGCAGCTCTGTAAAATATCATATCCAAGATTTGATAAATTTAAAAATCTTAAATTTCCAAATATTTCTCTTCAGATGTTAAATGCCCAATCCTTCTTTCACTCTTTGACTAGTCTTTCTTCAAATCTAGAAATGGGAGAGGTTTCCGTGGCTACCTGCCCCAGTTTTTCCTAATTACAGATTTCACCTGGATTGCTGTGTAATA
Organism: Sarcophilus harrisii; assembly: GCF_902635505.1. Classification (NCBI taxonomy): domain Eukaryota; kingdom Metazoa; phylum Chordata; class Mammalia; order Dasyuromorphia; family Dasyuridae; genus Sarcophilus; species Sarcophilus harrisii. The sequence continues at coordinate 150,285,257 of NC_045427.1, forward strand.
CCAGTATTCAGAATCATCTTACCCTTCAGCAGTACACCATATTTTGCATCACCCATATAACGCTGTCATTCATTAGATAACCAGGTAAAATAAGTCACCTTGCAAACCTCAAAAAAAAAAAAAATTAAAAGAACACCCATTAATCTAAGACCAGCAAAAAAAAAAAAAAAAAAAAAAAAAACACCCCCTCTCTGCACACAGTGAATTCAAACAGTGCTATGAATTAACCAAAGAAAATCTATTGAAACCTATTGAGATACTTAGATTCAAAGGATCTGTTTCTTTTTGTTGTTTTCCTAGCTCTAGTCAGCCGAAATAAAAACTGCTTTCAGTCTTTTAGGGTAAAGATGAATTGAGACTTGAAAGGTACAAGTATTTCTAAACTAATTTTACAACCCAGGGCTGCAAGGAGGAAAAAAAAAATGTCGCAAAAAAAAAAAAAAAAGAAAGAAAGAAAGAAAAGAAAGCCTTCAAAACAGCTGCAGCAGATTGTGTTGACTGAGAGAAGCTGGGACTTCTTCTGTACTTTTTTTCTTTTCAGTCTACATGTGTATATGTTTTATTGACATAAAATACAGATATTTATTTTACTCTCTGAATGGCAAAGTATCAAATCTCATTCTGCCATCATTAAAATCTGTTCCTATTCACTTAATATTTGCTTTTATTTCTTTCTGTAAATCGTGGGTCAATTTTTTGCCATTTGAGGGCTCTTGAGGTTAGATCTGAATTAGTCTTTATCGCTTTCTGGTTAGCAGGTTTCCAGTAGGATTGAGTGTCGTTTTCTTAACAACCCCTCCCCAGTTCTTAATTCTGGCTGCCCACGTTACTTTTCCCAGGGATACCTCAAGCTGGAAGCCAAACTATACTGGAATTTGCTGTAATGCCAGGGCTCCCAACTCCCAACTTTATTCCCTGTACCCCTGGCTTTTTCTTTTTATTCCTCCCTCCCTCCCTTCCTTCCTTTCTCTCTCTCTCTCTCTCTCTCTCTCTCTCTCTCTCTCTCTCTCTCTCTCTCTCTCTTTCTCTTTTGATGTAGAGTGGTGGTGGGAAAAAAACAGATGCGGTCTTTTACTTTTCGCACTACAGACCCTAAAGCTGGGACGGTAGCATAAGAGTGATTTTGTTTGTTTCATCTCTATTCTCAGTCAATGAACGCCTTATTTTTATTTATTTATTTTGTTACTAGCCCCACCCACCTGATTAAATCATTGGGGTGCAGGAAACTTTCTAACGGACCCTGGGAATAGAGTGACAGGAGGATTTTTAGCAGAAGTACAGCCTTGTATTAACGTCCAACTTAGCCACTTAAGCAGATGAAAAATCAAGCCCAAAGGGAAAATTCTCTAGTTTTACCGTATGCAACTGGCCGAGGTACCTTTTTAAAGGTAGAGAGTGCACCGGTCTGGCTAGTACCACCTCCTTCCTCTTTAGCATCGAGCTAAAGGGGGAAAAAAAGATGACTGGAATTCCCCCCCCCCCAATTTCTCCCGGTTCTTCCAATAGCCATGTGCAAGAAAACGTAGGTTGCAGTTAGAGGTTCATCAGGTTTTCTAAGACCTATTGTAGCAAAAACTATAAACAATGGGCTATGTTGCTAATGTTTGACCCAGGTCGAGTTGAGACCCGGGAGAGAGTGTATTGTGTTTGGAGGAATTAGTGATTGTTGTGTCTGTCTGAGGGGCACGCGATCGACACGCGAACCCTGCAGCCCCCATCTCCTCCCCCTTTGCCTCTATTCACCTTACCCTCTTTCCTCATTCCCCCGCCCCTCTCCTTTGTTCAGCATATTAGCATAAAGCTGCTATGGATCTCCCGTTTAAATAATTACACACAAAAGAATAGTACATGAAAGAGAGAAAACAAGAAAGAATCCATGAGGCTGTTCTATTCCACCCAGCTCGGGGGGGGGGGGGGGGGGGGGGGGGGGGGGGGAGGGAAGAGCTGAAGTATTTTCCATCCCTTAAGTTTCAAGTATCCCCCTGACAATCTGCTCTGCTCCCATTATTCTGCTTTGGGGTGATGGGAGAGAGACCATTCCTTTTATTACACAAAGTATGTCTGTTGGAGGAGTATTCTTCGGTAAGTAGAGCACTTATGGCTGTTTATGTCTACTTCAGGTAGGAAATTCAGGAAAGATAAGGCCTAAACGCCAGAAAGTCTGAGCAGCAGAAAGTTTTGTTTTTTCATTGTGAGGTTGTCAAAGGACAATCTTCAGTCCTAATAAGATAAATATGAGCACACAACGACTTGTACTAAAATCGTAGTTCTGGTTCCAGGAAGGACAGGACAAATTGGGAACCCTTTGTGATTGTCCAACAATTTAAATAACTTTTAGCACAAAGAATCATGGTTGAATTTTTCTTAACCTTTTCAGCGACTGCTGTGCTATCCAGTAATTCTTCAAAGGAAAGGGAAAACAAAATTAGTAAAAACTCAATTAAGAGAGAATATGGAAATACCCAATCACCTTTCACTTTTTTCCTCCCTATAAGGATAAGTGACAGAATAACTTGGATTCATAGCTGGCCAGATACAAGTATACTTTCTGCTGGTAATGAGGCTCCTTCCTTTCTTGTTCCTTCCCTTGTGGTCCTGAGATGAGTGTGTGTGTCTGTGTGTCTATGTGTGTTATTTTATTTGCCTAGTGTGAGTGTATTTGTTCAGTGATGTGTGCTTCCCTGCCTCCCTGGTTAATGGGGGAGCAGTAGATTTGTTTCTATTAGCATTAGCATACAGCTGCAGGTTACTCCTCCCCCATGAGCAATGTACACTTTATCCAAACCTTATCATCACTTCTTCTCTCAACCAGAAAACAATCAACAGCTTCTCACACATGGCTACTTTCGATCCCTCTCTCATTCTTAGCTAACACTCTTACATGCACATACTCCATTTTAGAAGCTTGAATATTCATAGGTATGTTTTACATTTTATGAAGCACAGAACGTTCACCTGCCTCCCCTCCCCTTTTTACTTCCTGTGTTATTTAGGTATAAAAAAGCAATAACAAGGCATTATTGGAATTAAGTTGGTCTCCCTTTTCATTAAAGCTAATAAAATACTCTCAGCAGCAGTGCTGAAGCTCATTATGACATGTATTCTGTGGGGGAAACATGACATAATTGATGTATATGATATGATTAAAATGAACTTTTATTTGTTATAGAATCATTTTCACAATATGGTCTAGTAGGCCTCACTTCTATTTGTACTTCCTAAATTGTTACTAATAGTAGAAACCAAGAGAGTGAAAAGCAGGGCAGGCATTGAAATTTTAATGCAGATTTATTATAACTGATTGCTTTTATAAAACAGTAATCCTGTCACCCAAAACTCCTTTCATTTTATGTTGCTTTTTCTTCAGTGAATAAAGCTTTTTATCTTTTTGGAATTCTAAGTAAAGCCAAATGCATACAAAAGACCCTCCCCAAGTCTTAATCAACTCTTATTTCGCATCTCTGCTCCCACTACTTCAAGAAATCCCTCCTCAAAAATCTGATGAGTATTCATTAACCTTATAAATGTACATCTGCTTACAGAATAAACAATTAACCTGAATATGTTTAGACCCACCTACTTAATTAAGATATGGTATTTGAAAACATTTAAAAGATAATGTTGTGTAGTGGCAGAGAGCTGGATTTGAAGCTTGGGTGTCTTGGGTTCAAGTCCTTCCTCTGTCACAAAATGGTTATGGATTGTGCAAGTCCATTGGCTTTTCAGTGCTCCAGGTCATTTGTCTAAGACATTAAGTTGCAGAGGAGGTACTTACCTGAAATGGTGATGTGATTGTCCTGCTGGAGGAGTCCTCTCTACTAAGGAAATCAATCCCTCTAAAAGGTGGCAAATGGAAATGTAAAAACCGCCTTCATCAGGTATCTAAATTAGTTATATTATGTTGATTAATCGGTTTTCTAGCCATAACTTTATGTCAAGAGTATCATATTTCCTATGTTAACTCATAGTCACAAATTCTATTACTATTCAAACATAACCTTTATGGTAATGTTTGTCAACATATTATAGGGAGCTGCAACTGAAACTTTGCTAAGGGGAAAAAATATGTTAATCACGTATACTAACCTATTCCCAGGCTTTTCATGGACTTAAATTTGTGTTAAATTTAAGTTTTCATTATAAGTAATATGTTATGGCCATTCACCATTTCATTATTCTGTTTATATCCATATGGCTAAATTAGAATTCTATTTATTAACTGATGAAAAGGTAAATATCTGGTCCTTACTTTCAATTTCTACATATATTCACATAAATCTTATTAATGAATAACTCAGAAGAGTTCCCCTTACTGGATCTTTTGCTGATTGCACAAATTGGCCTGACTTAGGAAAACCAGAGTATAATGTACTTTCATGTGAAGTTGCTGCCCTCGGAAAGGGGAAGAATTGAAATGGGGAGGGGGACAATATCAAAACTCTCTGGCATCTATAACATAAAAATGACTAAATAGCTTTTTTTTTAGAAAAAAAGTTGGAAACTTGTAGAATTATGTGATCACAACTGTGAACTTTTTCCTCTCTCTTAATAGAAGCTTAATTTAATTTACTACTTCTAATCATAAAAAGAGTGGTACTGAAGATTTGAAAATACTTAGTGGCAGGAAGACTAAAATCCAGAATGAGCTGAAGCTTTTCAAAAATTTTAAGGACAATAAAAAGACATTTTAAAGGTATGTGTAAAGTGGCAAGAATAACAAAGAAAGGGTAGATCCATTAGTTGAAGCAGGTGGCATTTCTTTTCCCGTCAAAAGCATAAGTAGCCTACTCCTTATTTTGAAATAGTAGAACATATTCAGTCAAGGAGGAGTTGAAGAGCATGATAAGTGAAGCCATAGTAAGAATGTACCTTCTGAGTTCTTTTTAAAAATTCAAATTTCCTGGCCTCAATTAATTACTCCCTGTGATACTGGGGAAAAAAGACTTGAGGATGTGATTTCCAAAGAAATCTTAAAAAACATGAAATGTCAGATGTTTGAAGGTGGTCGAATGTCCTTTTTTTCTCTTTCTTTTCCTTCCTTCCTTTTCTTTCTTTCTTTCCTTCCTTTTCTTTCTCTTCGTTTCTCTTTCTTCTTCCCTCCTCTCCTTCCCTCCTCTCCTTCCCTCCTTTCCTTCCTTCCTTCCTTCCTTCCTTCCTTCCTTCCTTCCTTCCTTCCTTCCTTCCTTCCTTCCTTCCTTCCTTCCTTTCCTCCTTCTTTCCTTCCTTCCTTCCTTTTCTTCCTTTCTTCCTCTCTCTTCCTCTCTCTCCCTCTCTCTTCCTTCCTCCTCTCTCTTTCTTTTTTGTATTGAAGGAGGCAAGGGTGATTTTTGAAATCAATAGAACAATGAGCACAATATAGATTCCTAGTAAACTTCAGAGATTGGTTGCTTTGTGTGCACTTAGAAATGGAAGCAGTGAGCACTAGATGCCAGCATGGGTTCACAAAGAATCTCAATGGCAAACTCATTCTCACTTCTTTATCAGGAAAATGTATTTACCTTGTGTGTCTGTGTATGTGTATTTTGCCTCCCTATCTCTCCTCAACAGACTATAAACCCTTGGAGAGAAAGCTCTTGTTTAATTTTTGTTTTGCTTTCACTGTATCAAGCACAGTGTCTAGAATATAATAAATATGAAATAATTAAATACCTGCCAATTGATTATGAATATAATATATATCCATCTGATTTCAACCAGGCACTTAATAAAGCCTGTCATGATATTTTTTTTTTAGTTACTGGGAAAGAGAAATGTGATCTGGATCATATATAGATCAAGATAGTTAAATGAAGTAGCCCAAACAATATGACTTAACAGATACTTCCAATGACTGAAGGACTTTGTCAGCAGCACTATCAGGTTTAATATTGTCCTCAATAACTGAAATGGACAACACACACATTAAAGTTGAGGGTGATATAGAACTTGGAGAGATAATAAGTACTCTGAATGATAAAATCAGGATCCAGAAAGATTTTGATTAGTTGGAGTAATGAATCAGACAGAAACAGAGAAAATTTAACAGGATTAAATGTAAAGCCCTCCATTTTGGTTCAGGTAATTAGCCATGCAAGTACAGGATGGAAAAGAGCTAGCTTTCTAGCACAGGTATGAAGAAGTTTTCAATTGACTTCAGGCAAATTATGAGTCAACAGTATAATGTATTTACCAATAAAGCTTCCAATTTCTCAATAAAGTATATGAATAAAAGTGTCCAGAACAAGTGGAGCAAATCTTGATGTACTTTGTGATAGGTAAGTTTGTTACATTTAATTCTGGGTGACACATTTTAAGAGAAATGTTGACACATTGAAGTATGTTAATATTTAGTGAAGGGTGACTAGGTTTAAGGGTACTTTAAATTATGTCATTTCATTTGAAGATTATGGGAACTAAGGATATTTAGCCAAAAGAGAAGATTTACAAGAAAATATAATATCTGTCTACAAAAAATGAAAACTCATTGTCCAAAAGAAGGATTTGCTTTATTCTGTGCTGTTCCAAAGGTTAGGAGCAGAATCATTTGGTGACTGGGAAGAAAAATACGGACTTGATCTGAGAAGATTTTTACAATCAAAGCTGTCAAAAATGGAGTGTTTCTGTCTGCATTTATGAGGTGCATATCACATGTTAGTATGACCATTAAGTGTATTGTAACGGGAATTTACCTGGGGAAGAAAAGGCTGGACTAGATGACCTCAGATGCTCTTCCCAATTTCAGACTCTCTGAAAAGTGTTTCTACTTGATCTAAATGTTTCATTAGGTCCAATAAATAGAGGATAAAAGCAAATGAATCCAATTTTGAGCTTTACTTGTTGAATATTCAATCAATAGTACTATATTTCAAAAAAAAAAGCATCTAAATGAACACTCCTCAAGTAATAAAACTAACCATTCTGTGTACTAGTTCCTAAGTAAATGTGTATGTTTTATTATGTTGACTTAATTCACTTTGTATGCTAAGGACAAGATTTCTGACAAAATATAATGGGTAATATTTATTAAAGAATTTCCTTTTCAAACACAATTTAATGAAAATTAAACACGTCCATTGCATTTCAATGTCTTCTACTCTTATTACATTTATTAAATACCTAAAATATGCAGCAGATGCTCTCAAGGAGTTTGAATTCTATTAGAGGAGACAACATGTACTCAGTTGAGAATAAATCATAATTTGAGGAGAAAGGAAGGAGATTAGAAAGGGAGATAGCATAGAAGCTTTTTCTTGAAAAAAAGAAAGGGATTCCAATAGGGGGAGCTGAAGAGGGAATTTATTGTTGGCAAGATAGATGAAGTATTGTGTTGTGAGTAACAAAGAAAAATTCTGTTTGGCTGTAACATCGAGGAAATAATCCTAGAAGAACAGGCTGGGGCTAAAAGCCAAGGTGAGGAGTTTGTATTTTTATTTCATAGGCAATAGGGAGCCACATAAAGTTCTTGAGAGGACTGACATGGTCAGAGCTATGTTTCAAGAAAATTATTTTGGCAATGGATTGAATGGATTGAAGAGATACTTCAAGATGGTTATTCAGTTAAGAAGCTGTTGAAATAATCCAGGTGAAAGATTATGACCATGGAATAGACAAAGGGAGATGAAAGTTAGAGATACTGTGGGAAATGGGAAGACTGAAATGGCAAGCAAGTTTCCAAGGTTGGAATTAAAAGGATGATGATGATACCTTAAGCAGAAATAGGGAAATTAGGAAATTGGGAAAGATAAGTTCAGTTTTGAGTCTGAACTGCTTATTGAATATGTTAGTGGAGTTGTCTGGCAGGCAGTTAGCAGTAGGAGACTAGATAGAGCTCCGTAGAGAGATTGAGGCCAGAAATTTCGATCTGGGTTTCATCCATTTAGATGAAGCATCCTGTGGTTGCTGGAAGAAATACTAAGAGAGAAAATATAATTCAGGAAACAGCTTTGGAAGAGGGAAACACCTATGCATATGGGTGGACTATGCAGCAAAGTAGACTAGTTTACAGATGTTTTATACACATATGTATATATATGTATGTATGTGTTCATGTATGTAATGTGTTATACACGTCTTCAGGTTGTTTCTACTTTTAGGTTTGCATTTTCCATGTGAGACAAAATTTCTGTTACTGGGTAAAACTTTATACAACTTTTCTCATTCCAAAATATTTTCTGATGGAAATTAAACAGTAGCTAGGTGGCACATATGATAGAACACTTGTCAGAAAGAAGTTCAAATCTAGCCTCAGACACTAGCTAGATGATCCTAGCTAAGTCACAATATCTGTCTGCCTCAATTTTCCCATTTGTAATATGAGGATAAAAATAGCCAGAATGCCACAGTTGTTATGAGGATCAAATGAGATAATATTTGTAAAGCACTTTGCAAACCTTAAATTGTTATTGTTGGGGGCCCAGCTAGTGTCCGGCCTAGAGTCAGGAAGATAATCATCATGAGTTCAAAGGGGGTCTCTTTCAAACATTTGTAAAGCACTTTGCAAAACTTAAAAGGTCTAAGTGATACATTGCTGGTGGAGTTGTGAACTGATCCAGCTATTCTGGAGAGCAATTTGGAACTATGCCCAAAGGGCTATCAAACTCTGCATATCCTTTGATCCAGCTGTGTTTCTACTGGGCCTGTATACCAAAGAGATCATTAAATAGGGAAAGGGACCTGTATGTGCAAGAATGTTTGTAGCAGTTCTTTTTGAATAAACTAGAAACTGAGTGGTTGCCCATTAGATGGAGAATGGCTGAATAAATTATGGTATATGAATATTATGGAATTTTATTGCTCTGTAAGAAATGATCAGAATAGAATTTTAGAAAGGCCTGGAGAGATTTACATGAACTGATGCTAAGTGAAGTAAGTAGAATCAGGAGATCATTGTATACAGCAAAAAGATTATGTGACAATCAACTGTGATGGATGTGGCTCTTTTCAACAATGAGGTGATTCAAGCCAATTCCAATATTCTTGTGATGGAAAAAGTCATCTGCATCCAGAGAGAGGACTATGGGGACTGAATGTGGATCACAACATACTATTTTAACCATTGTTTGTTGTTGTTGTTGTTTACTTACTTGCTTTTTTCTTTCTCAGTTTTTTTTTTCTTTTTGATCTTTTTTTTTGTGCAGCATGATAAATGTGGAAATATGTTTAAAAGAATGACATATGTTTTACCTATATTGGATTACTTGCTGTTAAGGAAAAGGGGTAGAGGTGAAGGGAAAGAAAAAAATATGGAACACAAAGTTTTGCTAGAATGAATGTCAAAAATGATCTTTGCATATATTTTGAAAAAATAAAAAGCTATTAAAAACTTAAAGGTCTCTATAAATGCTAGCTTTCAGGATTATTATATGTAAACAGGAAATTTAATTATGCTACTGGCAGTGATTAAAGTTTTAACTTAATTGTTCTTTTTTTTTTTTTAAAGGAAAATCAAAGAAAAACATTTTCTTTTTCAATAAGTACTAATGAGTGACATGGTGCAACACAGAAAAACCTGGGTGCTAGTTCTAACTCTGCTAATGACCTTGTTCAAGTTTTTTCATAGAACCACAGAATAATAAGGAACTTGAGAGAGTTAGTCTAATTCCCCTTGTTTTTCAAGTAAGGAAACTGAAGCCCAGGATGTTGCTATTAGTGTTTTATAATCATTGTCATTATTATATGAAAAAAAGAAAAAAAAAAAACAAAATAGTGGCCACTAAATTTCACAGAACAAAAGATATAATTCAAATGAAAACAATTTTCACATAGAAAGAATTCAGTTTTATTCCTAAAATGCGCATTATTAAACAAATTTTCATGGTGTTTCTAAATGTTCTCTCCGCAGTACTATCGCAGTACTTACTCCACTGATCAGGGCTAACAAGCCATGTGCCACCTACTGGAAAGTTTAAATACTGCAGTTTTTAGAAATCACTGGAAAGGCAAAAATCAATACAAAGACTATTTAGTACAAGACTTAACCATTAAGTTCCATAGTCAAGATAACATAAAGAGCCATAGTGATGTGGCCAATGAAACTGAAAATGTGGCTTTAACTAAATAATCCCTGGCCATGCATACATCGGCAGATGGTATTTATTATAGTGCAGATACTCAAGGATGCTTTTTTCCACCTCGGATTTATAGATCGTTTCTTCAAAGAATTTTTGAAGGTATTTCTTCGGCTTTTCAAACAGGTTGATTTCCTCATCTACTATTTGTAGAACTAAATTTTCCATGGAAGGAAGTTCTTCATTCTATAAAATATGGACAGAAATAAAACACAGAAATGAATTTGAATTTGAATAGGAATGAATTTGGAAGGTAGATCATATTAACATTTCCTAGTAAGTTAGATTATATTTCACTGTATTACAATGATAAGCTATAAAATTTGTGAATAGAAGGGAAAATAATAACATGTTAACATGGTTCTTAGGGATTAACAATTAGCCATGGATGAAGAATGGTCCAAACAACACAGAAACAAAACTGTAGTAATTGCTTCTTTATTTAAGAAGAAATTTTTGTGTTTAAAAAAAGTGAAGGGTTTTTTTTTGGCTTATAAAATAACTTTATATTGGCTATCTATTTAAGCTGTATTTTTAATCCTTTCTTTTGTCAAAGGTTAGAACACAGATTAAAATATCAAATCACTTTTGTAGAGTAAAGATAGCCACACAGATAAGACAAATCAGGGAAACAAAATGTTGCATTTTTAATGATTATGAAATCATAGAAATCCAGAATTGAAAGATACTTTAACTGTCTCCTTTTATAAATGAGGAGCAAGTTAAGATTTAGTGAGGTTACATGACTTACTCTATAGTCACAGAGGACTTGTAGGACTTGAACCCAGTTCCTTTCTACAATATTCCTAGCAAATAGTCACCAAGTTTCAATTAAAATCTTTAGCATTCAAAGCACTGCTATTTCTCACAGAATTTTTACTTAATGGCCATTTAGTCCAAATGAATTCAAAAGTAATGCCCACTATAACATTCTAAAGAAGGATGACCATCTACTTCTTGCTTAAAGACTAATAAGGAAATGGAACCTATTATCTCTAGAGATAACCCATTCTATTGTAAGCTGGTTCTTTTAGCATCCAGTACTCCTTGTTTGACTTCTTGGACCAAAAAGAGCAGGTCCAACCACTCTTCCACATGTTAGCTTTTCACATATTAGAATATAGTTAACTGGTTCCACTTGAGTTTTCTTTTCTCCAGACTAAATATAAATAGGCCTCATTATATGTTAGACATAAGCCCTTGTTCTTTTCCATACACTCTCTAGCTAGTCAATGTCTTTCTTAAATCACTGTGCCCAGAAAACACTAGTACAGTTGTGATTGGATCAAGGCTAAGCACAGAAGGTCTATTTTCATCTCTTTATTCCTGGAAGCTTTGCCTCTCTCTCAATGTAACCCAAGATTGAATTAGCTTTTCTGGATGCTATAATCACACTGTTTATTCATCTTGACCTTATAGCTTACTAAAAAATAGTCCAAATCCTTTTTTCTGACACACTGTTCTCTAACTAGGCCTCTAACTATATAACAAGTACCAACTTGTGAAGTTGATTTGCTGAACCTCAGTTTAAGACTTTACAGTTTTCCTTTTGAATTCATCTCATTAGATTCAGCCCAATTTCTAGCCTGTCAAAATTCTCTTCCAGTCTATCTTCCTGTGTGTTAGCAGTCCCTCCCAGTTTTGTGTCTTTTGCAGATTTGATTAGCATGTCATTTATTCCTTTATTCAGGTCCCCGATAAAGATGTTAAACAACACAGGGACAAACAATTCAGATCTGTAATTATCAGATAAACAATAGATTTTTTTCCTTCCATAAATTTCAGTTGATTTTTAAGACATTTATATTTGAAATTAATCATACTTTTTTCAAAGGCAAGTTATGAATGTTTTATTTTATGCACAACTTAAAATAAATGTTTTCCTAAATCTTAAGATAGAATTCTGGCTGAAGATGAGTTCTTATAGCACCAAAGAAATATGGATTCGTTAGTATTGTTAAAAAATGATAGGTTGTGCTAATCATGATAGTAAATTATTTAAAAACTGCATTAAAGTATATAGTACTGCATATTTCAATGTATGTTTTGCTCTACTTTGAAGCAATCATGGATTAACAGTTCTTTTTTAAAAGAAGTTTTATGTATGGTATGGAATTTTATTTTAATTTGAAATTTATTAAATGTAAGAGCTGACAGGTCTCCAATTCTAAGGTTATTTAAGTATAAAGCAATTTCATATGTCCAACAATATTAAGTAAAGCGATCAAATTCAATCCAATAAGCCATTATTGATAGCCTAATGTGTGAAGACATTGTGTTAAGTGTTCATAGGCTACAAAGACAGAATGAAAAACAACTCCTGGCTTCAGAGAGCATAATGGAAATTGCAGTGGGGGAAGCCTCATATCTAAAGTCACCAGATTCTGATGATTCTGACACTGTAACATCTTCCAAGTCTCTCTATTCTTCTCTACTTCTTTGTCAGGTTCCTCAAACTATTTTTGCTCTAATTTGGGTGCTTATCACTTTTTGTCAGAATTATTGTGATAATCTCCTAATTGGCCTTCCTGTTATTAGTTTCTTCCTTCTCTAATTTATGGCCAAATTACTTCCCTAATGTAAAAATATGGCCATGTCATTCCCTAGTAAAAATATCCCTAGATTAACAATCAACAAACATTTTTCCTATACTTAGTAGGTACCAGGCATTGTGCTAAGTGGAGCAAAGGTGTGCAAATCCAAAAGGCGCTTACATTCTAACATGGGGAAACAATGTGTATACAAATAAGTATATACAAGATACACAAATTTTATACAAGGTTATCTTAAAATGGAAGGCAGTAGCAACAGGAGGCTAGGAAGGGCCTCCCATATAGGGCATTTAGCTAAGCTCTGATGGTAGCTAGAAATTCTAAAACATAAGGGTGAGAATGCAGTTTTTAAGCATGGGTAAGTAGCATGGAGAAAAAAAAGGGGGCATTATGTGTGAAGGTCAACAAGCAGGTTAACATGGCTGGAGAAGATTAGAAAGGTAGGAAAGACAAATTATGAAGAGTGGCAAATGCTCAAAAGAGAAAATCTATTTGAACCTTGATGTAAAAAGGAACCGCTGAAGTTTACTGAATAGGAAGTGGCATAGTCAGACATACACCTTAGGAAAATTAAGTTGGCATCTGTGTGGAGATTGGCTTGGAAAGGAGAGGAACTTAAAGGAGAAGATAAAATAGGAGAACATTGTAATTGTCTAGGTGAGAAGTGGTGAGAGCCTGAATTAGTATGATAACAATGTGAGTGTTGATTGCAGGATTTGGCACCTGATTGGCTACCACTGAGGCTGATGATTAAGTTTCAAACCTGAATGACTGGAAGTATGAAGATGTAATAGTAAAATTCAGAAGAACGAATTTTGTGTCAAAAATAATAATGAGTTCCATTTAGACATAGCAAGTTTGAGTTGCCTATAGGCCATCTAGTTAAAATGTTCAATGGGCATTTGGTAATTTGGAATTGGAACTCAAGAGAAACTTTTTCACACACACATGTACATACATATGCATACATAATCTATTTACATGCATAGAAGACATAGTAATTGAATTCATGGTGAACTGAATTCACTTTTATGAGGTCCCAATGAGAGAGTATAGAGAGAAAAAAAAGAGGGCCCAGGATAGAACCTTGGCAGATATACCCACAATTACTTATTAGCATAGTACCTAGAATATAGTAAGCACTTAATAAATGCAACTTAATTTGACCTGACATGACATGAAATAGATGAAAATCCAGCAAAAGAGCATGAGGAGCAGCAGTCATACCAGTAGAAGAATTCAGAAAAAAATTGATAGTCAGTGTTAGATGCTGCTGTAGGGCAGTCAAAAAGGATATAAGAACTGGAAAAAAAGTCATTAACTTTAGCAATATTTAATAACTTTTGAGAGAAAAGTTTCAGTTGAGTACTGAATTGGAAGCTAGATTATAGAGTATTTAGAAGAGAGAGGAGAGGAAGTAGAGGCAGCAAGTACAGATAGTTTTTTCAAGAAGAGGAGAGGCAGGAAAGAGACAGGAGAATGAGTAACAGCTAACAGGGGTAGTAAGATATAGTGAGGTTTTTTGGTAAGGATGGCAGAGGATTCTTTTATTTGTAAGCATCAGGTAAAGGTCCAATACACTGGAAGATACTGAAGATCAGAGAAAGAGGGATGAATGTAGGCAATATACTGGAGAAATGGAGAGATGGCGGGGAGGAGAATAGAATCAAGAATTGACTTGGATGTAAAAGCCACATTTTCAACAGAGACAGGAGGAAATAGTGGTAATAAAGTAAAAGAGTTTTAAGCCTTCATTTTCTTGTAAAAGTATGTAAAGTTCTTGGTAAAGTATGAGATGAAGTCCAGTCCTTAGCTTGAAGAACAGGAGGTTTGGAATAGTTGCTGTGGTGAATGGAAGAGAGGGTCAATTAAGGAGAAGTAAAAGGATTGTTTTGCTGCCCAGGCAGCCTGATTGATAGTAGGTTACATAACTTTGCAGTGGACCTAATTAGCACAGTTATATGACTTCTTTGGCTCTGTTCAACGGCAAGCAAATGGGAGCAGAAGAGGCAGATAGTGGGAGTAATGTGGGGTTGGAGTTTGACAAGGCATGAGCAGCAACAGAACATGGGATGAAAAAGCAGAGGAGAATTCTGAGTTACTCTGATTAACTAACTGTCTAATTGGGAAGGAGGCAAGTGAAACCATAGCAGGGTTGACAGGATGGGAAAGTTCTGAGGGAGAGAAATGTTGTTAAGATGAGGAGAAAGAATGGATTTAGGAGGAGTAAGACATAGAGGAAGGTGGGATAATAGATTATGATCACATCAATGCAGTTCAGAGGTATGGCTTTTTTTTGTTTGTTTGTTTTATTTTTTTTATCATGGAAACAGAATACTTGTGGCTGATGGAAGGACCAATGATACATAGGCTGCAGTGGAGTAGAGAGGTAGGTTGTGGGACCTCAGTAGTCTAGTAGCTAGAAGGTTGGGTATTTGAGAGAATATAAACAACCATGAGATAGTTCATTGTCAAATTCATTCTCTATCTCTGATGAGTCTTTCAACTTATTATTGAGAGTAAATTCTAACATTTGAATAATTTATTTTTAAGTCTTTTTAAATGTAGCTAGTTACTAAAAGCAAGTACTAGTGGAATTTAAACTCTATTCTTGGGGAAGGGGGTGTAACAATGTCAATTTGTAAAACAATTTTGAAACCAAAAATTGCTAAGTAAAAATTTGTGGGAAAAAATCTGTCTCTTTAAATATAGGATTATAACATTTGTGAATGCATCATTATATACACCTGTACATACCTAATGATTGGCTTTAGAAGTGGAGTTGATCTTAGAAATGAAATACTATAGTGGATATAAAGGTAAAAATCTAAATGACTAGCAATTTCAGACTGCTTATAATTTACAAGTAATAAGATAGTCACTTCTTTTACCTCTTTGGATGCTAGGATTTGACGGAGTTCTTTCTTAAGATCAATAAAACGATCATGAAAGATGGCCATGGACCAAGGTTCTTCGAAGAAGCTGGTTAAAAAAGAAAAAAAAATTCATTATCCAGTGAACCTCTCATTATCACTGATAAAGTATTTACCTGCTTTTTTGCCTTTATAAATTACAGTTCTGGACCCATCACGATCGTTTGTTCATAAAATGCCTCCCGCAACAGCATGGTCAATCAATTTTTTTAATGGATGTTCCTGATGTACAGCCAGCTTCAGTAATTACATTTAAAGTGGTTTAATTCAGAGCTGTGGCAAGACCCAGTGAAGAATCCTGATTTTATCAGAATTTAAAAGCCTGTAGACTTGTAAAGAACTGTGTCTCCATTATCTGTCCTCGTTTGAGAAAAGCAGATTGCAGGATTAGCTGAACTGCTGCATAAACAAATTAAATTTGTGTAGACAATGACACAAATGTTGTTCATCATTAAGGTTTCTGGATTAATAATGACCAGAAAACAGGCCACCACAGTTTCACAATATGTTCTTCACACCAGTGCACGGATATTTAATTGAATCTCTTCCATGAGAAAAGTTCTTTTTAATATTTACATATTTCTAACTTTTTATAGAAAACTGCTTTAATGAATAGTTTCTATCAAGAACAATGTGATGATTAATTTTAAATAGTTAACATTTATAAATATAAATAGAGTCAGTTGGATGGCCAGGAACACTTATTTTTATTTGAACTTCCAGTAACACAAAATGTAAGTTCTTCAGAGCATCAGAGACATGTTAACTAAAGGAGATTTATTTTTCTTAGAATGCATGTGTATGTGTAATTCCCATTAGTGTTAATAGATATCATGTGTGAGAGAAGACTAACCCTCCCCCCCATAAAGAGTTGGTGTACTGGGATTAAATAGATGAGCATTTCATATTTTCTAAACTTTAATTAATAGTCATCTTAGTTCAAAAGAAATTACATAAGAGTTTGAATGATGATTATACCAATAACAGATATATTTAAGAACATTTTATCCCATTCTCTATACTCCTGCCAAATGTGAATTGACTGCTGTGTGTCTGGGCTATTGTATAGTGCCTGATTGGCTTAGGCTGTAGTTACATGCCAGCTTTAGCAAGACTGAGCAGGCATTTTAAACTCTCTTTGTGATCAACTATTTAGAACCTATCTTATTGACCAGGAGAAGTTCTGATTACATTGTCAAGATGGTCAAAGTAACCAACCTGACTGTGGATTGCACATATTCCACTTTGACCTGCAGGCTCCTAAGCAAAGGCAATGTATTTTCTGAAGAATACCTACCAATGGCTGGAACGAAATACTATTATTGGAGAATGAAAAACATTAGCTTTCGGAAAAGTAAATGGATGGACTGTGTAATATGCATTGGAGTTGTAAATAATAATACTAGTTATGGAAAGAGGTAATCACATGGACCACAATGAAAATGGATGAACGTTGTGGTTATTTTTATTATCCATCTGTTCTTTAAAAGTTCTTTATTTTTTTTCTTTAATATGTATTCATTCATTCATTTCATTTAAACTAGCATCACTGTCTTAGATAATAAGTTCATGTTATATGGATTATGACCAATGTATGGATCCTAAAACATATACATGTATATAAACAAGAGAGAGTATGAAGAAAATGCTTATTGTATCTTATTTTCTACTTCATTTCACCTAGAGTAAACAAAACATGCTTAGTACATGTTATTTACTGGCTGAGATGGAATGTTTTTCCACTGTCTCAATTATGATACTGTGAATGATTATGATATTAGAGTAAACAAAACATGCTTAGTACATGTTATTTACTGGCTGAGATGGAATGTTTTTCCACTGTCTCAATTATGATACTGTGAATGATTATGATATTAGAAGGCCTTGGTTTCTCCTATACCTCTCTCCATTTCCATTTGCATCTCTGTGTAACAGGTGAAAAACATTTAGCAGGTCTTTTGGGGAAAGTATCAAGTTTTATTTTTTAGTAAAGTGTTTTCTACCAAAAAATGTTGTGAGAAAAAAAACTTAACCTGAAAAAATGAGATCTAACAATGTTATTTTGGTATATCTTATTTTTTCCTTTAAACAAGAGCTGATTTTTATAGAATTTTATTTAGATTTCTTCTCTTAAGGAACAACTCTTGGGTTCCATTAAAACAAAGTGTGATAATGAAAAAGACACCCTTGAAAGCAAACCAACAAGTTGACTTCCTGAGGCCCATTTTGAATTTTATTACTGCTTCAACAGTGGTCCCTAAGGGCAAGCTGCAAAGGGGGCTTGAAAGCATAATGCTCTTCAGTGTTGAAGATGAAGCTGGCAAGCTACCAACAGTGGCTTGTAGGCTCCTAAACTATCATGAGAACAGCATCTGCCACATGTGTTTGCATCATTAAGTCTTTCATAACCTGCCAAACTGATCAAGCTAAATGTGTACAAGATGACAGTATTAGCCAGGGGCAAAACAGGGATTTCAAAACTTGGTCGATTCCTGAAAAGGAGACAGGGGCCCACAGTAGGAATTCTATTGAAAGATTTTCCCATATCTATTGTGGCTGTCATCAGAAGGCATTTGGAACTGTAGAGTCTTCAGGAAGAAAACTAATAGTTCTTCCTAATATGTTCCTGCCTTTCACCAAAGGGCACCATTAAAAGTGTTTGAACACAATTAGCAACACTTCCAAATTTAGAGGAAGTGGCTGGCACTTTATAGGCATGGCTTAATACAAGATATACATTCAAATCATTTAAGCATTATAATGAAAATGAAGCACTTCCTTTAAAAATACATACCTCTGACCCTGCTGCTAATAAGAAACTCATTTAGCTAATATGGCCAAGATATTTTGCACTATTCTTTCACAGTTCTTACTGCAACATTTTCCCCCTTTGGGAGAAGGGTACCCATTTAAAAATACTTAAAAGATAGTCTTACAGGCACTCCTATAATGATTCCCATTTTCTTCATATTATAGTTTATGTTCTCTCACTCTCCAGTATTTACTACAACACTTCTCTCGGTCCCCAAGCCTGGCCTAAGTGTCCCATTTGCAGGTAATTTTAATGCTTATATCACACTTTTGCTTTTGGTCTCTTTGTGTTAAAATGTGACATTATCTCTATTGAGAACATTTACTTGTAAAAATAAATTTTTTATTTTTCTCCAATTACATCCTAAAACAATTTTAAAAACATTTTTATAAGTTTTGGGTTCCATTGTATACAATAACAGCAAGATTATGTGATGATCAACTATATTATACTTAATTCTTGACAAAGCAATGATTCAATAAAATTCTAATTGACTTGGGATAGAAAATGCCATTTACAACCAGAGAGAGACAGACTGATTGTGGATAAAAGTACATTTTCATCATTTTTGTTTATTTGTTTGCTTGGTTTTTCTTTTTCTTGTTTTTTCCTCTTTGGTTTGATTTTTCATGCACAACATGACATATGGAAATATGTTTAAAAGTATTGTACATGTATAACCTATATCATATCACTTCCTATCTTGGGAAGGGGGAAATAAGGGAGGGAGACAAAAAATTTGGAACACAGTTTTATAAAAATGAATTTTTAAATCTATGTTTACTTTGTATTTGGAAAAATAAAATACTATTAAGGGAAAAAAGAGAGAAAGAAAGGAAAAAGCATAAGATTAAACACTAACAAATAAATACATAAAGTTTTGAGTTCCAAATTCTATCCCTTTCTTTCTCTGTCCCTCCTCTCTCCCTAAGACATTAAAAAATTTTATAAGTTTATACATATGTAAAAAATTTCCATATTGATCATTTTCAGAATGAATTTTGATTAGAGAAAACAAGGATCTTGGGAGAAGGGATTTTTTAAAATTGCATTTTCCCATACTCCCTTTAAAAACTTTGGTTGTTTCATTCCATATACAAGTACAGTACAATGCTTAATTGTAGCTTAATGTAGCTTTTTATCAGTTCTAAATAGACAGGGTGTTAGATAACTACAGTTTCTTTTTGAGAGCTTGATAAAGTACCTGATTCTGAAATTAGAATGTGATGCAACATGATGGTATCCCCTTTAATGCACAAATATAGTTCATAGGGTGAATTTTTCATTGTAATGAGTAAGAATTGTAACTTTTTTTTAAACTCTAGGTTCATTAACTACAGAAATGAACTTAGTTATAATTGCCAGAGACTAGAATGAGATTTGAGTCTAGCATACTTTAAAAGTAGGTTTGGAGGGGAGACAAGGAGGCAACCTGTATTTGAAAAGTGACCTTTCTTAACTAAAAAAGTACAGTTCCTCCAAATATATACATGTATTTGTATCACAATTTATAGCTGACAAAGGTACTTTCATATATGTTAACTTGTTTGGTTGGGGTAGGCAGAACAGTATTATTCTACAATTTTAAAAAACTCAGACTCAGAGAGGTTGTGATTTTTCCAGGCCTATAGAGTAAGCAGATTGGAGACTAGAACTAATGTCTTCTGATTTCTAGGTACCATAGTCCAGAAGAGGTAGTTTTATGAGTAAAATCAGAGGCCTTGTTAAGAGTTAAGGTTATACCCTAGAGTGGAAGTATAAAGAGGAAGGGAGAACCAGATGTGGAATGGGTTTCAAGAAACTTTTCAACGTCATTCAGGATTAACACCCCCCCCCAAAAGCAAAATTTCCATTGTTCAAGCATGTGTCTCTGCAGCTAACTGAGAACATGATTGTAACCTCGAACTTACTACTCCAAGCTTGAAAGGTGGGGGCTTTTGCTAATTGTGGGAACACTTTCTAACTGAAATTACTGTTGTCCTGGGTTGGTTAAGTTTCCCTTTGTCCTGTGGGGGAGGAGGGCCTGCATACCCTGGTGTGCCCAGCTCTAGATCATTCTTCTGGAGTTGTTTCTGGGTAGCCAGACTGTTCAAAAATGGACTTTTTCTAGTTAAGAAATGGTTGTCTTAAGGAGCCTCAGCTTTCTTCATCTGAGATGCTCTGTCTCAGCAACACCTTCTTTTCCAACCTAGTAACCCTTACTTGTACTGTGCTGTTCTGTTGGAATCTTCCATACCCAGAATCTTCTGTGCTTGGAATTTTCCAAATGAGAAACATCCACTCTCCAAACCCATTGGTTCCTCTCTGACTGTGACATTAGAAAACACTTGGTCCTGTGGAGGCTCTCTAAGCTTCATGGATGTATGAAGTCAAACAAAGCTTCAAGCCCTGGCAGCAAACCTCTTGTCTAAAAGAAAGGAACTTACATAAGACTCACGGCCGACATCCCTGGTCTTTGGGGAGGAACAAAAGTGCCTACAATTTGTTAGGCACTATGTTAAGTGCTTTAAAATTACTGTCTCATTTGATTTATCCTGCAAGGTCGATGCTGTAAATGTTCCCATTTTACAAGGGAGGAAACTGAGGCAAAAAGAGTGAAGTGACTTGCTCAGGATGGCAGCTAGTAAGTAATCTGAGGCCAGATTTGAATTGATGACTTCCTGATTCTAAGATTGGTCATCTATCCACTGCACTACCCAGCTCATTAGTGTTGATCAAATTTAATATGATGAGAAAACACATTTAAATGGAATTTATTCCTTCTTTTATAGAAGTATAAGGAAGGGACTGGACCTCTGATATCACTGACATAATGCACTCCTCTATGAGGAGTAAAGTAAAGGTCCTTTTGCTTCTGCAGATTGGCCTCTTCTTGGTAACTCAGAGAGTTGTATAGAAGAACCCTGAAATTTATTTGTCCTTCCCAGGGCCACCATGTGCTCGATGCAGGACTTAAACCAAGCTCTCTCTAACCTCTGCACCAGCTTTATTCCCTATATCGTGGTGTCTCTCACACAGACATACACACAGACACACCCCCGCACACGCAGAGCTCCATCTATACATAGCACTAGCCAAGCATTTCCCACACTGGCCATATCAACCAATCAGGGTTCATAATAACCATTCTGTGCGGTGCAGAGCCAGAAGATTATGTCTCTCTCCCCAAACCTAAGGGCAGGTGGTAGTTCCCAGGTTCTCTATTGGATCACTTGTCCTAAGTTCTATTATAAAAAAAGGCAGACCCACTAAAGTTGAGGTCAAGAAATATTTGGCTTCAGATCTCAATCTGGCATTTAAATTGCTGTTTGACTATGGACAACTTGCTTACTATCTTTGAGCCTTAGTTTCCTCATCAGTACAGTAAGAGCTATTTTATGATATTATGAGGAATATATGTAACCCCTCCCAAGTTTGAACATTTTACAGAATTATATAAATGTCAGCTATTATTATTAAAGGTAAAGTGCCTATGGTTTTTATGTCTCTCAAATATTTTCCCTGTACTTTATTCCCTTGAATATTCTCCCAAACTACAGTTTGGGCACTGCTTACTGGATATCCAGAATTGATGTTTCTTCTGGACCTCAGCTGGGTATATGTTACACAAGGACACAGGCTTCCTGCTGCCTGGCCTGCTGTCTCTGAAATTCCAGTTCTATTGATGACAAGTCACCCTTCATTTTGGACCTCTGCCTCTTTTATTCATTCATGGAATCTTTGCATGCAAAGTTGCCCCCCTCAGAAGACACCATCTTCTGGCCATCATAGAATTAAACATAACAACCTGTAGCTTCCCAGTTAGAATGTAAGCTCATTGTGAGAACAAATTAGTTTATTTCATTTTTGTATCCTCAAAGCCTAATAAATATTTATTATTGGTTGATTAATAGCCATCTCATGTTGATTAACACTGATTGAGGAAAAGGAAGAAGTGCCCATCTTGCTCTGACTGTCATATCCAGAACCTGCTCCAATCACTCTGAGGTTCTTCCTAATTAGTGTGGTTATTGTATGCTGATTCTAGAGTAGGGGAGACCACAAGGAAACTTTATCTTTTCACTGTTGTGGTTAATAGCAAAATCTTGATTAACCAGAACTGAACTAACTAGAAGCTTGGGTATAGCTGATAATCCATTCTTGGAATCCACTTCCTGCTCACCTCTATTAAAACCCCTCACTTCCTTAAAAGGACAGTTTAAACATCAACATAGAAGAAAGGGCTTTTTCTGATCTTCCAGCTGCTAGGCTCCCACTTGCCTGAAAATATTACATTGTTATCTACTTTGCAAATATTTCAGATTTACTAGATTTATAGGTGTATGTGCTGTTTCTCCAATAGAATTTAAGTTTCTTGAGGGAAGAGATTTTTAATTTTTTTGGTCATTGTATATTTAACACTTTGTCTAGTTCATATTAAGCACACATGAGTGCTTAGAAAAATTTTAAATTTTAAATTTTATTTTTAAAAATTATTTACTTTTAGCGAAAAGACATGAAATGAATTTAGTAAAGAATAAACAATCACATTTTTCATAGTTCAGAGTAAGAATCAATACAACTTTGTCTCCATTTCCAACACCTTCTGTATTTATCTTCACTGAATAGGGAGAATAAGTCTTCATGTTAATGGTAAAGAAGCGAAGAAAACACACCCATCAAAGAAATAATCTATTCTATTTACTATGCTTTACCTAGGAAGAAAAGTGCACTAAGTCATTTTCAAAAGAGGGTATGAAACAGAAATGGTTTTTTGATTGACAATGAGTTAACTATATAAAACTAAATAAACTAGAACACTCTATTCCCTGAATATTATAAATAATTAAAAATTTACTCAATCTTTTTCTAGGAGTTCATGAATGGGTATGTCAAAAATATCTAGAGATACTGAAAAGGGAGATACTTTTTTGTAGAAAACGTTTAGTTTTCTGTATGAACCACTTTTTTTTTTTAAGATGACTAGTAGATGATTTCTACTTAGTGACTCAATATGAGTATGTTAAAAGGAAACCGACACTACTTATTCCACTGCTCCCAAAGCATCAATTCTTACAGCCTTAAAAGGGACCATTTTTAAAAAAAAAGAAATAGCAAACATCCAAAATTACAACCAATAGATATAAAACCCCTGAAAACTGATTGGGACAGGAGCAGAAAGTAGAGAGTTCAGGGCTATGTAGAAGACAGATCTCCCTTTAAAACATATATTTAAAACATATCTTTCTTTGGTAGAAAGAAAGCATCTCTAGAGTGAAACTATTAAGGATACAATTTTTAAAATCCCAAATAAAGTTGATTCTGTGTAAATTGGAACTAGATTCTGATCTAGTTAGTCTTAATTGAATAATAGCAGCATTGTGACAGATCTGTATTAAAACTGAAGCGATACAGATTAGATTCAATGCTGAGGAAATTTGAAATGTCTTTTTCAAATGATGAGACTTTGAAAAGCAATATTATTACTATAAAACCAGCACTAAAAAAGGGAAGAGAGAGTATTATGAATGTAATGCCAGTCATAACTGGTTCTATCCTTAGAATGAATGATTCTCATGCACTAACCAGTGAAATGGTAAATAGGTTATTTGACTGACATCTATGTTTTAACCTAGTTTGACTTGCCACAGTGTCAGTTATTTCCTCCTACCCTTAAAAGGGCCAGCCAGCACTTTTATGGATTTGATTCTTCATTTATGTTTGAACCATTTGTGTATACAACACTTATGGTTACATAAACACTTTTTGTGGTTTTAGTTATTTGTCATGTTTAACTCTTTGTGACTCCCATTTTAGGGTTTTCTTGGCAAAGATACTGGAATGGTCTGCAATTCCCTTCAACTATTTTTTAAATTATATTTTTAATACTTAAAGAACTAAGTCAAACAGGGTTAAATGATTTATTCAGAAATTTGCTTAGGCACTTGATACACAGCCATTATATATCTGAAGCTGGATCTGAACTCATGAAGCTAAGTCTTCATGATTCTAAGCCAAGTTGTCTTATGCACTATGCCACTTAGCTGCCCATAAAACAATACTTTCAATTAAAAACATCCATTTTTCTTTTTTTCTTTTAAAGGAACATCTGATAAGTCAATAAAGTGTTTGGCTGATTTCTCCATTAACTTACATGGCTTTGTCAGTAACTGGAACTTTATTAGAAATTGTACACTGGTACATAGAGAAACAATATAAAAAACGCATTTTATTCCTAATTTAGGTGAATTGGTCTATAAGGTACTGTAATACATTCAATTCTTTGCACATCTAGTGATATTTCAACCTAATTATTGTATACAAAGTACTTTCTATATATTTTCTTACAGAGCAATTTTTAGAGATGTGTATATCCTTATACCATATAATAAATTAAATTAATATTTAACTGCAAATATTTCTATTTATGTACTGTTTATAGTTTCTCTGTATATGTATAGTTTATTAGTAGTTACATTAATTATATTTGTAAAATAAAGCTACCACTACTGAAAGTTGTCCAGTGATTTACATTGATTTGCTAAATAAGTTCAGGGACTAATAGTATGAAGCAAGGTTAGCATTTAATTCCAGTAGAAAAGAAAAGCTCTTAAGGCTTTAGCATCCCTTCATGTGTTCTTCCTTTCTTATTCTGCTTCTCTCTTCATAAAAAGCACAACCATTTTCCTCTAATTAGGCTGCAAAGAGTACTGAAGAGCTTTAGTCCCACTCAGCCACTCAGTCATGCTCACAGCTGTCCCCATTTGCTATCTTTTTCTGTAGTAAAAAACTACATATATATATATATATATATATATATATATATATGTAAGTATGAGAAATACCTTTTGTATGATTGGCACATTAATGCCTCAAGAACTAACAACCTCCAGAAAACAAGATACTGTTCTAATATTATTTCTTTGGTTAAACAATTTCTCATATTTAAAAACTATTAGCAATCTAATTTAGGCACATAGAGTGTGCTACATTAATATAACCAATTTTTGTAAGCATTCTTTGAAAGGTTTTTTCTAGTAGATGAAATTTATATCTTTTTGCCAAAAGGTACAATTAAAAACTACCAGAGAGGTTCCTTTACTTTTCTTTTAAATTTTTTAGTTTGTTATTTCCAAGAATCAAACATTAAAAATGCAACTGAAGTTGAATTTTCTTTCCACTTTCATGAAAATTACACTAATTATTTAACCTCTTTAAACATAAAGTCATAAAAACATAATATGTTTGTATAAATTGTCTCTAAGTTGAAAAGGCTAAAGGAGTGAGTTCACAAAATCAGTTTAATGTGATAATAATAGTTTGATTTTTTTTTAAATTTTAGCACTTTGGGTAGTCACTAGTAGAAAGTAGATGTGACAAAGGATGTAGTGGAAACTCACTCATGAAGAAAATGTTCATATCCATTTTAAATACTGAATTAAGGAGTACTGCTCATTTTCCACAAAAAGGCATTTTCATAAATCCATTTTAAACTAGAACAGACTTTTTAGAGCTAATTAGGATCTTAAAGATCAGTTATTCCTTTGAAAGCAGTTGCTGAAACTGTGGGTTGTGATTTGCCTATGACAGTGCTAGATCTATAACCCACCTCCAGATTTCTAGTTCAATGTTCAGTCCATTATGCTGTTCTCATTCTCAAACCAGTTATTGTAACCAATACAATACAATACACACACACACACACACACACACACACACACACACACACACACATTCTATCACTCTGACTTTTCCCTGCTGGTTAGTACACCAGGGGAAAGACAGTAAGGGAAATTTCTTATGAAACCTAGAGTAGTCATATTGCCTTTCACATACACTGAAGTCTCATCTGAGACTTACTTTTGCTCTCTGAACAATTCAAATAGTCCATAAACAAAAACAGTAACCAGCCTAATTAAATCTACCAATACTAGTAACACTTTTTCTTCCTTAAATATACCTGATTAATAGTACATTTGCTTCTCTGGTTGACTCTATCATATTCCCCATAGCATATGTTCTACACTTCCTTTTCCTGATGTAAGTCTGGTGTAGACACCAGATGTGTCAAACACTGGCTGCAGGCCAAATTGCAGCCACAACACAGATTAAAATATAATTGGAAGATACTCAGAAAAACAAACAAAAATAGACTAGAACATAGATAATATTAATATGTGATTTTTAAGATAATGAGTAACCTGTATAAATAGGCATCTTTATATGTGAGCTAATGGCTCCATTTCTATTTAAATTTGATACCACTCATCTACACCATTCTCTTTTTCTTAACAGAAACCTTCATTCTCATACTTTGCTGAGAAAATTAAAATGACTTCTTGTAAGCTCTTTTCCTTAATTCTACAGCTTCAAACTCCTCAATAATATCCCCTATTTTCTCTTCCTTTCCTTCAGTTTTTAGATATCTGAAGTTATCATTTTACATCTCTTTTCTGTATTACAGATAATATCCTCAAAAAAGCTTTCTATATTTGTTGCCTTACATTCTCACCTTTCATTCACTTTTCAACTTCTGGTGTCTTACCTCACCATTTAATTGAAACTATTCTCCCCATGACTACTAGTGATCTATATATTCCAAAAGCCTTTTTCAAACCACATCCTTCTTGTTAACAGTATTTGATGCTGTTGACCATCTCATTCTCCTAGATATTTTTTTCCTCCTTAGCCTCATAACTGTTTTTCTTTCAATTTTTTTACTCATTGTATTTAATCATCAAACCTTGGTTTCTTTTGCAAGATCATCATCCATGTCCCACTCCATTTGTTTGGATGTATGCATATCTCTGCCTTGGGTCCTTTTCTCTTCTTTTGCCCTACTTCAAACTTTGATGATATTATCAGCTCATATGTGTTCAAATATAATTTATGTGATAATTACTACCCTTTCAACAAATCTACATGACCAGTTTATACTTCTCCTGAGTTCCTGCATCACTAACTTCTTGCTGGACAGTTTCACCTTGAAGTCCCACCAGCACCTCAAACTTAACATGTCAAAAACAGAACTATTTATATCTAACCCCAGCTTATCCCTCCTCTTAACTTCCCTATTTATATTGAGACTACTACCATCTTTCCAGTTACTCTGATTCAAAATGCCAGTTATCCTTGACTCTTCTTTACTTACTGTATATCTAAATAGTTACCAAGTCTTGCCAATTTTATACCCCAATACATTTCTCATATGCTTTTCTATGCTCATATAGCAAGTACCTTAGTTAAAGCTCCCCTCACTTTTGCCTGGACTGTTGTAATATTTTCTTAATTCATCTCTCCCTCTCCATGTGACCTCTTCCCTTGCCAATTCATGCTCCAAAATCTGCAAAGTTGCTATTGCTCAGACATAGGTCTGACCATCTCACCACTGTGCACAAGAAGTACTAGTAACTCCTTATTACTTTCAGGATAAAATGCAAAATTTTTTGTTTGTCATTTAAAATACTTCTATTTTTAATCTATTTTTAAATACTGATTTCATATTATGTATTTCATGCATTTTATGTCCATACAAACTGGCCTTCTTGTTGTTCCCATAGATAAAATTAGATCTTCTTTCTCCTTGTCTTTGCATAGAGACTTTTCCCCATTTTTGGAATGTTCTTTCTCCTTTTCTTCATCTTTTTTTTGTTGTTGAGGCAATGGAGTTAAGTGACTTGCCTAGGGTCATACAGCTAAGAAGTGTTAAGTGTCTGAGGCCAGATTTGAAGTCAGGAGGACTTGAGTGGGCTGGTGCTCTATCCACTGTGCCACCTAGCTGTCCCCTTTTCTTCATCTTTAAACCCCTAGACCCTTCATGATTATTATTTTTTTAAATAATAGCTTTTTTACGTTCAAAATATACACAAAGACAGTCCTCAACACTTACCCCCCCCACAAAACCCTAAGCTCCAAACTCTTCTCCTCCTTACACCCTTTCCCAGACAGCAAGCAATCCAAAATTTGCCAAACATGTCCAATTCCTCCACCCATACCTCCACATTCACATCACATTGATGCAGAAGAAAAATCAGATCAAAAAGGAAAAAAATGAGGAAAAAAACCAAAAAGCAAGCAAATAACAAAAAGGTGAAAAAACTATGTTGTGATCCACATTTAGTCTCGTAGTCCTCTTTCTGGATGTAGATGGCTCTCTCCATCACAAGTCTGTTGGAACTAGCCTGAATCATCTTATTGTTGAAAAGAGCCACATCCATCAGAATTGATCATCACATAGTCTTTTTGTTACTGTGTACAATGTTCTCTTGGTTCTACTCACTTCATTTAGCATCAAGGAATATTTTATAATTACTTTTTTACTTATCTGTATAACTGGCATTTCCTCCTAGTGCAATATAAATTTCTTAAAGACAAGGGTTATTTATTTATTTTCCTTTATATTCCCAGTGCCTACCACTCAATGGCTGCTTTAAAAATGTTTGCTGAATTTCATTTTTTGAAAACAGGTGTCATTGTATTAACAATATGCTGCTGTCCAATACCTTAGTGCTGAAACAAATTGCTACTCAGCAATACTACAGCTAACTGACCATGGTGCTGATTTTTCATGTGAATATATTTTTTATCTATACATACTGGGTAATTTGATTGGTTTGATTGATTTAACTCAGCAAGTCAGTAATCAAATTCAAATTCTACTTTTACAAATAATTTTAAAAACCTGCCTAATTAAGGGATTCAGAAAGATTTAGGGGATACTTCCAACTTACCATTAGCAATACTTTTTAAAATTGAGATTTGTGAAATGAACACTAAGAATGTTTTCTAAAAAGATCTTCTAGCCTTTTAAACTATGAAAATATTTTAATTATTGGAAAAATCTAGGTTTTGTGCAAAATTGTGTTGATATTGTCTCAGAGTTGAACACAGAGCCCTTTATCTGCTCAATTGAGCCTTGTCTTCTAGATTTTATATTTAAGTTGTGTATCTATTCAGTGATTACCTTGGCATATGGAGTGTGGTGTTGATTTAAACAGAATTTCTGCCAGAGTACTGTTCAGTTTTCCCAGAAATTTTTGTCAAATTGAAAAGGAGGAAGATAGTGGACTGAATTGTATTTGGAAAATTAAATAGCATTTTCAATTATTCTATTCCATCTTTTTAACATAAATATTTTACAAATGATGTTATATAACTACAATTCATGAAACATTTCAAGCTCTAAAGAGTGAAAATCACATATGACTCAAATGTTTAAAAAGATCTGTGATCTTATCACTTGAAAAACTACTTCCAATGATAGAGATTGTAACTCATTTTTTTGCCTTGCTTACTTCCACATACTGGCATTAGTTCCCCACTTCACTTAATGGTCTTTCTCCTTACACCATAGACATACAGGTGGAACACTGACCACTCTGATAAACATCTATCATCTCTTGCTTTTTCTACATGATAAGCTCATATTTTCTTTCTATCATACAGATCCTCAATGACATCCTTTACACTTGTTATTATCCACACTCCCTCAATGATTGTACATTTCAGCTTTATACTTTCCATCTATTGTCATCTATGTAATAGTCATCTTTGTTCATCAAAGGCAGTGATATTCTAGATGTTGCTGTCTTATAGCAACATAGCAATACCAGTGAAGAACTTCACTTGATTGAAAAGATAGATCTTTGCTTTCATTGGAAGCTTGCAGTTAGTAAAAAGAGCATTGTAATTTCCCACAGGCAATCTAGCCTGTTCTTTTTTCAACTCTGGATTCAGTTTTTCATCCATTTTTATTCTCTATGCCCAAATATGCACACTGCTAGACAAGCTTTATACTGTGTTCATTAAGATGAATGTTGAAATTTGGATAATAGATATTCTTCATCCCCAAAGTATTTCCTTGTGAATAGGTCAAATTCTTATGAGTGATTAGAGATATTTTCTAAGTTTTGCAGCTAAATGCAATCAAGAAAATGTTATTTATAAATAGGAATATCTAGAGGACCTCATTATTCATACAGAATTTCTTCCCAACCTAAATTCTGTTCTATATCTCTTTCATCACAATGAAAAATATTTTATTTTGCATATGCACCTCCTAATTTTATGCCACAAACAATGTTTATTATTAGGAGGTAATTGAACAGGGTAATTTCTGTTATCACATCTGCCAAGGAATCCTCAATGATCTTGATATACATTGTGAAATACCATCCTTTAAAAATGAGAAAGTGGCATTTTGCACTAAAAGAAACAAGTGCTTTTTCATGATAAAGAAACCTTAGATAGAATAGGATCTCATATTACTTATATCCTTCAATCAGCTATGAGACGGTAAATTTTTGAATATCATTTGTGAAAGTCTTTTTATTCCTAATTAATATCCTCCTCAAGGATGCTTTCAATTCATGCATAGGTTACCAAAAGAAAGATTTTGTGTACTCTGGAAATAGGTCAGTAGACTTTTGCTGTTCTTTCAATTATGTTTCTTCTTTTTCCATACTAGAAATTTTGGAAATTTTCCATACTTTTGGTATTTTTCTCTTCTTTAAGACAACTTTTATATTAGTTCTTCATTGCCCTCCCAATTGTTTTATTTGCAGCATATATCTCTTCTAGATATACTTGATTCAATTCTGTTCCTCATCTTTGTTCTTATTTGTATCATCTCAACTTCTTCTGTCATCAAGGAATCTGATTTTTAGAGTCCAAGAGCAGTGGTTCCATTATTTTTTGGCTCCATTATTTTTCAATGGCTTCTTAATGATGTTTGAGATGTTTGAGAATCTTTTCCATATTTTTTCTGTTTATATCTCTCTTTTTCATATTTAAATGTCTCTGAGATGACCTTGTTTAATTTGATACTTGTCAAACTTTATTTAATTTAGCTTTAACTTTCACTGCTTTTTGTGCTTTATAAGATGATAATAGTAAGTTTATTTCATCCTTCTTTATGAGATTTTACAGAAAACTGTAGGCAATAAGCTGATGTTGCCTTTATCAGGCATTTCTCTCTTCATAGTAAGTAGAAGTAAATCAAATATTTTTTTTACTTTTTGAGTCTTTTTATTGGTGCAATTATTTACATTGGATATTGTAGTTAGTAGCAATGTTATTTCTGTTGTCTATTTATGATTTTTAATATAGTAATCTAATTAATTTAGGGCTTAATCTTTTAATTGTGTACCATACCTTTTTCTAATTATTATTTTTTTTGTTTATTTTAAATTCTAATCTTAGATCTAAAGAGTTGATGGGGTCTGACTGTGCACATACAGCTGACTCAGGGAAAATTCCCACATCAATGATAAGTCTAGCCAAAAAAACAATTCACAACCAAATGACCAGCTTACTGGTGATTTGCCTCTCTGTAATTGGCTTTTGGAAACAGGTTTAGTCTATTACCAGAGGCATTCTGAAAGCTTTCCCAACATGTCAAAATCTGTGACAGCTTGCATTCCACCAGCATAGCCTTTGAGAATCCAGAATCATTTTCATGTCATGGAGAAGCATCAGAATATGATTTTTTTTGCAGTCATTGAAGTTATTTCTAGGAAATATGTGGTTAGGAAAAGAGATGGGCTGGCCAACTGTTCACAGTGGAAAACAATAGAATTAAAAAAATCTTACATTGATATCTTTGAATTATTAAAAGACCTATGGGGAAATACTTCAAGTGAATTAAACAGAATATAGAGCATTTGTAGTAAAAAAATGGTCAAGAATTGCACAAGATGAGAAAGCATTGATGGGTTGAGATCTATTATTCTGGGTATTCTCTCTTTTCTTGAGTTTTATGACATTGTTTTCTTTTCTGCTCTTACTTAGTTCCCCCCTTACTTATTGGGCTGCTTTTTCTCAGTCACTTTCTTTTGTTCGTTATATTAGTCTTCCTTCTGAAGTGTAGGATTCTCCTATTGTCTTTAGCTTTCTCTTCTGTTTCTTTTGGTGACCTCATTCAGTTTCATGGCTAAAAGTATCACTTATATACAAATATACCCAAATATACATATCAAGCTCCTGTTTCTCCTCTGAAATTGCCTTACATAAAAATTTTTTATTAGAAATTTTCACCTTGACAGGAAAAGATGATAAAGATTGAAGGGGATGTGGGAAAAGTGGGACATTAATACATTGTTGGTGGAGTTGTGAACTGATCCAACCATTCTGGAGAGCAATTTGAAACTATGCCCAAAGGACTATTAAACTGTGCCTACCTTTTGATCTAGCAATATCCTGGGCCTGTATCCCAAAAAGATCATAAAAAGGGAAAAAGGACCCACATGTGTAAAAATATTGATAGTAGTCCTTTTTGTAGTGGCTCAGAACTGGAAACTAAGTGGTGCTCATCAGTTGGGGAATGGCTGAATAAGTTATGGTATATGAATATAATGGATTATTATTATTCTATAAGAAATGACTAACAGGATGATTTCAGAAATCCTGGAGAGACTTACATGAACTGATGCTGAGTGACAATAACTAAGAGAACATTGTACACAGCAACAAGAAGTTTGTATGTTGATCAACTTGTATGGCTCTTCAACAATGAGGTGATGATTCAGGCCAATTTCAATAAACGTGATGGAGAGAGTCATTTGCATCCAGAAAGAATTATGGGGATTGAATATGGATCACAACACAAGAATTTTTTTAACTCTTTTGTTGTTGTTTGCTTGCTTGTTTTTTCCTCAGTTTTTTACCCTTTGATCTGATTTTTCTTGTGCAGCATGATAAATATGAAAATATATTTAAGAAGAATTGTACATGTTTAATCTGTATTGGATTACTTGCTGTCTAGAGGAAGGGGGAGGAGGAAGAAAGGGAAAAAATTGGAACACAAGGTTTTGCAAGAGGAAATGTTGAAAATTATCTTTGCATGTATTTTGAAAAATAAAAAGCTATTATTATTTTTAAAAAAAGAAATCTTTATCTTTATGTTATACTAACAACTAATATTCTAATTCATCTTCCCTTTCCATTTCTTCATCTGTAAGGAGGCTGAAATAGGTAATCTTTAAATCTCCAACCCTCAGTGATAGGATTCTATGAACCTATCTTTCCAACTTCTTACTATTTTCCTTTACACACTTTATATTCTGGTGAAACTGAATTATTAGCTATTTCTGATATCATCCTGAACTGTCCCATTTTTGTGGATTCACAAAAGCCATAAGATGCGTACCTTCAGTGGGCTAAATCTTCATCTCTATCTATTGAATCTTTTTCCCTTCAAGGCCCAATTCATACACCTTAATTACCTACATGGAACCTTGATGCCTCCTCCCTGAAGTGGCCACTCCCTTCTCAAATTTTCTTTAATTCAGAACTTTCTTTTTCCATTATCACATTCTACTTATATCACATTTATTGATGAACATTTCATCTTCCTACTTCCCTTCCATGCAAATAAAATGGGAGATGTAAATCCTTATAGGCAGGGACTGGGTCATTTCTGTTTTTTGTTGGGCAGCTATATTGCACAATGGTTAGAGCCCAGGACTTCTAGTCAGGAAGAACTGAGTTCAAATCCAGCATTAGATATTCACTAATTGCAACTCAACAAGTCGCTAAACCTCTGGCTCTTACTTGTTGGGAGGATCAAAGGAGATATTTGTAAAACACTTAGGAAATTCTTGACAGATAATTTTTGCTAAATGAATGCTTATTTCCTTTTTCTTTTCCTTTTATAGCTCTATCAACATGAAATGTTAAGTGTTTTAAGGAAAAGTATGCATATGGTTTATTATGGAAGTTAGTTATTGATGCATATCAGTACTATTGGATTAGTGCTACTTTTGAATATGTTAAAAACATGTCTACAAAAAATAAGAAAAATTGATGTGGAAAAATGTATGAATATGTTCTGTTCCAATCCCTTTGAGAATATAGGAGTGCTCAGATTCCTTAAAAACAATCCTTTCCATTGGTAGTTCAATCTCTTCTTTAAAATCTTAAGGAAATTTCAATTTTCTCAGTCTATATAAGTATAGTCTTCAACAAATTGAACTGTCAAAATGGGTCCTTTTGTTTAGCCTAAATATCGTCTTTGTTTTTCCTGAGTATTCAACATGGCTCAGACTCTTTGGGTGCAATACTTTTTGGGAATGAAAGTAGACTAGCTAGTCCCCAGTGGTCAGTTTTGCTACTGTTAGCCTATAACTTGAGGCACATTGGTTCCTCAAGCTTTCTCATCTGTAGACTGAAGAAGCTTTTTCCAGGTTTTGAAAGTGGGAATCATTATCTAATGGTCTCTAATGAGACCATTATCTAATAGACCTCCTCTCTTCACTCTTGAGAAAACTGTAGATAAGTCAGAACCACTGCTTGTGTTGAGTTCTCATCAGTAATATGTAGGATAGCAATTTATTTGCTTCTTTTTGAGACTCTCATAGGACTAATGTTGTGCCAAGGTATAGATATCAGTTCTTTATACCTGGGTAATTATATTATCAAATTTTGCTGGATATTATTGAAAACAGTCACTTTAACAATTTGAAGCATGAAAACCACTCACCTCTAATTCAATAAATAAGGTACTTAAGTATTATAATAAGTCACAAGTAAGAATAGATTTTGTATCATATCATCAAATTTGATTTTCATTAATGCAAAATGAATGTCTTATATGAAGCACTTTCATATCATATTAATGATATGATAGCAAACAGTATTCACTGGTTGCTAAGTAACATGAGGACCCTCTAATTATCTCTTCTGCACTTCACAGGACATAAAGGGAAGATGCCAGTGCTCTAAGGGTATTTTCTATATCTTGGCAACCCTCTCTGCTGGAAAACAAAACTGAGGGCTGGGGTGGTCATAGAATTAATGATATTGTCTTCACAGTAAATATATACTTTCCTATTTATTCCAAACTTTTAATTATTTTAGTATAGAAGGAAGATTTTTTAAAATGAATTTAAATATTAAGCAATAATCCATATTTCTTTTCCTGCTTGGATGAGCAAATGGTTCTGCTCTGAATCAAGAAGGGGCTATCATATGTACCATAGCTGATTCTTAAAGAACTGAGGAAACTACATTAATGTTTAAACCTTTGCATGTACTCATTCCTTTTTAATAAGTTAGTGTTAAGTGTAAATTTTGGTTCTTGAGGTTCCAAGTAGAGTGTTAGTGAATGACATCCATTTTGGATGAAAACTGGGTGCTATTATAGAATAGATAGAGTATTTGGGATGAACTGGAAATATAGGTTTTTATCTTAATTTCATTTAACTTTTATGTAACTTGTTTTTTCTATCCACAAAAGAAGAATGAAATGAACAATTTTATCTTCCTTCACTGCTATACTAGATCACTTTGATGTAAATGGATCAAATGAAAGAATATATTTTATAATACTTCAAGCTGTTAGGGAAAAAAGATCACATAAAAATAACTAGTGACATTATTAAGTTTAATTAAACAAATATGGATTGTGAATCTGATACATTCAGTGTTCTGTGTTCTGGGTGCTACAGATATATAAACATAAGGAGCTCAGAGTTTATCAGAAAAAGAAGATTAATAATATTTTTTAAAGATAGATAAAATTAAACCATGGGATTTAGGACTAAAAGAGACCTTGGGAATCATTAAGTGCATTTCTTGATCTTATAGGTGAGGAATCCGAGATTTGGATAGATTAAGTGGGTTTTCTATTGTCACAAAATTAGAAGGAAGAAAGATTGTTGTGGATTGGAATTTATCATTTTTTTTCTACTATGACATTTTACATTCTAAGGTATGAGATCAGGGTGGGTACAGTTTCACACCAATACCTTTTTTGGTAAGAAGAAAATATTAGAAAGGAGGAGAAGCCAGGTTGGCTAAGTAAAGGCAGAGATCTCCCAAGTTACACTCCAAATAAAAAAGTAATGCTTTAAAAATGAATTTTGGAGCAGCAGAATCAATGAAAGGTTGGGATGAAACAATTTTCCAGTCTAGTACAACTGAGGAGATTGGCAGGAGAGCTCTGTCTCACTGGGGTGAGTGGAGTTCAGTGCTCTGCTGTACAGGATTACCTCCCACTCTTTTTTAGGCTCTAGCAAGCCAGCAGAAGGCCTTGGAGATATGTGGCAACTTCCAGAGTTCTCAGTACACAGACAGTAAAGAGGTCAGATAACTGGTCAGGAGATTACAGTTTGCAGTCACCGAGTTTAAAATTCTGTTGCCATGGACATAAAATTGTCCATATAAGGTTCTGGATCACAGTTCCAATATAAGAAGGAGCACTAATATAACCAGTGCTTGTAGCCCCAGGGGAATGGGGGGACCCTGTTTACAGTTTCAGGGCAGAAAAAAAGTGCATGTAGTCACACATAGACCTGAGCACAAGCAAGGAGAACCATGATCACTTCTCTCTTTAGATCATGTTATTTTGAAAGAATAAAAATTTACAGAGCCCCAGAAATAGCTCTAAAAAGATCAGAATAAAAAAACCTGAAACTTCGGACAGAACCCTCTCTACTTCAGGGACAGAGCCCAATTTTAATATAAAGTTATAAATCAAGAAATATGCTAGAAAATGAGCAAACAATAAAAGACACGGAAATCAAATCTGTTACATTGTGAATCTTTTTACTTTTAGCCCCCTCTCTCCCACCCCCCATTTTTTCAAGAGCTCAAAAAGGATTTAAAAAATCAAATAAGATAGAGAAAATTTTTTGAAAATCAAATGAGAGTGATTAAAGAAAGTCAGAAAAGAAAGAGAGTAAACAGCTTGGTAAATGAAGCACAGAAATCCACTAAAGAAAACTTAAAAAGCAAAATTGGCCAAATGGAAAAGGAAGTACATAAGTTCACTGAAGAAAATAATTTCTTAAAAATTAGACTCTATGAGACTCTAAAAAACAATGAAACAAAATCAAAAGAATGAAAAATATTAATAAAAAGAATGAAATATCTCACTGAAAAAATTGTCTGGGAAAACATTGAGGAGAGATCATTTAAGACTTACTGGACTACCTGAAAGCTAAAATAAAAGAAGAGTGTAGAAATCACATTTCAAGAAATTATTAAAAAAAAAAAAACTGTCCTAGTATTTTAGAACCAAAGGGTAAAGTAGGAATGGAAGGAATTCACTAGTTACCTCTTGAAAGAGAGCCCCAAATAAAAGCTCCCAGGAGTATTTAGCCAAGTTACAAAGCTCTAAGGTGAAGGAGAAAATATTGAAATCAGAAAGAAATAATTCAGATATAATGGAGCCAATTCAAGATAGCACAATATTTAGCAACTTCTACATTAAAGGACTGGAATATTTGGATATGATATTCCAGTGGACTAAGGAGCTAAGATTACAACCAAGAATCACCTACTCAGCAAAACTGAGTAAGATCCTTTGGAGGGAAAAATGGATATTCAGTGAAATAGAAGACTTCCAATTCTTGATGAAAAGACCAAAACTAAGTAGAAAATTGCATGAAAAGGTAAACAGGAGAGAAAAATCCTAAGGGATTCAAATTTTTTTTAACTGTTTGTGTTCCTATAGAGGAAGATGATACTTATAACTTCTAAAAACTTTATTATTAATAGGGAATCTATATAGATGAAGGATATGGGTATAAATTGACAGTGATGGGATGATATCTTAAAAAATAAAATTAAGGGGTGAAAAAGATGTATGCACTGGGAGAAGGAGGAAAGGAGGGGTAGAATGAGGCAAATTATCTCACATAAAAGATATACAAAAAGAAGGGCTTTTACGTATGTAGGTATATATGTGTGGGTATATAAATATGTGTATATGTATAGAGGAGTGTGAATATATATGTATATATAAATATATCTGTGCTTAAATACAGCCTGCTTGAGGGAGATGGGGGGGAATGAATGGGGAAAAAAGAATAAAGTAAAAAGTGCATAGCAGAAAACAAAAGAATAACCTACAAGGAAGAAAAGAAAAGATAGAAGAAATTATATTCATGAGTGTCCATTATTATATATGCTTTTTGACATGGAAATCTATGGTTATATATTTTGAATCATCCTTGCTGCTAGGCACACGACAATGTTTTGTCTTGTTTTTTATTTTCTTTTTTTGTCTTTATTCCGCTTTTTCTTTTCTATTTAGTTCAAAATAAAATTAAAAAGGGGGAAAGAGCCACTTTGGCCAATTATATGTACATAAATCTAATAATCTAAGATAGATAAATAATTTACAAAATATAAATTACCTAGATTAGCTGAAGAGAAAATAAAATACTTAAATAACCCTATTTTAGAAAAAGAAAGTGAACAAGCTATCAATGAACTCCCTAAGAAAAATTCCCCAGGACTTGATGAATTCACAAGTAAATTCTATCAAACATTTAAAGAACATTATATAAACTATATAATGGAAAATGGACAAAGAAGATGTTCCTTACTAGATCCCTTTAACTAAATAAATATGGTGCTGATATACAAACAAGAAAACAGAGAAACAAAACTCTAGACCAATTTCATAAAAGTGTTGATGCAAAAAATTTAAATAAAATACTCATAAGAGATAACAGCAATATATCATAAAAATCATGCACTATGACCAGATGGGATTTATACCAAAATGCAGGGATGATTTAGTATTAGGAAAATCATCAGCATAATGGTCCATGTCAGTAACAAAACAAACAAAAAATCATATGATTATAGATGCAGCAAAAAGCTTTTAACAAAATACTTAATTTAATCTTATTTTAAAAAAAAACTATAATAATAATAATAATAAATAATAAATAGAAATAAACTAAGTATATAATGAGCATAAACTAGAAATCTTCCCAGTAAAACTGGGGTAAAGCAAGTTTTCCTATTATGACCATTTTTTTCAATTTTGTAACAAAAATGCTAGATTTAGTAATAATAGGAGAAAAAGAAATTAAAGGAATTAAAATATTCACTGAGGGGGAAAAACTATCATTCTTTGCAGATAATATGCAGAAGCTAGATGAAATAGTTAATAACTTTAGGAAAGTTGCTGGATATAAAAATCACAAATCAGCATTTAAGACTGAAGAACAACATGAATACACAAAATACTTTTCACACAAATAAAGCCATATCTAAACAATTGAAGAAATATAAATTATTCATGGGTAGACCAAGCCAATATGATGAAAATGACAATTCTATCTAAATCAATTTACTTATTTTATGCCATAACAATCATACTACCAAAGTTTATTTTACATAGCTAGAAATAATGGTGAAAAAAATTCATCTGGAAGAACAGTCAAAAATATAAAGAAAAACAATGATTTAAAAAAAAGTAGCCTAGCAGTACCAGATCTTAAACAGTACTCAAAGTAGTAATCATCAAAGTAATATGGTGCTGGTGAAGAAATATAGTGGAGCAGCGAAATAGATTAGCTACATTAATATGTAGTAGTAAATGACCATAATATTCTAGTATTTGATAAATGCAAAGATGAAGCTTTGGATGCAAAAAAAATCACTGTTTGAGAAAAATTGCTGGGAAAACTGAAAAGCAGGTTGGTAGAAATTAGATATAGATCAGCATTCACACCATATACTAAGATAAGGTCAAAATGGGTTTATGATTCAGCTATAAAGGGTGATATAAGCAAATTGAAGAAGCATGGTACATGTCAAATTGATGGATAGGATAAGAATTTGTGACCAAATAAGATAAAGAACCTCATGGAATATAAAGAGGACAATTTTGATTATATTAAATTGTAAAAGTTTTGCACAACAAAACCAAATGCAGCCAAGATTAGAAGGAAAGCAGAAAACTGGGAATTTGTTTTTTTACAAATTACATAGATAAAGATCTCACTTTTCAAATATATGGAGTACTGAGTCATATTTATAAGAATGAGTAATTTCCCAGTGAATAAATGGTCAAAGCATAGTAACAGGCAGTTTTCAGAAGAGATCAAAGCTATCTATAGTGATATATGGAAGTATGGGGAAATTTTCCTTCTCTGGAAAAATTTGATGCTCTAATTATCTTTTTTCCCCAAGTTCTATATGAATGTTATTTAGGGTGGGTCTCTCATATTGTTGTCACATGACCACATTTTCATCTATAAAGTCAGCAGTATGTCTCAAAGTGAGTTGAGCTGGAACTACCAATATTACTTTTTTTTTTTCCTTATACCTTTTTATTTACAAGATATATGCATGGGTAATTTTTCAGCATTGACAATTGCAAAACCTTTTTTTCCATTTTTTCCCCTCCTTCTCCCCACTCCCTCCCCCAGATGGCAGGTAGACCAATACATGTTAAATATATTAAAGTACAATATTACTTATTTTTTAAAAAATTGTCCTACACTCATATCTTACACCATAAACCACAATAATTCAAAAGGAATATCTGAATATTAAAAGTCACACTATCAAATAATTAGAAGAAAGAATCAAATAACTTTCATAGTTATGAACAAAATAATGAGACAGAGACTATTGCAAAACATTTAAAAAAACTCAATGAGAAGAAAATTTAAAAGCTTTTACACAAACTTTAAAATTTAAAAAGCTTTTGCTCTATTAAAACAGATAGAATAAAAATAAGTCAGTTGATTGGGGAAAATCTTTGTATCAAATATCTCTGCTAGGGAACCATTAGAAATATATAAGACCAAAATCCATTTGTGATCAAAGGATATAAACAAAGAATTCTCCAAAAAAAGGATCAATTCTTAACAACTCATATCAAAGCACTCAAAAACACCTGCTTCAAATCAATGATAACAGGAATGATACAAACCAAAACAAGTCATGCCTATCAAATTTGACAAAGATGAAAAAAATATGAGTAAGGGCTATACTTAATTCCTATTAGTGGAGCATTGAATTGG
This sequence comes from Sarcophilus harrisii, assembly GCF_902635505.1. NCBI lineage: Eukaryota > Metazoa > Chordata > Mammalia > Dasyuromorphia > Dasyuridae > Sarcophilus > Sarcophilus harrisii. The sequence continues at coordinate 150,326,348 of NC_045427.1, forward strand.
TCTAGCATTGTAGAAAGCAATTTGAATTCTGCCAAGAAAGTAACTAAAATAGCCACACCCTTTGATTCAGCCATCTCATTGCCGAGGCTCATTACCAGAAGAGTTTAATGATAAACAGAAAGATCCCTATATACCCAAATAGTGATAGCAGGATCTGGAGTAGCAAGAAGCTAAAAAAAAATCAGATAGGCCTTGATTGGGATGCAATATGAATGAACTGTGAGAAATGATGAATAAAGAGAAACAAAAAAGACTTATACAATTGCAATTGGAATGAATTGAGAAGATTCAGGAATACAATGTAAATAACAACTACAATAATATAAATAGAAGAAGAACAAAAAATAATATCAAGAAATATCTCTGTAATCATAACGACAACCTTGGCCTTGGTGAAGAAATGAGAATATACATATTCTTTCCTTTTTTGCAGAGATGTGGATGGCAATGAGCATGGAACATTACATGCACTGTTGTACTCAGCTAATGTATTGGGATTCTTTTTTTTGGAAATACTATTTTTGTCTCTGGTTCCTTTTCTTTATTATAAGGGGTGGCTCCTTGGGGCAGCAAGGAGAAGGGTGATACTTTTGGAAATTTGAATAAGAAAGGCAAAATCTTCCAAAGAAGCCTGGGGAACTTTTCATTGTGTCCATCTGCACTGGATGTCCAGCATTCTAATAATATACATCCAGAAACTTATTTTTCAAATGTGTAAATAGTAGTGCTTTTGATTGTCTGACTCTGCTCCTTTTGAAATGGAGGTGACCCTGTTTTCTCTAAGCTCATGCCAGTGGAGCTCAAGCTGATAGGTCCAAACCAGCCCAACCAGAGGATGACAGAAACTCCAAAAGACATTCTCTCCTAATGATATGTGTCAGTGAGGACAATGTATAAATTAATGAAAACAGCATCTCTGCAGTCTGGAACCTCAAGTCTGGAGCCCAATAGCTGCAATTATAAACTCCATTGGCATATAATGGTGGAGTTTCAGATAATTTAGCCACATGTTAAAATATTGTTTATTAGTAGAAAGTGAAAATACAGGGAAAGAACACTGGATTTTGAGCCAGAAGACTTGGATTGAAATCCACACTGTACTAATTTACTACTGGAATGACACCTGGACAAGTAACTTAATTTCTCTACTCATTTCTACATCGGTAAAATAAAAGTATTGCTTAGATTATCTGTAGGATATCTTATGGTGCTACTTGCTATGGTCCTATACAACCTCATGAGTACACTAAATTTTTTTCACTTAATAGTATTTTGTTTTTCCAGCTACTTATAATGATAGTTTTCACATTCATTCTTTAAAAATTTTGAGTTCCAAATTTTTCCACCTCTCTCTCTTACCTCTCCCCTCCCCAAGAGGGCAAGCAATCTGATATTGATTATAGATGTACAATCATTCTAAACATATTTCCACGTTAGTCATGTTTATACACTACATTTCTATCATAACCATGAAGTCAAAAGTTATATAAATTTAAACAGAAGTTCTGGGATATGTGTTAAATGTTTATATGCCTTTTCACTTGTTATTTTGAAATTTGCAATATCATTAACTAGGAAAAATATCAAGTAACCTATTTTACATTTTATCCAAGGAAAGTTAGAGATGACTGAGTTCAAGTAAAATAGCCTTTAATATTAAAAACCCTAGTAAAAGAACAAAATATGCTAACATGAAGACAGGGTATAGTGTAAAACTGGTTAAATTATTTAAGATCTAGGTGAGGTCTCCTATTCAATAGATAATTGGAAAATTGGAGGGTAGCCTTGCTAGTTAATGAAATGACCATCAACCTTTGACTCCATCTAGGTATTTACATTTGGGGGTCCACAGAACTTCAGCTAACACCCATCACTGGCATGCACACTTTCTATAGAAATGAAAAGGATTCTTCTGAGAAGCTTAAAGTTCCTGAAGTTCAGGACACACAGATGCAGAATGTCCATTTCAGCCTCAAGAAGGAGTTCTAGTTTGGCTCAATTAGCACATGTAGAAAACCTGCAGCATATAACTGCTGGTTGTCGGATAGGGCTGCTAATGCCTGGAAACTAATCATGTTAGCAACAGAGGAACTATGGCTTCTCATCAACATCCTATCAAATATGCAGCATGGTGCACATTTTCCTACTTGTTCTGAATTTGCTCTTAATGATTAAAGTATGGATTATTAATGCTGTGACTCTTTGGGATCTCGGTGTGACAATTCTGGGCTCAATTTTGTCTTCAAAGCTCATGGCACAAATTTCAGGTGCGTCCAACAGTGCTAAGGCAGCTGGATCAGCTGTTTAGGTTGACAAAGTAATCTGCAACTCAAAAATTACTCTTTACTCTTATCATTGAAGGGTTCTCATTGTGATAAGTTAGGTGACATTTGGGTCTGTGTCTCCTGATTCATAAAACATTACCAGGTCTGGTGCATAATAAAAGGTCAATAAAGTTTCTTTTAAAAAGCAAAGAAATGCAGTGGGGGCTGTTTGATATTACCTGTAATGGGTGGGTGGGTGGTTCTATTTTCACTTATAAAAATCAAAATAAATCCAAGTATCCTTTTCCATATAAGCACAAATAACAACCAAACTGGTAACACTTCAAGCCACATTTATTAGGAGGCCCACATCTCAGATGGCACAGAGAGATAAAAATTGGACACTAAAGGTTAATAGAAAGAGTGACACAGTCTTTGTATAACATACCTAGACCTGCAAGGGAATTTAGAGGTCATCAAGCTAAGCTAGATAATTATATAACTTGTCTACGGCCCTATAACTACTATAGATCTAAGGCAGAATTTGAATTTAAGGCCTTCCAGACCCTGTGTTTTATCACTTAGCTGCCTAAGGCAACATAGTGGGGAGGAATCCTGCTCTTGTTTTCAGTTCCTGAGGCCCATACTGGGTCTACTTAGTATGAAAAACAATAATAGAAACATTCTGGGAGAACAGAAGGCCTCCCAAAATCAGCAACAGCAATTCTCCCTCCCCTTCCCCAAACATCCTGTTCTCTCTCTCTTTTTTCTTTTCTTTGTTTTTCTTTCTTACTTTCTTTTTTTCTCTGTTTGCCTCCCTCTCCCTTTTCCTTTCTCTCAACTGGAGCTCAACAGTGACTGACCACTTTTCATTACAGTGCCTTCTGTTTACCAGTACTCTAATATTGTATGTGGTACTATGAAATGCACTGGTCATGCTGGGAGATTACTTACTTATTTAGGAAGGGATAATGGTACCCTTAGAGCTGTCTCTTCAGGTCTACAAATCATAGATCTGATATAGGACATCTAGTCTTCCAGTTTCTTTGTCTTCAGGACTATAATTACTCTGAATCAACTAGTTCATAACTTTGATTATTGAATAAATATTAAGAAAAGAATAAAAAAAGGAAAAAAAGATTGGTTTTAGTTTAAACATTTTAGTTTGGCTTGCCAGGTGCTAGAAGTTTGATTTGTTAAACTGTGATGAAATCAGTCTGATTTCAGAACCAGAATTGGAATAGGACCTCAGTGGTAATTTAGTCCAGTTTATAGACAGAAAGGAATCTGTTATAATATCTTCAACAAATGGTCATTTACTTTTGCTTCAGAGGATTATGGATTGTGTACTGGAAGGAAAATTCAACCTCTTCATTTTATAGATGATTATTGATCAACTGAAGGTAATTTTACCTTTACTGCTTCTGAGGGGAAGTTTTGTTTTTCACTTTTTTTTCCACTTGAAGAACTCCAGGGGAGGGTAATCCATTAGGAGGGTAAGCCATTGGTTCATTCCGCTTTTGGAAAGATCTACTTCATAGTTAGTTACTTAACTGGATTTTTGTTTTGATCAAATTGGAAGTTCCTTCCATTAATGCAGATTACAACCCATGTTTGCTTAATTTATGTGACACATTTACCTCATGCATGTTAATTATGGCTCTGGAAAGGCACCCTCCTTGACTCAGTACTACTCCCTTGGAGATTGAGCTCCAAAAGTGTCACTGGTCATGTCTGTTCTAGGCTGTGAGAGTAGTCAGAGTAATTAACCAGGGAAAGGCTCTTAATGAAACAAGTTACCTCAGAGAAGGAGTCTAGATTTTGTCTTAAATGGCAAAAACAAAACAAAACAGAATAAAACCTATGACTTAGAATGATAACAAGTGAATATACTGGAAGTGCAATGGACCTTGTAGGGCAGGGAGTCAGCTTACAAGATATTCAGGAGATGGTCAGTCCTTATGTATTAATGTGAATGAGAACAAATGCATAGAGAGTACATGGAATGGAGAAAATCATACTTTAGCTAGAAAAACCTGATCAAGAGTCATTACTGATCAGTCCTGAAGTAACTGAATTCAACACCTCCAGAGGAGTATAGCCTGAGATTCACATTTATCTTTACTTTCAACTTATTTCCTCTTACCACTTCCTTCTCTAAGTGAATGTAACACATTTATTCCTTTAGCTCAGAACAGTTTGCTCAGGAAAGTACTTCTTCTTCCTTCCCTTCTCTTTACTTAACATTCATTAAACACCTAATTATCGGATACTATATTTGCATGTTAGATGCTCAGAACCAAATGGATTCAATTATTAGTATTACTGGAACTGATCTTACACAGATACTATGCCTGAAACTGACTCCCTCTAAATTCCATAAACAAGAATGGTACAAAAGCTTTAATATTATCAACTACTTAAAAGGTTTGGAATGATTTATATAGCAATATATAAGCATTGAGTCTAGACCCTGGAATTAAAGAAAAAATTCAAATGAAGCAAACTAAATTAATTTTAAAAGTTGGTGACATCAAACTAAATCACATTTTGATTCATGTAGAAGCATTTAATCATCTCACTTCTGAAAAAGACATGTGCAGTTTAAACAATTCTCTGGCTTGTGAAGTATGTCTCTTTTATTCTTAATAATAGATTCTAAATATTTTTATCAGGTGATGACGCTGAAAAACTATGATATATACAAGGAACAGAAAATAAGCAAGTTTTCTGTGAGGCATAGTGAAAACATACAAATTGACATAATTTAAAATGATGTTTTATTTAAAATATCAGTGAGGTTTTTAGAGATCAAAGGATGAAGTATATTTTACTATCAGAAATCTTATCTCAAAATAATTTGCATTTATTTTTAAGCATGAAAAGATGAGGAAACAAAAACGTAATATTTTCAGTGTTCAGAAAGGCTAAATTTGTTGATTTGTGGCTGATAGTTGAGCATGCTATAATAATGTTAACTTATATCTTATTTCATTTGCACAATGACTCTATGAGGTTGATAACATTATCTCTATATTATAGGTAAGACATTGAGGATCAGAGATCATAGGTTAAAAATTGATTTCAGTTCACAATTTATTTCTGGACCACAACTTAAAATAAGGGAATAATAGTATCCTGGTTATGGATGGTGTGACTCTAACAAGGCTTGATAAGAATGTATTTATAATTTCTCACATCTAAATCAGCAGAGCTTTAAATTGACAAAGTTGAGGGGAAAACAGCCTATCCATATAAACATACACACATATCTCTTTGAGGGATTGCTTTGTTTTTTATCTTTGTATCCCTAAAACCCATCCCATATCTGTTCCATATTGGGAGCTTAATAAATGCTTGTTGATTGACTAATACCTACTAAAATAACATATAGAGTAGCTACAATATAAGAAGAAGAGTAGCAACGGAGAACTAGAAATTCATAGAAGACAAAAATTAATAAACTGATAAATCATTATTTATTAATAGTCTGCTTTGTTTTGGGCTTTGAAAATATAAATATAAAGACAAAAAGTGAAAGTTACAGTTCTCAAGGAAGCTAAGCTACAAGGAGGGGATGTTGGGGATAAGAAACAACATGTATACATAATATATTTGGTAATATTTATTATGTGTATATGTTCATTCTATATGTAACATGTATGTATATATGTGTATAGGGATAACTGAACATGGAATTTTAAGTGAAATTACTATATATACATATATGAATGTGTGTATGTGTATGTGTTTGTGTTGGGGGAAGTACTAACAGACATAGAAAGGCCTCTTGTAGGAGGTAGCCTTAAAGCTAAGCTTTGAAGAAAGTCAGGGATTCTAAAAGGCAGAATATATTATAACCATAGTATAATATGGCATAATATATAATAATATATTAATGTTTAGGTAGATCTTACTATGTACCAGACCTTGTGCCAAGTGTTTTTTAATTCTCTCATTTGATTCTCATAACAATTCTAGGAAGTAGGTTCTATTTTTATCCCCATTTTAGAGATGAGAGAACTGAGGCTCAAGTCACACACTATGGTCACACACTAAATGTTTAAGGCCAGATTTGAATTCAGGTCTTCCTGACTCCAGGCCAAGAGCTCTGTCCACTATTACCACTTAGCTGCCCCAAGGCAAAAAGAGTGTGTTCCAGGTGTGGGAACATATGGCATGTGTGAGAAATAGTCAGAAGGCAAATGAATCTGAAGGACAGTGTTGTATAATAAACCTGGAAAAGTAGTCTGCAATCAGATTGTGAAGGGATTTAGATGCCAAACAGAAGAGTTTCTATTTTATCTTATAAACTAGAGGGAACCATTGTAATTTACTGAGGAGAAGAATGACAAGAGTTAAATCTGTGCTTTCTGTGTGTCTACATTCACACACATCACTTGGGAGTCTATGTAGGAGATAGATTGGGAAGGGGAGAGACTGTAGAGGAGGATAGTAATTACAAAATCTACCGGAATAACACATGTGAAGTGAAGACCTGAGCTGTGGTAGTGGCCATATTAGTGGAAGAAAAAGGACAGACTGGAAAGATCTTGTAGAGGCACAATATGAAAGACTTTACTACTGTTTGGACAGGTTGGGTTCGGGAGGAGGAGAATTGGGAGTGCCTGGAAGGCTTGTGTTGCCCACAACAGAAATAGGGAACCGAGGAAGAGGAGTAGGTTAGAAGAAAAGGTAAGGAATCCTCTTTTTGACTTGCTGCATTAAAAATCACTATTGAACATCCAGGTGGAAATGCCCAACATGTAGGTGGTAAGGCAGAACTGCAGCTCATATAGCTTAGACTATAGACAGGATTAGGAATATAATTGTAAGAATCTACAGAGATAATAATTAGACTCAGGGGAGTCTGAGAAGGGAGCCACCGTGTCCTCTTGCCTCTGTTTGGAGTATAAAATGCTCCAAGTGTTCAGGTAGAAAGGCAGGCCTTTATTTCTCCAAGGGGGCCACCACTGTGAAGCCCATGAGTATGTATTTCGCCGTTTCATTTTCTCTATTATATTTCTTCTTTCTTGTTATTAAGGGAAGATGTATAGGAAATGAAACAGACAGTAGAAGTACTGCCTGTCTCCCAAACTATACCATCCCTCCTCCACAAAGATCTAGAAAATGCCAGACCAAGTCATGATTGGGAAATCCAAGGGAAAAAAATCACAGTGAATTATTTTTTCCAACAACGTCAATTTAAGGAGACGGAAAGAGATGTCTGTCTCTCTGAAGATGGGGTCGGGTTAGGAAGACAGGGCCCCATGCAGAGAATTCCAGTGTCCAAGCTGAGTCTGGGCCCTAGGGCAGGAAGAGGCCACAGAAGAGCCCTGAACTAGTGCAGGAGATCTGAACAGGTGCCGTTCCAGGTCGCAGATCCAGAGAACCTGTTTCTAGGGGTGGTGAGAGGACCAGGTGCAGTCACAGGCTCTGGCTGTGCACTGAGCAAGGAAGATTTCAGAAGTAAGCAATGTGGTTCTCATTCCAGGGCTCAGTTCTAGCCCCAATTCCAGGTTTCAGTTTTAGTGGAATAACCAGACCAGGAATTCCAGATTGCAGCTCAGTCGTTCTAAACTGTGAAAGCCTCCTAGCAGCTAATAGTGGACAAGTCCAGCAGCAATCTACTGAAACTTACAACTAGACACAAGCTGGCAAAGGTTTTGATCAGATGAAACTTTGGCTCAGGAACTTGCAGAGCTCTGGCCAGGAGAATAATGAGGAGGCTTCAATAAGGATCACTTTGGGAATACTGAAAAAACTTAAAGACTGATTTGTGTAAAAGTATGGGGGCCAAAAAGACTTCACTGTTTGACAAAAATTTCTGAAAAACTAGAAAGCAGTTTCATAAATACTAGATATAGACTAACATCTCACACTGTATACTAAGATAAAATCAAAATGGGTACCTGATTTAAAAATAAAAGGTAATATCTTAAACAAATTAAAGGAACATGCAATAATTTACCTGTCACATATATGGAGAAGAGAAGAATTTATGAATGAACAAAAGACAGAGAGCATTATGAGATGTAAAAGATATGATTTTTATTACATTAAATTTAAAAGGTTTTGCTCAAATAAAACAAGTGCATCCAAGATTAGAAGGAAAACAGCAAACTGAGAAAAATATTTTTATAGGAAGTTTCTCTGATAGAGGCCTCATTTCTCAAATATTTAGAGAACTGATTCTAATTTATAAGAATAAGAATCATTTTCCAATTGATAAAATAGTCAAAAGATATGAAAAGGTAATTTTCAGAAGTTGTCTATAGCTTTGTGAAACGTGCAAAATACTCTAAATCGCAATTGATTAGAGAAATGCAAATCAAAACAACTCTTAAGTATGATCTCATATTTATCAAATTGTTGAACATGACAGAAAAGGAAAATTACAAATGTTGGAGAGCAAGTGGAAAACCTGAAACATTAATGTACTGTGGTAGAATTGTGAACTGATCTAACCATTCTGGAGAGCAATTTGGAACTATAACCAAAAAGCTATCAAACTATGTGTACTCAACACCACCACTACTAATCCTAAATCATAAGGAAATCAAAGAAAAAGGAAAAGACCCTATATGCACGAAAATTTTTATAGTGGCTCTTTTTGTGGTGACAGAATTGGGAATTGGAATGGATGCCCATCAATTGAGAAATAGCTGAACAAATTGTGGTATATGATTGTGATAGATTACTATTATGCTATAAAAAATGACGAGCAGGATGATTTCAGAAAAAGATGGAGAAGACTTAGATTGAACTGATGAAAGTGAAGTAAGCTCAGCCAGATTACTGTACATAGTAACGTAATAGTATATGATGATCAACTGTGAATGAATAAGCTGTTTTCATCAATACAATAATAGATGATTCCAACGAATCTGTGAAGAAAATTACTATGAATCAATGAAGTCTGAATGCAGACCAAAGCATAGTTTTCCTTTCCTTTTCTTTTTTTTTCCTCTTTCTTTTTTTGATCTGTTCTTTTTTGCAACATGGCCAGTATGGAAATATGTTTTGCATGATTACACTGGTATAATTTACATCAAAGAGACTTCTGAGGGATGGAGATGGGGAGAAAGGAAATTTATATCTCAAAAATAAGTTAAAATTGTTTTTATATGTAAAGAAAAAATAAAATAGAAACATTCCTTTTTACACGCACACACACACACACAATTTCATTTGTTTTAAAATGAACAAATCCACTACAACAATATCCTCTTTTTCTGGTACAATTCAATTAGCAACCTGTACACATCTTTAATTTTGTTGGCTACAAATCAGAATGTTTTCCTCTCTTTTTGATGTGGCAGAAGGTATTAAAAATGAAAATTAAATATTTCATATCAACAGGTTAGTATCAACAATTCAGAAGCACCATTTCCACATCTGAAGGACAACAGAGTCTGGTTTTATTAAAAAAAATTCTTGATATGTTATGTCACATGGGCTAAAGATATATTAAGATTTTATTCCTTTTTTTCTTCAAGGAAGACAATGTGATCACTATCCATCACTCAGTAATATATTTTTAACATGGATAAGTGACCAATTAGTTCATGGCACATCATATATTTTACACCTCTATCAGAATGAAACCTGTACAAAAGGTTCCATGTTTATAAGCAACAATACATACTGATGATGCCTCAGTCTTTCATACTTTTGAAAAAAATCTACATTTATACTTATATATGCTTAAATATTAAACCAACATTTGTTCAAAGAAAGAGATGCACATTCATATTATGAAATTATTAGGAAAATACTCTCAGAAATAAACTATAGTTAAATTATATATATATAAATACATAATATATATTATATGTACATGCTACAAATTTATATTGAACTAAATATGAAATACACTTCAAAGGTTTTTTGTAGTTGTTGGGTTTTTAAAAACATTATTCTATAAAGTACAGAGAAATTCTTATAAGTTAAGGAGGAAAAAACTACTCCCTATAACAATATAATTACAGCAGCTTTTAAAAAGTAATTTAAAATTTAAATAGAAAATAGAAAAAATAAAATAGGAAAGAAACCTACTGTTATGTGAACTTTGCTGTGTACTTTTAATTTTATTCTTTTTTTCCCATTTTACCCCCTCCCCCACTTCCCTCAAACAGGTACAGTTAAGGCTACAGTTAAGTCTATATTTATGTTTACATACATACATACATACATACATATATAATACACACATATATGTATACACACACACTTACCCACATATATGCATTATCTCTAGTTTCCCATCTCTGCTGTCTTCTACTGGCTGACTTGCTTTGCTATTACTTAATTTCCCTCTCTCAAGAATCTTTCCCTCTTTATTTTCCCGTTAATCTACATACCTTATCTCACTCTCATTAATTTATAAGCCCTTCTATATACTACTTTATCCTATTCTGTCTCCTTCCTTCCTTCCTTGAGGCAACTGAGATTAAGTGACTTGCCCATAGTCACACAGCTGGGAAGTGTTAAGTGTCTGATGTGAGATTTGAACTCAGGACCTCCTGACTTCAGGGCTGGTGCTTTATCCACTGCCCCACCTAGTTGCCCCCCCTCTTATTTCTTTACCAATTTTGGAGGCTGGTACACCCTACTTGATTTGATTTTATATGTATGTGTGTATATGTGACAGTATGTATGTAATATTCCCTCTTTAACCATTCTTAATGTGACTAAGAAAGATTTCATAACTACCAGCCCTCCTCCCGCATCTAATTCCTTTTTATCAGTTCTTGCACCTTATACCTCATTCATATAACAATTACTGTTTTTAGTTTTTCTTAGTTTTTGGTTTTACTTTTTATAATTACATCATATTCAACCCTACCCCAATCTTTCATTTGGACTACCCAATTACTAATGACAATTTTAGAGATATGGTTTACATTTCCATATATAAAACATAATAAGTCTCTGAAAATTAACCTTTGATGTTGGCTCTTCCATGTTACATTTTCTATTGAATTCAGGTTTGTTTGCAATAAAATCCTGAAAGCTTGACCTTTCATTGAATGTTCATTTTTTTCCATTCAATATTATCCTTAATTTTGCTGGTTATATTTTAGGCTGTGACCCTAGTTCTTTTGATTGTTGATCAAGTATTCCAGGACCTGCAGTCTTTTACTATAACTGATGATAAGTCTTGTGTGACTCTATTTGTGGTCCCAGCACATCTGAATTATTTGTTGTTGCCTGTAAAATTTTCTCTTTGATCTGGGGGCTTTGAAATTTAGCAATGATGTTCCTGTATGTTTTCACTGTAGGATTTCTTTCAGGTGGTGATTAGTGAATTTTTTATTCTATTTCTACTTTCCCTTCTATCAGTTTAGGACAATTTTCTTTAATTATTTCTTATATTATTGCATCTAGGTTCTTTTTTTTTGGTCATAGTTTTCAAGTAGACCAATTATTCTTATGTTTTCTCTTCTTGATCTATTCTCCAAATATGTTGTTTTTCTTATGTCTCAAATTCTCTCCTATTTTGTCCTTCTATTTTGTTTTATTATTTCTTGATCTTTTTATAACTTGGTTTCCCCTTACTCACTTCTAATTTTCATAGAGTCCTTTTCTTCTTAATAAATTAGGATATCCTTTTCTGGTTGCTTGACTTTTTCATAAAATTGTTTTTCTTGTTCTTTTTTTAGCTTTTTCTCAATCTTCTCATTTGATTTTAAAAATCTTTTTCAAATTCTTCTATAAATTCTTTTGGGACAGGTAACCAATTAAGATTACTCTTTGGGGTAGGAGAAGCTTTTTTTCCTTTGGTATCCTCCTCTGAAGATGAACCCCAGTCTTCCCTATTTGCATGGTATTTTCTTTGGTTAGGTTATTTCTCCTTTGCCTTCTCTTAAAAAAATAAATTTCTTAGTTTAATAACCTCTAATCCTGAGATTGGGGGGTAGGGATGGTGCTTCTGGCTTCAGGTCTTTTTTCTTCACTTCTCCCCTCTAGCCTGGAGCCTCAAACCAAGAACATCATCCTCCTGTAAGTGTCTGCAACCAGCAGCCTCCCTTCCCCATTGCTTTGTACTCACCCAGTATGTGCCTGGTTCTTTCTCACCCAGGCCAGTGTCTCAGCAGCACAGCTGGAACTGGAATACTTTATCAGCAGAGGTTCTCTCAGCCTTCCCAGACCCAAACCCATTATTCCATACTGTTGGAGAAGTGAAAGTTTCTGTGATTGGTGCTGTGGCTACCTCCAATGTAGCATTGGCTCTTTGCTGCTGTTTCACTGGAACAAGCCTGGAGATGTTTACACTTAACACTAGTTAAACCTGGCTCCTGGAGTCTTTCTTCTGGGCTTCTCTGGTGGTCCCAGGACTCATGAGGACTCCTGTTCTGCCCCAAGTCTTATTTTTCATGGGTCTATGTTTGCCCTGAGGCATAATTTTGTTTTGTTTGTGAGGGAAATCTGGAGAGCTTGGAATTTTCTTACCTACTCAGCCATCTTCTCAGAAGCCTCTCCCATTACAGCAACTTTTGCATAGCAATATTTAGAAAAAAGTTGGACACTTCATTTTCCTCCAGAATAGAGGGATGGAAGAATATCTTGCAGTTAGGTTCTTTTTTTGGGACATGGTTCTGTTTTCTTCAGGAATGGTTGCTGAACAAGTCTATATGTCTAGTCTTCAGGAAACGATCACAGTAGTTTGAATTTGAGTAAATTCTTTTGGCAGTTGGGATATAGATTAGATGAAGGCCTTGGTTCTTTTATAGTATGACTACCCCTCTCTGAGCTATAAGAATCAGTGTGGCTGATAGAAAGTTTCAATATTTGAACAGGTGAAGGAAATACAAGAGAAACAAAAGGATCTGGATGAGGTAAATGAAGCCTCTCTGGTTTAACCTTGGCATCTGCTATTTTCACCCAATCTTCCAATGTGGTGCTGAATGTGTTACATGTGGCACTAATCATATTCTCTATGCTGGGGAATTAACGACTGCCATCATGATGGACCAATTCTGCATGGTGTGAACTTGCTGTCACAGTACAGTGGAAGTTCTGAGTTTGGGTCTTCAGATTCATTGGTTTTATTTCTTTCTTTTTCCTTTTTTGCTCCAGTGGCAGTCAGACAAGCTTTTGCACAGCCCAAACCGACAAGCCACCTCTGCCTCTCGCAGCATTCACAGCTTTCCCTGGAATGATTAGTTCCATTCTTGCATTGTCTGCCTGGGACTTTAATTTCGCAAACTGCCATCTTTATGCTTCCTTTGCTCCCTTTGCACACATCATCCTGTGAATCATAATAGAATAATATCCCATTATCTAAAACATACCGGCGAGCTTGCCAACTTGTGAGAGAATTGATCCACTTGTACAGAGCCCCCCTGCATCCTTCAGAGACAGGTGCCCTGCACCCTCCTCAAGGGCCCGTGGGCTGGACCTCCTCTTCTCCAGGCGCTGCTGCTCCTGTTCCGAGGCTTGGGCTGCAATCAGTCAACACCTCTGAAGAGGGATCCCCACGCAGGGAAGCTCTGCGCTGCCAGGGCCTTCACAGCAGCAGCTGGGCTGCAGTGGGGTGAGGGCCTCCCCACCTGGGAGCCAGCAAGAGGCTGAGCTTGTGCAGGGCTGCCCTGGCCCTTCCGGCTCTCCTGCCTGCCACTCCCTCTGTCCTTCCTTCCAAAGATTCTTTTTTCTTTTTAAAGTAAAGATAGGGAGGTGGTAGATGAGACCTTCTTTACTGAAAACAGCTCAGTTTTACTGGAACATAGTGAGTGAAGGGTGAGATAAAAAGTAATATTCAAAAGGCAGGTGGTGGCAATATCATAGAAAACTTTTAATGCCATACCAGGAAGATTATATTTTATCTTAGCCCAATGGATATGTTTATGATCAGATCTGTATTTTAGAATTATCACTTTGGTCTGTCAGGCGGATCCAAGAGAAACGAGAATAGAGTCAGGGATGTGGATGGGGCAGCTATTGCAGCAGTGCTGAGAAGTGGTAGGGTCCTGAACTAGGCAGAGAGTGGTGAGGAGATGGAGGAGAAATGTGTGGAGAAAGGAGCAGCAGGGTCTGTCAGCTGTTTGGGAGTGGAGGATGATTCCACAAGGTGAGTCCAAATGACTGGAAAGATTGTGGCGCCAATGAGAGGAAGAGAAGCAGTGTTATCAGAGTATATTGCAGACCACTCAGACAGAGTTTGGAATACAGATGAGAAGTCTGGTCTTGGGGCATGGTATAGTCTCTTAAAAATTTTATTACATATTTTTTTCCTTTTTAATTTCAATTAAATTTTATTTTTTTTTCAATCAACAAAAACCTAACTTTTTTCCTTCCCATATCACTCACTGAGAAACAAACAAACAAACAAAAAAACAAACAAAAACCACCTTCCAAACCTAGTCAAACTAAAGATGTTCTTCATTGCCCAGGGAATGAAGGAGAGAATAGATGTGAAACTTTAATTATTTCTACATGTGTTAGAACTTGATCTAAAAACAAATACAAAATAGCGAATAACTTCTTCAATCACCTAAATGTTATGATCATTTCATCTTTCAACAAGGAGAGGTGAGTTGTTACTCTGTACCTGTCATAAACTAGTGGAATTGGTTGCTGAAGCAGAAATGGTGGAAAGCTTGATGGGGGTGAGGTAGAGAAGAGTGAAACTACTACATTTTAGAATTTGTGATAGAAAAAGAAGAAAGGCAGGCAAATTCTCATGGTGTGCCTTAGATTTTGGCAACATGGATTTTAAAGGGTTCAGAGAAATGCTGAGTAGGATCCCATGGATCTACAGGAGTACAGGAGGGATGGGAAACTTTCAAGGATCAAATTCTGAGAACACCAAAAGAAACAATTTCAATAAGGAGTTTAAAAAAGCATTGTTTTAAGAGAATATAGAAAACTTATCAGCAAATTTAAAATTTAAAGAACAGAAAATGAAGGATACAAAGTCATAGCTTATTTTTAAATAGTGTAGGAAATAAGCTCAAGCTGAGTGTACTGAAGAAAGGCAACAAAAAAGGATTTTGTATTTTTTAAAAAGCAGTATTGAAGTAAAGAGGATCTAAAGATGAGAAAGGATCTTTATTTGGGATGATTGGTATACTGACATGGAGAATATAGAACTGCTCAGCTCTTATTTAGTTTCTGTTTTTTACCCAAAGAAAATCATTGGACTGGAAAAGCAGAACTGAAATGTACAAGAAAGATGAATGTTTTGCTGCCTTTGATAAATCTTAAGTCATCAGACCAGACAAATTCTATGCCAAAGATGGGGGCGGGAATCTTGTGGTTATAAGTATTAAGCTATTGTTGGTGACTTTTGAAGGATTATGGAAATTAGAAAGGGTGTTAAAGAATTGGAGAAAGACAAATGTTCCAATTTTCAAAAAAGGGGACAGAATGGATTTTGTTAACTTTGGGACAATGACACTGACTCTAATTACTAGAAAACATTCAAAAACATATGAAAAGAGAGTAAATGAACACTAAGAAAAGGTAACAGTAATCATATGAATAAAGAATAGATTAGAGCAGATCAACTTGGAAACTCTTCAGATATTTGAAGATAGCCACCATATTCCCCTTGAGTCTTTTTTTTTACTCACAGGTTAAGCATACCCTCTTCTGCAATTGATCCTCCTATGCCAGAGACTTAAGGCCCTTCATCATCTTTGCTGCTCTCCTTAGGACACTCTCTAGTTTATCAAGTGCTAATTAAGCTATGTTGTCTAGAAATAAACATAACACTCAAGATGAGGTGTGATGAGGGTAGATCAGCTTGGGACTATCACCTCTCGAGTTCTGGAAGTTATGATGCTTTTATAATGACAACTAAGACTGTACTTACTACCAAATCACAAATTAGGTTTGAAACCTACTTAAACCTCCAGAATTTTCCAGAATTTCTTAATATATGTGTTTCTCCCATTTCCTACTTGTAATGTTGAGTTTTTCTACCAAAATAGAAGATTTTACCTTTATACCATCTGAATTTCATTTTATTAGATGCAGTCTAATGCTCTAACTTGTCAAGATCCTTTTGTATCTTACATCCACTGTGTTAGCTATTTCCTACATTTGTGTCAAGGTAAGTTACTTTTGGTCATAATTCAAGTTCTTTTGCTCTACTAAATATAGTGTTTCAAGATCCACAATTCTTCAACATAGTAATTGCTGGGGTTTAGGTAATCTTTATGATAGCTCCATGACAGTTTTCTTTCTTGTTATTATCAATAATATTTCCTTAATTTTAGAGGTTTGAAACATGGTTATAATATTCCTGTAATATTAATAAGTATTTTTCTATATCTTTATTCAAGTTGTTGATAAAAATGTTAAATAACACAGGCAAAGCTGTGATTGACTAGATATTTCCTGCCATGTTACTGAACCATTAATGATTATGCCTTGGATCTGGCTATCTCATTAATTTTTAATCCATTTAATTTCCTTCAGGTCTTCCCTAATCCCACAAGGTTTCTTTGCCTACCAAGAAGGAATGGAGAATCCTAGGCTTCCTAGGTTATCCATTCCACTACATTTTAGGCCTCTCATTACTCCATAAGATTGTCTTTCCTACTTAGGAAAGAGAGCAGAATCCTAGGTTCTCTTTGTCAACCGTTCCATCATTCCAATATGTTCCAGATCTCCTACAAGAATATAAAATTGTTTTACCCTACCCCCTTTTACTACTCCCTGATATATCTGAACCATACCATTTCCATCCCACTTCAGTTACATATAGAGATGGTTGTTCTCTTGATCTTGTCTTGATCTTTTTTCACTTTCATATTAATGGATTCTGAAATTCCTTTATTTGGTCTTAATTATTACTCCATATTTTCTTCTGCTCTATGGCCCTAAACACTATGTTCAATCTTGACTTTGACCTCCAATCCTTCCAACCCTTAGATCTTTCCTAGGTCATTATCCCTGAACTGACTATACTCTCTTCTCTTTCCCATAGTGATCTCTTGGTAAATCAGTTTAACTTTATTCTGTCTATCCTGTCCAAAAACTTACTCTACTTCAGCTCTGGATTACTTATATCATCCACTGATTTTACTTTTACTCAAGTGCAATTGAGTGATGCTGTAAAAATTCCTGAAGCTCTATTGACCAAATCAATATAAATTTATATTACATTATCTCAAGTGGACCCTCATGGTGACAAGACAATCCTTTTACACATTCTGCTGTTTTTGTTACAAATACTTGAAAGTCTTTCAGCTCATTACATATCCACTTTTTCCATTTAATATTATACTTAATTTGCTGGGTAAGTTACCTTTGGTCATAATTCAAGTTCTTTTGCTCTACTAAATATAGTGTTTCAAGACCCACAGTTCTTCAACAGAGTAATTGCTGGGGTTTAGGTAATTTTTATGATAGCTCGATGACAGTTTTCTTTCTTGTTACTATCAATAATCTTTCCTTAATTTTAAAGGTTTGAAACATGGTTATAATATTCCTGTAAGTTTTCCTCTTAGGATTTCGTTCAGGAGATGATTGATAGATTTTTTCTATTTGTGCTTTGCCTTCTTGTTCTAAAACATCAAGGCAATTTTCCTTGATAATTTCTTATAATCTTGTGTTAAGATTCTTTTTTATTGTAATTTTTACTATTCTTAAATTATTTCTCCTTGGTCTATTCTCCAGATCAGTTGTTTTTCTGATGGGATGTTTCATATTTTCTTTTTTCATTCTTTTGACAGTTTTGTTATTTCTTGGTGTCTTAAAATGTCTTTAGCTTCCCCTTGTCCAATTTTAGTTTTCAAGGAATTATTTTCTTACTCAATTTTTTATTCTCCATTTATTTCAAACTTGATTGACTTTCTTTACATAATTTTATTGATTTTCTTGGATTGTTCTTTTTTTTCCCCCTCACTCTTTCCTATTTGATTTTTAAAGTCTTTTTAAAAGTTCTAAGAACTTTTTGTACTTGGGACCATTTGACATTTCTCATTGAAAAATGAGTAGCTTTTTAAAGCTTAATTATCTTCCTCTGAATATAAACCTAAATCTTCTCCATCCCCATAGTAACTATTTATGGCTGGGTTCTTTCTCAATTTATTTTTTAGTTTTATTTTGTTTTTAGCAGCAGTTAGTATGATCAAGTTCTAGTCCCAAAGAAGGGGAAAAATGCCTCAAGTCTCATGTCCTTCTCCTGTTAAGTTCTGAAGTCTGTCCTATGGCCCAACCATGGGATCTCCTTTCTACTACTAAGCCATAACTAGGCCCCCAGCCAACATTGTTTTGCAAATGATCTTGTTGCCTGTAGTCTTTCAGCTGGCTGCACACTATACCTGTCTACTCTGCTCTAAAATCAGGGAGTCTGCTTTCCTGCAAATGCCCCCAGCCAGCGGGGGTCTCTGCTTCTCTACTACTGCACTCATTAGGTGTGTACTAGCTCCTTCTCATCCCACAAGCCACAGCCAGGGATGAGTCTGGTCAGCACAGCTGGGCTTGGTATCCCTTGACAATGGAAGGTCCTTCAGTCTTTTCCTACTTAGCATTTAAACCCCAAACACTGTCTACAAAAAGAAAAGTTTCTAAGGCTGAGGCTGCTTTTCAACCCAGCTGACCCCAGAGCTTGTTGTTTATTGATTCTGAAGAGTTGGCTTAAAGTTGTTTGTACTTGGGCATAACAGGTACCTGGAGATCAAGTCTTTCCTGTCTTAGGAGAACTACTGTTTTATCCTGACTTTTTCCCTGTGTTCTGTGTTCCCTCAGAGGTGATGTTCTGTCTTTTTAAGGGGGAAGGGTAAATATTTGGAAAGCCAAAAATTTTCTGGCCCAATCTGCCATTTTCCCAGAATCCTCCCCCAAATTATACAATTTATGAAAATATTGTAACGATAAACAATTTTCAAAGACTTAGGAACTCTGATAATCACTAATAGCCATCTACAACTCCAGGACGCTAATGAAACATGCTATCCACCACTAGGTAGAGAGGTAATGAACCCAGGATACAATTTGATGCATATCTTACTAAGTTTGGACATGTTCAATACAGGGATTTGTTTTGCTTCCCTCTACATGTCTGCATTGAGTTTAATTTTTCTTGCTTTCTCAATGTGGGGGTAAGTGGAAAGAGGGGTTATGACCCCTTACTATGGTAAGGGGAAGATAGGTAGGAGAGAATGTGGACCTCAAAATAAAAATTTAAAAATAATGATTTTAAAAGGCTTTAAAAAGAATTACCCATGAGCTTTTAAATGATCAAATATAACGGTCCCCTTTCTCAATTCTCATTCTTTTGACACATATGCCCCCATTTAATTTTCAATTCACATTTATTAAGTATATTCTATGTGCCAGGCACTATGTTGCACTCTAGAGATATAAATAAGAAAAAGAAAGACAATCTCTGTCCTCAAGGAATAGATAATCTAATAGGAGAAGACAACATACAAAAAGAATCTGGAAAAGTGTGTAAGGTATAGTGGCAGCTTGTTCTATGGAATTGAAGCCAAACAAAACTGCCTTTGATGTTGTTGAATACCTATTTTATGACTATAAATAACTTGATTACTTCATCTGAAAACTGTTTGTGTATTTTGATCACTTATCAATTGGGGAATAGCTCTTTATATATACAAATTTGACTCAGTTCCTTATACAGGTCTTCATCAGGGAAAGTTGCTTCAAAATTCTTTTCACGATTACTATTGCTAACTGTATATCCCCTGTTTATTCTATTCTCTTTCCTTTTCCTTTGTCCCTCCTCAGAAATAATTTTCTATCCCCTCCCCTAATATATCTTCCCTCCTACTTTCCTGCAGGAAAAAAATAGATTTCTATACCTATATTGATGGTATATGTCATTTCCTCTTTGAGCCAATACTAATGAAAGTAAGGTTCACTAACTTTCCCTCCTCTCTTCTTCCCCTTCCCTCACATAAAATATTTTTCATGCCTGTTTTATGTCAGATAACTTGGACCAGACCACCTCTCCCTTTCCCTTTATCCCAGCACATTCCTCTCTTACTCATTAATTGTATCTTTTTAAAGACATTACCTCTTCACCTGGAAATTGGGTAGATGCCCATCAGTATGGGAATGGCTGAATTAGTTTTGGTATATGAATGTAATAGGATATTATTTTTCTATAAGAAATAATTAGCAGGCTGATTTGAGAAAAGCCTGTAAAGAATTGCATGAATTGATGGTAAATGAAGTGAGAGAACCAAGAGAACATTATTCCCAGAAAAAAAAAAAAGATTGTGTGATGATCAACTATGATGGACTTGGTTCTTTTCAACAATGAAGTGATTCAAGGCAATTCCAATAAACTTGTGATGAAAAGACCCGTCTGCAACCAGAGAGAGAGAAAACTATGGAGGCTGAATGTGGATCAAAGCATTTTCACTTTCTTTTTTTGTTGGTATTATTGGTTTTTCTCATGTTTTCTTTTCTTTCACCTTTTTTTGATTTTTTGTGTGCAGCATGATGAATATGGAAATATGTTTAGAAGACTTCCATATGTTTAACCTATATTGTATTGCTTGCTATCTATGAGAAGGGATGGGGAGGAGGGAAGGAGAAAAATTTGGAAAACAAGGTTTTGCAAAGTTGAATGTTGAAAACTAAATAAAATGTATTTATAAAAATAAAAGGCTATAAAAAACAAAAAGAGATACTATCCCTTCATATTCAACTCATAACTGTGTTCTCTGTCTATCTATCTATCTATCTATCTATATATGCACACACATGTGAGTGTGTTTATATTCTCTCTAATGGCTTTAAAATGGAAAGTTCTTATGAATTACAAGTATCATCCTCCCGTGTAGGAATGTAAGCAGACTAATTTTATTAAGTACCTTATGATTTCCCTTTCATGATTATCTCTTTATGTTTTTCCTCCCTTTATGTTTTTCCTGAGTCCTGTATTTGAAAGTCAAATTTTCTATTCATTTCTGGTCTTTTCATTATGAATGCTTTAAAGTCATCTATTACATTGAAAATATTTTTTCTCGTTAGGATTACACTCAATTTTGCTGGGTAGGTTGGTTGTAGTCTTAGCTCCTTCATTCTCCAGATTACAATATTCCAAGCACTCTGATCCTTTAATGTAGAAGCTGCTAAATCTTGTATTAATTATCCTAAATGTGGTTTCACTATACTTGAATTATTTCTTTCTGGATTCTTGCAATATTTTTTCCTTGACTTGAGAGTTCCAGAATTTGGTTATAATATTCCTGGGAATTTTCATCTTGGGATCTCTTTCAAGAGGTGATTGGTGGATTCTTTCAGTTTATATTTTATACCCTGGTTCTAGAATATCAGAACTTTTCTTCAAAATTTCTTGAAAGATGATATCTAGGCTCTTCTTTTCATCATGACTTTCAGGCAGTCCAATAATTTTGAAACTATCTCTCAGTTATTTTTCCAATGAGATATTTCACACTGATTTATATATTTTTTTCATTTTCTTGCTTTTGTTTCTTGATTTCACTTAAAATAATTAGGTTCATTTGCTCAATTGTAATTTTTAAGGAATTATTTTATTCAGTGAGCTTTTCCATTTGGCCAATTTTGCTTTTTAAGGAATTCTTATCTTAATTGGCTTTTTCTACTTTTTGCATCACTCTCATTTCTCTTCCCAATTTTTCCTCTACCTGTCTTAATTAATTTTCAAAATTTCTTATGAGGTCTTACATGGCCTGTGGCTAATTCTTATTTTTTTTTTGAGGCTTTGCATATAGGAGCTTTGACTTTGTTATGTTCTTCTGAGTGCATATTTTGACCTTCCTTGTCATCATAGTAACTTTCTATGGTCAGAATATTTTTCTGTTCTTTGCTCATTTCCCTAGCCTTTTATTTGACTTTTTTTAAACTCTTTGTTAAAATAGGGCTCTGTTTCCAGGGTAGAGGCAGTGTCCCAAGCTTCACTGATTTTGAGTAGCTATTTTCAGAGATTCTTTCAGGGACCTAACGTTCTTCCAAGTTTTCAGTTCTTCCAAGATAGTATGGTGCAAGAAGTGAGTACTTATTTCTTATACTTTCTTCTCTGTTTTTCGATCACTGCTCTCTCCTGATTCTCCTCCTACCTCTCTGAAAACTTATTCTCAGTCTCCTTTGATAAATATTAATCCAGATCACATCTGTTAAACTATGCAGGTCTCCTATGGCTCTGTCTTCTAGGCCCTCTTCTCTTCTCCACCTATACTATCATGATTGGTGATCTTACTAGCTCTCATGTATTCAATGATGATCTCTATGAATATGATTCTTGGATCTATTTGTTCAGCCCTAATGTTTCTCCTGACTCCCAGCCTCTCATTTCCAACTGCATATTATGCATCTTAAACTGGCAATCATATAGAAATCTTAACTTCAATAGATCCAAAGCTGAATTCATCCTGTTTCCACCCAAATCCTTCTCTAAAGTTCCCTTCTACTATTATATTAACTACCATCTTCCCAATCATATATGTCTTAAATTTACACTAGAGCCTTACTCTCTCATCTTTCCTATATCCAATCTCTTGCCAATTCCTGCTAAAACCATCATAATATTATCATATATGTTCCTTTTTTCCTCAGATAGTGCCACCACTCCACTGAAATCTTCTCCTCACCTTATACCTGAACTATTGCAGTGGTCTGCTGGAAGTAGACTTCAAACCACTTCTCATTCCAGATTATCCTCCATTTATCTGTCAAACTGATTTTCCTAAAGAGTAGTACTAACAATGTCAATCTTCACACAATTATCTCCAGTGGTTCCCTATTATATCCAAGATCAAATACAAAATCCTCTGAGTTTTAGGGCCCTTTATAATGTGTTCCTTTTTTACCTTTCCAAATTTTATATACCTTACTTCTCACCACATGCTCTACATTCCAGTGATATAGTCTTTCTGTTTTCATAGCTATCACTTTATCTACTGACTTCATTCATTTTCATTGGCTGTAATTCACTCCTGTAATGCTCTCCCTCCTCATCTACATATCTGAGTTTCTCTTCCTTCAAGTTCCAGCTAATATCCCAACTTTTTGCAAATAGTTTTTCCTTACACTTCTTCATTCTTGTGCTTTACTTCTGAAATTATCTCCAATTTCCCTTGACTATATCTTACTTCTTTGTGATTATTTGCATGTTATTTCTATCATTTAGTTGTTAGGGTTTGGTTGTGGGATTTTTTGCCTTTTATTATATCCCCAATGCTTAGCACAGTTCTTAGCAGATAATAGGGGCTTAATACATACAGAATGATTTTATTTATTGTGTAATCTACATTTCTCCACTTTCTCTTCGAGATGGATGATTGTTTCCTATTTCATTCCAATTAGCATTAATCTGTTTGATATGATTCTACAGGGGTAGTGATTATAAGTTCTGTATATTGGACTCCAGAGCTGTGAACTGCAATTTATAATCTCACTTGTCTGATCACAGGAAGCTAACTAAAGGACCTCTATGCTTGTTATGGTGACCAAGCACAGCATGATGGAGGTCACTCAATTACATGGAAAGTCCTCCAGCTATTTTTGTTGCACCTCCATCACTTGTCATCCCTCTAATGCTTAACATGGGGAAATGACCATGAACATTTGACCAACAAGTGGTTCTGATTGCCAGTCTATGCCTGCTTTTATGCCAGCCCATGGGTGTCTTCATCAGGACCTTCTGGAAAGTCAAGAAAGGCCTGTCAAAGTCTGCTCATTAGCCCATTTTTCAATCAATGGGATTCTGCATTTTGGGTCAACCCAATAGAAAGTCAAAGGCAAGGTCTATCAGCTAATGAAATTCTGTATTTTTGGTCAGCTTTACCTGTGTTGTCTGAATATTAAGCACTATAAAACTAAGGCCCTGGAGGAAGAGGGTGTCTCAGATCATGAGAAAGATCTGAGGTCCACTTCCTTAGAGGGGACCATGAACACTATAATAAAGTGCCATTGGTTCAGATCTCTGCATCCTTTTTTTTTTTTATTGTAAGTTAGATAATTTTCAATCCCACATCTTCAAAAATAGTTTGTCAAAAGTTTTGCTAAAATTTAAATAATCTGTATTCACAGTATTCATTTCATCTACTAGTTCAGTAATTCTAAAAAAAAAAAAGAAATTAAGTTAATCAATCTTGTCCTTTTCTTGATGAAACCTTATTGGCTTTTTATAATCACTGATTCTCTCTCTAGATGTTCACCAACCACTCCTTTAATGATCTATTTTGTAATTTTACAGATGTATGAGAGGGTTAGATTGAATGACTTCTAAGATCTTTTCTAGCTCTAAAACTCTATGAATTTATCACTGACAGAAGTAGTGGTGGAGACTTTTGATGATCTTAATAGAATTAAGGAATTTTCAATAATAGAACATACCATGCTACAACTTTTAAAATTGGTAGGAATCCAAGTTCTAAAAAAGTCCAACCATTCTGACAAATATCAGCAGGAAGTAGGGGATATGAATGAAAAAACTGAGAGAGAGAAGCAGTTCTGAAATTGATTTTGAAGATTAATGTTCTGTAATATTAAAGTTAGTTTATTCTTATTACATAAGTTGAGTATGCTTTAAAAACTTTAACCTTTAGTTTACTTTTAATTTTATGAGTAATTGTCATAACATATGCTGTCTAACATTTCAAATGGGCTAATAACTTATCTTCTTCTTCATCATAGAAAATATGTCGATTCCCAAAAGAAATCTTAGGGATTGATTATTTTAATGAAGAATGACCTAGCCCTTTTTATTAGATCACTTTGTGAATTTGAGTGGTGAAATTCAATGAATTATTACAAGTCTATACTCTTACTATGATTTAGTAGATAAATCATAGGGAGATGTCTGAGATATCTAGAGATTAAGTGACTTTCCTGAAGGTCACCCAGGTCTTTCTGGCTTCAAGCCCAGAATTTTATCAATTTCACTAAATTGCTTCTATAATCATATAAATAAAATGAGTAAGAATGGGTTTTTATTTTATAGTATCTCTAATGTTTTTAGGATGTAGCTATTTTATTTTCTAATATCTAGTATTTCTAGTAGTATTCTTGTATTCCAAGCTGTTTTTTTTACATACACATACTAAATATGTATGTGTGTGTATATATACATATGTACATATATATTATGAATTTGTGGTTATATATATGTATATATATATATATATATATATCCACAATTTAGATCCAATTGCTCTCCGTCTTTTCCTCCCTCCCTTCTTCCTTTCTTCCATTTCTTTGCATTATATTGAACATACTTTGTACTTATTTACAAATGGGTATTTTGTATTCTTACAGAATATAAGCTCACGGAACCTAGGAACTTTTCATTTTTGCCTTTGGATTCCCATTGCTTTGCACTTTAGTGTTCTTATTTGAAAATCTGGTCTGATGGTGAAAGAGGTCAGCTAAGTGTCGAAAAAGAATCTTGTCAAATGGATTATGTCCAGATAATCTAAATTTATTTTATGAGCTTGGAGAGAAATAATAATTTAATAGTAATTTAATATATAACAGATTTTGATTGTACCAAATCATTTGACAAAGAATCCCTTAAAATGTTGATAAGTGAAATCAAAAGGGCTAAGATATAGGGATAATATGAATGATAGTTTATTAACCTGTTATTTAAGGACATTTATAAATACATTTTGAAGGATCCAAAAAAATGCAATAAAACTGCTACAAAAGGAAATGTCAAAGAATGAAAAACTTTTATTTTAATAGAATGGGTTATGTTGTAGCAATGGAAACTATACAACTTTCAAATTCATACAAAAAAAGCAAGAAGTTATCAGTTAACAGCATTATTTCCAGGAATTTTGATGCCAGAAAATGGGCAAGAGGAATTTCAGGGACAATTTATTGCTGAAAACTTTCAGAGTAATTGATCTGATAGAAACAGAAAAACATGTTAGCCATGATTAAATGACTCTACTTAGAAATAATAAGTTAATTAAGAGACAATGAATGATTTGAACTGATCAGGCTTTGTGGCAGTGAGGAAGACGGACACAATCCTAGGATATTTCTATAAAGAAAGGATTGTATGGGTTAAACAACCTTCAGAATCCCAGTTCTAATCACATTTAGAATACTATGCACAGCAGCAGTCACTGACCTGCAAAAAACAGAACATTCAGGTATTTGAGAAAATGTGCAAGAAGATAACAGAGCTTATTTGAGGAGGGCAGGGCCTTATGAGGGCAGGTTTTGAAAGCTAAATGTGTTAAGTCTTGAAGAGAGATGATGAGAGGTGAATTAATCATAGTTTATGAGTATCTGATGGGCTCACACAAAAGATCTAGGGCAAGACCTATTCACACTACTAGGAAAAGGAATAGTCAAAGCCATCAATTAAAGCTAAAGGAAGAGGAGATATTATCAAACTAGACCTTAAAAAAAAAATAGGGTCAATGATATGTGTGAGAGTAAGAGAGGATGAGGTAGGCTCCAAAAGTGTAAATGAGGCTTCAATAATGGCAAAACAGGCTTTGGTAAAGTGTTTTAATGAAAGGACCTCTTATCAAGTAATGTTCCTCTCCTTCCCTATTCTTTCTGGTACTAATCATCTGAACAGAAGTTAGGTATTAGCAGTGCTTATATGTTTCTCTGTATGACATTAAAGACATAAAAAATCAACAGGTACAGAAATAAAGCATCAGGAGAAAGAGAATATTAGTTTCATGGTTTTATAGGCAATTAATTATTGGAGGCAAAATGAATAAATGACAAACTGTCAAAAAGAAACTTGTTTCATCTACTGTTTGTTTTTCTCCAATGTGAGCCATTTTTCCTCTCCCGCCCCCTCCCCACTCACACTCTCACATCACTGACACTCTTTTCTCCCAAGACCTTAGTCTTACCCAGAGGTGTGTTAGCAACTAATGGGTCAAATAAACAAGAGCAGCAAGAATAATCCAACTGCCGCAGAAATCAGTGAAAATAAGAGTGGAACCGAAGTCAGTGCTTGGCAGCAGCAACAAGAAGCAAGCTTCTTCGCTACTTGCCATCCTGCAACAGCTGCTAGTTTGTACATCATAATAACCGATTGTTTCTTTATTACTGCTCTTCCTACATATGTCTCTGAATGTATGCCCTCCATCTTCTAAGCAGACAGCCTCAGTCATTGCGTTGCCAAAGTCACCACTTTGCTACAGCCATTAGTGCCATAGCAACATCTGATACTACTCCGGCTGTCATCGCTCCTGTTGGGTCTGCCAGTGCCGTCCCTGTTACTCTTGGGTGCTTGACAGAGAGAGATTAAATTAGGGGCAGAAGAGAGAAATGATCCAGAATGTGTTTTTGAACCTAGAGGTGAACTTTATCTTGAAATCATTCCCAATGCCAAAAAATAAAAAAACAAACAGTGAAAGGATGCTGTTGGGTAACAGCACTTCTCAGAATCTGGGAAGGCGCACCTAGACACTTTAGATGGCAGGCACAAGCAAAGTCCAGATATGAAAAAGAGATCATGGGGCTGCCAAGGTCAGAAAAACAATCACTAGCCACATCCCTGCCAAAGACAGCTAAACAATTTACCCTGCCTGGAGTGAGCCTTGCCAGCTTGTCTGACAATAACTGACATAGAAAGCAGAACTGGGCCAAGAATTAGCATCGGTGTCTGGCAATATTTGTGACTCATGAAAAGAATGTGGCCACAGCTGTGTGCACACACTAAAGCACACACATTAGTAATGGAAATGAGTGATTAAGCCTGACTACCCTGCAAGCTATTCTCACTTCCAAAAGATCAGTGACACGCTTCAGGAATCTAGATACCATCTTACTATACTCCCCAAACAGCATCCTCCTCAAAAGCCATTACTGAGTATTCTTTAACTTTTAGTGCTACTCTGCTTTGTTTTCCTGAACAATGACGATTGGCAAATCAAATCTATTTTAAATTATTATCTCCTTACCATATTTTTGATAGGATTCAGACAGAAATAAGTTCAGGACAAGTTGATACCCTACTATTATTACTTTTTAATTAATATTCTAATATTAAATAGGAGGATAAAATAACTGCTTTTTGTTATTCAAAAAATTATGAACAAGTCAGTTAATCCTTTGCAGGCTTGCAGAAAGCATATTTGATTCTACTCTGGTGGCAGACAGGACCACAGAGGTGACATTCACTCCATCCTGGTATCACATGATTTTTAACTCTTCTGCTTGATCTCTATTTTTTTAAAAATTTTTTTATTAAATGTAACTTGGAGATTATGAATATAGTAGCATCTATTCAAAACATCCTTAAATTTTATGGATCAATATTATGTCTAGGCAATTGTGGGAAATGGTTCAATCTGTGTTAATGCTCCAGTTTCAATACAGTATATTGATTAAATTCCCCAGGATATGTTAAGGTCTATATTTGTAAGCTGGGGATTTGCCATCTAGAAATCCATAGAAAATAGTGGACTTCTGATGCATAATTTTAGCCATATCTTGCCAGATACTAGGGACTAAATTTTTATAACCTGCAATGAAATGTAGTTTTCATGGGTTTTTTTTTGCATATTTTAACTATTTATGTTAAAGGTATACTTCTTTCAGTTATATTCAATGTGTTGAATAATGTATGCCTATTACCAATTGTTTGCTCCAAAAATATTTCTGCATATGTTGTATTGACTTGTTATTATATGTTCTGAGAATATCCGTTCCTCTTCCTTCCTATTGGGAAATATAACCCTTTATCTTTAGAATAATGGGCTCTGTGCTTTGTTAATGTTATATGGATTTTTGTGAGGATACTTCCTTCCCAAATCTGTTATGATCTATTTGAAAGTTCTGAATGTACATATATAAGACTAGTATTGTTGTTGTTGATGATGATGATGAATGCCACTACCAGTACCATCAATCACTGCATTTATTCTTAAAGAAAAGAAACTTTTAGAGGCAGACTCAAGATGATTAGAGTGAGAGGAAATATTTTTATCTGGTTCTCCCAGCACATCTTCTCCAGAAGCTAGAAAATGTAACCGATTCTGATTGAAAAAGCCAAGAAAAAGTCACAGTGAGTTTTTTTCCAGCCTGGGACAACTTAGGAAGATAGAAAGAGAAGTCTGGGGACATTGGGGTAGGACTGACTAGTAGTACAGCCTGGTAGTAGTTGCAGTGCTAGTAGGACCAGGATCATTCCAGTGTCCAGGGACATAAAGGAAACTGAGATAGAACACTAGGGCAGAAATCACTACAGTGTAAAATATATGCAAATTTACCTGTCAAGACATACATACATACATACATAGGAACTATATGAGCATGATTACAAAGCATTCCAAACAAAAATTGAATAATTAGAGAAGTATTCATTACTACACATGATTACACGTGTAGGTCAAGACAATATAAAAATTATATTATCTAAATTAACTTACTTATTCAATCACTGCCACATTGACTGAATATCAAACTATCAAAGAATTACTTTACAGAAATAGAAAAAAAATCATAAAAAATTCATTTGGAAGAAAAAAAGTTAGAATATTAAAGGAGTTCACAGGGGGAAATGGGAAAGAAGGAAGCTTTGCAGTATTAAATCTCAAACTATACTACAAAATTGTAACAATCAAAACAACTTAAAACCTGGATAAAAAAAATAGAGAGGTTGATCAGTGTAACAGATTAGATACAAAATATATAAAAGCAAATGAGTACAGTAACTTGGGGTTTGAAAAACTGAAAGGTCCTAGCTACTAGGGCAAGAACTCACTATCTGACAAAAACTGTGGGAATTCTGAAAAGAAGTCTGGTAGAAATTAGGCATACACAAACATCTGATGCCATCTATTAAGATAAGCTAAACATGGGTATGTGATTTAGGCATAACAGGTCATAAGCAAACTGGTAGAGAGCATTGACAAAACTATCAAACAATCGGATCTATGGAAAGGGGAAGAGTTAGTGACTAAATAAGAGAGAGACTCAGAGGAGGTAGAATAAGTAATTTTGATTATATAAAATTAAAAAGAATTTGCACAAATCAAACTAATTCATTTAAAATTAGAAGAGAAGCAGGAAATTGGAGGAAAAAGCTCTTTGCAGGAAGTTTCTCTAATCAAGGCCTCAGTTCTAAAATAAAAAGGGAACTGAGTTAAATTTCCAAGGATCAGAGTGATCCCCTAATTGATAAATGATCAAAAAATATGAACAGGCAGGTTTCAAGGGAAGTAATCAAAGCTATCAATAGTCATATGGGGAAAATACCCTAAATTACTAAAAATTAGAGAAGTACAATTTAAAACAACTCTGAGTCAACACTTCTTATGAATCAGATTGTCTGAGGTGGCAAAAAAGCAAATGACAAATGCTGGAGCAGATGTGGAAATATAGACATACTAATGAACTGTTGGCAAAGCTGTGAACTAATCCAACCATTTTGGAAAACAATTTGTAATGCTGTCTCCAAAAGCTATTAAACTAGAATATCTTTTGATCCAGTGATTGCCACTACTAAGTCTGTATTCTAAAGAGTTCAAAGCAAGAGAAAAAGTGCTCATATGTGCAAAAATATTTGCACCATCTCTTTTTGTGGAAAGAATTAGAAATTTATGCTCTTCAGTTGGGGAATAAATTAACAAATTGGTATATGAATATGACATAATACTAATAGTACTGTAAGATATTATGAAGAAAAAGATTTCAGGAAAATCTAGGAAGACTAATTTGAACTGATGCAAAGTAAAGTAAGCAGAACCAGGAGTACAATTTATATGGTAATAGTAATACTGTTAAGATAATCAATTTTGAAAGATTAATAATTCTGATTAACACAATGACCAAATACCATTCCAAAGAACTTATGATGACATGTATAACATTTTCAAAAAAAGAAGTGATGAACTCAAGAATATGCATTGAGACATATTTTCTTCTTCTTTTTAATTTTTTTTTTTTTTGGTGGGGAAGGGGAAGCAGGCAGGACATGGCTAATGTGGAAATTTGTTTTGTATGTCTATACCTATTTGTAATGTGTCCTTTTGGGTTTTTTTGCCTTCTCAGTGGGTTGGGGAAACAAAAAGGGGAGCAAGAGAATTTGGAAATGAAAATAAAATAAAATTGAATTTTTAAAGAAAGAAAATAAACTTTCTGGTTCAATGTTGTCTTGTTTTCAAATAATATAATCAAGGCTATGTATTCTTGTTAAAGTTGACAACATTTATGCAAAAAAAAAAGACCTTAATAGCTCATTTACCAACAAGTAAGATCTTTTTCCCATTAGAATATCCCATTGAAATCTATGACTAATTACAAAAATATTCTTATAACAACCAATTACATCAGGACACAAGACAGACTTGAACATTTTTTTAAACATTTTCTTTAAGAAAATGCTCATGTTAAAAGT
The DNA here is from genome assembly GCF_902635505.1 of Sarcophilus harrisii. NCBI lineage: Eukaryota > Metazoa > Chordata > Mammalia > Dasyuromorphia > Dasyuridae > Sarcophilus > Sarcophilus harrisii. The sequence goes on from NC_045427.1 coordinate 150,357,905, forward strand.
CTTCTCATAATAGTTAAAGATCAGTCACAGTCTTGTGTCATAAAATACAAAAATCCCATGGAACCTAAAACATTATTCAGTGCTTGCTATGTGCCTGGCACTGTGCTAAGGGCTAGGGGTGTAAATAAAGGCAAAAACAGTTCCTGCCTGAAACATTTAACAATCTAATAGGAAAAATAACATGCAAATTACTGTAGAAATAAGATAAATAAGAATAAATTGGTGATAATCACAGAGGATAAGCTCTAAGATTAAGAAGGACTGAGAAAAACTTCTTATAGAAAGTGGAAATTTAATTGGATCCTTAAGGAATCTAAGAAACAAAGATGACGACAGACAGAGGGAAATCTGCCAAGAGACTTTTGCAATTGTCTTGTAGAGAAGTGATAAAAATTTATACTCTCTAGAAATATAATTGGATTGGAGATTTATACTTTTTATGGACATAATATTTTGGAAAAGATCTTTTCAGCCCATTTCCCCCAGTTTCCAAACGGATATTCTTAAAATACAAATGAAATAATTTTACTTTACTCAATAAATTCCAGTGACTCCCTATTACCTCTATGATTAAATAAACTCGGTTTGGTATTTAAAGTCATTCACAACCTAGATCCAACCTACCTCCCCAGGTTTGTTATATATTACTTTGCTTTATGGGCTCTTCTTTCCAATTAAATTAGTCTTCTAATTGTTTCTCACACACGCAATTCCATTTCCCATCTCCAAGGCTTTGTATAAGCTGTTCCCTTTGCTTGTTCCTCATAATTCATATATAATGCCAATTTTCTTTGAAGTTTAACGCAAATGTTATCTCCTTACATGGAGTATTTTCTGTGTCCTTTCAAGTTGCTGATATATTTTAGTTATGGAGTACAGTCAATACAAGAGGGCAGAAACAGCAAGTCAGTTTGATTGGACCATAGAGTGCCAGACAAAGTGTAATATAGAAATAAGGCTGGAAAGCAGTTTGGGCCAACTTAGAACAAAGCATTTGATGTATACTTTTCTGACCTCTGCTTGTAAACACCCCTAATGAAATGAGGGTCATCAGACAAGCCATTCTATAGTTATTTAAATGTGCTTTTATATACTCAGCCAAAATCTATATTTCCACAATTCTTGTCAGTTGCTCCTCATGCTGTTCTTTGAGTCAAAATAATATAATCCCCATTTTATAAGACAATGCTTCATATATAAATCTAATTAAGAAATATCATTATTAGTTCCATTAGTTATTCCTTATATGTATGATTTTTTTTTTAGTTTGAGCTTTAATATAGAATAGTGATAACATCTGTATTTAAGTACAGTGCCTGGCATATAGTAGGTACTTCATATATACTTATTGACTGTTTATTTGCAACTTCTACACATTATTCCTACTTCTGTTTTCAGGGGAAAAGTGGGAAATTAACTAAAAAGCTATATCTAAGCCACTTTAAATCATATGGCAAGGTAACAAGCATTTATTAGGCTCTTAATATAGGCCAGGCTAATGCCATCAATTGAGGGAAAACACTTTGTTCTGATGGATCCTATGAAAGAATCTAATAACCTTCCCTCTCCCCTCCAGTCACAGTTAATGCAAACATACAAAAGCTTCTTCAATGAGTTATGAACAAAAATTTTCAAAGAATTACAAACTTAACAATCAGATGAGATTGTTCAAAATAATTATTAATAGAGAAATATCAGTACAATTATGAAGTTTTATCCTATACTCACAACATTGACAAGGTTAGAAAAAGATAAGGGAGTCAGTGCTAGAGAGGCTAAGATCTTTCTTAGTTACATTAATAAACTGTGGGTTAAAGCATGACTTGATCTAAAATTCTGGGAAGAAATTTGGATATGCTTTAAGTATATTTGCTTTAATATGCTTAAACATATTTGAAAATATGCTTTAAAAGTGACAAAAATGTCTGGCCTCAAGAATCATGTTGCAACATGTTTCCAAAGAGGGTTTGGGGGAAAAAACCAAACCAGAGAGGACCTATGTACATCAAATATTCATAGTAGCATTTTTTGTGGTATTAAAGACTGGGAAACAAAATATAGACCTATTCATTAGAGAATGACTCGCTAAAATTGGTAGAAAAATATAATGGAATATTATGATTTTATAAAATTGGAAAAGAAATAATGAACACAAAAAATTCAGAGAAGCATTTAAATGAAAAAAAAATCCACATCAACTCTCTTAAATACATGGTAATAACTCTGTTAAACATTGGGAATAGAAATAGAAAAAGTGAGAGAGAGATTTTGCTTCTAAACAGTTCACATCCTAACTGGAAGAGACAATGCATGAAGGTAAGCTCTGCTACAGGTGAATGGCAAGGTCCAGAGATCTACAGGTTGCATCAGTGGGTCAGGTAACAGTGCTTTGTGGCAGGGAGTGCATAAAGGCAGAGCATATGATAAAGCTGGTGTTCATATAACCAGAAGGAATGGTTGGGGGCTCCACTCTCATCCTAGCACAATGAACAGTTAAACAACATATATAGTTGATTCTGAGCAGCTAGGAGTTCAGAGAAGGAGGTAAAGGGAGAAGATATAAACTGATGAAGAGTGAAATTAGGAAAACCAGGAAAAATATATATCATAATTACAGAAATATTAAATGGAAAGATTAAAAAAATTTGAACTCTGTGTAATTATAATGACTAAGCTTGATCTCATAGAAGAATTTAGAAAATACACATCTCTCTACTTCTTACAACTTTTGCTCATAGCTCCTAGTTTTACTTTCTGAAGACAAGTGGAACAATTACTGAAAGTGTTATATCTAAACTACATTAAGCCACAAAGTAAGGCCGTAAACATTTATTAAGCTTGTGGAGATTTTGGTGATCTGGTTGATGGGTTGATCGCTTTTGCTTTACTATTTTTTTTCTTTCTCTTTTATTCTTTGTAATAGGGATAGCTCTAGGGGACAGCTAGATGGAGCAATGGATAGAACACCAGCCCTGGAGTCAGGAAGATCCTAGTTCAAATCTGACCTCAGATACAACATTCACTAGCTTGTGTAACCCTGAGAAAGTCACTTAATCCCAATTACTTCAACAAAAAAAAATCAGGTTAATAAGGCTTATTGGGAGGGGAAGAAGTATACATGTGACTTTAAAAAAAAAAGACAAAACAAATTAATTTAAAATTAAAAAATACAGTATTCTTGTAGATGGAGGAAAGGAAAGGATTTTTAGATGAATTCAGTGATATCTCCAATGTCAAATTTGTCCCACTGTATTTTATATATGAGCATGTATATGTGGATATATGTACTAATGCCTACATATATGTATATATGCATATTTATGTGTGCATATACATTGTTTAGCATGTTGATTCAACAAACATTTGCTACCCACATTTTCTTCATTTTTATAGACATCCAAGGTCATTGGTTACTATTGCTACAGTATTGTGCCTTTATTTTAGGTTTGTGACTGAATTTCAGACCTTTGTGTTATAATCTATAATATGCCTCTATGATAATATTGTTTCTGTTTCCCCCAAATGTTCCTACTGTATTTTTCTATTTAAATTCTTGAAATGTTACTATACCATTCTGTTCATTTTTAATAAACTATGCCATTCAAATCATGAGCTCATTTTGTCACTAGAATTTTTAGAAGAGATGAAGCAAGAACTTAAAAAGATTTTTTTAATTACTATGAGATGAGAATACTAAAGGGAAAAATTCAAAATGAAATGAAAACTATTAAAAAAAAAAGAACTTGGAAAAAGAATTAACAGCTTAGGGGAAAAAAAGGGTATGAAACCTTGTCTAAGCAACAAACTCCCTGAAAATATGAATAGATAAAACAGAAGTTAATAACTCCATGAAGCAACAGGAAATAGTCAAAAAAGTAAAAAGTCTGAAAAAATAGATGAAAATGTAAGGTATCTCAGAGCAAATACAACTTACTTGGAAAATAGATCAAAGAGAAAATGATTAAAAATCATTGGACTCTCTGAAGTCCATGAACAACAATAACAAAAAAAGTCTAGGGAATATATTTCAAGAAATCTTCAATCAATCAGAATTCTAGAGGAGTAATAATGAAACATGCTTACCTACCTTTTGGTCAAAAGGTTAAGGACTTAGAATTCACAATGAGACAAATCTATCTGTCTCCATATACATATATATGTGTATGTATATATCTTCAATCCAATTCAATACATTGCCTACTATATGTCAGATACTGTGTTTTGCTCTTAATAAAAAGAAAGATAGTCCTTGTCCTCAAGGAGCTTAGAACTAATGGAAGAAGACAATATACAGAAGGAGGTGGGGGGACTCAGGATAAGGTATCTTGTTCCATAGAGTTAAAACTAGACAGAACAATAGACACACAGTAGAATGAGCCAAAAAGTCTAGTTTCTGCTTCTACAAAGGAAGGTATAAATGTGTGTAGTACACATACATATATTTATATATATGTATGTGTGTATATATGTATGTATAGCCCTGATGGAGAAATTTGTTTTGATTGCTCTACATGTGTGTGATGAGTTTTGTTTTTTCTTATGCATCAGTTGGGGTGGGGCAGGAGAACGAGAAGGCAGATGTTGCTTGATTTTGAAAAATGTATACATGTGCACAGATGTGTGTATGGTACATGTATATGTTTATATACATGTTTATGTATGTATTATGAGTATATGCATATGTACTTAAGAACTTTAACACAATAACCAGCCACAATTTCTAAGGACTCATAATAAAACATATTGTTCACTTCCTGACAGAGAGGCCATGGGCTCAGACTGTATACACACATATGTCTGTATCTATGTATGTAATATATGCATATATTTTAAACATAGTCAATGAGAGTTTTTATTTTTACTTGATTATATATGCTTGTAACAGAGGTTTGTGTTTTTTGCTTTCTTAATAGGTGTAAGAAAGAAGTGGAAGAGAAGACTGAATTTTCTTTTGAAAAATAGAATAAAATTTAATGAAACAAACAAAAAAATGGGAATCAAGTGACTAACTGACCATTCCATCATAGAGTTCATGCTATATGAGAAGAGAAGTAAGCATGATCTAACATTTAACCCAGACTTGAAAGAGTGGATTTCACTGGATTCGGAGAAAAAATGCATCTTACTGGTAGAATAGTATTTTGCAGTGCAAGTCAATTCAAGAAGGAAGGAAAATCCTCAAGGATGAAATACTGAACCCACAAGCAGAAAGTATTCAATTAAAATAAAACAATGAAACTGCCTAAGCAGAATCATAGAGCTACATGGAAACATTAAATACTTTTTTAAAAAATCATATTGCAATATGCCACAGAAACAAACAGCCATGGAATACCTATGTTCTGAAATGGAGAGTTGTGTCCTTCCATTTAATTCAACCACTTAATTACAGAAGCAGTCTCACCACAAATACACATGAATCTGCCATGTATGCTCCATGCTCCCTTTTGGCCAGTTCCTTGTTAAATACATTTCTCACAAAGACTAGTACATGTTGGACGCATAGTAAAAATTCAGTTTAAGACACTTACTAATTGACTCTAAGTAAGTCACTTGATTCTTATTTGCCTCAGTTTCCTCATCCATAAAATGAGGTAATAATAATAATACTTTCAAAAGTTCTTGTGAGGATCAAATGAAATACTATTATTTGTAAAGTACTTAGTACAGTATCTGGGTACATGGTAAGCACTATATGAATGTGAGTTATTTGTTATTATTATCATTACTTGTTGACTTGAGCTTGACAAAATGACATTAAGAAATTATTCTAACAATTTGTATATTGTAATCAAGGCTATTTCTTCCTTTCTTTTAGTAATCAAGATTAAGAATAGCTTTTCAAAAATAGACTAATATATAACAGAAAGACCATTGGGCTGGGAGCCACTTGTCCTGGTATTAATATCATTCCATTCCATTCAATTGCTTTTGAAAAAGAAACCTTCCGGACTTTATGACCGAAGCAGAACTAGAGTTCATTATTGATCACAAAATAGAAAATTTCGATTATACCAAACTGAAAAGTTTTTGTACAAACAAAACTAATGCAGACAAGATTAGAAGGGAAGCAAAACTGGGAAAATATTTTTACAGTCAAAGGTTCTGATAAAGGCCTCATTTCCAAAATATATAGAGGATTAACTCTAATTTATAAAAAATCAAGCCATTCTCCAATTGAAAAATGGTCAAAGGATATGGACAGACAATTCTCAGATGAAGAAAGTGAAACTATTTCTAGTCATATGAAAAGATGCTCCAAGTCATTATTAATCAGAGAAATGCAAATTAAGACAACTCTAAGATACCACTACACACCTGTCAGATTGGCTAAAATGACAGGAAAAAATAATGATGATTGTTGGAGGGGATGTGGGAAAACTGGGACATTGATGCATTGTTGGTGGAGTTGTGAACGAATCCAACCATTTTGGAGAGTAGTTTGGAACTATGCTCAAAAAGTTATCAAACTGTGCATACCCTTTGATCCAGCAGTGTTACTACTGGGCTTATATCCCAAAGAGATTATAAAGAAGGGAAAGGGACCTGTATGTGCACGAATGTTTGTGGCAGCCCTTTTTGTAGTAGCTAGAAACTGGAAACTGAGTGGATGTCCATCAATTGGAGAATGGTTGAATAAATTGTGGTATATGAATATTATGGAATATTACTGTTCTGTAAGAAATGACCAACAGGATGATTTCAGAAAGGCCTGGAGAGACTTACACGAACTGATGCTGAGTGAAATGAGCAGGACCAGGAGATCATTATATACTTCAACAACAATACTATATGATGACCAGTTCTGATGGACCTGGCCATCCTCAGCAACGAGATCAACCAAATCATTTCCAGTGGAGCAGTAATGAACTGAACCAACTATGCCCAGAGAAAGAACTTTGGGAGATAACTAAAAACGATTACATTGAATTCCCAATCCCTATATTTATGCCCACCTGCATTTTTGATTTCCTTCACAAGCTAATTGTACAATATTTCAAAGTCTGATTCTTTTTGTACAGCAAAATAATGTTTTGGTCATGTATACTTATTGTGTAGCTAATTTATATTTTAATGTATTTAACATCTACTGGTCATCCTGCCATCTAGGGGAGGGGGTGGGGGGTAAGAGGTGAAAAATTGGGACAAGAGGTTTGGCAATTGTTAACGCTGTAAAGTTATCCATGCATATAACCTGTAAATAAAAGGCTATTATATAAATAAAAAAAAAGAAAAAGAAACCTTCCTTCTGATCTCTTTATATGATATAGATATGATCTTAATACTTAAATCAGGGTGAGACAAAACAGAGAAAGAAAATTATGAATTCCTTTGTGCTTCAATATCTTCATCCACAAAATATCTTTTGAAAAATAAAATTATTGCAAAATGCTCACTATCATATAGCCTCTCCAAACCTCCAGGAAGTAGATATAGTAGATATTATCTCTATTTACAAAAGAGGGAAATTTTTTTTTTGAAAACAAATGATATTTGGCCTTACCTGGTTTCTAAGATATTTCAAAGATGAACGAGTACAGTTTAAAAATCACATCACATTCTAGTAACCTAGAATTACATATTTCTGATTTAGTTACTTAAATTCAAAAGAAACCAGGCATACTCTAAATCATCTTACTTCTCTCTTCTGCTTTAATAATGATTTTCAAATCATTATCCTTAGAAGAGTAAACTGAAGCAAAATGAACTGTTTAGTTTAGCTATCTTATTAAGAGACCAATCTCTTGGTTTTTGTACCTCTACAAATAGTGCTGTTTCCTGTGCTGTTCTTGCCTCCTACCGTGAGCATTCCTCCCAAGCCAACTCTTTGGCTCTCTGCTTCCCATGATTTTACCCTTTTTCTTGCTCATTTACTCTCCTGACTTCAACAATTTTCTCTATGCTGTCTCTATGATTTCCATCCCAATTCACTCTGGCTCCAGTCCTGTTTGTCCATCTGCCTAATCAACAATTCTAATTGAATAGCTTGCCATCATTTCAAATTCAATATGTCTAAAATGGAGCTGAACATTACTTTCCCAAACGAGCTCTTCTTTGCGATAGAAAGTGCATTTTTGCTTTTCTTTGTATCCCAGGGGATACATTTAGCATAGTTCCTAGAATATAACAACAACAACACTAATAATTAACATTTATATAGTATTTACTATGTACCATGCTTTACAATTATTATTTCATTTGATCCTCATGACAATCCTAAGAGATAGAAGCTGTTAATTACCCTCATTCTATAGATGAGGATACTGAAGGAAAGGGATTGAATGACTTGCCCAGGGTCACCCACTCAGTAAGTATCTGAGGCTGGATTTGAATTCAAGTCTTCCTGACTCCAGGCCCACCACCAACCACCTGATTGCCTTTAGGTAGTAAATATTTCATAAGTGTTTGTTGATTTAACTTGGTTTTTATGTTTCAGTTAATGATATCACTCCTGTCCCATTCACTCAGGCTCAGAAGTTCAAAGTGATCTTATACCTCTCACTTTCTTTCAATCTCCATTTTAAATAGTCTCTAAATTTTATATGATTTCCTTATTTATACTGCCTCTGCCTTACACCAGCCCTTTACCAAATCAGGTATCTCACATGTTATGCTAGATAGATAGAAAAAGGATTTAATAAGCACTTAGGATGTACAGGCGCTATGCTAGGTCTTGAAAACACAAATACAAACAAAAAGGAAGATGGTTTCTGTCCTCATAGAGCTTACATTCTAATGAGGGAAGACAACACATAAAAGAGATATGAAAAGGGAGGAGGAGGAAGGTACTTGTTTGGGAAAACATCTGGAGAGTCTAAAGAAAAGCTAGTAGAAGAGTGAGCATGGCTGGCTTAGGTCTACCTTAAATGGATGTTCCTGGGAGGAAGTCCCCAATGAGAGTGGCAAACATAGACTATGATTCTTGGCTTTTCCCCTACAGTTTATTGTTGGTTATTAGTGAAAGAGTTATTTACAGTAATCAGTCTTTTAATCATATTATTCCCTCATTTTCAAATCTAAATTTGTTTTCCTTTTTTTATATCAACCATAAATACATCTCTGTTGGCTTTGAAGGTCATTCATAATCTGATTTGCATTTGTAACTCCCTAATATTCTCAAGAGTTGGGAAGGACTTTAGGGATCCTTTAGACCACCCCATGACTAAACTGAAAAAGTTCTATTAAAATAGCCCTCATGTGTAGTTGTCCAGTGATGGGAAACTCATTTGAAGACTTTGAATATTGAAGAATTCACTATTCCTTAAGTGAACCCATTCCATTCAATAGCTTTCACTTTTCAAAAGCTAATGCCAAGTTAAACTCTACCTGGTTGCAATATGACTGTCCTTATTTGTCATTCATATCCAACATACATGATGTACTCTATTCTCGTCAGACCAGAGAATATCCAGTTCTACAAATTATATTGTGGATTCCACTTTTGGAATTGCACACATTTTTTTCTCTCTTACCCATACTGCTTTTCCCTTATCCAAATCCTGTTCATGCTTCACGGCCCAAGTCAAAAGCTACCTCTTATAAGCAGCATTTTTGATCATTCTAACTTTTCCTTATCTCTCTCTCCTCTGAATTCCTTCAACCAATAAAGGGATATATTCTATAACTTAAGACACAATTATTGCTTAAATAGAATACAAAATTAATGTTGATATTAAATATATTATGGTTGTTTCATATATGTAAGTTATGTAGCTCCAACAATATTATAAATTTCTTTAGGATAGAGATTCCATCTATTTTTTGTATCCTCTTGGTGCCTAGAACAGTTTTGAGCATATGGTAGACAATCAGACAGACAACATTGGATGTTTGATAGTGCTTTTTGCTTGTCCTTACAAAGACCATTTTGTAATAGTATAGTTTCCTTTTCTTTTATAACAACATAGTTTTCATTAAGCTTGATGCTTCTGAACATCAACCTAATTTTTAAGTAGTATTTCTTAATCCATTTATATCAATGGAAATTCCTAAATATCTTTAGAACTATTAACAAGCTATACTTTTAATGATACAGCTTAGCTCTGGAGAAAAGTAAAGAAAATGCATCTTCCTTCATTGCAGAGATGGGTTCATAATATTGTATATTCTCTAAAATGTGGATGATATGTGGATGGATTGGCTTTGCTGACTTTTTATTTTCATTTTTAAAAATTTTGCTACAAAGGAAAAATTAGTGGGGAGGGGAAGGAAGATGGATATATCTGGAAATAAAGTGAAATAAAAACAAATCATTGAAAAATAATTTTAAAAAATTATTAGCAAACTCAATGAACAATATCATTTGCCAAATCATGGTAACCTATACAGGATGTTCTCTCTATATACTGCCATTTCAGATACTCATATAAAGAATTCTAAATAATGGTGAAGATCCAGGCAGGTTAGCAGGAGAGAACCTAGTCTGTTTCATGAGATCATATAGCTAAGAACATCAACTGGCTCCCTGACAATTGATAAGGATTAGTAGTTGGTTTTATTCCATGTAGAGATATGGTGGGTTGGATTTGCCATGCTACTGTTGCCTTTGTCCACTAAGGAAGAATCAATTTATAACTAGGTTGCAAAGTCTTATTCTATATTATACTCTATGCAGTTATGCTACCTTGGAACTATGGCTTTACCATAAGCCTAAAATCACCTTTCTCGCTCACTTATCCAATAGAATTAATATGCAAATCATTACATTTTTTTCATCATCCTTCAACCATTAGGTCCAAAATAATTTTTTCAATTCATTAAGAATTTAGATATGATAGAAGGATTATCTCTTTGAAATCTTAATATTGTTGAGTTTGTTTATTTCTCTTCCTCTGGCTATCTAATATACCTTACTTTTACTTTTCTTAGATAAGATTATGGGAAAAAATTGAGAAAACAATATTCTTAGAAAGTTGGCTGCTTGTCATTAAAGAACTTGTAACTGCTTTCAAGATAATTCTTTGGATATGTGAGTTTATTTATACATATTAACTATTTGTTACATATGCATATAGAAGTACATATCGTGTGTATACGTGTGCATGCGTATATGGACAGGCTTGTCTAAGTAGGGATATAAGAGAAGTAGGACCAATAGTACAGGCAACAATTCTCAGTAGTCAAAGTATTTTATTGCCGATAACAGAAATCTCACATTTTACCAATAAAAATAGTCATCACAGGCTTTAAATATTGCTTCTTACCAAAAAAAGAAAAAGAAAAAAGAAAAGGAAGCACCCCAATGCAAAAACAATGAAAGGTTCATCTTACCTATAAAGATCCGTTATCAAACCTTCCATGTGACGAGAGCACAGGTTGTTAAGGACTTGCTCATGCTGTCCAAACAAAGCGATGTAGTTGGAGGTAGGAAATGGTTTTCTAGAAAAGCAGGTAATAGTTTCCACCATTTGATACTTATTAATGTGAATTCTAAAGTAATCTCCTGTTTTTGCTTTGCCTGTTATTATTTGTAAACCCTGGGTGGGGAAAAACAGAAATAATATTTTCAAAAAACACCTAAGCTATGAGGACTTTTCTTAGAGTATATTTCAACTGGGAAGAGAGTACATGTTTTATTATTGCTGTTTCTATTAATAGCACTTGATATTGATTGGACAAACAGAAGATAACAGTGTATCAGAAATCCCATATTGCAACCTAATGGCTAAATGTTTCTCAGGGACCTTTAAAGCTGTAGTTACACTGTATTATATTTTTTAATTAGTTGCTAGGTTACAGGCCAGTCTGTGTTACCAGAATACCACAAACCTAATATATTTAGCTACATTTGTTCAGTTATGAGAGGCAAATATTTCTTTCAAGATTTTACCCAAATCATCCTAAATTTTACATAATTCTTTTTAGAAAAAAGGGGGAAACCGAACCAAAAGTACTTTTAAAATATTTATTTTAATTATGTTTTAGTTTATGTTTTAATTATGTTTAGTTTAGTTTATTTAGCTAATTATGTTTAGTTTAGTTTAATTATGTTTTAGTTTTAGTTTAGTTTGCATGGAGTTGGGATACTTGTTTTGTTTTGCACTTGGATTGACTTGTACTTCAGTTTAATTCCATGCTATCAAATTCCTTATATTCTAAATCACAATCCTGAAACTGTTTGAATAGGTCTAGGGTCAATGGCTGGGCCTTCTTTCCAACTTTGAAATTTCAATGGTACCCTTTTCAATTAAGAAATTTGGTATAGGTTAATTTTTTTTTTTTTTTTTTTGGCATACAGAAGTCCAACACAGGGAGTCATAGCTAAAGCTGTAATGTGTTCACGATTTATAAAGAGGTTTTTAAAAGACCTGAGACCAAATTGTAATAGGGAGTGAAACCCAGAGACTGTTCTGTCATAGCAGCATTCATCCATTAATAAATGAGCATTTATTAAGCATCTACTATGTACCAGGTACTATTTTAAACAATGGGGTACTGAAAGGTAAAAGATAGTCCCTGACCTCAAGAGCTTATAATCTAGAGCATTGTATAAACAAGCAACACAGAATAAATAGGAAGTAATAATCACTAGAATTAAGAAGGCTTCTGAGTCTCCCTGTGAAAGATGGAATTTTACTTGCACCATAAAAGAAGCCAGGGAAGCCAGGAAGCGGAGAGGAAGGAGAGTCTACCCATGGAGGAAGCCAGAGAAAATGCCTAGTGAGGAAATGGAGTGTCTTGTTCATAAAATAATAGCAAGAAAATCGGTGTCCCTGGGTCAGTTTGAGGTGGGGACAGGAGGGGTAAGGCTGGCGAGATCAGGAAGGGCTTTGAATGCTAATGCAAATGCATTATGATGCAAATGATTAGACCTTGAAGGTGCTAGGGAGCCACAGAGTTTACTGAGTAGATGATGACACAGTGGGACTGGTGTTTTAGGAAAAGCACTTTGGTGGCTGATTGGAGGATGGATTGAAGTGCAGAGAGACTTGAGGTGGACTGTGGTACTACTGGTGATACTCCAGTATCTGGTAATAATCCAGATAAGGGTCTGCTCCATGCTGTGGTGTCAGAGGAGAGAAGAGGGAGTACTGAAGAGATGTTGCAAAGATGGAACCAACAGGCTTTGGTAACAGATTGGATGTGGGGGAGATAGTGAGAAATCTAGGATGACTGCAAGCCTGGTGGACTGGGGAGATGGTGTTGCCCTCTATCGTAATAGGGAAGATAGGAGGGGGGAAAGGTTAGGAGGGAAAGAGTGAGTTCCATTTTGTACAGTTTAAAAGCATTTGATGAACTGGATACATAAAGTCCTTTCCTACTTTATTTGATGAAGAGATCCTGAGGAAATCTTTTGAGTTTTCCATTTCCTTCTGGTTTCTATATGATTTTTCCCCCTTAAATAGTTTGTAACTATGTTCCTTGCCCATAGGGTCAGTTCCTGGAACATGGTAGTTCTTTTTAAAAGTTGAATTTGGTGACATTTACCTACAATCATTGCTAAAGGGAAACTGAGATTGGTTGATGGCTTGAGTTCACATTGAGTGTGAATTTATATACTAATTAGGTATTCACACTAAGTGTGGAACTAATAAGTAGGAAGAGCAAGGGGCTACTGTAGGTCTTCCTTTTAGGAAAACTACCCCAGGTCAGAGATGGAATAGGTCAGAGCTCTTGTGCCAATCCATAATATGATAGGGTCCATGAACGGCCACTGTATTTCCTGAGTATACAAGGTAGGGATACCCAGTCTCAAAAAAAGGTTTGTTGAATGAATAAATGAACTAAAATTCAAGATATTGATGACGTATTGGTTTAAATATTCTTATTTTTTTCTACAGTTTCTCTAGTTTAACCAAAAGGTCTAAATCAATCAATTGAAGTTAAGCACTGCTATATACAAGATTTGATATTAAAAATAATTTCAGCCTTCTTAATCATGATGATGGTCCAATTTTAAATTTAATGGTATCCAAGGCAGAATTTGTTGTGACACATTCCATGATGCTGAAGCCAACCAAGCATGTGGACTAGAATTTGTAAATTAGTTCATTATGTAGGCTATTTGGGGGATCCTTTTCTTTCTTTTATCATGTTATCTCACAAAAAGTTCATGAATTATTAAACTATTTTGTCATATATCACATTTAAGAGGTCTTATAAAAAGTCTAGTAAAATTTTTGTGGATTGCATATTATTAATGAAATTAGTAATAAAGTAGATCTAAGATTACATTATTCAATATACTGTACAGTTGGTCAACTGGCTGCCTTTAGGAGATACCCTCATCATCTTGGCAGCAATTTTACACAAATGTAGCCAGTGCCAAAAGGATGCCATGGAATGAGTCTACATTTTTACTCAGAGGATAAAATAGAAAAATCTGGGGAGATCTTTTTCACTAATTAAAAGGAGGCCCACCTGGCAAAACATTCAATTAAAATCAGAGTTCATATTGAAATGCTAGACAAAATAATTTTTGTGTGTTTCATTTGTACTACAATTCTCATTATCTATTTTTTTGGCTCTTCTAATCATGACAGACAATGGTTTGCATATCAGTGGCCAGAATCTGTGAAATTTTACACAAAGACTTCTAGATGAGGCAGAGAATTGCAAGTTTTAAGAGTTAAACAGGATTTATAGATCATTCAGTACAATTTCCCCACTCTGCAGATGGCAAGATCAGCCTCTTAAGAACTGAAGGGACATCTATGACAAGGATGACCTTTTACTTGCTGTTCCCTAGCATAGTGTATTTGTCCCCTAGGCCTGAATTGTTCTCCTCACTTCCATCTCTTGGAGCTTCCAGCTCTCTTTAAGGCTTGCTTTCCTGGGCGTTTCCTGATTTCACAAGCCCTTCATTTCCTCCCCTGCTTCCTATTCCTGGATAGACTGTGCAGCATCAGGGATCCGACGGATGAATGTGGTGGAGGGGATGGTAAATAGGCAAGTTTGCATGCATTGTAGTGTATGAAGGGAACTAATGTGTAATAAGCCTGGACATGTAGGTGGGAGTTAGGCAATAAAGGAATTTAAATGCCAGAGGAAGAAGCTTGTATTTTATCCCTTAGGCAACAGGAAGCCACTGGAATCTATTGATCGGGAGAGCAGCAAGATTAGACCCATGCTTTAGAATTATTACTTTGGTAGCTGAGTCATGTACTGAAGTTAGAAAAGGCTTGAGGCAAAGAGGCCAATTAAGGACTGTAATAGTCCAAGTGAGGGGTGTTGAGGGTCTTAATTAGGGTGACTACGTGTGTGAATAGGGCTTGCTAAATGTCAGGCACTTAAAAAATTATCTTATTTGGTTCTCGAAGATCCTACAAGACAGGAGGCTCTATTATTGTCTCCATTTTACAGTTGAGGAAATTGAGGCAAGGTTAAGTGACTTGCCCAATGTGTCTGATGATGAGACTTACACTCAGACCTTCCTGATTCCAGACCTAGTGCTTTTTTATTCACTGTGCCACTGAGCTGCTACTAGAATCGAGATAAATATAGTTATGGGGAGAGGGACAGGGAGAGAAGTAGGGGGAGAGGGAGGGAGAGGGAGTGGGAGGAGAGAAAGAGAGAGAGAGAGGGGAGAGAGAGAGGAAGGCAGAGGAAGAGGGAGAGGAAGGGGGAAAGGGAGGGAGGGAGAGACAGACAGGGGGAAAGGAGAGGGAGAAAAAGAGAGGGAGGGAGGGAAGGAGAGAGGGGGGGAAGAAAAAGTGAAGGGGGGAAGAAAAAGAGAGAGTGAGAGGGAGGAAAGAGAGGGAGAGAGGGGGAGAAAAACAGGAGGGAAGGGAGAGGAAGAGAGAGAGGAAGAAGGGAGGGGGAGAGAGAGGAAGGCAGAGGAAGAGGGAGAGGGAGGGGGGAAAGGAAGGGAGGAAGGAGGAGAGAGAGACAGGGGAAAGGGAGAGGGAGAGAGAGAGAGAGAGAGAGAGAGAGGGAAAATGAGAGAGGGAGGGAGGAGGGAGGGGGAGAAAGAGAAAAAGGGAGGGAGGGAAGGAGAGAGAGGGAGAGAGGGGAGAAGAAAAAGAGTGAGAAGGAGGAAAGAGAGGGAGAGAGGGGAGAGAGGGAGAGAAAAATAGGAGGGAAGGGAAAGGAAGAGGGAGAGAGAGAGGGAGGGAAGGAGAGGGAGAGAAAAGGAGGAGAGAAAAAGAGAGAGAGAGAAGAGAGAGAGAGGCAGAGAGAGAGAGGGAGGGGGGAGAAAAAAAAGAGGGAGAGGACCAAGAGGGGGGAGAGGAAGAGAGAAAGAGAAAGAGGGAAAAGGAGAGGGAGTGGGAGTTAAGGGGATAGGACTGTAAGGACTTGACAACTGATTTCATTTTCCAGGTAACAGAGAAGGATATACATAGTAAGAACTTTAAAAATATCTCGTTGATTGATGTTGATGTTGTCAGTTGATTAACTGACAGCATATGAGGGACTTTGATTCAGGGTTTATGGAGTTTGTTGGATTATCCTAAACATTTTTAGTTGTTGCTATTTTAATATATTGCCCTAACAAGTATATTAAGATACTTATCTATACTTATCTTCTCTGTAAGATTTTTCAAAAGTACTCAACTAATCAATATTTTTTGATCCTAATTTGTTCAAATTTTCAGGTTATTAAATTGGTGGATTGTCATTATCTGTTGACTTTAATGTCATTCACTTGTTCTACTTCAACATGATACTTTTTCATCTTCATGAAAATTATGTCTCAATGACACATAGCACAAAATCATATATCACAACATAGCCATATTAAATAGGAATTATCATTAGGCTCTATTTAATGTTCACCTCAAGTGGACATAAATTATTGTTTGACATAATCCCCAGTGGCTTCTATTTGCCAAAAGTCACACCAGAGAGATCTGAGGAGGTTATGAATGTTGTTGAGGATTTCTAGGCTCTACATTCTAGCTATATTAAGACTCAATATAACATGTCTGCAGTGTTTCTGTAAGTGTCACTTTTCTTCTCAATGAACCAAAAACCTATCTTAAACAATTTTTAATAAAGCGAATTTCCTTTTAATTAAGTGGTATGTGGTATAGCCAAAGAATAATCAGTAAAAGTACTTACAAAGTCAGCCTGAGCAATTTGTACATCCAAGGGAGTAGGAATCATTGGTTTGGCAACATGCAAGTAATAATATGGTCCAGGAAGAAGACCACCTAGTAGAATGAAAATATTTTTACATTCAGAAAGTATTGTTAATGGAATATATCTGTATTTTCTTTATGGTTCAAATGAAGAAAGATATATATACTGTTTCTTGGTAATAATAGCAATAACTTATTTATATAGAACTTTGGAGGGCTTATATTTGTTTAGCCCTTCAATTATTTTCATTTTTCCTACTTCAACTGAGCTTTATTTATTACCCTATGAAGGAGTTAGGACAGCCCTGGGTTAAATATGATAGAGTCAAACGCAGTGAAGTTATAGAGGAATCCTGATAGTGTGGGTTTGCCAAGTAACAAGAGAAGTGGCTAATGAAGAGCTTTGTATAAATATGTGCAAAGGAAGAATGGGAGAGTACCTGAGGCAGCTGGTAGCTCAGTGGATAGAGCCCTGGGCCTGTAGACAGGAAGACCGGAATTCAAAGCTAATCTCAGAAGACCCTGGGCAAATCACTCCTACTGCCTGACAAAATGGATCCACTGAAGAAAAAATTGCAAAGCTTGGATATCTTAGCCAAGAAAATGCTAAATAGGCTATGAATGTTGGGACATGACTGAAATGCTCAGGCCATGGCAGACATGAGATTAAATAATAAGAAAAACTAGCATTTACATAGCACTTTTTAGTTTTACAAAGCATTTTACAGCTATCTTATTTGATACTTAACAATTCTAGAAGGTAAGTACTATTATCACCCCCATTTTATAGTTGAAGAAACTGAGGTAGAAAGGAGTTAAGTGACTTGTCCCATCAGGATCATAAATATTTGAAGCAGAATTTGAACTCAGATCCTTCTGCTTCTAGATATAAACCCTTCATCTCCTGCACCACCCAACTGCCTGGGGCCAATCAGTTCTTGAATTTGCCTCACCTACCCCACCCAATTCAAGCTCTTGATTACTCACCTTGGCCAGAGCCAAACTCCCTTGACATTTAGTAAGCTACCATTTTACAAACCTTTAATCTTAGCTCCTTTATATATAGGAATAAGTCTATCCAGGTCCCCTGGTGGCTCAATTACTGGCTCCAGAGTTGGATCAAAGAGATTCAGCATGGTAGCAGCAAGCTGGAAGCCAACTTCTTTTGAACTGAAGCTACTGTGTGTCCATTCATTTGCATAATATCTATTGGAGAACTTGGTGAGAGGACCTGCAGCTCGGATGGTTATATCATTTGTGTGAAAAGTGGTATCAATCACAAGTCTTCCATCATAGACAAGACATGAATCATTAAGTGCTTTGAAAGTCTCATAATCCACATTCTTTTCATAAAAACTGAAGAAGGCCTAAAAATGAAAATTCAGATTTGTATTCAGTTAAATTCATTTTATATTTTCATATTTTAGATCACACAAAGCCATAGAACTCTTGAAGATATTTTATAACCTTTGGCTTGGAGAAAAAAATTGCAAAAAATTACTAATATTTGGAGAAAGGGTCACATTGTAGAAATGTGTGTTTGTTTGTTTTTCCCTATTAAAACTCATCATGCCTCTTTCACTCTCATATTTTTGTGACAGAGAGGAAGGGAAAAACTGGACTACACAGTGAATAGAGACCGGGGCCCAGAGGAAGATTTGAGTTCACAGATGGCCTCAGACACCTACCACTGTGTAACTTTGGACAAGTCACTTAGTCCCTGTTTGCTTCAGTTTCCTCAACTACAAAATTCAGATAATCATAGTATCCACTTCCCAGAGTTGTTGTGAAGATCAAATAAAATAATATTTGCTACACTTGTGTAGCACACTGGCTGGGTACATAAAAGGTACTCGTTAATGAATGTTAGCATTAATTTCTATTAATGAATACGGGCAACATAAAAACAAAAGGTATTAATAAAAGTCTATTTTAAGAGAATTCAATCAACAAGCATTTTTTCTATTATGTGCCAAGCACTGTTCTAAGTATTGGGGATACAAAGAAGGGCAAAAACAGTGGTCATGGTCTAATGGGCAAGACAACCATACAAATGACTACATACATACATATAAGATACATTCAGAATAAATTGGAGTTAACAGACAGAAGGACAACAGTTGCATTAAGGAGGATTAAAAAAGGCTTCTGGAGAAAATGGAATTTTTTCTAAACATGAAGGAAACCAGAAGGTGAAGATGAAGAAGGTGAGAAGCCTATTGTTTCTATGGAACAACACAGAACAAATCTCATCCCTCTTCCATATGATAACTTTTCAGATACTTGAAGAATACTTTAATGATTCTCTCTCAATCTCTTATTTTATAGGTATCATCCCCCTCATCATAATTATTATCGCTACCATCGCTACCACTATCATCATCGTCTTCATAGCTAGCATTTACATGGTGTTTTAAAGGTTTCAAAATGCTATACAAATATTATTTCATATATCTATGTTGCTTCAAACATTTCTCATATGATATGATTTTCAGAGCTTCCTCTAGAGTTGCTCCCCTACCCCTGAGCTTGACAATATTCCTCTTTTAAAATGTGGTACCCAGAAATGATGATTATATTCCTGGTGTTCTCCTTGGTTCAAATACCAAACACTGCAAAAATAGGATTACTACTCTTGTTTTGAATTCTCAATTGTACTAATCCAGGCTCAGATTACATTAGATATTTTGGGATTCCTGTTGATGTTATTTAATGCTGTGAAATGTTCCTTTTTTGTTGAGTCTGAAAAACTTTGTTTTGGGGTATTAGGACATTGTAACTTAGGTTGTACCTGTAGGACTGTATGAAGTCACACCATGTAGACTGTTTGGAAACTTTCTTCTGTTTTAGCAAAGTGGGGAAACAAGTGAAAGGACTATGCCTATGGCTCCCCAGAGACCCAGGGGATTCTTCCAGATGGATTGGAGATGGAGATACTTGTTCAAAACACAGCCCTACGTACATGCCAGTGATGGCAAAATTTTCAAATCAGGGAAGAGTTAACCAAAGCCTGATGCGTGCCCAGACCCCATCAGCTTGCTCAGTGAGTGTTAAGTTCCTGGCAATGGAAAGGCTGGGAAGCCTGCTCCCAGGAGGGTGGTGATGATGTGTAAGAGCAGAGCCTTGGGGGAGATGTGGACCTCACACAGCCATTCTGGAACTGGTTTAGTCCCTTATAGCTGATCTCTTCCTTGGTATAACTCCTTCACTCCTCGAGTCCTAGGAAGACAGACAGTGCTGAGGAGGGAGGTCACGAGCTCTTCTCTGAGCTGAGGTCTGTGGTTCTGAGAAAGGGCCTTATTGCTGGACCTCCATATGTTCTCTTTACCTTGGAGGTGGAAGATACAGGAACTTCTAATCTTGTGAAGATGAAAGGTCTAGAGGATGTCCCCAAGTCCTTGCATTCTAGAGTCTGGGCTCCAGAGTCAGGAGGCATCAATGCCCCGAGGAGCAAGAATGACATTCAGAAGTGATGTTGGGCATCCAGCCCAGCCCCAGCATCTTGGATCTAGAGTCACTAACTCTATGACCTTGGTCAAGGCACCTGACACTATCTTAGTTTCCTCATCTATAAAATAGGTTTAATAATAATGGTATTTTTAATGATAAAAACAGGTCATATTTGTAAAATGTTTTGCAAGCCTTAAAAATGCCAAATAAATGCTAACTGCATGATTTACCCAGCTTTGTTGGGTATTTTTATTAATGATTTGGGAGCCAAAAGCATTGTCCTTTTGCTTGTTTACCCAGTATAATACAGAAGAAAGTTTCTAAACACTCTATGTGGTATGATGTCATACAGTCCTATATATGCAGACTAAAGTCACAAATATGCTCCAATACAAAGTTTTTCAGGAACATTCCACAAAATTTAATAGAGAGAACTGCTTGCTTTACTAAGCAAAAACTTAAAAAAAAAATCAACAAAAACTTGATTTGATGCACAAACTCAGAGGCGTGAAAGAAAAAAACGAAAAAAAGAGGGATAGAAGAAAGAAAAAAGAGAGAAAAAGAAGGAAAGAAAAGAAAGTTGACTTCCTCTCTCAGAAGAAAACTGGACACCACCCTCCCCAGAGCTTTCCAGACCATATGGGGCCCTCTGGAAAGGAATTTAGGATCTAGGATAGATTAGAAATCACCTCTCTCACTTGGAAAACTAAAACAATTTGGCTTGGTACCTACACCAAGGAGATACTAGAAGATTAGAGTATTTCACCCTCTCCTTTTCTACTAGCAATTTTCCTCTGCTTCAAGACTACACTGATAGGGGTCATGTAGAATGGGAACTACTGTTGAAAACTGAGAAGTTACATGGCTTGTTCAGAGTCACACAGCCATATACCAGAGGTAGGATTTACCCTCTGGTCTTCCAGTTTTAAGACCAGTTTTTGTCCATTATATGAAACTACCTATACCTCAGTTAGTAATCCAGTGGGGGAATTAAAGGGTGGCAAATAAAGCTACATAAATAATTAATTGAAAACAGGGATTTTTTATTCATTACTATTTAGGCCTTCAATTCTCTTTTAACAATGCTTAGTAAATCCATTCACACAATAATATCATTTCTGTTTTCTCTGCTTTTATTCATCTAATTCTCTTCATTATGCTTCTTCCCACAATTCATGGATTTTCATAGATTTATGTCTTATTGCCACAAAGTATCACCACTTCTATTATATTTGTTTCTTCTAAATAAGCTATATCTTCCATTGTCATATTTCAATTGATCCAAATACCACCAAATCTATGTGGCTACAGGGAATCTATTTGTCCCTCCCTTGGCTCTTTTTGATGCTGCAATGACATCACTGGTGTCTACAACTCAACCATTGGTTACTGTCTGCTCTTGTCATATGGGCAGCACACCTGAAAATAATAGCACATTCCCCATAATCAGCCATGCACCTCGGTATTCCTCAGCAAGAGACCCAACTGCCTCTATATACCATTTTCCCCTGGGGCTTAAAAGGATTCATTGTGTCTACCAGCATCAATAAATTTTCCTTATTGTTCCATAGAAGATAGAATGTGCTTGCTACTTCCTAAGGTCCAGATTCACCTTCTAAAAGTAGAGCTTTGTACAGATTTTCTTTGCTTTCATTTCCTTATGTATCAAGCTATTTCACTAGTCAGTGTCTTCCTAGGGATTCAATTTTCCTTTGCCTCCAGAAAGGAAGCATATTTTTTTGTCTAATAATAACCCCTCTAAGAATATTTCCTTTTTTCTAAAAAGCCAGAATGAAGAAAAGCTACCCTACAGTCTTTTTTCTTCTTCAGTGAAGTAGAGCAACACACATTTATAGTACACAACATTGGTGACAGGCTCAGGTAGGAAGACAACATAGATAGCATCAATCCATCATCAGTAGAACAGTTCCATTCATAGCTATAGTTCCTAGGTATCAAAATCTATTCTAGTCTTTTGTGTCATGATGACCATTTCCCAAGTTAGAAATTTCTTCCTAGTTGCTATCACTAATTTTTGATGAACTCCTTGGGGGTGTAAAATGGCTGTAGTCATCCACTAAATTTACTAATCTGATAGATCACATATCAGAAACCCTTCTCAATCACTTCTTCAAATCCCATTTGTCCTTCCTGATTTGCCTTTCCTGATTACTGTGGGTATCTGATTGTGGATGGAAGAGAAGGCTGCTCCTTAAAAGTGGCCTGACTTATTATGTATCCCTCCTGTCTAGCTTCTGCTAAAGTGCTGGATGTTAGCTCTGTACAGTTTTTGAACTTGTAGGCTTGAAGTCAGGCTATCATAAACTCATGATTTAACAGTTTGCTTAACAAAAGCATCAAGACAGTGTTTATTTGTTTGTTTTTTCCTTTCTCTTTACCTCCTGAAGGTGAATATAGAACTCTGAAACAGAAAGGAGGAAATTGGGCAAAATAAAAGTTTTATTTAAAGGTAGGTTATAAAACAGATGCAAAGTGTTAAAAAAATAAGTTAATAGTTAATAAACAGTTAAAATCCTTTTCAAAAAACTAACAAAAATCAAACCCTTTCATTATGTCCATACAAATCAGACTTTCAGACTGGCTGTAATACTAATGTTAAGACAGAGAAATACTGCAGAGACAACTACTTACTGTACACTGTATTTTAAAAGGTTTTGTTGGTGTAGTGAAGGAAGCACATGTTATGGGATCAGGGTCTTCACCATCATTCCATTGTGCAAGAATAGCCTCAGAGTAAAGAGACACGTTGGCTTCCAGCAAAGCTTCATCAATGGCATTTTCCACCTCATAGTTGTTAATGCAAGTAATATTAGAATTGAGTGGAGGCTGTACCATGTGTATCCTATCACCACTAATTCCAAGATATAAGAGGGTTTCGATAGTGGTGTAAACGTCAATTGTATTCCCATAGATGATGACATTCCCTAGGAAAAAAGGGAGGGGAAATCCAAGACATACAATAAAAACCTTATTAGTGTAACTCAAATGATAATAATACAGAATTGCTCTCTTTGACCCCTGATTTCTCTGATGCTCTGAAGCAAACAATGTTACCTAGCAACAGGGACTAAGATAATTTAGTGAAGAGTCTGTATAAAACATCTCACAAAGTAGACAAGTACTTTTAACACAGAAGTAGGACATTCATTTATGTTCCAATAATTTAAAATTTTGAAATTATTCTGCTGGAAACTCTCTAGTATAAAAACCTTTTATCTTGTTTTTTTTTTCTGTATTTGCTGCACTTACTAGACAAACAGAATTATTAAAGTTATAGCATACAGATTTCTCCTACAAAATGCAAAAACAATTGTTCAAAATATGATTCACTAAAGTGTTGAACAAACTGCACATTGTCATATTGATTTTTGGTTGACTAAAATAAATGAATTAGGGAGAGATGCTTTGGAACAGAAATCCTGAATATTTTATTATTCAGTGGAAGATTTCATAGAAATTTAAATTTGGGTGATAGGAATGTAAAGGTTTAAGATAATACAAATGACTTAAATGTATTCTAGATATAGGATTAGTACTTTGGATGAAGAATAAAATATCTCGATAGTCTGCAAATATTCTAATATGACAGGCCTTTTGAGGTTAACAACTTTGTTATTCCTGTTATGTTTTTTGAAAATCCTAAAGGAATATATAAGTAATTTTGCTTATTTCATTATTTTCATCAAAAGAAATTTAAATTGTGATTGAGACCGACAAATAGATAACTTTATATTGTAAAGAAGCAGGAAGTGTTCTCATTTCAACTAAGTTGTAGTACTCTTATCTTTCAACAAAATACCTGTTTTTATACTTAACTTTTCTACCCATACACTTATTTAATTAATTTAATTTAATTAATGTTAGCAGTTTTCCAAGCTTGGATAAACAATTGATGTCTATATTCAGTCTGATACATTCAGACTTGATAAATTATTCAAGCAAGCTGTTGTAAGGTGCAAGGGTCCTTGTTGCTTTAGTAGGGGCCTAAAAAGAGTCAGAACCCTTAACAGCTAACAGCTGCAGGCTCCTCCATGAAATATGAGTGAAGACCAGTGCTATTTCTTGATCTTTCCTGCCATCTGTCCTCTCTCTCTAGAAGGCAAAAACATGAATGTATTTTATGCAACACACTGCAGTCATATCCATCCACGGAGGAAATGCTCCTATTGAGAACCAATTGTGATTTATGGTACTATTTATTTGGCCCATGAATACTTTTCCTTGAAGATTTTTTTGGAAATCTTCTAGTGGGGTGTATGGATATCCCAAATATAAATTTAACTTAAATTATACATATTGTAATTTAGGAAAATGAAATCAACCATCCAGGCCTTGATTCTCAGGTATTTGATGTTAATAGTTGCACTTTGCAGATAAAAAGACTTTCTCTTTTCCTTTCCTTCTATGGCTACTTTGATGAATTTTTTTACTGTTAGGAACTCATTATCATGACACCATCTTTGTTCACTGTTCTAATGAAATGTAGCTTAACGAGAAATGCTATTGAAGGATTGTAAGAGATATTTCACATGGGGTAGACATTGGAAGCATTTTGTTTAAATTATAGTGACATTTGCTTACTCTTCAATGATAAATCCTCACTACATGGCTAAGCAAAATTTTAGCTTATCAGGTAGGAAAGCTTCTGCATTCTCAGAAAACTTTCTTTAATTTAATCTTTCAGAACATACAAACTAACCTTTGAATTATATCAAAAGAAGATTATAAGTCCCATAAACTCAGAATTCAGAGAATCTTAGGTGACTTTATATTACCTTTTTATAGTATATAGTTTAAATAGAATTCTATTATGTAATTTTGGAATAGCAATGTAGTGTTGTTGGTGTTTGGGAAGCAGTTATAAGAAATACTGATACCACATAAGTAGCAAGGGATAAAGTGATAAAAAAAAAAACTTCATCTCAAAAAGCAATAACTATTGTAATGCTGGAGAAACTGAGGCAAGATAGAGATTTGAGAGTTTTTTTAATATTTTATTTGGATTTCTGAGAGAGATTTTCTGAAACCAAAAGAATCTGTTTTTGATCCCAGGGCTGAATGAGACTTTCCTCTCAAAGAATCCAGCACTGAATGTGGGTTCTCAATGACATATAAATGGCTCTAAGCTCTAATAGATGGACAAAGGCAGGGGGGTGGAGTCCAAACTCTGGTGAGTGGGAATCTCCAAGCAGGAACCATCAATCCGGTTCTGACAGGTTGGGGGTAGGACCATAAATTCTTACAAACTGGGAATTAAGGGGGTAGTCAAACTAGAGCCAGGAAGTCTGAAGAGACAGAAGTAGACAATGACAATTAGGTATCTGAGAGAGGACATCTGGAGTTTTATCTTTCGGAATATCAGAACTTCACAGTCCTAATTATCCCAGTCCTAATGATTAGCAAAGCAGGAGTTGCAACCAGGGGGATTGAGGCAGAACAATTCAGGGAAAGTGAGGCAGGACAATTTAGGGAAACTGAGGCAGGACAATAAAAGGGAACTGTGGCACAACACTATCACAAATATTCAGTCACTAACTTTTTTTTAGATGTAACTTTGGGGATATACTGAAGTTTTCATTGGAACAACTTTATTTTCCTTTTTCATACATATGTAAATGATACCTTTGGTGATACTGAATATGTATATATATTTATGTATATATAACTAAATATCTATATAAAATTAATATATATAAATATAGATATAAAATAATATATAAATATGTAAAACTATATATATTTTCTGTTATAGTTATATTTATCATTAATAAGCTCTTATCATAATTTTCCCTAAAGGACTATTATGATTTTTCATAGCAGCCTGGAAAAAATTCGGAGTTTTCAAAAGCCATGCCAGCAGCAACAAGCTTAGGCAGGTCCTTCTAGGCCAGAGAGACCAAACATGGACATGCAATAAACTTCATCTATGATTTAAGGGTCAGTTTCACCAAGCTCAGAGAAACTCATGAGCAGAGTATTGTCAACCAGGTGACAATTTACATATTTCTGGACATAGGAATTCATGAAATTCTATTCTATTAAGATATGACAAGCCTGTAACTTGTGATGGTTGATGATAAAATCACATATCCTTGAAATGTCATTATGTCTCCAATAGTGTTTAAAAAGCACTTAAATATATTGCTTCATTTCATCCTCTCTGGTGTTTTTAGTGTAATATTTCAGAAAAGGAAACAGGTTAAGTCCAAAGTCACAATTATTCCAAGTGGCACACCCAAGACTTGAAGAAGTATATTTTTACTCTTAGACCAGTACTTACATAGTAATAAATGGTGTTCTGCCTCTTAGATAATATTGCATTTTAAAGGGATTCCATTGTCTTTGAAAGCATTTTTTCACTTATATTAATGAAAAGTTTGCTTGTTTCCATAATTTCCAATTTTTCACTAATGAACATATTTTTCCTACTTCACAAATCAACCAAATTTAACCTTGTTGTCCAACTGTCTTTTTAGTGATTTCTTTGATCACATGAAGAAAACAAAAATGAGCAGTAATGGGGGAACTTGCATGTCCCCTACACATTACCATTCTGCCTCTTGCCTCCCCTACCAAGATAAAAAAGGAATTGACAAAGACCATATCTGTACAGTTATGGTCAAATCAAGTTTGGCTTATAAAACAAAATTTTAAAAATCAGTCATCCCTAATAACATTCTGTAGGGCAAACAGTTTGGAAAAACTCAATTGAAAGTAAGGAGGAAACTTCAAGGAAAGAATCAGATTTCTGGTCAAAGTGTTCTTTGGGGGTTATCTCCCCTTGGAGGGAGGGAAGAAGGGAAGAAGGGGGAAAGAGAAAGGGAGAGGGGGAGAAAGAGAGGGAGGGAGAAGAAGAGGAGGAGAGACAGACAGACTCTAGGACATTGAGAGTCCAGTGCTAAGAAGACTGCTGCCAGGAAAAGCAGGATCAAGGAATTACCTGGGGTGTAGTCATTATGTGGAAAGAAGGAAAAATTATGAGTATACTTTGACTTTCTTGTTAAATTATCCCTCCTATCTAGGTGTGAGGCTCGATTGTTTTTACCTGTTGGGGATTACAAGTATTATTAGCACCCTCAGGCAAAGCAGAGAAGGACTGGTCTCCTAAATGTAATTATGGGTCTATTTATAATATTTGATCCATTGAGATTATTTTGATTCTTTACAATTGGAAAAAATAGTACTTTAGCACCCTACCTTATAATGCTACTACTTATGCACTTATGATGTGCCAGCTATTATATGCTAAGTACTGAGAATTTAAATATAAGCAAAAAAAAAAAAAAAAAAGAATTACTGGACTTGAGGAGTTCACATTCTTATGGGGGAAGACAATACATAAAAAGGAAGCTGAAAAGAGGGTAGGGTGGAAGGGAGGAGGGAAGTACGTTCTCATGGACAAAGTGGAAAGGTTAGAGTCAGGAGCAGAGCAGAGATTAAAGTGAGCCACAACTGGTTTGGGTACTTCCTCAAATGGAGATTCCATTTATATTATTACTATAAATTATATTATGTATTTTACATAAATTATTAATTTATTTTAATTCTAAATACGTAGAGATTATTAAAGAAGAAAATAAATCCCATTATTTACAATTATAATTCAGGGAACTGAGCCTGACCACCATTCTGGTCCTTTCTGCTTGGCTGACAAATGTAGACCTGAACTAAGATTCTGTCTTTGTTTGGTATGGAAAAATTTGAAGCTTTTTCCACTCCCAAATTTTTAAACAATCTAATATATAAAACATTTCCAAATTATAACTGCTCTGTGGCAACCTAAGTAAAATAAAACATCCTTCTTCAACAAAGATATTACTTAGGTTAATTAAAATAAGGAAGGATCAAGGAATTTGTGTAGTTAATTCCTCTTTAATCAAAAATTCCCCTTTTTTCTAAAGATGATAAATAATTTTAAAAGATTCATAGCATTGTAAGGTGATTGTTGTTTAATTGAGGTAGGGACTAAGAGTAATAATTGTGACTTCATTGCATAACTAAGGCATGAATCTTAAAAATCCCAAGAAAAAAGTTTTACATATATTGGTTGGATATAATACATAAAGCGTGGTCAAGAAACTCCTTCTCAGGAGACAGTACAATAAAATAAATCATCTTACTATATTCAGCACTAAACAAACCATATTTACATAGAATGGAATGATAATGTAAACTCATTCAGAGAAGAAGCCATTTTTTTTGTCTGACTGACTGATGTACGTTCCAAGAGATGAATTAACTCTTCAGTCTATAAAACTGAAACTTCCCTATCACAATCATTTATGAGTGGTTTATTGAATTTATTCCTTTTTTTGTTCTTCCCCACTACCCAGTTGACTATGTCACTTGTCACTGAATATTTTAATTCAGAAACAGGAGAAAGGGTTTGATAAAACTTAAATCTGTAAGTTCCATAAGATTTGTATTATCTGCGCTTTGCATCTTTTATGGCATTATGCTCGGGACGTAACAGGTACCTCAAAAACTTTTGTTGAATGCATTTTATTGACAAAATTTTTAGCTGAAATTTTTGCTCATCTGTAGCTGACAGAGTTGACAATGAAAAAATTATAAAGATGAGAGACAAATTTCCACTATGAGATAAACATGTAATAATTCAGGGTATGACAAAAGTCATATTATGCATTAATAATTTAAAACTTCACTGACTCCTCAAAATCTGAACATCATAGATATAGTATTCATTTCTCAAATTTACAAGGTAAATCTTAATATGCTGTTTTATGGGTCTTATAAAATGGGTCTTACACATTTCACAAAATACTATGGCAACACCTATATTTATCACTGGATTTATATCATAATTAAAAACAAAATTTGGGCTAATGTCCATGAACAAAGAACACTTAGTAAGTTAATAATCATTTCTAACATAAGTTATGTGTCCTTGAATTGTTTTAATAAATAATTATTAATAATGTTAATAAAGAAAATACATTGAAATTTCATAAACATGCATGAATTTCATTACCTGTTATATTTGCTATCAAGGACCTTATTGAAGATTTTCAGATCATGACTCTTGCAATCAAGGCAGAGACATATAAGTAAACAAATGGATGTACTTTCTGACATGATTACAAATATGACCTCAACTTTAGACTCATTTTTATTTTCCTTATATTTCCAATAGCAACATTTATGCATTGTATGGCAGGGGCATGCTAGCACCATTCTGCTGAAATAGAGCAACTTAAGACTTACAAGTTTTTGCCAGACTTATCATTGTAGAGATTGATGATAGATGATTGATTTTGAGCTAAAGTTATGGTCTCAATGATTCTGCAATGACATTGCTGTTTCTGAGAACGTAGATAATGCCCAATTTAGATAGAACATTTCATGATGCATTTGGTAGAACTTAGTATTATTCATTGACTCTCTATGGATAGATGGATAGATAAGATAGAGATGGATATAGATATATTGAGTGACTCATTATCTTCCAATATATTTCTTGGTTTCTGGTCTTTTCTCATTTACTCATGCTGCCCCCTCTGCATCTAAAGTCCCCTTTCTCACAACTGCCATCTTTATCTACAGACATCCTACTCATCCTTCAAAGTCCAGCTCATCTATCATTTTCTCCATGAAGGAGAAAATCTATAGAAGGTATTTCAGGAGGAATAAGGAACTCTTAAAAATATATAAAGAAAAAATTCTGATGAGGAAGACAAAGACATTCTCTAGAATTAAATCCCACTAAACAGGCAACTCATCAAAAGTCTAATTTTTTTTTAAAATATGGGTACAAAAAATGAAAGTAAGAATGAAAAATAGAAGGTAATATTAAAGTATGGCACAGAAGAAGTTTTGTGTTTTGAAGTTCAGAACAAGATGAAGTTGGTAAGCAAAAAAAAGGACAACAAAAGGTTTTTTAAAAACTATATTAAGGGATAGGTGCCTCAGAGGAGGGATATTACTACCACATGGAAACTGATAGGACAATGATAATGGACAACTGAGAGAAGATACAGTTGCTCAGCTTGTATTTTCTCTGCCAAGGAAGATGCTTTTGGGACTAAAAAAAATGACAGAATAAAGATGTAAAAGGAGAACTATAATCCAAGATAACAAGAGATAATTAGTGAACATTTGATAAATTTCAATCAGCAGATACAAATGAAATATATACACTATAAGGTACTAGAGAACTGATAGATATGAAATCATTTCCCACATAATTATTACAGTAACAAAATCTTGTCTACATCATCTTAAGCAAGTTCCTTTGGTTGAAGTTCTCTGGTGATAGGGAATCTATTACATGATTCTTTTGCACAGCTCTAAATCCTATAGTTATGCTCATATAAATATGAAATCTGCTTTTCCATAATGTTTACTTATCACTCTTAGTCTTTCCCTCCAAAGTTAAGGCAAAACAATCTTCTCTTTCATATGAAAACCTTTCAAATACTTCTACCTCATGTTAGCTATCTCATGTTAACTGTGTCCCAACCCTTCAAATCCTCTCTTTGCTAGGCTAAATAATAGAAGTTCTTTCAACTAATTCTTATATGGAATATGTGGCAGAAGCAACTTTTGAATTCCTGTCCCCCTCATACAAGTTAGGCTAATTTTTCCTTACAAAGTACTGAAACCATGCTTGAGACTTGATTGACTTAGGAAAGTTAAAGGCACAGGCTCCTAACACCATTTCTTGGTTGCTTGAGTATTTGAGTCACAAGGTGCTTCAGGGGAGGTCAGATGGTAAATAATGTAAAATAATGGGTAACTCAGACATAACAGCTTTTCTCAGCTAAATCAACTCTAGACACCTTCAATGTATATCCTTATTGGGGCAGGTAGATAGTCAGGCCTGGAGTCAGGAAAAGGAATCTTTTTGAATTCAAATCTGGTCTCAGGTACTTCCTAGCTGTGTGACTCTGGGTCTCTTTGCCTCAGTTTTATTATCTGCAAAATGAGCCAGAGAAGGCAATGGAAAACTACTCCAGTATCTTTGCCAAGAAAACACCAAATGGAACACAGCTGAAAAGACTGAAACAACAACCCTTGTTCGATATACTTCTGCTATAACTAAGTCTCCTTTTGTTAACTATTGAGTGATTTGCAAGTGAATCATTTTAGTCCAGCATCAAACATAAACTACAAGAGGACCTGTAATCTTCTTTCTCATCATCATTTTAGTCATCCCTCTACAGACATTCTCCAGTT
Source organism: Sarcophilus harrisii (assembly GCF_902635505.1). Lineage (NCBI taxonomy): Eukaryota > Metazoa > Chordata > Mammalia > Dasyuromorphia > Dasyuridae > Sarcophilus > Sarcophilus harrisii. The sequence goes on from NC_045427.1 coordinate 150,389,593, forward strand.
TGATATGTCCTTTCTGAAACGTAGCAACAAGAAAATTCAATACTGTAGAACATCACATGGGCAGCTAGGTGGAGCAGTGGATAGATCACTGGGCTTGGAACCAGCAAAGCTAACTTTCATGAGTTCAGATTTGACCTCAGACACTTATTAGCTGTGTGACCCTCTGCAAGGCACTTCACCATTTGTCTCTGTTCCTAATTTATAAAGTGATCTGGAAAAGGAAATGGCAAAACATTCTAGTATCTGCCAAGGAAACCCAAATGAGTTCACAACTGAAAAATGTCTTGACAACAAGAGAGCAGAATATAGCAGAACTATCACAGTCCTTCTTCTAGCCAGTTTCTCTACTAATTCAGCTCAATGTCACATTAGATTTGTTTTTGGTTGCCACTTTATGAGTTGCAGCTGATTAAAACTCAAGAGTTCTTAAGAGAAACTACTATCTATCCTCATCTGTATTTGCATCTTGTACTTGTACTATCATGCATCCTATCATAAGATCATTGATTTAGAATTGGAAGGGAACCTGGAGATCATCAAGCCCAACCCTTTCATTTTATAGATAAAGAAGTTGAAATCTGAAGAGATTTTCATTTGTCCAGGATCATCTACCTAGCAAGTATTTGAAGTAGGATCTGAATATAGGTCTATGACCAATAATAGAGAGAACATACAAAGGGAAATCACTATAGGGTAATGGTACCCTTGACATTTGTTGGTCTGCCTAGCCTGTGGTATACGTAAGCCTAACATCCCTCTGAAGGATACTTCATTTATGTCTTCAAAGTTCAGTTTATTTGAATATATAGAAATGATAAGTTCCTATTCAAATTGGACTTTTTTTATACTATAATGATAAGATGATATACAAAGAGTAATTTCTTAAATAATGCATTCTTTATTGGTAACCAGAATAGCCCAGGGGAATTTTCTGTAAGGAACAACAGAGTCTAGCCACAGCAGTCTCCAAAGATTAATCTATGTTGCTTCTTATTGGGAATAAATTATCTACTACTAAGATTACAGATCTAAAATTGGAAATGCAATCTTTAGGAAGTTTGTATTTAAAAGAAGCCAAAATTTTAATTTGACTAGAAGGAACTGAATTCAGTGCTTTTCTCACTTCTCAACTACAGTGGTCTTTGAAAAACCTACAAAGGTGTTTCTAAAAGGGCTAAGTAATAAAAGGGCTTCACTTTTAGCAACCCAGCTGGGAAGAAAGAATGAGATTGATTACTCAAGTCAATACCTTTGAGAGCAAAGTCAATTCCACACTTCAGATTAAAAAAGCATTTAAGAGTTGTCCTTTTTAATGGCTTAAATAAATGGAATAGAAATCTTTTCCTTTAGACACATTTTGGACAGGGGAGATAAAATGAATGTGCTGCAGACTTTGATTCGGTCCACTAAAATGGTATAAGTTGCACAGAAATATGTCCAATCAAATCAGACACCTGATCCCAGTGGCTCCTCAACTTGTTTGTCAGAAAACAATGCCAGTTTTATGGTCTTGGTTTACTGGAGGGATTAGTTAAAAAATTATTAAAGGAGAAAGTAGAGCCTACCTTTCACAGATGAGATAATTTTACAAAAATGGGAAAGGGAAAGTGCCAGAATTATTTTAGGTCTAACTTGCTTTTAAATTCACATAATAAAATATGGAGCTTTATATAAAAATTTTGGAATCAGAGATGTGTCCTGTGAAATAGAACATTCATTTATGATTACTATCATTAGATGCTAAAAAGGCATTTTATTGCCCTGAGCTGAATGTTTTAATTTCATCTACTTCACATTATGCTTTGACACTAAGTTTCATTATCTTTCTCAGTACTGTAAGGATGAGGTTTTGATGAATAGTTTCATATAAAAAGCTTTGACAAGGAAAGGATTTTCTAATGTTACTTTTGCCATTGCATTCATCCTTGATAGTGTGAAAAATACATTGAGAATTATGCATAAAGAATTTGGTGAAAGATAATTTAAAGTTATCTTTGAATTATAAAGCCAGAGAAACAAAATTATATTCTCTATTTGGAAGTTCATCATGATGGTGTAGTGGATAGAGTGCTGGGTCTGTAATCAAGAAGAATTCAGTTCAAATCTGGCCTCAGACTAGCTATGTGTCCCCTCAGTTTAACACAATTTATCTCAGTTTCCTTAAGTGTAAAATAGGTATAATAATAGCACTGACCTTGCAAGGTTGTTTGTAAGGATCAAATGAGAATATTTGTAAAAAGTGCTTAGCACTGTGCCTGGAACAAAGTAAATTTTATATAAATGCTTATTCGCTTTTCTACCCTTCTTTTCTCCACAGCTCCATTACACAAAAGATCACATCCTTTTTTTTTTTTTTTTTTTTTTTTAACTTCAGAACAATTATTGCATAACATTCAGATGTGGGAACAGAAGAGTATAGGGGAAAGAATTAAGGTTCCAGTGAGAGTTTTAACCTGGATTAAAATCTTAGCTCTGATGCTTATTATTTGTGTTATCTTAGTCAAGTCATTTAACTTTCAAGAACCTCAATGTTCTTACCTGACAAATAGAAAAATTGTACTAGATGGCCTCTGTAGGTTCTTCTGTAAATTTATGATCCTATGAACTTTGCTATGTATTGTGCTAAATATGCTTGCTGTGAGGATGAAAAATGATACTAATTCCTCCTCTAGGTAGGGGGAAATGACATACATACATACATACATAAAATTAAAATATAGGTTAAGATATCCTAAAAATGGAGGAGTGGTACAAGACAAAAGGATAAAAAGATCACCTATAATTTGGACTTCAATGTAGAAGAAATCAGTATTGAATTGGAAGTCAGAGGACTTGGGTTCAAATCCTAATTCATCCACATACTATCTGTATGACTCTTGGGACAAATAATACTCTATGATTAGGAGGTAACATCTGAACTTGACTTTAAAGGAAGGAAGAAAGAAATCCATTTCAGATATGGGGGTGGGGTAAGAGAGGGCAAGACAATACTGGGGAATTTTGAGTAATCCAGTTTGGTTGGAATGAAGGGGAGAATGGTGGAAAAGTCTGAAAAGAAAATGTAAAATTAGATGTTGGAGGGGCAATCAGTCAACATGCATTTAAATGCTTACTAAGTGACACATACTGCACTAATCAATGGAGATCCAGAGAAAGAAAAATATACCACAGGTGCTGCCTTCAAGGACTTCGGGGGTTCAAGATAGTTAAGGAAGGAGAGTATAGTCACTGTATGGTAATGGCCAGTTAAAGAACTAGGGTGTTGGAAGCAATGGTAGTAATTCTGAGAATGAAGAACAAGATTGATAGTATAACCAAGGGAAAGATGGAATGATAAAAGATCCCATCAAGGTCATCTGATCCAAACCCTAAATGGCTTCTGAATTTATCCAATTGAATAATGAATATTAGGGATGGTTTGGGTGAGAGTCATGCTTGGGATTATGGGATTGTGGTGTAGTATTTTAAATTATTTTTTCAGAGGTCATGGACAATAACATGGACAATTAACAATAGTTAATATTGACATCAGACTGATTACATATTTGGCAGCCAAAGATGAAGAAACTTTATACTGTCAATAAAAACAAAACCTTAGGTTGACTGTGGCTCAGTTCATAAATTTCTAATTGCAAAATTCAAATTCAAATTGAAGAAAGTAGGGAAAGTCATCAGATCATATAGGTATGGATTAAATAACACCCCTTAAGAACAGAAAGTGGAAGTGATGAATAGATTTAAGGGATTAGATCTGGTGGAAAGAAGGCCAGAAACTATGAATGAGATTTACAATATTATACAATATAAAAATAGCACAAAGAAAAAAGGAGAGCAAGAAAGAAAAATGACTAATAAAGCTTTACAAATAGCTGAGAAAAGAAGGAAAGGGGAAGGAAAAAAGGAAAAATATACCCAAATGAGTTCAGAATTCCAGAGAATAGGAAGGAGAGATAAGGTTTTTTTTTTGTTTTGTTTTTTAATGAGCAATGCAGAGAAATAGAAGAAAACAATAGAATGGAAAAGACAAGATCTCTTTAAATTGGAGATCTCAAGAACTTGAACAGAAACAGAAGATATGAAGAATGTTCAAATTACCAAACAATTACCTCATTTCATATGCCAGAAAAATTATGTTTAAGATTCTGCAAGCTATATCTCATCAATATGTGAACTGAGAATCACCTGAATAGTTTTCCAAAAAACAGAGGAATTAAGAGACCAAATTGCCAACATTTGCTCAATTATGGAGAAAGCAAAGTAGTTTCATAATTTTAAAAAATTATCATTGACTACATTAAAGCCTTTGTGTGGATCATAACAAAATATGAGAAGAATTCAAAAAGATGAGAATACCAGTTCATCTTACTTGTCACCTAAGGCATCTGTATGTCGACCAAAAAACATTTAGAACCAAACATGGAACAACTGATTAGTTTAAGATTAGAAAAGAAGTATTACAAGGCGGTATATCATCACTTTATTTTATTTAAATTTTATGCAGAATACCAGGACAAATCAAAAGCCAGAAATAATGTTGCCAGGAGAAATATCAACAATGTTAGACATGCAGATACCATTCCAGTGGCATAAAGTGAAAAAGAATTGATAAGGGTAAACGAGGAGAATATAAAGATTAGGGTGAAAAATTAACATTAAAAAACAAAAACTAAAGATCATGCCAACCGGTTCCATCACCTCTAGGCAAAGAGAGGGAAAAGAAATGAAAGCAGTGTCAGATTTTATATTCATGGGCTCAAAGATCCCTGCAGATGGCTATTACAGCCATAAAAACTGAAAGATGCTTGCCCTTTGGAAGATAAGCTATGGCAAATCTGGAAAGCACGCTAAAAAGGAGAGATATCACTTTGCTGACAAAGGTCCACACTGACAAAACTATGGTTTTTATAGTAGCAATGTATGGCTGTTAAGAACTGGACTATAAGGAAAATTGAGTAGAACTGACACTTTCAAATTAAAGTGCTAGAGAAGACTTTTTAAAAGTCCCTTGGACAGCAAAGACATCAGATCAGAAAATACTTAAAAGAAATTAATTCAAGGGCAGGATTCTGGAAGATGGCAGAAGTGACCAAAAAGAGAACCCTGACACAATAATGCAGGACATAATCCAAGAAAATTGTCCTGGAGTGATAAAACACAAGAAGAAAGTAGAAATAGAAAAAATCCACCCATCACTGCGTCAAAGATATCCTTTGTGGAAAACACACAGAAATATTATTGACAAATATTGAAACCCCTAGATCAAAGAGAAAATCTTGCAAGAAACAAGAAAAAAACTATTCAAATACACTGTAGCCACAATTATAATTGTACAAGACTAATCAATTGCCACAATAAAAAACCACAGGTCCTTGAATCATATATATATATATATATATATATATATATATATATATATATATACAATCAAAAGAACTAGGCCTATGGCCAAAAATATCATATTCAGCAAAATTATCTATAATTTTGAATGAGAAAAAATGGGCATTTAATGAACTTGCAGATTTTCAGGACTTTCTATCAACCAAACCCAAATTTAACAGAAATTTGAAGATATGAGTCAATATGAAAGATCAATTTTAAGGAACTTAACAGGGACAAACTACTAAAACCCAAAGAGATGGAGCAGAATATTTTTCAGCTGCGGCAACTTAGAAGCTCAGCAGAAAAGATGGGAGTCCAGAGTGCTGCCCCAGCCCCAGCCCCAACCTTGCCCAACCTCTGAATCAGCAGCAGAACTGGAGCTTCCAGACCTCACACTCAGAGCTACCAACAGGAGCTGGAAGGCCAGCAGAAAAGGTCTGTGAGACCAGGGAGGGATACAAGCCCAGCACAGGCCCGGCCCTGGCCCCAGCTTCATTGAGGCAGGACCTCTGCATCAGCAGCTGTGCTGGAAGCTTCTGCACCTCTCAGCCAGGCACACCAGGGAGGGCTCGTGGTCAGATTTCTAGAAGGAACAGCTGCCCAAAACCTCCGAAGCTTGGGACAGTGCATCCTCCACCCTGGAAACAGAGCCCTACTTCAACAAAGAGTTAAAAGCAGAGTAATAGGCTAGGAAAATGAGCAGAAGACAAAAAAGTTTCTGATCATTGAAAGTTATTATGGTGACAAAGAGAATCAAAACACACACTCAGAAGATAAACAAAGTCGAAGCTCCTGTATCCAAAGACTCTAAGAAAAATAAGAATTGGGCTCAGCCATAGAAAAGCTCAAAAAGAACTTCGAAAATCACATAAGAGAGAGAGGGGGAAAAAAAAAAATATATATATATATATATATGGATGGATGGTAATAGAAAGGCATATTGGGGGAGGGAATAGTTAGTAGCAAAACACTTTTGAAGGGGGACAGGGTGAAAGGAGAGAGAATAAATGGGGGAAATACAATTAACAATAGTAATTGTAAAAAAAATTCACAGCAAGTTTTTCTGATGGAATATTATAATTTTCTGGGAAATGAGCAGGAGGCTCTCAGGGAAAAAAAAAACCTGGGAAGTCCTCTATGAACAAAGTAAAATTGTACTATATACAAAGGAATAGCAATGTTCTGGGATGAGCAGCTGTAAATTACTTTGTTATTCTCAGTTGTATCCACAACTACTCTGAAGGATTTATGATGAAAAATCCTATCCATACTCAGGGAAGAAACTAATTGGATCTGAATATAGATCAAAGCATTCTCTATTTCTCTCTCCATTTCTTTATTTTTTCACTTAATTTTTCTTGAAGGTTTTTATTTTCATTATGGTAGGAGATCTGTATTTTTTTCATAACTTGACTTTTATAGAAATGTTTTATATAACTTCATATGTGATTTCTTAATTGTGGGTATGGATAAGGGAGATAACCTAGAACTCAAAAATCTTTTTTTAAATAACTTTTTATTGATAGAACCCATGCCAGGGTAATTTTTTACATTATTCCTTGCACTCACTTCTGTTCCGATTTTTCCCCTCCCTCCTTCCACCCCTTCCCCCAGATGGCTAGCATCAAAAATCTTAAAAACAAATTATTTTGAATGTAACTGAGGGAAAATGTTAAATAAACAAAATTAGAATTGAAGACTAAATAGGAAAGGAAAAGAAATTAGAATAGAAAAAGTGGTTCAAGAGAGAAAGGAAGGATGGAAGAATCATTGCAGGTAAAGGACAGGGTCTAGAAGAAAGAGTGGAAAAGATAGACAATTGCAAAGGTATTAATATTTAGCTCAATAAGCTACCTACCAGTTTAACAAGCTAAATATTTAAATATTGTAAAGTTGCTAAAATCTTTAAATACTGACTTTGGCATTTATTGCCTTGAACAAATCAATTTATCTCTATGAGTCTTACTTTCTTTCTCTATAAAATGAAAAAAAAATTAGGATAAGATCTTTTCTAAGAGCACTTCTAGCTCTATTCCTTAAAAATCAAATGAAAGTATTGCACATAAAGAAGTTTTGTTATTGAGAATATTATTGAATATTAATTTACTTTGCAAATAGTTACACTGGTTTTCCCTATTCGAAATTTCTAGAAATGCTTTGATTTCTCAATACTTTATTTGAGTAATCATCTTCACAAATATTAATACCAAAGAATTAACATTTTAGAACAACCTAATAACTTAATATTGTAAACTTAAAAAATCATCTGATGCTTTTTTGCTAAGTTGTAACATAAGATTTCTATGACCTTAGCATGACCTGTTTCATTATGCTTTGCAAAAAAAAGAAAAGAAAAGAAAGAAAGAATACATTAGACATAGTAACAAAAGCTTTGCTTGGTGATTCATGCACTGGAATTTTAATGTTATAATTTTCTTACAAATATGCTTTTAATAAGTCAGTAAACTGTATTTAGCTAGAGATGAAAATAATTGATCCATTTCAAGCTATTAAAGCAGTTTTTTTTTTTTTTTACCTTACTCCCAACCATAGCAGATGAATTTTAATTAGTTTCAATTGTAGTCATAAAATGTTATAGTGGAATTATTAGGCTGCTGGATTTTGTCAGAAAAACCCCATGGTGAACTCCATAGTATATGTTGTATATTGTTTTGGGAAATATTTATAATAGCAATTTAGGCTATCTTCAACATACAGTCCAGCCATTCAAATAGTTTAGTCTCTCTCCCTTCCTTCCAGCTCCCTTCTCTATGTTGTCTTTTCCCATTAGAATGTAACTTCTTTGATGTGGGAACTATCTTGTTTGCTTATATTTCTATGCTGAGTGTTTAGGACAATACGGGCATGTGAAGTACTTAATAAATGATTTTTTTTATCCATCTATCATCTAGTTATCTCTGCTATCTCTTAATTATGTGTCTCTCTACCATCTAATATCTTTTTATTTATCATCTATCTTTCCATCTATTATCTGTCTCTTGATCATCTATTTTGATCACCTACCTATCATTTATAAGTTTCTATATCTATTATCTCCCTATTATCTACTATTTGTATAGTATATACGCTGACCTTGATTCCTTTAGAAAATATTTCATTCTTATCTGTTGATTTCACCACAAAGCAACAATTGATTTTTTGAGATAAGTTATAGAGTAGATGATGGGGTAAAGATTGTGAGTGTCTTTATTAATTCATAGGACAGAAACTGGCATTGGTTCTGATATATCACTGGTATAGGGAATTATCTATATGTATTTTCGACCGATAGAAAATTGAGGGGTTGTGAGTAGACTGGCAGTTGCAATCTTATTTTGAAGACAACTTAAAAGACAAGAGAGTGTTTGGGTAGAAGTACATAAGTTCAGCCAGAAGATAAAGGTCTGGAAATTGCTGATTTTAAAAAGTCAATGTATTTAGAAAAGGAAAGAATGGTATTGAGAAGAAAAAAATTAATTATAATAAAAAATGTCCACTCAAAAGAAGGCATTTCTCCTGTGTTATGAAACTGACATGAAGAGAAAGCTGGAATTGAGAGGTAGAGCAATATAGTAATGTAGTAGCTCTCAACTCCCTAACTTTAGTTCTAAACTTTTGACCATAGAAAATTCCCAAGAATTCTAGTATACTTATATATGAATGCCATAATTAGAATTAATTAGTTAGAAACACTGATTCTAAAGTCTCCTATCTAAAGATAAGCCAATAGAACCATGCACAAATTGACAAAAACAAAACAAAACAAAAAACCGTTTGTTAAGTTCTCACTCTATGCTATAGATTTTGGTAAGCATAGATAGGAAAAAAACAAGAGAGACCCTGCTCTCAATAAATTCAAAATCTAACGGGGGGAGGCAACACATATAATAAAGATCAATTGCAAGGCAGGTGGAAGGGTCCCGAAGTCTTAACAGCGTACTGTGTGATGGCAGGTCATCTAGCAGTGCTGGGAATCTGCTGGGCACAAGGGCAGGGCAGATGGGAAGACCTAGAGGTCCTCCATCAGTCACTGACTTGCCCAGCCTATTCCAATCATGTAAACAGTCAAACCTAACTCAGTTTTGAGTAAACTCAATACAGAGACAGTCAAAAGAAGCAAGCAAAGTGGCCACTGAGGTGGCGAGTCTTTCTGTCACCTGGCTGTCCCTATCATGCATTGATGTAATATGTATATTTACAAGTAGGTATATAAACATATTTGCAGAAAGAGAGACCAAAATAGAGACAGAGAGGGGGTGCATCCTCCTGCCACCTGGCTTCTCTATCATGTATTTTCACATACACACATGTATGTTTGTATGTATGTGTGTTTATATACAATGCACATATTTATGTGTATATAAATATATATACGTGTTGTACACATAAACATATTCATACATGGAAACAGTGACAGAAAGTGAGAGAGAAAGTAACTTCACTAGGTAAGCTTCCCCATTTCATTTATAAAATGACAGAGTTGGCCTTGTTGCGTTCAAGGTTCCTCCAACTGTCGATTCCAAAATCAGTTGTAAGTTGGACATACTTTATATATTAGGCTACTGATTTTCATACTTCAGAGCAGCTGATTTATGAGAATTAAATAAGCAAACAGAACATTCTTGAGTTTGACTTTGATAAAAATCAATAATTATTTGCCCCATACCCTTTTGCTTACAGCATTCATCCAAGTATTTGTATACTTGTAGATCACAGGACAAGGATTAAGGGTGACTAAAGTGTTCTGGAAAACTCAAAAACTATATAGTTCACAAATTTTCATTTATTGCTGATCCCTTTTAAATTTCTCACCAAAGATAGACGGCTATACCTTATTTTAATGTTTTGCCTTCTCCCTCTCCCCATCCTACTACTTTTTTGAATCTTTAGATCAGGTAGACAAAAAGTATAACTAACTGAACTCTCACTGGCATTTTTATTTTGTCAAATTTCAGTGAAATCTAAGGTAAAAGCAATTGGTTGAATAATGGATACTTTTGTACATATTTTTATGTATTCATTTTAGCACAAAAAGTGGTATGCAACTTGAATATGTACATCTGTGTGAGCTATTCTATAGATAACACTAAAGAAGAGGACAATGTATTTTGAAGAGAAAAATAAAGCTCTCCTAATTTAGACCTCCTGTTTTTTCTAGGTCTTTTTAGCTTTAGAAAAGCAGACATATTTTTCATATAATTGCTAAACATGTTTGCTTATTAAATTATTCTTTAATTAGTTAATGATTTTAGCCAAGCTTTGCTCTTAGGATATTCATTTTGTGGCATATAATAATTATAGATAATTAAACTATCTCAAGCCTTTTTTCCCCCAGCAAACATTCTGGGTGTCCAAAAATGACAACAAGTTGTAAATTAATCTGGAAAACAAAGCATGACAGATGAAAGATTTGGTTGGAATTAATTAGACAGTAATTATATGCTGAACTAGATGAAGAATGAGACTCATTATAGAAAGAAAATACTGCTCTGAAAATGTTTATAGTTACAAAAATCCATACCTTCTGAAGGAATAAGGTTCTCCTTTATCCATTTCAGTGCCCTTAAGCAATCTTCCTCATCATTGAGAGTGAAAAGATTAGAAGGGATTTGGCCAGTGTATCTTTGCTTGCTGTCCTTCTTGATCTCTCTGTTAGTCAATAGTTTAGTGATGTCAGCTCCTGTGGGACATGGGACCTGAGGCAAATATATCAAGAGAAACAATATGCTAGATGATGACATAGTCATTCTAATGCAGAAGTGACATGAAGAATGGCTAGAATAGGTATGTTCCTCTAAGAGTGCCATGAATAACCCTTGACAGAAGAGGTAATTAGTGATAAACTAAAAAGAAGTGGTGGGCTATAGTTCAAGAAAATTCAAATATAGCTCCTACAGTCTACAACTCTTTGAAACTTTGCAATATATTGTATTATGACTTGGGAGAGGGAATGAGAGAGAATAAACATTTAAATAACACCTACTATGTGCCGAGCTCTTTGCTAAATGCTTTACAAATGTCTCATGATTCAGGCCAGTTCCAATGATCAAGTAGTGATGAGAGCCATCTACACTCTGAGAGGCGATGGAAAATGAGTGTGGAATCACAAGATAGCATTTTCACTTCTTTTGTTATTGGCTTGAATTTTATTTTCTTTCTCATTTTTTTCCTTTTTGATCTGATTTTGCTTGTGAGCAAGATAATTATGTATGTCTATATTGGATTTACATAGATATATTTATCATATTTAACATAAAAATAAAGTGAATACTATGTACCATAATTTTTTTTAAATGTAAAAAAAAAAGTTAAACGTCTCATTGGATCCTCCCAACAACCCTGCAAAAAGGGAGGTATAGATATCATCCTTATTTCACAGTTGAGGAAACTAGGTTTAAGTGACTTCCTTAGGGTCATAAATTCATGAAGATATATTTGAGCTCAGGTCTTCCTGATCCCAGCCCCAGCACCCTAGCTAACTCACCACACTGCTGCCTTTCTGGCTTGGCAGCCAAAGCTGGTCTTTTACCTAAGCAGCTTCCCACCCCTGCCTGGTATAATTTGGAGGGAATGAGAAAGTTTCCTATCTTTCCCCATTGACCTCCTTGGCATCTGAAATTCTCACCATCACCATCATTCCCATGCTGTTTCCTAAAGGCTCCCATTAAAAGGCAATTATGTTACCTGGGAAGCCTAATATGTCTAACAGATTAACAGCCATTAACACACCAGCACAATTAGTTTATTAACAGGGCAGAGCCAAAGGGGATGGGACACCGTGCAGGCAAATTCGAATGAGGGAACAGGCACAACTATCTGGGAGATAAGGGCTGGAAGATACAAAGGACTGGGGTGCCGGTGAGACTGCCACCAAGGGAAGGAAAGCACTGAAGATCCACAATTTTCTCTTTGACTGTTCTCATCTGCAGCTGCCAGGTATAAATTTTCCGGTCCTCTGCAGATGTGCTCACTGCCCCAGCAGCTGGATGCCGCAGTCTTTGCTGCTTATAACATAGTATTAAAGTCAATTTCTATTTTCTTAAAAATTTATTCCGTTGTCTTTCCTCATGGGTAGCTTTGATTGGATGGAAATAGAAATCTTGGGACTAGAGCATGATATTAGTTAAAACTGGATTGGGGGATTTAAAATGGTAACTTCCCCTCTGCCATGTCAAAGTACATTAGGGGCTAGTCTTCATTTTAGTCCTTTATCTCTTGGTCAAGACAAGTTGGGCAGTCCTACACAGGACAACCTTAAGGATTCTGGATTAAAGAGTAGGAAGAGACTGTGTCTAAAAACAAAAGATCTTTTGGAAAATAATTTCAGTTTCTGGGTGTGTTGAAAAAGGAAACTATTGCATGAACTTGAATTAGCATTCTAGCTTTTAACACCCTCATACTACTTTTCAATTGAATGGAAAGTTCAGGAGAACATGTTGAATTTTATTTTTTAATTCCTTGTAACACAGGATTAATTTGACTTCCTTCTTTGATCTCAGATCAGAATGGTATTTTCTCTGGCTCCCACAGGGCAAAGTAGACTCCTGTGCACCCCTCATGGAATTTCTGCAGCTGCTAATGTTGGGATTGTTGGGCACAATTGAGGAAGCACCAATGGACAGCTCACCCTTACAGGGAAAATGCATACACAAGCCTTTAATATGTACAGAAGCAAGCAAGTGAATCCAGGAGAATAATATATATATATTTGTCAACTTTTCCCCTGTCTTGTAAACTCTGGAGAGTGTATAAAACCCTGCTCTAGCTAAGTATAGAGGAAAAGGTACTCATTCCTCTTACCTATGGGACAATTAAAATATTCTCTTATTATTATAAATAAGGGAGGAAAATGTTATTCAATATACTATTCACAAAACTCCTCAAAAAGAACATTTTGTATATAATTTTGGGGTAACTACAATGAATTAAAACAATAGTCTTAAATTTTTATTTAAATTATTAAGGAAAAAGGATTTTTTGAAATGTGAAATGAAATGGTTTTAAATTAATTTGAATCCAAGATATAATGTAGCCCTACTTTTGGGGGTATTATTAAAATGTCAACCAGTTCTGCTTATGGAAAATACCTATTTTTTGAAGATAACCACAAAAACATATGTTTTAGAAAGATACAATTAGAGAAAAGATTTTCTTTCTGTCAAAATGGACCTATATTTTTATGATAATCTTAATACTTATTAAATAGACAACCAGTTGCTTTTATCAACATGAACAATATACATAATAGTGACCATAAGTCATTACAGTTTTGAAATCTTAATGGAAAAACAGAAGAGAGGCTGGTAGTACAAAAGAAAATGGAATTTTAGTCACATCAGATCACTTTAGTAGTCATACTTTAATGAACCAGAAAAAAAGTCCTTCATATAAAATTATTATAATGAATAACAAATTGACAACCTTTCACTTTATAAAACGCTCAGTGTATTCCCCTTCCACATAGTGGGTACAGTATGTTAGAAAAAAGTAGAGGGAAAAGAACAAAGTCTAAACTAAAAATGAGTTTACTACAGTTGCAAAAGTATAATAATTTCCCCACAATCTATATATAAATTCCTATATGGTCTAGCATTCATGGAGTTCTCTGTGACCATTGCTGTGGTATGAAGTAGGGAAAACGTCACTGAAGGACAAGGTTTTTGTGATGTAGGATGACATTTCCCACATTATTAGGGCAGACAAAGTGGATAATAATAGTTGAAAGACTGAGTCTAAAGTAAACTATCCAGAGCTTGGTAGAACTCAAGTAACAGGCAAAGGTCCCTGTGTGGAGAACTAGCTATGGTAGCGTACAAATGTAAATAGCAATAATAAAAGTAATGTTAAGGGTATGAGTGTTTTGTAATCAAGACACTTAAGCCATACTATCTATCCCAATAGAGTGCTTGCTGGCACCAAGAGCATGTTTCTAGCCAAAATTGTTAATTAGCTCATCAAAATGGCACCATCTTCGTTGAGGACTTCTTTTCAATTTGATTCACTTTAACAGGCATTTATTAAACGTCAATTGTGTGTGAAGTGTTATAATAGAAAATGGAGATACAAGGCAATAATGAAACCGTCTTTGCCTTCAAGGAGCTTCCATACAGATGGATACAGATAAATAAAAAGAAAGCATAATACATGGAGAGGGCACTAAAAATTGGGGGATCCAGATAAACTTTGTATAGAAGATGGTCTTTAATTTTGAAGGAAAATGGAGATTCTAAAAGGCAGAGATGAAGACAAGGTACAATCAGGCAGGTGGTGCTTGAAATTCCTGCTTCCAGGCAGGCTGAGGCTGGCGGATTGTTTAAGCTCATGAATTCTGAGATAAGTGAGCTCAAGTTAAGAACACATTCATCCTAAGTTCTTCCCAAGATGCTATATCACTAGGAGTGAGGGCCACTAGATGCCCAGTTGGAATTGGAGCAGATCAAAGCTCCTGTGCTGATTAGTAGTGGAGTCGAGATTGAATGGCTCTCCAGGTGTGGGGACTATCTATGTAAGGGAATGAGGTAGGAGAGAGAATGTTTTGCACAAGAAGCAGCAGTGCAATTTGACTAGAATAGAAAGTAATATGAAAGCAAGACTGGAAAAGAAGCTGGAACCATATTATGAAGGGTTTTTAATGCCATGCTGAAGAGGTAATAAGGAATTACTAAAAAGTTTTGATTATAAGAATGATGTTTTAATAGCAGATTTTTTTTTAGCCTCCCTCCCCAGCAATCATATTAGATAGTTTATTGGACCTCTATTTTATTCCAATTGATATTAATCAGTTTAATATGATTCCATATCAGAACCATTATAGTAGGCATCAAAACTATCAGCTGCATATTATAAATTCATTTACTTAATCAAAGGAAGCTAGAGGGCCTCCACCCTTGTTTTTGTGTTAAGGTCTATTTACTAGCCTGTTGGTCAACCAATGAGAGTCTGTTATTTTGTGTAGAATCTCCTGGAGGCTCAAGAGCAAGGTCTATCCACCCATCAGACTCTGAAGTTTTGGCCTGCTCCATTTGTATTGCCTGGGTATCAAAAACTATAAAGTCCCTGGAGGAAGATCTTGAATTGTGGTTCACTTTATTAGAGGGGACCACGAAGCCTTTAATGCCATTGGACAATTTTGAAAATCCCCAAATAATTCATCTTGTAGATTAAAATATAGATTTGAGATTCAAGGTATAATCAATATATAAAGTACCATACAAAATTTAATGTTAAATTATTCAAATTACTTCTAGTAATTTGAAATTGGGTAACTGATAAACAGTTTAATGAGTTAAGTCATTTATTTAGGCTATGAATAGATTGATACTGTCATTTGTTCATTCCTTCATTTTGTTTATTTGGTATTTACTAACCTTGCATAGCTCAGTCATAAGGTCCTTGTTCAAAATTCCAAGGAACTATGCCCATAATCCCAGCAATTGTGAAACTATAGCTGTCAGTTTTCTTGAGCTCAGGAATTTTAAGTTGCTGGGGGCTATGACTACGTGGTGTCCATGTTGTTTGGCAAAAATATGGTTGAGTGCCTGGTATTTATAAATGGTACTGATAATGGCCAATGGTACAAAAAGGTTGAGTGCTTATTTCCTTAATGCCAGAAATATTTGTATAAGCTTATTTGTATAAGGGGGTCGGACCACAGGCTAAAAATTTATTAAAATAGGTCATTGTTATAAAAGTTAAATTTCAGCATAGTCTCTGATCCAAAATATAGATATTAGAAGCAAGAATAAGTCCATTGCTGCCTACATGAGAAAGCCAAACCTTCTCTAAATATAAAGAAAGGTTAAAAACTTCTCTCTCGACTATTGTTTTCTTCACAATCCTATTAGACCACACAAATTGACATTGCAACTGATAGTATCATCCTCCAGAGAACTCATAGTATGTATCCTTAATTAGGAGGATGGAGCAATAATCAGTTGTATTTCTATTTTCTGCTCTTATACTAAATTAGGTCAGCCACATGTATTTCGAAATTTCATTCTAATATTTTTGGCTTTCAAGTACACATTGTTTTTCATCTTTCTGATTCTATACACCAAATCATCTATTTAGAAAGCTGCTAAATGATAAGACAAATAGATGAAGGAACCTGGTAAATTTCCAAAATCTCCTAGCGTCCTGGGATAGATCTATATTTTAGGAATATTAATTTTTAGCAACTATGTGGTGGATAATTAGAGTGCAGACTGCAGGCAGGAATAACAACCAGGAAGCTACTAGAGTGGTTCAGACAAAATGTGATGAGGACTTAAAATAAGGTAGAAAATGTGTGAACAGAAATAAAGTGATGGCTATGAGATGAGTTGTGGAGGCAGAATCAATAAGACTTGGCAATTCCCAGTGTGGCTGAAGGAAGGGGAAGAGTCACAGGAGAGAAGGATTTCAAAGCAAAAGAATACAAAGCATAAATAAGCGCTCAATTACTGGAGTAGGTTGTTCCAGCCTGGATAAGCTGTGTTGTTAGCACAGTATGGAAGGTAGTGCAGCTGAGCAGGGAGGGAAGGAAAGGAGCAGCTAGAATCAGCAATCCTGGAGTACACTTGTCTTTTTCCCGTAGTGAGCCTGGCTGCAATAAGAGTGAGTAAACAAGTATTGATTAGGTGCTTACAATGAGCCAGGCATTGTGCAAGATGGGAGGGATGCAGATGCCAGCAAAAAAAGACACAATCTCTGCCTTGAAAGGAAACAGGAAGATAAAGGACCCTGACAGCAGAGCATGGTTTTGAAGTTAAGCAAGTCAGTAAGAATTAGTAAGATTTCCATTCCTGGTCTTTGTACATTAACTCATATTATTTATGCAGAACCTTGTAGTATTTGGTGGTAGAGAGCAAACAGGACCTCCCCCAATTAGCCTCAATTATTCCCAGGTGGATTTCTCTTTGTATTTATGAATTATTCTTCCCTGGTCATGTCCCTGGAGAGGTCTAGGTACTGGATTCTGCTGCTGAGGTTCCTGAAGTCTTGAACATAGAGAACACGAAAGGAATTTAGTGATAACGAACAGGTCATAGGTTCTCAAAAGCTATTCTGCCTCCGTTTCCTCCTCTGTCAAATGAGGAGGAAAATAACCCCTATCTCCCAGGGTCATTGTGAAGATCAAACAAGATAATCACTGTCATACTCAGCACTGGAACATACTAAGTGCTATATAAATGTTCGTTCTCATGAATCATGCTCTCTCCTTTGCGGGTATCTGTGTCAGAGTTTGGGGACTCAAATTCTCTCAGATCTTGGACAATTTTCGGCCTTCATTTGATTAATTGACTTAATCAGACTTTTAAATTAATATACCATACCCTGTAAAGACTTAAAGACATCTGTCAATAAAAAGTTACTATAATAAAAAAAAAAAGACTTAAAGACAATGGAGAAGGATAAGACTTGGTGAAATAATAAAATGGGACTCAAAATTCTTGCTTTGTGTAGGTAATCTCTATTACTGTATGTTTTTTTCTGCCTTTGCTGTGATGACAGTACTCTTACTAGAAAAATATTTGGTGATACCTGATTGTTAATTGGAATCTTAGCTGTAGATAATGCAGTTCTCTTTGACAGTGTCAAGACACAAAGGAAATAATAATAGTAGTAGTAGTAATATTTAACATTTACGTAAAACTTTAAAGTTTTCAAGACACTACATATTTTATCTCATTTGATCCTCATCAGATTTTAAGCCTTCTGTTAGAACGAGAACTTGAGATTATCTAGTTTTACTTAGCTATTTTATAAATGAAAAAACAGTCTCATGGAGATCAACTGACTTGCTCAGTCATACAAAGATAGAATGATAAAACCCGGCTTCCTGACTCTAATCTAGAGTCTTTCAAGATTACATCATTTTGTTCTTTAATAATCAGAATCTTATTTGATCCTGATCGATAACCACCCTAAGAAATACTTCAGAATCACAGAATCTCAGTATTGAAAAGCACCTCAGGAACCATTTGCTCCAGCAGGAACAAAAATTACCCCTTCAATACCCTATCTAGTGATGATCTAGTCTTTCCTTGAGGACCTCTAGTGAGATGGAACTACTCTTATAAGACTGATATTCTACTTTATAAAATTCAGTTTTATTTTCAATTCCAAAACTTCTCACTCCACCTGCATTTGTTATTTTCCTTGTTAACTCAGCCAATCTGATGAGCATAAGGTAATGCCTCAGAGTTGTTTTAATTTTAATTTCTCTAGTTATTAGATTCAGAGCATTTTTTTTTCTCTGTATGACTACTGATAGCTTATTTTTTTCCTCTGAAACTGCCTATCTTTGACCATTTATTAATTGAGGAATGATCATATTCTTACAGATTTAACTAAATTCCCCTATATAGCTTGAAATGAGCCTCCTATCAGAGAAGCTTGCTACAAAGATCCCGCCCCCCCCCACACACACACCCTTTCCTGCTTCTTTTTATCATTTTACTTGCCTTGGATTTATTTGTACAAAAACTTTAAAAAATTTATGTAATCAAAACTTGATTTTGCCTTTTGTGAATTTTAATCTACTCCACTCATTTGCTTCTGTATGTTGTGCATCCAATCTTTCCCACTGATCAATCTATTTCTTATCCAGACTAACTTATTTTTGATAATTATGGCTTTGTAGCATAGTTTGAGATTTGGTACTTACTAGATCCCATTCCTTCCTATTTTTTTCCTTTAATTCCCTTGTTATTACTTATCTTGTATTACTCCAGATATTTTATTATGGTTGGCTATCCTTATGAAGTAATCCTCTGGACATTTTAGAAAATGCCATTTATGGCACTGGATACTATCTAAAGCAGCTTAAGTAATATGGTCATTTTTATAATATAAACTAGGTCTACCCATAAGCAATTAATATTTCTTCAATTATCTCAATCTGTTTTTATATGTGCAAAGACTATTTTATAATTGTTTTGATACAGTTCCTGTGTGTGTAATGACAGGTAGATTCATATGTATTTTTTTTTACTTTTTGTTATTTTAATTGGAATTTTTCTTCCTGCTGGATTTTTTTGGTAATATACAGAAATCTTGATCATTTATATGCTTTTTATTTTGTATTCTATAATTTTTTGTTAAACTTTGAACTTTAAACTTGAAATGAACTTTGTTCATTGTTTCAATGAGTTTTTTTTTAGTTAACTTACCATGATTCTCTATGTTAGATGAACTAACAAATCTGAAAAACCATTTTTTCCTTTTTTGCTTATACTTATTACTTCAATAATTGTGTTATTGCTATAGCTAGCATTTTTGGGCACCAGATTAAATAGTTATGATTATAATGGACATTCTTTCTTTACCCTAAAGCTTAACGAAATGGTCTTTAGCTTGTCCTTGATACTAGTAATGCTTGCTCTTGGTTTTAGATTGATACTATGTATTTTTCCAAAAAAACAGTTTCTAGGTTTATTAATTCAATGTTTTTTTGCTTTCAGTTTTTTTTAATCTCGCTCTTGATTTTTAAGATTTTAATTTTGGTGTTTAGTTGAATATTTTTGATTGTTTTCTGTTCTAGTTTATTTTTTTTTTAGTAGCATGCCCAATTAGTTGATTCTTTGTTATTGAAAGTGTTATTTTTCCCTCTAAATACTATTTTGGCTGAATCCCCAAAATTCTGGTATTTTTTTTTCATGGCTGTCATTATCTTTAATGAAACTGATTAATTTTATGATTTTTCTATGACCCAGCCATTCTTTAGGATTAAGTTATTTGATTTCCAATTAAATTTTTTTATGCTTCAAAGACCCTTTATTGAATATACTTTTAATTGCAGAAAAATCAGGGAAATGTGCACTTAATATTTTGCATAACTTTTTTATTTAAGTTATTCATTACCTTTTTGTTCATTTTTCATTTAGATTTAAATTTGAGAGGAGCAATTTACATCACCAATATTATTTTACTGTCTATTTCTCTATGTAATTCATTTAACTTTTCCTTTAAGCATTTAGAAGCTATGCCAGTTAGTATATCTATCTATCTATATAGTGTGTGTGTGTTTAATATATATATTAATCCATTATTTATGGAATTTTTGAACAAAATATAGTTTCTTTGTTAATCTCTTTTATTTAGAATTTTGACTCTTGCTTTACTTAAGATCACAAATGTTACCTCTCCCCCCCCCCTTTTTTTTACTTCAGTTGAAACATAAAAAATTATTTAACCCTAAGTGTATCTGTTTCAAGTGTGTTTCTTGAAAACATAATATTGTTGATTTTGAGTTAATTCAATCTGCATCCTCTTCCATTTAATGACTGAATTTATCCCATTCACATTCAGTTTTGATTATTGTGTATCTCCCTCTATCTTATTCTTACACTTCTCTTTGTTTCCTATCCCTTCTTTAAGAGTTTTGCTGTACTTCTGACTAATTCTTCTCTATGTTCTCCCTCTTCTCCTCCATTCCTTTAACCCCTTTCCCTCATTTTCACTGTTGAGTGAAGTATATTTGGTTTATATATGGTTTTTTCTCTCTTTTTCCAGTCCAAATATGAAGTTCAGGGGGTGAAGTTCAAGTGTCACCAGATTTCTCACATTCTTTTCTCCTTTTTGTAAAGGTTTCCATTTGTGTACCCCAGTTATGTGATAATTTGCTCCATTCTTCCTATATTTTCCTTCTCCCAGTGTATTATTTTTCAACCTTTATATTCATCTTTTAATATCACCAAAAAAATAAAATGATTACTCCCAGATCTTCTGTTTAATTACATTCCCTTTATGATCCCTGGTAACAACAGTCCTACATATATTTCTCCCCAAACAATAATGTAAATAACTTAATCTTGTTCAGTCTCATCACTCAGGTTTAATTTTTCTGTGCTTCTCCTGATTCTTGTTTTATAGGTCAAACTTTCTATTTGGTTCTGACCTTTTCATCAGGGATTCCTAAAAGTCCTCTATTTCATCAAAAAATCTATTCCTTTTCCCCTCCCATAGAATTATAATCAGTTTTTTTTTTTTAAGTTACATTTTTCTTGCTGGAAAGCCTAGATTTTATGAGTTCTGCAATATCATTTGGTAAGTGGCAGTTAGTGAATTATTTTAATTTCTACCTTACCTTCTGGTTCTAAGAGACCTAAGCAGTTTTATTTTAAAATATCTTGCAATAAGGGAATTAATGGGAAAAATGCAAAGGAAGGTGGGCTAGCTATAGCAGATTTAAAATTAAACCATAAAGCAATAGTTAGCAAAATGGGTAAGAAATAGAGTAATAGATCAGTGGGATAGTTTAGATTCATAAGACACAATCATCAATGACTACAGTAATCTAATGTTTGATAAACACAAAGACTCCAGCTTCTGGGATATTTGACAAAAGTAGCTGAGAAAAAAGTAAGACAGAAACTAGGTATTGAACAACACTTAACACCATACACCAAGATAAGATTGAAACGGGTTCATGATTTAGACATAAAAAGTGATACTATAAGCAAATTAAGAAAACGAGGGATAGACTACCTCTCAGATCTAGTAGAAAAGGGAAGAATTTATGGCCAAAGAAAAACTAGAGATGATTATGAAATGAAAAATAAATAATTTTGATTATATTGAATTTAAAAGGTTTGTACAAACAAAACCAATGCAGTCAAAATTAGAAGGAAAACACAAATATGGGAAAAAATTTTTACTTTGAGTATTTCTGACAAAGGCCTCATTTCTAAAATATTTAGAGAATTAACTCAAATTTATAGGAATACAAGTCATTCTCCAAATGATAAATTATCAAAGCATATGAAGAGATGATTTTTAGATGAAATTAAAGCTATTTCTAGTCATGTGAAAAAAAAATGATTTAAATCATTATTGATTAGAGAAATACAAATTAAGATAACTTCATACCTCTCAGATTAGCTAAGATGACAAGAAAAGATACTATTGAGGGAATGTTAGAAAACTGAGACACTAATGCATTGTTGGTGGAATTGTGAACTAATCCAATCATTCTGGAGAGCATTTGGAATCAAAGGGCTATCAAACTATACATACCCTTTGATCCAGCAGTTTCTCTCTGTATCCCAAAGATATCATGACAGAGGGAGAAGGACCCACATTGGAAAATATTTGTAGCAACCCTTTTTGTGATGTCAAGGAACTGGAAATGAAGTGGATGCTCATCACGGAATGATTGGATAAGTTATGGTATATGAATGTAATGGAATATTATTGTTCTATAAGAAATGATGAGTAAGCTCCTTTCAGAAAAGCCTGAAAAGACTTACATGCATTGATGCTAAGTGAAGTGAATAGAACCAAGAGATCATCGTACACAGCAACAAGAATATTTATTATGTGATGGCCAGCTGGGATGGACTTGACTCTTTTCAGCAATAAGGTGATTCAAGGCAATTCCAAAAGACTTGTGATGGAAAGAGCCATTCGCAGTCAGAGACAGAATTGTGGAGACTCAATGTGGATCAAAGTGTAGTATTTTCACCTTTTTGTTGTTATTGTTGCTTGTTTTTTCTTTTTCAAGTTTTTTCCTTTTTGATATGATATTTTTTGTACAGCATGATGAATATGGAAATATGATTAGAAGAACTGCATGTTTAATCTACATTGAATTGCTTTCTATCTAGGGGAAAGATGCTGGGGGAAAGAAGGAGAAAAATTTGGAACACAAAGTTTTGCAAAGGTGGATGTATTGTATGTATTTGGAAAAATTTTGGAAAAATAAAAAGCTATTTTTATAAAAAAAATTTAAATCTTAAAATATTATGCCAAGGGTTTATTTTTCTTGATTATGGCTTTCAGGTAGTCCAAATGATTCTTCTTGATCTGTTTTCCAGGCCAGTTATTTTTGCTAGGAGATACTTCACATTCTTTTTTTTAAGTTTTTTTTTTCCAAGTTTTTTTTTTTTTTTAATTTCTTGGTGTCTGATAGCGTCAACTTCAATTTGTTCAATATTAGCTTTAGTATTTTTTGATGTCCGATAGAGTCAGCTTCTGTTTATTCAATTCTAATTTTTAGGGAATCATTTTTTTTTGGATAAATTTTTTTTGTCCTAAGTTTTTAGCACTCTTTCCCTATTTTTCTTCCATACCTCTCATTTCTTTTACTATTTTCCTTATATAATTATTATTTGGTTTTAAAAATAATTTTAGCTCTTTTGTTTAGATCTTATATTAACTATTCCATTTTCCTTGAGGCCTCATTTACAGATATTTTTGATATTCTGTTTCTGTGGATTTCTGTCTTGAGTTTTTTCATTACCTAATGGCTCTTTATGGTGGGATTCTTTTTTTAAAATCTACTCATTCTTCTAACCTACTTCTTGACTTTGGATTTTATGTTAGTGCTAGGTTGTGAATACTTTCTCCAAAATATAGGCAACTCTTGAGACTAAGTTGAACAGGTTACAGTTTTCTCAGTGATATTTTGAGTTTATATTGTGCCAATTATTAATTTATATTGTTAAAAGAAACCATTCAAACTTTCATAATTCTGGGGCCTGGTCACTAGATAAATGAGAAAAAGGAAAAGAGGCAAAAAAAAAAAAAAAAAAAGATAAACTCTCTCATGAATTTAAACTGCCCTTTCCACATCACTCTGGTTACCTTTAATTCTCATATCCTGGAGAAAAATTAAATTGGAACACTGTTGATCACTTTTCCATTTATTTTTTCCAGTTGTAAAAATGGCAAGAGCTTAATGTGCCACAAGCTAATGCCACAAGGGCAGCTGGACACACATGGGCAGATGCTCATTTCAATCAACATCCTGGCCATTTCGTCCATGCAGAGTTTCTTCCAAAGTGGCAGGGAACTCTACGATGGGGAAAGATGTATAATTTGCCAAAAATAAATTGAACCATACCCAGGGAGAAAGGAAGGGAAGTACAGTAAAAGATCTAGGTGGTTAAGAGATATCAAAAGAAAAGTAAATATTGAAATGTCAAAAATTTTTCTAGTTTGCTTTTCATCCTTTTTTCCAAGTTAAAAAAAAAAACACTCCACAATCTTTGAAAATTGGAACTCTTTTTAAAAAAGAATAAAAGCTATTGGTGAAAAGAGTGAAACACGAGTAATCTTTAAAGGTAAGTAGCCCTACTGGACAGATTAGGGAGAACCATATTACACAGTCCAAGTGCAATAGACTTCAAATGTACATTATCTTACCTTCAAATGCATGACCAGTGCCTGAATTCGGATATAAAAGGCAGCAATGTTAGTCTTTTAGTCAACAGATTCAAGAGTGACATTTCTCCAACTCGATCTCATTTTTATCCTTGAGCAAAATGTTTTTGTTGGAATGCGACGAGAGGAGGGTTTCAGGCTACAATTCTGGTCACGAGTATGCTTTAAGAGTGCTTTATAGACATAGAACAGCAGCTGTCACCGTGCTCAGACAAGGGGAGATGCTCTTTACAGGAGGAGCCGGTAAATGGATTAATCGCTAATCGCGGTAATCACCAAACACACCGGCTTCTGCCCAGCGTGCACAGCCCAGCCTTACCTGGTATTGCTGCCCGGTGCAGAGGATGAGGTGGTCATATGGCACTATCTTTTCATTGGAAAGGAGGATGTGCTTGGCAGCTCTGTTTATGCCAATCATTTTACCAACCACAACATTAACCCAGGAACAAAGTGACATCAATGCATAATCTTTATCATTAAAACAGTGGCTGTGAAGAAAGAATATCCATAAGTGACATTTGAGCAGCTGACAGCAGGCATTAATTAGACATCTGGTGGGTTGGTGGAGGTCCCCTAGTGGTTCAAGTCTCTTTTCTTGCTGTGAGTTTACCAGAGCCTATACTAAAAGATTATTCGTTATGAAACACTTAGTTACAAATTGACATCCTCAAGTTAAAGCTAAATTATCCCTCCCAGCTTTGGACCATTCCAAAACAGGGATTTTTAAAGTAATCAATGCATCCCAAGTCTACTCTTTCCTCTGCTTCCTCTCCATAGCCATGGAAAATGTTTTTTTTTTCTGATTTTAAAGGGAAAAATAAATATTTGTTTAATGCTTACTACATGTCAAGCATTTTAAAAAACATTATCTCATTGGATCTTAACAACCACCCTGGGGTTAGGCACTATTATCACCCTATTTTATAGTTAAGCTTGCTCAGGGTCACAAAGCTAGTAGCCAAATTTAAGCCCAAATCTTTGTGAGTTTCAGGCCTATCCCACTATCCACTGTTCCACCCAGAGGCCTCTATTTTAGATTAGAATAATGTGGCATTTTAAATGAGGTGACACAGACTCTAAGAAAATAGAGGCTGGAGGGAGATAATTGCTTTGCAGAACCCCAAAAACAAGACTCTTAGTTTTAGGCATCTTTGGGATGAATTCTACTTATTACTACTTCTCAAAAATTATAAGTAAGAGTGTAAGCTCCTCAAAGGCAGAGGATGCTTCATTTTTTATTGCCTGTTGTCTCAGAACTATTACACTTTAATTAAATCATATAGAACAGTTATATTGTAAATGGAAAAATTAGGACTTGGATCTAGACCCTGTGACTTCCAAGTGCATTATTATTCCGATTGTGCCTCCAGAACAACAACAACAACAACAAAAATCAGCCAAAGAAAAGCTCTGACACTTTCTAAACATGTGACTTTGGGGAAATTATTCAATCTTTCTAAGGTTCAAGGTCCTCATCTATAAAGTGAGGGTGAAACCTGCTCTGCCTACCTCCCAAGATGGTGAGAAGGATTAAATGAGATAATGTATATGAAAAAGCTTTGAAAACAAAAGTGTCTATACACACACACACACACACACACACACACACACACACACACGTATTAAATATATAATCTACATGAATAGTATTATTATATAATGATGTTTATGATTATTCTTTTTGTACAAAAAGATATGTAAACAGGATCCTAATGGGGTAATAGATGAACATTTTTCTTTTTGATCCACACATTGGATGAGAGAGATACTATTTTGTTTTCTAAGCTCAAACAGAATCCTAGTAATGGAAGCACATTAGCTATATTGTAAAGACAGCGAAAGGTAATGCAGTTCTTTGCTTTGTATCTCTCTGTGAAGGCCATAGGGGGGATGAAACAGCACACATAAAAATTCTTTTAATGAGAAAAGAATATCAGATATGCTTGGATCATAGGAAAATGACACACGCTGGAGTAAAAATTCCCTTATGAAAAGTTTTTTACTTTTGCATGAAAATAGAAAATACACTGGTTTTAGTTATACATTCATAAGAAATCCTAAAGGAATTGTTCATATTTATTGTACCATTTCTTTCACATTAGCAATATTATACTGGGTTGTATGAGGTGAAGAAAATTTAAATACATTTAGTGTATGAGGATTACTTTCATGAGCCTTCATTCAAAGATAAATTCTACCAGGGGAAATCTATAGCAGGCTAAGGTAATACTATTTTTAATGATAGTATTATTGATAATGTCAAAATACATATTTAATAGTTTAAATTTGAGAGTTTTCCTGATGAGAATTGGCACATAAATTTTTAGTTGTTTCTTCAGAAGAAAAGGGAAGCACTAAGTTATTTGGGAGTGACAATCTGATAGAATGTCAATAGATTGAATTAAAGGAATTTCTCATTTTTAAAATGTGACTTTTTAAGTGAAAAAATCTAATTCCTTCTTTTTCCAGCAAAAATATTGGGATTTTATTGATTAATTCAGCAGATGGATAAAAGCTAGCCTCGGGAGGAAGAAATATGTATTTTTCCAAAGTAATTTCCCTGAGCAGACAGTTAATGGCCGTTAATAGTCCAGCATGGGAGAAGCTGTCTCACTGATGGCTTGATGACAAGAAAGATAAATATACCAGGGCTCCTGAGGAGACAAAAGGGACCAAGACAGGTAGCTTCTGGAAACAAAGAAGCCTTGTGGATACACTTGTTCCTGCCTCTGAAAGAGAGATAAAGATTATCTTCACTGGAAATTTTGTAAATGGGCCATAGAAACAAACCACAACTGCTAAACTTCAGGTTAGAAAAATGCTAAAAAGAGGTCACAGTTGTGAAATAACAAGCTCTATCACAGGACTGGTAGTAAAAATTTAAGTACAGGCTAGCTCTATGTACAAAACTAAAGAAAGACACCTATAGGAAAAGGTAAATAGTCCTATACTTAGTATGATGATAAACTTTTTGAATTTTAATGGACCTTGGAAAAAAAGAAGTTATTACAGTAATATCTTATATTTGTATCATGCTTTACAGTTTATAAAACACTTTTATATACTCATCTCATTTTTTTAAAATTCAATTTTGTTTTAAATAATTATAAAAATCCTAGGAGATACATGAGATCAAGTAATTCAATAGGTCTCTTGCTTCTCATCGTTCTGCTTACCTTTTGGTCATATCTCTTTTCACTAGCACCAAAAGGATGTCAAGGGGAAAAAAGGGAAAATCAAGTCAACCAACTATACTTCTCATCATTAGCTAAGGCAAAAAAAAAAGTCATTTGTAGGGAGAATTTTTAAACAAATTGCTAAAAATGAATTTAGCAAACATTTATTGGGTGACTATCTTATCTGTGGGCATTTGAGTAATCTGTCGAGCTCAGATTTCCATATTATTCTTATCTCCCAAGACCAAAGGTAGCTGAGAAAGGGCCATATCAGTGGAGATAATATGAATTGTCATTTCCTGGTTAGGGCTCTCCCTAGTAGTTGCTGAGAATCACAGCATCATTAACCTCATCAGAGATGGGTGCCTGAATGACCTAGATTGTATTTACACACCTAGTGATGAAATCATTCTCAAATGATGCTAGCTATTATTTATTCTCTGTCAAACCATTGAGAAGAGCATAGTCAATAGAACCTCAGAGGTTCTAACAAGACAAATTTAATTTGGACTCCACTCCTACAAACAATTGGTACCATTGCATGGAACTTGTTGAATCATCTAGATTTTAAGATATTGTGAACACAAAGCTCAGGTCTTAGAGGGCATCACAGATTTTATATGGAAGTTTTTGTTGCCAAATTTCAAAGCCATGTGTGATTAGTGAAAAAGCTTTGATCATAAGAAAGCATTAAAATAGCATAAGCCAATTTTTTATGATATGACCAATGTGGGGATTTGTTTGATTCAACTGTATGTACTTGTTACACAGCTTCTGGTTTTTTCCTTTTTTAATGTGAGTAGGGGATAGAAGAAAGAAAAAATAGATTTTTGTACATTTAAATATTATGTGTTTATTTTATATATATAAAAATCACATAAAACTACTGCTACTGGTAAATAAATAATTTCCTGTGTTGTTGTTGTTTTTTTTAATCATAGCAACCCTTTCCATACAGGTTTTAGAAAAGAGCAGTTCATTTTCTTCTTAGGAGTAGTATTTTAATTCTTAATAAGTAGTTGCAAAATGACAAAGATAAATGTTTTAACAAAAGTGAAACCCATTGATGAGTTCTGCCATTTGGTTATAAGCAACAGACAGTTTTCCATTTCAAAATATTAGCATGTAGCATCATAGAAAAAGTGCTAGGCTCAGAGTTAGGAGACAATAAGTTCAAATTTTACCTCAAATCCTGATAAACTATGTAATCAGGGATAATTTAGCAACTTTTTAGACTTTCAGTTTCCAACCATGTCAAAATGAAGATAATAATCTCCCAGACTCATGGTTACAAAAAGTACCTTGGAAATCTTAAATAAAAATTAAGTTATTATTCTATGTAATTTGTCATTTAGGCTAAATATAAATGCTTATACATTTTAATATTCCAATTTCAGAATGAAGTAAAAAAAAAAAAAAAAGAACTCATACTCGCTTGCTAAAAATTTCCTCTCTCCAATGTTCATAAGATTTCTTCCTGGAAGTCCATGTATCGAAATCAGGGTAAGGTTATTAAACTTCAGATGCGGGCTAAGGAAGAAAATAGAATATGGTGCATAATTCAGTGTAAGAGAATTAAAATTTAATTTGATAATATTTTTAAAGTAATAACATTTTTCAACTAAATAAAACATTTTAGAATTCAATAGAGATCTTTTCTTTCTTTTTTAAAATACTTAATTTTTTCTCAATTACATGTAAACAAAAATATTTAATTTAACATTCCTTTCTAAAATTTTGAGTTCTAAATTCTCTCTTTCCCCCCTTGAGAAGGCAAAAAGAAGCTATTCCCCCAGCAATTAAAATGTGAAGAAGTCACTTAAACTGTTTATTGGTGAACAAAATGAAATTGTAAAACAACATGCAATGTTTCCTTAGTTGTTATTAAATGAAAAAGTTAACCTATTCTGGGGGTTTTTTCTTTTCAAATGCAGTAAAATTCCTGCAATTTTGGAGAACTGAAAAACATATACAAAATTTTGAATTTCATAATTTTTAAAAGAAATGCAATTTTATTATTTTAAGGGATTTATATGAAATCAAATGTGGGCTCATAAAATATTGCCTTAATTGAAATCCTAGGTGTTCCCTCTGATGAAAAGATTAAAAAGAAAAGTATTATTTGTCTAAAGCATACCTTACACTAATTTGTTCTTCCCTAAAATTCTTATCTGATATCTCATTGTGGAAAGCGAAGGAGGGATTCCTGGGTTATAATGCTCTTAGATTCTGAGATGAAAAGGATCTGGGAGGTCAACTAATCCAGCCCTCTAGTATTATTGACAAAGAAACTGAGGCTTGGAGAAGTTGAATGATTTGTCCATGGACACACAGGAGGTCATTAGCAAAGCTGTGCCTCCACAATGCATCATTCTTTCCAGCCTTCCACATACTTTATTAAAAGATATGCTCAGCTAAAGAATTTTGTTGACCCTATACTTTTTAAATTATTTATTTTGGCATGGAAGGGTCTGCTGTTCACCTAAGGAGAATGAGTAGAGACACTTGAAATATATCCCACATGAGGAGGCTTAACTGAAAGCTTCCAGAGGCTTGTGGTCAGCCATATATACATACTATAGACAGGTAAGCCATTAACAACAAAACTGAAGCTCATTAATTTCTGCCATTTGGTTGTAAGCAACAGACTGTATTCCATTTCAAAATAATAGCATGTAGCAGGAAGAAGATAGTCAGTCCCCTGGCCTTAGCTTCAGCATTTGCTCAGCTTCCCTCGTATGGAATTAGCCAAAGTCTAGAAAGGGCTTTGTCAGACCTTCACAACCCTGTGGAGTTTCTTTGGCAGAACCCATACTGAAACCGTTTATGTTTAGGATCATAGGCTACGCCATAAGAATATTGAATATGAATTGCTGGAACTTTCTTACCTTAGTCAGATTTAGGATCACAAGCCTCTCCATAAGAATATTAAGAATGAATTAAAGAAACTAACCTTAAGTCAGATCAAGTCAGAGACAATGTAAGTCACCTAAACTTTTTGGGCTTCAGTTTATAATATGTAAAATGAGGGCTTTTCAAACCTTTCCAGTTCAAAATCTATATTATTATCCCTGAGGAGAAAAAAAAATACCTACAACTGCCAAGCCTTTGTAGACTGAAAGGTTTTCCCTTTGGGAGAAAAAAGGCAACTAAAAAATTTCCCCCATACAATGGTTATGTATTTAAGGACCCAGCTTTTCTTTGCTAAAAATATTTTTATTTTTTTATTAAAGCTTTTTAATTTTCAAAAGATATATGTGGATAATTTTTTCAACATTAATCTTGTGTTCCAATTTTTCCCCTTCCCCCAACTGTTTCCTCTAGATAGCAAGTAATCCAATATATGTTAAACATGGTAAAAAATACATGTTAAATCCAACATATGCATACATATTTATACAATTATCTTGCTGCACAAGAAAAATCAAATCAAAAAGGGAAAAAGGAGAAAGAAAATAAAATGCAAACAAACAACAAAGAGTGAAAATGCTATGTTGTGATCCACCCTCAGTTCCCACAATCCTCTCTCTGGATGTAGATGGCTCTTTTTATCACAAGATCATTGGAATTGGCCTAAATCATCTCATTGTTAAAAAGATTACGTTTATCAGAATTGGTTATTATATAATCCTGTTGTTGCCGTGTACAATGATCTCCTGATTCTGCTCATTTCACTTCGTATCAGTTTGTGTAAGTCTCTCCACCAGGCCTCTCTGAAATCATCCTGCTGATTGTTTCTTATAGAACAATAATATTCCACAACATTTATATACCATAATTTATTCAGCCATTCTCCAACTGATGGGCATCCACTCAGTTTCCAGTTTCTGGCCACTACAAAAAGGGCTGCCACAAACATTTTTGCACATGTAGGTCCCTTTCCCTCCTTTAAAATCTCTTTGAAATATAAGCCCAGTAGAAATACTGAGGGCCCAGCTTTTCTTAAAGCTTCATCCTCTATGCTTTAACCTAAAAGGCAGATGGTTTCTTCCTCTAATAGGGAAAAGTAGAATCTCATCTGAGGTTTCTAACTGAAGTTATATCAAGGAATTTCCCAATTTTGTGCCTAGTAGATCATATTTGGCAGGGACAAGGAGTACAGGAGTTAAGATGAAACCATATGAAATCTAAAACTTTCAAGCAAAATATTCTGGGCTGTCCTCTGTGAACGTTCACTGACCCTCTCTCCCTGACATTTTTAGCAGTGCCTATTTGCTAGACCTTGATGACATTTGCAAACCCTGCCCTACCATATGTATTTCAAGTATCTCCATTAATGATCTAGGACTGTTTCAATACAAATTCTGGCTTATCTTTTGTAAACTAATACACTGTGGGCTATTAAGGCTTACAAAGGGAAGTTCTGGAGTTGAGTATTTCTGTTCAAATCCTTCTTCTGCCATTTCTTACTTGTTTGGCTTTGGACAAGTCATGTAACCTATTTGGACCTTAATTTTCTCATTTGTGAGAGTGCTACACTAGATGACTTCTAAGGAAATTTCCAGTTCTAAATCTCTGATCCCATGAATTAAGATTACATAGTATTAAGTTAGTAAAATATCTAATCATTATCCAATCATTTGGGGAATTTTATTTTATAATTCACTTCCCTCCCCCACAAAAAATTACCTGAATGGTCTGGCTATCTAGTTACATTGTCTGGTACTCTGCCAAATCCTCCATTTCTAATATTGTCTTAATAATCCCAATAGTGAATAAAATCCTTTCCTCAAAGTACAGCAGTTTATTTTGCATAGTCTTCTCTTTGGTTTAGCAAAGAGCATTTTAATGCTTTTACTATCATTTTTATATTGCTTGAAGAATCTCTATTGTGGGGCTATGATATGTAGTTAGTTAGACAAGCCATATGTATTTGAACAATGTTCTGAACCCGGTACAAAAAGATAGAGAACAGAAATTGTATTGCCTTTGGAAATTACCCAATCTCTTTTAGTAACATCAAGCTTTTGGTCTCAAAGCCCCAACTTTTAACAGCAATATTCTTTTAGCAAAACTATAGTATAAAAACTGTATTACAAAACATGGAATAGCACAACTTATAAAGAAGGTGAAAATCACCCAGTGGTAGGAATGGGCTGCACTACGTCACCAACTAAAAGGTGTCCAAGTTGTCTATCTGGCATCAGATTAATGACCAGAAGGAGGAAAAAATTCAACACCTCCACTATGGAGGTGGATGAGTCACTTAACCTAATGAGCTTTTTTCTGACTATGAAATGAAAATAGATATGGAAGGATAAAACCAGATGGTCATGGGGGCTCTCTTCCAACTCTAGATCTATGGTTCTAGGAGCACATAGGGCAAGAGCAAGAGAGAGCTGATGGATGGCTCATGGTGTTCTAATGGTGTCCACCCAATGTCAGAAAATACAGAATAAGGTCCCCAGCAAGCTGGGTAGAATTTTTATGGAAGAATTAGGGAAGGATGTGGAAGAGAGACAGAGGATAAGAATGTATGCAATAATAACAATCCTCACCATCAGAGGGAAAGAAGGTTGGACTAATGACTTCTAAGGTCCAGACCCGCTCTAAATCCATCATTTTATGGTCTCACAGTAGCCATATTGATCTAATCTCAGATATATCAAAATATTCAAATGGAACTGTGATCTCATTAAAGTGGACATTCCTTCTAATGATCTAGTTGCAATCCCTATTTATGGCAATATTCATCTTCCTAGGTTACTCTTTCATCAATTCACCATAAAAGGGGCAGGGACCCCATAGCATACTGGAGGCTATCTTCCTTCCATCATAAGGAATATGGGCTGTATTCTGGTTATTACTCTTACCTCTTGCTAGCAACCCATCCATAGAAATATCTAAGTAATTTTATAAACTGATCAAACATAACAAAACAGCAAGCCTAAGAATGTCACTTAAAAGATATTTCTCAGCTCAGATGATATAAAAATATTAGTCAATGTGCCCCTCCTTTTTAACTTATCTTGTTTTTTGACTGGAAAGGGGGAGTAATTTCTCCATTTAAAAAATCTTTTGTGCTTTTCTTATTTTCAAACATTCAAATATTTTTTCTCATAGTTATAAATAAATGAATTGTGAGAATGCAATTTTATATATAAGTATATAGTTAGGCTTGAAATGCAAAATATTAAATTATCCTAGATACCAACATTTGTTTGACTGAAGGATACTGAGGTGAAAACTTTTCACTTTAAAAAATCTAATTTAAGCACCTATTAGTATGAAACAGAAGGTTCACCCTTCAAATAAGCCAGAGTTTTGGCTTCTGCCAAGTCCAAAATGCAGGTTTTAACAATTAAGAAAGAGCAAAACCACTGGAAAGCAATACTATTAGAATGAATGGCTTCAGTTTTAATATATGTAAACAACGCCTAACATCATGATAAAGCATATGCTCTGAAACCACAGGTCACCATTTTGTGGAGGGGGAAAAAGCGTTCAAGTTAAGAGCTCAAACCAATGAAACATTAAACAAGTGCACCTGCATTTTAGCAGCAAATAATTCCAGTGGGGATTTCATGTTGCTGTGGATACAAAGGGAAGAACAGCTCAAAGATACTTGTAAAGCAGGGAGGGATTAGAGTATCTAGGGAAATAAGTAAAAGGTATTGCATTTCATTCCATGATTCTGGAGGACAGGGACAAAATTAGGTCTAAACAACCTTAGCCTTCAAATAAAGGGGGTCACATTGCCAATTTATTGGGAACATCATAAAAGAAACATAAAACTTCTAATGTTATTTTTTTGCTTCTGGGTCACGGCCATTTGTAAACTTGCCAGCTCATCCTTCATTAGTTTTTGCTGATTTTTTCCCCCTTTGGCACAGCAAAAGCCACTGAAGCAAATGATTCAATTAACTACTTTCATTAAACCTTTCTGAACACATAGATAATCAAATGCACCTTTAAGAAAGTATGGAGAAAAAGAATTATCTCACGTGGATCTAAATGCTTCCATTTAACTTATTTATACCTGAATAATACACCAAATAATCAAACATTTCTTTTAATGGCAAGAAGGTGGTATATGTTTGGTGATATGAGTGTTGGTGCCTTATTTTTTCTATAAAATACTTTTAGCCTCAAAGATTTGTAACTAAATTAGATGTTTAATTAACATAATGATTGATTTCACTGCAACTTTGTTACAAAAATTCTCAGGTCTCCCAAGCTGAGGTTTGAAAACTCATTTAAAAAAATGTTTTGGTAACATTATTTCAAAATCATTAGTTTCCCTTTTAATCCTATATATTTTATTTTATACATTTGAAAACATTCTGAAAGGGGAATCAAAGGCTTATCCAAACTGCTAAAGAAGTTGATACCAAAAAAAAAGGCTAAAAACTCGTGAGCTAGCATCAAGAAAAAAACCAGAGAAATGCAAATATAGTGAAAAAAAAATCAACAAAGATAAAAGTTAATTTTATTTTTTCTTATAGAAAAGCAATTTCTTTATCCCTTTTCACCTACACCTAAGTAGTATGTATAGCACATTGTGTTTAATAATTGTTGGTTAAATTAAATTTACCTGGACACCTTTTACCTTGTATTCTTAAATTTTGATCACAGAGTGAGATTTTTGATGACTGCTTTTGCCACTGACCCTCTACAAAAAAAAGCCACTGAAGAGGTTGTTTCTTTTTACTCTTTTCTGCTTTCTCTGTCCTTCACATCTGGGAAATCCAGGTACCTTCCTCTTCACCTTCACCTTTTGGAACTCCAGGCTTCCTTCAAGACTTATCTCAGGTGCCACTTTCTACCAGAGCTTTTCTCTTACTACCTTAATTGTTCCTACTCTACTGCCCTTCCATCCATTGTGCCCCTCCCCACTTTGGATTTATTTTGTATCTCTTTATCTGTGTAAATGTTGTATTCTTCCAATAGATGTAAGTTCTTCAAGGGGGAGCTGTTTCAATTTTGTTTTTTTATATCCAGCACAGTGATATTTAATAAGCATTTAATAAATACTTTTTGACTTGAATGGGGCTTCGAAAATCTAATGATTTGGTGATTTCAAGTCTTGGTTAAAGATCCTTTATGGTAACTGACCATTTGCTTACTAAGCCAGCTAGACTCTCTGAGGTCAGGGAGCTTCCCACTCAGATTCCTAATTACCTGTCATCTCTCTGCTGTCACTAGAACATCTAATATCTATCCTTTTTGCTTTTTATTTTTCATTCGTGTGGAAGACTTGATGTGTTATTTCTTGAATGTATTTATTCACAAAAAAAGAGAGTAAGATAAATTTAGAAGGATTACATGAGGCTGCAGGTGCTAGAAAGAAATCTACTTAGCTCAGACTAGGTGGCTCCAGAATTTACTAATATATCTGAATCAAAGGACCCTGGGAAGAACTGTCAGCTCATCTATGATTTTACTGGCCACTGAAGCCCCATCCTTGGATAACCTGCTCAATCATAACCTAAGATCAGAACAGCACCCTGGGGAAGAATACTGGGACAAGCCCAGGCTCTCAAATGTCACTAACCATCCTCATAAGTGCTGAAGAGTACTGGTCAAGGCTATCATAGAAGGACTTTCT
This sequence comes from Sarcophilus harrisii, assembly GCF_902635505.1. Taxonomy (NCBI): domain Eukaryota; kingdom Metazoa; phylum Chordata; class Mammalia; order Dasyuromorphia; family Dasyuridae; genus Sarcophilus; species Sarcophilus harrisii. Next base: position 150,425,842 of record NC_045427.1, read on the forward strand.
GTTCAGGTATGACGTAAACAAGATGATTTCTGAGGTCAGTTACAGCACTGCGATTCTGTATCATAGTGAAAAGAACTTTTCACTGAGAGATTATTGATTACAGGCATACTGGGCACTAACTTACCATGGAGCTTTTAGATAATCTTTTAGTTACTCTGGGCCTGTTTCCTCATCTGTTAAATAAAGAGCTATATACTGAGATCCTGTCCTGCTAAAACTGAGATCCTCACCCTGCTAAAAAACCAGCAGGGTGAGAGTTTATCACATTCTTAACAGGAAATATTAAGCCTCATGAAGGCAAGAAAGATTTATTTATATTTCTATCTTCTCCACTTCTATTCAGCCAATAAGTCAGCCACAGTCAGTGATTAAAAGGTACAAATAATACTGATATTAAATTGACTTATTTTCCTTCTTTTACTTTATGATTTCCTTGATAATAAAGATCCTAGAACAGATTTTATATCTTGTAATTTGAATTTCCAGATATATTTCTTTTTATGCTTTTTAAATAGTATTTTATTTTTTCAATTACATATAAAGACAATTTTAACATTAATTTTTTTGATTCCTTCTTTTTAAAAATTTTTAAAAATTATTATTATAGCTTTTTATTTACAAGATATATGCATGGGTAATTTTTCAGCAATGACAATTGCAATACCTTTTGTTCCAATTTTTCCCCTCCTTTTCCCCACCCCTTCCCTTCCCTACATGTTAAATGTTAAATATGTTAAAGTATAAGTTAAATACAATATATGTATACACAACATTAATTTTTTTAATAATAGCTTTTTTATTTACAAGTTATATGTATGGGTAATTTTACAGCATTGACAACTGCCAAACCTTTTGTTCCAATTTTTCTTCCTTTCCCCCACTCCCTCCCCTAGATGGCAGGATGACCAGTAGATGTTAAATATATTAAAATATAAATTAGATACACCATAAGTATACATGACCAAACCGTTATTTTGTTGTACAAAAAGAATTGGACTCTGAAATAATTGTACAATTAGCCTGTGAAGGAAATCAAAAATACAGATGGACAAAAATATAGGGATTGGGAATTCAATGTAATGGTTCTTAGTCATTTCCCAGAGTTCTTTCGCTGATAACATTAATTTTTAATAAAATTCTGAAAGCCAAATTTTCTATCTGCCTTCTATCCTACCTACCTTCTTCCCTCCCTAAGATAGTAAGCCATTTGATATAGATTATATGTGTGCAATCATGTAAAAATGTATTCCCATAATACATTTTGCAAAGAAGAAACAGTTTGCAAAATAATTATAGTTTTCAAAAGGGAAAAACACAAAAAAACAATCTGCCTTCAGACTACATCAGTTCTTCCTTTGGCTATGGGTAGTAGTATTTTCCTTTCTGAGACTTTTGCAATATTATATTGCTGAGAAGAGCTAAGTACTTTATAGTTGATATTATAAAATATTGCTGTTACTGTGGTACAGTATTGTTTTGCTTATTTCACTTTGCATCAGTTTACCATGTTTTTCTGAAATCTCCCTGCTTGTCATTTCTTACAGCACAGTAGTATTCCGTTACATTCATATATCACAATTTGTTCAGCTATTCCTTAGTTGATAGACATTCCCTCAAATTCCAACTCCTTACCACCATGAAAAGTTACTACTAATATTTCTGTACGTGTAGGTCTTCTCCCCTTTTTAAATGATCTTTTTGAGATATAAAACTAGTAGTGTTAACATATTTCTTAAGGATTTGAAAAAAAATGAGAACCCAAAGTCACCTTTTATTCCATGATAAAACATTGGAGTTGGACTTCAGTATGAATTCTATTTATTAGGCTTAATTAATAATTAAAATCTATAACCATATTAACTAAGAATTCCATGAAATCAATGGTCCTGTCAAATATTTCTTTGGTAGTTGACATGGCACCTAATACACACAATTAATGTTCATTTTTCAATTAAGAGGAAATTTCTAGATGTATTCCATTTGTCCTACTGTGTAAAAAAAGATCTTTGCTCTGTGATGACTGATGAAAAAAAGGTAGTAAAGTCATTTACATATTATCTATAAGTGAAGAAAATATCCTCAGATTTTAGGTACCAAAAGGAAATAAAATCTAATGCATTGATGCTCAGATTTCAAATATTAGTTCCAAAAGAAAAGAACATGATTTATGGAGTATAGGAATACTGAGAATAATATATGAAAATTCTAATAAAACAAAACTCTTCTTGTCACTTTGGAAATTCTGGAAAATTATTTGGAATTCAGGAAAATATTTTTATTCAAGAAATCATCACTGAATATCTGCTCTGATCTAAATCCTACAAAGGATGCTGAAAAAGACAGTGTTCAAAATAGTCTTCCTAAGATCTCAAGGAGTATGCAGTCTAAAATGGGACCTAGGTTATAAATACACAAATAGCCATAATTCAAAACAGAAAAAAGCACTGGATTTGGAGTCAGAAGATGTAGACTAAAATTTCTGAACTGCAATTATATATTTTATTTATGTATATAACTTAGATGCCCTGTATAATGTAGATTCTTCTAGCTAAGGAGACCAGGGAAAATTCTAATGTTTTGCACAAATATTGTTAGGTATAAATTATACTGAGCACAATGAATAGAAAGCTGACTTGTGTCAAGAAGACATGATTCAAATCCTATCTCAGATAACTATTGGCTAAATGACCCCCTAAGAAGCTCATCTAAACTCAAAGTTCTACAGGCAACTCTTTGACTCTATTAACTGTGCAAACAATGGCTAATCTGCATTGGTAGAGAGAATGGGGTGGGGTCCATTCTTCACTGAACCATTGAAGATCAGTTTTAAAAACAAATGTATGCTAGTGTCTGAATTTCTTCAAATCATCTTCAGATTTCTTTCTGTGACAGGATATTTAATGGTGAAATAATTTATAGGGATGAAGCACTTTCAAATGTTTCCCATTATGGGGCCTAATATGGCCTGTAAGTACCAAAGACATAGGATGATTACTACAGTGATATATTCAATTCAACATTTATTAAACTCCTCTACACAGGACACTTTGCTAGGTTCAGGGAAAAATACAAGAATAAGTAAGAAATGTTCTCTGTCCTTAAAGAGCTAGCAATTTAGGAGGGGAGATAAAAGGAGTTATAATGCAAAATTGAGTATGATAAGCACAAAAGAAAGGTAAAAAATAAAAGGTCAGGACCAAAGAAGGAAAGATAATTTTCAAATGATTAAGGGATCAGGCGAAGATTCAAGGTGATTGTACAGAAAGAGAAGTTGGGAAGGGGAAAAGGTACTTAGGTTTCAGAAACAATATAAGCAAAGTCACTGAAATTTTTTAAAAGTGTGTTTGAACCATATTATTCTATTGACAGTATAAAATTATAAGAAAAAGGAGAAATTCCAAGTCTTATAATAAAATTTGAGGAGAAAACCTCAAATTCCCCCAAGTTTCAGCTGGGGGAACTAGAATATAGTAACAGGTGAGCCTTAAAGGAAGAAAAGGATTTCAACAGATGGTTGCAGAGAGAAGTCATTGTGGTCTTAGGGAAAAACTTACACAAGTACAAGGAGAAAGAAAAGGGCAGAATGAAGTTGGCATATAGCCAGGGTCCAGTTTGGCAGGCATGTAAAGAGTATTAAAAGAGAATGATTTGAAAAAAAGATGGAAGGATAGGCTGGAGACAGACTGGAAGGCTCAGTAGTTTGTGTGTGTGTGTGCATATACACATAAGTGTATGGATGTGTGTGTGTGTATCTGTCGGTCTGTCTCTCTCCCCCCTATCTCTGTCTGTCTCTGTCTCTTTCTGTCTGTCTCTGTCTCTGTCTCTCTCTATATATATACACACACATATACATATATTGCACATGGAAGTATATATATATATATATATATATATATATATATATATATATACACACACATGTATGGATATATATGTACACACATTATTTTACCTCCTGCTTCCAATAACTTGTCAAGTCCTATGGAATTCATCTCAGTAACATCTCTGCCTATCATCTGCTTCCACCTTCCACTTATGTTGTCACCACTTTACTTTAGGCCCTAATTAACTCTTGCTGAAACTATTGCTATAAAAGTTTAGTTGGTTTTTCCCTTCTCCAGTCTATCCTCCACTTAAGATATTGAAACACAGGTCTGACTAACCATACCATTTTCTCGCTCATGCTCCCTATTGCCTATGATTTTATATGTGTGTATGTCTGTGTTATATATATATATTTATATATGTGTATATATAAATGGTGGTGTAGATATATACATATGTATGTATATATATCAACATTTGAATATATTATACATAAATGTATTATACATATTATATATATATATATTTATACACATATAAGTTTAATTATCTTTATATGGATGACTCCTAGATCTCTATGTTTGAGGTGTGATGTCCAGAAGGCAGTTAGAAATGTGTACTGTGTACCACATATATATAAATCATTCCAGTGACAGGTTACCATTGGCAATACTTGAGTTTTGAAATGGCTGTTTTGATGAGGAGATACAAAGGAGCTCAAGGAAAACCTGGAAGCCAGAGATTGCTTTACTCACTATATTTACGCTCCTAGCCCAGTGTCACAACTACCCTTTCAGTATTAGAGATCTTATCCTTTGTTGGCTAACTTAGATGACTGCTGTAGAGATTATCCATTCTTGTGGCAATATGATACTATCTTATTAGTGCAAGAGTGTTGGTCTTAGAGTCACCTCCTACACTCATTAACTGGATGACAATGTGATCATCATCACAAAGTGATGATCTCTTATGCCTCAGTTTTCTTACATGTAAAATAAAGATAACAATATTTTTTTTCACAGAGCTTACTTTCTAAGATTGTTGTAAAGAAAAAGCTTTGTAAACATTAAGGTTTTACTTTCATAATATGTGTGAGCTGTGAATGCAGTTCTCACAATGATGGTCCACAGCTCTACATCTCTGGCTCTAATCACTTGGTTGGCTTTCAATGTTACATTTTCTACTTGTATCACCTGCTTTTTATAATTTTCTAGGACAAGGATCATGTCTTACATATCATTGGTTTTCTTTTTTTTTCTTTTATCAGTTTATTATTTATTTATTCTTACTATTATTATTATTATAGCTTTTTATTTACAAGATATATATGCATGGGTAATTTTTTTAGCATTGACAGCTGCAAAACCTTTTGTTCCAATTTTTCCCCTCCTTCCTCCCACCCCCTCCCCAAGATGGCAGGTTGACCAATATATGTTAAATATGTAAAGCATATGTTAAATATATGTACATACAGTTATTTTGCTGTACAAAAAGAATCAGACTTTGAAATAGAAAATTGAAATAGTGTACAATTAACTTGTAAAGGAAATAAAAAATGCAGGCAGACAAAAATAGAGGGATTTCTATGTAGTGATTCATACTCATTTCCAGAGTTCTTTTGTTGGGTATAGCTGGTTCAATTCATACTGCTCTATTGGAACTGATTTGGTTCATCTCATTGTTGAAGAGGGTCACATCCATCAGAACTGATCATCATTGCTTTTCTTATGGCACTTTCCACTATCTCTTGTCCACTGTAGACATTTAATAAAGATCAGTTGAAATTCCAATAGACTTGGGATATAAAATACCATTTGCATCCAGAGAGAAAATTATGGAGACTACATGTAGACCAAAGCATATTTTCACCTTTTTTGTTTTTTTTTCCTTTCTTATAGTTTTTCCTTTTGTTTTGATTTTTCTTTCATAACTTGGCTAATATGGAAATATGTTCAAAATGATTGTACATGTACAACCTAGATCAGATTGCTTGCTGTCTTGGGGAGGGAGAATAAGTAAGGAAAGGAAGGAGAAAAAAAATTTGGGACTCAAAATCTTACAAAAATGAATGTTGAAAACTATTTTTACATGTAATTGGAAAAATGAAATACTTTTGAAAAGAGTAATTGAATGAATGCACATATTCCATGCATTTTATTTATATATTTTGCTGTCACCTTAAACCCAACTTTAAAACTTAGCGATTTTTTTTCTTCCTAAAAAATGCAGTTCTTCCTCTGAGTTTCTACTATGCGACAAGAGAATACATGTAGTTGGATAGAGGGCTGGATTAGAGTCAATAAGATCTGGGATCAAAACACCTCTGATACATGTTGATACATTAGACGCATTCCACCTGACTCTTCCTCATCCATCTTGACTTCCCTGTACCCTTTTACATTGAACTCTGTTCCTCTATGGATTTTTATGATACTATCCTCTCTTAATAGTGCTGCTTTTTCTTGTGTGATTATTCCTTTTCAGTTCCCTTTGCTGAATCCTCATCCATGTCCTGCTCCTAAACCACAGGTTTATTCCAGGACCCTGTCCTGGGGCCACTTCTCTCTATATATATACTTTCCAATTATCTCTTATGGGTTTAATTATTTTTACATAAATGACTCCAAAATCTCTTTCTATCTAATCCACTCTTTCTCAAGAAGTCCAGTCTTATACCATGAACTGCTTATTGGACATAATGAACTGGTTTCCCTATAACCCTATAAAACTAAACATATCCAAAAACAAAACTCATTACCTTTCCCCAAAAAACTCACCCTAGGACTTTTAATTTTATTTATTTATTTTTGTGAGGCAAGTAGGATTGACTTGCCCAGGGTCACACAGTTAGGAAGTGTAAAGTTTCTGGGGAGTCAGATTGAATTTAGGACCTGCTGACTCCCGGGCTAGGCTCTATCCATTGCAATGTCTCCACATAATTTTTGAATGGATAAGCATCCTTCCAGCCACCTAGGTTCACTATCTCAGTGTCATCCTCAATTTCTTACTCTGATTCAGGTTACAGAGTCAATGAGTTGCTAAATCTTGTTGTCTCTACCTCCCACAATATCTCAAGATGTCTCCTCTCCACCCACTGAATCATCACTTTGGTTCAGGTCCTCATTTCCTTTTGCCTGGATCATTGCAATGGCCTCCTAGTTCATCTCCCAGCCTTAAGTCTTGCCCCACTCCAACCTGTCCTCCACACAGTTGACAATAATTTTCTCAAAGAACAGGAACGTTCTCTTCTGTTTAATCAATTCCACTGGCTCTCTATTACCTCTAGGATTAAGTGCAAACTCTTCTGTTTGGTACCTATCACCCTTCAAAATCTGGCCTCAATCTACCTTTCTAGCCTTATTACCCATCTCACTACATACTTAATAATTCAAGCCATCTGTATTTCTTTCTTTTTATTTATTTATTTTTAGCTTTTTTTTCCCCTCTGTATTTCTTATTACCCACATTTCCCCCCTCTCTGCCTCTATACTGGCTATTCCCATATGCCTTTCCTAACTCTTCCTCTTAGAACCCCCATTTCCTTCAACAGTTTGTTCAACATGAAACCTTTTCTAACATCATGGTTGCTAACATCCTTGCCCCATTGCATTAAGTCTCTGTATGCATCGTATTCTCCCAATAAAATGTAGTAAGGGAAGGAACAGCAGTCGGTTTATTAGTTGTGTCCCTGATTTCTAGCTAAATGTTAAGCACAAAGTAGATGCTTGACTGACATTTTTTAAATGATGCAGCCCTGAGCAAGGAGGGCAGGCAGTTAGTGTGGCAGATAGACCACTGGAATTGGAATCAGAAAGATTCATCTTCATGAGTTCAAATCCAGCCTCACATACTTATTAACCCTCACAAATTTATTAGCTGTATGACCCTGAGCAAGTCACTCAATCCTATTTGCCTCAGTATCCCCATTTGTAAAATGAGCTGGAGAAGGAAATGACAAACTATTACAGTATCTTTGCCAAGAAAACTTCAAATTGCATCATGAAGAGTCATACATGATTAAAACAATCAAAGAATAACAACTCTGAGCAAGTCAGTGAATGGAGCCCCAATTTCCTAATCTATAAAAAAGAAGATAATAATACCTTATAGTTCTTTTAAAAGCTAAAACTTGATGCTATGTGGAATGTTCATTATATTGATATAAATATAGATGTTATCATCATATTGGAAATTGTATGTGCAAGTAAATAGTTAATGGAGGGGCTCTTATTTAAAATGAGAAATTGGAGTTAAAAGCATAATAATTAGCATACCTTTCAGAGAACTCTGGGTTATAATTTTGTGATAGCCTAATGTCAAGTAATTACTAGAAAGAGTGGGCTTGACCCCCAAATTTCACTCTTGGTTATTCTCATCACTGTATCAATATCATTCTCTGACAGTACTCATTGTGACAATGACTCAACAACAAAGCATGATATGACCCTTCCTATTCATCTCTGCCACAACTTGACATCAGTCACAAGGGATGATGGAAGGGAAAGCATGTCTGAATGATGCAGGCCTGCAGATGCTAAACACATAGCAGACCACAACATTATTCTGGATTTGTCCTGGTATGAAGGGAAAAAAAGCAATCCGTGGTGGCTCGGCATATCAATTCATATGGCAAAGACAGATAGTATAAAACAATGAAGAACATGAAACCATTCATTCCATGTTAGCTCTGTGATCAGCAAGTAAGCACTAACTATTTAATTAGTCAACTAATTAGTGACAGGCAACAGGGAAGGTTTCAGATGTTCTCAGACAAATGTAAAGATAAAAAGCCTAATTAAGCTGCAAGCACTAGGCTAGCTATTGCCAAACGGGACAGATGTGCAGGGTATTGTGTAATACTGTGCTGCCTGATAACAGGAGTTATAGTCATTCTGCCACAATAGTGCTTAAAAAAATACCCTACTATTTCCAGGCTATTCTTGGTTACCTTAATAAACCCAACAAAGGGCACTGGGTCTGTAGACAGAAAATTAGAAACTTAACTCTTTGGTAAGACGATTTAATCTCTATCTGAGAACACAAAACAAAACAACAACAAAAAAAACCTTGATGGTCTATTCAGATAAAAATAAAAGATGATGTTTGCTAAGGATTTTAAATGCCTCACCAGTGCTTTTATGAAAAAAGGCAGATATCTAACGCATCCCAAAAAGAATCATGAAAATAGGATTCAAGACTTTAACTATTATTTATATGCCATTTTTATGCATGTTTCTAGTGCTTTTCAGGCTTTTCAAATGATTGTTTACATTAGAAAATGAATTTAGGAGGATTTCAAAATAATGAACTGAGTTTGTTACATATCAAAGATAATATACTATTCCTACATATTTGCATGGTCAAAGTTAACAATTGAATAGAGGAGATTCCAAAGGCAAGAAATATTCTTTGTATTCTTCCAATAAAATGTAGTAAGGGAAGGGACAGCAGTCAGTTTAGTAGTTGTGTCCCTGATTTCCAGAAAAATGTCAAGTACAAAATAGATGCTTTGCATATTATTTCTTACCAGTCATAGAGTCTTTTATCCAATAATTTTAAGTGAAATATTATAAAGTAAGCTCATCATCATTATTAACAAGAAACATTTATTGAAAGCTGACAACTTTGTAAATTGTCTCTATTGGGGCCACTTTGTCATTAACTACGGTGCAGTAAATACTTTTTAAAGTAAAAAGCTTGATATATTCAATACATCCTATTTGTTGCTTAGAATAAAGCAGTTATGGGAAAAATGTGATACTGACAGAAAAATGTCTAGAAAAACTCTGCTTAGGAAAATAACACTCTTGGATCCCCTGAAAGGGTCCCTAAATTGTTCAAAAATTGCCCTCTAAGGCAAAAAAAAAAATCATTTCTCCATCCGGTGTTCCAAGTTGGGACTCAGTTGTTAACATTTTATCTCCTATGTAGTTACTGGTGCTCCCAGTATGACGATTTTAGGAGATGCTATTCTTGTTTTAAGTATTGAGCAATTTGAGTATGGCAGTCTTCAATTTACATATACTCCTTACATATTAACAACCACTCTGGAACAGCTGTCTCAGCCAGATGGCCTGGTGGCCACAGGAACTCCCCTTCCCTCTCTTTTAAAATCTCACTGCTTCTGCTTGGAATTCTCCTCCCCTTCTCCATTCCCTCAAACCCCAAAGGCTGGTCCTCCCCTGCATCTCCCTCTTTCTCCCATGTCCCAGCTCGAGCCCCAGAAACCTTGGGGGTCCTCATCACATCATTTCACCCCTCCACCTCACTATGCTCCTTGTACCAGCAAACCCTAATCTAGATTTTATTATGAAATGCTCAAAGCTGGCTGAGAAGCTTTTTCATCCAAAATACAGGGGAATCAAGCTTGTTTTTGTATATCCCCATTAGCCCCTAAATGCAATTTTCTTACCAGATAAAGAGAAGGCAGGTGGGATGGGGGTGGGAGTGGAGGATGGAATAGTATGAAACCTTTTAATCCCCTTGCATGTTTCCCATAATTGTTAGCAGTAGAAATTCTTAGAAAATTTCCAAAGGTCTCTCTGTTGGTTAGGAGACAGAAGGAAAGTAGAAAAGAAATTATCAAACTAAGGAAGGAGATAAACCCTATTTGAAAGCAACAGGTGTTGGCAGTGGAAAGGGAAGCAGGCCAACTAATCCCTAGAGCCCTTGGAAGAAAAGAAAAGGTATGTCTAGGGAGCAAGCTGGGCCTGAGAAGCATTTCTGGGAGCTGACCCGAGCAGGAGGCCTCTGACCTTTTTGAAGTCTCTTTCTTGCCCATCAAGTTTCCTCTCGACTCAGAAACGTGATTCTGGCTTCTGAGTCTCCATCCCCGAGCCTTTGGTTCTCATTTCTGCCTTAACTGGAGCTGCCTCTTCAGGCTTTGGAACATAGTCGAGTGGAAGAGAGGTTCTTGAGAGGTGCCCTTTTTGTACCCCCAGTCTCTAGAGCCTGTCTTGCCATGAGGTGAGAGGTGGAATGAACAATCCCTTGGAGGAAGATGTGCTCAGGCATTCCGTTATTGAATTACTCTAGCATAAAGTATTCAGAAGACTGGAGTGAGAGGACCGGTTGGAATCCCAACTCTGATATTTATTACCTGAATGACCTTGGCCAGCCATTTAATTTTTTCTAAGACCCCCTTAGTTCTCTTGCCTCTATGAAATTCTGATTCTGTGACACAAGTAACAAGTATCCTTCCCTATGCCCCACCATGGCTTCCACTGTAGTGCCATTTCCCATTCTAATTTGATCCTAAATTCTCATTATTGAAGTTATTCCCTTCAATTGTCAATAAGTCAATTGTTTATAGACTATTTAATTTTACTATATGCCCAGAAATATAGGAAAGTTAGGTTGACACAGTGGATAGAATACAAGGACTGGAGTTAGACTCATCTTCCTGAGTTCAATTCTGACCACAGGCACCAGCTGGGCGACTCAGGTTAAATCATTTGACCTTGTTTGCCTCAGTTTCCTCATCTGTAAAGTGGGCTGGAGAAGGAAATGGCAAACTATTCCAGTATCTTTGCCAAGAAAACTCCAAGTGGGGTCGTGAAGAGCTGGATATGGCTGAACTGATTGAACAAAAAACAGTCTTGGCACCTTCTTATAATCAATAAAGTTGGCGGCATTGCTTCCAAAAGGCTAATGTTAAAATAAACATATTCTCTGGGAAAACAATAGGACTTTTTTACACTCCTCTCTCTGTGCCGCCCCCTTCCCTCAGCCATGAGCACGTTGTGGAGAAGTTTATAAAGACAAAGAAAGAGACAGAAGGCAGGGATCTCTTATGCTCTTGTTTGTCTTTAAAATAAAATTAAATGCACATAAAATTTGGGGTCAAAAATATAGTTTGCACTTAGGTGAATGATTGAATCTGTTATCCTACATCACTCTAAGAGTTCAAGAGATTTCCTGGAAAAATGATTGGTGCACTCTGCCTCAGATGGATTTTCTAGGAACTACACCCCTAGTGCTGCATTTAATGGTAGAGTACAATAGCACAAAGAGGCAGTTTTCAAATCTTCCAAACAAATAGATTTAATTCTCATTAGTCTTTCAATGTTTGATGATAAATATAATTCTTAAGTCTCTCCTACAAACTCAAATCATTTCTGAAATTCAGTTCAAAAGATCTTGATGCAGGTAAAGCAAAATCTGTTGTGGGTTACCATGGTGATTGCTTAATTTAAAATAATTAAGTAGGAAAAATAATGAGGCAAAAACTGCTTCCTCTTTTAAGGATTAGAAGCCTGCAAATTGATTCAATCAATTTATTTTAGTGCATATAACCTGTGTAAGAATGGCAGAAAATTATGACTAGATTAAACTAAAATGCATTAAAAGGTTTCTCTGATTAGGGGGTTTTTATCAACCAACTGCTTGTGCCAAAATTTAAATTGTTCTCTGGTAGCCCTTTACTTGTTGATACCATAAGAAGAAAAGCAGGCTGTAAGTATGCATCTATTTTAAAAAGGACATGTGTTTCGCTTTACTTTCTTATTACTAGTGCTTAGCACAGAATTTGGCACACAATAGTGCTTAGTAAAATGCTTATGGATAGATTGATTAAAATAAAAGTGAAATCATACTGACTTTACCATATATGTGCAATATGAATTTTCTGTAGGAAAATTCACATAAGATATAGTTGGTTAAAAGATATATTTGAGTAGTCTTAGATGATGCAGTGATTGAGTATAATGGAAAAGAAAATGGGACTTAGAATCCAGAAACCCAGATTCTGTCCTAATGCTACCACTAAATAGTTATGACCTTGGGAAAAATCATTCCACCTTTGTGAATTTGAATTTCCTTGTTTATAAAATGGAAGGGCAGGGCTAAACAATCTCTACTGGGCTTTCCAGCATCAGAATCCTGTGATTTTATAATCTCTGTGTTCTTCAATATAAACTGATTTATTGGTCACTTCTCAGGGCAACATTCAAAACACTATGGAAGATTGAAGAGAAAAAAAATTTATGGTCATTTTCTTTGTAGAAAGTAATATTTTGGGGTAGCTAGGTGGCATAGTAAATAGGGTATTGGCCTGATGAAATTTGGCCTTAGACATGTATTATCTGTGTGATCCTGGACAAGTCACTTAACCCTGACTGCCTCCAAAACTAATAATATTTTGTTGCTATAATGAAATGTTGTTGTAATGCGACAGTAGCTATTTTAAAACATATTAGATATTCTTCTACCTCCAGCTCTCAAGAAACCAGTACAATTGTTAGAAACTAAGACTGACGTTCCCTAATTGATAAATGGTCAAAGGACATGAACAGCTAATTTTCAGATGATGAAATTATTGCCATCTATGGTCATATGAAAAAATGTTCTAAATCATTATTGATTAGAGAAATGCAAAATTAAAATAAAATAATTGTGGAAAGATGATTTGAATGATTAAATGTTTAAAATTATTTAAAATGATTTAAAAAGTGATTGTACATGTATAACCTATTTCAAATTGCGTGCTACCTTGGGCAGGAAAGAGATAAAGGAGGAAGAAAGAAAAAAAATCTGGAACTTAAAATCTTACAAAAATGAATGTGGAAAACTATCTTTATATGTAACTGGAAAATAATGAAATACTATAAAATAAAAAAGAAAACAAAGAAAGACTGAGTTAATCTGCTTCTTCGTTATTTGCTTGCACAGTGCCAAATAACCAACATAGGCTCAGTTTGGGGAATTTTGCTCAATAGTAGGGGATATAAAATAAAAACTTTTAGCAAAATCAGTATCCTTTTGCAGAAAAACAAGAAAGGCTAGATAAGAGAAGCCAGATAATCAAGTAGTCAAGTGGATGGTAGATGTGATAGTTGATAGAAGAAAAGATAGCAGAAAAAGGAAAAAAAAAGGTGAATGGACAGGCAGAGGAAGAGAGCAGATTGGTGGAAAAGAGAAAGGGAAAAAATAAAAATGGGGGAAAAGGATGGGCATTCAATCTAAATCCAACATGTATTTCAGACAACTTCCTAATAGAAGAGTAATCAAAGCATATGACATAGCAGAGAACCAAAAAAATCCTACAAAAAAGTAAAGAGGACAGCTTTGAATACAACATATAATATTGATTATATAGATTTTCTTGAATTAGAAAGTTATTGTCTAATATTTTGAATCTTATTTTTTGCTGTGCACATGGTAATGTTTTCTTTCCTTTTAAAATTTTTTTTTCTATTTTGTATTTAAGTTTTAAATAAGTTAATTAATTTAAAAATATTCTCAAAGGAATTCCAAAGTACTGACAACAATATGAAAGATTACTCAAGATCTCTAATAAAAGAAAATTAAAACAATTCTAAGATTTCACCTCCCTCCTTTGGTCTATTTGCAGGTTATCTTACACCACAACATTCTGTTTCTCTGTTTTTCAGCTCGGCACTGGACAGTCTTTATGTTTGTAATGCTCTGACCTTTCACTTCTGCTTCTCAGCTTTCCTGCTCCCTTCACCTGCTGATGCCTTTCCTTTCCATGTTAGTGTCAAATACCATATATCATCTCTTATGTATACTGAGGTAGTTGCATATTATTTTTCCCACCGGAATCCTTTTATTGGCGAAGGAAATACGAGTTACGGAATGCCACCTACATTTTGACGACTTTAACTTACAAAGGCCAAGGTTTCCATTGCATCCAGGGCCATCTCCAGTCATCCTGATCTATATCTGGCCACTGGGCCCCAATGGCTCAAGACCTTGTCCAGCCCTCCCTCATTCAAATCCAATTCACTTGCATTCATGGTGTCATGATCTGCTTGGAGAACAAAGGATAAACAACAATGCTGTCAGGTTTTGTTAATATTTCTACTTAACCTTTTCTCCCCTTTGTGACAAAGAATAGGTTAATGGGTAGAGAAAGGGGAATATGTTTGTCTATTCCCCAGCTTCTATAAACCACATGACTGCAAGTCATTCAGTAAATGGATTCCATAAACTTTCTACTTTGAAAAACATCTTGGCCAAACTAGGGAAAATCATCCTGAAAGTGGAAAATTCAGAATAATTTTAAAATTAGTTTCTATTCTATTCTAAAGTACTTTACTGAGTGTGGTACTTTGCAATAGAAGTTGTTTTTCCAATTAACCCAAATTTCATCTGTAAAATTAGAAATATGAGTATTATAATAACAATAGCTAACATTTAAAGCTAAACTTTAAACTTTAAAGGCTTGCAAAAATTACCTCATTTGATCCTCACAATAACCCTAAAAAATAGGTACTGTTATCACCCCCATTTTACAGATGAGAAAAGTAAGGCAGAAAGCAGTTAAATGATTTAACCAGCACTACACAACCAGCCAGTAAGTATCTAAAACAGGATTTGAACTCTTAGGATCTCCCTGACCCCTAAGACCATCACTCTTTCCAGCACGATGCACTAGCACTAGTCTCTTCTAGTTTTTAAGTTTTGTGATTCTAATATTAAAAAGAAAAATCACAAAGCTGATGTTAAATCTGTAATATGAATACTGTATGTGTATAAATTATAAATTATATATATACAACACACACACACACACACACACACACACACACACACGAATATTCCCAATCTGACCCAATTAGAAAGTAGACTAGAATCACTAAAGTATGGGATTGAAAAGAATTTTTTCCAGTTTCTTCATTTAATAAGCTTTAGTGAAGTTTAGGGAAATTATGTAAATTCCCTCTCAGTTCACAAAGCTTACTGGAAGGAGAACTGGAATAAGAATGTGAGACAATTACAAATTTCCTAGTTCTTACTCCAATACACTTTCTTTTTTGCTGTTCACATGTTGGCGCCTGAGGTATGGAAGGCTATAAGAGAGAAGAAAAGTGAGTGCATAAAAAGAATGGAAGGATTATCTCTATCTTAGAGCCATGTGCTATGAAATCTATAGTCTTTGTAAAAAATCTCAGTCACGTGCATTTTTAAGATAATTATTCCCTCCCTTGTGCTTCATATGTGAGTTCCTACCTAGACTTGTGGACAACATGGACCTTTTTTTTTTTTTTTAAAGCATCATTCCCCTCTTGTTCCACTGGTCCTGTCGCACATTCTTTGATCCCCACATCCTTTTCAGTCTTAATTGCATCCTGCTGAGTTCTAAATAATGCAGAAATTAGGTTTATATTTATGTGTAGCAGCATGGTATAGTGGATAGACAGAAGGCCTCAGAATGAGGAAGATAGGATCAAATCCTACCTTTGAAATATATTTGTGGTGGCAAAGAATTGGAAACTAAGAGGATGTCCATCAAATGGTGATGTATGACTTCACTAGTACAGGGAACTCCTGGTAAGGAAATTCTACCAATCTAACCCAGAACATGAGAAGCTTGTGGTATATGATTGTGAGGGGTGTATTTTAAGAAATGATGAGTATGATGATTTCTGAAAAACTCAAGAAGATTTGTGTGAACATACATATATATATATATATATATATATATATATATAAATTTATACATACATGCAAAATAAAGTGAGCAGAACCAGGAGAACACTATGCAAAATAACAGCAACATTGTAAAAATGATCAACATGCAAAATTTAGATACTCTGATCAAGGCAATGATCTAAGACAATTCCAGAGGGCTCATGATCAGCTATCTACCTCTGGAAGGAGAGAACTGATGAACTCATCTGACTGAAACATAATTTTTCACTCTCTTTATTAGTCTTATTTTTTTCTTTGCGATATGGTTAAAATGGCAATGTTTTGAATGATTTCACATGTTAAATTGATATCCTGTTGCTTGCCTTATCCATAAGTAGGGGAGAGCCTGAAGGGAAGGAGAAAATTTGGAACTCGAAATTTTTTAAATGAATGTTTAAAATAAATATATAATAATTTTTTAAAAAAGAAATGTACTGTATTGGTCATCCTGCCCTCTAGGGGAGCGGGTGGAGGGAAGGAGGGGAAAAATTGGAACAAAAGGTTTGGCAATTGCCAGTGCTGTAAAATTACCCATGCATATAACTTGTAAATAAAAAGCTATTAATAATAATAATAAAAAAAAAGAAAGAAATGCACTAGCTCTGAGAACCTTGGTAAATAATTTAGCCTCTCAGTTTCTCAGTTTATAAAGTTGGAGAACAAGTCATCCACGTTGGTACAGAATGTTTCCCTCCCAGGAATTTTCTATGCTAATGGAATCATAGTCCTGGATAAAAACAAAACAAAACAACCTAAAGAACCTAAATATATGCAAATGTACACAAATACACACAGACACACACACACACACACACACACACACACACACACACACATTCTGCTTATCCTCCACTAGCAATCTATTGTTGACTCTTCTTGTCATGGAGGTGACCCCTGGCTTTGGAAATTCCTACCAAAATAGAAAAGTTCAAATATGTGTCTGTTGTCTGAGGACCAACTAAGCTTTGTCTGGAAAGGCTGATCACTAGAATATTCAGTTGTTCCTTTCTAGCCACAGCAGCTCATGAGTGACTATCTACCCAAGTGTGGAGTTCTGCTCTGGGGTAGAGCAGGGAATATGCACATCAAAGATCTTTTGAAGTTCTGAAGAATATATGGACCTAGACATGTTCCCTCATTACCTAATAGTACTCTAAAAGTAGAAATGGTATTGTATTTTACCTTCATGTCTCCAGGGCTTAGAATAGAGTGCATATGAAGCACTTTTTTATACGGGTTTATTGAACTTAACTAAGCAAAGTTGAATTAAATTTATAAGGGATTTTCTTCTGACTGAGAAACACGAGGTCTTTTGTTGTATTTACTTTGTTACTGGTTTATTTTTTTAAAGGGTCTGCATAGATCAAATAAAACCATAATCTATCTAGGATTTACAGACAATAGTTGGTTCATCTTAAGAGTTTAATGATTACTTGTCTAGATTAATATGCACAATCCTAACACTTCTGTGAGGTCCTCCCCCAGAGTTAAAACTGTTAGTTTTAGCAACTGTAGCAAATATGTTTTTATTTGCAGACTATGAGCAATTTTATCTGTGGATAATACTCATAATAACCAATTCCAGTGGTTTATAAGCAAAGCAAGGATTTAAAGACCATGATACGACACATGGCTTTATAGACTTCTATTTCTTTGCATCTATACAACAATAAAGAATAAATCACGTTTTTAAAGCCCATATTTGAAGTAGAATAGAAAAAATTTATTCATATCAGCTGATATAGCTGATAGCATATCAGCTGATAGCATAGTATTTCCTAACTTGAACAAATTATGTTTTAGATTTTTAAAAACCCTGAATTTGATTTATAACATTTCTAAGAAAAATTGCAGGATAAATAGCAAGAATGAAATGAATAGTGTGAATTCAGATAGAGAATAAAATACAATATGATATTAGTGATGCTTGTCAAAGATAACATCAGAGAATAATTATTTGAGGAGAAAACTAGATATGTTGAGACCAGAAAAACAAAAGATAATATTCCAATTACATTCACTATAAAGAGAGATTTTCTGACTTGTGTAATATATATAGGTAGGCTCATACCATGTTTAGTGGAAAAAAGTAAATAAGATCCAAGCCTTTTGACTCAGAGATTCCAATACTAGGCCTGGGCATATACCCTAAAGAGGAAACTGACAAAAGAAAGGCTCTGTATACTCCAAAGTATTTACTTTTTTTTGTTGTTGTTGTTGAGCAGAGCTCTTTGTAGTGGGATTGTTTGCTCATTTTTCTTTACTTTGGATTATATTTCAAGGCTGGAGCTATACACTTCCAGAGACAGGGTCTGGGCTGGTCCTGTTGCTGCTTTCCTGGGAGTAAGGGAACATGGGAGGAATGTTGTGATATTCTAGAATCTCAGGGACAAATTAGAGATCTGTAATCTTTCAGTGATCCAGGGCAGTCTGATTCAGGACAAAATCTAATTGCTGACAGGATTCCTGGTCTGAGCTTTGCAAGTTCTAGGTTCTGATCTGAGCAACATTAAAATGCTATTGGGATTTATCAGCCAGCTGGGAAGCTTTAATGGTTCAGAGTAACAGAAACTTAGGCTCCCTGTTGGTCTGGGATTCCTACACTGGTTATTTTGTAGGCTTCAGGAAGGGCTATCTGGAACATGGGCCCTGCTCTGCTCCTGGGGTCTGAGCCCTGGTACTGCTGTTTGCTTATGAATTTCTTGGTACATAAAGCCCAGGGCCTTCCACTGCTTTGTACCTAAAACTCCACCTCTGAGTCAGGGTTTCTTAATCTACCCTGGATCGGGGAACCAGCTATGGATAATAGGCAAGAAAGCCATCAAATGGCACCTCTTACCCTATTTCCATTGTCTTAGTATGGGTTTGGGATCTCCTCTTATCTTGATACACAGACTCCCCCTGAGCTAGAGTGCTCTCAACTATATGTGTTCATTGCCAAACCCAGTCTCCAGTATTCACAGACCTCTCTGTCTCCCTATACTGACCTGGGCTAGAAAAGGAATTCACTGATTTTTTTTTCTTAGATTTTAATCTTTTGGATTTGGTCTAGTGTATCTTCTAAATCTATCTGGAAGAGTTTCAATAGGAAGGAGCTCAGCTGTACTGCTTCTTAGTGGTTTGCCACCTTTTTAATTTTATCTTTTTAAGTTTTAAAAAAGATTCTTCTTCATAAAATATAACCCTGGTAGGAAGGAGGAGGAAGGATGTAGGAGAGAAAATCTAGGCAATTTAAAAACAAAAAGACATGAAAAAAATTATTAAAAACAAAAAATCAAACAAGATGGAAAGATTAAAGAGTAATTATTCATATTACAAAGAGATTTACCACAAGGTCCTTTTAAATAGTAAGTTCTCCAAGCATGTTTTAAAATACAATTACAATAATAAATATGTTATACAGACATAATTTTTTTCATTTTCAGGACCTATTAAGCAAAGTAAAATGTTCAGGTATTTAAATTCCTTGATTAAATTCTATATTTCAGCCCAGCATATGCATTTAAGCCTTTTATTCTCTATCTGAAGAATGAGGGATTTTGTTCATTGCCATAGGAATCTGAACAGTAAAAAGCCATGGAGTGAAGTTGTATTTGGGAGAAGGAGAATATGTGAAATCATGCCATGAAATAATCTGGTTTTGAAAATAAAATCAATTTTAGTTCCCTTAGGGTGACTGGGGAGTCAGAATGGACTCAGTTTCTTTCCCACTAAACAGCCCTCCTTTTCCCTTGGGAAGGACAAGAGAGGTGAAGGGTAAGCAGGGGCTGCAGCTGCTAGAGGCCTATTCATAGGGCTAAGCTCCATAATGTCCTATTGATTCATTAATTTACATATGATGGGTTCAAAAAATAGTAGTCTGACCTCCCTTTATCACCCAGACATTATAATGATTATCCAAATCAGAGGCATGATTGATTTTTTAAATCAGATACTGAGTGTTGGCCTTCTGGGCATTCTTTGGTGACTAAGTAGAACCCATTCATTTTTCTAAGACAATATCTTATTTGGGCTGGAGAGTGGAAGGATTCCTACACTGCTCTTGTCATGTTCAAAAATCTGAAAATCCATTGGGACTTGCACCTAGCCCAAAGGGAAACTGTCCTTTAATATCTTATACTAAGGATCAGTTTCTGAGGTACAGAATTCACCTTTCCCCACTCTCATAACAGGTCATGAACCACATTCTAAAAACTACTTATTTGTACTAATATCCTTACTATACAACTAAAATTGTTTGAGTATGAGTTGGGTTTGAACAATGTCAATATATTTCCTTTTTTCAATAACTGAGTAGGGTCATTTTTCATCATGATGCTTGAAAAGTAAGTTTAAGTTATGTAGAAAATTAATGAAATATTGTATTTTCCACACGTTGGAAAAATATGGGCTTATGTGTGAGTTAAGAAACACAGAGAAGAGGAAGAAGTGAGGGAGGGGAATGCAATCATTTCTTAGGGAGGATCCCTGCATGTCTAGAGTTGGAATGTTTCGATTTTTTCCACTCCCATTCTTCCTCTCAAGAAGAAATATTTGTTCTATATCTCAATCCATCCACCTTTCATAATAATGATGAGATCATTTGACTACTACTGATGATAATGCAGAAGGCTAGAAAATCTAGGAATTTTCCTCCCTTCACATGTAATAAATGTATCCTTTTGGAATCAGTAATTCTCTAATACAGAGGAATAAACTTCATTGCTTTTGAAATTCTTTGGACTTTTCCATCATGTCTTCATGCCCAAGGAAACTAATCATGTAAGTGTCATTATTCTGCAAGATCAAATCAGTCTTAGGTCCTCACATTTCATCAGCACACTCTGCCCCTTAATTGGCAGAGCTGTATAAACTACAAAACCTCTATTTAAGAAGGAAGTTGGGCAAAGTGTTCTCCCCATTTCCCAGCAACTACACTGCCCTGGGCCTCCTTTGACTTCTCTATGATTTCAATTAAATTTAATTCAATCATTTGTTTTGCACTTATTATGTCCCAGGCACTGTGCTAAGCATTATACCTTGCTGCTGGGTATCTTCCCTCACTCCAGTTTTTCAGCTTCCTGATGTGTTGTTTTCCTCTATTTGATTTTTATTTCCATCTCCTGCTCTTAGCACAGTGTCTGGAATCCAGTAGGCACCTAATAAATGTTTATTGAGATAGGCTAACTGAAGGACCACCCAGAATTTCTGATGTCAAATTCAAGGTTTTTCCCACTCTGTCATAGTTTTTAACAAGAAAATTATTTTGGCCAAGGAAAAAGTTTCATGTTAAGGTATAAGAAGAGAGGTTTTAATAATTATTAGTACCATTATTACTTTTAAAAAACCAACTTACCAAAAAATCAGTGTTTCTAAGAAAGAAATTCCAACATTAGATGCTCCGACAACCACAATTCTGGCATTGATAGTCACTTTGGGCTCTAGCATTAGCTTTCTATTTGTGTGGTACAATGCATAAGGTGGCTAGAAGAAAAACAAAACATGGAAAAATAGTAACTGAAGGGGGAAAGTGACTGATTTGCATCCTAAATGCAATCATTTTATTTTCAAAATTGATTACAATTAATTCAATAATTTCTCAATTTAACAACCACGAAATAGAAGAGATGCAAAGTTGAAATGCAATAGGATTTTTGACTTTATGGAGCTGTTTTTCTACTGGGGATTAAGACACATACACAATGTATCATATTACCAAAAAAACCACAAGATGAATCTATTAAAGATATGCAACTTTCATTTCTATTTATTTTTACCTAAAAGGAGAAATAAGTTAAACTTTAATCATATTTATATATGGCTTGATACTGCTTAAGTCCATATATCAGGTGAACACACATCCTAAATAGCATAAGAGGTATCTTAAGGAAAGAGTGGATGTTCTACAACATGGAAGCACTGACAACCTTTGATCTTTTATTCAATTTTAGCATATTGTGACTTATCACAGTTTATGTGATTATTTAAGGGGGCTTACAAATCTTTATTAAGTTTTAACCAAACTGACACTCACAAAAAGTGATTTTTTTTAATTCTGTAAAAGAACAATGCATTGACAATAATGCCAACAAAACTTTGGTTTATGTTGCCAGAAAACTTAATATAGGTTCATAGTTTTTTGTTTTGTTTTGTTTTTTAATAAAATCCAAAGAAATTGGTCTAAGAAGTTCATTTTTTTTTCACTTCAGGAACCTTTTGTGCTAGGTATTCATGGAATTCAGTAAGATCAGAGACCACTTATTAGTAAAGAATCTTTTCTGTTTTGTAGTCACTGAGCAGAGTCTGACTTCTAAAAAAATCTCCACTTGCCATTGTCTTTCTCTTTTTTTATCCACTTCTCGGCAGGAGACACTCAATTTATCTAGAGACTATATCCATTATAAGGGTATAAAAAGCAGATAAATAAAATTTTAAAACAGCCTGAAACCCCAAAAGGCAAATACCTGTTAGGTCACCAGGAAGCAATTAAGGAGATGGGGAGGGAGGAAACTGAGAATGGATAAATCCACTAGTTCTTAACCATACCTCATGGCACATTTCGGACAACAGCAAGTTTTGTCCCACTAGATCAGTCCTTTCACAGATCATCTAGCCAGGAAAGGTTCCAAATGTTAATGACTATAGTCGATTTGGTGGTTAATCTGGGGTGACAGTGTTATTCACTTGCAAATAGACCCCACTGTACAACTCTTTTGCATCTAGAACTCCAAAGTTCCCTCCCTTCACTCTACTACAAATTTCTACCTTTCATGATCCCTTAGTCTCAAAATTATTTAATGAGAGCCCTTCATCTCAAAGACGAAGAAAGTAAAGGCCTACAGTTTGGATCAAACAGCATGGTATTTATTATTAGAAAACCTTTGATACCTGGAAATATGGACTCAAGGATACACAAAAGAAATGTAAAATATCTAGAAACAAAATCCAAACATAAAAAGAATGCATTACATTTTGAATTTTACTAATTATTACTAATAGTTTTAACTATGCAGTAAAAAAAAATACAATATCATCAAATAATTACAAAACTATTCTACTCAATGAAAACTTCCTAGAATAAGTCAAGAAATACTTAAGGAATATTATATTTATATATCACTATTTCTAAATAGTATGTGACTGATATTGTATGCAATCCCAGTAAATTTCCAAGGAGTATAGTCCTTTAGCACAAAGCTTCTTTGGAGTTATATGGAGTTATATAACTGAATGTGGGAGTTGTGAAAAATTTAGCAACAATAAAAATTATCAAATATTCCTTCAAGATTTAATTCTTTGTGTAAAAATTAACAAGCACATTCATCTCAGGATGGAAATTTGCTTTCATCTTTAATAAATAACAAAATTATATAAATATACCAAAGAATTCTTTTAAATAAATTTATTTATGATTTATTATCAGTAAATGTTTGATTTGTATGCCTATTTTATGTTCCTATATATAACCTCTTTTCACCGAAGAAAATCCCCCAAGGGGTTGAATAAACATTTCTTTGAGGAAAAGAAGTTGTGAGTAGAAAAAGTTTAAAAAGCCTTGCTTTAGCAGATGCAACCAATATACCCTGACCAGCTTTGTGTTTTGGCTGTTTAGAATAACGGAGGTTGAAAAACACATATCTTGATATGAACAGTTTCTTCAAAAGCATCTAGTCCAAGTTTAATTAACATGGTGAAAATGCAAACAACTAAATGGGGGCTAGAGGTCAGAATCCAATGCTCCTTAAAGAAAGGGATGCCTTAATCTATTTCCTTCTGTTATGCTGTGTTCCAAAAGTGTGCTCCCACAATAAAAAAAAAAATGGAATAGTAATGTAATTCACTGGTTAAGAATTATGTCTAATTTATGAAACAGCTCCTGTATCAATGATACAAAGACAGCACATGAGTAGAACATAAGTTTTTTGTTCTTCACACAATAGCTTTAGCACCAACAGCTGTCATGCTTCTAAAATCACCTTTCTAACAGCTAAGTACACTAACTGTCTGCAGGGAGTTCAGAATTAGGTAGATTGGTCCCATAATACTACTGTATTTTAACGAAAATGTCAGGACAAATGACTATATGTTTCCCAGAGGAGTAATCTGACATCATAATGCTTTGCAATCAACTTAATTCTGTACTCCATTTTTAATTTAAAGAATATTTGTTACCAAGTGTGATAAAGTGTCTAAATGACAATCTAGTTATTAAACTCTAAATTTTATTTTGTTATTTTAGATTTTAAATGTTTCAAAATTCACCATTTTGAAAGCTTCTGCTTTTTGTCACTTTATTATTTTTTTTCTACATACAGGGCAGAGAGATGCTTCAGTGGTAACTGCTAATCAAAGTGACTCCTTTGCCAGAACAGTACTAGCCTATTTTGTATATGGGCCGTTTGTTCTATCTAGTATAAAAGAAGACAGAACACTTTACCTCCTCTCTAGTGTTGCCTCAACATCCAGGTTGTAAAGACAGGACAAAGTTAACTGGAAATAACTTTTTCCATTACTCTGCTTGTGTCTATAGTCAAAAGATTCTCAGACTGGAGATTTCATTGTTAGTAAACTTTAATTCTGAAAGATCTAATTTTTTAGTAGGCTCCACTAAAAACCTATGGATGTTTCATTATTACAGTATTTTACTGATAGGAACAGTATATTAAACATGAAAAAAATGTGAGTGATAAAGTTTGTGGGATATTTTGTAAGTTACCAAATTAAGCATTAGTACATATAATGAAGGCCTAGAAAACTAGATTCTCATCTATTTAACCTCCAAAAGAAATGCCATGTAGATGGAATAAAGTAAAGAGAAGGATTTCTGATTCTCTTTCTAAGAAAAACCACAGCAGCAAGTTGAATAAGGGAGAGTGTTTAATAGTAGAATTCAAGCATGTTCAAGATTCATTAAAAGGCCAATAGCATGGGTAAGTTGATATTTTAAGTTTTAAATGTACCTGCCTTAAGACTGATAAAAATACAAATCACAAATTTTTGTGTGGAGAGAGAAAAAGGATAAGTGAAAAATTCAAATCAGGCCAGGAAGAAGAGAATCTAGCTGAATTGGAAGAATCAATGCCTATGATAAACAATAAATCCATACTATATAATTGCATCAGACCCCTCGTGACTAGAGGGAAATCCTTTTGTTCATAAAATGTAGGAGTGGGAAGGATTTCTAGGGCCATACTGTCAACCCCCTACATGAAAAATAATTTTCAATAAAATATACCTGTTAGCACACTTAGTTTCTGCTTAAAGGCTTCCAGGAAGGGGAAAACCCATGATCTCTTGAGGCAGCCAATTCCACTTTCATAAAATAAGAGTTTGAAGGATCTTTTCAGGTCATGGAATCCAATGATACTTTTTTATTTTTCAGGTAAGAAAAAATGAGGACTAGAGAAGTAACGTGACTTTTCTATAATTAGAGAGATTATAAGTAGCAGAGCTGGGATTGGAATTGAGTTCTCATAATCCAGATACTATGTGCTTTCCATTATGCCATGTCTCTTCCCATAGAAGGCAGATCTAATCATCAAAATTTTTTTCCTGATATCAAATCTAGATTTTCTGACTTACAATTTCCAGAATCTGTTGGTTCTACCTTTAGAACCTTCTCTATATGATAGCCCTTCAAACACTTGAAAAAGCTATCATATCTTCTATTCCCTTCTCCCTCCCCATCTCCGTCCTCCTCCCTTCCCAATTTTCAGTCTTTTCTTTTCCAGGATAAATGTGTCCAGTTCTTCCAACTGATCTTATATGTCACAGATGCAAGTCCCTTCACCATTCCATTTATCCTTTTTAAAAAACCAAACATTTTATCAATGTAGTTATTATACCATAGCTCTCAGACACGAATCCAATAACCAAATTCAATTCTCTGGATGACTTCTGAGGAATGCAGAGTACAGTAAAACTATCATTTCTCTGTTCTGAATGTTCTGAAGAAATTATGTCTTTATTAATATAGCCCCAGATCATATCAAGTTTCGAGAGGCTAGATCCCATCAATATTGAGTTTGCACTCCACTAAATTTACAAATTTTTACTGAACCATTTTCTACTTAAGTCACCCCCAACTTATATCTGAGAAGTTGATTATTTGTATCAATGTGCAATGCTTTAATATTATATTTCATCTTATTAGATTCAGCCCAGTGTTCCAGTCCACCAAGATCCTTTTGCAACCTGAGTCTACTTTGTTAGTTATCCCTCCTATCTTTGTGTCAGCTGCAAATTTGATAAGTATATCATTCATGTCTTTAATCAAGGCATTGACAAAAGTATTAAGCAGCATCTGAACTCCATTGGAGACCTTATGCCACACAGACAGTGAACCACTAAAAACTATGGATCGAGTCCAACTATCAAACAAGTTCTAAATCCTTTTGATTGTAGTAGTATCTGATCCATACTCTTCCATCTTCTTCACAAGGTTAGCATGAGATACTTTATCAAAAGCTTAGATAAAATCTAGATAAAGTGGATTCATAGCATTTTTCTTAGCTATTAATTTAACAATCCTATCCAAAATGGTTCTTATTGAAGGCCCCTTACAATTTGCTATAATGATACTAGAAATATAGAAATAAAAAAAGATAAAAAGAGAAATTTAAAAATAACATTAAAAGAAAGTATGCTCTCCATTCAAGCAAAATTATTGATCACAAGGTCATATGTAGAGACAACCCAAGCATCATAGATCTCCCAGAAGAATATGACAAGTCAAAAAAAATCTGAATACTATAATACAAGAAAACTATCTAGAACTTCCGAATACAGAAAATACCAAGGGAAAAAATTCACAAATTACTTCCAGAAAAATAACCAAGAATACAAACTCCAAGATACATATGAAGCATGGAGAGATTACATGAGAGTCACACAAACAAGTTAATGTTTGAGAAAGGATATTATCAAGTCTTTCTGACTTCAAGTTCAGTTATATAACCACAACTCCTTCACATTGCCTTCTTATAACTGCTTCTCTTTCTCTATGTTTACCACCAATCTCTTCCCTGTAAAATGGATAGTAAGGCATTGTCAACTCCTAACACAAGAATTAAAAAGCTTCAACAATCTCTCTCCTTTGTCTTTATGACTGGCCATGAGTTCATTACTTTGGGGTTTCCTATCTCATCAATAACATAAATAGTATTTCTAGATCTTCAAATCTACCAGTTTTTGATTCTTGAAAAATTATTTTTGGCTATAGTTTAAAGGATCTACCCTAGCAAGGAGAGAAGAGATTAAAAAAGTATCCTGTACAAACATGAATTGGGTATGGAAGAGAGAGTTTTATTCCTACACAAAAGAAAATAATAAGTAATAAATTATACAATAATTAGTGAATAATATTTGAATTTTATTGAAACATTCACTGTTCCTTTGAAAGGGCTACTACTTAGCTATTTTTCATTTCACTTCTAGTAAGTATACTCCAATCAACATCAAGTGGGTTCTTTCTGGTTCTCTCTCTTTCTTTCTCTGTGTGTGTCTCTCTCTTTTTCTTTCTGTGTGTGTGTGTGTGTGTGTGTGTGTGCGTGCGTCTGATTCTAACTGACTGACTGACACTGTCTCCCTCCCACCCTCTTTTTGGCAGTTTCTTTTCTACTTCATTAGGTCTGCATGCAGCTATTGTTGCAGCCGAGCTAGTAGTCCCAAATCTGGGTGATAGAGCAGCCAGAGAAGAGAAAGAAATTATGAGATGCTTTTAGAGAAAAGGACAGTAATCACTCCTTTGCTATATCCATGGAATTTCAATGTAGCAGTACTTTAAGGGACTTCTAGACATCAGAAAGCAGAAAAAAGGATCTCTGAAACAGTGGTTTGAGAAGATAGGCAGGAAGAACACTTCCATCACATATCCTCAAAGGAATGCAATCCCATTAATGACACATTTTTCTAGAATTTTGCCATAAGTTGAAGTCAAACTCTGCAAACCATAGAGTTCTCTTTCCTCTTCTTGAGAATTAGGATATTTGCTCTTTTCTAATTATTCAAAATATCTACTTTTCCCATGTTACTTCAAATAACATTAGTATCAGCTCAAAAGTCATATCTTCCAGTTTGCTTGATTTTTTTAAAGTGCCCAGGGATTTACTACATCTGGATCTGGCGATTTGAATTCATCAAGGATAGCTGGGTACGTTCAATATCCTTCCTTATCATGGGTAATAACTCCCTATTAGTAACTTTTGTTCTGTCATTTCCAGCATAAAGATCATTTTCTTTTGCAAAGAAAACAAAATCAAAAAATAAGCAACTGTTTTCCTAGTAAGAGTCTAAGCCAGGATGAAAATTCCATCCTTGATGGTCCCTCTTTCTTCTGAAGGATGAAGTTATCACTAAAACTAGTGCGTGCCCTGGGATGGCAATCCTAACTCCCACTTGCTGTGAAAAGTAGGCTCCTCAGAGTATAGTATGTCCTCTGAGATCTAGGGGTAGCCATAAGAGATAGGAAGGATGTCTTTCTAATGCTTCAGATTCAGCTAGTGAGACCCCACAAGTGTGCTTCCTATCATAATTATAGGTGGATTATCAATTAGTCAGATCTGATTAGCTTTTAAAAAGGAGTATTTAGAAAGGTGGTTGAATAAGAACAATTATTACAAAACATGATGTTCCCCTACTAAAATAAACCCTGGATATACTCTCCTCCATGTAATACAAAGTCTAAAAGAAAAGTGAGCTCAAAATTAGACATTTGTGGCAAAGGGATAATGTGATTCCTAAAAGCCTTTTTGCTGAAGTCCTCAAGATGTCCCCCCTTGGCTGGTTGGTTGATGTCCTTAATGACATCGTTATGTTGGAATCAAAACACAATGTGTCTGACTGTGGCTGATCAGATCAATATGAGCTTGAAGGCTCTACCCAAGTTGGGCATATTCCATAAGAATGTTTGGAGTGGAAATGTCTCTAAATCTGTGCATCTCATATTTCTTTTGAGCTATCACAAATTTTCTCATAGAGCACAGCCCCTTCTCTGATGAGGGCATGTGATGCTGGTTTGTCCTATGTCGGGGTCTCCCATGTCTCACCATTGATTCCCAAGTCCTTCAGAGAAACCTTGAGAATGTCCTTGTTTCCCCTTCCTACTGGTATCTTCGTAGAGCTATGAATCCAAGTCTAGCCTGTTTTTAACTCTCCAAATATTTACCAACTCTTCTATGAGTGCTACTATAATGTTTATATATATATTATATATGTATATAATATATATTATTACCATAATGTTTATGGTAATAATGGGAAGTCTTATGGAGCTCCAAAGTTCATGAAATCCTCCTCCAGTCAATGTTAAGAGTAAAGGGAGATGGAAACTCCCTTCCTGTGCTCAGATCCAGAAGTTTTTTCCTGCCTCCTCCAAATGATTACTTCTCAGGGCAATTAGCTGGAATGCTCTCTTCCTATCTGCTATTCACTGGTACTTACTATTCAACTTCCCACCAGTCTGATATTTTCTTGAAAACTGACAAGGAAAGATCAAGTTTCCTCATTCAACTGGAGCCACTTAGAACACTCTTCCTAAGCAGTTACTCCAGTTCAGCTAATGCCTCATCAGAAAAACTTAATTTGTTCAAGGCTGTTAATTTTTTCACTTAGTTGAAAATGCCTTTGATTGATTTGATTCATTTAAGAGGTGGATAGCACTTTGCCACTGACTTTAAGTGGGGTGGATAATTTGATTGATTTATTCAGTTGATCCATCCTTACACAAGACAAGAAGTTAGCTGTTTTGCTTTTGATATAAAGAGCATTAATACATAATTAGATAACTGAAGTTCCCAATCAAAACTATATAATTTTTCTATGCTGGGCTTGTGATCTGGTTTCCAAACTCATCTATTTTTTTCTTTTTGGCCAGTTATTCTGTAGTATATTCTAATGACAAAGATCACTTGTTTCTGCTTTCTTTTCCTTCTAATGGATATCTTGTTATGTATCCTGGATTTTCTCAAATGATTATACTTTCTTAATAAAAAATGCTACCTCCACCATATAAATCTAAGTCCCATTCTCAAACACCATCTTCTTTGCAAAATTAAATTTTCTCTCCTGCATCCTTTAACTTTTATGGGCAACAGTGAGGAATAGATAATTTTTGATCGACCCATACCACTTTTCATAATGGTTGTTCCAAATATTCTTCTCTTTTCAAGCTTCCAACTCCTGTCCCACCGCCCTAAGCAACTAATCTCTTAATTTAACGGAGACTAAAGCTATTTAAATGAACTTTCTTATTTCTTCTTCATATCCAAAATTTTTCTGTCTCAAAGTATAAGGTGGCTTTCCTCTCATTCAGAGTTAATCCCTTGTTCAGTGTCCTTGCTACATTCTTCACTGATCATTCTTACTCTCTTTCAGCTTCAATCTCCCTCTTCTTCCTGGTTTCTATTCTCTGTCTCCAGTCACGGTTAGGTTTCTTCCATTCTTCAAACAAACAAAAACAAGGCCTTTTTTGATTCTCCTACTTCCATAAATTATCATCCTATACTTCTCTTCCCTTTCACAGGCAAAGCACTGGGAAAATGTATTCTATAACATATTGTCTCCACTTTCTCACATTTACTTCTCAATTTCTTGTAATCGAGAGTCTATTTTTACTACTTTCTTGAAACTACTAACTTGAAACTATATCAGGTCGCCAATAATTTTTTATTTCAACCCAACTTAACACACCCCTCCTTTCTATCCACTCTACTACCATACTAGTTTAAGACCATTCTCCTAAGGAGGCTTCCCACCTTACATTTAAGGTAGTATACTATGGTGGGGTAGAGTGATGGATTTGGTGTCAGTAACATCTGACTTTATTAATCTGGAAAAGTGACAATTTCTCTGGACCATATTTTTCTCATCTATAAAAGGAAGGGATTGGACTCTGGTGTCTAAATTCTAGAGCTTCTTCCATGTCCAACTCTTTGATCCTCTAAGTCATACCACTGCCAAAGCATCCTTTCTGACGCAGATATCTGATCTTTTGTCTTTTCTGTTCTCTAATGCCTATGGAACAAAATTCAACCTTCCTAAGCATGGTATGCCAAACCATTAATAATATGGCTCCAACATTCTTTTTCAGTTTTATTTCATTCTATCCTTCTCCACAAACTATGTTTTGTCAAACCAAATGAACCAATTTTTAAAATTTGTTTTAATCTATCCTACTTCTGTGAAATTACACACAGTCTTTCTATTTCTGGAACAGACTCCTTCCATCCTTGAAATTTCATCCTTCCAATCTCAAGCTCAAGAGCCACCTTCTCTTTGAAGCTGTCTCTGATCCTCTCAGCTACAAGTAATCCCTTTGTCCCTGAATCTCTCATGGACAACTCACATACATATTGAATCTTAAATTGGGTCTGATCTATTTGTGAATATATATTATCCCTTTAATATATCTTAACTTTAAGGTAGGAATTGTATTATTTTTATCCTTATATCCTTAGCAGCTAGTCATTTTAGCCTCTTTAATATGATTGAATTGAATTATCTATGTTTAATAGGGGAAAAAGGAGAAATGGATTTCTAAGCTTGGTTACTCTTATGCCATGATATAAGTACATATGTTTTATTAAAGGAAATTTAATTATGTAAATTGAAGTTAAATTAAAGTCAATGAATAAATCAGATAATGAATGTTTATTAAGCCCTCATTATCTATGTCAAGCACTATCCTAGGCACTGGGGATACAAAGACAAAAAAAAAAGAAAAAAGAAAAAAAAAAGGAGAAATATCCTGTTTTCAAAGAACTTATATGCTATTGGGGGAAACACCATGTATATATAAGAGGATGTAGCCATGGCCAGTCCTATTACATAGGAACAGAATGGATACAAACTAATTTTGAGGAAGGGGGGCAGGACTAACATGAGAAAATCAAAAAAGACCATGTAGAAATTAGTATTTGAGCTGAGTCTTAAAGAAAGTAATAACATAGCATAAATCAGTTATTGAAGTTTAATTATCTGACATGCAAAAATCTTATTTACATTTTATTTTAAAAGCACTTTATTTGATAAACTATCCTCCAATCAAATGTTGTCCAGATCTATGTTGAAATTATATAAGATTTCTTGACACTTGTAACAACAGAGATGACTTTGTTCAATGATCATTTAAGATCAATTAAGGCAAAAGTAAGGAAATTTATGCTTGTCATCATAAGAAAAGATGTCTAGCATAGAATCAAAATATATGAGGGTTTTCTACAAATGGTGAGAGGTTGTGGATGGCATTGAATCAAACCTCAGAACACTGCAGAACTTCCTAAATAAGATCCATAATCACTTAAAAGCGGACTCATATTCATACTGGAAAGAAACAACTGGATAAAGAATGTTTCTTCTACAGACTATGCTATATTAATGGATGGACAGTCTGTAGAGATGATCCATTAGATTGGTCACTATTGGTCAGATTGTACTGATGAAAAGGACAATTGATTGGGCAGAGGAATAAATTAGAGAGAAGCAAGCCAATGTATGAAAAATGATGCATGACCCTAGTTTCTGAAGTAGAGGCCTATTTTTAAACAACATGGTTCTTGCAGTGAATATAACATGGAACCTCACAGTTTCAAAAAAATTAAAAGTCCAAATTACTCAGAGCAACAGTGAGGAATATGGTAGGCATGAGTAGTTTACAACATATTATCAGTGAAAAATTGTGGCACAAAAGGGAAATGTGGCAAAAAAAAAAAAATGTCATCAGAGATGTGTAACCAGAAAAGGAGATGAGTCAATCATGATGTTCATAGGAGCTGGAAAGAGCTTTAAAGGTCTTTTAGTCCAACCTCTTCTTTTTATAAAGGAAGAAATGGAGGCCATTAATGATTAACCAAGATGGGGCTAGAAGGAAAGAATCAGCAACTGCTGGAATCTGAAAAGGTTTCCTATATGTAGAGGCACCAAGCTGAGCTTTGCAGGAAACTAGGGATTCTATGGTGCAGTGACCCCAGGCATGGCGCGTAAGCCATTACTGATTCAATCTTGTCCAACTCTTCGTGATCCCATTTGGCGTTATCTTGTCAGAGACACTAGAGTGGTTGCCATTTCCTCCCCCAGCTCATTTTACAGATGAAGAAACTGAAGCAAACAGGATTAAATGACTTGCCTAAGGTCAGCAAGTGTCCTAGGGCAGATTTGAACTCAGGAAGAGGAGACTTTCTAATATGCAGACCTGGTGCTCTATCCACTAGACCACCTAAGTCTCTTAACCTTGCTGCCTCAGTTCCTTATCTGTAAAAATGACCTGCAACAGGAAACAGCAAACCATTCCAGTATCTTTGATAAGGAAATACCAAACCAAGAAAATAGACACAACTGAAATGACTCAACAACTCAAGGTTATATAGTAAGTGATAAAGCTGGGATATGAACTCAGTTTCCCTGACTAAAAATGGAGAATGTTTTTCACTAAATCACCATTTGTTCCATTGGTATCCATAGACATTTGAGAGAGGAAATAGCCTGTAAGGTGGATGCCCTGGGAAGAATTTACAGGAGAGTACAGGACAAGAGTCTATCAAGAGAATAAGATACCATGGATGGATTTTGATGAGCAACAAGAGAGGTAATACCCATATCTTATTGCTATGGGTAATATCGGTATTAATAAGATCATTGATCCATCAAAGTATTAAAGTGTCTTTTGCACACTTTGTAGGCATTTTTATGAGTATTTCTTTCCCTCCTTTAAAATGTTTCTCTTGGTATGCATTGAAAAAATTCTAAATGCATTACTTAGAGACAATTTGAAAAAGAAACCTAAATAAAGAAGTTGGTTAAAGAATGCCAATCATCTAGCAAACTAGGAAAAAGTAAAGAAATGAAAAATGTAAACAATTCTAAAGAATGAACTTTAGTCCTTTAAAGATGTGTAATTTCATCATTTTGAGTATTCCCTCCTTCAACACAGATCCCAAGCCCTCTATACCCTACGTGATCGTTTTTAAAAGTTGCTGTGTTGAAAATTTACCTTCTTGTCAAGGCTCACCAAGTGAAAATGAGCCTCTCCAAACACAGCAAGACTAGTTCTCACAAGACAGTACATTTCCACACTTAAAAAATCTTTCCTTCAGGTTTGGTTAAGGTCTGCCAAATTTTTGTGCTCTGCTGTCATAACTTTCTTGAATCTTAGGTTACAGCTATACAATAGTGAAGCACAGGAACATCTCTAACAGAGAAAAAAAGACTAAATAAAATATATTCATATTTCATATATCCATATGTACATATATATGCAACTATATGTATTCTGAGCGATTTCTTTAAGTTTTTATTTCTTCTCTCTAAGCAATCATTTCACTTAGAATGATCACTACATTAGAGAGAATAAAATTTGGGTTGTTTTTCATTCTGTTATTGACCAAAAATCTGGATCTCTTTTCTTTAACCATCAATTTCCTGATATATAAACTAGGGTAAAAAAAAAATACAAATTCTCTGCCCACTTCAACAGACTAATAAGTAGAGTATTCACTGGGAAAGTCTATGAGCATTTTGGGCTCTTCAGACACAGGGGGTCATACAAGATGAAACAATCATTAGAACAGATTTAAAGTTTATAGTAATGTGTGAGTTCTCTTTACATCTACCATATTAAAGGCAATTTTTTGAAAAACTTTTTTTAAAAAGAGTAAAACAATGAGCTTAATTTTTATCTCTATGTTCATAATGTTATCCTCTGCTTAGAGCTTCCAGGAATTTCAAAGAGAGCTCTGTCTATGCAAAGGAATTAGAGGTGTAGGGATTAAAAATCATTATGAATAAAATATTTGAAATGTCTAATAAACCTACTATTGTTTTTTTATGTTATCTTTTCTAATACTTTTCCTTGTTCTATTTTGAAATTCTCCTTTCCTTTCCTGTTTTCCATTCTTCATTTTCTTTTTTTCCCTTCTCTCACTGCCATTCAATCTTTATATCTTCTGATAGAGGTTTTAGCAAAAGAAAGATTACTATTATTTGTTTCAAATTTGACATCTTAAGTTTTCTGGGAAAATATATTATCACTATGTACATAATATAGACAGTTTAAAATAAACATTAGAATCAGTTGGAAGTCTGTTCAACGACATAAAATTTATATAAGATCCTTTAAAATAACATAAAATTAAAATTACTTTCCTCCTAGTACATGAGAAAACTCCAACAAAATTATGTTGTTCTTTAAA
This sequence comes from Sarcophilus harrisii, assembly GCF_902635505.1. Taxonomy (NCBI): domain Eukaryota; kingdom Metazoa; phylum Chordata; class Mammalia; order Dasyuromorphia; family Dasyuridae; genus Sarcophilus; species Sarcophilus harrisii. The sequence continues at coordinate 150,461,265 of NC_045427.1, forward strand.
TGTATTTTATAAGAATTGTGAAATAGCTGGTCCTCTTGGAGGAGAAATTGCTCTGATGTATATCCTTATATTTCTTATACTACCTAACACAGTCTCTTCAAAGAAGAAGTACTCAATAATCAATCAGAAAATAAATATTTGTGTTTGATAATTATCAATCCAAAAGTTTCATGTCTCTAAAATTCCTAAATCTTTTTGCCTTCTTCACTGGAGAGAAGAGCATACTTGAAATTATACAATAATGATAATGAAATCAAATGAGGTAAAGATAAGACAAAAGTGTTATTGTAATCTATTAATGTTATTGATGATAATTGTGATTGATACTTATACATAATATTTAAAGTTTAAAAAGTATGTACGAATATTCTCATTTGAATTTCACAATAAGCCTCTAAAAAAGATGCTACAGATATTATCATCTCTACTTTACAAATGAGGTGATGACAGTTACAGAACACCTTATGAAAGAAGAGTTTGAAGGGTTTTTTTTGCATGCCAAGAGATATTAATCTGGTTTTATTTATATCAAAATTATGGAAGTCAAAATTTCCCAACACATTGAACTGGGCTATCTGTGGGTTTTTTTTTTCAAGTTTAAATATACATCTGTAAGCTAGGGACTCATTTAGAAGGGCCAAATACATGACCAAGATAGAACTGTGAAGAGTATATGCAAGTACTAAAATCTTATTACAAAGAAAACAATCCCCTAAAGGAGAATTTGGGCATAGAAGGGTAGTTACTTTCCCCATGGTGTCCTATAGAGAGAATGGAGATATGAGAGGTGGGGAGGGGGGGAAAATGCCTCATAGTCCAAGATGACTGACTTGATTTAGTCTAGAGACAAACCAGTTTCAAGAGGAACAGTTTTTCTCTGTATCCCAATGAGCTCAGACCAGCTCCTTGGTTCTTTCTTACTATTTAGGGACAGAAGTACTCAATAAATCATTCTCTATGGCAGAAAAATCAGGAAAAGCTTCTTGTGGGAAGTAGGATTTTAACTGGAACTTTAATAGCAGATGCCTTCAAAGAACTATATGACAGAAAGAGAAGATGTATGTGGAAAAATGAGGGGATTATAGATGGATAATCAGAGTATTTCAGTAGTACTCCTGTGATGTCAGGAGTGAGGAAGGCCTCCAACATTCTGACTAAACAATCTGTGATGAACTTTTGGGAAGTGATAGTAACTCAGCTGAGAAGAGTGCTAGGTCTGCAGCCAGGAAGACTCATTGCTGAGTTTAAATCTGACCTCAGATGCTAACTAGTTGTATGATGCTGGACAAGTTATTCAACACTGTTTTCCTCATCTGTTAAATAAGCAAAATGAAAAAATGGCAAAACACTCCAGTATTTTTGCCAAAAAAATCCAAATAGGGTCACAAAAAGCTGGACACAACTGAATACCAACAGAGAAAATCAATAGGCTATGCAGTTTTGAATGGGTTACAATCTGCATCACTGAAGGGAACTCATGAACTTAAAGGCGTATAAAGATCCATTTTGCAACTGAATGTGATAGTTTATATAGAAAACCCTAGACAATTAGTAAAAAAAGAAAAAAATTGAAAAAAATAACTTCAGAAACAGAAGATAGAAATTTCCTTATTAAGTTATATATCTTTCTTTGAATATTTATTTTATATTTCATTCTATTCAAATAAAGATAGTTTGTTCATTTTATTATTACTGATCCCTTTATCATCATTTCACTATTATGCTCTTATTAAAAGTATGATTAAAGGACATACTAATGTTTCATAAAAGCCAGATTCAGGAAAATATATAAAGTATATTGAAACAGCATAATTAACTTTGTTTTGATATAGAAAGAATTCATCATTAATCAAAATAAACTAAATATTTTTTTACTTATTGTTTTACAAAGATGTTTTTAATAAGTTTCTTGCTTTTCTGCTAATTTTAGCTACATGGTTTTGTGTAAAAACTTTTAAAATTTTATGTAAGCAGAATTATTCATTTTGCCTCCTATGAAGCATTCTATCTTCTGTTTGCTCAAGAACTTAAACCCTACCCATAAATCTGGCAGATAATTTCTTCTAGACTTTATTAATTTACTTATATCATCCCTTTATTTCTAACTCATGCACCTATTTTGAGTTTATCTTGGAATTGGGCGTGAAATATGGTCTACGCCTAGTGTCTGTTTTCCAGTTTTCCCAACAATTTTTGTCAAAGATTGCATTCTGACCCAATAATTGGGACCTTTGGATTGTTGTGTTCTTTTGCTTGTACATATTATGTACTTGGCAGCTAAATGGCTCAGTGGATAGAGCGCTAGGCTTGGAGTCAGGAAGATCTATTCTCTCTTTCTAACTATGTGACCCTAGGTAAGTCACTTAACCCTGTGTGCCTTAGTTCTTCTCATCTATAAAATGAACTAGAGAAGGAAATGACAAACTACTCCAATATCTTTGCTAAGAAAATCCCAAATGGGGTCATGAAGAGTCAGACATGATAAAAACTCAACAACATATTGTGTATCTAATCTGTCCTTTTGATTAATTGCTCTATTTCCTACCTAGTACTAGCTTACATTGATGATTATAAATTTGTAATGTAGTTTTAGATCTGATACTGAGTCCCCTTTCCTTAAAAGTTGTCTTCATTGATATTCTTGACTTTACTGTCTTTTGAATGATTGCATAATATGTAAAATGTAGTAAAAAAAAAATCTGCCCCAAGATATAAACAGTTAAGGAAAAAGAAACTAATACAGATTAAGTCATAATTGACCAATGACAAATACAATCTTTTGAGATTTTTAAAAATATCTTTATCTCAAATTGTTTTTTGTTTTTTTTTTTGAGAACCAGAAAAATTAGACTTGTTCCTGCCTTGTGGCAGGTTTTGCTGGGACAGATTTTGGATCAAAATATGCAAACTGGTCATCTAATATGATCACTACTTCTTTTATTGTTACTATACGTTAGCTACCTTCTCTCTCTCTGAACATAAGGACAGGGCAGGCAACAAGCAGCTAGTCCCTCTGCAGTTAATTCACATACAGGTGCCCTCCAATGGTTCATATCAATAGTCACAGAGTTGAGTAAATGTGTTTATCTATCTCCTGTACTTAGGGACATTTAAAACACATTCCCTACTCCCAAACTATAAAGAAAGGAGGGGTCAGGGATTCTAATGTCACGTTTTATCTACTTCCACAATTTTTCTGGTAGCTGGGCCCTATTAGCCCAGTCCTGGGCAAATAGTAAATATTCAATGAATAATTTGTTAGTGCTAATTCTCATTCACCTGATACAAATTATGACACACTCAGCAAAAGGCTATTTGCATAACTATTTGCACACAAACAACAAGAGGTGAGAAAATGACAGAAAATTCTGAGATTTTAAAAATCTAATTAACGCTCTTCTAATGATACAGCTCCCTTCTTGTCACCTTTCCATTTCTTTCTTCTTTACTAACCATTTTAAATAATAAATTTGGATCTTTGTTTTAAAAGAAGCTAACAAAAGAATACACATACTATTTCATTTCTGAAAGTTATAATGTGTACTTTCCTGCAAACTTATATTGTCTCAATGTGACTCATTATTTCTGTTGACATTCAGTTGTATCTCTATCTTGTATTGTAGAAACTATGTATGTCTCCCTTTTATCTTAATCCAAATAGTGGTTCACTTTCTATTTCATGACTTTAAAATGCTGCACATCAAAAGGTTCATCCACCCTTTAAAAAGGCAATTTACAATGATTTTTACAAAGAATGAACCTTTTTGAAAATCTGATGGAATTTTCTAAGGCTAAAAAGAAGTTCAAAGGAATTCAGCAAAAATAATCAGCCCTGCACCAGGGATGAAGCACAGGACTGCAAGGCAGGAACAAGTCTAATCTTGGCCCTTTCATGATCTAGGGACAAAGAACTTGCTTAAAAATCAAAAAGGAATTTCAATGACAAGGAAACTGAAATATGATAAATGGGTGTGGCTACTGTTTAAGAATCAATGTTGCATTTTTAATCAAACAAGAGACTAATTTCAGTAAAGATAAATTTTGCATAATATTCCAGTGAATAATGATCTATTATTAACACCAGAAGAAGATTCAAGTTTCTTTTTGAGATGAGCTCAGAAAAGTTCATCTGTTCCTATTTTTTATGATTTGTGGATCAATTTCTAATAATTTCCACAGACACTTTTAAGAAACACTAAATATATGTTCTGAATAAGTAATTGTTTTAAAGATCTAATGTAAAAAAGGACAATAACATCAAGTATTCTAATGTAATCAATTAGTACAAAAAAAGTGATAATGATAATATAATCATTGAAAGGAACGCTTTTTAAAAAAATAAACTGAGAGCAGCTGTTTCTTTCAAGTTACTTTTCACCTCAAATGTAATATCAAGAAAGAATCCTTGGAAAAACAAATGCCCTATTTTGTGTACTATTCTCATAATTTATTTTCAAATGCAACTATTTTTAAGAAGTTCCTAAAGATTTATTTAGTAGGATATAATGAATATTCCAGAATACGACAAATATCATTAACACCTGTATACTACTGACATCATGCTTTCAAAGTAAAGATAGGTCACAGTACTTTTAATTTCACACATGCACATAAGTGGTAAACATTCGGAGCATTCTTGTTAATGATACCATCTGGTGCTTCCTATAATTGTGTAATATTCAGCCTTCCAAACAAGATGTAATGGCAGCAACACATGAAACCCACTGACATTTACAGTAAGGAAATTTATTATCAGCCATCAGTTCAAAATAAATGTGTTTGCATGACTGCTGGTGCTATAAAATCATCACCTTTACTAGGTCAGTGAAGGTGCAATAAATAATGGATTTTAATCCCTGCATGTACTACCAAATCATTAAACATTTATTACTCATACACAATAGCATCTTAAGCAACAGTTACTACTTTAAAAATTAATGCCTCAGTTTGAAAGTTAAATGAAAACCATTCAGTACAAGTCTTTATGATTTAGACATGGTTTCAGTAGAAAATATAAATTACTTAGATTTTTTAAAGGTCATCTTACTTAATACAACTCTAAATTGTTCCTTGAAAACAGTTATCTTTAGAAAATAATTAGAGTTTTTTAAAAAATCTCATTATTGAGAATACATTAAGGGCATTATTCTAAGCTTTCCTCACTGCTTAGTTCAAGCACTATCAGCTATTAGTTCCTCTCCTCAATTGCTTTGTACATATTTTATATTTATTGATTTCTGTGTATACCTGATGCTTCTCTAATAGAATATAAGCTCCTTGAGGTCAGGGATAGTTTTGCATTTTTCTGTGTATGCATAAAAGCTAACACAGGATCTAATGTAGCACATTTATTTTCTGAATCCGTGATTTCACTTTTGGAGAAACTATCAAAGCAGATCAGAAACTATTTTAATTGATAGTCTTGTTGCTAGTCATATTGAAAGAGATCTGAATAAATTGATCAACCCCTCTTACTCTTCTTTTTTGTAAATGCTTTTCCTTTATTTTATTTATAATTTCACAGAGTATTGTTTAATAGTAAACTTTAAATGTAGAATAGTAATTCTTTTAACCAAATTGATATGTTAAAAATAGTCTCCTAGAGCTATTAAGAGCTTAACTGACTTGCACAAGATCACACAGTCAGGATGTATTGAGATAGAAGTTGAACACAGATCTTCTCATCTCCAAGAATGGCTTTCTAATCACTATGCAATATTGCCTTTGAGTTAACTATCAATATGGGAGGAGAATTTCTATTCTAAAATATGCATGAAACATTATTTGTCATTGCAAAGGACTAGATATACATTATGACTACATAAAAATAAACTATCATTTCCTTGAAGGTAAGAATTTATTAATTTTAGTCTCTGAATCATATCCCTGTGCCTAATATATTACCTGGCATATAACAAGTACTTAATAAATGCTTCCTGAATTGAATAAATGTACATTCCAATATAAGACAAATGAATATTCCAATATAAATATGACTAGACAAACCAGAAAGGTGAAGAGAAGAACAGTGGGAATGACTAATAATGTGTTATGGATATAATCCTAAAAATTCACTTTTAAGTGTCAATAGTCCTCTATGTATATTTGTGTCTTATTGTTGTTTAAAAATTAATGAAAAATTATTTTTAAAAACAAAATGTATTCCCCAATTACAACTAAATTTTTCTTTAAGAATTATTATTCTCTCTATATAGTCTACTATTAAATTATTACCCCATAAAATCATAAAGGAAAAGCATTTACAAAAAGAAAAGAAGATTGATCATTTGAACTCAACATTTCAGATCCTGATGTGGTGCCTTTACATAGATCGCCCCCCATACCTGAAATGTCTTTTTCTCAATCCAGAGAACAACCAGGATAAAGTTCAAACTATTAGAACAGTTTATAATGTAGCCTCAGAGTTACTATGAATTATCTCCTAATTTTGCCTTCAAATTCAGATTGAAAGAAATGAATATTCTTTTCCCTTCACCCCAATCACTCCATTTTTCTAGTCTGCTTCTATATAAAAGAAAAAAATTCTAATAAATTAGATGGGATTATTTAGTAAGTTAATATGATTATATTATTATTTTAGCACTGTGAAATAATTGCATGAATAGTTGGGTATAAACAAAAGAAACAACTAGAGGAATTTTTAAAAGTAGTCCTCGAATCCAATAATTTTGTAAAAACACAAACAAACAAAAACCCATGTTCTCTGTGCCCCTTATATCTGGCACTAATTAATTTAAATTTTTTTCTGTCATTTTTTTCTGTTATGTTACATGGTCAAGAAGTGACTATCAGTATGGTATGAAGTATAGAATCAATTGAATGATACAAAGAAGGCTCCATCAGTTTACCATCAATTATGGGCTTCCACAATACTTTAATAATTTCACTGCCTCCTTTTTTGTGAACTATAGAAGAAACAACTATCCTGAAATGTGCAATAAAGCCCAACAGCTTGAATGCAACTGTGAAAGGGGAAAAAAGATAACAATGAAAGGAGAGAAACAAAAAGCAATTCAACAGATGTATGTCATTTTTATTCTTCAATGTGGATCAGTTTTTCTTGTTAATTATGTCACCTATTCTTTCTGTATATTGATAATTACATAATTGCATGAAGCAGATGGATGACAGAATGCTCCCAGATGGTAAGAAAGTAAACAGGTTTATAAATCGCTTATTTTTGAAGATATTATAAAGAATTATTTAATAATATATAGATTTCTATACTCTGAACATCTGTTAAACATATCCTGTACATAAATATACATAGAGAATAGGAACTTTATTACCCTGTTTTAACTTTTAATTTAAATTTCTCAAAGAGGAAGACTTGGAAAGCTACTTGAAAATATAAGTAAAACATTTGCCCTTTTTCAACTATGCCTGCTGCTAAAATGACAAAATTTTGAATTTTTCTGTAATGTTTAACTACAGTAACTATATTTCCAAACATATTTCCACACAAAATATTTCATTAGGAACTATAAGAAAGCATTAAATGGAAAGCAAGGAAGAAAAGAGAATTTAAAAAACTGTACTGATTAAAAACTTCTTGAAAATCACTACAAAAAGATTTTATTCACTTCAAGTAACAAAATAATAAAATTGATGCTGTATTGCTTTTTATTTTCTATATTTAAAAAAAAATTATATATGTATATATTGTTTCTCCAGATAAAGAATAAGCTCCTTTAGGGCAAAGACTATTTCATTCTTGTCTCCATATACTTAGCACCTATAATGCAGTGCCTAACACCTGCCTTTTCTGGAATTTTTCTCATGGGTTTCCATGCTTATTCCTTGATTCATGCCATTCTCTCCAATCTACTCACTGTCTATTTTTGTAGATGGTACCACTATGCTTGTAGTTGCTCCCATTGCCAAGTCCATCAATTTTATTTTAGCAATATTACATATAATCTAGAACATGAAAAAATATTAGAGACCATATAATTCACCTCAGTTATCTTCCAGATGAAGAAAATGAGTTGCATAGAAATTTACTGATTTGCCCAAATCCTGAGCAATTTGAATCCATATTTACTGATTTTAAATGAATCATATTAACTACAACAATCTAACCCAATTTCTTTTTTTTAAACTTGCTTACTAAATGCTGTTAAAAAAACAAAAACACGTTTATCAAAAGTGGAAAGAGTTGATCTGGGGATTCTTGATCAACAGGGTCTACTCGAAATTATAAGTCAATAAGATTTAAAGGTTTTGCTTCTTAAATACTCTATGTGGTTTCACTCACAGATTGTAGAAGGCATGAAACCTTGAGTAGCTCACAGCCTGAGTGACCTAGTCACAAAATATAAATGATGTGAAAATTAAGAGTGCTCCATTCATATCTTTTAAAGGTTCATCACATTTGGAGGCTATATACTCCTTTAGGAAGTTCATAAAAGTCTTTGATGCAGTTTGATGGAACTATAGTGCAGCTAGTCATTAGCTGACTAACAGATCAGCCTTAAAAATGACCTTAAAAGGGATAAACCTTCTCTAAAAAGAGAATGAAGAGAAGCTCACACTTCCTCAATCATCAATCCATAAACTTTTGTATAGCAGTTAGGTGACACAGGTGATACAGAGTGACAGGCCTGAAATTAGGAAGATTCATTTTCGTGAATTCAAATCCGTCCTCAGATACTGACTAGCTGTGTGACCTTGGGCAAGTCACTTAACCCTGTTTACCTCTATGTTCTCACTTGTAAAATGAGCTGGAGAAGAAAATGGCAGACTATTCCAGTATCTTTGTCAAGAACACTCCAAATGAGGTCAAGAAAAGTTAGACATGACCAAAAATGACTGAACAAAAAATATTGTGAAGTTTTTCCAGGCAGTTATCTCTTTGAAATTTCTGCCCATTACTTCTATTCTACTGAGACTTAATCAAGTCTATCCCTTCTTCTCCATAAAGTTCCTTCAAAAGCTTGAGGTCAGATGTCACGTCATTCTCTCCCTTGGGTTCTCCCAGCTCCCACCACTTTCTGTGTATCTTCTCTTTTCCACACTAAACATGCTCAGTTACTTAATTTATCATCATATGATAGAGACTCAAGGCAATTCACCATTCTAGTGGCCTTCCTTTAGGCATTTTCCAATTAATTAATGTCATTATTCCTGAAAGCTATACATTCCTTTTTTAAAAAAATTTTTTTAATTTTTCTAAATACATGCAAAGATAGTTTTCAACATTCATCTTTGCAAAACCTTGTGTTCCAAATTTTTCTCCATCCCACTACCCTACCCCCCTTCCTTTAGACAACAAGTAATCCAATATTGGTTAAACATGGGCAATTCTTCTCAATATATTTCCATATTCATCATGTTGTGCAAAAAAAAAGAAAAAGAAAAACAAAACGAGAAAACTAGCAAACAAATAACAATAAAAAGGTGAGAATACTATATTTGGATCCATATTCAGTCTCAATAGTTCTCTCTTTGGATGGGGATAGCTCTTTCCATCACAAATCTATTAGAATAAGCTATACATTCCTTAAATCAGCCCAAGTTCACTTTATTTAGCTACTGTATTCCACTATTTACTCACATCGAACTGGTAGTGCATGAAAACTTTGAGATTTTTTTAGACAAACTAGATGTGCTTCCTCCTGAATGAATTATGGCATATAATGGAATATTACTGGCACCTCTTCTGCCATTCACCTTCCTTTAAACATTACTGACAGTTATTCAGCAATCATATCTTATAGTTCTTTCAGTAAGCAATGATGTTACACCTCTGGGGCACACACAGTGACAGTTAAGGATTCTATTGTTGCCCTCCTTACATGCACAAATCGAGCCATTCACCCTTGTGATGTCATTGGTTTTCTTTGAAAGCAGAGGATGAACAATAACAAGCAATGCCAGGTAGTTAGCTACCTTAGCTTTTCTCACCAGGTTTAGTTCTTTTTGAGCTTTAGCACTCCTGATACTATTTCCTCACTATGCTGATCATCATCATACACACCTTTCTTTCTCACACACACACACACACACACATACTCCATGTTACCCTGGATTCCATTTTGGGGTTCCCTGAATCTAAGAGATAAGCATTTACTTTGTCTTGACTAACATCCTGACAGTACAGCTCTTCCTATACACCTCTATGCCATGTCTCCTTCCCTTTCTTATCCCCCTTCATATTTTGTTTTCCTATATTACAACATCAGTTCCTTGAGGGCAGGATCTCTCTTGCTTGTTTACATTTAAATAATTAGTATTTAGCATGATTCATAGTCCCAGTGCTTAATAAATGTTTTCTACCTATCTATATATCTATCTCTGTTGTTGTTCATCCTGTCTTGGAGGACATCACAGGTAATGTTTTGACTTGGACATGAATTGGATTTAAGTGAGGCAGAATTGCACAAATCACCAGCCTCATTCTCTCTTTCTCAGTCATTAAAATCCAGTGGCAGGACAAAAGTTAAAACTGGTAACCAATGGGCCTCAAACCTGTCAGTGACTCAGTGGGATGTATCTACCCTAAGCAAGAGAAGACTTCCCCTAGCAGAATGGGCAGATGAGAACAATTTCTATCTATCCATCTATCTATCTATCATCTATCTATCTATCTATCTACCTATCTATTTATCTATCTATCATCTATCTACTATTTATCTATCTATCTATCATCTACCATCTATCTATCTATCTATCAATCATCTATAGATAATGGACATAACTATAAGCTGAACTTTCCCACATGCTGTTCTTTTTTTAGTATTCCCTGTCCGCATGCGACCCCTCAGTCCCAATCCAAGTAGAATATTTGAAGTGGTAGATATATAGATACACATATACACACACATATCCACTGATGTATGTATATATGTATATATAGAGAGGGAGAGGGAAAAGGAGACGGAAAGGGACAGAGAGAGAGCCTGAGAATTACTCAAAATAGTGAGAAGCCAGAATGGCAGAAAACCCAGCCGAGAGCATTTTGCACAAGTGAAAGGCTGTGATATAATGTAATGATGAAAATAATGATGTTATCATCATAAGATTTTGCACAAACTGCAAACTAAGTAATTGATAATGCCCTTATGAAATACTTTTTATTTTTCCATGTTTGGCTCTACCAGTGTCACAACTCCATAATGAGGATTACAAAACTCTTAGAGAAGGGAAAGTTTCCTGACTGAGTCCAAAGTCCTCTAACCAAGATGTACCATTAAAGATGACTTACCTGAGCAGAGGGCAAGGGACACATTTTCTCAATTTAAATTCAAAAGCTTTTTTAAAAAATTCTTACTTCAAATGACTACCACTATGACCCTTCAATACATGCACTAAAGATTGAAAAATACATTTGATTGCATAGAAAAAAGAGGAAGAAGAAGCAAGCAATGTTCTAGTGAGTTATAAAGTTTTTATTACTATAGGTTTCATATGATTGAATTACTCATACCTGCTATTGCCTTGTGAGTCATATATGATTTCTCAAATAAATGGCAATAAAAACTTTTATGGTTCCCATACTCTTTTGCACCTTATTTATTCCATTTTTTTATGTTTTCATTTATAAAGGTACTTTTTTGTTTTCCTTTCATAATAAGCTTGTTACCATGGAGAGAATTATATCTATCTGGACAAAGTTTAATATGATAGCCAAAAATTTAGAATAAAGGTGTTTTTTCAAACCACTTATTTAATATGTGTGAATCTCTTTCAGGATCACATTTTTAAAGCTGTACCTATTCATGCAATAGGTACTACATAAGGAGGAACAGAAAAATCTTTCCTCATTCTCTCACACCATTATAGTTCAACCCTAACCTAAAGGGGCCACTTCTAGGGACAAGAAAGCACTTCAGTCTCTGAGCCTCATTCAATTTCAATCTGCTTCTTCTTTTCTGAATATGAATGACAGTTTTCATACTGGTTTTATGAGATGGACACTCATTTGGTTAATACTATAATAACTACTAAGCTCATGTTATATTCTGAAAGTTGACAGAAAACATTAGCCTATGCAGGTTCAATTCAAGTGATAGATGAATATGAAGTATCTCTCTATCCTGCAGACTATTTCTTGATCAATCCTGCCTCAAAGCACTTTATCTAATGGATACTACAATGTAGCACAGATATATCATTTTAATTACAGGTAAAAATTTCTTACTAAAACACTTACAGGCTAGATTAATTATGGTTCATAAAACATCCACTCAAAGAGTTTTTTAGTGAATGATATTGCTTTTAAACTGTTCCACAAACCAAATTCAGTTTGCTGGCTCTATGTGATATTCTGATTTAGAGAATATAGTCTTATTATTCCAGAATTTGAAAGGAATCTTAGAGACTGTCTAATCTGACCAGTTTCCTTGAAGGACATTTATTAAACACCTATGTACCAAGCATGGTGCTAAGTGCTGGAGAAACATAAAAACATGCTAGTCCCTTTTCTCAAGGGGCTCACCTTCTAATAAGGGGGAAATAACACATATAAATGAGTTCAGCTTTAGGGCAGATGGAAAGACTAGATAGTTCAGCTGCAAGGCAGATGGTAATAAATCTTCTTTAGTGTCATTTTCATAAATAAAACTATCTTTCTCTAACACTTGAATCATTTAGCAGTTGTTTGGTGGCAAGAAATTCTTTTATTCCTGGGGTCTATAAGGACACTGATATTTCTAAGGTTCTTAGGTTCGAAGCTTCCTCCATCTGGATAGGGTGGGAAAACTTCATAACTATCTCTTGTTTCTTTTCCCTTAGAGCACCCTCCTATTTCATCCAGCCTGGATTCCCTGCCTCTTATTGGCAAAGGCACAACAGCTGGCATTATGGGGACTTGACCTGTCCCTGTTCAGTCTGCCAAACATGGAGGCACCCTGCTTCCCTGAGCTCCTCTACCCCAGCGGTGGGAGTAGCTTCCTTTCATTTGCTACAAAGCAGAACAGGCTGCATCTTTCAACCGGCGAGGCTGAAATAGTGGTGCATTTTCTCTTCTGTGTTCACTCCTACTACATCCAGAGAGAAGACCAGTTCATCCACAGCACAGGCGCTATGAGCTCTGGCTCTGATAGATGGGTCTATGCTGTTTGTTTTTATTCCGTTTCATTTGTTCTTCTGAATTTCAGAGGCTGGTGATAAATCTCCACTGGACTCAGGAGTTCAAGCCATGATGATCTTAGAGCCAGGAATGTAGACAGGATATTGGAGCCTGCCAACCTAATAGGAAAACTGAAAAGCCAGGGTTGTGAGGACTCGAGCCCAAGGCAGGGTTTAGACTTGAATACTGGGATGGACTGTTCTCCATTGGAACTGAATTAAGCCATTTGTATATTTTTGATTGTATCTATCGAAGTTAACGTTATTTTTCTAAGCTCGTTAGTGGCTAAATGGTACCAGGATATAGGGACATCCCATACTTGAGGGAATGCCATCAATAACCAGTATACAGAGCTTAAATTTCTCAGTCTCTCTTAAGAATACAAGAAAGAGATCCCCAGAGGAGGAGTGAAATATAATACATTTGGCCTTCAGGCTGTGGGGGCCATGGTGGTGAGTGTGACTCTTCTAGATAAGGGAATCAAGGCTTAATAAAGTTAAATGACTGGCCTTTGATGCAATAATAGTTAGTGGCAAAACAGACTGTAATTCAGGTCCTAGGATTCCCAGTGTATTGTTCTTTTTGCTACACAGGCTGTCTTCTATGATTTATATGACTTTGCATATGTTAAAAAAAAAATTAAAGAAGAAAATTATTTCTTGGCAGCAGAAAACTAACATTCACAGTAAGAAATCAATTGAAACAGTAAACAAAAGCCATTGTTGATGGTGGGCAGTATTATTTTTAATGTAACCATCAAAAGTCTTCATTGTCTAAGAAAAGCCCTGTGTTTTTAAAACAAGTAATAGTAGCTGACATTTTAAAAGCACTTTGAAGCTTGCAAAAGCACTTTGCATACATATTTATTGAATTGTAAGCATCCCAACAATCCTATGAGAAAGGTCCTAAAGGTAGAATCTCCATTGTACAGATGTGTTCACTGGGGCTCCAAGAAGGGTTGCACAGTTGGGCCCAGGGAGTGAGTGTCAGGGCAACATTCAGACCAAGTTCTCTTGACTCTGAGGCCACTAGAAGAAGAGGCATTTTTTTCTTTTTAGGTTGCCCACTTCTAATTCTGTTTTGTCATCTTTTCTTTTCTTTTTGTTTTAAAGCATCATTTTTTACTGTGATTCCCTTCACCTTGAAAGTGCATTTTGAGAATGCTGTAAGAGCCACTTAGTGCCCTCAGAGCTAAGATCCAGCCGAGGATGCTCTGCACTTGGGCCATCGCTCTTCCGAAGCACCACAGCAGTCACATTATGTATCCTGGGGCACTTCTGAACCTTGATGGTATTCATTACCATAGCTCAGCAGGAAAGAGAATATTTTTTTTCTCCCTGCTGGGCTGTGGCATGAGCTCAGACAGCACTCAGGAAAACCTCAGGATCTGCTCTTTTAGATGATGTGAGACTTCTTTTTCACCAGAGTAGCTACCAAAGGAAAATGAGGCATACTGAAAATGAATGGACAAAATGACTGCTTTAGAGGTTGTTGGGGGGATGAGGATATCTTAATTCTATTTTTAAACAGGAATTTCTAAATGATGCAGTTTTAAATTCAGGTTCTCTTTGAATCTTTGAAGGGGATAATTCCTATATATTACTAATAATTACATGAAAGGTCTATTCCTGTAAATTAAAGGATGCTCAATGTCTCTCCTTATTGTCTGTCAGTACTAAAAACAACTTAAAGATTGGTAAGAATTTTAAATCTGAAAGTAAGCTTCATCAATATTTATTCTAGAGATTAAGAAAGAAGCATGATTGATTAGCATTGAATATATAAAGGTTAGGGAGAAACTTTATCTTTAAAGCTCCTTCAAAGGTGATCATAAAGCTTCAAGGGTCAAATGCTACCTTTCCCACCCCAGCCATAATAATAATTCAGGTTCTCGATTTCCAGCATTAGCCATAAGATTATTCACCTTCACACAAGGACCAGGGGACACAGAGTATCATTATCTATCAATCCATAGGGCTACATGAATGAATCCCATATATACTCTTTGCTCCTCACACAAACAGGATTAGAGCTTCCTCTGCTCTATAAATCTCTATAAATATTTCCACATGTGTTAAGGAGACATTTTCTCCATGGGTCACAGAAGGAAAAGCTAAGAATCATAGGATAATTTTAACATGATGTTAAATATCAATATTATAATCACAAGGTTATGACAAAGATGTTAGACCACTCTGGCCCCATACCATTTCCACAGTCCTTTCGGTGTCAGGCTTGCAAATATAAATTCATTATGCAAAATTGTTAAAGGTTTTTTTTTAAAAAAAGAATCTGAAAATGGTTCACTTTTTATCAAAATTCAAGCATTTTATGCCAATAATCTACAAGATAATGAAAATTATTTTCAAAATACTTAACTTTTCAGAAGTTTGAGTTTTTTTATTCTAAAAATAGAAATATTAACTTAGAATTTAAATCAGCAGAGCTGGATTCAAATCAAACCCTAGAACTCAATTTCTTTATCACAAAATGGGAGTGCTGTGACATTAGATGATCTCCAAGGTTCTTTCAACCTCAAAATCCTGTCAATTTTAAACTGCTTATCAAAGAGCCCATTGGCTGTGTTCTATCTCCTTTCTCCTACTTTTCCACAACCTGTCCCTGTGTGTTGAATATACTTTCTCCTGATTTCTATCTCTTAAGTTTCCAGCTTCCTTGAAAGGTCAGCTGTAACCTCCTACATGAAGCCTTTTCTGACCCTAGATGAAGACTGACTAATGTTCCTCCCCCCCCCACCCAAATTATTTTGTAACTTGTATATTTATATGTTACTTCCCCATTATTATTTTAAGCTCTTTGAGGGAAAGTATGGGGACAATGAGAGTTTGTCTTTGTATTCCTAGTATCTAGCAGAATATGATGACACATAATAGGAATGTAATTAAATGTTTATTAATTGACTGATTAATATGACAGAAGAACCATGTAGTGGAAGGAATAGAGTAATGGTTTGGTAGTCAGAAGATGGATCTAAGTCCTGCTTTTGCTGTCCTCTTAATATGTCTGAACAAATTATTTAACCTCTCTGTGGGTCAGTTTCCTCATTTGCAAAATGGAATTGGACTAATGTGCTTCCTTCTCTAAAATCTCTATGATCCTGAAAATAATCAGAATTTGATAGCTGAATGCATAGAAGAGTCTCATATGTGGTCCCATGCTAGCTTTCGCAATGAGAACAATAAATATATGATCTCAGACGCCAAGGAACTTTCAGTCTAAAAATGATACTAATGAATGAGATTCATGAAAATAGTTCCAAGAATCTCAGAAAAGAGTTTGACTATAAGTAGAACACATTATACTTTTATATACAGACTTAAATATATGGAAAATTTCTGTATAGGACTATAGAGAAGTAAATCTGAATTACAGAGTAGATTTAAATTGGGAAAATATACTATAGATACATTTACAATATAACATATCTTGATTCACATTCAGGATAAGCTAAAGAATATTCATGATTTCACTATATACATGGTACAGAAAGAAGCATTAATTAAACTGAGAAATCTCCATCAAAAAGATGCTAAAAAGGTGATCTCCAGAAATGCACATGGAAACTAGACTGCTGGCAATGAAAGTAAAGAAGTTTAAAGAGGGGTGGGAAACAATTAAACTAGGAGAAAATCTAGCAGGTGCTGAGTAGAATAATGAAATTTACTAGGACAGCAGATGTACAAGTGAAACTGTATCCAGTAACAGTCCATCAGATGGTAATTATACTTGGACTGAGGGAAGAACAGTCAGAGATGAAAAGAAGCAATTCAAAGGGTAACTAATGCCAGTAAGTAACATCTTTGCAAGAGATCACATTCTAGGAGAATAGGAATATATCTAAACTTAAGAAGGATGATGTTTAATACATTGTGATTTACTTTGGGAAAACAAAAATAGACAATCCCGTGTCAAAATCATGTAAACTGATCAAAAACTTGTCCCCACCTAAAAAAACCCCCCACAACTTACATAGATCATTTAAAAGGACACTCATTTTTAAAGTATGATTAAATGGCAGCATAAAAGATTGATTTGGACCTTTAAAGCCTTGGGCTAGGTTTAAAAAAAAAAAGGATTCCAGGATAAGCTATAACAACTACATATTTTAAGAATTATGTTTTTAGGCCTATTTGCTTCTCTTCCCTTTCTTCAATATTTTCTTGTCACAGGCAGAGACAACCAGGGACCCAGATATGTGCCATTCAGATACAGCATTTGTTAGAAATCTGTCTCCAAATGAAAGAAATTATCTTAATGGGAAAGGCACTGAGACCCAGCACACATTCAATCTTAGGGACTACTTGCACATGCTAGGACAGTTTACTTCTGTAGAATGAATTAATCCTCTCTAAAACAAAGTTTGTCCCTAGGGTCAACCCAATCCTTTAGGCAGCTGCAACTAAACACTACCACAAACGCCAAGAGATCCATACCTGGACACACTAACAAATTATTCCCACTGACTCATATTCCCTAAGTGTACAAATTCATATTATTTCCTCTTCTTCTCATCCTCTTTCCCTCCCCTCCCTTCTCTCCTTCTCTTCCTCCCTTTCTCCCTCCATTCTTCTTTTTCTCTCTCTCTCCCTTTCTCCCTCCTCTCCCTCCCTCTATCACTCTCTCTTTCTCAACTCTCACTCTCACCCTCTTCTCTCTCCTCCCTCTCTCTCTCCTCCTCCCTTCTCCCTCTCTCTTCTTCTCCCTCTCTCTCTGTCTGTCTCTCTGTGTCTGTCTCTGTCTCTCTTGTCTCTTTCTCTTCCTCCTCCTCTTTTTCTCTCATTCCTTCCTGTCACCCCTTCCATTCCTCTCTCTAACTCTAGTAAATATTCCAATGATAACACTAACTCTTTTCACATTCATTTTCTAAATGTAAAACATTCCACTCCTCTAGGACTAGTTTCTTATTCAACCCTCTTCCACTGATTTCCAGCATCAGGAAAATGTTTCAACTGCTCCCTTAAAGCCTAGGCAATAGTTACAAACTAGGCAGCTCAGTCAGTGCTCTCTTCTATTAGGCCCCACAGCTGCTCCTGCTTCAGTCTATTACTGAGGAGAGGCAGCACCTGGCACAGGAAAGAGGCAAAAGACTTACAAGCTGCCCTTGTAACAATTACTAGGTCTGTGACCTTGGTTGGTTAAGTCACTTCATATTTCTGAGGCTCAATTTCTTCAACTATTTAAAAAAAAGGGGGAATAGTGAACTACCTGTCTCATGATCTTGTTATAAGGAAAGCATTTGGTAAACAGTAATATGCTTTATAGAAAGGAGTGGTTATGATTATGACAGTTGACAAGCAGCATTTATTTAATAAATATCTTTTGATAGTAAAGTACAAGAATTTTTGTCATCTGTGATTAGCTATAATAAAATCTAAAACTTATTTTTATACATTTAAAAATGTTCAAATGAATTCCAGGTCAGAAATGAGTAAAGTTTCCTTGATACAGTCAGATTTCCTAGGTGAATTCCTCAGAATTTTATCTAGCTACACTGTAGCTGATTTTCTTCAGTGACTTTTCCATTATGGTTAGGCAAGTAAGTGCAAGCCTGTCTTAATAAAAACAAATCAGCCTGATTTTAATAACAATGAAGAAGAAAACACCTAAAGATATGTCCATATATGTGGCAACTAAAGATTTTGGAGTTAATTTTGTTTTATCTTGTCTGTGTCAGTGGTAACATAATTGGCTGCATTTCCAGGTAGATGGATCATAAAAATGAATTTCATAAAATTACCAATAAAATATGGTTTAGAGGGTAAGACTAACTGGAAAAAAAATCACCAAAGCTTATTATATCTCATGCTTCAGATTATGTATTGATTACTCACTTGGTCAGAAAGTTCTTCCCTTAATACTTGTTGACTATCAGACTATTATTAATCTTCATGACTTTCTTCTGCAGCTTGTGGTAAAAGCTCATTAGTCTATTTGCTATGCCCATTCTTATGGCACAATACTTGGAAGACAGTCAATTAGTAGAATCTATGGGGGAGATATTGTATCAGGGACACTTATCAACTAAACTAGACTGAAAGAACTAAGTCATTGTGCAGAGGTCACCAAACTGCCATGAAATGATAAATTCCAATCACTGCTGACCTGTGCCAGATTCAAATTGGCAACCTACTGAGCTGAAAAGCTTTCTATCCCATTACTAATGCTTGGAGTGATCTGTTCCCTTGAAAATTGACTTCCTAGGTGAAAGCAAGGAAATGGAAGGCAACACTAAGAATAAATTGGATGAAAGCTATGAAAAGTAAGTGATCAGATAAATTTATGAAAATTGTGAAAGAACTAGAGGGGCACAAATAATGCAGTACATAGGGAGATGTGAAATTTAAAAGAGCAAAACAGAATTTTGTGAATAAACAAAATCATTTAACCACATCTAACTCAACCAATAGAAAATCTATTGCCCGAAGAATGAACATATTATTATATAACCATCATTCCAATATCTTCTTTTGCATTATTTTGCCTTAGTCAACAAATTTTAAAAAGAGGACACTTCAACATTTTCTAACTCAATCAATATTAAAATATTTTAAGAATAGCACCCTTAAAGTTCTACTGCCAAGAAAGCTTAACAAACCACAGCTAATATTAGTTTTTTTGAAAAAGTAGATTTGATTGAAAACAAATTATTATCACTTAATCATTTAACTAGTGGATGGTTGTAATTTTGCCCTATAGCAATGGGGGGAGGTGGATTTCTTTGTTACTAAATCCTTAAATTCAAACTGGGAATCTTTTGGACCACTATAAATAAAACCAAATAAACAAAAACAAAAAACAATATGTTGAAATGGTGATTAAAGAATGAATATTTGCATCCAGGTCTTCCAAAATAAAAAAATCTAGGACACAGCAACCATCCTGAAGAAAACTCAATTATCTCAAATAATGTAGAGAAAAGAGCCCAGAAATAACCTTTAAAGCAACTGTTTGGCCTCTTCAAAATTGAGCTTTTATAAAGCAATCATCATCTTGAGTAGTACTTGGATGTAAACTAGGAATTAAGACATAATGGGGATGGGGAAGGAGAAGGGGAAGAAAAGACATTGTTACAATGTGCTGTACAAGGCACTAACATTTGTAGAAATTTTCATCTCTTAGAGATAACATTTGTCTCAGAGGAATTGTTTTTTAGATCTTAAAAGCTTACACTTTTCGATTTTTCTCCAAGGGGAATTGTGTTTTTGTTTTATGGCAATTTTTCTATTTTTTTTAAGAAGAAAAACAATTTACTCCAAATAGACATTTATAGGAATGATGATTCTACATGTTTTTTCCTCTCTCATCTTCTTTTGTTATTGGAAATAGCTGTATAAATTTCTGACCTTAAAAATCAGATTTTTTTATTTCATCCCATTACCTTGTGATATTTTTCTATTCTTATAATAAGAAAAGCTTCTCTTGCTTGGGCAAATGCATTCATTTTAAGGTCAAATATCTTAGCAGCCCAAGGGTATCTAATATGTTTCTGTTAATCATTCTTGACATTCTGCAGTAGTATTCAGAATTTCCCTCCAGAAGCCAACTAAATAAACATGACTTTAAGACTAAAAAACTATCTAAAACATATCAAATACTATTTCTGTCAGTTTTGTCTTGAGTGACATAGAATTTTTTGTCATGAACCCAAAAATAGACTGAGAAAGGTTTACCATTTAAAATGATTGTAGAAAGAAAAAGTGTACTATAAATGCTGTTCACGTTAGAAAAATACCCACCTCCCTGTATTTAGTTGTTTGTTTTTAGTGATCACTACACAAGGTTACTGTTTTAATGTTCAATTTGAAATGAGTATTTTGGATACAGTAGTGCATTAGCAAGGCTTAGGCTGTAAGGGTATGAACACCAGGTTCACTGTAATTAAGAAGCAGCCTATTCAACACTAAGACAGTAATGTCATCCCATCTGCCAAACCCTGCATTAGCTGGCACTATGCCTCTTGCCTGCTGCTGCTTCTGTTACCCACCTGATCCTTGGAGACCTCCTTTGATGGAGCATTTATGCCAAGCTCTTCCAGAGGATAGACAATCTGTCGTCTTGGTCGCACGGGAACCAAGTAATGAAGGGCAGATGTCAGGGAATGGGCATAGGGATTCTGAAACTGAAAGACAGCAATCTATATTTTAGCAAGGAGAATGTCAGAACAGTGCATCACAGATGTCGGGTATATGGCTTACAGTGAGAAAATTCTTAACTCGGTTGGCCAAATCCAAGAGAAAAATCAGCAAATAAACAAACATACTCTTAGAGCAGAGGAATGAATTGCAGATAATGCCTGACACTAATGAAGATAATTATGAGAGTAATTACATTACTATCTCTGTGGGAATGACAGATAAACAAGTGGTTTGGTTTATGGGATTTTTCAGTACAAGTATTTTCCCCAGGAGAATATTCTTCTCCATAGTGATCATGAATCAGCTTGATTTGACCTCATTAAGCTATGTTATCTGCTTACTGTTAACCTTTGCTTGTTTGGCAAAAGATGCTTTAAGAAAACACATAGACCGAAATGTCATCCAAGTGAGCTACTTAAAATGAACCTAAAAATATCTCTCCTGTTGCAAAGCATGTATTTCTAAATATCTTCAACTGAATCTTTCTGGATGAAATAAACTAAAGGAAATGAAATAATAAAATGCCAAGTGTGGGGAGGGATGCATTATCTCAATTTGACATACATTAATGTTATATTACAAATAGAATTACTGCTTCATGAAATTCATTCTGACAAATAATGCACTGATGAGAAAGCACTAAAATATTTATTTAGCATTTATTATTAAGAGCTATTAGTACAAATCAATGGTGGAAGAACTGGGAGTAGGAGGAAGTAACCACTTCATTTTAGAATTTCTGAAAGAAAAGAAGGAAATTAGGCATAGCCTAATATGTTCTAGATTTTTAGAGAATAGACTGCAAAGGTTTCAGCAAAAAGAGAGGATTTTATGGACTGGAATTCAATAAAAGTCAGGTGAAGAGATGTAAGTTCTCAAAAAAGGAAATCAAGCCAAAAAAGAAAACAATTTTAAAGAATGAAAGAGGAATTGTCTAAAGAAATCAGTGCAGACTATTGATAAGAGAAATGCAAATTAAAATAATTCTGAGGTACCACTTCATGCCTAAGATGACAGGAAAATAGTAAGAAGGGATGTAAGGAACTGGGATACTAATGCATTGCTGGTGGAATTGTGAATTGATTCAACCATTCTGGAGAACAATTTGGAACTATGCCCAAAGGGCTATCAAATGTATATACCCTTTGACTTAGCAATGTCTCTCAACTGAATCCCAAAGAGATCCTAAAAGAGGGGAAAAGACCCACATCTGCAAAAATATTTGTAGCAGCCCTTTTTGTAGTGACAAGGAATTGGAAACTGAGTGGATGTTCCTCAGCTGAGGAATAACTGGGTAAGTCATCGTATATGAATATTATAGAATATTATTGTTCTGTAAGAAATGACCAGCAGGATGATTTCAGAGAGGCCTGGAGAGACTTACATGAACTGATGCTGAGTGAGATGATGCTAAGACTCAAGAGAACATTATACACACAGCAACAAGATCATGTGATTACCAACTGTGATGGACGTTGATCTTTTCAACAATGAGGTGATTCAAGGTAATTCCAATAGACTTGGGATAGAAAGTGCCATCCACATGCAGACAGAGAACTGTGGAGACTGAATGTGGATCAAAGCATGGTATTTGCACCTTATTGTTGTTTGTTTTCTTGTTTTTTTTTCCTTTTTGATCTGATATTTTTGTGCAGCATAATATGAAAATGTTTAGAGAAACTGTACATGTTTAACCTATAACAGATTGCTATCTTGGGGAGGGAAGAAGAGGGAAAGAGGAGAAAAATTTGGAACACAAGGTTTTAAAGAGGTTGAATGTTGAATGTTGAATGTTGAATGTTGAAAACTACCTTTGCATATATTTGGAAAAACTATTCTGATCAGGCACTCTTATCAGCAAACATTTTTTGAGTACTTCCCCCCCACAATATATATATATTATTTATGTGTATTTTATATTTAAAAAAATAAAAAAAATCAAAGGATTAGATGAAGATAAAAGAATATGGACCCTAGAGTCACTGTTGAAAAATTACCCATGCCTATATTTTGTGAATAAAAAGCTTTAATTAAAAAAAGAAAGTAACTTCATATAAATATTTCAAAATACAGCTGAATCTTGGTAGTGAAGGTGCAGTCTCTACATATGCAGAGTTTGCTCTCCTTTAACAAAATCCTTATGCTACTCAAAAAAAAAAGGGGGGGGGCCCTAGAGTCAGTATAGAATCATGGAGGTTTATTGGGTAGAGTGACTATGTCACTACATGGTCAAATGTGCATTTTAAGGAAATCATTTTGGCAGGTTTGGGGAAGGATAAATTAAAGAGGAAAGAGATTTGAGCTGGGAAACAAACCAAATGGGTTAGAGACAAGAGACTGATGTTATGATGTGAGCAAATAAAGAGGACAGAGGAAAGTGATAGAGATGACAAGATTTGTCAACTTTGGATAGGATATGTAGGTTGAGGGAGTGTGTGGATCTAATTTGTTGCAAATCTAAGTGACTGGAAGGATGATGGGACCCTAGTCAATGACAGGAAAGTTTGGAAGAGGGATGGGTTTCTGAGAAAAAATAATGTAATGAGATCTTAATCCTGTACAATTTGGCCTATCCTATCCAAAACTAAAAAGTTGGATGTAGAGCTCTTACTCAACAATTAAGTGCTTTGGAGTACAGAGCCCTCCTTCTAGAGGGTTCTTGCAATATTCATGAAGGGAGTGAGTATGAAGGATTTTCCAATTGGCCCCTGTTCAGCTACTGCTGTGGTTAAATTGTAACTATTCTGAGTTCTGAGTTCAGAATTTAGAGTGTTGGAAATCTGAGGAAAGAGTCAGATTAGAGGATGTTGAGGGATTAAGGTAGGTACAGCTATATTAGAGACAAGTCACAAGGTTGTCTATGTGAGGAGGATAAGATTTAACCACACTTCCTATTTGATGGAAGAGTCGCACACTCCTTGGGGCTTTCGTTTTTAAGACTACTGTATAGAAAATCTGTGATGCTCCCAGTGAGGAAACTCCCTTCACCAATGCAGATCTATAACTGGTCTGTGGAGACCTTCCCCACAGCACTGGGAGACTCAGGCAGTTTCACATAGCTAGTAAGTGTCAGAAGAGGGTCTTGAACCCCAGCTTTCCTAATTCCCTTTCCATTATTCCATGTGTCTGTCAAAGCAGGGTAGAATCATTGCTTTGGGTCAAAGGGATAATGAAAACTAATGGTAGAGAAGAGGCAGAACTTTTCAATTCATTGTGCTTTCTTATTTATTTCTAGCCCCTACACCAGTGATGAGTTCCTCCCAGGGCTATCAGTTTGGGGAGAAGAGCAAACTGGTCATCCTTGGTAAGGGAGTTTTTTCATTTCCTCTCCCAGAGCTGCCCTCGCCTTTCCAGACTCAAGCTCTTTGTCTCAGCTGCCATCTCATTCTGGGCTCTTCCCTCAGCATTTAAGGCTCTCTCATCCAGGAACATCCCTTTGCTATGCCAGCCCCCTCTTCCCCTGGTACATTCCTCCTGGGGATACCATTTTGGAAAGAAGCACAGTCAGCCATCCTTCATTTCCTTCCTACTTCTACTTAAGATTCTCCAGACTTCAACACATATCCCTAAGCCAGGAGGAAAAGGATTTACCTTCTATCCATCACACCTTTTCAATTCCCTTTTGTGGATTGGTTTCCCCCCTCCATTAGATTGTAAACTCCTCAAGGGCAGAAACCATCTTTTTGCTTGTATTTGTATCCACAATGCTAAGTTTAGTGTCTGGCATGTAGGAAACCCTTAATAAATGCTTATTGTTTCACCTTGCCTTTCTCCTACTTTATTCTAAAGGTAGAGTAGTGCTATCTGTACTCTTCCCTACTCCCAGGAAGAATGGCTACATTTAAAGTTGCCTAGGATGGTGTATATCATAGGCCACAGCACTCATTTCTAACTCTAACAGTAGCCCAGGCATCTTTGGGTATCAGTGAGGTTTTCTCCAGCACTGATCCTGGCACAAAACCAGCATCATAAGAAGGCCTGCTCAATGGTCTTATATATATGACACTTACTAGCTGTATAACCCTAGGCAAGTCATTTAACTCCATTTAGCTCCCAAAAAAGGCTTGCTCAAGTGAACCTCTAACTTCTGAGGAGTTTCCAGGATGGGTGGACATGAGTCTTTGCTGATAGTCTTAGGTCCTTCCCTGCTAGGATCTGTTTTACAGGAAAAGAATTGTAACAGAAGGAAAAGTTCAAACACCAGATATATACGTAAGAGAACACTAAATAGGATGTTTGTCACTAGAGTCAGGGGAACTACCTCACAGATAATAAAGTTCTTTATTAAAAATCATAGTAATAATAATAGCTAGCAGATATACAGAAATTACATATCAAATTTTCAGATGATAGAGAACTAGGATGCGTTGTTGGAATGCTAGGCGACAGGCTAAGAATACAAAAAAGTGCTTGACAAGTTAGGACATTGGGCCATACTGATTAGATGAAATTTAAAAGAGACAAAAGAAAAGTTTTTGATAACTTGATGATTCATCTGGAAAAAAATCCTGAGGTTTAGTGAACTGCAGGTGAACTACAAGTTCATTATAGTGTGAGAACTAAGAGAGAGAAAGCAATCTGAAAGTACTGTCCAGGACTAGGGAGGGAACAACTCTGGTCAGGTCAAAGCGGGAGTATTGTGTATGGATAGGATGCTTCTTAGGAATGTTCAGAAAAGAGGAATAAGGATAGGAAGGAACTCAAGGTCAGGTCACATCAGAATGAATTTAAGGAAGTGAAGCTGTCTATTCTGAAGAAGAGAAAATAATTGCTTTCTTCAAATATCTGAAGCTCTATCACACTGAAGAGGAATTCAACTTACTCTGCTTTGCTCCAGGGGGCAGAATTGGGAATGATAGGTGAAAAATGCAAAGAAATAAATTTAGGTGTTGTGTAAGGAACTTCCTAAAAATTAGACCCTCAGGTGATATTGGGATCCCTATCCCTGTTAGACTGCAAGCAAAATTAGGAAGATAATTCACTAGGTATTGTTTAGGTAATTCTAGGCTAGATATAGGCTGAATTTGATGGCTTTTGAAGTCTCTTCCAACTTAGATCCTGTGATTTCTATTTCTTTCACATTTCTTCAATGTCAGAGAATTCTAGGAAATGATCTCCAGAAATTTATAATCATTTAATCCTAAAAATTTAGGTACCTAAATTTATACCTAAAAAGAGGTATAAAACCCCTAATGAAGTGTTTGTTTAATGTGAGTTCTGAAGAACTTCATTTATTTCACAAATGTTTCAAATATTATATTCCTAATTTGCTTTAAAAAAAAAAAGCAGCCTAGTAATGCTGAATGTAATTAAATAGATTGTAGTCAGCATAAGGCTTTCTAACTGAATTTCTTAAAGTATAAAGCACTTCAAGTTTCACAATACTGGGCTATAGGACAATCCAAATAGATTTTTTTAATAATCTTGATTAAATTTTCCAAAGATTGCACCTAACTTTATATTGTTCAATAAAATGTAGATGAAACCATCCAGATAATGCAAGTACAATAAATCAAAATGACCTTGCTTTGATTACTTGGATATTTTAAACATTAGTTTGTTGTTTTTGTCTGAGTTAACTACATAATTATCTCCAACTTTCACTTAAATCTATAGAAATACACACTAGCATAAAAAATGAACAATAAACATTTATCAAAACTTATACCTATGTTATATATTGTGTATAAAGGGCTCTTAATTCTGTATTTTAACATACATATACAAATATTAAATGAGTATCCAAAATACTACTATTTCATTATTTTTATGAATGGATTTACAGTATGTAGGTAACACTGTGAATAAAATGAAGAGTTTGGTATTACATCCTGAAAGACACCAAACCAGTATTAAAGAAGGAAATCTCCTTCTTTTAAAGAAGAAAATTTTGATGGTCCAGGGTTCCTGGTCTCCCCAAATTAAAATCTGGGTTCTTTGGATATTCTTGGAATGATTTTCATTTCCATTATCAGGAAAAATAACCCAACTGTCATTTCTAGCTCACAGCAAAAATCTTTTTCTATTGCACAATTTTCCCTTTTTCATTACCCCTCAAAACAAACAAATAAATCTATTAATAGATAATAAAGATTGTCAAAATCCTTGTTATATTCATGTATTTGCACAGTTTTACAAAATTTTAGGGTTGCTAAATCATATCATTTCAATTTATGTTGGCTCACTTAGGTTTTTAAAAGAAATTCAATAATTTCATTCAATCAGAACCTGACCTAACATATCTATTGGATCAAGAATGAATTCTAATATACTAACTTTCATCATTGAGGCTGATGTTTCATTGATCCATATTACCAAATTGAATCTACTTTACAAGAAAAACAAAGGCTAACTTTGGCAAACAGAAAATTTTATATGTTAAGATCATGGGACTAAAGGTTGGCCTATCACCTTGTAAGGTGATCACCTTTACAGAAACCTAACCCATAAGAAGGGCATATATTAATCTATATGGTCTATTGTAATATACAATATATATTACACATATATAAGCATATATATTCACAATGGAGTTTTTTACATTGTCACAAAGGCTGGAGTTTAGGAAACTTTGTCAGTATACTAGGCATACCAAAAATTGTTATTTTGGAACAACTTAATGCTGTTAGAAAAAAATAACAGTGTTATTTTGATGTTGCACAAATATACCTTGAGAAACAATATGAAATTCTGGCACCAATCTCCATATAATTTTTGATCTATGCTTTGTCTATGTATAACCTATTGTTTGTTCTAATTGCTTTAGTACAATTCAAAATATTTTTAGTCTAAAAAAGGTGTCAAAATAAGGGTAACCTTTTAAATTTTAATGAATATGGTATCATGAACATACAAGGGGCAGAAAGATGAATTGAGGAGGAAGGAAAGGATATCAGGAGTAAAGAACATGGAATATATTGGGAAATAAGATCCACCAAAAAGTGAATAAAGCCAGAGCAGATTTCTTTTACCTTGCCTACCCTTGATTGTGGGTAAATTACATAGTAGAGGCAGGATTTAAAGCTTAAGCGCAGGATCTCCTTCAGAAAATATTTTGTATAATGCTGGAATATGGGATTTAAAACAAAATGGTATATGTGACCATGTTCTTCTCGTTGATGATGACTAAAGTAAATAAAATCTTCAATGTTATAATGTGAACGTATGTACTCGATATCCTAGAAAACAGAAGGAAAAAAGAAACACCCTTTTAAGCATGCTGTATATAAACTACTTTTCTACAGCAAATAAGTATACAGCACTTGCTTCTATGCTTTGGTCTGTCTTAATCACTGAAGTCAGAAAACTGATTCTTTCTTGACCCAATGTTTAATTTTTAAAAAATAATAAAATTAAATTAAAAGCATATTTTCTATATTTGTGTTCTCCCTTGAGGATATCTGGCCATTTGCTAAACTATATTACAACAATGCCTCATTTTGGCATGGAGATAAATACTTCAATTCTTCAATTCTTAGCCAGATAGGGAGAGATTCATCACTAGCATTTTGGACCCTAAAGGATAAGGTTTTTAAAATCTGAAAACCCAATAATACTGAAGTAATATGATTTATTAAAAGTTACAAAATTTAAGTCAGGAAAGACATACATATGTGCCTCATCAAAGACCAAGCACATAAAACCTTTAGAGACTGGAATAAGAAGGCATTGAAATTATCTAGATTAGTTTATAAGAAAACTAACATTTAGGAAATCACTTCAGTTAGGACCAAAACAAATAAATCAGTTCAAACATTATTTCATGGAAACATTCTATCAAATGTTTCTATAAAATTCTGTATAGATATTTTTCATGTAGAGAAGCAATATAGTATAATGGCTAGAGAACTGGATTCTGTATCAAAGACCTGATTTCAATTCTGGCTTTTGACACATACAGGCAGCTACATAAAAATGTAACTTGCAATATAGTTGTTGATCTGTAAAAGTTTACATTTTCTTACCCTATGAAATCATAGGTCTGGAAAAACAAATATAGGCATACCTTATTTTATTGTGCTTCATTTTATTGCACTTCACAAATAATTACATGTTTTTTGTACAGATTGAAGGTTGGTGGCAACCTCATGTCAGCAAAACTATCAACACTATTTTTCCAACAGCAAGTGCTCACAGCATGTATTTGTGTAGCAGTTTAATAATTCTTGTAATATTTCAAACTTTTCATCATTATTTCATCTGTCAGGGTGGTCTGTGATCATGATCTTTGATGTTACTATTGCAATTGTTTTGGAGAGCCATGAACCATTTGTAGAAGGAGACAAACTTGATCAATAAATGTGTGTTCTGATTGTTCCACCTATCAGCTGTTCCCTGTCTCTCTCCCTCTCCTCTAACCTCCCTATACCCTTAGACACAGCAATATTGAAATTAGGCCAATTAATAACCCTACAATGGCCTTTCAGTGCTCAAGTGAAAAGAAGAGTTCGTCTATGCAGCAAATTTCAATGTTATTTTAAGAAATTGCTACAGCCACCTCAACCTACAGCAACCATCACCCTGATCAGTCAGCACCCAGCAACATCAAAGCAAAACTCTCCACTAACCAAAAGGGTATGAGGTTGAAAGCTCAGATGATGGTTGGCATTTTTAGCAATAAAGTATTTTTAATTAAGGTTTGTGGATTTTTAAAGACACAATGCCACCACACACTTGATAGACTACTATATAGTATAAACATGACTTATATATGCATTGGGAAACCAAAAAATTCATGTGGCTCACTTTATTGCAGTATTTGCTTTATTACAGTGGTCTGGAGCTGAGCCCACAATATCGCCAAGGTATGTCTATATGTACTAGTCCTGCTGAATTCCTGGTTAGGAAACTCCACCTGCCAATGCAGATCAGCACTTCCTGGGCAACCTCTCCTCTCAAAGGCCAGGGCAATGAATGATCACGAGACTAGACCAGAATTTCAGTCTGGAAGTATCAGGCTGAGGACGTGAAGCCAGGGTTTTCTGATCCCCAGGCCAACCTTCAGTCTGCTACTGCACTGGTCTCACTTGCCTGTCTCTGTCTCTTGGATCTTTGTGCATGGATACCTGCATGACTGATACTCCCATACATGCAAAGGTCATTCTCATCCTCAAACTTTTTTTAAGTCTTTTTGAATTAGACATCAGTTGAGAATCTTTGATAACACTTTAGAGACTTTCAGCTGAAATGTGAATTTGTTATGACTAGTCAGAGTCTGTACACATTTTCAGGAAATATTTGGTACGTCCTTCAGCACATCCACCTCCACTCAAGCCCTCTCTGATATCTTGTTGTGGGCTGGAAGCAATGCTGGCTCCTCCAAGGCGGTGTCTGGAGAAAGCAAGCTCTGGCAGGTTCTCCCACGCCAGAGAGACTCTGGGCAGGGACCGATGGGGGCAGCGTGTCAGCCATCCAAGCACCACTAGTGGCCTGGGAGAAGCCCTTTGGTCAGAGGGGTGAATCTGGAGGCCGTCGCAACGCTCCCAAGTGAAGGAGTTACAGCCTGCATTATTTGAGCCAGTACCCACATGACAAAATCCCAAATCCTTCAAGTATGTACAACCAATTAGCCTTGTTTTGATTGGCCTATTCTGATCCCTTGCCTTTGTCTCCTTTTATCTAGTCTTTTCATCAAGCCTTTTCTGAAACCACTGGGAACGAGGGACTCATCTATATTAATTGTGCTAAGGAAAACAAGGTAACGGTTCAACAACCATGTATATAGTTTTCTTTGCCAGCAGTGCACTCACTCAGACAGAAGGCAAATGTGCTGTGTTTTCATTATGTATTTGACTTGTTCCATTGGCATGTTCAGCAGACATGCCCGAAATGTGGAGAAAAGGTGTGAGGGAATGTGAAATGGAATGTTAATTGCAAAGAATCTACCTGTATTTCTTCATACCAATATGTACACATCATTTTAATCACTTGACTATTCATCTGTTAAGTACTTTTTATTATTTCCTATAGTTCAATCTTTTTAAACCTAACTAAAAAGGTAAAGGGGTTAAAGAATGCAAGCAAACTAAATTATTCTGTATTCAGGAGGGATAACCCTGCATAAAAATGTAAAGTTACTTGGGTATTCTTGTCAGTACCCTCAGCCTTCCCATTCCTGTGGGGGCATTGGGCACTGCCCCAATTTGCTGCAGTCTAGATCCAGTTCAGACAGGACACATTTTTTTGGTCTACTTCAATATTAGGCCCCACCTTTTTTTCAAACATATCTTTAAGCATTTTTGGTTGAAATCTGTCATAAGATTGGGACTAACACAATTTATTTTTTAAGTTAAAAAAAGGTTTGAAGTTTACCTAATTTATAAACAAACTGGAAAAAATAAACAACAATCTATCTAGATACCTAAGAAATGGAGACCTATTCACATTAAATTTAAAACAAAACTAAGAAAGGTATAATCTTGTGCCAATTCATGTTTAAAAAAATAATAAGCAAATGAATAAAATTTTAAAAATACTTACCATTTCATCTCTGATGATCGAAATCCCAACTATCTGATTTAAAATTTCAGCAACAAATGTCTGTACTTTTGTCCCATCCTAAAATGATGAGACAAGGAGTTAAGTTGTTAATTTTTAAATTATTATCATTAGTTAATAATAAATTATTTTAATTCCTGCAAAGTTTTAACTAATAATCAATCCTAGACTTAGACCAAAATAATTTGTTTAAAATCCTATTGGGAAGGGCTGTGGGAAGCTAGAAGAACGATTTGACTATTATAAATACTGATTAGATACCTTTGTGAAAAGGATAGCACCATATATGATGCTTTCTTCTTAAAACCTTTAAGAGAAATAAAAAAGCTTTATAGAGTGATTAGTCAAGGTTACATTTCTCTATCTAATGTAAACTTGTCTTCATTGTTATGAAAAAAGATACTTGCTACAAGAATAGTGCATTAGAAAAAAATGTTTAGTACAAAGTAAGAAATTTCAATTTAAACCTTTCTTCTTCCTTTCTCTAAATCAAAGCAAAGTGACTTTAATTTCTCTCACTTTTAGCTGTTTCATTTGCAAAATACAGATATTGCCTTACCTCTGCTTAACTGCAAAGGTATGGATGGAATGACTTTCTCAAGTCTTTTCATAGCGTTGAAGTCTCTGACACTGTTTGATTTATTATAAGGTGAACATATAAAGACAAAAAGATTTTGCATTGGACAGCTATATTCTTTTTTTTGTTTTTTATTTATTTTTATATTTATGAAGTTTTTTTATTTTTCTAATTATATGGAAAGATAGTTTTTAACATTCATTTTTGTAAGATTTTGAATTTCAAATTTTTTCTCCCTCTCTCTCTCTTACTTCCCCATCTCCCCAAGATAGCAAGCAATCTGATATAAGTTATACATGCACAATCATTTTTAAATATTTCCCAATTAGTCATATTGTGAAAGAAAAATCAGGAAAAAAAAGGAAAACCATGAGCAAAAAAAAGCAAACAAAAATAAAAGATGAAAATAACATGCTTCAATCTATATTTAGTCTTCATAGTGCTCTCTCTTGGAAGTGAATGGCATTTTTCATCCCAAGTCTTTTAAAAATGTCTTGGTCACTATATTGTTGAGAAAAGCTAAATCTATCAAGAATTGATCATCACTACTATTACTGTGTATAATGTTCTCCTGGTACTGCTCATTTCACTCACTATCAATTCATGTAGGTCTTTTCAGGTTTTTCTGAAATCAGCCTGTTCATTATTTCTTATAAAACAACAATATTTCATATTACATTCATATTCTGTAACTCATTCAACCATTTTTTAACTGATGAATACACCTCCTCAATTTCCAGTTCTTCACCACTACAGAAAAGAGCTGGTACAAACATTTTTGCACATGTGAATCCTTTTCCTTCTTTTATGATCTCTTTTGGGATACAGACCTGGTAATGACACTGCTAGATCAAAGGATATGCAGAGTTTTATAACCCTTTGGACATTGTTCCAAATTGCTCTCCAGAATGGCGGAATCAATTTACAACTGTACCCACAATGCATTGGTGTCTACTAATTGTATACTTACTGGATCTCTTCGTGCTGTATTATATTTTTCAAAATCCTCTAGTATGCTTTGACTCAGATTAAGTGTTTTGATGAGATTTTCAACAGCAGGTACATCATTGGTAGTTGCTAACCTTATATTAATTGACCTAGTCAAAGACATAAAGGATAAAGTTTTTAACACTTTTTAAAAGAACAAAAAAAATGTCTATTTCCTAAGGATTTTCTTTAGCCTTTAATTTTTTTGAATTTATAATCACAACATATGAAATAAGAAAGCTCAGATCATAGCTAACCTTTTATTTTCACATATAGTGATCTCAAAGTTTCACTTTAGAATGATAAAAATTTTTACACTGGACTTAATTTTGCCATATAATAAATTGAACCAAAATTCTGCTAAGGCCTAGTAAAGAGATAAGTAAGCTCTTGGGAATTATACTAATTTTTTCAGGTAAAAAGTTTCTAAATAACATTACTCAGCACTATTGATACACATAAATTTTGTAATTAGTCAGCTTTTAACTATGCTGAATTTTAATACTGTAATGTATCCTCCATAATATCTCATTGTGGCATAGAAGTAACTCCAGTTTCATGAAAATTATCTAAGTGGTGAATAAGTAAATTATGTCCAGGTCAAGCAATGTATTGTATGTATTTATACAGAATAAATACTAGCCTAAATTCAAAGTACCCACACAAGTTGAAATCATGAATTGTTGAAGAAGTTTCATTGTATGCTTAAAAGTTTTAAATATAATGATGCATTTTGCCAAGAAAATACATTTATCTATTGATGTCTGGTAAGAATATTATCTATCAATATCATCCTCACAACTTTTAAAAGACAGTTAAGAACTAAGCTTTGATTTTCTGAATAACAAAAGACCAAAGATAAAACTGTCATCAAATTATTTTTAAATACCAAGATAAACCCATCACATTGATAAAACATAATTGCTCCTTCAGAATCTGATTCAGAGACTTTGACCAAATTTTGGTGAATAAAACAACAATATAAATCTATCTTAATTCCCTATTTCATATTTAAAACAAACTAAGATTTTTTATGACTAATTTGCATATTTTCTTTAATGCATAGGACTTTTTTATACACATATATTATATGTTAACATATTCAAATCAATGAGAAGATGCAAAGCAATTTTGAAGCTTTCACCTTAATTGCATTGTCAAATCAGCTATCAGTAGGG
The DNA here is from genome assembly GCF_902635505.1 of Sarcophilus harrisii. Lineage (NCBI taxonomy): Eukaryota > Metazoa > Chordata > Mammalia > Dasyuromorphia > Dasyuridae > Sarcophilus > Sarcophilus harrisii. The sequence continues at coordinate 150,495,753 of NC_045427.1, forward strand.
TCCAAATATACTGACTAACAGTGACCTGCTTTCCTTTGCTGTGTAGCTAAGATTTTGGAATGTAAAATTTATTAGTTCATTCATTCAACGCGTATTTACTAGGTACCTCCTAAGTATATCATAATTTTTCACGATAGAGGATCCAGAAGAAATATATAAGAATCCTGTCTTCCAGAAAGTTACAATCTAGTTGTGAATGTAGGAAGCAATTAAGTAAAAATTTAGGATAATAATTGTCCAAATAAATGCTATAAGCAGTAAATGATCCAAGTGAATATTTTTCTGTGTTGAAGAACTGTTAGAAACTTTAGCAATTTGAAAAAGAAGTCCAAATCAGTACAATAGGGGCACAATGTGTTGTGCAAGTGTGTATGCGTCTTCTGACAGATAGGCAATGTACTCAATGGAAATGCTTAAAAGTTGATTATGAATTTCATCTAATTTATGAAACTTAGACCAAATTGTCTTCTCTGAGGCATAGTTCCTTCATCTCTAAAATGGGATGCTATAACTATAAGACAGAGATTCAAACCTGGGTCATCAATTCTAAATCCACTACACCTTTCAGTGCACCACAATGAAATCATCTACTGCATCTAACATAAAAACTTGCTAATACTTGAATTTTACCAAAAAGCTGCTAAGAAGTTGAATAAATTCTGTGTGCAAAATGATCTATTTGTTTATAATTTCCCTTCTTAGAAAATAAATAAATATTTCTTATCTAATCTAAGCTCTGTCTCTTAAATTAAACATGTTGACTGGTTCTAATTTACTATAGGTATATCATAGAGAAGAAATGGAATTAGCAAGTTACTGAGAGTTCATCAAAAAAAGTTAAATAAGAAGAAACCTTAAGCTATTTAATATCCCTCATTTAAGGGAAAAGATTATCCTGCTTTTAGTTTATATAACGTGCCAAGAATCTATTCCTTTATAATTATTTTTTGACATAGTGCCAAGGATTCATAATCTTCTTATTATTTTTTTCAAACAGGTAGTTTGGTTCCTACTTCATAGATTCTTAAATGCGCTACAAAAACAATGGGCTAGAAATACTGGAAAATATATTTGTGATTCTACTTTTAGACCATTTTTGTGTTTTCATTACTTTTCCCTGGGAGTATTAAATTACCATAAGATGAAAATTTTATGATGAAAAAGATACCCATATTCCAAAAGCTTAAAGCCAAGGTTTTCAGAGAAATTTGTCCTAATGACACGATGAAGTGCTAAAAAAAAAGAAAAAAGAAAGAAAGAAAAAAGAAGGAAAAAGGAAGGAAGGAAGGAGGAAAAAGAAGAACAAGAAGAAAGAAGAAGTAAAAGAAGAAAGAAGAAGCAGAAGAAGCAGAAGCAGAAGAAGCAGAAGCAGCGCAGAAGAAGAAGAAGAAGAAGAAAACTTACTTCTTGGAGGGAAGAAGTAAGAAGAGTCAAGAAGGAAAATAATTGAGATTAGAACAGAGAGAGAAAGCATTTTCCTGTAAGTATAGTAATACAAGTCAATAAATCTGAGTTTTTTCCAGAGTGGAGGAAAGATACAAGTTGATTTAATAAAGAAGTATTTAATGGAGTATGATCCAGATAGATAAGTAAAGATGTAGCATAGCATTTACTTTACTTCATGCAGTCTCCTACATGTCTATATCCACATATTTTAGTGTAGAGATAGATGTTTGTGTGCCCCCTATCTATCTATCTATCTATCTATATTTAGCACATAATAGTTGCTATGTTGGAGCTTCAAAGAATTGATACATACTATCTGACTGTAAGGAAAATTGTGTTTGCTCTTTTTCTTTCTTTCTTTTTTTTTTTTTTTTGGCTGAGGTAATTGGGTTTAAATGATTTGCCCAGGGTCACACAGCTTCCTAAGTAAAAAGCTACATCTAACGGGAATCTCATAATAATTCCATGCAAGTGTCTGAGGCCAGATTTGAATTTAGATCCTCCTGACTTCAGGGCTGGCGCTCTATCTCCTGGCCACCTAGCTGTCCCTTTTCTGCTTTTGATTTTTAAAAAAGTGGCAAATGGATTACCAGGAAAGGAAAGTAAAAAGTGGTGTTTCTTTCAGTAGGATAAAGAGGATTAGACAATGAGTGAAGGGCTTGGAGTCTACTTGGGTTTTTCCTCCCTGATCCATTCAGAGTACATGTAGTGACAAAGATCTGCTGGCAGTCTATTGGCCTATGACCCATGAATTGCTGAGGCAGAATGGAGCATACGTGGACCAGGAGTGATCTGACCCTCTACTGGGCTCTTTTTCTTCTTTTCTTTCTGGTAGCAAGTGAGGCAAAACTATTATGAACTGCTGGGTAGAGGGAAGGATGATTGCTTATGAAGCTCCCATCCCAGTTTTCATGTCTGTGAGCACATCACCTCTATTTCTTTTGTGTTTATTTATTCCTGATATTACAGGGGGAGAGAAGAGAACAAACATTTATTAAACACCCCTACTATGTGTAGGCATTATGATCAACACTTTACAAATACTTCATTTGAATCGCACAGCAGGTTAGTATTGTCCTGTTTGACCCTCACAACAATTAGGTCCATGAGTATTCACAGAGGGTAATGTTCAGGTGAATGAGAGATCCATTAGAGCTCTCAAAAGCTCCCACCAGCAACCAGTCAGTAGCAGATTCCATTAGAGATAGAGGCAAGTCACAGAAAAAAGCTTGTCCTCCTCAGGACAGCAGCATCTTCTATGTCATGATCTCTCACACTGGAGAGAGATGTTGCTTACGGAAGCTAGAAAAGCACTGATCCATCAAGCTAAGTAAAAAGCTACATCTAAAGGGAATCTCATAATGATTCCATGCAAGGAATTCTGGGTCCAGGAATCAGGTGGCATTTCTTAGTCATGTATTTCTTACAAAATATGTACCTCTCTGCTACAGTACTTTCAGTTTGTAACCATTCTCCTCTGGGACATCTGTGAGTGTAATTGGGAAGAGTACCCCAGTATTGGGGAAGTGGGGAATTGTTTCCTAACTGCTAAAACCCTGAAGATAGTGGTACTCAGTCACCATTCTAGAATCCAACCTACTAATGTGAATGGGAATTAGAACAGTTAAATCCAAAAACAGTTCTATAGTAAAAAATGTATCAGTAGGTGGATTTCCTAATTGGTTTTTATGTAGGAGTTACCCAAAATATTAAAATCACTCTTTCTCTCATCTTAGAAGATAAAAAGTAAATAAATTCCTGATTTAAATAACTTGAACTTGAACAGAATTATAAAAATACATTTTTTAAAAAGTCTAGGAACCAGCTTATCGCCCTAAAAAACAATGCAAGGAAATTTCCAGAATTTAAAACGAAAGTCTAAATCCACATTAAATCACCTGTGGAACTGGAAGGTGTATGAAATATGAAAATGTTACTAGTAACAACTATAGAAAGCTTATTATACGTCTAAGATACAGAAAACCCCTTGGGAAATATAATGACTATAAAACAAAGCACTAATTATGTTCATCTTCAAGATCTGGAATCCTTAATTAAAATGAAATTGATTTTTAAAAAAAACTACATTAGAGTTAATGCTCATTGTCTGTTGTTCCAATGACTATCTTTTCAATCTTAATCATATTGTCAGAAAAATTACAAACTATAGATGTGTTAATTAAGGGTTTATGAAATGTTTCATTGAATTTTTAAAGGTAGATGTCTAAGACTGAAAAGAGATATGTCTATTTATATGTTCACACAATAAATAAACATTTATTAAGTACTTACTATTTGGCAGGAAATGTGCTAAACACTGGGAATACCAAGAAAAGCAAAAACATAGTCCCTGCTCTCAAAAAACCCACATTCTAAGGGGAAACATGCAGAGGACTGTGTATAATGTATATATATATATATAATAATATATATAACATATATGTGTGTGTGTATATATATTATATATATATATATATATATATTATCAATACATATACATTATCAATTTGAAGTAATCACAGAGGAAAAGCATTAATACTAGTAATGAGAAGAACCTTACTGCAGAAGGTAGTACTTGAGTTATGTTTTGAAGGAAGCCAAGAAGGCAGGAGAGAGAGATGAGGGAGAGAATTCTAAAAATGAGGCACAGCCAATAAAAAGGCATGAAGTTAAGAGAGAGTTTCCTATGAGAGGATAGCTAGCATTTGTTAAGCACCTACTAAATGCCAGGTAAATTCATTAGGTGCTTCACAGTCTAAAGCTGTAGACAACATGAAAACAACTATGTAGAAACAAGGTACATAATCTCAGAAGAAAGGTTTTAAGATTAAAGAGGACTGGAAAAAGCTTGCAGAAGGTAGGACTCTAATTCCTCAATTGATAGTCAAAAGATATGAACAGACAGGTTTTTAGATGAAAAAATTAATGCAAATTGTAATCATATGAAAAAATTCTCTAAATCACTACGGACTAGAGGAAAGCAAATTAAAACAACTCTGAGGCACTATTTTATACCTATTAGATTGGTTAATATAACAGAAAAGGAAAATGATAAGTGTTGGAGAAGATGAGGGAAAATTGGAACACTAATACATTGTTGGTAGAGTTATAAACTAATCTAACCTTTCTATAGAGCAATTTGTAATTATGCCAAAAGAACTTTAAAACTACATAGTTCTTAATCCAACTATAGCACTACTAAGACTGAATCCCAAAGAGATCATAATAAAGAAGGAAAAGGACCCACATATTTAAAAATATTCATAGCAGTTCTTTTTGTGGTAGCAAAGAATTGGAATTAATAAAATAATATTGTGTTCTAAGAAATGATGAGTAGGGAGATTTCAGAAAAAACTGAAAAGACTTATATGAACTGACTGACATTAAGTGAAGTGAGTAGAACCAGGAAAACACTGTACAAAGTAACAGAAACATTGTGCAATGATCAACTATAATAAACTCAGCTTTTCTCAGTAAAACAACAATCCAAGATTATTCCAAAAGACTCATGATAGAAAATGCTATCCATCCCCAGAGAAAGAACAATGGAGTCTGAATGCAGATCAAAGCATGGCATTTTCATCTTTTTTTTGGTTTTTGTTTTTTCTTTTTCCTGATTTTTCCCTTTTGTTCTGCTGTTTCTTTCACAACACATGAAAATATGTTTAAAATGACTGTATATGTATAACCTGCATTTAAAATCCTATAAAAATGAATGCTGGGGGAACTATTTTTATATGTAATTGGAAAAAATAAAATGCTAATAACTGGGAAAAAGAAGATAGGACTCTGAGATGTGAAGGACGGGAGAAGAATTAGGAGGCAGAGGAGAGGAGGAAAACTGCTCCAGACATGGAATTAAGAAATGGAACATCCTGTGTAAGAAACAATAAGAGGATAAAGAGTCCTGGATTACAGAATATTCAAAGAGGAATAAAGCATAAAACTGAAAAGATAAGAAAGAACCAGGTAATAAAGGATTTTATGTTTGGTGCTGAAGTTGTTAAAGGGAGCCACTGGAGTTGATTGAGTAGGGGAAATGGAGTAGTTAGATATGTGTTTTAGGAGGATCAATGAAAGATGGATTGGAATGTGAAGAGACTTGAGACAGAAGGATGAATAAGAAGGCTTTTGCAATAGCCCAGGCACAAGATGATGATGGCCTGTGCCAAGGTGGAAGCAGGGTCATAGAAGAAAAAGGGGTGTGTGTGTGTGTGTGTGTACAACACAATGGCTCTGGAGACCTTCAGTTTGAGAGTCAGTCTAATACTTCTCCTCTCTCACAGTTTCCTTCAGAGTTTCCCAGACATTGAGCTAATTCTGGCAATGCATGTGTCAATCTCATTATCCATATGGTCATCCCTGGAAAGTATACTACCAAGGTAAGAGAACTTATCCACAGCATCTCCATTTGCTGTAACTGATGGTTCTACCTCTGGATAGTGTGGTGCTGGTGGATGGAGCCCCTGTGGTTTTTTATGTTAACTGTTAAGCCAAAATTAGCATAATCAGCAGAGAATTGATCTATACTTTGTGGATCTTGGCTTCAGAGACTACATTGAGGGCACAATCAAGTGCAAGCGCAGAATCATGCACCACGCTCCCTCCCTTTTGGTTTTGGCTTATAGCCTTTTCAAGTTGAAGAATTTACCATCAGAGTGGTAGCTGACTTGGATTCCATCTTTGTACTCATTGAAAATGATTGGCAGCATGGCTGTAAGCATCATGCTGGAAAGCATGGGAGCAAGCAGCCAGCCTTGTTTCACTCCATTGGTGATTGGGAAAGCTCAAGAGCATTGCCTGTAAAACCTGGACAGTATACCAGCATCATGCCAGGAAACGGAATATATATATATATATATATATATATATATATATATATATATATATATATGATGGATTAAATATGTGGGATAAATATAAGTTGAGAATGACAGCAAGACTGAGAGAATGGTTTAATGGCAATGCCCTTAACAATCATTGAGAACTTGGGAAGAATAGAGTTTGGGGCAATAAGATAATAAATTATTTGGACATACTGTTAAGATAATCTATGAAACATCCAAATCAAAATGTCTAACAGGCCATAGGAAATGGGAGATGGAAATCTGTAGAGAGGTTAGAGCTGGATCAATAGATCATAGAATTATCTGCATAGAGATAAAATGAGAATTCATTGAAGTCAATGAGCCCACCAAGTGAAACAGTATAAAGAGAGAAGAGAAGAGGATCCAGAATACAACTTGGAGATACCCAAAGTTAGAAGAAATAATCTGGCTCAAGATCCAAAAAGGAGATGGAGCAGCAGCTGTCAGACAAAATAGAAGAACTAGGAGAAAACAGTGTCATGAAAGTCTAAAGATAAAAGCGTATGAAAGAAAAGATGATTAAAAATGTCAAAGACTGCAGAGACATCAAGAAGGAGGAGTATTGAGAAAAGCAATTGAGAGATCATCAGTGACTTTAGAGAGAGAAAATTCATTTAAATGATCCAGTAATAAGTCAGATGGCAGAGATTTAGAAATGTGTGAGAAGTGGAAAGGGAGAAGAGGTACAGGAAAATAGCCAGCAGGGATAGGCTCATCAAATGAGGATTTTGGTTGTTTTTTTAAGGATGGTGAAACCACAGACATATTTGTAAAGCAACAGGGGAAAAGCCAGTACATAGGGAGAGAATGAAAATTAGTAATAGCAGGGATGATAAAGGGCATAAACTGATAAAGACGACCGGATGGATTGGAAACTTTTATACAAGTAGAGAAGACCTTCATGTGAGATGGGGTGAATAAGGAAATAGTGGGGACATCTGATTGATGTAAGATGAGAGTGAGATGAAAATAGAGCACTTTTGGAGAATGAGCTCAATATTTTTTGGTGATATATGAAGCAAAGTTATCAGCAGTGAGGGTATTACCTAGGAATAGTGAAGGTATTATGGCAGACTTAATGAAAAAATGAAAAGGATCCCTGCCCAACTTAACACTTATTAAGAGCCCCCCTATTTGTGGGATATTGGGTATATAAAGATAAACAAAAGTCCCTGTTTTCAAGGAGCTCAGATTCTTCTGAAAAGAATACAGAACAAATAGAAATGAGTATGCCAACAAAATAATTTGAGGAATGAAATATCCCTAACAACTAGAGAGGTGAAAGAAGGCTTCATGGAGAGAGAGATATCAGAATTAAGTTACTGTAACTTCAAAATGGAATCAACTTAGCAGATTTTCATAAGTAGAAAAAAAATGGCTTGCTCACCAAATGACTCGGTGAGTAGTTAAAAGTCATCTCCAAATCACAATTTCCTTGGTGCCTCTTTATACCCAATTTTTGCTTTATGGAATAACTTATAAAGCGTTCGAAGTAGCTTCTCAATTAGCCTCCATTATTTACACATTTGTGTCAAGGATCACTTAATCTTTTGGAGCCAGAAAAATGATCCATTAGTCTTTTCCTGGGATGTTTACTTTAGGACATGGATATTTGGCACATGCAGGATAGTATGTCCACTTTTATAATCAATCCCCTTGCCTTTCAACATTCATCTGTTCCCTCTTATGAAGCAATCCTACCTGTGTGCTTTGGCGCAACATCCTAGACCTCTTCTAAATAGCCCTTTTTACCTCTTTATACTACTATTATTCCCTTAAAATCTCATCTCTTTTCTCACAGTCTCATCCTAGTCTTACTTCCTTCATTTCTCCTGTTCTCTCCTTAACTGCTCTTTCTGCTGTGGTTTGTATTTTAAATGAACTTTTCTTCTCTTCCCTCCAACTTCTTGCCCTGTTTGAAACATAATCGTGCTGAAAGCATCATACCTTTTAATGCCCCTTTCATGCAATCTGGGGAACTATCAAAAGAGAACTTCAACAGCAATGAGAAGATGAGGACCTAGACTAAAGTGTTGGGCACGTGAGTAGAGATGAGAAAATAGATATACAAAATATGGAAATAGAGTCAATAAGACTTAGCAATTTAGCATGAAAAGTGCAGCTTATTTAACATAGTTATTATGCAATATACAAATTTGTTAGGATATGGGGGAGCTGTTGGAATATACGGGAGCCACCTGACAGTGGCTTCTGGAGATCCAACCCAGAATGGATCTCCTTTTGTGAGAGGATGATACAAGGAGACTGAGAGGCAGTTGGTGTTCTCTGACCTCTCTCACTGAGAGACCATTGCATTGTCTGACCTCTCTCCTCTTCCCTCTTCTTCCAATTTATCTCATTCCCAGTCCACAACACTTGTGCCAGATGAGACTTAATCCAAACTGGTAGCATTTCATGGGACTACACATGAAATGGAATATAAAAGTACACTAACTCTGTTGATTTCCCAGACCTGAATCAGAGTTATTAAATGATTTTGACACTTGTAAATCCCAGTGGTTTGGGGAAAATCTCAATAGCATGACAGCTTCATATGATATCAATAGGACTGGACTTGGAGTCAGGAGACAGCAGATTTGGATCTCACCTTTGACAGTATCTATGACCATTTGATGAGTCGCTTAATCTGAGTTTTCATTTCCTCAACTATAACATGGATATAATGATTACTGAAGTGAAAATCTCATAAGTTTGTGACAATTGAATGAATATACATATAAAATCATTTCCCCGCTGTCTCTTCAACATGGCCCTGTCCTCCAACCATTTCCACATTCATCAAAAACTTGGATTCCCTTTATTGGATACCCTCTCTATGAAAGATGGAGGACTCTGCAGGACTTAGCCATCTATATCACTTCTGAGTAGTCTCCTCATCTTTTCTGTACCTCTTCAGGACTTTTCTGTAAGTGTTGCAGTTCCCTATTAGAATATAAACTCCTTGAGGGAAGAGACTCTCTTACTTACTTCTATTTGTATCTGTTGGACTTAGCAGCATTGACTGGTACATGGTTGAATCTCAGCAAATACTTTATTTTTAAATTTTTATCGCTATGTGTCTCTGTATTTGTCTCTATCTCTGTCTTTCTCTGTCTCTATGTGTCTGTCTGTCTCTACCCTGTCTCTCTTTCCATTATATAAATGTCACTAACCTTGCAAAAGATGTCAAGAATTCAGTCAATCAGCTAATATTTATTATACACCTTCTTTATGCAGACAGAGGCAGCTAGGTGACATGGTAAGTAGAGTGCCAGACATAGAGTCAGGAAGACTCATTTTTCTGAATTCAAATACAGCCTCAGACATTTACTAGTTGTGTGATCCTTGACAAATCACTTAACCTTTATTTGCCTCAATTTCCTCATTGTAAAATGAGCTCACTAATTGAAAAAGCAAACCATTCAAGTATCTTTGCCAAGAAAACTTCAGATAGGGTCACAAAAAGTCAGACATGACTGAAACGATTGAACAACACTATGTTAAGTCCTGACTTTTCTTATCCAATTAAATGGGGATGAAGGGATAAAGTAAATAGGATAGCAGAGATAAAAGGGAGTGGAAAAAACCAATTTGGTGCTTCTCAATCCAAAAGAAGCAGAATTGTACACTAGAATTTTCTTGTACTTGCCCCTACTTGGAGAAGAATTCAATACAAGACAAGTCTATCATAGACTGACCCGATTCAAGAAACTTTCTCATTAGAGGTAACAGAAGGACTTCACTGAAAAATTTTCACTTACAACATGGTCCTGTAGAACGTGTTACAGTGAGATTCTACTGTAGTTTAATAGGTGTGAATGAAACACCAACAAGGGAGCAACTATAACAAAATAAAATCACTTAGGATATCAAAACACACATGCAGAGAACAACTTTTGTATACTAAAGATTATTTATGACAGTCTGGTTTAGAACAAATCTCAATAAATTGAAATTGATTTCAGGATTCAAACAAAGCCAGATTTCATTGAATGTTATTGGACTTATTAGTTAAAATTAAATGAAACAAAACACTGAAAGACTTTTTTTAAAAAAGTTTTTAAAAAGATATATGTATATATCATCATAAACAGACAATAAATGACTGAACAAGGATCTTATCATTGAAGCTTTCATTCTTGATCTCTTGAAATATTTGTGTCTCTAAGCAGTCCTTTAAAAAAATCAATTTTATTAATATATTTTGCTTTTATATTGCCCTCTTTCTCTAAAATTTCCTTCCTCTTCTCCCTAGCAATAGCACAATCATAACAAAGATTTAAAACAAAATTTTAAAAAGCTTCCAAAATTAATCAATTATTAAAATTTGACAATATATGAAATATTTCATAACTATAGTCCCCTATCTCCTCGAAGAAGAGAATGAGATCAAAGAACTCATTTTAAAATAAAAATTACTTTGAGAAGGATTATAACTTAGTTCCTCAATTAATGCTTAAGTAAGAATTTACTGACAATTAGAATAAAGAAAAGAAAGGATTTAGAATTAATATTTTAGGAGAGGTAAAGAACCTAGGAGAGAAAGAAAGAAAATAAGCTAGCTAATTAAGAAGAGTTTGGGGGAAGAATAAAGTTATAAACTCATTTTCAGTAAATTTTTGGCTGTAATTAACCCTAGCTGTGCACACCCAACCAATTATCACAATGAACTACTACAGTCACTTAGAAAGCATTTTAAAGAAGGTACATTTCAATTTATTGGAAAGAAAGAAGGAAGGAAGGAAGGAAGGAAGGAAGGAAGGAAGGAGGGAGGAAGGAAGGGAGGAAGGCAGGCAGGCAGGCAGGAAGGAAGGAATAAAGGGAGGGAAGGAGGGAGGGAGAGAGGGAGAGAGAGAGGAACAAAGGAAGAGAGGGAGGGAAAGGGAGAGAGAAAAGAAGGGAGGGAGAGAGGAAAGAAGGGAGGAAGGCAGGCAGGAAGAAAGGAAGGAAGGCAGGAAGGCAGGCAGGAAGGAAGGAAGGAAGGAAGGGTGGGAGGGAGGGAAGAAGGGAGGGAGGGAAGAAACAAAATTACGGAAACCCTGTCAAGAGACCCAAGTAAGCCAAATCAACTTCAAAGTCTTTAAAGATGAAATGAGGACAATGCAACAACCCCCAGAAAAATGAAAAAAAATCTGTAAATATTCTTTATGACAAACTGTTTTCTCCCTCAATTACATGGAGTCACCAAAATTGAACTCAACATTGCAATTCCAATGTGTTATAAAGGAAACAAAAATCCCACTAAGGAAAATAAATATGTGCAGAGCAGTTGGATTATACCGACTATCCACAGAAGAGTTCCACACAATTTTAAAAGCATTTATAGGATCAATGTTCAAGATATTTGAAACAGAGGACTATTCTTAATTATTGTGAAAAATTATGGACTTTTTTTATTATAAAAGAAGGAAAATGCAGTTAAAAAAATAACTACTGACCCACATACCTAGTTTCCAATGACTACAAAATCTTGATAAGAATAATTCATACACATATTTAGAATATTCTTGATTAAGGATTGAGAAGAGTGCAAGCAGGCTTTTGGAAATGGCATTCTATGACCAATTATATTTTAATGATCACATAATTGACCAAAAGGTATATATAGAAAGAAGGGAGGGAGGAAGAGAAAGAGGGAAGGAAGAAATTTGGTTTGGTCCATCAGAAAGCTGTTGCTTTAAAAGTCTCTCCTCCAACAAGATCGCTCCTATGTACATGGAAAAAACAATCACAAAAGATTTTCTGAAAGATGACAATTTTATATTTTATATATAATATATATTATCTGTCTATTAATTTCTAAATGTGTGCAATGACCCTCTGATTTTTTATATCAAGTAAGATATACTTACTTGATATAAAGTAAGGAAGGATATAAAGGAAGGAAGGTAAAGCCAATTAATAGGTGTGAATGAAACACCAACAAGGGAGCAACTGTAACAAAATAAAATCACTTAGGATATCAAAACACACATGCAGAGAACAACTTTTGTATACTAAAGATTATTTATGACAGTCTGGTTTAGAACAAAACCAGACTCCACTTAACAATAACTTCAAGAGAATAACTTAATCTCATTTAAAATAGGGAGAACTATACTTTCAAATGATATTATTATGGAATTATGGAAGATGTCCAGCACAAAGTCCTAATAAAAGATTCCTTAGAGTTGGTGTGGTTCTCTAAATGCTCCTGTTTGCAAATGACTTAATCTGGTTGAATAAAGTTCCAAAACATTGACAAGATCTTAAAAGTGCTCAAAATTTATTCATCTTTTTACAATTAAATTTTATTGATGTATTTTGCTTCCATATCACTTGCTTTCCCAATGTGCCCCTATCCTTCTTTCTTATAATGAAGAAAACAATTAGTTTGGGATTAGAAATAATACAATAACTATTTTTTTGGCCAAGATGTTTTGACCTTTTTGTCATGGCAACTGATTGATTTAGGTTAAATTTACTTAGGGTGATAAGTTATATCAATGACTGTTTCTTCTTCAATCTTTTGTCATTACATGAATGTGAAATGTCATTACAGAAGGGATTTTATGACAAAGTTTATCTAATATACAGGCAGGTCTATGTAGGACTTTCATTCTTATTTCATAGTAAAGCTGAAATTATTAAAATTGTTAGTATGTGGGAGTATTTTTTTAGATAAGGCATTAAGAAAAGCTTGAAAAAAAAGGTGGTTGGTATGATGGCTGAAATAGTGTCCCCTTTTGATGATAAAGAATTGTTAGGTTTTGAAATAAGTAGTCTGGAAATGACCTTGAAATAAATTCTTAAAATGGTATTCCTCCACACTTCTAAAGGACTATTATATAAAAGAGATCAAGTCAATATAAGTTAAAAAGCCTGAGGTGTCTAAATTCTACTGTGTTAGTGATACAGAAGTGGTAAATAATGTGGCTGACAAAGGATATAGCAGTGGCAAAAAAAAAAAAAAAAAAAAAAAAAAAACTGGGGGGGAAAAGTCACAAAAAAAGCTACATTGACTCAAAAATTAACTTTATAATAAGAAAACATATTAAGCTATACAGGAAGCCTCATATCCAGCCATTCTTTTATATACATGGAAGTTTTCTGGTTTTTTTTTAATTTGTAAAGTCAGTACCGTTACATCCCACATCTTCTACAGGCTGCATCAACAAAACAATAATTGATATTCATAAAGCTGACCTTGGCTTTACCTTCCTCATAAATTTTTTGTGAGCCAAAAATCTGATAAAGTTCTTTGGAAACACAATGAAAGAGGACAAAGGGAAAAAGTAAATAAGGAATTGTTATATAACTGTGAAATAGATTATCAGCACCCAAATAATAGAAAAAAATGACTTTAATTCCTCTAGAACTAAATATTTACATCTACTAAAATATTAATTTTAGAATAATAAAAATAAAGAGTAATTACTTGATCTAGTCTTTTAAAAAAGAAAATATACTTAAATTTGACAAAATATGTATTACTTACTTGAGCAATCCAGCACGGTGGAAAACATAGAGATCATTATCAAGAATGGAAGTATTAAAAGGAACAATTCTAGTGAAATTCTGTATTAGAACAAACTCAGGTGTGAGATGAGGAACAGAAATAACACAGAAGTCTTTATTCTAAAATGAAGAAAAAGGGGAAAAACTATTGATTATGTGACAACAAATAACTTCTTTACTAATTTTTAACAATAGCACTAAAAACTAAGTCCCCAAATATACCACTAAGGCAAGAAGGATGAAAAGATATTAGAAGGAAAGTGTTTAAATTATTTAATTCAATTTCATTCAACAAACTATTAAACTACTACTATGTATAAAGCATTAATCCATCATAAAGGGAAACGATGCACAATTTTTATGCTTTATGCATCTTTTAAGTTGAAAGAAAAATTGAATAAACAAATGGTATGTATACAGGCTGGAAACAGTTATTAGTATAATTATCTTAAGGAACGAAATTTATAGCTAAGGGAAATCTATCCATTCATGTTCAATGCATCAGTTCATCTGTAGTACAATAAATGTGGCAATGTAGCCCAGTGGAAAGAGCACCAGCCTAAATCAGGGAAATCTGGAGTTACTTAACTTCCACTGCCACCTTTTTCTCAGCTATAAACTGAGGGGGTCTGGTGCATATAAAGAGGAAGATAGCATGGTGTGGGGCATGAGCACTGACTGATTCTAGACTTGAAGGCCTGTATTCAAATCTTGTTTCTAATACTTTGTTTTGGCAAATGATTAGACTCAATTTCCTCATTTGTAAAATGAGAGGAAGGATTAGCTTAGCCTCTTAGTACCTTCTAGACATGTGATGACTGATTATCGCCAAGCTTTAAAATTCTTTAGTTTTACATAAATATATTTTAAAAAGAATACTACAAACTGCAACATAATTTTGCATTTTGACATAAAACTATCCTATTGGTATACAAGATTCTTGTGTTAAGGTGAAAGTCACAAACCAAGTGCTGTGCCATATGTGTGTGTACATGTATTCTTATGCCAGGTTCCAAAAGAAAGTACTGTTCTATTCTTATCGGTTAATTTGTGCCCTTGGGATCTTGCCTTCTCTTGAACCCTGTAAAGGTATTACTTCTGCTAATCCAAAACCCTTAGAGACATTTTCAACACAAATGAGTGAATCATCATTTCACCTGTATCTTATTCATTTCTAACAAATGACATATTCTTAATTTGGGGACTCAAGCTATTAAAATTGTCTTTGAACTGAAAATTAGAACTAGCTAACAAGTGACAGAATAACTGGAAGGCAGTGATTGAGTTGGGAAGGGACACTAATCTTTGGCATTCAAGTGGACAGCCATGGTGTAAGAGAGTACATGAGGTAATTCTCACACTCTAAAAGTAAGCTCAGTGCTATCGAGCTTTGTGCTGAATGAAGGTGTTCAAGTTAGTAGGGGCTTTTGTTGTTGAAAATATCATAGTCCCATGTAATCTTGAAGAGTTACATGGGCTTTAGAAAAGGAAAATCAAATTCAATGAAATGAAATTTCTTTAGGTTTTTTCCTAGACTGATAAGTTTTGAAAATAGTAGTCCAGAGAAACATAATACTACTACTGTAAGAGGTATGGAAAAGCAATAAAATCTAATGTTCAATTAAAAAGAAATGACAACAGGGAAATCATCATGTCTCATTATACTAATAAAAATTACAAAAGAGACAATTTTAAATGAGATTAAGTTATTCTCTTGAAGTTATTAAGTGGAGTGAAAAGTCAATTTAAACTCCAGCTTTAAAAAACCTACTTAAAACTGGTTATTTTCCCAAAACATAAAAAAAATAAATAAAGACTAAATGATTTTCACTAAAAAAAAAAAAGTTAAAAATAGCATTTTTACCAAAACTAATCAATTTAATAATTACACTAGTTCATATTATATCTAATAGGTTATTCACATATACTTTTTAAAGTCCTTACTCCCTCAGATTCATCACCTTCTCCCCTAATACTTTTTACCCTTATAAACAGTTTTTCCCCATTCAGAGCATATAATGGAGAAACAAGAAAGGAAAAATTCTGAGTTGGATATGTTCAATTTTGCAACCAAAAAACCAAGATATGAATTGTATGATTTTTTTTGAAGCAAGGCAAGTAAATATTCCTGCAAATTGGTTAAATAAATAGCCAGCACATTAGAGAATTAGCCAGGAGTTACCACTTTCCCATGTTTAGCAGGACCTTCCTTGTACACAGTATGAATTAAATATCTGTTTTTTTTAAAATGAATTAGGAAACTTCTCTGCAGAGAAGTATGGATTGTAATTGTATGAACAATTGCCCAGAATCTATATGCCATGTAACTATAAAGGAATGAGGCTGATCTTGTAAGTCACACATGGCAATCAAGTTCATTACTTTATATAAGATCTCATTTTTAAGTAATAGAAATAGTAGAACTGTTAGTTGTAGAGTTGGCAGTAAAATATTAGTAAATCTGTCTACAAAAGGGATATAGTTTATGGGATCATCAACATCACTAAGACTAAGGAATTAGTACAAAATAAGGTAATATTCTATTTCAACTAGTTTATAACGATTTCAAATCTGACCATGTTTTTGAACTTTAAGAGCATAGCTTGAAAATAAACATTTGAATTTTATAACAAAAATTTTTCTTAAAAATTCTTCACTTACAGGAAAAAGGCTGAAAACGAACTGCATAAAATCCAGTGACCTATAAACAAAAGAGCAAACATTGTAAGAGAACGAAGAATGTATCTAGCATTAATTGTAGATTTACATAGATTTATGGCTCCTTGTCCCTCCAGGCAGCAATTAGTCAACCTTACTAATCAGAAATTGCTTCTAGCTGAGCATTAATCAATTGAAGACGTTATAAGCTTCACATCAGTTGTCATTAGAGTATTTTCTAGACCCCAAAGCAATATTACAGCAATTAATAATTTCTGGGCATTTGAATAGGCAACAGAAAGAAGGTTGCTCAGGGAAGATAATCTATCGTTTCCTTTTATAAGGGGACATATAGTCTGTTCTGACCTTTTACGCTTTAATATGCAAAGTGTTTTATCCCCAGCTGCAGATGTATATTCACAAGCAAGCTACAGCAATTCATCAGAATTATGTTTGAAAACTCATAGAATAATCACATTTAGTGACAAGGAAAAATAAAAAAGCAAAAGGTGATGAATTCAGATTGCAAAAACATTGATAAGACATTGTGAGGGACTAATTTCTCATTTATAGACAGTTTATTCCATATTTGACCAATAATCCTCACAATTTAATTTCAATCTACCCACCAGATCTATGAAAAAGAACCAAGAAACTACAATAAACCATGATATTTTACAAAAACTGTTTTTGAATAATTTTTATAATCATCATATAACCATCTACTATGATAAAATTAATTTTTGCTTTCAATGACACAGCTTTGGAATGATATTTAAAGCATTCTTAAATTTTACTAAATTTAAAGTGGCGAGAAGTGGCTAGAAACTTACTTAAGACACTATCTTTTCTTATCATAGAGACACTACTTATTTTTTTAAATGCTATATTATTATGAATTTTAATGTAAAAGTATTCTATTTGTTGTAAGCAAATACCCTTTTCTTATAGTAAAATTCATGTGTATTTAGGCTTAGACCACATAATGGAAAAATAGGACAAGAGTTTATTTCATGATATTTCCCATGCTATTCAATTATTTATTCTTATGAGAAAAAAATCTTGTACTTAAAAAAAAAACAACTCTATTCAAACTTGGTTTAAAAGAGGAATCTTAAAAAGTGTGACAAAAAGCTATTTTTACCATTTTAGTATTTCTCAAAAAATGATTAGCCATTTTTGTCATGTTCTTCAGTGTTTTGAAAAGTTCTGTGTTTTCGTCAACATAGGTACTCTGACTAGAAAATGAATTTACATCTTATCTTGACCTGCTATATCCAAATCAATTATCAACAGGTGGTCAGTGTTCGCCATACTTTTCTAGACTAGGCCTTCTTTGAAAAGCTGTCCCCAAACCTTCAAAGCCCTTCTTACTTGGAAGGATTTTATAGCAAGTCATAGGGAATTTTCTCCTTGGGAAAAAGACAAACTGTCTCTCTTGAGGTCGCTGAAATCTTTTTGACTGATTATTGCCCTGAGGTAATTAGGCTTTAGAAAGGGTATTTACTAAATCTATAAAGCAAAAATAGTTACTAAGAATCATCCCCTCCAAACCAGGGCATACCCCTTGTGTATACAAGGTCTCTTGTATATTCAAGATCTTCCAATGAGAGAATGGCCTTACAGATATGTGTATATGTCATATATGGGTAAACTCACAGCTCCTGGAAGGCTTTTCTCCATTTTGTGCAGTCTTTAAGAATTTCCCATTAGGGAAATAAAATAAATAATTTTGATTACATAAAATTTAAAAAGTTTTGAATAAAAAACCTAATGCAGCCAAAATTAGAAGGAAAGCAGGAAACTATGAAAATATTTTTACAAGTTTCTCTGATAAAGGCTTCATTTGTCAAATATATGGGGAATAAGCCAAATTTATAAAAAATATGGTCCATTTTCTATTTGATAAATAATCAAAGTAAAAGCAGTTTTCAGAAGACAACAAAGCTATCAATAGCCACATAAAGATGCTCTAAATTACTACTGATTAGCAAAAGGCAAATTAAAATCAACTCTGAAGTATTACCTTAGACCTCTCAGATTGGTTAACATGACAGAAAAAGAAAATAATAAATGCTGGAGGAAGTCTGGAAAACTAGGTAAGGTTGTGAATTGAACCAAAAATTCTGAAGAGAAATTATTCTCTAAAAACTATAAAATTGTGCACATCCTTTGATTCAGCAATACCATTATTAGGTTGTTTGGCTTTCATTATTTTAAAATTTTCCAATAGTATTTTATTTGTCCAAATACATGTAAGATAGTTTTCAACATTCATTTTTGTAAGATTTTGTTTTCCAAATTTTTCTCTCATCCACTCTTAATTCTAATTCTTCCCCAAGACAGCAATAATCTGATATAGGTCAAATATATACAATTCTTTTAAACACATCTCCATTTTTGTCATATTGTGCAAGAAAAATCAAGACCAAGAAGGGGGGGGGGGAAACCATGAGAATGTAAAAAGAAACAAACAAAAAGGTGAAAATATGTTTCCATCCATATTCAGTCTCCATAGATTTCTCTCTGAATGTGAAGGGCATTTTCCATGCCAAGTCTACTGGAATTTTTAATCTTTTTTTATTTTTCTTTTTTTATTAAAGCTTTTTATTTTCAAAATATTTTTATGGATAATTTTTCAACATTGACTCATGCAAAATGTTGTGTTCCAAATTTTCCCCTCTTCCCTCCACCCCGTCCCCTAGATGGCAAGTAATCCAATATTATGTTAAACATGTTAAAAATATATGTTAAATATTTTAACATATTTAACATGTATGGGACTACCTGCCATCTAGGGGAGGGGGTGGAGAGAAGGAGGGGAAAAAAGTTTTTTTGCAAGGGTCAGTGTTGAAAAATTACCCATGCATATATTTTGTCAATAAAAAGTTATAATAATAAAAAATATATATGTTAAATCCTATATAGATATATATAAATATTTATAATATTGTCTTGTTGCACAAGAAAAATCATATCAAAAAAATGAGAAAGAAAATAAAATGCAAACAAACAACAAGAAAAAGAGTGAAAATGTTATGTTGTGATCCATGCTCAGTTCCCACAATTCTCTTTCTGGGTGTAGATGGCTCTTTTCATCACAAGACCATTGCAAGTGTTGGCTATTATTTTTAAAGAGAACCATGGCATCCGGGGGGTGTGGGGGGATGATAACATGACATGTAAATGAGTTAGATTTAAGTGGAGGAGCATTGTCCAAAGTCATCAGTCTTATTTTCTCCTCCAGAGCCATCGAGATCCAGTGGCAAGATATAGATCAGGATGACTGGAACTGGCTCTCAGTGCAGTAAGAGACCTTGGCCTTCTCAAGCTAATGTCTTTCCCAGGTCTCAGTCTGACAGAGGCAGTGCCCAATTAGATTAAGGCTAAGTAAGAAATGAGGCAATGCCTCAGTCAAACTTCCTACCTTCCTTCCTTCCTTCCTTTCCTTTCTTCTTTCTCTTTCCTTCCTTCTGTTCACTTAGAATATCATACCCTACTCTTCCCAAAGGAATATAGATTTCCATCTCTGAAACTTCACAAGATATCAAAGGAAAGGGATAACTATGGGAACAAAAAATTATAACCTATCTTTTTGAGGTGGCAAAGAATTGGACAATCAAGGAGAAGCTCATCAATTGGGAAATAAACAAGTTGTGGTATATGATTGTGATGGAATACTATTATGCTATAAGATGACATGAGCCAGATGCTCTCAGAAAAAACTTGGAAAGATTTATATGAAGGGACATCTAGGTGGCGCAGTGGATAGAGCACAAGCCCTGAAGTCAGGAGGACTGGAGTTCAAATCTGCCCTCCGATATTGAACACTTCCTGGCTATGTGACCCTGGGCAAGTCACTTAACCTCAATTGCCTCAGGGGAAAAAAAAAACTTATATGAATTAACACAAGGTGAAATAAGCAAAACCAGGATAGTGAACACAGTAATAGCTATGTTGTACAATGATCAATTGCAATGATTTCATTGTTTTCAATAATTAAATGATCTAAAACAATTCTGAAGACTTATGATGAAAAATGCTGTCCACATCCAAAGAAAGACCGATAAGACTCTGGATGCAGATTGATGCATACTTTTTTAAACTTTATTTTTCTTGCTTAATTGTTTTTTTTTTTGTCTTTGCTTAATATGGAAATATGTTTTGCATGACTGCACATGTAAAACCTATATCAAATTGCTAGCTATCTCAGGAAAGTGAAAGGAAAGGGAGGAGAAAATTCAAAATTCAAGTTTTAAAAAAGGAATATTAAAAATAGTATATATACATATATATAATTGGGAAAAATAAAATATTAAATTAATGAAAAGAAAAAATAACCTAATGCCAATTAAATTTTTTTTCTATCCATTCGTTGTTATTTATCTTGTCTCTATGTTTTATCAGGAGGATAATGGAAGGAAAGGAAAAAACAAGTATTTATTAAGCACTTACAATGTGCTAAGTCCTAGGCACATAAATAAAAGGAAAAAGAAAGACAATCCCTGTATTCAAGGAACTTACACTCTAATTTTCGGAAGACAACAGAGAAAAAGACGAGAGTTGAAGGTACTTTGAACAGGGTTAAGTCAGGATCCAGAAAGGAAATCATAGCTGGCTAGCCTCTTCATAAAATGGAGAATTTAGTAAGATCTCACTAATGACAGAAGTGGGCAGGCCTTGAGGACATTCCAGGGTGAAAAAGCTACAGATATAATTTGATGCCACAGTGTAAGTATCTCTCAAGATAACAGCAGCAGCAAAAGTATGGTTTTTAAGTATGGAAAGTCTGGAACAGGACCAGGTAGTGATAAATGAATGGATGAATAATTTTGTAGGACTGTTACAGTAGTAACTCTGAGGTTCCTGCAAGAAAATTGTTTAATGAGGAATTAAGACATTTACTTATATTGTCTAATATGAAGGTTTTTCTCTAAACATAGTTTAAATAGAGTAAATCTAGTTATATTAATACAATTTCTATCTTCCCAGCATCAGGTCTTTGCCATCTAAAGGAATTCATGTTACATCTGGAATGTGCACTAGACATTCTGTATTAACAATGGCAAACATGTTTTGGCAAGCATACATCTTCTGGTTTTAATATTAAGGAACTTTATTAAGGGATTAATATATGTCAGGCACTGTGCTAAGAACTAGTGATACAAAGAGGCAAGTTCCTGCCCTCAAGGAGCTCTCACTATATAAATAATTAACAGAAGGAATGCACTAAAAATAAGAAGGATTAGGAAAGTCTTCCTGAAGAAGATGAGATTATAGTTGGAACTGAAAAGAAGCCAGATATGATCTGTGTATCCTTGGGCAATTTACTTAAATTAATTCTATTTGCTTCAGTTCCTCCTCTGTAAAATGACCTAAAGGAGAAAATGGCAAACCATTCCAGTATATTTGCCAAGAAAATCACAAATGAGGTCACCAAAAATCAGACATGATGGCAACAACTGAAAAATAATAAAGGAAGCCAGAGACGTCAATAGGTAGAGATTTAGAGAAAGTATTCCAAGCATGGGAGACAGCCAGAGAAAATGCCTGGAGCTGAGAAGTGTCTTAATGATGGGAATCAGAAGGCCTGTGTCACTGAATCAAAAAGAACATGCCAAGGAGTGAAGTGTAAGAATACTAGAAATATAGGAAGAGGTTAAGTTATGGAGAACTCTGAATGCCAAAGAGAGCATTTTGGTTTTGATCCTGCAGTCAATAACAGGCTACTGGAATTTAGTGAGTAGAAGAGCAACAAGGTCACTTTAGTCACCGAAAAGAGTATATATTGGAGTGGGGAGGAACCTGAGGCAGGTGGACCTACCAGCAGGGTATTATAGTAGTTCAGATGTAAGATGCATAGAGTGGGTACTATGTCAGAGGAAAGAAGGGAACAAATTTGACAGATGTTGCAAAGGTGAAATGAACAGACCTTGACAACAGACTGGATCTGGGAGAGATGAGGAGTGCAGCATGACTTCTAGGTTGTGAGCCTGAGAGATTGATATCTTTTACACTAATAGTGAATGTAAGATTTGGGGGAGGAATATTGAGTTCTGTTTGGGACATACTGAATTTACAGTGTCTACTGTACATCCAGTTCAAGATGTCTGAAAGGTAATAAGAAATGCAAAGTTGGAGGTGAGCAAAGAGACAGGAGCAAGATAAGTATATTTGGAATTGTCAACATAGAGATGATAATTAAATTCACTGAAACAGATGAGATCAACAAGTGAAGAACTTTAAGAGGGAGAAGAAAAAAGATAACTATGATTGGAGGGTGAAATCTGGAAGAGAATCCAGCAAAGGAGACTGAGTAGGAATGGTCTCATAGATAAGCAGAAAATCAGGAAAGAAGAAAGTATCAGGGAGGAAATAGTGATTAATAGTATCAAAGGCTGCAGAGATCAAGGAGAATAAAGTTTGAGAAATGTTATGAGATTTGACAACTAAGAGATCATTGACTTTAAAGGGAGAAAGTTTCGTAGAATGATAAAGGTCAAAAGCTGGAGTTAAGAAGAAAATGAGAAGTAAAGACATCTATTGTAAATAGCCTTTTTTAGTTTTTAGGTTTTTTTAGTTACAAAGGGTAGAAGAGAACAATGTGGGGATGGAAAAGATCAAGTTAAAGTTTTTTTTTAGGATAAGGGAGACATGGGTGTGTTTATTGGAAGAAAGGAATGAATTAGTAGACAGAGAATGATAGATGAGGGTGAGAAGGAATCTGTTGCATTAGATGGAATGAAATAGGAATCACTTATTCAGGCAAAGGAGTAAGCCTTACTGAGGAGTAAGGGTACCTCATCAATCAAGAAATAGTGGAAGATGGTATATAAGTGATACCATATGAGAAAGAGGAGAGAAGATGGAGCTAATAATGAATGACCCTATTTTTTCCTGCAAAATATGAGGCAAGATTCTCAGCTAAGAGGATGAGGGAAGGCGAGCCATGGAAGGTTTGAGGAGGGATAAATAGATTTGGAAGACACCCTATAATTATTGTTGTTGCTTGTCCTTCATTCTCAAAGAGGACTATGACATCATGAAGGTAATGGTATGACATAGAAGTGAATTGGGTTTAGATGAAGTGCAAAGTCACGGGTCACGCTTTTTCCTCCAGAGCCATCTGGATCCAGTGGCAGGATATAGATCAGGAGGACTGGAGATGGCCCTGGATGCGGTGGGAGGCCTTGGCCTTTTTAAACTAATGTCCTCCCCAGGTCTTATTTTGAGAGAGAGGAGAGTGGAATAGTGAGTTGAAAAGGCAGTAGAAGAATTTTAGAAGGATAAAAGGGTTGCCCTGAAGCACTCGGGTAAGGTTACATTCATAAATTTATAATGAAATGATTATCTCCATCTTCCTTCAGTAACATGTATAGGAGCAAAGGAAGCAAACGATGGGAATGATCCAAGGCTGAATCTCGGGAAAGGGCAATCAGGGAAATGATAAAGAGGTTAGGAATTCAAGAGAGGAGATTGGTTTACTTCGAGATAAACACAGGGAGAAGAGGAGAGGATGGATAGTTCAGTGGTGATTGCCTAGGAAGTATTCCAACTCTCCTCTAGTAAGCCAAGGGGAATGAGTGAAGGTATAGCCAGTGTCAGAAAGGGAAGCCAAGATTCAATAGTAACTAAATGATGGAAAGAGGGGAAGGAGGAGAGATATATTATGAAGGGAAGATTTTCCCTATGAAACAAGCTGAGAGAAATGATTCTTTCTTTCTTATGTTAATAACCAGTTACTGAATTAGGCTTAAAGGGTTTTTCACTTCCTCATTCAGAGATCAACCATTGTAAGAAATCTTGGAAAAAACTTACCCAATCAGGCTGAGAGAATTAGTGAATTCTTGTGGATTATGTTTGGTCAGAAGATCTGGGACAGAAGTGGATTCCCTCTTTGATATATATATTGATAAGTCTCTTTGACCAAGACTTGGATGATACAAGAAAAAATTAGAATGAGCCCATATCTTATTATAATACTCATTTTCTCAGAGTTGATTGTCACCCTTAGGAATATCTACTTTTCCAAGAGCATATAAATTATGAGTCCACCACCATAAGGATCTTTGGCACTCAAGAGTGTCACTATCCTCTTTTATTAATAAAACTGCCAGTAGCATTAATAAAATCATTAATTCCTCAGAAACTATGTCTCTTGAAGTTTTAAAACATCACAAGGCATTCCCGAGGGTGGAGTAGAAAGGGTGGGCAGAATTTTGGGGTGGGAGGGTTAAGAGAGATGAAAATAAGGAACTGGATATTGGGTGACTGGGAATGGGGTCTGGCTGATCTACTACAAAGTTTATCTAAGTATTTTTAGACATGGCGAATCTAATTACAGTAATGCAATTTCTATCTTTTCAGCAAAAGTTGTTTCCCATCTAAAGAGATTCCTGTTCTATTTGGTCTGTGTGTCTCCATGACAGTGGCAAATACATTTGGCAAGCATCTATTTTCCTGTTTTATGTTTCACTTAATATTAATAATCATAAGATCATTGAATAATGTTATCTCTGTTGCTGCATCTATCAATTTTTTATCATCTTAACATGTATATATGTTCAGAAGATGCTTTATTGAAGGAAAACCCTAGACAATCAAATACTATTCTAAGCAACAGATATAAGCAGAGTGGAATCTTGTGTTCTTTGTACTTTTTAGCTCACTATATGCCTTTGAAGATTTGTTCTGCTAGAGACTATCATTTACAAAAGCTTATCTGCTCTCCTCTCATGTTCTGAGCACTTAGCATTGTGCCTGGCACACAGAAGGTCCTTAACAAATGTTTATTGATTGATTGGTATTCTCATGTATGAGATATATGTATATATTTAATAAATATGCAAATTGGAAATCTTAAAACCCATATGAAAATAAGTGGTAATGATGATGATGATGATGTTCAAACCCTACAAGCCACCATCCATCCTTGTGGAACATCTTCCCTTCTTTACTTCAAGGCTGTCCTTGATGTCTACTTCACCACATTTTACCTTTTTAAAAGTGCTACAGATAGGGCATGATCTTAAATTCTTCCTGTGGGAGGTGTAGTACTTCATTTCTGGATCATAAAAAAATAGTGCTTTAAAGAGAGGATAAAATCCAAAACATAATAAAATATTTTTATGCACTGAATTCTTTTAATTGTTTTAGTCAGTAAAAAATGAGCAGGGAATCTGGGTAAATCAACAGAACAATGGGTGTTAAGAGAAAATTCTCCTCCCTAAAATAATGAGCACAACCAGAATATATTAAGAAAGAGCGAGGATCCTTTCCCTTTAATTCTGAATTCCCAGGGACTATGTATCCTTATCTTTATCCCAGTCATTTTATACTTTGCTGCTAGTGCTCTAACCTCTAGACCCGACCTCAAGAGACCATGCTTGTTCTGTTCTGAAACCTCTGGGATCATATGTCCTCATCTTCACCCCAGCTATTTTCTACCATCCCATTTCTAGGAATCTTACCCCACTCTCCTCTTGCTCTTAGAATTGTAATCAAGCAAACACCATGTTCTCCAGAAAGGGTATGTCAAAGGACTGCTCTATTATTATACTCACAGACAACTTTCTCTAGCCACCATTCCCCCATATGTATTGACTCTGTCTCTTATAAAGTAAATTCAATGAGAATTGAGACCAAATCTCATTTGTATTCTAGTAGTTATCTCTGTGCTTGTAAAGTGCATAGAAATAATAAATGCTTTTTCATTCATTCATCCATTTGCTAATTCATTCCCAATGTTGTTGGGTAGGATAGACATCCATCTTTAATGGTTACTTGTTAAAATGGAAACAAAGTCCCTGGAAAACACTTTATGTAAGATTGATGTCATTTTAGGGACCCCAAAAAAGTTGAGGCAAGCCTGAGCAGTGTTGAAGGTAAATAAACATCTAATATGGCTGTGGTTGTAAAAAAAAATTCATTGTGGTCAGCACTGTGAGACAAAGATAAAACAAGAGGAGACCAACAAGAGTAAAACTTTTCTATGTGATGAAGGAGAATATGATAAAGTGAAAGATACATATAGATCTATATCTGTAGATCTATATGTAGTAAACTGTTCTAGTTTGTTCTTTTCTACGATTTTGGTTGTAGAAAAGAGGAAATTATATTTTATCTAAAACACTATTTGTTAATAGAGGAAGCATTATATTGTGTCATTGACAGGGAATTTGAGAGTTACATAATATTGACTGTCTCAGATGTTAAATTGGCTCTGATAGGATGAGACTAATAAAAATCCTGCAAAATGAAGAAAAATGGATTACTGATAGATTTATTCTGAAGTATAATGAACCGCATTGGAAGGTAATGTTTTGTCCTGGACTAGAGGTCTTCAGGCAAAGACTGGATAACCACTTGTTGTATGGATGTATGTAAAGGGGATTCTATTCAGATTTAGGTTGGACTAAATGGCCTTGGAAGTCCCTTCCAAACTGTGCAATTCTGTAAATTTTTTTCCCATATCTTTTTGGGGATTTTAAATTCTAGAATTACTCTATATAAGAATTTCATGGCAATACCTGTCATAAAATATGAATCTATTATATAGAAAATCAAAATAACAATACTTGCCTTGTTTCGTATTTGTCATCAATACAAAACAGCTGGATACAGAAAGCAGATGAAGCACCTTTGTATAAAGGACGAAAGTCTTCATCATCAATTGTTAGGCTGACTTGAGATGTTTTTATAACATCAAGTGACACTTCTGAAGCAGATTTTTCCTCTTCCTAGGGCAAAAAAGAGGCAAGGGACCAAATGCAAGTCATATTTCTTTTCCTCAATTTAATGAGCTCTTGCATCATCCCAGCATTATTGTATTACAAGTACAGGTGTGAACTTTTCACCTGGGAGAAGCACACATTTTGAGATGAGCTTGAATTGATAGAGGAATACTTAATGAGATACACATATTTTAGAAGGTGAGTAATTCAAATATATAAAGGTCATAAAACTAATTTCAAATGGATATTAAAAATCAGGATATTATATAAAAACAAACTTACCTAACTGTCCAATAATATTTCCATTATAAATTCAATCATAATAAAATGTTACTAGTTGACCCCACAGTTTGAGAGGTTACAGTAGCACTGAGCAACAAGGACTTTTGGATGCTTATAGCCCTCAATGGGGAATTAAACAGGGAAAGCCTAGGTTTAAGTTAGGACTAGGATTTCAGTTTGGAACTCCCATCAATCAATTAATACTATCTACTATATACTCATACTATGGTATAATTATAAGAAGATTCAGAAGAAATATATAGCATGATCCCTGTTCATGAAGCTTACATTCTCACTAGAGAGACAAATGTAGAAAACAATGAATACTAAATTTTTGAGTAGAAACTAAAGAGTTTTCAAGACTTACAATTTATGCCCTATTATTTATTTTCAGATAGGTAGCACAGTGGATAGTGTTAGACTTAAAAGTCAGGATGACTTGATTTGATATCCCATCTCAGACACTTACTAGCTATCTGATCTTGATCAAGTTATTTAATTTTTCACTGCTTCAGTTTTCTTATGTGAAAAATGGGCAAAATAATAGCACCTAATGCACAGGTTTGTTTTAAATAAAGATCAAATGAGGAAATGTAAGTAAAATGCTTTGCAAATCTTAAAGCATTATACAAATGTTATAATTTGTTCATGATTTGCTGAGACCTACTATATTGAAAATATTGGGTGCTTTATGGTATATAAAGATAAAGAAGACATAGTCTCTGCCTTAAAGGAAGTTGCAATTTAGTAAGGGAGATAAGACACATACATTTTTAAAAAAAAAAGATAATATAAGGTAATATGAACCACAAGAATTTGGAAGAAAAATAGCTTCATGTTAATGATGAAGAAAAATTTCATAGTACTGGCAGATAAGTAGGACCTTGAAAGATATGTGTCATTTTCATAGGCTATGTCCTCTTACATCTCAGATCTCAGAACAAGCTCCAGAAAGTAATGAACAGAGCTGAAATGCAACTGATCTGCCTCTGAGAAGCTTTTACAGATTCAGCCTTTACCTTAACATCTGCCTCTCACTACCCAGAAACAGTTCTAAATACCACTACAGGACACGGGACCATCTGGGGAAGGACCACATAATGATGACCACACACACTCTCCTCCAGCTGTTTTTCTTTGGGTAAGTGAACAATAGAAAGAGACACAGAAATATCCATGTCAAAAAGAATTTTCTCCTTGGGAAAAAGGCATTACAGTTACACTTTTCTGTGTTCCAGAAATTCACCTATTTTTACTTTTATTCCATGGGCAGAAGGCACCCAAATCAACTAAACTAAACAAATCTATATTAGCATCAATAACCTCTTCCTCCTATTTAAATATTTCCAGTAAAGAGAAAACACTGCTACAAATCAACCCAGTCTGGCCACTTTATTTACAACCTCATGACTGACTCAGTCAGCTACTTTCAGTCACTAATTAGCCATAGGGCTGACCTCTTCTTTGGAAACGTAAAGACTACTAGATAGAGAGAAGAAAAGGCAAAACTTTTGGGAAAGCCATATTTAGGGAGCAGGAAGACTAAAAGTCTGTGAAAAATACAGAAGGGTAATCAGAAAATTAGGAAGAGAACCAGGATAGGAAAGAGGGAGTAGTCAAACAATAAAAACCAGAGTAGTTGGAATCAAAATGACATATTCCCAAGAAATAAGTACTTTTGAAAGGTCCAATATCTTTTTAAGAGAGATAGCCTGGGAAAAATCTCCATCCTGACAATGACTACTGACCTGGTATAATCATAAGAAAATTCATAGTACACAAAGAATTTCCAAAATAGAACACCACATTTATTAGGTAATATAAGACATATGAATTTGAATGTAAACATTTTTGTAATATAAAAATTAAAATGAAAGTGATAATTTCAGTTAGAAATAAGGATTCTGTGCTTAATCTTTATAAACTCATATGTTTCTCCTACCAATATCATTAAAACAGCAACTATATGAGAGTAATATCCAATTGTTGGAAAGACTAGCCAATGACTATAAATTTAGATAATATATTGTCAGTAGCATAAGGTGATTATCAGGACACTACATCTCTGAAATTTGTGATTTGAACCCAGTCTGATCCATCCCAATGAAGTCTGCTAATCGGTTTGATTGCTATCAGCCAAATGATAAAAAGGCCAAGAAGGGAAATTGCTTTCATTTATTTTCTGAGCAAAGATTCCCTCTGGCTACTAGCTCTGCCTCTGAGTATAAATAGAGGATAAGGGCAGAAATATGATAGGAAGAGCAAAGAAGATTCTGCAAAAATGATAATGTGGGAAGTCTAGGACTGGAAGGATGTATTGAAGTACTACTTCCAGATACATATTTGCCTTTGATTCTTAAATTCTTTTCTAATTTAATCCCTATGGTGTTCTCTATCAAACTGCATTGGTGACCTTGTTTCTCACTTTACCCTACTCTCCTGTCCATAAAGTATCACACAGATGTCCTTTTAGGGTGACCATTACTCAAGACTATATATTTTCTTTCCCCCTACCTTGAAAGTCTCATCAGCTCCTTGGGTTATAGTATCATCTCCAGAATACTTCAAAGCAATATATCCATTTCTAACTTTTCTCATGAACTCCTATCTTATATCATCAATTGTCTACTGAACATCTTCTGAATATTCCATAGGCATCTCAAACTCATATGTCCAAACCCTACTGTACAGGGTTGCTACAAGGCTCAACAAAACAATATAGGGCTTCCCTATGGAACATGCTTAAGAGTTGCCCTTTCTGGTCCTGGTCAACCATATAGGAGCTTTGGGGATCTAACATCTAGCCATGTGGTGACACAACACTGAAAGAACTCACTATTTTTTTGCTTACTCCTCCTTCTACCTAATAATAGTAGCAGGATGGTAGGGTGCTATATCAAGAGTCAGCTTCTGGCTCAGTCTCTTAATTCAAGTCCATTATGGAAAATAGCATCCAGTCTCTAGACATTCTGTGAAGAAATAAGTAGTAAGCTGGGCTATCTTCTCCCACTCTGCTGCCACTATCAGCCGACTAAGCTAGGTAAGCTTGTACCTAGGCCCCCGACTCTGTAGGCATTGTGTTTCTTTTCCTGAGTAGATGATAAAGAGCATTGTTCTTGAGGTGTACATGGCTAGACTTAGAAGGGATCTTGTGAGTTATAAAAGTCCAAAGATAATTGGGTCCAGTGAAAGAGCTTACTCTTGGAAAAATCAACTACCAAAGGAGTCCAAGCTTCTGACTTGCTTGAAATTATAAACTATGGGGAAACCATGCAAAACCAGAGTGAAATGTAAAATCCCTAATAAGAAACCCTGTGAATTGCTTCATATTTAGATGGTAATAATGATCAGCCTCCAACCTAGGTATAAGAGTCTAGCATTGCTATTTATTTGTTTAGTTTAAGTTTTACCATTTCTTTGCATCACTAAAAAAATACCTGGTCCATATAAGGAAGAAGAAAAGGAAGAACAAGAAGAGAAAGAGAAAAAGGAGAATAATAGGGAGAAGAAGAAAAAGGTGAAGAAGGAAGAGAGGTGTTTGTGCCCATTCTTCCTATGAATGCTATGTGTACTTAAAAAAAATATGCCCCAAGTTTTGTAGTTATTGTTCTTAATGTGCCATTTTAGTAAATGCCATTGCTATGATCTAATTGTGGTTTTAGCTATCAGTGGGGTAAAATAGTGAGCTATAGTATTAAAAGTATGGACTCACAAAATATCCTTAGAACTCGGTAGTAATAGTTGCCTTCTGGGCACCTAACCCATAAATATAAGTTCAAATTGGGGGTAGTAACACAGGGAGAGGGGTTAAATTTGTATACAAGATGTTTAAGGAATAATGCCTGCAATAAAGTAGGTACTTTAGAAATATTAAATTGAATTATAAAAAACTGACACAATGACACATAGTGTTTTAAAGTTTGCATAGCACTTTATATGTTTTCTCTCATTTGAACCTCAAAAGAACCACAGAAGCAAGTATTACATGTATCATTAACCCTATTTTACTTGATGAATAAACTGATGGTTTCACATCTAGCATCAGAATTTAATAAAAGCAGCTGAGATCATGGTGCTTTAAAGTTAACAAAACAAAACAGCATCTCATTTGATCCTGCACTACTCATACTGCTCACATGTCACCTAGAACAAGACATTTAAGCTCCCCGAGTCTCAGTTTCCTCATTTGTCAAATGAAAGGATTGGACCAGATGACTTTGAACTCAAAAACTCTGATTCTCTGGATCCTAGTGACTGTAAAACCAGGCCTCCTAAATAAACTAATCCAATCATAACAATAGCAACAATAAGACTTTTTTTTCTTTTGCTCTCTTCCATTGGAATGCCCTACAAACCATATATACCATCTTGCAACATATAATACAATGTCTTTGCAAGTTGTAACTTTTGTGGCCCTGATTATTTTATCTTTGATACTTAAGTCTATCTTTTTCCTTTTTCTTTTACCTCTATGGAACATGGAAATACCTTTAAAATCACAGGCAGGATCAAGACAATTATCTAAGATCAATTCTAAAGGACCCATGATTGGAAAATGCTATCTGCTTCTAAAGAGGGAACTGTTGAACTCTGAGTGCTTACTGAAACATCCTTTTTTTCCACTTTCTTTGTTTCTCTTGCTTTATTTGGAAGAATTATTTTCTTCTGTAACATGACTAATATGGAAATACATTTTGTATGACTTCATATCTATCTAGCTATATGTTTTATATATATATATACAAGTGTGTCTGTGTGTCATGTACATACACATATAAATAATCAATAATATGTAGCTTTTTTCTCAAGGGTGGGAGAAAAACAAAAAGTAGGAAGAGAACTTAGAACTCAAATTTTTAAAAAATGAATGTTAAAAATGTTTACATATAATTGGGAAATATTTAATGAAATAAAATTTTTATATAAGCCTTAGGAGACTTATGGGAGGAAGTACTACAGGATGGTAGTGATTTAGTGTCATATTTTCACAAATCATTTTAATAATAGTCATTTACTTAAAATTGTACCATTAACATTTTAAAAATCCAATAAATCAAATGCATCACAGAAATGTCACAAAATCACAAATCATTAAACTCTGCTTGAAATTCTAGTCAGTAAACATATATTTATTGAGCTCAGCACTTGTTATGAAAGGGGTAGCAATATGGCATTCCAAGACATGTTTCTTCCTAAAAAAGAGCTAACAATTGAGTTGGGGGAATGAAATGGACATCATGGAATCATGACTCATAAATCTAGAACTGGAAGAGGCCTGAGATGTTACCCAGCTTAACACTCTCTCATTTTACAGATAAGGAAGTTGAGAGCCAACAAGTTTAAACCCCAGGTCACAAAGGTTCTAAGTAGCAGAGAGAATTTGAACTCAGAGGTTTTCTTATCCCTATAAGAAACACGTGATTATAGTAATCACAACACTCTAGACTTGGTGAAGGTATTTTAATAGATGCTCACTGAATGAATAAATGAGGTCATAAGTTTGAGCTGGATCTTGAAAAGGCAACAAAAGATGTGGTTTAGAAGGGAAGGATGGGCTATCTGCATTGGTGGTGGGGAATAATACAGGTAAGAAAAACTGCAAGGACAAAGGCACTCAAGTAGGAATTATTCAGTTGTTTATCTGACTGAGCAAATGACCTAAAAACCCATTTTCAAATAAATTAATCAAACCTTACATATGATTCATGAGTGGGAGCAGCACTTGTACTTGTTGACAAAGAAGGTTCAGGCAGATGTTCAAAGAGGACTTCTTCCTTAACATCTTCTTCCTAAAAGGAGAATAGCAGAAGGGTTGATGATAATTACAATATTTGTCCTTATCTTTTTTTCATACATAGTATTTCTATATATTTTCACATTTCCATTTCATCCAACATAAATCATATCCATATAAAGGCAGTTACTCAGTTATAGTATTTCAAGTGTGTTAATAAGTTGTTTTTCGGGAACAAATTTTTCTCATCAATACAGTAATGGGTGGGTTGCAAGGTCAACTCACAAAAGTCAATTTAATGTATAATATAGCTTGAATATGCTATGAAAAGTGATTCAGAACCTTTAATATCATCAACACAATCCACTCCATAATATAATGTTGTAAATCTGTCCTCCCCCCATTTGTTACATTCAGAATCACAGAATGTCATAGTTGGAAGACACCTTATAAGCTTTTTGGCACAACTTATACTGGATAAAAATTTCTACAATAACCCCAACAAATTATCATCTGCCTCCAATCAGGGGCCTACGGGGAGAGAGAAGAGGGGAACCCACAACCTCCTGGGGTAGCCTTTTCTATTCTGAGGCTGCTTTAATTGTTGGAAGTTTTCTTCACATCCTTGCTGCAATGTCCACCTCATTGCTGTCATCTATGGCCAGGGATCAAATCCTTTTGCAATATGACAACTTTCAAAATATTGAAGACAACGATTATGTCCCCTTAATTTTTCTCTTCTTCCAGTTAAATATCTCCAACATTTAATTACACCTTTCATACCTTTACTAAAACATACACTCTAATCTGCTCACCATCCCCATTGATCTTTGGACTCACAAACACTTCTGGAGGTATTTATCAATGTGCTTCCTAAAATATGGCATCCAGAATTAAACTAAATGACTCAGATGCATTCTGACCAGGGTGTCATTATGGACTCTCTAGCTATATCTTCACTTTGGATCATCCCCTCCTTCAGGATCTATGGCCTTCATGATACTATTATGTCTCAGTTTACCTCATTCTGTCTCATTGTTCTTTCTTTAATTTCCAATATTTTAACATTTTTTCTCCACCTTTTAAGCATGAGCGTCCAACAAGGTCCTCATTTATCATCTTTCTATACTCTCCTCCAATGATCTGATCACTATGACGTTATCTGTAAACTTTATGGAGAAGATTCCCAAATCTATGTAGCCAACTTTAATCTGCAAGCTATTTATATTTTACTTGATGACTAACTAGAGTAGGAAATCTGCTGAGCATCTAATACTGGTATTAGAAGGAAGGGACAGAACAGAGGTATTAGTGAAAGTTCCCACAACTTCTTTCTGGGGTAAGGAAAGGGCTGTCTAGATATCTGCAAATTTCCAAGTAATAAGTGCTATAGTCAAAGTTCCATTGAAAAGGAGGAGAGCTATAGATAATCTTTCACATGTAATTATCCTTCATTAGTTAGGAACTATTAACTTTAAAACTAAAGATTTATACTTTAGGAAGCAATCAGAATACTATTAGTTCCCAGGAGTTGGTGATAGATTGAGAAGGCAAAAAGGAGAGGTATGTTTACATTTCTAAAATACAAAACTTAAATAAAATATTAAAATATATAAGCACTAAATTTGTCTGTTATCAACATATAGACTCTAGTAAATAACAAAAGTCCCCTATGCTATATTTCAATTAATTACTTCAATTACCAGACTATGTATATCTTGTTCTACTGACTCTTCATCTGTTTTTTTAATTGTCTGCGCACTTTCATCCTCTAGTGCATCTGTGGGGGGGAAAAAGTCACTTTAAATCAATATGTAATACAAATGGTAAATATCTAAATTATAGTAGAAAATAAAGAAAATTCAATATTTATATAATTATTATTAACATATTAATTTTACATTAGTTTAGACTTTATAATAATCAGAATTCATAACAATTTGCCTTTCTGAAAATGTTTTTGAAATACTTTTTAGGAATGGGATATGGTGTCATATTTAAATGTTTGGCATATTGATTGTCATGGATTAAATAGGAGATTATTTTCCTTCAGCTTGGAAATCAAAAGGGAAGAGCAGTTATCGTAAATTAGAGCTTTAAGCACCTTATGATTTTAACTTTTAAAAATGTAGCAATAAATACTATAATCTCCAGATAGTTGGCAGTATATCCTTTACAAAACTTCAGAAAGAAATTCAGAAAAGTTCACAAAGAAACACAGACAAACAGGACAGCTTTGAAAGCACAAGTTAAATTTATTATATTTTTTAAAAGTACATAAAATTATACATGTAAACTGTAGAATTTCACATATAATCTTTTTCTTATCTACTCTGATGATTTGTGTATTCATTACAAGTCAAAGTAATTTTTAAAATCCTATATATTTTGCTAAAACAAACAAAGTATTATCTCTTTATTTGATTAAGAAATCTTGTGCTTCCTTCTCTCTTTCTTGTAAATGTTTCACAGTACCTGGAGCCTGAGCAATCATTGGGATAGTAATCAGAGAAAGGGCAGCATTGAGGATAATTTTGTTTCTTTCTATCTCATTATCCTTCCCTTCCATCCTACTTTATTACTTACCTGTTTCTCACGCCACTGGTATTTCTGAGCCATGACATCTGGTGTCTGCCTTTGGGGCTCAGATCAGCTCAACCCCAGGATGTTTTTTGCCCAGCTGCTATAGCTTCTTTGAAGTATAGCAGCAGCTGCAATATAGTTCCTGGGGGTTCATCTAAGGCTCAACAGTATCTGCTGCCAGTTTGAGAGTAGATTTTGTCTTTTTATTTTGTACTGTGGCAATGAGCACCTTTTAGGCTCAGAAACACCTCTTAGATTCTCTCTTCTTTCTGCTTTTCCATTTCTTTTAATGATTAATGCTGCCAAATAGAATGGGTGTCTTTCTGAGCCCCAAATGGACACTGGATACCAATTCTTTAACATTTCTTTCTTAAAAAGAAATGTCAAAGAAGTAAGAGAAGACCAATAAAAGAAAAATGAAATCCCAATGGAATTAATGGAGAGCAGAAAAAAAGGAATTATTAAATTGAGGATAAGATGAAGAGCTACCTCTAGCATATTTCTGTCAAAAGAAGAGAAGGAGAAATCAAGAGAACCCCTTTAAAATAGAGGGAAATCATTTAAGGAAAATAAAATGTAAAATTTTCCCAGTCATTTGAACTTTTCTTATCTAATCAAATTATATTTGACTGTCAAGAGAGGAATCAGTCAGTGGAACTGATCTATATTTCCTACATAAGGATTCCAGTTTCCACAAGATAGCAGAAACATATGTTTGAATCTAAAAGAGATAGATAAATCATATCTCAAGTTCAAATATTACATTTTTTTTTCAAATATGGCACTTTCCCATTTTAAGTAACACAATACCAGAAAATGTTATAAAAAATATAACCTAAGACTTTTTTCTTTCCCAAATACTAAAGAAACAAATTGGATTTGTAATGAACTCAAGATACAGGTGACTTAAATATTTGAAGGCCTAATATTCATGGCAATTACTAACTACAAATAGTAATTAACTCAACTAAAGTGTTATGTAGTATTGCAGTGCAATATTAAGCAGCTGCCACATTCCTCCCTTGAGGTGACTGCATTTCAGAAGTAGGTGAACTGATCCTCGATATCTTTTTCCAAGGTCACTAGGGTTTTGTGAAGTTTAATTAGTTAATATTCATAACCTGCTCCAAGACTTTCAGATGAAACGTGCTAAAGTAATACTATGCAACATAGAAATAAAATCTACAGGTCAGCTCAATGGTGCAATGGATAGAGTACCAGCCCTGAAGTTAGGAGGACCTGAGTTCAAATGTGGCCTCAGACACTTAACACTTCCTAGCTGTGTGACCCTGGGCAAGTCACTTAACCCCATTTACCTCAGCAAAAAAAAAAAAGAAAGAAAAGAAATGAAATGTAGCATGACTGATTACACAAAATTTCATTGAGGTTTGCTTATGTCACCTACAGAAGATGGCATCTTGGCATTATATATAAGACTGAAAATGGCAGCATAATTTTGGAAAATAATGCTCTAGTTTAATAAAATGGAATATTAACTACTAATAGTCATCTGAAAAAAAGTGTTCAAAGTCAATATGTTAACAAACACCATTCTAAGGTAGCATCTTATACCTTTTCAGGTACATGGTACATGGTACAAGATGGAGAATTTGAAATTGGCATGGCTGTGAGAAAACACTCATGATAATACTCTTCTGAGAAAGCAATGTCCAACCATTTTAGAAAGCAATATGGAATTATACAGTAAAAGTTATCAAAATGTTAATTCCCTTTGACTCAGAGAATCCATTATTTAGGTTTATCTCCGAAAAAGGTTATTGGTTGGAAGAAAAGACCTGGCCACACAAAAACATCCCTTTCAATAGCATACACATGATAGAAGCACAAAACAAAACAAAAAACTTGGTGTCCAATATCTGGAGAATAACTAAATAAACTGGCATGTGGGTGTACTAGAATATTACTGCATAGTAAAAGAAAAAGATGATAAATCAACATTTAAGACTTAAGATTTCTACCTTCACTCTAATTAAGGTAGAAACAGAAGGCCCAAACTTCTCCAATGAATCCAAGTTGTAAACTAGATGCGAACAAATACTTAATCACTTTGGAAGGAGAAAATCACTTTGAGGATTTAGTGAAGACAGACACTATGCAAGACACATCTCATGATTGTTTGGGCCTATGTATCACACAGAAGCCAGTTCAAAAGTTTGCATTCCAGCAGCAAGCAAGTCAATTGAGTGGTAAAAAAAATCCAGCGTTGAAGAACTCCTGAGGGGGAAATTCTCTTGAGAATAAGTGGAAGATTGAGTTTCTTTCATTGCCTTCCCCATGGATCAGGTAACAAACTATGAACTTCTAAAGGTCAGAAGCAGTACCCCAGAGCAGCCCTAGCTGGTAGAAGCATCTGTGTGAGGGATTGAGAGAGACCAAGAGCAAACATGACACATTAAGGAAGCATCAGAAGAAAACCTAAGGGAACTTTAAAAGGATTCCACAGAAAAAGAATAAAGTTTCAGTAACAAGAAGTAATAAGTTCATTCTTTGACCAATTGTGATCTCCAACTTTGAGCCCCAGGAACCTTGTGCATGCAAATTTATCTTCAAATAGCAGGAATATTCCTCTAGCAATTGTCCTTGCTATACCTGCTTCAAAAATACCCTTTCCAGAAGTTAACTAAATCTGACTGATAATCAATAGGGTAGCACACCAGATGAAGGCCTTTGAGCAACAACAGAAACCTCAACCCTTAAGAGGAGAATCATACCAGGGCAATGGTATTGTCAAGAGTGAGGGGTTTCAGGTATCTATACAAAGACACAAGGGAAGATGTGAAAAAGGGAAGAAATGTATATGCCAAGAGAACATACATATACATACTAGCTACAATTATGAAAGTGAACATAATGTGAGCAGCAACAAAATTTAGGTTTATTATAATAGTTCATGGCAGTTTACTCAGTTAAAAGTTAAAGTAAACCACTATCCTTTGTTTAAACATTCAAAAAATAACAGAAGTGTATTATGTATAATCATTCTCAATCACTTTTTTGTTTTTGCTGTGTTCAATGATTTGAGAGATTTTGTTTCATTTTTACTTTATTTTTTCTTGCATTTGGTTTTGCCTTGCAATTTTTGTGTTGTTTTATATATTTTAACACATATATGAGCTATTGAACATTAATGCTGCGCAATTAAAAATATATTTCTGTTTTATAACAATATGGCTTTCCTCTAGGAAAATCTACTTAAAAGAAAAAAAAAGACTGATTAAATCAACAACCATTTGTTAAGTGCTTACTGGATGTCAGGTGCTATATTAAGCATCAGGAATATAAAGCCAAGAGACAGTCCTTTTTCTTGAAGAACTTAGATTCCAATGGGAAGACAACATACATACTTCTGAATGTGTGTCCATAGATATCAAATGCAAGTCAATTTGAAGAGAAAGACCCTGCATTCAGGAAAGGCTTCAAGAAGAAGGTAATACTTGAGTCTTGAAGAAATGAATGAGTTCAATGGAAGTCCCAAAGAAAAAAGATGAAAGGAAAATCATGCTATGTGCCTCTAAGAATAAGTTTTTGAAACCTATCCTTAGTTTTCCTCATTTCTCTAAAAATTCCATTTTCTAAATCTAAGAACTATAGTTTTTGCCACCCTTAGCCCACTTCTGCTATTTTGTCATTATTACTGAAGTGGTAGAAGTGGATCTCCTGGGCCTGGGGCCATTTTGTATTATTGTCAGAATTCCAATTCCATACTCTTCTATCCCTCCATAAAAACTCATCATCTAATAGCTAATACTCTAGTGAAAGACTTAGCATTTAGCTGGAGACAGTTTGTCACTGGATCCCTGGACTTGCAATGTTTCATGATTGATAGAAACTGGTTGTTTTCTGGCATAGACTTTGAGAACACAGATTATCTAGACACCACAATGAGCCATCAGAATAGGATTTTCTTTGAACAATCTACAAGCATTCCACCTTTGGGATATTAAGTTTTTCTGTATTTAGTCAGTTTAGTAACTAGGCAAAAGCATTGGGACTTTAGTTGAAGTCTTTCTCTCAGGACAGAAACTATCCTAGCTTGGTCTCTATGTTCATCTTCACCTCAATGTAAGGGTTAGATTAGGGTCTTTGTGAAGGGGCTTTAACCATCACCTCAAATATCCTCTCTTTGTAAGTTTACTAACATCTTCAGATTTGGAGGGCAATTATTCCCGTTTGTTCCTAATTTTAACAGCACCTTATTAGATTGTTGGCTATCTTACTAAGGATCAAGAAGGATTTATTAAAAGTCTATGTTCACTGGGAAATAAATGTAGCCAAATATGGTCTTTCTCAAGGAATTACAGTCTGACGAAGGAACTATATACTATATTGCATTCCTTATGTTGTGTTTAATATGTTGTCTTGTATTTTTGTTTTTTCCCTTTATGAAAAGTCTTGTCTCACTAACTAAATAATAAGCCAGAATCCATGCCTTATGCATCTGTGTATCCCCAGTATCTAATATCAGAGTTGAAAAATATTCAGAGCTTCTAAAGATGAAGCTGATAACATTAAACAACCAAAGGAAAAAATACAATATTATTTACTCAAGTGATTAATTGTATAAAATAAGAGAAGGTTCTGTCTTTGTGTAGCAATTATGGAATATTGTGATACTCGAGGCCCTTCAGCACAAGGCTACTATGTTGAAAAGCCTTGAGACAATGAATAAATCTCTTTAACAGGGACAGGAAACTTGGGACCTCAAGTGCAGCAGGCTTTCATTTCCCATGCCAGATTCTTTCTGTGTAGAGTACAGCCTGACTTGCCATATGTCTGTGCAATGATAATTTGGAGGCTCAGCCTCATCAGTGTGGGAGACAGGAGTTTTCCATGCCAAAGAGCTTCAGGGTTCTAAGTCAGTGTGCTGGGTTTTCTGCCTCAGGATGTGCAGTGCTGTGACTGTCAACAAGGCAGTCACTGGGGGTCTTCCTTATTTCCATTCGCTTCCACAGCAGATAATAAAGTCTCTATTAGCCCCACTATAGCTTTGGTAACTGGGAAGTCTGTCAAAAACATTTATTGAGCAGCTACCACTGAGCAAGTCATGAAGTTGAAACGTACAGTGACCAAGATTAATCCAGCAAACATATTCCAATTCAATTCGGCAAGCATCTATTAAAAGTCTGCTATATTCAAAGGATAATAATAGGTATTGGGAAATATAAAAACAAAAATGAAGCTATAACTGCACTCAAGGAATTTAAATTATAAGGACTGGGGAATAAAAAATACATACATACATAGATTAGTATAAATGTATGCAAGGGAAATATAAAGTAATTTTGAGGCTAGGGGACAATGCTAATAGAGAAGGAAAAGGGTAGACCAGAAATGGCTCATATATGAGAAGGTATTGGAGAATTCAGTGTTGAAAGGGGCTAGGATTTTCAGGAGAGGAGGAGGAGGATGGAGAGACAATGTCATGTACAGCAGGGATATCAGAAGAGATTAGAATTTAATTGGGAAATGTTTAACAAAACAAATATACAATACAACACAGTGTTAACTTGTGTTTTTTTAAGTCAATGTCTAAGTCAATAAGTCAAGCCCGAAGAGATCCATTTTTATTTAAGTTTTATATCACTCATGTGCCAAGCTAGTAAATTCACTAGGGAATTGGTGCATGAAGGAGAGTAATATAAAATCAGTGTGGGATACTCTGATCCCAGAATACAGAAGGTTTCAAAAGCTAAACTGAGGAGTTTGTATTTTATTCTAGAAACAATAGGGAAAGCTTAGGGTGACAGGATTCAGTCCTGTATTCTAGGAATAGAAAAACAAGGAATCATGTGAAAGGTGCAGTAGAGGGAGGAGGGAAGGTGAAAAAGGAAGACCAAGTGGAAGAATATTACAGGTTAGATGGAAGGAGATAAATGCTTGAATGGCTAAGCCATTTGAGCCAAGAGGAAGAGAGAGGTAAAAAAAATAAAAAAAATAAGACATTGTAAAGCTAAAATAAAAAACAACTACTAGTCAATCAAATGGCTACAGGAGGGGGAAGTGAAAGAGAATGAAGAGTTGAAGATGACCCTGAAGTATCCAATCTAGATGACTAAAAGGATGATGTTGCCTTCAATAAAAATAGTTAAGTCAGGAACAGGGATGTGTTTGAAAGAAAAGATTATGAATTCCATATTCTTTCCACATTGAAGTAGTATGACAAAATAGAAACAAGAGTGGCTCTGAAGTCAGAGGACCTAGATTCAAATCCTCCCTCTGTCATTTCAATCATGTCTGACCCTGTAATCCTATCTGGGGTTTTCTTAGCAAAGACATTGCAGTGGTTTGCCAATTCCTTCTCCAACTCATTTTAAACTGACTTGTTCAGGGTCACACAGCTAGTCAGCTGTCTGAGGTCAAATTTGAAGTCTGGAATAGGTGTCTTCCTGATGAGAGTCCTGACACTGTATCTCCTGCACCATGTAGCTGCCCTTCTCTGTCATTTACTCTCTGTGGGACCATTTTCTTATCTGTAAGTTTCCTAAACTATAAATGAAAGGGCTGGAATAGATGGCCTCTGATATCGCTTCTCTAAATCACTAAATCTATAAAATGTTTATTTGATATCCAGGTGGAAACATCCAGCAGGAAGTTAATGATATGGGGCTGGAGATTAGGAGAGAAGATTGATAATTATGTAGACGTGAGAGTCATCGGCATAGG
This sequence comes from Sarcophilus harrisii, assembly GCF_902635505.1. Taxonomy (NCBI): domain Eukaryota; kingdom Metazoa; phylum Chordata; class Mammalia; order Dasyuromorphia; family Dasyuridae; genus Sarcophilus; species Sarcophilus harrisii. The sequence goes on from NC_045427.1 coordinate 150,538,238, forward strand.
AATTGTAATTGAACCTGTAGGAGCTATTAAAAAACACAAAAAGAGGGTATATAAAGAGGTAAGAAAAAAGGGTCCAAAAAAGAATCCCTGTTATCAAAGAAACCAATCTACCCAATTTGAAGACAAAACAAAAATCAAAGTGTACATATAAGAATACAAACAACACAGAGCAAATGGAATACAAATGATGATCCAGTAAAGAAGATTGAAAAAGGCTGACCAGACAGTTCTAAGAAGAGAATCAGGTGAGAAAATTGTGTCTTAGAAACCCAGGAGGGAAGGAAAAGGCCATTTTATTTTTTATTTCTTCAGAATAAAGTCATACAACTTTGCAACCAAGTTCCAAAACCCATTGGTATGGAACTCTCTCTTCAAGTGTTCCACACCTCTCTGAAGAGTGGGGCACAATTGGCAAGAGTTGTTTATTCTGCCTTCCTCAAGCCATACACTGACATCCCCATGCTATGTACCAGGGACAACAGTCATCACAACTTGCCATGTTGACTAAATTTACCTGCACACAAAAAGACAAATATGGCTAAGGAAGTAAAATACATCTTCCCTAGCTTTAAAAAAAATTTTTTTTTCATCATACTGTCTCCATAATTATTTTGAGTTTCTACCAATAATTTTTCCCTTCCCTTCAATTTCAGGGAATTTTTTAGTTCTTTTAGTTCTTTAGTTCTAAAAGATACTATGGGGAAATGTTCGTGTGGATTAGTGATAGCATAAAGTGGAAGCAGAGCAGTTGAGTTTATGGGAATAAGACAATAGTTGTTCCCAATATTCCTAATGAGGCTATCAGCCCATCTGCTAATACAAGACTTTATCAGGGGTCCTCAAACTTTTTAAACAGGGGGTCAGTTCACTGTCCCTCAGATTATTGGAGGGCCGGACTATAGTAAAAACAAAAACTTTGTTTTGTGGGCCTTTAAATAAAGAAACTTCATAGCCCTGAGTGGGCCCACAGGCTGTAGTTTGAGGACCCCTGGCCGAATAGCATATCAAAGCTGGGAATGCCCAAGCCTCTGAGTGGCTATTCTAACCTGTTCCTGGAACTTTGACTAGAGACCTGAGTGTTTTGACAGAAAGAAAAGCAAGAGAGCCAGGGAGACGATTGTGTCAGAGCCACACAGCTCTGGGGAATCTGGTTAACTTAGTGGCTTCCCCTAAATATTCGACTTTATTTCCCCTGTTAGGAGTGCCTGTGGGAGAGTGTAGTGTCAAATTACACGAGCCATCAAAGAATCAGGCATCAATGGCTCTGTGTCAGAGGTCAGCACTGGGCTGGGTCACTGTATACCACCTTCTGAGTTCCTCCCTGTACTTTGGGGCAGGACAACTGAGGCTTTGCAAGAAGGGCGTGCAAGATAGTACCTCACATTTTAGTGAGAAAACTGAGGGTTACCCATTGTTGGTCCTGTGCCCTACACTTTGAAATGCCCACAGTGTTATTCTTCTCTTTGTTATATAAAGCCCTTCACAATTTGGCTATACTCTCTTTAAACTGATTTCATATTATTCCCCCTTGTATTCTAGGCTCCTGTTCAGCTATCCTATTGCTATTGCCTTGTACGATATATTTATTCTCTCCCACTATAACTTTGTATTTTGTCTTTGTATAGATTGTCCGTCATGACTATAATGTTCTCCCTCCTCCTGGTTCCCCACTTGAAATCCCTTGTTCCCTTTCAAGCTCAGTTCAAATTCTGTCTCTTCACTTTGTGTTTTCCCCATCCCCAAGAAATTATTTTGTAGAGATTCTGCACCTATTTTGAACTATATATGGGACCCTGGTTGAGTCCTCCAAATTTATTGAGCCTTATTTTCCTTATCTTTCAAGTGGGGATAAAAAGAGTACCTGCCTCACAGGGTTATGAAGATAAAGGGAGACAATGTATGTAAAGTATTCCCCAAACTTTAAAGGACTACAGAAATGTGAACTATTAATATTCAGTTATCTCCTTGAAGGATGTTTCTCTCCAGCAATGTAAGATCTATGAGGGCAAGAATTATTTCATTTTTTTCTTTTGTATCCTCAGGCCCTGGAACATAAATGACATTTAATAAATTAGTGTGGAACAGCATAGAACTGTATCAGTACAGACAATGCCAACTTCAGGTCAGAGGACTTTAAAGGATCAAATCCTAGACTCTTATCAATGAAATATGGCAATTCTATGAGTGCTGTTGGTGAGTACAATTCAGAATCATGTGTTTATTAGGGATACAGATAGGCATCCAGATTTCCAAACTCCAAAGCATATCTAAAAGGCATATTCAGCAGACATGGCCCAATGCAAGTACAATCCTGGAAGCTTAAACTTGTTAAGGATACAAGAGTATGATCTGGAGAGATTTGTGGACTGAGTAGGGCAGTAATAATGAGCATCCCTGATGGATTTTTAAAAATAGATTACATTTTCCTGTGGTTTGTACTCTGTGCTTTTTACATTTATCCTGTGACCTATATAAGCAATCCTTGATAGAAGTGGAACCATAAGCTTGCACTATTAGAAACTGCCTTAACTCTTTTAGATTAAATGGGATCAATTGAGCAAATAATTGCTTCCTATGTATATGTTAAGATCCTATGTAATATGTTAAGATAAATTAAGAAATTACTTTTGAAGCTGGATTATTTTACTAGTTACTAATTTAGGGACAAAGAGAATCAACCTCATTAAGTGGCCTCAGGAATACCAAATTCTAAAAGGTTATTTTGTGGAAAGGATTCTGGAAAGATGGAAAGTAGGTTGGTAAATTTCAAGCTCTCCCTATTTCCCTCACAAATAAAACAAATTTTCTCCTCAGGGCAAACACAGACATGAAAAATCAAGAAGATTTGGGGTAGAACAGGGGTTTTCCAGGTGCAACCCAAGATCTAAAGAAAGACCCTGGGCTGAGGATTAATCTAAAGTGCAAATACCCTGAGCTAGCTCCCCAGAAACATCAAATGGGGATTCCTTGGGCTAACTGGGGGTGGCAGGAGCCTCAACAGAAACCTTAGACTTTCATCACCCATTCTTTTTGTTGAGTTGAGGTCTGAGTCTGAAGACTGAAGGAACCTTTGGCTGATTGGGCATGCCAGGCCCAGCTATAAAGAAGTGGCTGTGGGCGAGAAGGAACCAGAACCCAATGAGTGCAGAAACAGTGGGGCACAGACGCTGCTGGCCGTGGGCACTTGCAGGAGGATGAAGCTCTTGGCTTGGGGTTCCTGGTCAGAGTAGAGAGCTGAAGGGAAGCTTGAAGCACCATTTTCCCCCTCATCCCACAATTAGAGATTCTTAGACTAATACCTCTTATTAAAAAAAAATAAATAAATAAACCTGCAAAGAAGAACCCCACCACTGAAACATATTATGGGAACAGGGAAGACCAGGGTTCATCTTAAGAGGACACTTTAGTAGAAAAACTCCAAAGAGTAATGTAAAATGGCTCTCTGCCCAGAGAGAATTTATAGAACAAAAAATAACTATCAAATGAGAGACACTGAGGAAAAACTATTAAGAAAAATTTAAAACTATTCATGAAAAACAAAAAAATTATGGGAAAAAGTTAAAAGAAGTACAGAGTTTTAACAATGAAAATAATTCTTTGAAAATTAGAATTGGGCAAGGGGAAGGCAATGAAGCTATAGGAGACAAAAAAAAATGACAAAACAGATTATAAAGAACAAGAAAATAGAATAGAATGTGAAATATCTTATAAGAAAAATGAAGATCTAGAGAACAGATTAAGAAGAGAAAATATAAAAATAACTGAATTGTCAGCAAGTTCTGACCAAAAAGAGAATCTTGACAAAATAATGCAGGAAATAATCCAAGAAAATTGTCCTGGAGTTATAGAACATGAGGAGAAAGTAGAAATAGAAAAATCCACCAATCACCACCTCAAAGAGATCCTTTGTGGAAAACACATAGGAATGTTATTGTCAAATATTGAAACTCCCAGATCAAAGAGAAAATTTTGCAAGAAACAAGAAAAAAATTTAAATATGCTAGATTATAATTAGAATTGTGCAAGACTTATCAGCAGCTACAATAAAAGACCGCAGGTCCTGAAAATCATATTTACCAATAATTAAAAGAGCTACACCTGAGACAAAAATACTATATCCTACAAAATTATCTAAAATTTTGAATAAGAAAAATGGACATTCAATGAACTTGCACATTTTCAGGGCTTTATCAACCATCCCGAACTTAACAGAAAATTTAATATATAATAACATAAAATTATTTGTTTTTATATATGTATATTATATATTTGAGATTCACATCAACAGTAGGATAGCTCAAAAGAAAGACTAGCAGAGTTAAGGTAAAACTAGTAATCATGTTATACAAATGAAGTGCAGAGGAAGAATAGACACAATGGCATTAAAGGGAAAAGAAGGCTTGTTCTGAAAAATCTACTCACATTGGGACTGGATCCAATAGGGAACACCCCATATATATCAAGAAGAGTATAGTACTCTCCAAAATCTGTAAAGAAATAAGGGGGGAGGAATGAGCAAATAAGGAAGCAAAGAGTGAGGGAAGAAGACAAAGGAGAGATCCTTGGGTGAGGGGAGATTAAGTAATAGTAAGGCAAGTTAGGGAGCAAAATTTAATTAAAGAGTTAGAGGGATAGGAAAGAGATGTTTATGTAGATTATGTGTGAGTGTGTATATGTATGTATATATCCACATATGTATACATAAATATCTTTTCCTAACTGTAGCTTGCTTGGGAATGGGGGTATGAAAGGGAGAAAAAGAATAAAATAAATAAGGTATGTAGCAGAGAACTAAAGAATAATTTATAAGGAAATAGGGAAAAATAAACAAAAATGTGTATATGTATGCATGTATATATGTGTGTGTGTGTGTGTGTGTGTGTGTGCTTTCTTGATCTGGCATTTGTTGTGTATTTTGAACCCTCCCCGATGTTCTGCTGGGCACATGACAATGTTCTATTTTATTTTGTATTTCTTTTCTGTTTTTCTTTTTTCTTGCTATATTTTTTTCAAATAAAATAAATTTAATAATAAAAAGGTTATTTTGTGCCTCTTCATTAGTTTGGTTTAGATTAAATCTAATTTATCATTAAAAATTAAAAAAAATATATATATATATATTCACATATACAAATTTTTAGACAACACAATGTAAATGATATAACATTCTAACAATCAATGTATTCAAGAAAAATATGAAGGATTCTTTGTGAGGAATTCTTTGCAAGAGAAAAGTCAGCAGGATCCAAAAGCCAGTTCTAATGAAAATCCCTTAAATCACCCCTATCCCAGTGTTTGCTAGCAACTAGCTCCTGACTTCATATGGAGCAATAGTCAAATTACTATAATTATCTTGTAACACAAGTGGCATATCAACATTATTTTAACATGGATTTTTGCATAATCTTTCATTATTATTATTCAGTCTCACACTTGGAAACAGAAAACAACAACAAACTGCAACCTCTGATCTAATCTAAAAGGAGAAAAATGTACCACCGTGTAAATAAAAGGACTATTTATATGTGAATATACTGAGAGAAATCTGACTTCAATTCCCTCTCCTGAAATTCACAAAATGCCTTCTGTCAAAATTCATAAACTTGTAATTTAAGCACTTTAGTACCAAGAAGATATAAAATAGTAATCATATAAATTTTTTAAAATTCATTTTTCATTCAAAGACCTCAAAAGAAAATCAGTCCTTTTACTATTGTGAAATCAATTCTGATTTATGTAAGCTATTGCCCACAGTGATAGCAGAAATCATTTAAATGCTGATAGAACTAGGAATTTTGATTCCCAGTCACCAGCTTTCATTAAATGCAGAATATTCTTAAATATTTGCTATAGTTAATTGTTTCCAAAAGAAATTGGGGTCTTTGTTATTTAACAGTCACGTAGCTATTACAAGTCTGATGTCACTAATATATATAGAATTGCTACAAAGATCAAATAAGATAATATAGATTAAATGCAAAACTTCTGAACTGAAAAATTCTATATAGAATTAATTTTGATGTTGTTTTTCTAATAATCTTTAAGATAAAAATTCAGCATAATTTTAAATAACTACAAAAGTCATCTTCATTTGTTATAAAATGAAAAAATTTGAGTTAAAAGGAGCCTCAGGGTAAAAGGACTTCAGGGTAAAGAAAAACCCAACCCATAAATAAAAGGAAATCCCTGCTATAAAATATCTTCCAACTGTAATGGGCTGAGGCTTGAGTTGATGCACTGAGGTCCCAAGCACGTGAGGCTAAATAGCAATTGGACTATACTCTATTAATATACATGCTTGGATAAAGAATGGCCCTTGCCCACTCTCTGTGCAACTCCTGATGTGTTGTATAGGAAATGACGATTTTGGTGGGTGGAGGCAGAAAGACAGGGAGAGAGGCTGAAAGAGATTGAGCCTGGGTTCCATGCTAGCAGCTGCTGGTCCTGTGGCTGCTGGTCTAGCTAGCTTCTTGACTCAGCTGCACACATTGCTATTGCCTATTCTCTTCCACCTCCGATCTTTCTTCACTGAGAATAAAGATTGACGATTTTCCCCTAACCTGAATTCCTGACTCTGGCTGATTTTAAAATACGCGGTCATCACATCCAACCCCTGCTTAAAGTGGTGGAACCCATTCTCCATGGAGGCAGCACATTCTACTTTGGAATAGCTCTAATTCTTAGGAAGTTCTTCTAGATATTAAGCCAAAATTTGCCTCTTTACAACTTCCACCCACTGTCCTGTCTAGGGTTAATGGAGGGCAATTCCTCCTTTGCATAACAGTTCTTAAACACTTGAAGGAAACTGTTATATCCATCTACATCTCCCATCCAGTCTTCTTTCCAGTTTACACAAGCTACAGCTTCTTTTAACTAATCTTTGTATAACAGGGACTCAAGACCTTTCATCATTTTGGCTGTCCTCCTATGGACACTTTTGAGCTGCAGCCCCCACCTATTGGTGGAAACTGTGTGGCTGGAGCTGGTGGTCACAGTAATTTGATTTGTCTGGCACATGCTGCCTTCGGGCTGCTCCCCAGGGAGCCTTGCTACTCCAGCTGGCTCACCTGAAGGCAGTACCTGATCAGCAATGGCTAGGGAGGGCTGGCCTCTTCTCCACAGAGATTGCTTCCTTAGATGATAGTTGCGGGCTTCGAGTAAGAAGCAGGACCACTGATCTTGGTCCTCCCTTCCTCCCTTCCTCCCTTCCTCCCTTCCTTCCTTCCTTCTTTCCTTCCTTCCACTTTACTACTTTCAGTGTTCTTGTGTTCAGGAGCTAAGAGCTATCTCCATTAGACTATGAAAGGCAGGAGATAGTTGAAATGGTGTTGATAGTGGTTTGAATTGCCTTGAAAATGCTGCCTGTTCAAATGCTGTACTTTTTTCCTATTCCAAACCCTATCTTTAATAGTTAAGTGAATAGTAGAACTGCCTTTCAGAATAATACAAAATCAAAGCTATATATAAATATTACAAGGTCATATGATATTTGAAATTAGCATGCTAAAAAATTTTCTCATCACTTCCTCAATTATGATTTTATTTTTCTGAGAAATGCGAAATTAAAAACAAAAACTCATTTAAAAAAAAGTAAAATGCTTCCTTTTGTCTTTTCTTGGGCTAAACTTGCTGTCTTATCAATACCTTTTTATCTGAGGAGGTATCACCTGTATCTTGGGCCTAGCTCTAAAAACCAGCTTTTATTATTTTTTATCAATGAATCAAATTATAAGCTTCAGATCATGATCATTAATTTTAAAGATAAAGTTGGAAAGGTTAATTTGTGCTCTAGGAAAAGTGACAAATTAGAGACAGTCATAAAACTCATGAGCATTGGAATAAATCAAGGAAATAGCAGTCTTGATATATATATACACATATGTATGGTAAAATGAAGTTGCTCCGAAGTTACTCATATGTTAAGGGAAAGTTTTGGTTTAGTTATCAAAACATCTCAAAAAATGTTTCTTTTTGTTTTTTTGGCTGACTGACCTCAAAGCACATATCAATATATCAAGTAATGCCAATAAGGATTCATTAAACATCTACTATGCTTATAATAAAAATAGCTCAATGGATAGAGCACTGGACTTTGAAACAGGAAGACTTATCTTCTCGAGTTCAAATCTGGCCTCAAACACTTACTAGCTGTGTGACCTCAAGGCAAGTCACTTAAACTCTATTTTGCTTCAGTTTCTTCATCTGTAAAATGAGCGGGAGAAGGAAATAGTAAAACCATCCCAGTATCTCTGCTAAGAAAACAGGGTCACAAAGGGAAGGACATGACTGACAACAATAGTGTGCCAGGCACTATGCGAAGTGCAGATCACTGCTTCATTTTAGGAACACAAGTAGAATCAGAGGAAGGAAAAGAACCCTCGTGGCTATAAGAAGTAGAATTATGGCTAGACACAATACGGGAAAGAAGTGGGGGAGGGAAGGACAGAAGCCACAACAGACTGCAAGTACGGAATAAATTATTGTGATTTTTAAATATCCTGAAATGTCCTAATAGAAAGACAAACACATGAACAAGGATAACACAGTATTGCAATATAGTTCCATTTAGGCATAAAGTCCACAGTGAAGGAGAAATTTAAAAAAAAAATAAATAAAGGGCACCAAGATAAAAAAAAAATGAGATTTAAGGCGATTTAAGAAATGGGTACTACTTAATGTAAAGTAAAGAAGGTTTGATTTAGTAATCAAATTTTACACTCCTGGAGAGTTAGTATGTAGGGAAACTGGTGACAGATGTTTTCCATCTCTACAGAGAACAGAATAAGAGAAAATAAGCTTAAATTGAATCAAAAGAAATTTAAACTTTCAGAAAGATGAACATTCTAATAACAAAGTTATGAGGTTCTAAAATATTTTCCCATGGATCTTGTGAAAAGATCATCTTGAAGAACTTTCAAAAAGTAAAACAGGCAACAAAGACTAGATGGAGTAGAGATCTTCTTCCTACCTGTGCCAGCTCTATGATTTTGTTAAAGTAAAATTATGTTCTTCTTGCCAAGCAAAACTTTAAAAAGTTCTATAGGGATTTACAGAATTGAGAACCACAGCTTTGTAAGAGTAACAAAACTGATGGATGTATGGAGAGGTTCTTTTAAAACAGATATATGCTTCCCAGGACATGATGACCTACTTAACTAACAAAAATTTGTTTTTTTTTTTTCTTTTAACTATTACATATGACAATGCCAATACAGCTGTGGAAATGCAAGCTGTGCCCTATTTTGCCTTATGCATCATCAAGAAAATTGCCAGCTAAATTCTGATTCCAAAATCTTTATTGTTTGTGATGATGCATCTAGCAAAAGACACAGCTTGATTTGCAAACACTAAGCAAAGCTAGTGGTGCTGCCAGTTGGAAAAAAAAAATATTCATTTGAAACATTTGATTTACTTTGAAGGTCACTGAAGAAGAGTAGCATATACATATCCCTGAAAGGCACAGGCAACCCCCCAAGTGTAAGTCTGCTGAACCTTAGGATTGGAAGGCACTTTTAAAACTCTACTGAAATCTCACACTCAAATGTGGGAATTGTTTATACCATACCCTTGATATGCAGTTTCTGCTTGATTACTTACACTGATGAGGGAACAGAATGCTTTTGAGGCAGACAGTTTCATTGTTGGATGTTTTAATTTTTGGAAGGCTTTTCCTCTGACTTCTATCCTTCTATAACTTTCATTCATGGATCCTAGTTCTGCTCTCTGGAACAAATAAAATTCTTATTCTTTAACATACTGCAAGCTCTCTTTGAGCCAAGGAAGCTAATGTGATTTTAGGCTGCATTAACCAGAAATAAGGTGGTGTTCTCCCCCAGTCAGACCACTTTTAGAGTACTGTGTTTAATTCTTGTAATAACTTTTGAGGAAGGATATTGTTAGGATAAAGAATGTCCAGAAGAGGGAAATCAGGATGGTAAAGGCCTCAAATTCATTTCATATAAGGATCAATGGAGGTACTGGGAATGTTTAGTCTGGTGAAGGGAAGACTTATGGAAACACAGTAATTGTCTTCAAGGATTTAAAGGGCTTTGATGTGGAAATAATCAATTTGTTGGGGGGGGGGGGTTTGAGAACAGAAGTGAGATTAATAGATGGAAAATAATGAGACTCATATATGGGGTGGATGAATGGAAAAATTAATAAAACTTAAAAGCTCAAAATGGAATGGGTTATCTCTAGGGGTAGTGGGTTTCTACTTACTTGAGTTCTTTGAGCAAAGTCTAGGTGACCATTTGTAAGATACCCTGTAAAGGAGGTTTTAGTATAGGGGTTCCATTTTTAGGGGCAAGAAACAGTAGATGGCCTCTGTATTCCCTTTTCAATTCTCAGATTCCTCTGATTCTGCCAATCTTTCAAATACCTGAAACCAGTTTTTTCCTTTCCAATCTTTTCCAAGACTTTTCTCTTCCAATAGAATCATGGCTAGTTGTCTCAACTATTTTTAATATAACATGGTTCCATAATTCTTGTTATTCTGGGTAATTTCCTCTGAATAACTCATTTATCAATGTCCTATAGTACCACTACCACCATCCCCAGAAGTAGACATAATATTTCCCATGTAGTATGATCAGATCAGAAGACAGTAGAACTATTTATCATTTCTCTTGATCTAAAAATTTTATTATTGCTATTGAAGCCTAAAATTCATTATCTATCTCAGCAGCTTCATTACTTAATTGGTTCATACTAAAAGAGTTCACTTGACCATCCCATCCCTTCAAGGTCTCAGTCCATAGCTTTCCTCTCTTTTATAGCAAAATTGCAAGGTTTTTATAAGTTCTAAATCCAAAGATCTTTTCTTAGTCCTCATGTTACTTGATCTCTTCAAGAATTTAACACCATTACCACCCTTTCCATCGGGATACTTTTTTCTCTTTAGGTTTTCCTCTTATACTATTCTGCTGTGGATCTCCTTCTAGCCATGTGACCAACCTTCTTAGTCTCCTTTGCAGGATAATCAGGTATATCTCTCCCCAAACTGTATGTCCCAAACTTTGCCCTTAGTCTCCTTTTTTCTCTCTCTACTCTTTCCTTCTGGTGATGTTCTCAACTCCCATAGATTCAACAATCACCTATATGCATATGACTCTTAAATTTATATATCTAATCTTCATCTCTCTCCTGAGTGTCGATCTGGAATCTCTATTAACCTGTTAAACATCTCCAACTACATTCCCATAGGTATTTCAAATTCAACATTTTAAAATCAAAACTCATCATCTTTTCCCTCCTCAACTTTAGTTCTAGTTTCCCTATTTCTACTGAAGGCACCCCCATTCTAGTCATCCTGGCTTTCAACTCGACTCCCCACTATCACTCACCTGATATATCCAATTAGTTGTCAAATCTTATTGCTTTTACCTCCACCACATTTCTCAAATTTATTTCCTTCTCTTTCTGCACAAAGCCACAACAACAGATCTGGCCTTTAGCACCTCTCAATTGGACTACTGGAATTGCTTCCTAATTGGGCTCCCAGAATTCAGTCTCTCCTCTTTCCAATCCAGACTTCTAATAATAATAGCTATCAAACTCATATCCTAAAGCACAGTTCTGACCATGTTCCTCTGCTGCTTAGGTGGAGAGTTTCAAGGACTCTGTCTTGTCCCTAAGATACACTTTCCTCTTTTGGACATCTAAAGTTCTTTACATTGTGGACATTTTTTTTTCTGGTTGATTATATATTACTCCTTATATATTTTATTAATTAGTGGAACTAGCTTAGTTGAAGTTGACCATAAACAGCATTCCATCATTGGCCTCTGTGCTTTTGCCCAGGCTAACTCCCACACCTGGAGTACCGTTCCTCCCTACCCTTGCTAGTGAGAACTCTGCCCCATCTTTCTTGAATACCCAGTTGTTATTGTCCCATTCACCCTGCCAAATCACTTTATATTTATTTTGATTTGTCCCAGATTTAGCTATTCATGAGCAAACTGAATAACTCCAATAAAACATAAGCTCCTTAGTAGCAGACTTCTGTTTTTGTCTTGTTTCCTCAAATCCTAGAACCACACTTAATATATAGAAGGTACTTAATAAATATTGATTAACTGATTGATTTTGACAGTCAGGACTAAATTCATTTTCTTTTTGAGTGGTAGTTGAGGAAAATGTACTGAATTCTAACAAGGGATTTAGAAAAGACTTTTAAGATATTCTTTAAGACAAGAGAATTATATGAACTAGATAATAATATAGTTAGGTCTATCCATCACTGGATGACCATTCAGTAGTCTAAATGTACGCTTTCATCATTGATGTGAACCTCATGCATGCAATCTTGTAGAGTGTGGCAAGTCTCTTGGCTTTACCTTTGTTCATCATTTTTACCAGTGACTTGGATGAATTCATATGCGGTATGCTTTTCAAATATGTGGACAAGAAAGGTGGAGGAATAGTGAACATAGTGGATGAAAGAAAAGAGATTCTCTTTCTGCATTCCTTATCCTCTGTCTTCAAAACAAAACAAACAAAAACAAATCCTTCAAACTGGGAAAACAACCAGATTTAATAAGGATATCTTTGAAATCTCCTCCAATAGGAAAAAAAATCCTAACTGTACAATTAAAGGATGAGGGAGATGTGACTAGAAAATCATTTTTATGAAGAAATCCTAGGGATTTTAATGAAATGAAGACTCAGTGCGAGTCAACAGTGTGCTAAGAAAGACAAAAACTTTAATGTGATCACATCCTGCATTAATGGAAGTACAAAGTCCATTACAAAGGTAATGATAGTCCCACTCTACTTCTCTCTTATGAGATCACATCTGGAATATTTTGTCCAGTTTTGGTGTCGTGATTTTAAAAGGGCATTGATTATCTGAGAATATCTAGATGGTGTGAATAAACTTAAAACCATATCACACAAGGGTCAGTTGAAGGGATCAGTAATATTAACCCAGGACAACAGAAGATTTAAAGGAGGGAGGGTGCTACCTGTCTTGAAATACCTGAAGGGTTTTCATGGTAAAAGAGTAAAATGACTTTGCTAAGTCTCAGGGATAAGAAGTGAGAGCAAAGGATGCAGGTTACAGGGAAACAATAAAAGCAAAATATTTGCAACAATTAGGGGTGTCCAAATAGAAATACCTCCTCAAAAGGAGGGAAAATCTCTACCACTGGAAGTCTTCAACAAATACTATAAGTTCATTTACTGAAGATGGTATAGAGGAGATTCATGTTTCAATTAAGTTTAAACTAAATGTTCTCTAAGATTCCTTCTAGTTCTGTATTCCTTTTATCCTCTTGTTAAGAGAAAGAAACTGGGATGGAAGTGGAGGAAATATTACTAGATTACAAAATCTTTAATACACCAGCTAACAAAATGTTTTGTTTTTCTTATTTTAAAAAAATGGGATGCAGCCAGGGATGAAAAACTATTTCCTGCTAAGATTGGCAAAAGACATGCTATGTGCTGTGAAATTCTGTGAATGACACTGTAGGTTACCCAGATTCCAGTCATTTGGTTTCCAAACTATCCCCAGGGTCAGATATTAAATTGGGTTTAGCTGATGAAAATAAAACAAATTCATATTGTACAGTACCCTAGCACCTCAAAAATCCTCTTGGCCATCTTCAAAACACTTGTTCTAAATTATATTCCTGGAGGGAGGAATGCATACCTTCTCACACAACTGCTTCTTAGATCTTCCCCTTAAGCTTGCTGGGTAATTCTCATCTAGGTGAAGGATAATCCTTCCAGCTTCAAAACTTTGTGATATTATAATTTTTCAAATTTAGAGAAGGAAGCTTTCATCCCCAAGTCTACTCCAAAATAACTCTTCAATGAATCCTTTTTCAATCAATTGAACTTTCCATATGATTGAAGAGATATGTATATAATGGACAATAAAATATCAAAATAATCCTCCACAATAGCTAAAGATGACCATAGGCAAGAAAGACAAAAGAAAAACTATGAAGAATCACTTAAGAGCATCAACCATTGAAACAAATATACTATCTCTTGACAACTCACAGAATCTGAATAGGCATGAAGAGAAGGAACTGCAAGTTCTAGGCAAAGATAAGAAACCAAAAAAAGTACATTGAATTGGTAGGCTACTGACCACCTTATGCATTAAACTAGATAGAAAGTTTATTATAATATACTGTATTTTGAGCCTCACATTGGACTTTTTAAATATACCCAAAGAATGTGGAAGGTAACTTTGTTGACAATATTATTCATTTTTGATAATGAAGGCTAGAAACTCAGACTCCAGTTTTCAGTATTGCTACCGACTAGCTGTGTGGCCCTTCCCCCAAAAATTTACTTGGCAACAAATTAGGTTCATCTGCAAAATGGGGATAATGTTTCCTATTCTACCATCCTCATAAAAGTGTTGTGGGGATAAAATGAGATGTTTTATGTGCAAAAGCTTTGAAAAATAAAAATACTATACAAAGTGCAAGGCATAATGTACATTGATGTGTGTTTGTTTTAAATAAGTATTTTTGGTAAATATTTTACAAAAATTACATTTTCTTTTCATTATTTGTTCCTGTTATCAAGACTTTCATCAGAGAAATGAGAGAGATCACAGCACAGTTAGAATGCTCTTCTGTTCCTCATTCTTTGTTGTTGTAGACAGGTAGCAAAATGTAATTACTATTTTCTTAAATATAATTTGAGAGTTGATTATGTGTTACATCTCAGCTCACACACAAAGAAATCCCTGTGATATTAACTAACTTGAAGGTGAAAACTGTCTGAAAGACATCAGGTTTATTTTTGTTGTTATTAGATGTTCTAGAAGAAAAGGATAATAGATTTTCACATTTAGTAAGAAAAAGACATGGCAGTAGACCAGAAACTTTCCTATTATCTTTACTTATATTTTTGTTTTCCATAAAGTCCCACTCTGATGCCTCATAACGAGATGATGGTGATCCAGTGAGAATAGAGCAGTGGCAGGCTCCATCCTCCTGAAAAGACTTTAGAAATGTTACCAATGACAAAAGGCATCTTCTATCCAGGGATCAACATAGTTAAGGATATAAAGACTCACAAACATCTTCCATTCTACTTTTTATCCAATGTGCCTAATAAAATCTTACAGAAATAGAAAAACAGAAATTCAAGATAATTTATATTTTAAAGAAGGATGAACAAGTAATAAAATAGTTTACTATAGAAAGTGTGATACATGTTCTAGGCTCTGTCCACAGAGACTTTGGGACATGAGAATATGGAAGAACCAAAGAACTGTCTCTCGTTTTTTAAATTTTTCTTAACCAGCATTCTCTAAGCTCTTGTGGTATTGGACCTCACCTGGGAACAGACAACTCAAGAGTGTCCCTGAATCTGACCTCGAGGTAGGAGTAGCTTGTGGGGAAGAGATATCAAGAGGAAGCCAGAGTAAGCAAGAAAAGTAGGACATCATTGCAAATAAGAGACATGAATGTGGAACCATAAAGAGAACAAAGCAGAGATCTGGCCATTATACATGTCTGTGATGAGTCCTGAGGAAGGGCAATGTGGACAATCTAATTACGGACTATCCTGGGTGAAATCTGTCTGCAAGGAAAGGCAGCAGAGAGAGAGAGTGACATAGCCTTCTCCTCTTTCCTTCTTTCCAGGGGGAAGTGGAAGTTCCTCATGAGTTATTCACCTGCTTTGACTTCTTGCTTCTTCCTTAAATGTTCACTTTTATTTCGAGGTTTTTAATTTAGGATAAAAACTGTTGGCCACTGCAAATACAAGATGTATGCTGTGTTTTGTCATTAATCAAATGTAGAGATAAGGAACCTTTTCCAAAGCTAAGCTGGAAGACAGTATTTGGAACAATAAAGAAAACAAAATAGGTCCTCTATTCAGAGAAAATTCAGAGAAAGGAGACCATTTAGCAAGAGGAAAATTGGGACTGAGCTGTTAGGACAAAACGGATCTGCAACTGATTTTGCATACCTAGCAAATAATCCAAGACAGAGATCCCCCTATTAAACATACAAGCCAATATAACTACAAAAGAAAGCCAATGAGGCAGGTGGACATTTTTCACTTTCTGTGGGAGGTAGAATGCATAGGGCTGAAAGGAAAGTCACATTCTCAAAGGGGAACAAGTTGCTAGGGAAACTGCCCACCTGAAGGGGAGGAGGGAGTAAATTTCTCAGATACACAGGAATACACACACAAGTCTCCCATACTCCAAGGCTCAGAAGTGATTGACAGTTTTGCCTGCCTTGTTTGCCAGCACCACCTGGTGGTTATAAAAAACTGCAACAAACTCACAAACTGGATACTGCTTGAAAGGGAAAAGTTAATCTGCCTTAAAGGTCTGAAATATACAATATTTTAAAAATATATTTTAAATAGTTTTGAGGATAGAACATGTTAAAATATAAATGAGGTATCAACAAAAAAAATAAAATGAGGTAAGTTAATAACGATTACAATTTCTAACAAGTCTACATTACACAATAATCTGTTATAAACATACACACATACATAAAATATGCCTAAGAACAAATCGTTTGAACTAGAAGTTGGAGGTTCATTGAAGTAACACTTAATTTTGATTCCTTATTTTTTAAAATGTTACTGATTTTAGATTTTATTTTAGATTAATTTCTTATAAAAATTGAAAATATTAATTATTTCAATAAAATCACGTCAATTTATATCTCAATCATTTGCTTATAAATCAGTGAAATCTTACATTCATACAGGCACAGTTACACAAAATTCAAATGAGGATTTCTACTTGGGAATATCCCATTTAAATGACTCATTTGACTAGCTAAATTAGTTTTCTTTAAAAGAAATAGGAGAGAAAAAAATCCAATAAACTCTAGTTCCATCATTTAAAAGCCATACAGCAAAATAGGTTGTCCCATATTTATTTCAGCACTTAGTTGGAGCAGTGAATACAGTGCTAAATCTAAAGTTGGAAGACCTGAGTTCAAATTCAACCTCAGATATTTCCTAACTATGTGACCCTAAGCAAATTGCTTACCTGCTGTCTGCCTCAGTTTCCTCATCTGAAAATGAAGACAAAAATAGCATCTATTTTCCTGAGTTGTTGTGAGGATAAAATGAAATATTTGTGAAACTCTTTGAAAACCCTTAGTATATAAACACCAGCATATATTTGTATGTATGTATGTATATATAAACAAGCATCTGTATGATCCTGACACACATGTACACAAATATATTCACTTAACATTCAACCGTACTTTCACTTGGATGGACACTTGGCGGCTTCTCAGGACTCAAAATATCATCAGGATGTGGTCTGCAAAGTCCATGAAAAGGTCCCAAGTCGAAGCATTGATGTAGTAGTTCCATGTTCACTTGTGCGCATACACTCATAAACCCCACAGCAGTGCCTCTGTCCTGAAATAGCCAAATTATATGATTACCTTTTTCAAATCTCAAAACCACGATACTGTACATATAAATAGAATAAGGCAAAAAAAGATAAAATGGTAAATCTGTTCCAAGTTTAAGACTCTTCTCTTTATGTCATCAAGAAGCATATATAAGGGTTTTCAATATGTATAATATATATTAGGCTAGATATAATAAATCCTAGCAGCACGAGTAGCCTAAAAGAATAATGGACTATCTCAGGAAGTAGTGAGTTACTCCTCACTTGAGACCTTTTCTTAAAATAAATTAATGTATTATTAAGCAATTAACATTGAATATTTAATTAGACCACCAAACTTCCTTAGTAACTACTTACATATAAATTATTTGCAACATATATGTATCATACAGTTTTTTTTCAGTCCTTCTAAAACTTCATTAAAATTCTTTGTCCATGACATTTTTCCTCGTTTTTCCTTCTTTTGGGGGTACATTCTACTATTTGATTCTTTTTTCCCCTTTACATAACATCATAAAACTCTCACCAAATCTTGCTAATCTTTATACCTTTTGATCTTAATTATAGTCTAGCAATCCATTTGACTTCAATACACAGTTTATTAGCCATTCTTCTATTGTTGTACAATTAGGATTTTTGCTATGTATATGACG
Source organism: Sarcophilus harrisii (assembly GCF_902635505.1). NCBI lineage: Eukaryota > Metazoa > Chordata > Mammalia > Dasyuromorphia > Dasyuridae > Sarcophilus > Sarcophilus harrisii. The sequence continues at coordinate 150,556,256 of NC_045427.1, forward strand.
CTGTCTTTGAACTGATAGTACTTTTTGTTTGTTTGAGAACATTAACAGTAAATTTCCAAGGATGTGATCAATAGATGTAATCATTGTATAACTTTTATTAGACAGTACCAAGTTGCCATCCAAAAAGATTGTATAAGTTTGCAGTTCTATTAGCAATAAATGAATTTACCTGTTTCTTCACATGAACAAAAAACTAAATTTCAATTTTTAAAATTATTTCTGGCAATTTGACATTTAAGAAATTCTATAACAAAAATTAGTTTAATATAGATCTCTGAAAAATTAGTGAGACAGAGCATTTTTTCTTGGGACTATGGAAAAAAAATTAAACTAAATTAATTAAATAGAACCAGGGTAGAAGATCTCAAGAGGAATTTTATTTTAATTTGTAAACTAGTGTCAGATCTAGCACTAATAGCACCAATCTATACAATCAACCAATAACAATAAAAACTATTTCATACTGGTAAAAAAAAGTTGATCAGTGGGATAGATTTGAGTACACAATATATAGAAGTAAATGAACATAGTAGCATAGTTGTAAGTCAATGTCAAACCCTCAACTTCCATGATAAAGACTCACTCATTAATTCAATAAATTAGCTTCTAGGAAATTGTTGGAAAGCAACTTAACAGAAATCTTTAAATTAAAATAAGTTACATGCCAAAATAAGCATCAAATGAAAGCATTAAGTAGATAAAGTCACATCACAAATATACAAACAGAATAAGGAAGGAAATACCTTTTGTAACTATGGATAGAGAAAAATTTTTAATAAAGCAAAGGATAAAGAAGCTAACAAGAGAAAGTATCTATAATTCTGATTACATAAAATTAAAAGCTCATGCAAACAAAATCAATGTAATAGAAATACAAATCAGAATGGAAGCAATTCATTGGGGGAAAAATTGTACCATTTTTCTGATGAGATCCAAGATATATAAAGAACTGATTTAAATATTTAACAAAAAGAGGATTCTCCTGATAAATATCCAAATGATATAAACAAATATCTATTAAAAGAAAAAATACAAGATATCAACAAACAAGAAAAAAGATGTTCCAAATCATTAATACTAACACAAAATAAAATAACTCTGAGAAACTACCATAGCCTTATAAGATCATATATGTTTATATGTACCTATAGATATGCAAATATATACTGACTGGCATTTATATAATAAGGGTTTTCAAAGAGCTTTGCAAATATTTCCTTTTATCCTCAAAATAACTCTGGAAAGTAGGTGCTATTTTTATCTTCATCTTACAAATGAGGAAATTGAGGCAGACAGGAGGTAATGACAAAAGTGATTAAAAAAAAGAAAAAGGACAATTATTGGAGAGCTTGTGAAAGGACAAGATCACAAATGGATTGTTGATGAAGTTTTGAAAATTAATAAAATATTTTGGAATTATATCTATAAATTAAAAAAAAACTGTGCATTCTTTTTGACCCATTTATACTATTGTTAAGCATTTGTACTCCAAAATAGAGAAAAAGGATCCATAGGTACAAAAATATTTTATGATATAAAATGTAATGGAATATTCTACTCTAAGAAATAATGAAAGGAGTAGATTCACAGAAACCTGGGAAGATTTGTATTAACCGATGCAGAGTGGAATGAACAGAATCAGTAGAACAATTTATAAAATAGAACTCAGGAAAGAAAAATAACTGTGACTACTATTAGGTCTATACCCCAAACAGATCATAAAAAAGGAAAAAGGACTCACATGTAAAAAGATATTAATAGGAGTTCTTTTTATGGTGGCAAATAACTGGAAATTAAAGGATACCCATCAATTGAGGTATGGCTGAACAAGTTATAGAATATCAATATAATGGACACTATTGTACAATAGGAAATAATCAACAAGCAGATTTCAGAAAAACTTGGAAAAGACTTTTTTTTTAAGTTTAATTTAATTTTATTTTTTTATACTTTTTATTGACAGAATCCATGCCAGGGTAATTTTTTTACAACATTATCCCTTGCACTCACTTCTGTTCCGATTTTTCCCTCCCACCCTCCACCCCCTCCCCTAGATGGCAAGCAGTCCTATATATGTTAATATGTCCTAGTATATCCTAGATACAATGTATGTGTGCAGATCCAAACAATTTTCTTGTTGCACAGGGAGAACTGGATTCAGAGGGTAAAAATAACCTGGGAAGAAAAATAAAAATGCAAACAATCTACATTCATTTCCCAGTGTTTTTTCTTTGGGTGTAGCTGCTTCTGTCCATCATTGATCAATTAAAACAGAATTAGGTCTCTTTGTCAAAGAAATCCACTTCTGTCAGAATACATCTTCATACAGTATCGTTGTTGAGGTATATATATGATTTCCTGGTTCTGCTCATTTCACTTAGCATCAGTTCATGTAATTCTCTTCAAGCCTCTCTGTATTCATCCTGCTGGTCATTTCTTACAGAACAATAATATTCCATAACATTCATATACCACAATTTATCCAACCATTCTCCAATTGATGGGCATCCACTCAGTTTCCAGCTTCTAGCCACTACAAACAGGGCTGCCACAAACATTCGTGCACATACTGGTCCCTTTCCCTTCTTTAGTATCTCCTTGGGGTATAAGCCCAGTAGTAGCACTGCTGGGTCAAAGGGTATGCACAGTTTGATAACTTTTGGGGCATAATTCCAGATTGTTCTCCAGAATGGTTGGAGTCGTTCACAACTCCACCACCAATGTGTCAGTGTCCCAGTTTTCCCACATCCCCTCCAACATTCATCATTATTTTTTCCTGTCATCTTAGTCAATCTGACAGGTGTGTAGTGGTATCTCAGAGTTGTCTTAATTTGCATTTCTCTGATTAATAATGATTTGGAACACTTTCATATGAGTGGTAATAGTTTCAATTTCATCATCTGAAAATTGTCTGTTCATATCCTTTGACCATTTGTCAATTGGAGAATGGCTTGGTTTCTTATAAATTAGAGTCAGTTCTCTATATATTTTGGAAATGAGGCCTTTATCAGAACCTTTAACTGTGAAGATGTTTCGGAAAAGACTTTCATGAACTAAAGTTGAATGAAATGGGCATAACCAGAAAAACTCTACACAGTAACAGCAACACAGTATAATGACCAACTATGATAGACTTAGATCTTCTTAGTAATACAATGACCCAAACAATGCCAAAAGATTCATGATGGAAAATGCTAGCCACATTCAAGAACGAGCTATGGAGTCTGAAGGCATTTTGAAATATACTATACTTTTTTGTGTTTTTTTTTTCATTTTTCCTTTTTGTTTTGATTCTTCTTTTACAACATGAGTAATGTGGGAATATGTTTAACATAATTGTACATGCATAACCTATGTCAAATTGTTGCTGTCTTGAGAAGGGTGAAGGGAGGAAGAAAATTTGGAACTCAAAATCTTACAAAAATGAATATTGAAAACTATCTTTACATGTAATTTGAAAAAAAAAATTTGAAAAGAAAAACAGTGAAAAACTTAGGCTCTCTGACCAATGCAATAATCAACCATTGTTCAAGAGGACCAGTGATGAAGCATGCTATCAAACTTCTTACAGAGAGATGTTTGAATAAAAATTTTAATTAGACATATTTTTTATATGTAGTCAATGTGTAGATTTTTTTTTTGCTTGATTATTCTTGTGTTGCTTTTTAGTGAAGTAGGATTTTGTTTTGTTATAACTCACTTTTCTAATTTGTTTTATATTTTGGACTGGAAACTGAGAAAAAGAATGATATTGATGCCAAAAGATTGAAAGGGTCACGTTGTACACAGAAGAGAACACAAGACAGACATGGACAGAGAAGATAACCATGAAGCTAACACGTTGAATGTAGCATATTCTTCTATATAGGTAGCAAGATAGTATAGTAGGGAAAGGAAAGGATTTGGAATAAGAAATACCTAAATTTGAATGCTGTCTCAGACATCAACTATTGGTGTGACCTGGAGCAAATAAGCCTGTTTCCTCCTCTGTAAAATGGGAATTATAACAGCAGCTACCTCCCCAGGGCTGTTTTGAGGACTGAATGAGTTAACAGTGTAAATTTTTTTTACAAACCTTAAAATACTAAATGCATTATTAGCTGAAAAAACAATCTGTACAAAATAAAGATTCATACTTTCATATATAATCTTCCTTTTATACAGAAATATTCATGATCTTTGGTATGCATCAAACTCAGAATTATAAAAATAAAATTTTTTAAATAGTCTTTTTATACTTTGATTATCCCTCCTGAACTATAAGTCAGCATTGTGACTTTTTAATAGTTCCTTATATATTTCAGATGTTGTGTTTTATCTGTCATGTTGTTACTGTTTAGTTGTTTTTAGTAATGTCCCACTCTTTGTAATCCTTTTTGGGGTTTTCTTGGCAAAGATATTTGAGTGGTTTTACCATTTCCTTCTCCAATTCATTTTACAAATGAGGAAACTGAGGCAAAGAGGAATAAGTGACTTACCCAGAATCCCACAACTATTCAGCATCTGAGGCTAGATTTGAATTCAGGCCTTTTTTGACTACAGGTGCTCTATGTACTCTGCCATCTACCCATCCAATTTGTTGTAAATATTTTCCCAGTTTATTATTATCTCAATTATTTTTGTTGTACAAAATGTTTTTTATCTTCTTATAGTCAAGTACATTTATCCCAATTAATTTATCTGCTAATTTCTAAATTTCTAATTTAGCTAATATCTAATTTCTAATTCATGTAATTTATTTCTAATAATTTCCACTTTTGAACTGAAAACTGAATATCCAAAAAATTGAGGTAAATATTTTATTCCATTTTCTTCTATATTTTTATTATTTGTTAACATTTAAGTCTTTCATGAAGCTTGAATTCACTCTGGCATATGATGAAATATGAATCTAAATATTTTTCCTGACAGATTGCTAACCAATTTTCCCAAGTAGATTTGTTAAATAATTAATCTTTTCCTTAGTTTGAATTTTGAATACATATCAGAGAATCAGAGAAGTCCTTCTTGGTGAGTTTTATTCCCTATTTGGTTCCAAATCAACATGTAGAATGAAAGCCTGTTTCTAGCCATGTGTGACTAGGGATTTGTGATGTGATGACAAAAAGTATCCTAATTGGCTGCAGAGCTTGAAGAACCAATAGTTCAGGAAGTGCTGAGTCAGAATTGATTGTGCATACAAAATCAATGTCCCACCCATCTCTCACTCTTTTCCTTCCAGCTGTCAAGTGAGACAAAAAAATGCTTTGAGCTACTGAGTGGAAGGAGGGGCAGCTGGCAGCATTCCCCCACCCACCCAACTGTCAGGGTACCTCTACTTCTTTTGTGTTTATTCTTTCCAGATTTAAGGGGACTAAGTATTGAGATGCAAGTACCCAGACTTTTTATGGTAAGTTCAGAAAATACTGAGTGTTCCACAGGTAACTGGAAGCAGAGGCAAAACCCATTAGAAGAACTGGATGCTAAAGTAGAGGAGGATGACAAAAGAAGTGTCTACCAATGGAAATACAGTCATTTGAGAATGGGGGCAGCTTCAAGGATCATGACCCTTTGTGAGGGAGAGAAGACCAGCTGTGGACTCAAAAAAAGCTCTGATCCCTCGAGTCCAACACTTAGGGGAACTTCAAGAGAAATCCATGAGGTGAGAAAAGAGCTTCCAGGGCTAGGAGTCAAGAGGTACTTCTTTGCCACATATACAAGTGAGTCTTATCACCATTGTAATGGAAACCTATTCTCCCACTTACCCTCTACCCCACTCCCTCCAGAGAATTCGTGTGGAAGTATGTTTCCAGTTTGGGATAGAATATTTTGAACCAACTGTTCTTGCTAAATTTTCTCAGGATATCCTTCTCTAAAAGTTAATGGATAACATGAACAGTAAATTAAAAAGTAAAGAAAGAATAAAAATCTGTGATCAGAAGTGAGGAGAGGAAGAGACAAGAATGGGAACAGAAACAAATTGTGTCATTTATAGATCAAAAGGAGGGGGAAACCTATTTAAAAAAAAAAACTTTATAGAACTAAAGATAGATCTAATTGGAGAAATAGTAATTGCTCATGGGTAGGCCATGCTAATATAAAAAGGATAATACTACCTAAATTAATTTAATTCATTCAGACCCAATTAAACAATCAAAAGATTACTTTGTAGAGCTAGGAAAATAATAATGAAATTCATATACAGGCACAAAAGATCAAGAACTGTTATGCCATAGTCTCTTTGAACTGTTCTACCTCAGTTTCCCTGCACTAGTTTCCCTTATTGTCCTGAGTTTCCCTGAATTGTTCTAGCTCAGTTTCCTTAACTGTTCTGCCTCAATCCCCTTAGTTGTAAAAAACCCCCTCTGGTCCATTAAGACTGAGGACCATTTGCTCTAAGGTTATAAATTATCAATGTAGGCTCAAGATGAGGGGGAGATCAGACTTCCTGACTCCTAACTCCTTCTGCCCTCAAGAATTTATGACACTACCCCTCTAAAATATTCCAGAAGATAAGACTATCCCAGATACCTCAATGACATCTTTACTTCTGTTTATTCAGACATCCTGACTCTGGCTTTTAGTAAGAATTTATAGCCCCTCCCCCCCATCCTGACAGAACCAAATGGGTCTGTGAAGAAGTTTCCCACTTCTTTCCCCTTTTTTGTCAGTAAAAGGTATATAAGGATTTGGGATTCTCCCATTCATCGCTGGATACTTTGAGACGAGAGTCCTGTCGAGTCAATTAAACTCTTCAATTAATAAATATTAAAAACTCTCTAATCTCTATCCTGCCTCAATTTCTCCGTCAATACAGTTCCTCAAGGAAAGTAAGAGGTATGTGGTGTTAGCAATAACAACTCAATTTGTATTATAATACAATAATCATCAAAAAAATCGGTACTGTTTCAAAAATAAAAAGGTCAATCAAGTGGAAGAGATTAGGATACATAAAATACAAAACTAAATGAATTTATTGTTTGGTAAGCCTCCAAACCACAGCTAGTTGAGTAAGGACTTTATGTTTAGAAATAAAGAGTAATATTTAGGATTGTGCTGGTAAAGATTTAACAATTGGGGAAGGTGTGGGAGGAGAAATATATATATATATATATATATATATAATATTAAATATATAAACTTAAAATATAAATATATAAACTTTAAAATTATAAATATAAAAGAAATATATATATATATATATATAAACTTATAAGTTTAATCTGAATTAACATTTTCCCCATATTTCTTAAGTCTAGATCATCAACAAAATAATAAATCAAGTTCTGATCTGTAGCATTTGCTAATTTTTGAAGTGTAACAGTATACACTGAAAATTTAACAATTGGCTCTAATGATCTTGTTTGAATTGGCTTCAGCACATTCTGGATCATGAATTAAAAGAGAGCGAGGCAATAATATTACCTTTCAAATCTATAAATGGGAGAAGAGTTTATTACCAAATGTTTTGGGATGGACCTAACTTAAGATGCCCCCTCACTCCTGTTAGTTTATGTCTGATATCGGGGAGGGGGGGGGGGGGGGGGGGGGAGGAGAGATAGACTTCTGGGGCATGTGGACAGCAAAATAGTAGACTAGACATTTTTTTTTTCTGATTCTCATGACCTCTCAAATCTCTCCAAAACAAAAATTCTGGGCCAAAGATAAAACAACCATGGGTTACAAAATGCTGGAAATTCTGGGTAGAATTCTTACCCAGAATACAAAAGAAAGTTTAAAAACAAAAACAAAACTGGAAGTGTCATTCACTGACCTTAATTCAGCACCCTTCTGTCACTTCCCACAATGACAGCAGCAAGATCACACTAAAGGACAAGGACAACAACAAAGGCTTATATCAAAACCTATCCTGCATCACATTTTTCCTTCCCTGTTTCCAGTGCTGGAGAGATTCCGGTTCCAGGCTTCAGAAATTTGCTCTTTGGGTCTCAAAGACAGCTTGGTCATAATATTTCAGGAGCAAAAGCCTAACAGGAGCTGCAAGCTGGAAGTATCAGTGCTGCAAAGTCCAGAACTACCAGTTCTTGGTAAGACAGGCTTTGAATTCAAACAATTTTGATAATTACTTCATAATTAAACCAGGGAAGCATAAGCTTTTTCTTCAATATATCATTTGATTTCTTGCCTTCTTACTTGTCTATTATGATTTTGACAAGTTTAATAAAGAATCCATATAATAGGTTATTACTTTATGAAACTTATATTTGAGGAGAATTGTCATTTTTACTATTTTTCAATTTGATCCATCCATGAACATTAAATTTTGCTTCAGTTATTTGAGGCTTCTTTTTTTTTTGGCCATTCTATATACATATATCCATGCATACATGTATTACCCGTATAAAAATATATGGCCATGTAGATATATAAATCATATGTAGTAGTACATTTAGAATGTGTATGCAATACTTGCATATACACATGTACTTAAAATATGTGTATAATACATGCATATATGTATGTTTAGGTCTTTTGAATCCCTAAGTCAACTTTTCCAAAAAAACTGGTAATTTCTGTTATAAAAAGAGCTACTTTCTTATTGTGTTTTCTTGATCTTTATTACTAATAAATAAATAAGAATGCAGATGATTTCATTTGCCATCTCTATTAATTTTTTTGGTTGGAGTAGTTGGATTGTCTAAATATATTCTCATGTCATCTGCAAATAATGATAAGTTGATCTTTTCATTTCCAATGTTAATTCTTCTAATACAGTTTGCCTGGTTTATTTTAATTGCTAGGATTTATAATGCTATGTCAAATAAAAGCAGAGTGAGCAGCTTTGCTATTTAACTTGCTTAGTTTTTAATGGAAATGCTGCTAATGTTTCTCCACTGAATAATATATTGGTTGGCTGAAGATGTTTTTTACTGTACTGAAAAAAAAAATCCCTTTATGTCTATTTTTAGTGGGATTTTTTTACATGTTGAATTTTATCTGCTTTTTTCTTGATATATAATAAAGAGAAATGACATAATTGATAGGAAGAGAAGATAACCTGATCATATAGTGAGAATGAGAGATGATATGTAGACATGAGTCTTCTACTCATATTCTCCAGCTGTTGGGAAAGTGCAAAAAAAAGTTTCCTGCATGTTGGGTAAGCATAGATGAATTGTGAACTGCACTGTTGAAGTTTGATCAAATCAGTTTGATCAAATGATATAAAATCAATCTATAAATTCTCATATATCCATTTAAGTATTAATATTTTTTCATTTTATTTTTAAGCTTTATTTTGTTGGTAATTTTTCTGGAAAAAAAAGGTAACCTTTTGGTGTTCCACTATGTTCATATATGTGCAGCATAAACATAATTTGGTCATAATGAACAATTTATTTTCTTAAGGCACTGTTATCCCTATTTTAGCTAATAATGTATTAAATATCTTTACCTTTATATTCATTTGAGAAATTGGCCTATGATTTTTGTTTTTGATGATACCAAATCAATCAATACTCGTATATCCATTTAAGTATTAATATAATCTCCATCTTTTTTTGGAACATACATTTTGTTGATATTACTTATTTCACTTCTTTGTAGTTCATTATTCGTCATGTGTTGCAACCTGCTCCTACTTATGATGTTCCCTTTCATTGTCTTATGTCATATTCATTTTTGATTCTTTGGAGACTATGGTAATCCATGATAAGAATCAACAGTGATTGGGGGCAGCTAGGTGTGCCAGTGGTTAGAGCATCAGCCCTGAAGTCAGGAGGACCTGAGTTCAAATCTGGTCTCAGACACTTAACACTTCCAGGCTGTGGGACTCTGAGCAATCACTTAACCCCAATTGCCGCAGGGATAGACTTATGGTATTTAAAAGATGGATGTTTGTATCAAGGATCTTGGGGTCATAAAAGGGAACACTGTAATTTCTCAAAAATTAAAAAAAAAAAGTCCCGATTTTATTTATCAATTTGATTGTACATTCTGTTATATTTATCTTTGCTTTCATCTTTATAATCTCTCTCATTTTTTTAACTTCCTCTTAGATTATTAAAGGGTTCTTACCTAAAGGTAATAATTGGCTTAAAGTATATTATTTTTGTTCAATTAATTTGTACTTCCTCTGCCAACACTTCTAGATATTTCTGTAGTTGTAGGATGTCATCATTTTGGGTTTAAAATTTTTCCCATATAATATGGTCGTGGTTCCAGGATATGTAATATTGAAGTTCAATTCTCTCTCTATTTTAATAACTTTAGCAGATCTTTGTCCAACTCTGGTAATTCTCCCTGCTTATTTTTTTAATTGAATATTATTCTAAATGGCATTTCTTTAAGTTCCATTTTATTTACTCTAATTTGACAATTTTTTCTAAAAGAAATAATTCTCATTAAAAATTAATTTATTAACTTTTTACTATGGCAAATACCATGCTTAGCACTAGGAATACAAACAATGGTAGCAAGTCGGTCCCTACTTTCAAGGGACTTATATGAGGTGGCATATATTGGAAAATATAGGCCATGGAAAGATATTTTGGTTTGGAAAATCACAGGAAAGGTAATGGAAATAAAAGGATATTCACTTAATATGTCCTTTCTAGATGCAATGGTAGTGTTAATTTGATTATAGTTCTCAGAGAAAGAGGTGGAAAGTAAGGGTAAAGGTGGTACTTGCAGCAGAAAATAGCCTGGGTGAAGAAATATGTTCCCAGGTAGTTCAGAGCTGGTTGGCTTAGTCACTCCCTGGCATTCTCTCCAATGGTCTAGTTTGGAGAGTAAAATGGTGTAGAAAGCCAACAAGAAGGTCTCTATCCCTGAGTCTGTCTCCTCTCCCAAATCTCTTAGCTGTTATATACTCTATTATAAGTACATCATTTTAGGTGACAATCTTGTAGAATAGATGTGAACTTGTAGAACTATACTAAGTACTAGAGAATGATTATCTTAATTTTACTGAGTTTGTAAAGTACAAATAATTGTTGTAGGATTAAATCAATCATACAGAGTTCCTGCCCTTTACAGAATGGCAGCAGCAAGAAGATGGAAATGTCTCAAAAATTAAATAGATTTTTTTTCTTTATTTTTATAATTCTGGAGATTTTATTAATAATGTGTCAAGGTGAATTAAAGTTAGGAATGATTTTTGCTGATGTCCCATGTATCCCTTTAACTTATAGAGAATTGCCTGATCTGATACAGAGTAGAAAATTATCTATAATAAGTCTTCAAATACTGTGCTTACTTGTTTTCTTCTTCAGTATCTTCTGGGATCCTAATTACTAATAAGCAAAAAACTATGCTTATTGTTTTGGTTTAGTTAGTTGGTTCTTTTTTTCAGTTCAGTGGATTTATTAATCTTATTATTTATTGATCTTCATTTGATTTCACTATAAATCTGTTATGTGCTATTTCCAAACATATTTTTCAACCTTGAATATCATTTTTTAATCTCTAAGTTTCTCTGGTTGTCACTTCACCTTTTCCTATGTTACTTTTTAAACTGCTTTAGATCATTGCTTTAATTCTTCTAATATAACTATAATCCAATTTAATTTTTTTAAATTGCCTTTTTCTCTTCTATGACTTTAATATGGTAGTGGTTAACAGGAAAGGGAGAAGTAAAGATTTTTGAGAGCCTTCCTGTACACAATGCCTCTAGATGTATCTGTTCTCTTGATAAGTAGATCTTAAAAGAAGGAATTATAAGTATTAGGAGGTTGAAATTTCATACCTTTCCACAATTAGCTGGCTCAGCCCTTTCAGAGTTTTAATGTGGTGTCTTTAAATTTGATTCAATTCAGTAAATATACTCTAATATGCAATTTGAAAGGATAGTATAATTTGTTACCAAAAGTAGCATAGGAAATGCTTTCAATGATTTAGACTACCATTCTGCAAATTAAAATAATATATATCAACTCTGATGCTGTGGGAAACTGAAATTTTGGATTTGTAAACTCAGTCAATAAGCACTTCTTAAAGGCTTATTATGTGCCAGGCACTGTGCTAAGTCCTAGGGATACAAACAAAGGCAAACTTTTGGAAGTTCCTGCCCTTAAGGAGAGGCAGAAATGCAAAGAACTGCATATAAATAGGTTATATGCAGGAAAAATAGGAAATAATCTACAGAGGGAAGGCACTAGAATTAAAAAGGATTAGGAAGGGTTTCCTATAGAAATGAAATTTTAGGTAGAACTCAATGGAAGCCATACTAGTCCAAACTTACATCCTTGGCATGGTTCAAGAAGTTCTCCAAAACACTTTAGTTCAGGGTGTGGATTTGGAACTTCCCATAGTAAACATGTGCCAACTTTCCTTAGCACTTTGGTCACAGGACATCCCATTGGCTTGTGGTAACAACACATGGCCATTTGGCATAGGGAACAACAATATTGTAGTACAGCAATTTTCAAACAATGATCTAAATACTTAAAATATGTTTTCGAAGAGTGGATGAAGTATCACTGAGCCTTAACATGGCTGATACCATCATCTCTTTCTATTCCTTTTGCCATCCTGTCTCACATTATCATTTTATTCTATGCTTGTCCCATTCTACCATCATCTTGTTTCCATTCTATTCATTTCAAACTTAGTGAGATATGGAATTTAAGTGAGAAGCTGATCATTTACTAAGTTTATGAAACATAATATTTGCACAAAAAACAATAAATTGGTTATATGGGAAGCCTTCATTTTTTTCTTTTTTTGGAGAAATGATACAAGGAAAATCACTTTAATGAGGTTTGTGATAAGAAAAACATGAGAATTAATATCAATACAATTAATACGACAGTATGGATGTCCTTTTAAAATATCTATTTCACTTGTCCTGGCATTTCACTAGAAATGAAAACAGCAGCCTTCAAACTACAATTTTAAAAATATAATTTATCCACTAAGATTTTTAGCAATATTTGAGAACTACTCCCAATTTTGTTAATGTCATGCTTTAAGGATTTTAACTATTATCATTAATAAAAAAAAGTCCACAATAAATAATAACCATAGTGATATATTGAAAAAGTGCTATGATTGTAATTCCCTGTTATTTATCTACTTATGACATGTTAAACAAAGAGTGCCCATAAAGCTAGAAAGAGCCAGATTCAAGTCCACCCTCTTGCATATAAAATCTGTATGATCATGGGAACGACACTTAAATTTTCCATGCCCTACATAAGTCTCTGAAACTATAAGCAAAGAAAAGGTCCCTATTTGCAATGATAAGAGTGAGTTTTTTTGGCCTACATCAATTAAATCATTGCTTTCTTGTATCCCTACCATATCGACTAAAGAGGTTTTGTATATCATTATTAGATAAAAGATAACAATAAAAGAAATAAAGGTATACTGTAAAGTAGTTTGAATCCAAATAAAAAAAATTCATCATTATTATTAAATTGTTAAGCAAAAACTGGGGGAATGGCTTAATTAGAAATTATTATTATTACAAATGAATATGCATAATATAGCTATGTATATGTCTATATAGATATGAAATGCTTCTGGGTCCTGGTATTTCAGAAGACTATATTTTTATAGAATACTGTTCCATTAAGGAAAAACAAAAAAAAATCAGAGACTATAGTCAATAATTTTTAGAGTTAAGCCAAATTGTCAACCAATATATGTTTCTACAACTGAACTATCATAAAAATGCAAAGACTTACTTTTAACACTAATGAAGCTATGACTCACACTAAATTAATATTAAAAAATTTTAAAGCACAGAGAAAGAAATCATTAGGCATTAAAAAACTTTGCCCTCTTAACAAAATCAGAAACGTCCTATCACTGAAATAGGCTGAAGTTTTTTTTCAAACCTCTCTTTCCTTACATATATATGCTTTCTTTACTGTTCTACCCCCAAAATGATACTTGCTATAAAAGGCTGGATTTACACAGCTGTTTTATAAAGCCAATCGACACTTTAATAAAAATCCAAAATAAACATTTTAATTTTTTTCCAAATAACAAGTGATTGTTTGTCTTGTTTGCACTCATGAACAAAAGCAGAGTCGCTGCAGTTGTCTGGCTTCTATGTAATTTTAGGCCCAAGGCTCAGCAGAGGCTGATTAACCAATCCATCTACCATATGTGCAGAAAGAGGTTGCCAGCTTCATTCTCGGCAGGGAAAATTGGCATCTATCTTGGTTCACATGGAGGTGTCTTTCCAATCTACAACAACACTGGTGAGGCTAAACTATGATGGCCTGAAATACCTTTTGCTGGCTTCCTATTGAGCTGCAAAGTGTATGATAAGAATGTATTATTTATAAGATCGCTGTTAGGAATGTGCTATTACACTAATGGTTTATTGTGTTTAGAATTTGATTTCAAATGGCATGAATCTCACATTCTAATGAAAATGAGAAAAGTATGTTTTTTGTTATTAGGAATAAAGATTTAACATTTTCAATTCTATAACCTGTTATATCACCATCATAACTTCATATAAAATCAAATAGGACATAATGATAACATATGACAAAATGGCATTGGTTTTATACATTACAATTACTTATAAAAACTATTTATTCCCATTGGATATCCTTTAAATATCTGTTCTGAATTGAATCCTATACTCAAATATGAATTTATAAAAGTAACCAAAAGTGTCACTATTTTCTTACATCTTGAGGAAGGTTATCATACTATTTATAGTTTTATGATTCTGGGATGTTTAAGAGAAAATGTCTTTATGATAGATCTTTCAAGGTCTACTTTAGTCTTTGTAAAGCTATATAAATGTCTACCATTATATTAAATTTTAAGGCCAGACTTTTTTTCTTCATTAACCTAATTTGTAAATAGGAAGTGAACTTTGAAGAAAAGATTTCTATTTAAGAATATGACCTTTAATTAAAGTTTTGCTTGTGTCCTAGTTATCTTTAATATCAAAATGGATAACTCTCAGGAAATCTATCCTTCCTTTATCCACCACCAGCTTGGGTCCAACTGGTCAGACACTTCCTGACTAGCTGAACAATCTCCAACCCATTGGGCATCCCCCATCTGGCAAGACCTCTCTATCCCCCAGATCAGTAGGGCACCCTCTGACCATTCAATCCCTCTCCCTAATCAATGCCAAAACAGATGCTCTGCCCATCTGTCTCTCTGAACCTTCCTCTGCTGCTAACTGCCCCTCCTTAAGATAACAGTTTTGGGTAAACACCAGATGACAATGGATGAAGGAATAAAGTTGTGTCAAGCGAATTATAGCAAGCCAATCATTGAAAACTTGTCCTAGGATGCCATTGACAGGTGGGGGGGGCCAGATATGAATTCAAAATCCCTTAAACTAGGCAAGGATGTCCCCCTTGGTATGAGGATGGCATAAAGGGAATTTACACAGCAGGGTTCCCCAACTGCCACGGGGCAGGTTTTGAGTGACAGGACGCGGTATACTCTGCTAGCTTCAATTTTGCTCTGTCATCTATTGTCATCTGGTGTTTACCTAAAACTGTTAACTTAAGGAAATGCAGTTAGGATCAGGGGGAAGGTTCAGAAAGACAGATGGGCAGGTCATCTGTTATGGTATTACTCTTGAACCTGAAAAGAGCTGCAGACCCAGAAAGGCAAGCCTGATTTGGGATACAGATGCATTCCCAATACTTTCTACCATCCATTTCCCCTAAGAAGTAATGCATTTCTACACACTAAATGATTCACAGAATTTAAGATGGACTAATTAGTATCTCTAAAAACTCTCTCCTTAGGACTGAGAAATCAGAAGGATTTTTTTCCTTTGACTTTTTAGAAGACTGCAATTTGTCAGACTATATAAATTATAAAATATTAAGAGGTGACAGTTAAAATTTTGGGTGATATGGTCCCTATATGTTTCTTCATAAGCACTAATTATCTAAATTAGCCAAATACATCTTCTTACAAGAGAATATGACTTTGTGACACAACCTGATTTTAAATTAGCTGGATACTTTGAATGAAAGAATCCTTATTGCAATCAACATGAATCTTTTATTCTTCCTCAAGCCATTTCTATATCAGGTAAGTATTTTCAAAAGATACATTTCTTGGACTCTCCCTTAGTCTCCACATTTTAATTATTAGTCTAAAAAGAGCTAGAGACATAAATGAGAACTTGATAGTAAGGAATTCACCAGTAGAAAATCATTGAGTTTTGATATGGAAAAATTTCTTCAACATAGAAAACACAAATAATTTGAAAAATGGGATTTTAGTGTAGTATTTCAGAGTATGGAGACAGTTCTCACATTTAGAAACTGTTATTCATGACTCTTTGTACCACCCCACAATTGCATGATGCAACTTTAATTTTATAATTAGTATTTAAATATCATAGTATTATGAACATTTATAATTCCAAGATCAGAAAAATAGATTAAAATAAACTATTTCTTTCAAAATTATGTAAAAAAATGAAAGAAATCTGAATCATAAAACATCCCACAGGTAAAACTGCTAAATCTCTATTTTAAATATTTATAAAGATAACTGATAAAGGTTTTCTCTTTTACAAATGAGAGTCAAAGATTCGCTTGTAACAAAATGAGAATTTTTGGTAGTCTCAGCTGAGTCAAGATATTATCACTAAATATTATCCTACAGTGCTGGGCAAAAAGGAGCACAATAAATATTTATTGGCAATGATATATAAAGAATAACTACCATAGTCATTCAAAATATTACTTTCTTAAGAGTCAAAATTAGCATCAATCAAAACTTATTTTAAAGGAAACAAGAGAGTAAGCTTTTAAAAATAATATTCTGTATCATGTAAGGTAAGTACAGAATTCTAGATAACAATTTAAATTGCTCTCTTGTTTTATTTACTGAGTCCCCCAGCATAAGGTTCTCACAATAATACTGCCAGGAATATTCTTTAACAGGCATTCATAACAAAGTTAATAACAAACCTCTTGGAGAGGTGTTTAATTAACTCAAAATAATTTTTTCATTTTCCTCAAAGACTCTTAAAGCAGAAGTCCTATGTGATGATGCCATTATTATTATATTATCATCATTATTATTATTTTGCAATAGATGAACTCTCACTAGAAACTCAAGCAACTCTAGCATTTTAAGATCTTTAAATACTTTATATCATTACTAAGAAAAGTTTTCTTTACTATAAGCCATTCATCCAAATCTCAAAAATAGTTGACTATGTATATATCCAACTTTCTTTTTGCTTTTTTTTTCTTCTGCTGAGGCAATTGGGGTTAAGGGACTTGCCCAGGGTCACACAGCTAGGAAGTGTTAAGTGTCTGAGACCAGATTTGAACTCAGGTCCTCCTGACTTCAGGACTGGTGCTTATATCCATATATATATTAGAATGAGATAGCTTCTTAAACCATTATTTTTCAGTACATTCTGAAAATAACTCCCAATATTTTAATAGATAAACTTATGAACAAGATAGCATTCTACACTGCTTAAAGTGCAATGCTCCCTTTGGAGATTCTACCCATTGTCCACACCTATTCCAGTTTTGCTGATATAGCCGAGGATTTATGATCTCTTATCAGGAAGCCCTATTCTTCCTCTCTTACCATTTCCTGAATCACATCCACTATCATAATTTAGAACTTTCCTTCTCCCCACCTGACATAAAAAAACAAAGAAGCTATGTATACTCTGAATCTCAATTAGCTTATATGGCAGAAGCAAGATTCTAGTGGTAAGCAGATGGTACAATGGACAAAAGGCTGGGGCAGGAATTGGAAAGACGTGAGTTAAAATCTAATCTGAGCAAGTCACTTAAATCTCTGTTTGCCTCAGTTACCTCAAGTGTAAAATGATAATGATAAAAACATTTACCTCTGAGAGCCATTATGAGGGTCAAATGAGATCATATTCAAGGCATACAAAAGGAACTTAACAAATGTTTGTCTCTTTTCTTCTTTCCTAACCCCCTCTCCCCTTGCAAGTTAGGC
Source organism: Sarcophilus harrisii (assembly GCF_902635505.1). Classification (NCBI taxonomy): domain Eukaryota; kingdom Metazoa; phylum Chordata; class Mammalia; order Dasyuromorphia; family Dasyuridae; genus Sarcophilus; species Sarcophilus harrisii. The sequence continues at coordinate 150,574,136 of NC_045427.1, forward strand.
TAGTTTTTTTCCTAAAAAGGTATTAAGAACTTCCTTGAGATTTGGTTGACTCAGGGAAACTTAAAAGTTCAGATTGTTGATGTTACTTGCTCATCACCTGAGTACAAAGCTTCCATGAAAAGCTCTAGGAGCACTCAGATGCACAGTTGCTAGACAAGTAAACTACCTTAAGCTATTCTCTCTTTTTTTATTTTTTTTTATATCTTCTTTTTTTTTTTTTAATTTAATAGCCTTTTATTTACAGGATATATACATGGGTAACTTTACAGCATTAACAATTGCCAAACCTCTTGTTCCAATTTTTCACCTCTTACCCGCCCCCCCTAGATGGCAGGATGACCAGTAGATGTTAAATATATTAAAATATAAATTAGATACACAATAAGTATACCTGACCAAAACGTTATTTTGCTGTAGAAAAAGAATCAGACTCTGAAATATTGTACAATTAGCTTGTGAAGGAAATCAAAAATGCAGGTGGGCATAAATATAGGGATTGGGAATTCAATGTAATGGTTTTTAGTCATCTCCCAGAGTTCTTTTTCTGGGCATAGCTAGTTCAGTTCATTACTGCTCCATTAGAAATGATTTGGTTGATCTCGTTGCTGAGGATGGCCTGATCCATCAGAACTGGTCATCATATAGTATTGTTGTTGAAGTATATAATGATCTCCTGGTCCTGCTCATTTCACTCAGCATCAGTTCGTGTAAGTCTCTCCAGGCCTTTCTGAAATTATCCTGTTGGTCATTTCTTACAGAACAGTAATATTCCATAATTTTCATATACCACAATTTATTCAACCATTCTCCAACTGATGGACATCCATTCATTTTCCAGTTTTTAGCCACTACAAAAAGGGCTGCCACAAACATTCGTGCACATACAGGTCCCTTTCCCTTCTTTATAATCTCTTTGGGATATAATCCCAGTAGTAACACTGCTGGATCAAAGGGTATGCACAGTTTGATAACTTTTTGAGCATAGTTCCAAACTACTCTCCAAAATGGTTGGATTCGTTCACAACTCCACCAACAATGCATCAATGTCCCAGTTTTCCCACATCCCCTCCAACAATCATCATTATTTTTTCCTGTCATCTTAGCCAATCTGACAAGTGTGTAGTGGTATCTTAGAGTTGTCTTAATTTGCATTTCTCTGATTAATAATGACTTGGAGCATCTTTTCATATGTTAAGCTATTCTCAATGCCTATCCCTGAATACACTTTTACATCTATAACTAAGTAAATAAATTTTTTGTTAATTGTTTAATGACCTATGAATGTCTACCTTTTCTTTTTTCAATAGTGAACTACATTACCTGGGGATTGTCCTGAATTGGGCCCTGTCCAGAACAGTTTCCCAAAAAATGGAACAGATGATCATTAAGATAAGGAGTGGGGAGGATGAAACTGTACTGGTGTCATCAAGGGGGCAGAAGTAAGGCACAATAAAGAAAACAGTTACCAAGAAAAATCAAAAGGCTGAGAGATAAAGTAAGGTTGGTAAGAAAAAACAGTAAACTGTACATTTCATTTGAAGCATGGTAAAACCCCAAATAAATTAATTACAAACCTCACATACAATACAGTAATTCTCTTGATCTTGGGCCTCTATTAGCTCAGCAAGGAAAAATTCACCATAGATTTCTTTTAAAGAAGTATCATGACGCAAAAAAATTGGCATGAGATCATCATGGTCTTCTACCCTGTAATACAGAAAATCATTTAAATTACTCAAACTTAACAATTATTCATTCTTATATTAGCTACATTGCAACTACACAGGAAAATGAAGGTCATATATGCCAAAAAAAAACCTCATAAGAGATTGCTCAACTCTATATTTCATTTTTCTGTACAAAAATTTAAGAAAAAGAAAAATGATTATTATAAGAATTCAGCAGTTTTGTATAGTTCCTTTATTCAATCAATAAACATTAAGAATTATATTAAAAAGCAGGCATTGGTGCTAAGCACTGGGGATACAAAGAGGAGCCCTCAACGAGTTTATAATCTAATATACTATGTATTATATTTTAATGTAACATGCAAGGGCGATAAGAGTCAAGGACATTTTAGTATATCTAGAAGAAACAATTGATATTAGATAAATACTTTCTTGACATTTGAAAAGAAACAGAATGATTTCTACATTATGGTCTTCAGTGTTCATAGTCTAAAACCATATTGCCCTTGTTTACTGCTCTTGATTAATTAGTAAGACTATCCTAAGTTTCCTGAAAAGTGTGGTATCTAAGCTGTTTTGGTTTTTAAAGCCCCTTGTAACCTGAACCAATCTACCTTTCCAACCTTGTTATACATTATTTCCAGTTCTATATTGTGTGGTCTTGTCAGAATAATCTTCTTGCTCTTAATCCCACATAATTCTCTCTCTCCATGTTTCTCTCTCTGTATCTCTGTCTCTCTGTCCGTCTCTCTCTCCCTCTCTCTCTCTCTGTCTCTCTCTCATCTCTGAGCCTTTGTACTGGTTATCTCCCAAACCTGGAATACATGCCCTTCTCCCCTCCAAAGGGGAGCTTCTTCAAAGATCTCCTTCAATATGAAGTCTTTCCTGAGGCCGCCTACTACAAAGGCCCTTCTCATTCAATAGCTTTATACTTTATTGTATCTATTTCATAGATGCTTATGTAAATACTTGTTTCCCTTAATAGACTATGAGTTCTTTGAAGGAAGGGACTGTTTCACTTTTGTCTTTGTATTCCTAGGACTCAGTACCTGGAATGTAATATGTGCTTAATAAATAGTCCCTGATTAACTGATTGATTGACTAGATTCATGGATTTCTATGTCAAAGAATTTATCACCTAATGACCATTTTATTGGTAATGAACCTCTCTGCAATGATCAGAGCTACTTTTTGGAAAGACAGTTTGCCCCTGTGGCCCTACATGACATCTTTCCATAACATCCCAGATTATGTTAAAGCTTGCTCATGCTCTAATCAGCACAACTTTGAAAACTCAAGGTCATATCCATTCCATGATATGGCATCAGAGTAGGATTTTGTAATTAAGATAAATATAGTCACTTAGCTCTGATTCCACAGTGATACTGAGAATCATTTGTTTAGGTCTTGGTTCTCTATACATAGGATCTTTATATGATGATCTGATACACTATCAAAGAAATTCAGCAATATTCTTATAAATCAAACAAGAAGACAAGAGGGCATTACAGCTAAAAGAAAAGAGGGCTCAAAGGTTTTCCATGTAAAGATAGAAAAGTTAGATTTCACAACCAGCCAAAGCACAATAGGAAACATTCTTTCATGGAACACTCAATCATCTTCCTTTGGACAATGGAAGCATCCTTGAGCTCCTGAGGGACAAACCCCTCTTGCCATATAAGCTAGAAAGCTCTTGTATGAGCAGTATACCCCCTTGCCTTGTAAACTTCAGCTAGAAAAGAGTGAGGTGTTTTGCCACATAAAAGGAGTCTAATAGCCTTCAAACTTCTTCTTCAATTGGGAATTTGGCTGTCACAGAAGATGAAGAAGTAAAAAAATTTTATAAAGAATTTGCAAATTTTCTCCAAAATAAATCAATGTAATGGTTTAATACTCATGGGATTCAATATAAAGATGAACATAAGGGAGAATGATGAATGTTGGAAATTGGAGTTAAATTGGGGTTAACTGAGGTTAAAAAGGAAAAGTAAGGGCTTATGGGTTAATCAGAGTTTTCATATTAATAATTATTAATAACAATACCTAGCACTTATATAATGCTTTAAGATTTACAAATGGCTTTACAAATATTATTTTATTTCATCCTTTCAACAACCCTGACACGTAGTCACTATTATTATCCTCATTTTACAGATGAGGAAACTGAGGCAGAAAGAGGTTAAATGACTTGCCCAAAGTTGCACAACTAGTAAGTGTCTAGGACTAGTTTTGAATTTGGGCATTCTTGATTCCAGTTTCAGCTCCTTATCCACTGCACCATCTAATTGCCTCTACAATATGAACAATTTTTTCAAGAGGAGAGGAATAATTTTTTATGGTAACAATGTACTAGAAATAAAGGAGATGCCCTTTGAGGAATCGTTAAATGAATTCTGGCACATGAATGTAATGGAATATTACTACACCATAAAAAATTATGAATATGGACAACTCAGAAAAGCATAAGAAGACTTATATGAAGTGATTCAGAATGAAGAACCAAGAAAGCAATACTGCATATTACTACAACAATGTAAAGGGAATGAAATTTTATTTAAAAAAAAAGAAAAGAAAAGAAAAGAAAACCAAATATAGTATAATTAAAACAACTAAGCATGGTCCCAGAGAAAAGGTAAAAAATGTATTTTCATCCTTTCTTTGTAAAGGTGGAAGACTATGGAATACAGCACATAATATGAGACATAACTGATATCTTGCTTGGTTTTACTAAACTGCTTCTTTTTGGTTAGTCTTTGTCATAAGGGCTAGCTGGCTAAGCAAATAAAGAGTAAAATAAAAGTGCTATAAAAATGTTTTTTAAAAAAGAAAAAAAGTAGAACAGATACTGGAAACATCATAAAAATGAAATTCATTAGCAATAGGCAGGAAATTCAAAGTTACTGACTAGGAATCATTATAGAATAAACTGGTGATCAACTGATTGAAGCAAAAGTCAAAATTCTACAACAAATCTGGAGAAAATAACAAAGATAAAAAAGACTGCATGCAATTACAAATTTATTTAAATAAGTTGTCAACTTGGGAAAGAGAAAAATATAGACACTGATATGGATCATCAACACTTTTTAGAGGAATTTAACTGACATGAAACAATCATCATAAGATAGCCAAAAAAATACAAAAAAATTTCTGTTATCAGACATTATTCACAAAGAACATCAACATAACAAAGTACAGTACTATTTATGATTCAAATCATTATCAACATAGATAGTAGAGAAGAATGGAAAAAAGCAATAGAAGGGAAAACAAGATTGTACAAAAAAAAAAGACAGAAAAAGACAGGAGAGTAGATAGAAGAAAAAGAGAAAAAAGAAAAAAGAGGGAGAAAAAGAAAGAAAAAAAAAAAAAATATATATATATATATATATATATATATATATATATAGGGCATTTATAAATGAACCTGGAAGAAAAACCAATTGATGCAAACTAAAATCAGCTTACTAGCATTTCTATAGCATCTAATCTCATCACCAACAATGCTAAATAACACTTCACTTTAAAATCTGGAAAGTTCTTTACATTTATTATCTTATACAATGATCCTGTTACCTACAATAGAAAAAACCTTAAGATCTTAGAGTTGGAAACCCAAGTTTAAGTCCCAGCTCTGAAACTTATTAACATTGTGATTTACACATGTCACTTAATTTCTCTGAGCTTTGACTTTCTCATTTGAAAATGGGGATAACAATCCACACTCCACAAAGCTATCAAAGAAATTTTCCCAAAGTGTAGTTTTGACAGGGATACCCCACTACTCGAAAAACTCCAATAGCTCCCTATGACCTCAAAGATAAAATATAAATACCCCAGTGGCACTTTGCATCTTTACAAGCTGGCCCCTTTCAATCTTTTCAGGTTTCTCACATATTATTCCTCTTCACACTTTCTACTGGCTTATGTCCTCCTCTTCATACACTATGTTTGTTCCAGTTGTTTCACTGGCTGTCCTCCCATCCATGGAATGCTCTCCTTTCTCAGTCTCCCTGGTTTCCTTTTAAGATTCTGCTAAAATGCCATATTGGCCAGAAGCTTTTCCCAGCTGCTAATGCCTTTTATTCTAAGGCAATCTTCCATCTGCTCTAAAGGTATCGCATTTGTACCTAGTTATGCACGTCTTCCCCAACAGAATGCAAGATGTATGAGAGCAAACACTTTTTTAAAATTTGTATCCCCAGTACTTAGCATGGTACTTGGGATATAGTAGGTGTTTACAAAGTGCCTGTTTGTTTGATTGATTACTGCTCAAGTCAGCATACTTTTAGATATTCTTTTTAGACAATACTTTTTAGATATTCTTTAATTACTGTAGCATATCTACATTGATGGTCCACTAAAAAGGCTACCTCATATGGAGCTGCTTCTAAGCTTTGGATTATACCTGACATTTCCTTCCTTTCTTTTATGCCTCTTCATATATTAACAATCCTTCAAATGCCAAATTCTTCCAAAGGAATTATTTCACGATTACATTCTTGTTTACTCCAGTCTTTAGTGGTACCTTCTCTAAGCTCCTATAGCACTTACTGTCTTCACTATTTACCATTTGCTTTCTTGTTTTGTTAGTATCAATATGTCCTGGCTCTACAATTAGAACTTAAGCTATTAAAGGCCAGGAAGATGTTTTTATATGTCTTCAATTGTACCTACCACAGACTTTTGAATTTAATAGGAATTGAATAAATATTTGTGAACAAAATTTTGAACCAAATTTACTATCCTATATTTCAAAATGCAAAAATTGGATAATACAGTCAGAAACCAAGGAAGTTAATGGCCCCACCTTCCTTCAACTGAGTTCAAAAAATGATAATAGAAGAGTGAGCACAGAAAAATTGCGACCTTTATATAAAAAACTATTTTTTTTTCTTTTCTATTTGGACATTATCTAAGGGTTGTTCAAATGGGTGATTTTCACTGTGAAAAAGATCCATAATGACACTGAAAATTTGCAATGACAAGGAAAATGGCTAATAAATTTTTTTGAAAAAAGATAAAGGGCTACATCAATATTCATTTATAGCAATATTAATTTAATAGTGAAAAATTAACTCAATATCACAATTATTTTAAATGATTTTTAAGAAATTTTAAAGAAATCATGAACACCAAAATTAGCTCTATACTAAAAATTTTTATTCTTATGATATTACAGAAAATATTAATGGGTGAACATAAAAATCAACAATAAAGGATCTGGAGTAACCTGAAAGACTTAAGAATATTCATGAATACTTGCCATGTCATGTATTCCAGAATCATGTCTCTAAACTAAGTCTTTAAGTACACATTAAAAAAAAAAAAAGGATACAAATAAATGAGTTTTGAAGCTTCTTTCCCTTAGGTCTTTCCCAAAAATGGATAAAGAGGAACTTACCCTGGAAATGCATTCCTTGGGGTAATTGATAATTTATGATATTGCATCAGCTTTAACTGCTAATGGTAATGTATGACATCAGCCTCCCATACTCTCAAATGACATACAAAGAATTCCAGCCCCAAAGAAGCAAAACACACAGGTTCTCAAAAATAATTTTCTTAGTCCACTTAAAATGCATTTCTACATCATTATTCCTAAGGCAGGGACCACATCTTTATCAGAAATCTTACCCAACTCAACCGAGAAAGGCACACATTTAAGCTTCTGATTAGTGTTTTGATGATGATGGAGGTGGTGGTAGTGATTATGCAATGGCAATTGCATAAATTTCTGAGTGGAAAACAATTAATTACTCATTTCAATGGGAAATAATTTTGCAGCATTTCAATATATACAAGTTAATTTTAAACATTTTTAATAGTCGTTAAGCTATTCACATTTAACTCATTTTATTACAGCCAATTAAAAATCATTTAGAGACAACTTGAACTTTTTAATATTCATTGAAGTGCTAGAAAAGAGGGCAGAGGAAAATAAAGCAAATCTTTAAGCTAATTTGTGTGAAAGGCAACATTTCAAGTTTTAAGGCATCATTCTTTTTCTTATTCTCTCTCTTCACACACTTGTATAAACACATGCACAAATTCACACGCATCTTTTCTTCAAAATATTACCCTGTTTAGAAGTCTTGGAACTGTTTATCTCCTTTTTAAAAGGATACAAAAAAAAAATTGTGACTCACACAGGCTTTATAAATTTTAGAAAAACACTAAATCTTCCACCAAGATAGCATATATAAATTTAAGGACTAACATATATATACTTCTGTTCAGTTTGCTTTACAATACTATAATTCTTTTTAAATTACATAGTTCTAATTTGGCTCAAATAGAGTTATTTCTATAAGGTTTTCACTTCTCAAACTTAGCAAAAAAAAAAAAAAAATGAGAGTGGAGGGTGGTAGTTACCCAAATGAGGTCAAGATTCAGAGTCCAAGAGCACCCAAAGCCATAGTGCAGCAGAGCTACCTCCTTATTCAGATTCCAAAATTCATGGCAAAAAAAAAAACCCTATCATCTGCTGGATCATATTTTTCTGATCCAGAAATAATTTACAATTATGTGCACACATTTTAAATGTACTTTCTGAATAACTAATTCTCTGAATTCATTGAAGGTTGTTTTTTTTTATTGAAATGCTATTCTTTGAATAAAAAAATAAAATCTAAAAAAAGAAAATAACTATAGAATCAGACTGAGTAGTGTTAAGAGCCATGCTCTTCCTTAGTTAAATATTAAGTCTTTAACAGCATTTCAAAAAGTTTAAGAGTTGCCCGGATCCTATTATTTTTCTTTTGGAAGCTTATAATACCATTATGGTTTTTTGAAAAAAAATATATTTTACAAATTTTAATTGCAAGTTGTCGTTATTTACCAGAAAGCAGATACATGTGTTCCTTGCATAGAACAAAGCACTTTCTTTTTTTTGCAAGATCTCTTGTGACCTCTAGTGGACAAAATTTTTTTTCCCCAAATGAAATACTTTAGTTTTTCAGTAGTATCTGACCCTTTGTGACCCCATTTGAGATTTTGTTAAAGAAACTGGAGTGATGTTTATATACTAATATATTCAGCCATAATCTTTAAAGTTTTCAGAGGACTTTGGTAAGATAAACACTTTTGTTTTTCTCTATAAAAAAGTAACAGAATTTGGAACTCAAAAAAATTTTAAGTGAATGTTAAAAAATTGTTTTTATATATAATTGGGGATGAAATACTAAATTAAAAAATATAACAATATTCATATGCCTTTCGATGCATATTTTGCAAAGATTTGATAAAGACATGAATTTAGCACTAAATCAAATATTGGAATCTTACAAAAAATATCATCATATTGATAGCAATACATATTACAAAAAGTATATTTCTATAAAAATGTTTATAGTCACAAGAAAGTCCTGCTTCTTTTTTACTCTTTCAATCTATGTAAACAAAATATTAATAAAGATAGGGAAATATCACCATTATGGCAATAACATTTTTTGTATCTTCAAAAAGATAGGGAAATAGTAATAAGACATTTAATTATGCATTTTGCAACCATGCAAATGTTTTATTTTTTAAAAATTCCTTTATTTTATAAAAAAGGAATATTAAGTTCAAGGAGTTTCCCTTTTCAAGGGTCATGCAATTAGTAAACAGCAGAGCCTGAATTTGATTCCAGTTCCTCTGAATCTAAATCTGAGATCCTTTCCCTTGCACCACATGACAAAACCAGACAACAAAGTTATTTAAAAATATAAACCTGAGTTCCACAATTACCTGTTACCACAATTCCACAATTTCCTTTCATTTTCCTCTTTATCCCTCATCTCTAATAAGGGCAATTTAAGTTAAAGAAGGGAAAAAAAAATCTTAAATTGAAAGAGTTTTTAGTTATATACATGGGCATTTTTGGAAAACTCTTTAATATGCTGTCAGTAATCTTAACAGACCATAATTGTCAGAGGCAATATTTCTGTGATAAATGGTGAACTTTTTAGACCAAATGTAGTAGTCTTTAACTTGGAAAATCCCTTCTCTGAGTCAATAATATCTTTCCTGAGTTTCAAAGGAAGAACATCGTTTTTTCCCCTAAGATTGTGACTAAGTTACAAGTTCTTTTAGACTTCACTATTTCTGTCAATACCACAGCTACTGATTGTGATAAAAGCCCAAGAGACAGAGTTACAATGTTGAATAATCAATTTATTAATTAGGCTAGCAAATAAACAATAACTTGATGGTCAATGGGCTCTCTTGGTGACAAAAGACAAAACAAAGGAGATCTCTGAATTCTTAACTACCTTTGGAAAAGAAGTGAAAATCAACTTTGAAAGGTGAACAACTAACCAGGAGTTGTGCTAAAAGTCTTCAGCTCCTCCAGTTGAGAATATGACTTCATCATGAGATTCAGCTGCCTCCAACAATCTGGACAAAAATCCATCAGACCACTCTGGTAGGTTTTTTCCTTCATAAATTGGGTCATCCTAAATTCTAAGGGAGGGCTCCAAGGACAGGGATTATTTCCTAATGGCAAGAATTCATCTAGATTAGATTTGGGTTGGAAGGGGTCCTACCCAAGATGGTAGAGCATATACCTTAAAAATTTGGTCAATCTCATCCATCAGTAATGTCCTTCGGAGACTGACTAGCTGGCCTACAGGGGCCGATCCCTTATTGACAAAATAAAGTGGCAAACCTCAATCCTAATTTAATAATTGGTTATTAATATAATAGAAAATAATACCTTTCTCTCATTAACCAGTGATAAAGCCAGAAACTTCTTTACATCTTAAGTCTTCCTACTACCTCCCTTTTCATAGCTACCATGTCCCGTCCTGCCAAGACCCTCCCTAATACCTCACTACCATCCAGCCTTAAATTATTAGTTTACCTAGCCAATTTAGACTACTTTATGCCCAATCCACATGCTTCTGCTTTTCTCCTTCAGAAATGTACTGTTTCTCTCTTGCCTCCTCTGCCTTTATTCTCACTTTGCTTAGGCAATTCCCTTATCCTGGAGTGCTTTGCGTCCCCTGTATTGCTTCCTACTCATACTTCAAAACTTAATTTGAACACCCCTTCCTCTAGAAAATCTTTCTGATCCACCCAATAAATTGTAGTATTCACAGAGCATTTTGTTTGCAACTTTCTAATCCACTTAAGAAAGACATTAGAAGTCTCAGTGTTATTACGCACATACCCCCACCTCCATTTACTGTTAACATCTAAAGGCAGGGATGTCTCATCTTAAATTATGTATTTCCCTAAAGCCTAACATACTTTGTACACTGTTTTTATATCCTTCCAGTCACGTATTATATTTCTTTCTTCTAACTATATGCAACATTTTAGACTTATCTTTATATTTAGTTCTATAACTGACGTATAGTTAATTCTTTAATTCTGCAAAAGTGGGGATATACAAAGAGTGGCCCCATATTCTATCTGGGGAACTTCCTACAGAGTTAAGACTTAGGCCTGGTGTCTTCTGCTTTTCCACCCTCCTCTCTTCAATGGAAGTCTAAGACGATAGCTATCTAAGTCCCATGAGCAAAAGAAAGGAATAAAAATTGAGAGGGGAAGTTATTGCTTCTTTTAAAGGTTACTGAGCAGATAGTTTTTTTGTTCATTACTTCCAGTGACAGGGACCCTGGGAACCAACCAGATGGTTGCACATGCCCATTAGGAAGTGAGCTCAATTTGGAGGTCTCCAGAAGGCACAAGGGCTACAGGTTCAGCCTAGAAAAGTGGGGTCGGAGAGAGAGGGATATCATCATATTATCCAATGGGATAATACACTTGTATTATACTTGTATTTCTTATTAATTTTGAATCTTGGGGCTTCCACTGGACCTTTTTGCTTTCTCCAACTCTGTTTAGCTCAAGAGAAGAAAGTCACTTTTTGCTGAGATGGTATGGCTGGGATGTATGGAGGTGGGACTAGGCTATCTGCAAGTTCTAAACAGTATAGCTGCAACCACCTTCTAATTTCTCTAGGGCTTCCTGTCCTTTCTATAATCTCTTTAATGGCTTTTGTATTTTGTATACCACACTTAAATAATTAATTGTCATCTCTCTGTGACCAGAGGATGTTTGCTATCTCCTACAGTATTTTGCCCACCTTAGATATATAATAAATAATTGATGAAAAAATGAATAAAAAGTTATTTGGTTTTGTTTTAATTTGTCTGCTTCAAAGGGCTAGTTCACAATATCTTCTACTAAATACTGCTTCTTGTGCTAATGTCACAGAGAAACTAGGTTCTCAAAGGCTGTGTAAGAGAAACACAAGGTCCCAAACTGAAAAGGGACCAAGTCAAGAATACACAAAGACTAGTCTTCCAAAGACCAAGCCAACTAGACAAAGAGGCTTTATCACCAGAATTGTGGATACAAGTTCATAAAGTTTTTGCTCCCTCCAAACTGGGCAAAAGTATGCCACAGTTCAGTGTTGACTGGATATAAGTGGTTGAAGAGAATGCAGTCTCCATCAGTGAAAGGAATATTTACACTAATGAAGGAAGGAATGAAGTATTTATTAAGTACTTACTAATCGCTAAATAAGCACTGGGGATATAATTAGAAATGTAAAACAGATCCTGCTTTCAATTCCAATACAAATACAGCAAACAAGAATGTGTCTGTAACACAAAAGCAAAGAAATTAATTAGATTTAAAGCTTTGAAATTTATATAATCAAGAAGAGTTGGAAAAATTTCACCTGGAATTATAATGATTTTTGGAATTGATTTTTTTTTTTAATGATTTGATTCATTTGACAATTCAGTGTCGCAGGCATTATGCTAGATTCTATAGGTACAAAGACAAAAACAATTCCGGGGAAAAAAAATAAATTCACACACTGTAATGCCAGAGAAACTGAGGCAAGATAGAGATTAGAGAGGTTTTTTAATATTTTATTAGTGGAGAGTCTGGACTAGCAATGCACATCAGCCAGTCAGCTGGATGGAACTCTTGTCTCAAAGCATCCAACAATGAGTGAAGGATTCCAGAGACTCTTATAGGGTTCCAGCAGTCAGAGAAATAAAGGCAGGGGGAGGATAGAGCACTGGTGATCAAGAAGTTCCAGGAAAGTACCATAAATTCAGTTCTAACAGCTTGGGGGTGAAAAAGAAGGATCATAAATTCTGATAAGTTGGGAGGGAAAAAGCTAGGAGACACTAAGTCTGAACCAGATGATAAAGGGTCCCATCTAAGTATTTGAGATAAGCCATCTGGAGTTTTATGACTCTTTGGAATGCCAGAGTATCCAGGGCTCCCAACCCTAATTATCTTAGTCCTGATGGCCAGGAAGGGGGGTTGCCACCAAGGAGACTGGGGCAGAATAATTGAGGAAAACTGAGGCATAACAAAATCGATACAAAATATATACAAAATATAGTATAACTGGAGTATGAAACTTGGAAATCAAAAAACCTGGGTTCAAATGGTATCTCTCACAGTAACTTAGCTGTATAACTTAAAACAACTCACTAAAAATTTTTAGGCCTTAGATGCCCAATCTTTAAATTAGGATATTGTAATGTTTGGGCTAGTTTTCTTGAGATCCTTCAGATGGGCCTTGGTTTCAACAGGATAGACACCACAAGAATGGTCAGGAATAGAGTCTAGAATCTTTATTCTGGCCCAGTCTTGACCTTAGTGCAGGAGGCAGGACAGCCGAGGCTGGTCAAAAATGGAAATGTCTCTCTTCTATTCCTTCTTAGCCCTTATATATCCTATTACAATTATATCATTATAGTATACTGAGTATGTGTGAACTAGAGAACCATTACATCACCATGCTAAGTACTAAGTATATTTGTGAACTAGAGCTCATCAATTCCACTGACTTAATACCTTGCTTCAAGTATACTTATCCAGAGTTCTGGCCTTCTACAGGATATTACTTCTAGATTACTTCTGAAGCTCCTTCCAGCTCTATACTCATGATCCTATTATGATAAAAAAGAAGAGGGTACAGAGGAAGAACAACTTAGGGAATCAGAAAAAGCTTCTTAGAGATCTTTAAATTGAACCTAGAAGGAATCTAAAGTTTCTAAGAGGCAGTGGTCAGGAGGCATAAAAGACAGCCATTACAAGGGCAGGAAGGCAAGAAATAGGATCTCAGGCACAAGAAATAGAAAGTAGACTAATTTAGCTAGAACATAAAATGCATTAAGGGAAATCATATGAAATAAGTCTAAGAAAAAAAAGGGCAGAGCCAGATACTAAAGGACTTTTAATATCAAACAGAGGAATTTATATTTTGCAATTTATCTTTATTACAGAGATAATAGGGAACCACTGATACTTCTTAAGCAGAGAAGTGACTTAATTAAACAAAGACTTTAAAATAATAATTTGGTGGCTATATAGAAGAAAGACTGAACAGAAGAGAGACTAGAAACAAAGAAACCAACTCTAAGACTATAACAAAGTTAATGGTGAAAGGTGAAGAGTGTCCAAACTAGAGCAGTGTCCATGGCAGTGGAAAGAAAGGAATGGATATAACAAATGTTTTGATCTAGACCTTGATCATTGGCAGACTTAAGCTATTTAAGACTATAATCACTGGTCTTGAATACAGTCCTAATGCAGTGCCTCAATGAAACGTGAAGGTGATTCTGCATCCACAAAAGTTAGACCAGTGGTCAGGGCCTAATAGTTCCTACCAAGTTGTAGAGACTTCATCAGAGACTGTACTAGCTAAAAATAAGAGTCTCCCCATCAACCAGGTTACTACAGGGAAATGAATCTTTTATTTCACTGCAATTCATTTAAATTATCTGCCAAGATACAGGATTTTCTGTCAACAGAGAAAGTAAATAGCCATGCCAAGAAAGTCACAGCTCCTTGTAGTATTATAAAAAGCATCTTCAATAGCAGTGGGAATTGGTGATCCATGTAGAGTGTCATTTCAAGAAGCTTAATAGCTCCAATTGTCTTTCGGATATCTTGAACTGCATGTCCAATAGACATCTTAAACTCAACATGTCCAACTCTGTAATTATTACTTTCCCCCCAAATCCTCCCTTTACCCAAATTTCCCTATTATTGTCAAGGCTATCATCAACCTCTCAGTCACTCAAGTTGGCAAACTAAATGTTGTTCTCGATATCTCTCCCCTCTCTCCCTTCTCCAAATCTAATCTGTTGCCAAAGCCTGTCAGCATCACTTTTGCAATGTCTCAAATAGACCTGCTTCTCTCCTGTGACATTGCCACCACACTGGGACAAGCCCTCATCACTTCACACCTGGAGTGCTGTGGGCAGGTCTGCCTGCCAAAGTTTTTCCCCTATTCCAATCAATCCATTATTCAGCCACTAAAATAATTTTCCTAAAACACAGGTTCATGTGGAAGAGGAAGGAATTTATGACCAAAGAAGAACTAGATATCACTATTGACTACAAAATTGAAAATTTTGATTATATCAAATTGAAAAGTTTTTGTACAAACAAAACTAATGCAGGCAAGATTAGAAGGGAAACAATAAACTGGGAAAACATTTTTACAGTCAAAGGTTCTGATAAAGGACTCATTTCCAAAATATATAGAGAATTGACTCTAATTTATAAGAAATCAAGCCATTCTCCAATTGATAAATGGTCAAAGGATATGAACAGACAATTTTCAGATGATGAAATTAAAACTATTACTACTCATATGAAAGAGTGTTCCAAATCACTATTGATCAGAGAAATGCAAATTAAGACAACTCTGAGATACCACTATACACCTGTCAGATTGGCCAGAATGACAGGGAAAGATAATGCAGAATGTTGGAGGGGATGTGGGAAAACAGGGACACTGATACATTGTTGGTGGAATTGTGAATACATCCAGTCATTCTGGAGAGCAATTTGGAACTATGTCAAAAAGTTATCAAACTGTGCATACCCTTTGATCCAGCAGTGTCTCTACTGGGCTTATACCCCAAAGAGATACTAAAAAAGGGAAAGGGATCTGTATGTGCCAAAATATTTGTGGCAGCCCTGTTTGTAGTGGCCAGAAGCTGGAAAATGAATGGATGCCCATCAATTGGAGAATGGTTGAGTAAATTGTGGTATATGAATGTTATGGAATATTATGTCAAAAAGTTATCAAACTATGCATACCCTTTGATCCAGCAGTGTCTCTACTGGGCTTATACCCCAAAGAAATACTAAAAAAGGGAAAGGGATCTGTATGTGCCAAAATGTTTGTGGCAGCCCTGTTTGTAGTGGCCAGAAGCTGGAAAATGAATGGATGCCCATCAATTGGAAAATGGTTGAGTAAATTGTGGTATATGAATGTTATGGAATATTATTGTTCTGTAAGAAATGACCAGCAGGACGAATACAGAGAGGATTGGCGAGACTTACATGAACTGATGCTGAGCGAAATAAGCAGAACCAGGAAATCATATATATACCTCAACAACGATACTGTATGAGGATGTATTCTGATGGAAGTGGATTTCTTCAACAAAGACAAGATCTAACTTAGTTTCAATTGATCAAGGATGGACAGAAGCAGCTACACCCAAAGAAAGAACACTAGGAAATGAATGTAAACTGCTTGTATTTTTGTTCTTCTTCCCAGGTTATTTATACCTTCTAAATCCAATTCTCCCTGAGCAAAAGAAAACTGTTCGGTTCTGCACACATATATTGTATCCAAGATCTACTGTAATCTATTTAACATGTAAAAAAAAATCCATTTGATAAAATCCAATAATCGTTCCTATTAAAAAACTACAAAATGAAAAAACAAAACAAAACACAGGTCCATCTCTATCACTTCCCTACTAAACTAAAATACAATGGCTATTTTTAATCTCCAAGATCAAATATAAAATTCCCTATTTGTACTCAAAATCCTTCACAACCTACTCCCCTCCGAAATACCATTATCTTTCCTGTCTTCTTATACATTATACCCTGCCATGCACTTTTCCATCCAATGATACTGGCCTCCTGAATATTCCAAGAAAAAGACACTTCATCTCTCAGCTCTAGGCATTTCTAGAGGTATTCCCTGTGCCCAGAAGATCCTCTCATTTCATCTCTGTCTCCTGACTTCCCTTATATCCCAACTAAAATCCCATCTTCTCCCAGAAGCTTTTTCTGACCCTAGTTCTAGTGGCTTCCTTCTGTTAAGTATTTCCCCATTTATCCCATGTACAGCTTGTTTATAATTAATTTGTTTGTTTATTATCTCCCCCGTCAGATTGTGAGTTCTTGAAGTGCAGGAACTGTCCTTTGTCTCTTTTTACATCCCCAGCACTTTGCCCAGTACCTGGAATATAGTGCTTATTATTAAATGCTTCCTGTCTGACTACCAGAATAATTGTCTTACAAATACAAGGGATCATTATCACATTACCTGGCTTGTCGAATGTATAGCTGAGGGCAATGGAAGTGTCTGTGACAGACAGACACAGAAAATTCTTCATCAATGGCAAAACATGGAATTAACCCAACAGGGTCAAAAACAGTTACTAAAGTCGAACCTAGATCACAGGCAAAAAGTAGGCATTATAATTTTTGATTGAAATAATGTTAAAATATAAATAGCAATGTATAAGAAAAAAAGTACTTTTGAATTTGAATTGTGTTTGGCCTTTTTCATAATCAGCCATGTATTATTTGCATTCAAAGATCGGAGACCATGTATAACACATTCTAAAGAAACACCCTTTGTAGTACATTACAAGGTTACCATTTTATCAAACTGGAAATATTGAGGCCAAAGTGTAATTACAGAACTCTTACCTAAACTCATATAGGATGGAGTAATAAGAAATATGAAATGAAGATCTGGCACTGCCTTGAAAACTGTCCTAAAGAGAAAAATGATAATAATAATTTCATAAGTAAATAGCTCAATGAAATATTGCCTCTTCAAAAAATAAAAAAAGGTTCAAAAATGCACACAGAGTAACCTCCTCCCTACCCAAAAAGGGAATGAAAAAATTTTCAAGAAAACTTTATTTCTTCTGTACATTTTTTCTAATCTCTTGATCTTTTAATTTCCTATATTTTCTTTTATATTGACTTTAGAGATGCAAAGGAATAAAAGATGTCCCTTAAGCACAACACAACAGATTTCTGTTCATATTAACCCTTGACCTGGCATCTGGATGGTCTGGTTTGATGTTACAAAGTAACTTGAAGACTGAAGGCCACCACCATCAAATGTGATTCACTGTCTCTGCAAGCTGCTGAAGACTGAACACACTTCTATCTCTGTGTAGCCCTCTAACTGATACATCAGATTACTTGTGAGCCTTTGCAGTCTGTTGTGTTAATAAATGTTTCAGAAAATAACCTTGGGGAAAGTGATTTTTAAAAACATCTCCAGCTTGTTAGGCTTCATGTTCAGTCATGCGTTTTAATGCACATTCTCTCTGTCCTCTCCCATCCCCCTAAAATCAATTTGTCCAAATGCCTGCATTACTGACATGTATGCTTCAAATAATGACCAGTTAAAGATGCTGTATAATATTTCATTATGAGAAAAAGCATTCAAGAAATGCAATATTTCCTTTTAGAAATATTATCATCCTACTTTGGTTAAGTATAAAAGTAAATGCTTAAATGTATTCATTAAATATGTAAATAAAATACCTATTAGAATTTCAAATAAGCTTTCTATGAATTACATATATTCTCTTTTTGTATTACTTTAATATCAGTGTAACTCACTTTTCGAAGTGAATTGATAACCATACAAATTTGTCTATCTGCAATGACACATCAACTCACCTCATAATTTCTTGACAACAGCCAATGGCATACTCGTCAACAGCCACAAAAAGATGCATAAACAATGTATTCAGTGGCTACAATACAAAAAGAGAACAGAGATGAACAAATTTTTCTAAAAATTAAACCTCTAACAATTGGTCCTTTAAGATTGTGTTAATATTTTCTCTACATTAGAATCGGAGGAAATTGTGCTGTCTATGCAACAACACATAAAGATCTATAATATAAAAGATCATAACCAAGATGATGATAGCATAAACTGTTTGACATATTTCCTGACCCCATTCAGTCATTTGCAGCCTTCTACCTCAATAGTACAGGAAAAGATAAAGGCAAAAATATCTGGCACATATGGCTCTTCCCCCTGACCTCAGGAATGGCCTATCAGATAAGGAAGAGCCCTGCAGGGGAGTGAAATTGATTATTAACTCAGGCGCTTTATTCTGGGGTGTTTATGCCAAGTGCAAGACAATAATCTATTTCCCTTCACCCACAAGTCAGCACCTGCTGCTTTATTCAAGCTACATAATAGAAAGATTCTCTTATGAATTTGGAGTATGAAGGCAGGTGCCCCATATGAATTCAAGGACTCTTTTTATTAACATTCCTAGAGTTAAAAGAATACGCTTTGGATTCAGAAAGCTTGGGTGCAGGAAACTCCAAGAACCAAGATTATAACTTCATGGTTAATTATTGGAAAGAACACATACATTTAGAAAACAATTTCTGTCCCTCTGTTGTTTTGTTGTAACCCCTTGTTATTTGATCCCATGAAGATTTTTAAGACTATTCCCGAATAACTAATAGCCGCGCACTCTAGGAGTGTGCAACATGGTGCCCCCTAACCTAATGTGAAATCTCAGGACACTGTAAACTATGACAATATGCAGTGATGTAGTGGTATAAGCATTCTATATCCCTAACTTGTGTACTTTTCTTATTTCTTCAGGGGTTTGATGTCTCCATATCAGTTAGTGTTAGGGAAATCATTTCACTTTTCAGCATCTCAGAAACACTCAGCTCAGTATGAACTATAGGAATATAAAAGGGAAAGGCATGAGCTCAAAAAATCCCTTTGAAACATACACCACTACAGAGGGCAAGAAACTTAATAAAAGTTCATTAGCCAAATAACTAAAAAAATATAAACCACAAAGTCACAAGTTATATATATTTTTGGACAGAATATAGAATCATAGGATTTAGGGATATTGGGGTCTTTAGAGATCATCTTGTCCAGCTCCCTATTTTACAGATATGGAAACTAAGTCTAAGAAATATTAAATGACTTGTGTAATCAGATCAGATTAGATAACTATCTGATAGTAGAGTGGGGGTTCAAATCCAGTCTGGCTCCAAATTTAATTACCTTTCACCTATATCTAAATATTTCCTGGTAGTCTCACAGATACCCTAACTGGAGTTAGGTGATAATAAGGATTAGAATTTAAATGAAACGATGAGAAGCCATCTTTTAGAAGGACAGTTATATTATTTCACAGAGGGGGAGGAGAAGGAAGACAAAGAGAAGGAAGAAAAGAGGATTACTTGTCAAACTAACTTTGTCACCATTTCTCTCCAAATTCCACAATTAAATGTGCATTTATCTGTCTTAAAGTTTTGTGAATTATTGAAATACAAATATCCCTGGAAGGGGTAGCACATTCAACCTTATCAGCCATTTATATTTTAGTAAGAACGAGCTCCAGAGGCCATGTTCCCTTTAGATAAGTAGGACGTGGAAGGCTAGGAGATCACATGGTGTAGTTTAATGACTACTGGCTCTGGAGTCAGACCACCCGACCCACCCAGACTGACATGAAACCATGAGCATATGGCATGTGTCCACTATTGTTTTCACTCTTCTTCTTCCCTTAGTGTTGAAGATGGAACAGACCAGGCCTATAACCTTTTGAGATCTCAAAATGTCTCGTTTACAATCAATAGAGATAGCCCTGAGAAAAAACCTGCCAGACCCAGCTCAATAGTGAAACATTAGATTGGAAGCACCTTAAGAGCCAAGATTTTCTTTTCTTTCTTTTTGTATCCCCATTGTGCTTAGCAAAGTGCCTGGCATGCAGCAAGTGCTTAATAAATGTTTACTTACTGACTGAATCAGTCCCTATGGTCTGTGTGTGTGTGTGTGTGTGTGTGTGTGTGTGTGTATATATATATATATATATATATATATATATATATAACTTTTTGGAACAGAAGCATCCAAAGGCATTGTTGCATTTGGAGATGACTGATGGAAGCAAATGATTGGTATAAAATGCTATAAGTTTGAAACCACTTTCCTTGGGGATCAAGATGGCATAGGTGAGATTGCCCTGGGTTCTGGGTTCTAGAAAATGGTTTTTATTTCTGTTCTTGTTATATTTTCTCAGGAAATATTCCTTTGTAAACAAAAAAACAACAAAAAAAACTAATTGATGTTAGTTGATTAAATTTTACTGGAAGACTAATTACTTGGGAGAATAACAGGTTATATAAGGAAGATATTAACTGTAACTGGAAATTTATTTGGGGGCAGAGCAGAACATTCCAAGATCAGGGTTTGAGCACAGAGCATTAGAGAAGTACCCTACTACTCTCTCAGGAGTACCCCCTAAGGCCCTAAAAGGGAAATTTTGCTTTGCTCTGAGGGGAAAAGAGTAAAACAACTCATCAGTATGGGTGAAAATTTGGATAAATACCCCCCAGATCTTCATTGAAACTATGAATAGGGGGTTGTCCAGAAGAAGAAAAAGTCATTTCTGGGAAGAAATCATTTGTGGGGAAAGGAGAATATTTTAGCTTCAGTCTGGACCTTCTTCCTCCCTAATTTGGCTGGAGGAAAACCTAAAAATCTTTGGAGGTCCAGAGGGCTTCTCATCTTCCCACTGGCATCCTAACAGCATCACTAAAACATTGAGCAATGACAGACTGATCACCATACCTAATATTTGTCCCTTTGCTAGATGTGCACATTCCCTTGGGCTCATGTAAGGACGTGTATATTTTGTATTAACTATTCTTATTCTTATTGTGACACCTCAGTACTCACCACCTCCTAAATACTACTTAAGCATTCTGATTGTGTATGTTGGGGCTAAAAGCACATTTTAAAAGTCCCTGTTGGGGGGGTTGGAAGGGGCAGAGCCATGATGGTAAAGAGAAGCTAGGAAGTTGCTTGAGCTCTCCTCATTTTCCCTCAGAAATAACTTGAAATCAAGCCTCTGAACAGATTCTGGAATAACAGCCTACAACGAGATGGAATCAAACACTTTTCTATCTCAAGATAGCTTGGAAGGACTTCAGGAAAGATCAGTTTAACCTGGGCAAATGGAGAACACATCTCAGATGATGTCCAGGCAAGCAAGAGGGAGGTCTTCATCACAGCAAGGCCCAGCAACTGAGACATCTCAAAATGTCTAGTCAAAAATCTAGCAACTGAGACCTCTTGGTCTGAGCTTAATAGAACTGCACAGCAGAGCATTGGGGCAGCCTCCAGGTCCAGTGCAGAAGGCAAATTGCCAGCCAAGGAAATAGGTGGAACTAGGTTGAGCTACCTCCAGCATAGTGAGCAAGTCACCAAACATAAGGAGCCCCTGTGCTCAAAGCCAAAAATCAAAGTACTCATAACCCCAAACCAAAACTCAAAGTGCCCCAAATAGTATAAAAAGCTGTATAAGTTAGAACAGTGCATCCTGTGCCCTCAGAGCAGAGCTCAAATTTAAAAGCCACAAAAAAGGCAAAAAAGAAAAGAAAATGAGCAAGAAACAAAAAAGAACCCTGACCATAGAAAACTACTATGGTCCTTTTGTAGTGACAAGAAACTAGAAACTGAGTGGATGCCCATCAGTTAGAGAATGGCTAAATAAGTTATAGTATATGAATGTTATGGAATATTATTGTTCTGTAAGAAATGACCAACAGGATGATTTCAGAGAGACTTGGAGAGACTGACATGAACTGACGCTAAGTGAAAAGAGCAGAACCAGGAGATCACTGTGCGTGGCAACAAGACTATACAATGATCAATTCTAATGGATATGGCTCTTTTCAACAATGAGATGCTTCAACCCAGTTCCAATGATCTTGTGATGAAGATGAATGGAGCTGATTGGATGAAGTTTTCTCAGTTTGAGACAGTCACATGATCCCTATTCTCAGGGTTTGATTCCTGGGTTGCAGGTCTCTAAAGTTCAGAACTTCAAGAAGTGATACCCACAGGAAGTGACATGACCCACAGGAAGCAGACAACATTGGTGATCATTGTCAAGGAAGGTTACATCTTTTTAGTCTATCCAATGAAAAGGCTTGGGTCTTTTGCCTTTTGAATCCTGGAAAAGGTGGAAGCTGGCTAGGTTTCAAGAGTACAAAGTGCGAGTTGGGATGGCTCCCAGGTGTGTCTGGGCCTCTCCTGAAGGGACAAAATAAATGCTTTCTCTTTGTACCTGAAGATGTCTCTGATTAGTTAATTTGGGAAAGGGGTCCAGCACCTGACCCACACAAAGAGAGCCATCTATACCCAGAGAGAAGATTGTAGGAATTGAGTGTGGACCACAACATAGCATTTTCATCTTTTTGTTGTTGTTATTGTGGCTCACTTGCATTTTATTTTCTTTCTCATTTTTTTTCCTTTTTGATCTGATTTTTATTGTGCAGCAAAAGAACTGTATATAAATATGTATACATATTTTTACCATGTTTAACATATATTAGATTACTTGCCATCTAGGAGATAGAGTAGAGAGAAGAGAAGGAAAACTGGAAAACAAGGTTTTGCAAGAGTTAATGTTGAAAAATTATCCTTGCATATGTTTTAAAAATAAAAAGCTTTAATAAAATTTTTATTTAGTTAGTTATCTATTTGTTCCTGAAAGGTGGATTGGGTTGGTAAAGAGAACCTGAAGCATTGATAAAATTGTTTTCTTGAGTAGGCAGGAAGAAGCTTCTGATAGAGATCAGCTTAGTTCCATGGTTCCATCCTTCGTGGAGATAATCCAGTTAGAAATCCAAATTATATCAAATTCCTGAGGCCAAATTTTCCTCATAAATCTATCTATAGCCCATGCCATGTTTGTTGAACCCCTTTGGGTCAGTCCAACATGACACTCTGCTTTTGTGTGTCTTTCCCCTTTCTCTCAACCATGCCATATGGGCCCATGCCTATGCCCATGCCCATGTCTCTCTTAACCCCACTATGCTTCTCAACCCCATTTCTCCACCTTACAGTTAACTCTTTTAGGTGCTAAATCCCTTTCAGGATTTAGCCTTCCTGTTAAAGGCATGCTCTCAATTCAAGGGGTATTCCTTTTCTATTGGATAATTGTGAGTTCCACTAAGGAACTCGTCTTTTATATGCTCTCCCAATCTATTTCACATTTACCTTTCCTGGTGTCTATTGGATCCCTTCATTTTGTCTGTAACTTCTCTTAAATAAACCTACCTTTTGTCATGGCGGGGGGGAGGGGGCAGGAAGAGAAGAAAGCTACTATGATGATAGGAAGGATCAAAACACCAATTCAGAAGAGACAAAATAGCTACATGCAAAACCTCAAAGGGGGATATGAATTGGTTTCAAATCCAAAGAGCCTTCTTAGAAAAGCTCATAAAAGATTTTATGAGTCAAATAAGAGAGGTAGAAGAAAAAAATAGGAAAAGAATGAGAAGTATGCCAGAAAGAGTCAACAGCTTGGAAATGGA
This sequence comes from Sarcophilus harrisii, assembly GCF_902635505.1. Classification (NCBI taxonomy): domain Eukaryota; kingdom Metazoa; phylum Chordata; class Mammalia; order Dasyuromorphia; family Dasyuridae; genus Sarcophilus; species Sarcophilus harrisii. The sequence goes on from NC_045427.1 coordinate 150,598,225, forward strand.
AGGACAAAAACTGACTGAAGAAAACACCACCTTTAGAAGAAGAATTAGCCAAATAACTAACTCAAAAGCTAACTGCAGAAAATAATACATTAAAAACTAGAATTGGGCACATAGAAGCAAATGACTCTGAGGCATCAAGAATCAATAAAACTAAAAAAATAAAAGAAAATGTAAAATAGCTCAATGGAAAAACAACCAATCTGGGAAAGAAATCCAGGAGAAACAATTTTAAAACAATTTAAAATAGTTCTACCTGAAAGCCAAGACGGAAAAAAAAGAGCTTGGACAGCATCTTTCAAGAAATCATCAAAGAAAACTACCCTGACATCCATCCATTGATCACCTCCTAAAAGGAAATCTCCAAGAATATTGTAGCTAAATTACAGAACTATAAGGTCAAGGAGAAAATATACAAGCTATCAGAAATAAACAATTCAAATATCAAACAGCCAGTCAAGATTAGCCAGGATTTATCAGTTTCTATAATAAAGGATCTCAGGACAGAATACTGTATCTCAGAGATCAAAGGAGCTGGGATTTCAACCAAGAATCATCTATCCAGCAAGACTTATTATAATTTTCCAGGGAATGTGACGGCTCTTTAATGAAATAGGGGACTTTAAACAATGAATTTAAACATCTTTCAAGATGAAAGAACCAGAGGTAAACAGAAAATCTGATATTCAAATATAAGACTTAAGAGAAATATTAAAAGGATAAACATAAAAAGAAAAAAACACTATGTTATTGAAAGCTTAAACTGTTTACATCCTACATAGGAAGATGATACATTTAACGCTTGAGAAATATATTTTCATTAGAGCAGTTAAAAGGGATATGAAGACAGAAGGTGTAGGTATAAGATGACTCTGATGTGATGATATTTAAGAGAGACATCAGGAGCAGCTAGATGGTGTAGTGAATAGACCACTGGCCCTGGGTTCAAATCCAGCCTCAGACACTTAACACTTTACTCAATGTATGAGAAGGGAGGGGTGATAGCAGAAACAGTAGGAGAAAGGGGTAAGAGAACAGAAGAGAGATGATAGAAGGGAGGTTGAAGGGAAGAGTCAGAAACAAAATACTACTAAGGAGAGAAAAGGGGGAAAGAGAAAAAAGGTCTAAAATAGAGAAAGAGAAGATCAATGTATGCTATTTAAAAAAGTTATAAAAGGGATAAATAAAAATCCCCCCAAAACAAATGAGAAATTCTGAAAATCAAAGGTTAATAAAATTGAAAATAAGAAAACTATTAAAATAAATAAAATTAAGAGTTAGTTTTATGAGGAAAAAAAACCAACAAAATAGATAGACCTTTCCATTAATTTGATTAGAAAAAGGAAAAAAGAAAATTGAATTTACCAGTATCAAAAATGCAAAGGATTCCTTCCATCAATGAAGAGGAAATAAAAACAATAATTAGGAGGTATTTTATCCAACTTCATGCTTGAAAATCTGACAATCTAATTGAAATGAATGAATATATTCAAAAATATAAATTGCCCAGATTAACTGAAGAAATAAAATACTATTTAAATATTTTGAAAAAATATTTAAAAATTCATTTTGAACAAAGAAATTGAATAAACCATCAATGAACTTCCTACAAAAAAATCTCTAGGGCCAGATGGATTTACAAGTGAATTCTACCACACATTTAAAGAATAATTAATTCCAAAACAAACTATTTGGGAAAATAAACCAAAAAAGAGTCCTACCAAATTCTTTTCATGACACAAATATGGTGCCAACACATAAACTGGGAAGATGCAAAACAGAGAAAAAAAAATTATAGAACAATTTTCCTAATAAATATTGCTGCTTAAATTTTAAATAAAATATTAGCAAAAAAATTACAGTAATTTATGACCAGGATAATACACTCTGACCTAATGGAATTTATACCAGGAATGTAAGGTTGTTTCAATATCAGGATTAGCATCCTGACCATTGGCATAATTGACCATATCAATAAAAAAACATAAATCATGATTATTTCAATAGATATTATTTCTATTAAAAACACTAGGTAACATAGGAATAAGTGGAGTTTTCCTTAAAATGGACAAGCAATGTCTATCTAAAACCATCAGGAAGCATTATTTATAATAGAGATAAACTAGAAGCATTTCTAACAAGATAAAGTGTGAAATAGGAATTCCTATTATTACCACTATTATTTAATATTGTATTAAAAATGTTAGCTTTAGCAATAAAAAAAAGAGAAAGAAATTGAACAAATTAAGAACAGGTAATGAGAAAACAAAACTATCATGCTTTGCAAATGAATAATGATATACTTAAGAGAATCCTAGAGAATTAACTGAAAACTACTTGAAATATTTCACTTTAGCAAAGGATATAAAGTAAATCCATATAAATCAACAGCATTCCTATATGTTACCAACAGAACCTAGCAACAAGAAACAGAAAGAGAAATTTTAATTAAAATAACTATAGACAAGATAAAATATTTGGGAGCCTTTCCTCCAAGACAAATAAGAACTATATGAACACAATTACAAAACACTTTTCACACAAAGTCACATCTAAACAATTGGAAAAATATCAATTAATCATGGGTAAGATGAGCTACTATATTAAAATGACAATTATACCTAAATCAGTATATTTATTCAGTGCCATGCCAATCAAATTGCCAAAAAATATTTTAGTAGAGGTAGTAAAAATTATAACAAAATTCATCTGGAAACACAAAAGGTCAAAAATATTGAGAAAATCAATGAAAAAAAATGCAAAGAATGGTGGCCTAACCATACTAAGCCTAAAACTGCTGTCATAAAAACCATTTATCCTGGCTAAGAGATAGAATAGTGAATCAGTGGAATAGGTGAGGTACACAAGAAAAAATAGTCAATGACTATAGTAATCTATTGTTTGATAACTCCAAAGATTCCAGCATCTGGGATAAGAACTCACTATTTGACAAAAGTTGCTGGGAAAACTGAAAAATAATATGGCAAAAACTAAACATAGACCAAAATCTCACATCCTCTGCCAAAATAAGGTCAAAATAGGTACATGATTTAAACAAAAAAGGGAGACACTCTAAGGAATTCTGGAATCCGGAGTCTCCAGCCTCTCTCCTCCTTGCGCTGCCACAAAGTGACTCTGGCCTCTCTCCTCATCCTCCAATCTGTGCCTATGATTATCTTAACACCAAACAGTCAGCAAGCACCAATGGTGAGGAGAGCCATTATCCAAATATATGCTAATAGAATCATTATCTCAAATTGAATAGGTAATTAGCCTTAAGTACTCTCTTGTCTGATTCAGAGTTTCTGTCCTCTATATCTCCCCCTTTCTTTTGTTTTAGAACACAGGTGGTCACGCCCTCTCTAACTTCTCAGGGAGGTGAGAACCCCAAAAAGGAGATGATCACACCCTCCCAGAGTTCTCTGGAAGAGAGATGAAAAACACCAAAGGGAAGTGGAGAGTCAAGCCAGATACTGTTAGCGGGTTTCTGGGCTAAAGGGTCTTACTAGAAACAGATATACACAAACCCATCAGCATGGGAGGTATTACACAAGCACATAGCAATAACGCACAGGCCATTAGTGATGACTCTCCCCACAATCAGTGCAGGCTAAATGTGGTGTAAGAAATATGAATTGTATATGCAAGTAATGATATAACAAACAATATGAATCAACATGGTGTTGTAAAAGATTTCCAGAAGTCCTAGAAGGAGGGTATGTAAACAACAATCACCTCCCTCAACAACAAGAGATAGTCCAAAACCAACCATTATCCATTATTTTCTGTGTCAGGGAATCCAATGATTCCTGAGGGTTTTCAAGTCCTACAACAGTCTTATCATGTCTCAGGGATTCCAATGATTCCTGAGGGTTTTGAAGTCCTGCATCAATCTCTAATAATTTTTGATGTCCATGAGTCAATTGCCATAACTGCCACACTCTTTCAGTGGTGGGCAGTCAGCGACAGAACCACCCGATGTTTCTTGGGTCTTCTCCTTCATTTCAAGGGTCTGCTCTGTCTCTCTCCAATGGACAAGATGAACACGGCTCGTTGGCACCCATCTGATTCCTTCTTCATCTGAAGAGATACAAGCAAACCCTCTCCCCCTAGCAGTTAGCCTATCTGGTCCCTTCCATTCACTACTTTTTGGCTCTCTCCACATCACCTGTCAATTATCTGAAGATAGTGGAGCTGCTCATACTGGACACTGCCCTTCCAGTAGGTTATAAAACCTGTCTGCCGGAGCCAGTGCATCTTTACCGAAAATCAAGAAGCTAATTGTATAAAGAGCTAAATTTAGAAGTTCTCTAGGGTTACCTGTGTCTCCCCCTTTCTTTTGTTTTTGGAGGAGCATCTTAATGTCTCTATTTCTCTTCTCTATTATTGCCTGTCCTTGAGGATTAAAGGGTATGCCAGTGGTGTGCGTGAAATCTTATACTGTGCACAAAAGTGTGCAAAATGTTTAAAAGTATATGCAGGTCCATCATCTGTTTTTATTGCTTGTGGCACACCATAATTGCAAATGCTTGTATAAGGAATTCTGTGACTACTCGGGCTGTCTATTTTGCTTTGGGTATTGCAAAAGTGGATCCTGAAAAGTTGTCTACCACAACATGGATAAAAGACAGATGACCAAAAGATTTATAAAGGGTCCCATCCATTTGCCAAATTTCATTGGGTCTCAAACCATGAGAGTTTTTCCCTGGAGGCAGTATAGAAGCGTGGAAAGGAAGGCAAGCCGTATAGGCTTTTACTATACTCCTAGCTTCCTCTTTTGTTATTCCAAATTGCAGACGTAAGACTCCAGCAGCCTGATGATATTTAGAATGAGATTCTTGGGCTGCCTGAAATAAAGGAGTATTGGCTAACATAGTGAGAAGGCTATCGGCCTTTGAATTATCATCAAAAATAGGACCTGGAAGTACACTATGAGAATGGACATGCAAGATATAAATCTTACCTGGATAAATAGCTGATATATATTAGAAGCTGCAAATTTTATTTGGGCTGTGGCAATTCTTTGTACCACACCTACTGAATAGGCCAAATCAGATATTATATTTATAGCTCCTGGATAATAAGAACTAGAATGATTGCATACAATTCATTCTGCTGAGTAGACTGAAAAGGAGTTCTGACTACGCTCTTTATAGTTAAGTCATGAGAGTACACAGCACAAATATTATGTTTGGATGCATCTGTAAAGATAGTTGGTCCTTTATGAGGAACTTTAGAAACCTTATCTTCAAGAATCCATTGCCAATTATGTAATAGTCAGGTTATCTCTAATGGAGACCTGTGGGTAAAATTTGGAGCCATGGCCAATAAAATTTGCTACTCTGGGATGGTTTCACAGCATACATTAATTTGTGCATTGGTATAAAAGGTGTGTATATTTTGTCAGGTTTTATCCCAGATAATTGTACTGTTCGCTTAATGGCCTTTAATAAAATTCCAGCCACAAGCACTGGGTAAGGAGTATGGTAAGGAGTACGGCTTTGTTCTGGTTGTGCTGGGAGGTTCACCCACTCTATCACACTGTCTCCTTGATGAAGAACCGCTGTGGGTGCCTCTTGTGTAGCAAAAACTGTTATTTCCAAGGGTTTTTGGGTGACTCTTTCAACCACACTGGATAAAGCCAGTTCAACTTTTCTCAAAACCTCTTGAGCTTCTTTTGTAAGCTGGCGTGGTGAGTTTAAAGCACTGTGTCCCCTTAAAATATCATATAATGGTTGCAATTGATAGGTAGTCAAGCCTAACACTGGACACATCCATTGGAAATCCCCTATCAATTTCTGAAAGTAATTTAAGGTGTTTAGCTTCTCTGTTCTTAAAGAAAGTTTTTGTACTGTAAGCACCTTAGGGTATACTTCATATCCTAAATATTGAAAAGGAGCATGTCTTTGAATTTTTTCTGGAGTTATGTGCAATTTGTAGTTTCTTAGTGTATCTCTGGTCTTTTGTAGACATGCTTCTAACATTTGCTCTTCAGGTGCCCATCCCAATATATCATGCATGTAATGTAATAACATTACTTTTGGAAATGCTTTTCTTACTGGAGTAAGAACAGCAGCAACATACATTTGATACAGAGTAGGATTATTTTTCATTCCTGGCATAACTGTCCATTCATATCTTTTATAAGGCTCAGCTAAGTTAACGGGAGTGTCTTTTTTGATATTAAAACTAACGAATCTTCACTGGCGTGCTCTCTGCCATGACTAGATAGATTACCAAGGGGTCACTCATACTTAACATTAAAAAAAATTTATTTTAACAGTATGTCATTTTTTCAGTTACATGTAAAGATAGTTTTCAACATTCATTTTTGTAAGATTTTGAGTTCTTTTTTTCTCCCTCCCTTCTTCCCTTATTTTCCTTCCCCAAGACAGCAATCAATCTGATATAGGTTATACATGTACATTCATTTTTAACATCTTGGGAATCATGCTGGGAAAGAAATAAGAACAAAAGGGAAAAATCATGAGAAAGAAAAAAACAAAAAAAGGTGAAAACTGTATGCTTTGCTGTGCATTCAATCCCATGGTTCTTTCTGTGGATACATATGGCATTTTCCATCCAAAGTCTATTGGAATTGTCCAGGTCACTGTATTACTTAGAAGAGCTAAGTTTATCATAGTTTGTAGAGGACTGAAACTCCAAACATCTGAACTTGGTTCCCAATGCCTGGAATCATTATGGGGACATGACCTATCAGTGTAAGTGGTACTTACATCCTATCACAGAGGATGTGTATCATCAAATTTTCAAGAGACTTGAAAGGCTGATATAGGTTTAAAAGTGAAACAAAAGTTCATAACAACTGGCAGAATTTGGAAATTTTAAATTCTGATTCCTAATCTGTTTTGTGCTTTCATGTCCTTGTTTGTAATACCTTAAAATGACTATAGGCTATTTCAGGGACTTGTTCCACCTTCTGCCTGGATGTTGATTTTGCTATTGCATGTTCTTCCTATCTCAATTCTCTATCACTCTTATGTTTACCTTTTTTTGTTCCTCTAGTGATTTTGTTTTCAATGTGAATCCCTTTTTCATGCTTTCTGAATTCGAGTCAAGATTTAAAATTGAGAGAGACCATATGAAATACAGCCCTTCCCCACAAATTTTCTTTGTCATTCAAAACACCAGTTTGAAATGACCCCATAATTACTTACTGTGCATTGGAGTCTCACATCAAGTTCATGGAAAACTGTTAACCACTCATCCTGTTTGACAAAATTCCAGTTGGGATAGTCCACAAAAGTAGCCTGGGCCATAATCTCCTCCCTTTCATTGCAGAGGGTAATTGCAAGATTTGCTTTTTCTCTATGGAAATGATTAGACATTGTGGAAATAAGAAGAAATTGCAAAATAAAAATGTCAAAAGTTTGTTTTCTCATTCTTCTAGCTCTCTTTATTCCTAATTTGTTGACAAACTTGCAACTAGGTGACATAATAGAGCACTGGACTAAGAATCAAAAGATTCATCTTCCTGAGTTCATCTATAAGATTAGACACTTACTAACTGTGTGAATCTGGGCATGCCACTTTGTCCTGTTTGCCTTATGAAGACAAATAATCGAACATGACCCAAACCACTGCACAACAATAATAAAAAGAGCTGAACCTTCACAACTCCTTTGGAAGTGACAAAATTAACCTTCACTATGAGCTAAGAGACAAGTGTGGCAGGTATTCACAATACAAGTAGATGCTTCAGGTTGGTGTAGTATCTCTCTCAAAAAAAAAAAGTATTTTTACTGTACCAGACTATATGTCAGATATTACTAAATGTTCAGTGAGTCTGATAGCTCGTTAGTAAAGTATACTATACTACAGAATTCTTCTCAATCTTTCCCATATAGCAAGTAGAATATGGAAGTGGTTAACTAAACAGAAAAATCAGCTGCTTCCTCTACTTTCATGTAGCCAGAAATTCTCTTTCATAACTCTTCCCTTTTGCCAACCTAGGGAGTAATAACTTTCTTTTCATCAATCCACACTCTATCTTTGACTCAGGATCAGATAAGTCATTAAAGAAGAAAAATTAGATCTAGATCAGTATTTTATACCACCTACCACAATAAACTTCAAAGGAATACATAATTTAGAGTTACATTGATGGGGGTGAACCCTGAAACTAGATTTGGGGTCTCAGACTGTCCCTTGGGAAAAAGCATACTTTCCCAGATAAACCCTTCCCAAGTTAAGGGGAATCATTCATTTGGAGATCTTGGTCAAATCACCTTCCAGTGATCTTTTGGGGGTGGCCCAGATCCCCTTTAGGAAATTCCAGACTCTAGGAAAAAAGTCGTTGAAATGATTTCATTCATTTGTAGATCTTGGTCTGCTAATTAGCTCAAACTGGCCCCCCCTAACCCCCAAACCAAGACTCACCCATAAAACAGGCATCAGTTATCACACTCTTTGCAAAATTGCTCATTAGGAATTTGCCTGCTAAGAGAGCTCTTTCTTAGTGAACACAAAACTTCTTTTTTTGCCACAGATTTTGGGGTTTGTGAATTCTTTCACATTTGGACCTGCATCTCTGGGATCTTTCCCCCTTATTCCCATACCTCAACAACATTGGAAAAGAGCCAGAAGATAATGAGTTTGGGCTGAGAAAGAAGTCTTCACCAATCAAAGGATAGAAGGTCTTCACCAATCAAAGTGAAAACAGTTTCAGTTTTGTAAAACTAAAAATGGTTTACTCAAATAAAATCAAAGCAAATAGAATAAGAACAAACTGCTGATTTATTCAAGGAAAAAAAAACATCTTTGCATCAAATATAATTGACAAAAATCTGAGAGCTAAGAAATACAAGGATTTGATATAAAGATATAAACCCAAAGGGTAATTCTTTAATAACAAGGTGGTCAAAAGGATATGAATAAATAGTTTTCAAAAAATAACTGCAGTTTTGACCAGCAACATGAATACAGAGAAGCTTGGAGAGAATTACATGAACTGATGCTAAGTGAAATGAGCAGAACCAAGAGATCATTATATACGTCAACAACGATACTGTATGAAGATGTAATCTGATGGAAGCGGATTTCTTTGACAAAGAGACCTAATTCAGTCTCAATTGATCAATGATGGACAGAAGCAGCTACACCCAAAGGAAAAAAAAAAAAAAACACTGGGAAATGAATGTAAACTTTGCATTTTTGTTTTTCTTCCTGGGTTACTTCTACCTTCTGAATCCAATTCTCCCTGTGCAACAAGAAAACTGTTTGGATCTGCCCACATACATTGTATCTAGGATATACTAGGACATATTCAACATATATAGGACTGCTTGCCATCTAGGGGAGGGGGTGGAGGGTGGGAGGGAAAAATCGGAACAGAAGTGAGTGCAAGGGATAATGTTGTAAAAAAAAATTACCCAGGCATGGATTCTGTCAATAAAAAGTTACTATAATAAAAAAAAAATAACTGCAGTTTTTCAATGACCACATGAAAATATGCTCCTAACTCAGATATTAAAATAATTCGGAAGTTATACTTCAGCACTCAAATACTCAACTGGACTTCTGATGACAGTGATCCAAAAATGGTGATAAAACCCCATCCATGCCCAACATGTGGTGTAACTCTTGTCTGTGTCCTCCCATAAAACATTTAGATTATCAGCAGCCAAGTTAAAATTAATAAGTCTAAAAATTGTGATTCTTTACACACTCTGACCTTTCTCCCTATTCTCCCACATCAGTATTATAAAGATATTAAAGAAAACTAAGGATGATTCTATATTTTGGAAGCATACAGATTTAAGTGACTGAGTCATTTTTAAGTTCCCAGGGTCACACAGTTAGGAAGTGTCTGAGGCCACATTTGAACTCAAGAAAATGAGTCTTCCTGGCTCCAGGCCTGGCACTCTCTCCACTGCACCAGCTGTCCTTCCTAGAAACTATGCCTTTCTTAATACAGTCAAAGACTTGAACTAATGCTTTTGACTTTTCCTTGTTGTTCCTCCTTCATATAATGAATGACATCATGGGAGATATCCTGACTTGCGTATGAACTGGATTTAAATGAGGCACAGGCTCAGTCATCAGCCTACCTCTCTCTCCCAGGCACTGAAGTCCAATGGCTAGTCTCAAATTCTACCTCTGACTCTGTTCTTTTTGACAAGCTACCTAATTTGTCCCAGACTCAGTTTCCTCATCTGTAGACTAAGAGATTTAAAGTAGATGACCTTTTTCTTCCAGCTATAACTCTATATTCTTATTATCTGTATTACTTAATTTGCTGATCTGAAACCTTCAATCCACTAAAATTCTGAGATGTTTTTCAGATAAAATGCACTCTCTCATCTTGTACCCAAGTCAGACCTCACATTTAACATCCTAAGATTCCATCTTACCAATTGGGTTCTAATTCTGATTCTGCTACAAATGGACTATATAATTAACACTATTCGCTTCTCCTAGTCTGTTTGCTCATGGTGAGGATGAAATATTATATTAAATAATCTTTAAAGCCCCTGGTCCCATCCATCTATGAAATTCTATTATGTGAGCTTTAATATGAAAAAATAACTTCTCTCTCAAATGTTCCACTCTCCATCTATCACACTATTTCTCTTTAGCAGCAGCAGCAATAACAACTACTGCTGCTGCTGGTTGATGCTCTGCTACTGCTGCTACTAGTATTATTGCTGCTACTAGTACTACTACTACTATTTTTTTCTTCTCTTCCTTCTCCTTCTCTCCCCCCCCCCCTTCTTCTTTTTCTCTCTCTCATGATTTCAATTCTATTGAGAATGCTCCATAAAAGGTTAAATGATTTCCCTTCTGTCATAAGTCAGTGGTGTCAGAGCCGTGGGGTTTCAACTCAGTCTGCTGATTCTGAGGACAGCTAAGTGGTACAATGTATAGAGTGCTGGGTCTGAAGTGAGGGAGACCTAAGGTCAAATCTGGCCTCAGACTCTTACTATGTAACCTTGGACAAAAAACTTAAACTCTCTTTGCCTCGGTATTCTCAACTGTAAAATGGCGATAAGAAGAGCACTTACCCCCTAGAGCTGTTGTGAAGATTAAATGAGACAACATTTGCAAGGTGCTTAAAGGCACAATGCCTGGCACATAGAGGCAGTATATAATTATTTATTCCCTTCTCCTTTATCCATTATGGATAATAATGAAGTTTTATAATGAGGTTCAAATAGAATCTATTCATTTCTTCTTCCCAGAAAGATCATAGGAATTTAGAATGAGAAGGAATCCTTTTACTATCTCCCTGTCATTATGATCTCTATAGAGAAGATAAAATGTTTTTATATTTAGCTGGATTTTTATTTTTTAATTACATAAAACCAAACTAAAATAGTTCCATTAAAAAAAATCACTATTTACTTATCTACATATTCTACTCAGAAATATTCCCTCCCCCCAACTTATACTTGAGTTTATAGGCTGGATTCCCATTTGGGTTTTAGGAGTAAGCCTATGAATTCTAACTTCTAACAACTATCTTTACTAGCCTCTTCCACCGCTCAGTACTTCTCATGAAAAGTCAGGCAGTTGACAAAATCAGCTCTTAGAAAAGACATTTACTTAGATGACCATACAAAACTACACCATCCCCCTTCATAAATCTGGAGCACACTTTCCCACAAATATACATAGCATCCATAGGAAGAGTGGGCAGAAATTCACAATACAATAATAGTGAGGCACACCCTAAGAAACATGTGTGGCCAAGGTAACTGCCAGCTCTTGGTCTGCAAGCCTTGGAAGTCTTTCCTTTCTTTTTTGAGTGCTCACTCAACAATCCTTGAGTAAAACATCTCAATTGTTGAGTCCCTCAGCTCAGCTAGGTTTTCATGATTCTATAGTAAACACTCTTCTCTAAAGCGAAGATTCATACTCTGAAGCTGCTTTCTTATGTACGGGACAATCTCTATCTATCTATCCTCATCAAACACAATATCAAAAGACCCAAGTAGAAAATTCTATCCACCTCCATAGAGAGAACTAATGAACTTAGTGCATATTAAATCATATTTGTTTCACTTTATTTTTCTTCTTTTTAAAATTTCTTTGTTGTTGCTGTTGTACTGTTTTATTTTACATGTTTTGGCATGACTTAACATGTATAAATTGATTTCACATTGCTTGACTTCTCAATAGGAAAGAAGAAAAAAACTTGGAACTCAAATTTTAAAAAAATGAATGAAATAACTAAATATTAAAAGTTGTGTCTATATTCCATTGCATGGAGAAAGGGGAGGGGAAAAAAAACAAAATCACCTTCCTCTCCACAAAAGCAATTCTCTCTCATGAGAATTTCACATTCATAATGTGAAATCATGTTTAAAAAAATTGAAGAGCTCTCAATGTATAAATAAGAGGGGGGACTGAATGAAATGAGGTGAGATCTAGTTGTGAAAATCGAGTAAGGCTTCATCTATTTCAAAGTTGGAGTAGCCTGAAGGTCCTTGAGCATCGACTCAAAGGCATAAGTTCCCTTCCTGCTATTCTCCTCCCATGACATCATTTTCTCCCTACTTCAATCAAATATGGGTGACCATGTACTTATTTGCCAAGTTCAATTTCTTGGGTAGTTTCAGTGTTTGGAATGTAATACCTCAGCCAATCAGAATGATGGTCAGTGGTGGGAGGGGTGTTTGCGTTAGGGACTATTTAAAGTGTAAAACCTGTCCCAAAAGGTGCCTCCTCCCTTCAATTGCTTGCTAGATGGGAGGGACATCCAATTCTTGAGAGAACGTCCAATAAACTTTTGCTTTGCTCCTAGAGATCTCTCCAGCTTTTTATTAAATGTGACCCCTCACCATTCTGAGCCTCACAGGTAAGAGGGCAAGATTCCCCTTTTAGAGATGAAAGACTTATTTAATTGAGTATATATATTTACACAGATTTATTACCAAACATCTGCTCTTTGACAAATATTTAAATGTCTGTCATTCATTTTATGTAAAAATCAAAGAACTATGATTCCTACAATCTGGCTCTGTCATTTCTATTAGGAATTCTGGATAATTTATCAAAATTCAGTGAACTCATCAAATTTTATTCCTGCAAATTCTTTCATCAAGCCAAAAATATTTATTGCACTCATTGAAAGAAATATATTTCATTATACATTGAAATATAAAGTAGCTATGGATTAATCAGTTCATTTAATTTTTGAATATATTGCTCTTTGATAAGCCTGTGACAATTTGTATGTACATGATTTTTCACATAAAATACAAATTCCTCCAGGGATATCTATACCATCCCAGAGCAGAGTACACAGTAATATGCAATAAACATTTATTAACTCTAGGATGATAAAAATTACTTACAGAAGATAAATGATATTAATCCTCCCAAAAAGATTTTCTGTAAATTTTCTGATGAGAGATCTAATACAGTAAATATCTTGTGATTCTGTTCTTCTGCAATGGACAATTTCTTCCCTTCCTCTTGGAGAAGTTAGTGATGTCATTTTATGCCCTTTCATGAAAAAAGAAAACACTCTACTATAAATCTGAAATGATTAGCTGTCTTGGTTACAGTACTCATAATATTAAATACTAATTTAATCTTCAGAATGACAAAGTGAATATACTATTTTCTACATAGATCTAACTGTTTTTTCCTGGGGATACACTATGTCAACTGTCATCACAAGCTACCAGACACATTTCTCAGTCTGCTCATAATAGTTTCTGAGAATTGGTCTGTCTAGAAATCACAACTGTATTCTTTGTTGCCAGTAAAACAGCTCCTAAATGTTAAATAGCAGTTGTTGAAAGGGACTAAAATGAAACATTTACTGGTCTAGTATATTTAATTTACCACAATTATATGTATCTAAATATTAGGTAGGGAATTCACTGCTGCTTCGAGTTTATAAAATAAACAAACAAACAAACAAACAAAACAAAACAAAAAAAAAAAACAGTGAGTGATTTTGTCCCGGGGTAATTTTGTTTAAATAATATTATATCTATCTGGATTTGCATTTAGATATAAAAAAAATTCACAAGTGTTTCTGTCAAATCAAAGTCTCTAAAGATGCTGGTAGTTCTAGAACTTTTTAATTTATCAATTATCTTTTTGAAATTCTCCAATCTCTTTCTCCCTCTTTTTTCCTCTTAGTCTCCTTCCTTTCCTTTGTAGCTATATATATATACATATATATGAATTTAGGAAAATGCTCATTACTTGGGAACTGGAAGCACTTTTAGAAGTCATTTAGTTCAACTTATACCTGAAAAAAAAAAACCCTGAACAACATATCCAACAAATGATCACCTGGTCTTTGTTTTAAACCTTTATCATGGAAGAACCTATTACTTTTCAAGACTATCCAATGATAGTTCTAATTATTATGGTAGAAATTAATATTATTTGAAATGTGAAATTCTGAGTATAATCAATTTATTAGTTAGGCTACCAGTAACCAATAAGTTGGATCAGTGACTTAGTTTGATGACCAAAGACCTTGAGTGAGGGTTGACAGGGTTTTTCCACAACAGTTAGCAAGATGACAGGGCAAAATCCTCCTCTGTTCATTTTTTTGTTTACCATGCCCTCTCTAAGATGGGGCACACAGAACAAAACAAAACAAAGAATCTACATGAATTATGGACAGAGTGCTGTTATGGGCCAGAACTCTTGTACTTAAAACAAGGATTCTTACAAGGTGTTAAGTTAGTGGAATTGATAATACAATGATTATCTAGTTTAGCATGGTGATTAATAGTTCTCTAGTTCAGTATGACTGATTTAATCTTACAACAAATAATGGTTTCATAGTGATATAATGATTGATTTACACTTAGAATACTGTAAATGATGTAATTATAATAGAGATTATAAAGCTGGGACAAACTCTGCCAGAGTCAGAGCCAGAGAAGACAAGAGGACTGGAGGCGGGAGCTCAAGCTCTCAGAGCCAAGGAGAGACATTCATTTCATCTTCATCAGCCTCCTGGTGGTTGGTCTGTCCTCCTGCTCCCCCCATTTAGACCAAAGCCCATTTGAAGGGCCTCAAGCAAGCTAATTGGGCCCCAGGCAAGGAGACAATAAAGAATTTGGACTTTAACACCTGGGTATTCTTGTGGTGATTACTCTGCTGAAACAAAAGCTTGTCTAGATACCTCCAGAAAACCAACAGGAACACTACAGAGTGCAGCATGGCTGACGTCATCCTTATTTTAGATATTATCTCTCCATATGGCCTAAGATGGAAGAGGGGAGCCAGAAAAACTCTCTCTCAGGGAGAAAGCCTCCTTGAACTTTGCTTCTGTACCCCACCTGAGGCAAACAAGATAACCAATTTCATTCTGTTATCCTGAGAGATCAACCCCATTGATAACACTATTGATTAAGTTCTTTATAGAGGTAAAGATTAATTAACAGACACCCATTCAATTCTAAAATTCTCCATTGCTTCAATTGTCCCATGCTCTAGGATCTGTCCATAAACTCAGTATCATCAACAAACCTCTTTACAAAATCTCCTGATTGTACTAGGGGCTTTTGTCCATTAAGAGAGTCTCTTTCTTAGTGATATTCAGAAATAAACTTTCCTATTCTGTGCCACAGATAACGGGTTTGTGAATTCTTGTCCCATGGACTTATCTCACTCTGCCTTTCTTTCCCTCCTTTTCCAAGCTCAGGTTCGGACCTCATCAAGACTGCACCAGCTTTTTTGGCTACTGGTCATATACTGACTCACTACTAAATTGATACTCCACTAAAACTCCCAGTGTCCTGAGATATACTGCTATTTAGCTATGTCCCCTCAAGAGCTTCCATTGTGTTAGAAGTTTATTAATATTTATACAAATAAATAGAATGGAAAAAACAGTCATAACTAGGGGGAATCAAGAAAAGCTTCCCCATAGAAGGCAACACATGAAAGGAACCCTAAGGGAAGAATACCTTTTTCCAAATGGGGGACAGCCAATAAAGGAATGGAGGTAGAGACAAGAGTTCTAAAAAAAAAACCAAAATCAAGGAAGTCAAAATGGTTGGAATGTAGAGTGGATGAAAAAGAACAATATAATATGTTTTGTCGTGGTACAGTTCTCTTTTATTGTCCTGACTCAATTTCCCTAAATTGTCCTGCCTTGGTTTCCTTGATTTATTCTTCCTCGGTTCCTAATTGTTCTGGTCAATCCTGCAACACCACCCCTTCCTCCTAATCATGATGATCCAGTTAAAGAGAAAGACTTATCTTAGACATCATCAGAATGTCAGGTGCCTTTCTCCATTCTGTAATCCCAATTTATTAGAATGCCTCCCCCCACCCTGTCAGAACCAGACTGATAGTCCGGTATTTCTGCTCTCAGCCCCACACTCAGACCCCTGCCTCTGTCCTGTAGCTGAGCTACATGTATATATATGTCATTGAGGACTCACATTGTTTGCTGGATTCTTGGAGACGATAGTCTCATTCAGCCCTGGAACCAAAATATGATTCCATTTGGTCCCAGTAAATCTCTCCCTTTCAAATAAAATATTAAACTCTTTAATCTCTGTATTGTCTTAGTTTCTCTGGCATTATATTTTGGAGACTTCCCACCGAGATATTAGAAAATGAGAGGTTTGGAGTGTAGAGACTTTCGGGTCTCCACCTTGGGCCTCGGGGTGGCTGGAGATCTGGCTTCTTGGCCTGGAGAAGTTGGCCCTCTGGATTTTTTTTCCAGAGTCTCCAGGAAAGACAGCAGTTTTCAGCATCACAGCATCACAGCCTGATGGTGGACACTCCATTTCGGCCACGGGAGAGTAAGTCTGGATGTCTTAGGACATAATCTGATCGGTTTACCTGTTCTGTCTATGCTAGCATCTGGCTTCTCAGAATAATAAAATGCTGATGGCATTAAATTCTGAGAAGGGTGTCAACAGGACGCTGGATGATCCCCTCTGGTTTGGGTGTCTTCTAAGACACCATCTAGTGTGATCTGATTCTGAGTGCCTTTTGGGGCACTTTCTGGTTATATGGTTTGTTTAATGTTGTAATTGTGCAATCTGTGTCTGTGATTTGTGTTCTGTGTTCTGTGTGACTTGTCTCTCTGTTTTGTTGGTTAAAGAGCTCTGCTAAAGGTCTAAGAACAATGATTAAGAATAGGTTATAAAATTGCTTGTGATTTCTAATTCCTTAACCTGTTGCTATTTAAACTGGCAGGAAAGTTTTTTCCTTAAAACAAGTTTTCAGAGCCTGCTAGAGTAAAGGGCAATAAAATCTTATCTTATTGAAACTCAAGGAGGAGAAAACATTTGATTAGAAATTTTGGGAAATAATTTTACTATTGCCTTTGCCTGCTAGATTTGAGTATTCTTTGGGGAAATTTTTCCCCTCCTTCCCTCCATCCCCTCCCCCAGATGGCAGGTAGACCAATATATGTTAAATATGTTAAATACAATATATGTATACATGGCCATACAGTTATTTTGATGCACAAGAAGAATCAGACTATGAAATAGTATACAATTAGCCTGTGAAGGAAATCAAAAATGCAAGTGGACAAAAATAAAGGAACTGGGAATTCTATGTAGTGGTTCATAGTTATCTCCTAGAGTTCTTTCCCTGGGTGAAGCTGTTTCAGTTTATTACTGCTCTATTGGAACTGATTTGTTTGGTCATCATATAGTATTGTTGTTGAAGTATATAATGATCTCCTAGTTCTACTCATTTCACTCAACATCAGTTCGTGTAAGTCTCTCTAGGTTTCTCTGTACTCATCCTGCTGGTCATTTCTTACAGAACAATAATATTCCATAATATTCATATATTATTTTATATTCAGCCATTCTCCAATTGAGGGGCATCCACTCAATTTCTAGTTTTTGCCACTACAAAGAGGGGTGCCACAAACTGAATATTTGTTTCTTTTGATACATAATGGCTTCCTTGGTTAAGAATATGGTCATAAAAGTGATCCCTACTTTAGTAGGGTTATTTCAAAAAAATTAATATTTTTAAGAACCTCTTAGATTCTTTTATGTGGTATTAGGATATTCTATATAAGATATTCTATCTAAGTTTTAATTGAGTGTATTGGGGCATCCTGAGGTCATTTAAAGAGCCTCTAAAAATAATGGTTTTTTTCTTTGTCCTTTTGAAAATGTTTCGGTTATGGACAATATGCAATCTGGGATATTTGTCTATGTATTGGCTATTTTAAAAGCAAATTGGTTTGTATGTACAATGTTCACTTATGAAACTGTCTATTTAGATATGAAAGAAGTGAAGTTACTGGGACAAATTCTTATTGTTATCAGTATAAGGTTATGGTAAATATCTGTTTAGGATTTATCTGAAACTTTGGTTAATGGGATTTGTTATTGGAAGTAAAATTTCTTGGGCTTATAGTTAATGCTATTTGGGAGTTTTAAAGCTCCACCCTTTGACAGTTAGTGGGACAATTAACTAGAGTGAAAATGAATTAAAGCTCTTTTATTCTCTATGTGCTGAAGGTTGAGTTTTAACTGCTTATGTTATGTTATAGTTATGTCCCTGCATTTTTTCCTCCTGTGACTGATTTCTATGATCAGAGAAATGGTCAATAGAAACTGTTAATGCAATTCAATTAAGGCATACCTTGCTGTTTCCAATCTGGTTATCTGTAATCATTATATCCTAAATACTTGAGCAAATAAGTATTTAGTCTGGTCATCTATCTGTTACTAGATATTGTATCTATGATATTCAAGTGTTTTTGTTTTTTTTAAGATTTCTAACTAATGAGAGGACAATTAACAGTGGTCTGTGAAACCTGTTGTTTTTTTATAGGTATTATAGCTGACAGCCTTTTGCTTGTGAAATAAACATCTCTTCACATAGGAAGCTGCTGGGCAATCTATTTTGGCCTCCCCACATCTTGTAGCAATCCTTGTGGACCAGTATTTCTATCTCAAACAGTTCTAATCTTTATTTGTTAGATTTGTGGGGTTTTTGTTGTTGTTGTTGTTCTAGATTTTGGTCAAATTACAGATATTGACTTGCTTTTGGGACCTAGATCAGCTTTGATAGTCAGCACGCCATACAACACCCATCCCCATCCCTGGACTGAGAGTCTCCGCCCATCAGCATGACGCAGTTTTTAAATGAGACCATCTCCACTGTTCCTAGTATACTTTGGACTGATATGGGGAATTTGGGAATGGTTGATGAATGACTGATTGGGTCATCTATTACTGTGTGTTTAAGATTTGGGATAGAATTTGTTAAAAAAACAAAAACAAAAACAAAAAAAAACCAACTGTGTAATTATTGCTGTTATGCTTGAGGGATTTTTAGGAAACCCTACTGTACTAGTCTGTTATGTATAGGAATTTTGATTCACTCTTGGGATTTATATGTGGGATGGTTATTTGATAATTCCTTTCCATGAGAAAAAAAGAGAGGAAGAGATAGGAAACTGGGGAAACTGGCATATTTTTCTCAAAATACCTGAAAGAATGGGATCCCCTAGCTCTTATTCACTTTGCTTTAGGCACTTCTGCCCCACCCCCTATTTCACTAGTTCAGATTGAATTGGAAGTCCTTAAATGTACGGAACTAGGATTTGCTGGTTATGCTTTAACTTTGAAACCCCTTATTCTGGTGGGATTGCCCTGGCAGACTCAGTTTTGGGGATTATTATTTAGAAACAACCAGAAATAAGTCACCTGTCTTGGGACTGGCAGTCTCTCTGATCTGTTTCTCCACTCCTATAACCCCAGTTCTTAATTAGTATTTCAGTATTCTTAAAGGATCTGGCAATTTGGTATCAGGCCTCTAAAAGTTCAGGGTTGCCTGCCTTGGTCTAACTGTGTATAATCTGCTCAGAAATCCAGATCCTTTCTGCAGCCCTGTCTGTTCCTCTGGGTGGGGACAGGTGGAGTGAATCTAAGCCTCACCCTTCTTCCCTGTAGTGGGTTGCCCCTCTGAATGGGCCTTCAGCTCTTGAGCCCTGCTACTCTATAAGTAGAGGCTGGGTTAAATGCACAAATAACCACAGATCTAATTCACAGTGAACTGTCCATCTCAAACTGGATTCTTTGACTAAGATGCTCTGGAGATGCAGAGGACATGACATGCTGGCAACAGCTAGCAACAAAGGCAAATACAGACTTTGTATTGCTGATTAACTCGGGTTAATTCCTTGTCCTTGCCATTAAGTCCTTGTATTTTTCTAGTTTTATTTTGGTTTATTTGCTTTACATAGGGTTGGTCAAAATTATGGTGCTAAAAACCTTTCAGGTATCTAGAGGAAAGTAATCCAATGATGTGAATTATCAGAAGAGAGAGAGTGTAGAATGTTGTGCCACAGTTCTCTTTTATTGTCCTGACTCAGTTTTCCTAAATTGTCCTGCCTCAGTTCCTAAATGTTCTGCTCAATCCTGCAAAACCACTCCTCCCTCCTAATCCTGATAATCCAGATAAGAAGAAAGACCTTCTATCTTAGACATCATCAGAATGTCAGGTGCCTCTCCCCATTCTGTAATCCCAATTTATCAGAATGCCTCACCCCACCCTGTCAGAATAGGATAGATAGTCCCCTATTCCTGCTCTCAGTACTCTGACTCCGCCCCTGCCTCGGTCTACCCCTGTAGCTGAACCACATTGGGGCAGGATTTTTGGAAACAATAGTTTCATTCAGCCCTGGGACCAAACCATGGATCCATTTGGTCCCAGTGAATCTCTTTCCTTTCAAATAAAATATTAAACTCTCTAATCTTTATTTTGCTTCAGTTTCTCCGGCATTACAGTTTAACTACTAAGTTCAATAGATATTATTCCAACTGTTGACACTTTTCTAAAATTAAAGTTCAGACGGTCCATCTCAGCCCTTAATTTATGCCTGACTTCTACCACCAGAGGGCATATGGGGGAAATACCTGCCTTCTCCATGGAAACGAGTATGTTGAAAACCCATGGGTGGCAGGGTTTAAGCGATTGGTAATTCTTTACATATCTCAAATATAGCTTATGTATTCAGAAAATGGATTCAATAAAGGTGCTTTCCATACCAGCTAAATCTAGAAAAGCCAGTGAGGGTGACAGGCAAATGAAATACAAATAATTCCAATCCACCAATCTAAATTTAGTCATACTTTCAATTTCTTTTCCAAGTTATTTTTACTATCAATCAGCCAACCATCGATCATTTATTAAGTGCTTACTAAGAGGTAGGCATAGTGCTAAGTAGCAGTTAAGTCCTAGGTCTGGAGCCAGGAAGTTTTATCTAGCCTCAGCCATTTAAAATCTCGGACAGATCACTTAATCTGGCAAATCACTTAACATTGTCTGCCTCAGTTTCCTCAACTGATTCCTCAATAGGGATTACAGCATCTGATTTGCAGAATTGTTGGATCAAATGGAATAATATCCGTAAAGCGCTTAGCACCGGTTCTGGCACACAGAAGACGCTATAAAAATGTTTATTCTCTTTCCTTTTTTTTCCTTACTCTCCCAGCTTCCAGGGGAAAACAGAAGCATAAGTAAGAGATTAAGACTACTAGACCCACAATGCAACACGGCTCAAACGCCAATCACGAAAGGACGTTTTTCCAGAGTGAGGTTTCTTTGCCTTCGGGGACTGGTAATCTATGCATTTCTCCCCTCCCCCGGAGGCGGCGGGTCTCTGTTTCAGGTTTCAGAGCAATTCACATTTTACGTTAATTACTTTTAAAGTTTCCCCCTGACACCCAAATCCCTTGGCCCTAAACCAGGGAGAATACACCATAATTAGAATACGTGCCAATGCTCCACTTCCCAGAGCGAAATCTCTGATTAACGTGACTTACCCCAGCTACAGCTCTCTGTGTTCTAACTCCACGATGGACGCCGAACGCCGGTTACTATAGAAACGGCGTCCTTTCCGTCACGTGGTGGCTAAAGGTAAAAGGTCACGTTTAAATGACGACAGTTCCGTTTCTGGTTCCGGCTCGGAGTTGCCTGGTTCCGAATAGAGTCGCGACCGTTTCGGGGAGCTTAAAGAGCCCAACGTAAGAATCGGAGCCGACTTTGAAGGGTTCGCGGGAACATCCACGTAAACATGGCAGCCTCCACTGCGGCCGGAAAGCAGCGGATCCCCAAAGTGGCTAAGGTAGGGGTGACACTATGTGGGGGAGGGGACAAAGAAAGGCTGCTGATCGTGTCTTGTAGTCCCTGTCCCTGGGTGTGTGGTACCGTCCTTCCCGGGAAGGGAATGGAAGAAAGCATCTGTAACTCGGGACTCTCTGGAAGCCCGGATTACGGAGGCAGCGTGCCCCCAACGCTGCAAACCTTTGTTAGTTTCCAGCTTCAGGAAGAACCTTGTCCGGGCGCTTTATTATGTGGAAAGTTATTTCAGAGTAATACTTCGTTCGTTGCGCGTCAATATCATTTTATTATTATTATTATGAAATGTTTCTCTTTGCTTGTAACCACGAAGTAATTACTAATCATCTAATAAAAGAACCTATAGCCCAGTACTTGCAACTCCACGCTATGAGTCCACTCTTCCAATGCCAAAGAACTTCTTGGGATTTATTGATTTTGCATGTGTGCAAACTCCAGTAAGTCAATTCTTTGGTACAGCGACACTGCTTTTATCAAGTAATGTTCTTTTGTGGAAAGGGATAAGCATGTAAACATTAGGAAATATATGATGGCCTTTAGGCTCTAGTCTTATTTCCATAGTTCCTAATAGGTATTTTTCATATAGTATTAAGTCTTCTTTCATTTCATTTATTTGAAGCGGCTTTTAAGTCTAAACATTACAAAAAATGATTCATGATCTTTTCCCCAGTATCTCTCTTGCAAACGTGAAACTACACAAAATAGTTATTCTCCTTATCTTAACAAGAAAGCTGATGATTTCTATTCAATGATCTTATTCTTCTCCCCAAGGCTCAGTATATAGATACCATCTTGGGTGTTTAAAGTATTCAATTTTAAGTTCGTACTAAATCAGAAAGTTTATTTTTCAGATGTATTCATTTGAAATGAAATGAATTTGAAATGAAAATGTAACTTACACTTTGCTAAATATTTTCATATCATTGTTATTTCATCGGATTCACAAGGCAAGTAGTGTGGACATGATCATCATCACTTTACAACTAAAGGAAATAAAGATTCAAATGTCCTGCACACAGCAAGTGGCAAAGTTCACATCTTTGGTTCTTGTTTTAATTATGGCTTTAGACATAAGTATAGGTTTCAGACCATTTAATTCATTTATAACTCTAAGAGTAATGAGTCCTATCAGTAAAGGTTTTTTTATAAATTTGACTAAAGTGTGATGTATATTTTTTAAAAACAAAATATCACATGAAAATTACATTCAAAATATTGCCTCTAGGATCAAATTTTATTTTTATCCTAAGCCACAAATATATACTACTACTCATTTTACTGCTAACTTTCTCTTAAGATAAAACTAAGGTAGAAGCAGTAAAGCATTATATATAATTTCTTAAAGAAGTGAAAACAATCTCCCAAATACGGTATCTTGTAATATACTCCAAAAATATATGTATACATACATACTCATATCATTTACATAATTATTTGAATTTTTTGGTAGAGTGAATTTATTTGAAATTATTTGTATAATGAAAAAATGCAGAAATCAAAAAATAGATCTATTTCATTTTTAAGGTGAAAAATAAAGCTCCTGCTGAAGTCCAGATTACAGCTGAACAGCTTTTAAGGGAAGCTAAGGAAAGAGAACTTGAGCTTCTTCCACCACCACCTCAACAGAAGATCACAGATGAAGAAGAATTAAATGATTACAAACTAAGGAAGAGAAAGGTAAGTAAAAAAATATACTTTTGTTCTTTCAGGGGATTGCTGAGTTGTAAAGATTCTTGGCTAAGAGTTTAAATTTCTCTGCTTTTTGATTATAGAGACTAAAATGGATATTGTTAATAGCCTACATATAAGATTTACAACTACTTTCCTTATTAAATTCTTGTGAAATAGTATGAAACAAAGGAGATTTATTTATATAGGCATTTATTAAGATCTGAATATGTACCAGTTTCTGTTCTAAGTTGTAATATTCTCTAAATGTAATGTTCTCTGGAGGCAGGTTTCTTGGGAGGCTTCTGTAGGCAGCTTTTGTTTCAGTTCAGTAATTGCCCAAATGCATCCAGGTATTAAAGTCCAAATCCTTTATTCTCTCCTTCAAAGTCTTGTCTCCTTTCCTGGGGCCTGGTTAACTTTCTTAGAGACCTATCTCTCTCCTTGGTTTGGAGAGTTTAAGCTCCTGCCGCCAGTCCTTTCTCTTCTCTGCTTCTGCCAGCTTCTTGAGGTCCTCCTGAATGTGTCTTTTCTGTGGGGAGGCAGGAAGATTGCCACCACTTCTCTGGTCTTCCCTAATTCTTTTTGACTGCCTTCTCTGGCTTCTGAATCTCCCCGACTTCCAAGGGTTTAAGCTTCAGCCTCCAGCCACAACAACGGGTTGAAGATGGAATTAATTTGTCTCAGCCTCTGAGAACTTCTAGTGTGCTTGTCCTTTCTGGCCCTGAGAGCTTCTGGTTATATGCCCCACACTGAATACAAACCAATCATTTTATCACTAGGAAACCATTAATTGTTATAGGACTAAATCAGTGCTAAACCAGATTTAACCATTGTCTCCTCAGTTCCACTTAGTTCTGATCCCTAACATCTCCTTGTAGGATTAAATGAATCATACTGAACCATGCTAAATTAGATAACCGTTGTATCTATCAACTGCACTGACTATAATACATTGTTTCAAGTTCTGGCCCATAATACTAAGCACTTTACAAATATTATCTCATTTGATCTTCACACCAAGCTTGGTTGAGAGGTACTCTTAATCTCCCCATTTTTTATAAAGGACCACACCTAAGTGTGAAGGAGCAGGTCAGTTCTCCTTTAAAATTTTTCAGTTGTAGAAACTTAAAAGATTTAAGTGACTTACCCAAGTTCATAAAGCTAGTAACTATCTGAGGTAAAATTTGAACTTGGATCTTCCTGATTCTAGATCCTGCACTCAAACAACTATACTGCTTAGCTCTCAGTATTATGCCCATGCTACTGATAAAGAAACTGAGGCTCTGAAACCTCAAGTGACTTAATCAGAATCACATAACTATTATCTAACTAAATTTTGTCTATAAAAGTAACATCATCTTATTTCTTCTGTTATATTACCAAAATGAATTCAGTGTACCAAAGGAAGGAGATTGTAATAATAATTTTTTAAAATGTTAAGATTCTAAACCATACTGATAACTAGAGAGAGGACATGCTAATTAGAATGCTATACTTATTCAAAAAAAAAGTTCTGTGGACTCTACCTTCTTGAAATGCATCAGAAGTTTGTTTGGTCTTATTCATTAAATGCTAATGTTTTATGTAATATCTTCCTTCATTTGAATGTTTTTGCTAATGCCATCTTTGTAATGATTTTTTAACAAATAATTACTTAAGTGTGTGCCAGATAAAATCTGTTTAGATATTACCATGAATACATAATAATACATAATATATAATATATATACATAATATAATACATAATATAAGCAATAAGATTTTTAAAACACTGTTAAATGATTGCATATATTCTGCTGTTTTTCTTATCTCCCTGATGGCATTTAGTTTAATAAGGAATTCTTCAAAGTACCTATCTCATTTCATAGATTACTTCATCTGTAGAAATTTTAGAATGTGATGTCTGTGAATTAAATTTAAATGAATTATTTTTTGTTAGTCAAAAAATTGAACCAAAGTATTTCCCTTTTAATTGGTTTTATTTGGGTTGACTCTTCTCTTTCCTCCAGACTTTTGAAGACAATATAAGGAAGAATAGAACTGTGATTAGCAACTGGATAAAATATGCACAATGGGAAGAGAGTCTAAAGGAAATTCAAAGGTAAAGCTAACATATTTAAGAACATCATTTCATATGTGATAATGAAATAAGCAAGCAGGTTTGAAAATTTTTGGTTGTACAAGTACAGTATTATTTGTCTGCTTTAGTCAGGTGAGCATTTCAATTGAGTTATATATTATTTCAGATAGTTACATAAAATGTGATTGTTTTATATATATAAAGTTTTATATACTTTTCCCCTAAAAAATGTTACCTTGCAGAGCCCGTTCCATATATGAGCGTGCCTTGGATGTCGACTATCGAAATATCACTCTCTGGCTAAAATATGCAGAAATGGAAATGAAAAATCGCCAAGTAAATCATGCCCGAAATATCTGGGATCGAGCTATCACTACTCTTCCCCGGGTCAACCAGTTCTGGTAAGGTTATAACAGTATGATTTGTAAGTAGCTTACTAGATTAACAAACTTATTTCACTTGTATATGAAAGAACATATTGAAACACAGATTTTTAACAACCTACACTTGAAATGTTTGATCTTTTCTGGAAGAGGATATTTTATTGTTTATTATTTAATAGAGACAGTATTGTTTTATTTAACCTTTTGGACAATAAGTCTTAGGTCCCCCTTGCATTAAAAACAGGAATAAACAAAATAAATGAATAAATGATCTCCAAGGTTTATTTTTTCCTAAATAATTTTGACTCCAGAAATTATCTTGGAATGATTTTGTGATAGGTATAAATACACTTATATGGAGGAGATGCTGGGAAATATTGCTGGAGGCCGGCAGGTTTTTGAACGCTGGATGGAATGGCAGCCTGAGGAACAAGCCTGGCATTCCTATATCAACTTCGAACTGAGATATAAAGAGGTGGATCGAGCACGTAGCATTTATGAAAGATATATCCTTTGAAAATTTTTTGTCCTTTAAAAAGTTACTATCTATGTCACATATCCCTTAGGTAGTCACCTGCTTATACTTGGTAGCATTTATTTTCTGGATAAGCAGTTTAAGAATATAGATTTTATGTATTTTGTAGCCTATATGCTTTTAACAGATGGTGCTCAAAGAAAAACATTTCTGAGTAACTCTTAGTGATATTTTCAAGGTATTCATTTTATTTCTATTTGTTCTTTTCTATAGCATGATTAATTGTTTAATCATTTTTCTTAAGGTAACTCTTTAAAGCAGGTAGTACTATATATATTATATTTTAAGATATACATTAACATGTTTAACATATGAGACTGCCTGACATCTAGGCGAGGGGGTAGAGGGAGGGAGAGGAAAAGTTGGAACAGAAGTGAGTGAAAGGGACAATGTTGAAAAAATTACCCATGCATATGTTCTGTCAATAAAAAGCTACAATAAAAAAACAAACAAGCAAACAAACAAACAAAAAAAAAAGTGAAGGATTGATATCCTCAACCATGCCCCCCCCCCCCAAAAAAAAAATCCAGGTAGTACTATAGTAGTAACACTATCTTAACAAATAAGGAAACATGCTCATAAAAAGAGTGACTTTTCCTAGGGTTCTAATTAGTAAGTGGCAGAGCTAGGATTTGAATATTCAACTTGAAAATCAGTGCTTTTGAACATGTTATCAGCTCTGCTGCTTTAAACAGAAGATATAGTCTCTTTTCAAGTGCTTTTCTTTGATTCATATTTGTTGTAAATAGAATGAGTCCATTCTATCAATCATTCATGGTCATCATCTTTGGTTATATTTAAGTTTAACGATAAATCTGTGGTAGGTTTTCCCCATAAAGCAGAAATTCCTTTTCAAGAAGTTTTTTTTATTCAATATTTTTTTATTGTTAAGAGTCTGAGGCCAGATTTGAACTCTCATCCTCCTGACTTCAGGGCTGGTGCTCTATCCACTGTGCCACCTAGGTACCCTAGTTCCATATACATTTGAGAAATGAGAAATAAGTCTCTTCATTAGAGAGATTTAAACCAGAAATTTTTAACCTAAAGTTCATGAAATTTAAAAAATTGAAAATTGTATTTTAATATAAAAGGTGTGGAATACATTGTCTTTTATTCAGGGCATTAAAAAACATTTTGGGGAGAGTCATTCCATAGGTTTTTTTCAGTCTGCAAATGCAAGGAAAGGAGAGGGGCAATCCTTATCAAAAAAAAATTTTTTTTTTAAACATTAAGAAACTATGTTCTAAGAGTTAATTAGTCATTTATAACTTTTGATTATTTCCTTTGGGCTCTTCTAACAATTAGACTTGCTAAAATTTCCATCAGTATACTAGCTAGTGTTTCCTTAATTCTTCTGTAATTGTCCTTGTGCACCCTGATGTTAAGAATTGGATCAAGTATGCTCGCTTTGAAGAAAAACATGGCTACTGTGCTCATGCAAGGAAAGTATATGAAAGAGCTGTGGAATTCTTTGGAGATGAGCATATGGATGAACATCTCTATGTAGCCTTTGCAAAGTTTGAAGAAAATCAGAAAGAAGTAAGTATATTTTCAGTTTCTGTATATCATGCAGAAAGACTTTATAAGATCACTAATACATACTAAATAGATTTTTTTTTTGTATTATTTTATCTTTTTTAGAAATTATTTAATCAGGCATAAAGTCAGCATCTCTCTACTGCAGAGAGGGGAGTAGTTTAGACAGTAAGAAATAGAAGAAATTAGAGGGGGCAATGATTATTGAAGTCTGGGTAATAAAGGAAAAATTTGAGCTGGGCCTTTGAAGCAAAGAAATGGAGACACTCAGATTAAACAAAGGCACCAAGGTAAGATTGAACACTGAAGTGCTTAGACCTAGATTGGAGGATTCATAAAAGGCAGTAATAGAATATAAGTCTTGAAAAAGTATGTTGGTAGGGGCAGCTAAGTGGCACAGTGGATAGATCACCAGTTGTGAAGTCAGGAGGACCTAAGTTCAAATCTGGCCTCAGACACTTAACATTTCCTAGCTGTGTGACCCTGGGCAAATCACTTAACCCCTGGGGGGGGGGGGGGTAGGGAGGGAAGGAAATTGATGAAAGTAAAAGGCTTGAATGCTAGGTTAAGAAGTTTGTGCATCAGTCAGTAAAAAATTGGAGTATATTTAAGGTTTTGACTGATATTGCAAAGAGGTGATTTAATATGGCAGCAAACTCTCACTGTAATCTTAACTCTGATGGCTGGTGGAAATGTGATTGTTTTAAAGATTGTGCTATTAAAAGCACAAATTCTTACAGATGCTACTGAGTTGGAAGGGCTTCAGATTTGAGCCTGTTAATCCTGTATGCCTATCTGCTAAGAATCAGTCAAGCTAAATTTAGTGGCTTATCATAAGAAACCTCACTTCCACCATCAGTTTGGCGATGTTTTTCTTGGCCGTAACAACTCATGAAAAATGTCTAGGTTTTTAGAGGCAGTACGTGGATCTGTGTATGTCATGGGTAAAAGCATTCCAATAGTTATTGAAGAAAAGAATCTTGCATCAAGAAATAATTTTGATCACGTTCTATCCTCAGCATTGAAATAATATTTAAAAATTATGTGTCAGGTAGATTTTTAAAGTTCTTTTAAATGAGATAAGAAATAATTGTTAAAATATATTAGCATTTGTATTGAAGCTTTTGTTTTTTATAGTTTGAAAGGGTACGAGTGATCTATAAATATGCTCTGGACAGGATTTCAACTATAAATATGCTCTGGACAGGATTTCAAAGCAGGAAGCCCAAGAACTCTTTAAAAATTACACAATCTTTGAAAAGAAATTTGGGGATAGACGAGGTATTGAAGACATCATTGTCAGCAAACGGAGATTTCAATATGAAGAGGAGGTGAAGGTGAGTGTACCTGCAGTAATGTCTTCCCTATTCTTTTTCCAGGCAGCAGAATACTATTTAAAGAAGTCATGAAATTGTTGGGATTGGGTTGATATAGTTCATGCTGTCTATTTTCAACTGAGTGTGTTCTTGCTAGTCTACAGCAATGTTTTTAATTGTTTCATATTGATTTTCTTTGATAATCACCTTAGCAACTGTTCAAAACTTCTATTCACAATCCTTTAATTCTACTTCATCTAGTCAAAAGTTTTAAGTCCTTTGGAAGAGAGCTCTCAGAAATTTCCTCATCAAACCTTCAAAACTTCCTGGTCCACCTCAAACCTCTACCATTAGAAGATTTTGCCAAAGCAAAGACTGATGTCCCATCTCTCCTTCTCTGCAGGACCCACCAAATAAATTAGTTTCTTCTATACTCAAAAAACGATTTAACAGTCCCAGAGAACAAGTGGTTCTTTCCTTTCAACATCGACTTTTAATAGTATGATATTATTATGGAACCAGTCTCTGTATTCGTTATTTCCGTTTAACTCTTGGAAGGGAAAATTCAGTTCTAGAATGTGAGCAGATGACATTTTTTAAAAAGTGATGTAAAAGCAAATAGCACTAATAAAACTTGTTAAAGAAATTTAGAAAGTCATAGTTGGCAGTATCTGAAAAAGACCCGAGTATTTTTGGGATTACAAACTCAGTATAAGTTAAGTATTATGCAGTAGGTAGAAACCAAAAAAGGCTAATAGGATCTTGGGCCATGTTTAGAGAAGCATCATTTTTAGGAATAAAAAGGCATTTATAATAGAAACACTGATTTTTGTCCCCAGATCATATCTAGATTTTTGTGTTAGGTTCTGGGAACCCCAGTTTAGAAAGGATATCTAAAAGTTGAATACTCTATAGAGGATGGCAACCAGGGGAGTAAAGGACCTTGAATCCATGCTATGTGAGAATAGGTTGAAGGAACAGAGAAGAGAAAACTCAAAAGTGGTCATGTGGACTAGTCAAGTCTTTCAAGGACTTTCACATCCCTTTCTGGAGATTGCACTAGAAATATTTTCTCCTAGATGGTAGGAACAGGAACAAAGAGTAGAATTTATGCTCAGTATTGTGAAAAAATATCATTATAGTTCACCAAACTAAGTTGACTGGGGGAATATCCTTCTCCCCTCACTGGAGGTCTTTAGGCAGAGATTAGATAACTACTTGTCACATTTGTTTTAATGGAAATTCTTTTTTGGATAACAGGTTGGACTTAAGAGTTCCTAAAGTCTTTTCCTTCCAGATCTGAAATTCTGTGAATTTCCTCATAGTGTGTTACTTCTTATTTAAAATAACAAAGGGGGAAAAAAATGTAAACCTTGACTTTGGCCCTGGCTTTGCCATTCATGGGCTCTGTGATATTAGGTGCCTGCTTTAACCTTTATTTATTAAATCTCTCGGGAGTTTTCTAAGAAAAAAGTCAGAAGTGTTCTGAAAACCTTAGGAAATAGTGACTATGTGAAGTCTGACTCTTAAGATCATGTTGCCTAGATAACCTTGAAAATCCCTCACTACTCCCTCTCTTCCTAATGAGGTAGAATGTAGTTTATGGTGGATTATAAAATTGATTTTCTTTTTAGGCCAATCCACACAATTATGATGCCTGGTTTGATTATTTGCGATTGGTGGAAAGTGATGCAGAACCAGACACTGTGCGGGAGGTATACGAAAGAGCCATTGCCAACGTGCCCCCTATCCAAGAGAAGAGGCATTGGAAGCGCTATATCTACCTCTGGATCAACTATGCACTTTATGAAGAGTTGGAGGCAAAGGTAAAGCAACAGGAAGAATTGCATAGAAGGAATGCATGGCTTCTGATCTCCCCAGGGTTCCGCTTGGCTGAACCTCCTTCAAACTGGAGAACAAAGCTCTAGTTGCCAGGAAGCCCATACTATACATAAGATATAGTGACCTTCAAGTTGGTGATTAATTTCATATTTATCATATAGTATTTCAAAAACTTCCTGTTTGCAGAACACACAAAAGTTCTTTTCTCTTGAGCTGTAGAGTGATACCACTTGATTTATTCATCTTAAGATGAATAAATCAACCTAAATAAGATTTTGTTTAATTATATATAGTTCTCTTGAACTTTCTTGTAAATTTCTATTTCAAATGCATCTCAGGTGATATTATGCAAGAAAAGTAATTTGTTTAATTTATGTGGGCTAGAAGTGGAGGAGAGGGAAGGTGGAGGTGGAAGTTTGTATTCTGATGATCTGAGCAAAAAAATTATGTATGTATGTACACATGTACATATGTGTATACTTAAATGTACATTTTATTGTTGATCATAGAATACTGAAGAGTTTTATTTCTGCTGATAAGGAAAAAAGCTCTTCAAAGAAAGTCAGGTAGTTTATTTATTTATTTATTTTTTAATCATAAATGAAGTCAGTGTTTGAAAACATAGACATCTGAAACTAGTTTAGGTTTGGTTTGTGTATTTTAATTAGAATTACTAAAATCTGCTGCAAAAAGATAACTAATATTTTTTCTGAAATTTTCTATTGTTTGTTTATAGGATCCAGAGAGGACCAGACAGGTATATCAAGCTTGTTTGAAATTGATTCCACACAAAAAGGTATTGTTCTTCCTCCTTCACCATTTCTCTTCTTCCTCCTCTGAGGAATACCTTTCAGGGTTCTGTTTTAGTCTTCTAATCATTTTTCCCTTGACAATCTTACTCATTCCCATGGCTTCAATTAGCTAGTGAGTCACAAATCTTCATAGTTCCCCTCTAACCAATACTTATATCTTATCACAGTCCTCAGAAACCAGAGTGGCTTCTCATTGCCACTGTATTAAAGTACACTTGATATTCAAGGAATTTTGTATTCTGGCTTTGACCAACTTTTCTAGCCTGATTTCATACTACTTCTTGGTGATTTATGTTCAAGCTAAACTTTATACTGCTGTACCCGCTTACTGAGCTGTTCTCTCTTGCCCATTTTCACTTACTTACACATACCATGTTGCTTCACATCTTTATCTTTTGAATTCCTTCATTATTTGCTACATCCAGCAACACTGCTTTATTATTGGTCTTCACATGGCTCTCTAAACTTACCACTTCTTCTTGACTTTATTCAATACTCAACTCAGATACCTTCTTCAGGAGGCCTTTCCTGGTCTTCTTCACCACTAATGCCTTTCCTCTAAGATTACCCCCTGTCTATTTTATATTTCTTGAATGTTCATAGGTGTTTACATGTTGAGTGTCCCTTTAGAGTATGAGCTCCTTGACAGCAAGGATTTATGTGTTGGCCTTCTTTGTAGCTCCAGTGCTGCTTGGCATTTAGTAGGTGCATTAATAAGTGCTTGGGGACAGACAGATTGAAGAGAGGTTTAGTATGAATCAGTAGAGGGAGTACCCCCCACTGATGAGATTATAGCACTTTGGAATGAATATTAAAGTAGCAAATACTACTACTGTATCTTAGTGCAATTGATTGTAACCAAAGTACCTCCCCATCTTTAGCTCCAAGAGATTTATTTCAGAGGAACAAGAATTTTTTAATTTTAAAATTATGTACTTCTTTCATGAATAATTTTAATTTACAGTCTTCTAACCTAGAGGGTTTTTATGCTTTTGTTTTTCAGTTCACTTTTGCCAAAATATGGCTACTGTATGCCCAGTTTGAAATAAGACAAAAAAATCTACCATTTGCTAGAAGAGCTTTGGTAAGTTAGAAGAAGATTGGTGCATGACAAATCGTTCATGTTTCACAAACAGACTTAATATCATAGCGACCACAAATAATTCAGAAAACCCTGAAAGCAAAGTTTTATCTTCAATAGTTTAATAAAATCAGTGCTATTGCCTGTCCCCCTGTTCATTAATACAAATGAACGTTCTATTTCAACTGAAAAAAAAAATGCTAATTTATACCCATACTGCTGTTATCAAAAACCAATTATTCCTTGGTATAAGCTTCATTCTCTGAATGTAATTTATGGATATGTGAGTATATCTTCCCTACCAGCAGGTAGCTCTTTTTCTAATAGATTGGCTTCTCTAATGAAGTATTTGAAAGCTACTTTTATAGTTTGCTAATTTTAAATTAAGAAAAAATGGTTTATTTCTTGCATTTAATTACCATTTAGTTACAGAAAACGTTATACTTCAGCTATCAATGAGTAAACTCCAGATTACTAGTCAGAGTAACAAAACACATTAGACTTTGGAGTTAGAAGAACCAGTTGTGGTTCAGGCTTTTCTCCTAACTCCCTCTATGAGTTTAAATAATATTGCGCCTCAGCTTTTACCTAATTCTAATGATCTTATGAAAACTGCTTCTCTCTTTGGCCCTCTTTGCAAGGCAAATTGATTGTAAGTGTAGTTGAGTTCAGTTAAGATACATTTTGGATTCATTATATTATGCACTAAGAGCCAAGTGGCACGGTGGAGAGAGCACCAAATTTGGAGTCAGGATGACTTGAGTTCAAATGTAGCCTCACTCACTTGACACTTAACTAACTGTGTGACCTGGGCAAGTCACTTACCCCTGACTGTCTCACCAAAAAATAAATAATAAAAACTATATTATAACCATGCACTTAAACAGAAGAAATTTGGAATAAACCATTTATGAACAACTCCTTATTCCGTTTTAGCTTCTTATCTTATTTCTCAAATTTAAAAAGTTCACAGCATGAAAGTAAAACTACCTGTTCATTAGGAAAGAATTTAGGAATCATCATCATGTAATCAGAATAAATCAGAATTTCTATCCAAATGAATGACTGTTTTCCTTGGGTACTTGTTAAACCTGCTATCAGAGGCTAGCCTGATAAACTATTTTCTTGTCCCATGGCATAAAAAACGTATGTTGCTTACTGACAACACTCATTTCATCCAGAATAGTTCGTAGGACATACAGACTATTTTTGTGCAGTAGCAAGAGATTTTTAAGTAGTTGTTCTACTTTATTTTATTTTCTAGGGAACCTCTATTGGCAAGTGTCCCAAAAACAAATTGTTTAAAGTCTACATTGAATTGGAATTGCAACTTCGAGAATTTGATCGGTGCCGAAAGCTTTATGAAAAGTTCCTGGAATTTGCACCAGAAAATTGTACATCATGGATCAAATTTGCTGAATTGGAGACGATTCTTGGAGATATTGAGAGAGCCCGCGCAATATATGAGTTGGCTATTAGCCAGCCACGTTTAGACATGCCAGAGGTGAAAAACTTAAATTATATCTTGGGCATTTTGTTAGCATTACTTAGTACTAAAAATATTATTGATATTTAGATATGTGTATGGGAACGAAATTGAAATCTAATTGGATAACTCCAATTTTTTAACCAGAACTTTTACTATTCTTGGGAATTCACATAACAGATGATAAAAAAGTTTCAAAAGTATTTACCCTTGGGGCAGCTAGGTGGTGTAGTGGATAGAGCACCAGCCCTGAAGTCAGGAGGCCCCGAGTTCAAATTTGGCCTTAGACACTCAACACTTCTTAGCTGTGTGGTCTTGGGCAAGTCACTTAACCCCAATTGCCTCAGCAAAAAAGTTAAAATAAAATAAAAGTATTTACCCTCTTTTCCTGAAGGAGAGGTTTTGTTTCCTCTTATCAAAAGAAGGAAAAGGCATAGATGCCTTAGCTTGTCTGAGAATTTCTTTGTTCTGGTAAGCTAAATCATTTTGAGTTGAGAGAGATGCAAAAATGAATATTCATATTTGTCAGTTTTACTCTATCAAGCACGTGCGTGTGTGTGTAGTTAGTAAACGTGTATAGGTATGTGTCTGTTCAATTAGTTAATAATCATACAATATATGGAAAGAGGTCTCAATGATATTTTAGTTGAGGGTTTTTTTTTTTTTTTCAATTTAAACACTGAGAGATAATTTAATTACTTTATTTAGGTGCTCTGGAAATCTTACATTGATTTTGAAATTGAACAAGAAGAATCTGAAAAAACAAGAAGCCTTTACAGAAGACTGCTGCAACGAACACAGCACGTTAAGGTACGTGCACGTTTTTTATAATCACTTCATCTTTTTGCTTTCCAATAGTCTTTAAGTTAAAAAAATATTTTAATCTTCAGTTGAAAGTTTTGTTACTTGTATAAAGAACCAGAATGCTTTTAAGGACATCAGGTATAGTCCAAGTGCCTTTGAAATTTTAACTTTATCAAGTAGGTTGTTGAGTCCTGTAAAAAATAACATTGAGCTAAAAGAAAATTAGAAAGTCGTTGCACGTTTATTAAGGTTGGAGAACAGAAAAATGTTTCCAGAGAAATAGTGAATCAATTCATTTGAGTTTATTGTTTCTTCTTCTCTTCATTTTTGTTTTCATTGGATTAGTACTTGAATCTCTTAGGGAGTTGTATTTTTATATTATAACAAAAATGACATAGTGAAGCAAAATCAGTTCCCACTTTGACCATCTAAAAATGTATGATTCTCGCATATATATTGAGTCATCAGTTCTATCAAAAAATAGGTAGCAACAACATTATAAAGACAGACAACTTTGAAAAGACTTTTATGTAATTTGACCTTTTTGGATCACTGCTGAGGTTCTTGTCATTTTATCATTTCTATTACTAAATGGGAAATTGTTGGGTTTTTCCAGGTAGAGCTAATTGAAAATTAAGTAGGAGGAAGGCCATTGTTAACACGTTTTCCTATGGAATTTTGCCTTAAGTGATTGCATTTATCAGCTTAACTTGATTCTATTATGGTGTTTTTCTAGGTATGGATCAGTTTTGCCCAGTTTGAACTCTCAGCAGGAAATGAAGAAAGTTTGACTAAATGCAGACAAATATATGAAGAAGCCAACAAAACTATGAGAAACTGTGAAGAGAAGGAAGAAAGACTCATGTTACTAGAATCCTGGCGAAATTTTGAAGATGAATTTGGGACAGAATCTTATAAAGAGAGAGTGGACAAACTCATGCCAGAGAAAGTGAAGAAGAGAAGAAAAGTACAGGCAGAAGATGGGGTAAGAATTAGAAATCTAGGATTGCTACCAATTTGATATAAAAACAAATTGATATGTACATACCTTTGCATTTCCCTTTTTAATATTTACAGATTTAAGTCCAGGCAACATGAACTTAAATTTGATTTGCATACAATAGGCACTTAATAAATACTTATTGAATTGGATATTGGGATTATGTAGATTGTGATTTTGGATTTTTGATAAATAAATTCTCACATGCTTAGAATTTTTTTTCTCACTTATTAACCATTTTAATTCTCCCAATTTTTTGGGCAATTAACTCTAGCAAAGTCATTTTTCCTTTACCAAAAAATGAATTAGAATGGGACCATGCATGGGAAAGTGTCCCACTTAAATTGGCTGAAAGTTAAATGTTTAAGATATATCTATTCAATGTTCTTTATTTTCTCTCTTCATAGTCTGATGCTGGCTGGGAAGAGTACTATGACTATATCTTTCCAGAAGATGCCGCAAACCAGCCCAATCTCAAACTGCTGGCGATGGCCAAACTTTGGAAGAAACAGCAGCAAGAAAAGGATGCTGCAGAGCAAGACCCAGACAGAGACATGGATGAGAGTGAATCTTGACTTTTTCTATGTTGTTCCATTTTTGTTATTTTTATAAATTCCTACTCTATAATTATTGTGACTT
Source organism: Sarcophilus harrisii (assembly GCF_902635505.1). Lineage (NCBI taxonomy): Eukaryota > Metazoa > Chordata > Mammalia > Dasyuromorphia > Dasyuridae > Sarcophilus > Sarcophilus harrisii. Next base: position 150,635,484 of record NC_045427.1, read on the forward strand.
AGGAGACTTTTGTGCAGTATTTTTATCATTGTTAACCTTGTACCTTTGCTATGTTATACCTTTAAAATGTTGCTAAGTTAGCATTGAGAAGACTGTAAATAAAGGACATAAAATTTCTTTTTTATAACAGATTTATCTGTTTTGATATTTAGTGACTTTTCAAAATACAGAATTTTAAAAATATCTTAGATTGTATTGATTATATAACTACAAGACAGTTTTCAAATGTCATCTTGTCAAGTAGTAACCATTAAGTTTACATTTTCTCTACTTTTCCAGAGAAAGAACTAGTCTGTCATTTTTAATATATACAGTGTGGGCTATGAGAAATTGTTGGGTGTATTCAGATTAATATAAATATTAAATACTTATAACTGTTTTTATAGGCAGTATGACAGTGGATAGAGTGCTAGAATTGTAGTTAGAAAAGCCTCAGTGTGAATACCAGTATGTTGTATACTAAGAAAATCACTTGACTTTCAATGTCTGTTTCCCCGTCTATAAAATGGAAATGATAATAGCACTTACCTTTCAGAAAATATATACAGAATGCCTTGTATATCTTCAAAAGCTATATAAGTTATTAGAGTTAATTTAGAAAATTATGGAAAACACAGACAACTTTGAAGAGAGTCTAAATAGATTGTCAGGGAAAAAATTTAATAGTGGGCAGTCCTGAATTTAAGAAGAGCAGAAGATGAAACTATTACCATCTAGTTCTTATAAATGCCATACTAAGTACATTTTATACATGGAATGTGAAACTAGAGAAAGCATGAGGACTAGATTTAGAGTTCATCCCACCCCCTCTCCGGATACATAATAGCTATGTGATTCTGGTCAAAGTATTTAACCAGTTTCCTCATCAGAAAAATGGGGGTAACACTATTTACAAGGCTTTACATATCTTAAAAGCACTACATTGATTTTTGCTATTAAAGAATGCTTAAATTAACATACTTTTAACTTCAAATTCTCAAAAGAAATAAAGATGTGATCTAGGTGGCGCAGTGGACAGAACACCAGCCCTGAAGTCAGGAGAACCTGAGTACAAATCTGACCTCAGACACTTAACACTTAACTCTGGGCAAGTCACTTACCCCATTGCCTCAGCAAAAAAAAAAAGTGTGAGAGTGTATATGTATATATCAGCTGTTCCAGATGTCAACTATTTCTTCCAGCCTGTGCTATATATATACCAGGAAAAGGATTTATTCTAATTTTAATGTACTTAGGACAACCATAGAGTTGTCCAGGCAAGAATACAAACATCAAACATCAGTGATCAGAAAATGCTTAATACCAAAATTCATGGATGCTGTTTCTTGGACGTGACGCTGTCAAGACTAAAACATCAATGACAGAATGAGATCAATCCATGGGTGCCATTTTTTTTTTTCATTTTTATCAGAGTCCTGGCTATAAAAACAAAGGAAGGCAGAATTGACCAACATAGTCTTTGCCCTAAGGAGCTTTGTGACTTAATGGAAAGATACATGTAAAAACATTTAAAATTGGTGAAATAGGAGCAGCTGGTTGGTATAGTGGATGGAACACCAGTCCTGAGTTCAAATGTGACCTCAAATACTTCATACTTCCTATGACCCTAAGCAGGTCACAGTTGCCTCAGCAAAAAAAAAATTGGTAAAGTAGAAGGAAGGTAAACTTTGAATGTAAGGCTTCTGGCAGAAGATGGAGTTTGAATGGCAACTTGAAAGAAGCCAGGAATGTGAGGTGAAAGAGGGAGCCTTTCATGCATTTGAAACAATCAGTAAAAAGACATGGAAAAGGAGATCACATGTCCTGTGTCCTAGGCACAAATGGCAATTTTCTAAAGCCTTAAGGTGGGTAAGCAGTAAAAAGAGCAGCTCTTCTACTTTACTGGTAACAGTTTCTGAAATATTAAGTAATTTTCCCATGATCACACAGTATCTGAGGAGGAAGTAAATCTCGGCACTAAATCTAGTATTCTAAACACTTGTCAAATGTGATTAACAAATTTAAAATTAACACAAAATTAATATAAGATTTATCAAACACTTTGCAACATAATCATTTTATCCTTACAACAAATCTGGGAGATAGATAGGTGCTATTATAATCTCCATTTTATAGTTAAGGAAACATCACTAAGTAATCTGCCCTGGGTCATGGAGCTACTAATAGAGTAGGTTTGAACTTGTCTTTCTGACTACAGGTCTAGCATCTAGCTGGTGATATGAAATCTTAAGTCAGCCACATTAACTTTTAAATGAGATAACTAACATCTATCCCCCAGACCTTTGAGGATAGAGGTTATTGGGTTGAACTATATTCTTGTAACTCATCTCAGCCATTGTTAGAATTCAAGACCAGAATGACAACATTTAAATAAGTTTAAGAAAATTTAATATGAGAACTGGGAATAGGACAGTAAAGGCAGCTTCAAGATTAATATGTAAGTTCAGGACTCAACTATGATATATACCAGCTGTATTACCACAGACAAGTCACCCTGTGTCTCATCACCAAGAATGACAGATTGCTTTGGTGAAGGTTGCTTCCACACCAGGAATTCACACTAATGAAATAAGCATTCCTTCTTAAAACTTATCTATCTCAAGGTTAAGGAATGTTTTATTTCTGTTTTCCCTGAAATGATATCTTGCATATTAGTAACATAATGCTTAATTATTGATTTCAGACAGTTGTGGTATAGAATCAGAAAAATTACTTTTTCACTTACTAAGCTGTATGGCCTTGGAAAAATCCTATAATTCCTTTGAGCCTCATCTAGAATAAGGAAAACATTTCCACTATCTCAGTGGCACAGTGGATAAGAGTGCTGGACCTCAGGTTCAAGAAAAGTTATTTTCCAGTGTTCAGATCTAGATTTGGACACTTAACTAGTTGTGTTATCCTGGGCAAATCACTTAATCCCGTTTGCCTGTTTTCTCGTAACATGAGCTGGAGAAGGAAATGCCAAGAAACTTCCAAATGAGGCAGATAAATAAAAACTGAACAATAAAAATAGAATTGTTCTATGAGATAATGAATATAAAGCATATGTTGTTCAAAGTAAAATATTATATAAATATTTGTGAAATTCAAAATGCTGTGTATCCATATAGAGGCATGTAAACGAACTTTCAAGTGCTGAATTTTAGAAATATAAAACAGGCAGTAAAGTTATAAGAATTTCTTGTCATTTTGGCTATACAGCTAAGCAATACTTTTCACAAATTCTCTAATGTGAACTTTGATTTTCAATGGCAAACTTCCTCCAAAAGTTATGTATAATTTTTGTAAAATGAACAATTATCTTCAATACTCATGACTTATTAATTCATATATACAAACATGTATTTTGCATATATGCATGTGTATCTATAAATAGGTCCCAAAATAAACCACATAATACTATGCTAAAAACCTCAGAATCTTAGAACTAGTAGCAACTTTAGAGGTCCAAGTTAGAGATAAGGAAACTAAGTCTGAGAGGTGAAAATGTTTCTAAGCAAGGCTGGGATTTGAACTTTCAACTCCAGCTCTTTCCAACATAACCACACTACTTCCTCAACTCATGTAAGATTATTTCAAGGAAGCTGCTTCAAACAGTTCCTTTATTCCACACCATTCCTCAAAACTGTTTCTTTCACACACTTGATCATTCTTAGACATTTTTAAACCAGTAGGAAAGTTAGGATTAAAAAAAACCAAAAACACTGCTAGAAGAAGGGGGAAAGGAGGGAGGAAAAAATTTTGGAACTCAAAACCTCATAAAAATGAGTGTAGAAAACCATCTTTACATGTAATTGAAAAAAAAAATGCTAGTGAGGTTTTTAAAAAAGACTAAAGGGAAAAAAATTAATGAAATACTGCTCACTTTCTTTAAGCTTAATATAAGACAACAGCCAAGAATGACGAATGTTGTAACCTGCCACCAAGGCTACTGATTGCCAGGGTCATAAACACTAATCTTCCCGGATAGACATGGAGAGAAGACTGATGTTAAGGTGCTAAACAGCCTTTCTTTATTGGTAATGTCAGCAGGGGTTAGCAGGAAGCAAGAGTAAGTGGATGTATGTCTCTGTGTCTCTCTGCATCCCTGAATCTACATCTCTGCCTCTCTCTCTACTTCTCTCCTCATCCTTCTCTGCCTATAGCAAAGCTGGCCATTTATATTTACTATCTTCTGGGATTACCCCATGCCTAGCCCACTCAGCACTGCATAGATGGATCCCCAGAAGGGAGACACCTGGAGTTAGTGCTGCTTCCTAAGAAAAGATCTAGTAAAAGGACACACCCCTCTCCATCTCAAGGAAACAGCTGTAAGACACAACCTCCTTCCTCAGAGGCCAAGCCTCCTTTTACCTCCTGGGTCCACCCTACCAGCTGACATAGATGGCAATTCTCAGAAGGAAAGTCTCTAACATGATGCAGTGAGAAAAACAAAAATCTAGAGAAGACAATTGACTGGAATTGTTACAAAGAGAAGGCCAGGAAGTTCTATTCCAATGTGTAGTCATAAAGTTTTTAAATGTCATACCAGATAAACATCCAATGCATATACCATAAATGGGCTGTAACTGACCTATAAAATTTGCTTTCCACTCTTCAAATTTGTTTTCAAATTAGTCAAAGTTTATTCAGTAAGACTATAATCAGAAGAAATCACAGATTTATAAAAAACATTCACATAATGAATTTGTGTTTTATTATACATTTCATCTTTATACATTTGAGTTTTTCACAATTGTTTTTAAAGCTTCATTAAACACTATTCAATATGAAGATCAAAAAATGAAGGCAGCAGTGATTCTCAGGCACAGAATTTTTAAGTGAAATGAAGCCAGTATTTCCCTAATACTTACCTAATATAGTGAACCATGATAATGAAATGTCTTGTTTCCTTTTGGCGTAGCTGCCTTTTTAATTGTATATGAAATATAGTGAAGAGCTTTCATTAATGTGCTATTATTAGACTGGGACTTGGGGGTTTAAATTAAGAAGTCCATGTAAAAAGTATTTTCTTACTTAAGTCTTCAAGACATGAAGTGATTATTTTTCTCCTAAAGGATCTTCAAAATGCACCTGTATACACAGCTCTGAAATTGATTTTTAGAGTCAATTTCCAGTGAAAAATATTATTGTCCATAAAAAGCAACCTGTAGCATTCTCTGCCTAAGAACCACTGCCTAAAGTTATTCGATATCTTCAGGTCTCACAGGATGAGGTAACGGTATGATGGATTTCTTTTCTGTGTCCCTGGAGAGTGCTTTTCTCATATCTGTTGATAGGCAAAAGTTAAGTGTAAACATTATTTCAAAACAAAACAAAAAATTTAAGATCACTTCATTAAAGATTTCTATTATGCATAAACAATGGTTTATATTAGACCTATATAACAAATGGTGATTTATCTCAACTAAATTATTCACACCTTATTACTTGCCAGAAAGGAGCCTAAATAATCAGTAAAATCCAACTGTAGGATTGGTTCCCATGATACACAAACGCTTACAACAGATGCACATCAAATGAACATAAAGATAGTAAATATTCACTTGAAAAAAAGAGAAATCTTGGTACAATCTATGTACCAAGAACAAAGGTACATAGAAATAACAATTACTATAGTTAAAATTTAAAACTAAGTTCAATAATATCCCACAGAAAGGGATTTTCAAAATACTATTTTGATAACCATTTGAATAAGCAAAGAACAGAAATACTGATACAAAACTATTTCAGGTAAATATGCTGGTTCATTCTTATTTATCTCCAGAATCAGGTTGCTTACCATAAGCATCCTCATCAGGTTCTCCATTGCTCGCAGAGTAGTATTCTATTACTGTTCTATAAACACTGTAGCCCAGTTGCTTATACATGTTGACTGCTACTTGATTTGACACTCTTACAAAGAGATCAACAAAAAATCCACCCTTTCTTTACAAAAAGAAAAAAAGAAAAATTATGTGATACATAAAGTTTTCACGGACACAACAACTTACCTTGAACACCAGCACAAAAATACCAAAGTGATAGTATTAATATCAATTCATGAGATACTTGTTTTTATAACAATTTACTTTTATACAGGCCTTAAAAGTTAGAAAACACAACAATTCTCACAACAATTTTAGTGCAAAAATTATCCCCATTTTGTAGATTACACGTATCAATGAACAGACAGTCTAACATATAAATTAATACTACATTTTCATAAGATATTTGGAGCATTCCACTAGTGATTTTATAAAAAAAGGAGGTATCTTACATATTAACATTTAGGGATTGGGACTGGACCAGTGAATTCATTGGCCTCCGAGGAAAAAACTTCCTCTACTAAAGCAGACTACTCTGCAATAAAGTGGATTGAAAATATAGTAGGCTAGAGCACCAAAAGGTTAAGTGACTTGCCCAGAATCACACAGCCAAGATGTCATAGTAGATCTTAAGCACAAGTCTTCCTGGCTTCAAGGCCAGCTTTCTCTATCACTAGATCATGCAACCCAATTCTATTTATTTTTTTATTAAAGCTTTTTTAATTTTTCCACATTGCAAAACCTTGTGTTCCAAATTTTTCCTCCCCTTTCCCCCACCCCCTTCCCTAGATGGCAAGTAATCCAATATATTTTAAACTTGTTCAAAAAAATGTTAAATTCAAGATATGCTTACATATTTGTACAATTATCGTACTGCACAAAAAAAATCAGATTAAAAGGGGGAAAATGAGAAAAAAAAACAAAAGGAAGCAAATAACAAAAAGAGTGAAAATACGTGCTCAGTTCCTACACTTCTCTCTCTGGTTGTAGATAGATGTCTTCATCACAAGATCAGTGCAACTGGCCTCAATTATCTCATTGTTGATAAAAGCCATATCCATCAAAATTGATCTTTGTATAATCTTGTTGCCATGTACAATGGTGGTCCGGTTCTGTTCACTTCGCTTAGCATCAGTCCATTTTAAGTCTCTCCAGGTCTCTCTGAAATCATCCTGCTGGTCATTTCTTACAGAACAATAATATTCCATAACATTCAGATACCATAACTTATTCAGCCATTCTCTAATTGATGGGCATCCACTTAGTTTCCAGTTTCTTGACACTACAAAAAGGGCTGCCACTAACATTTTTGCACATGGGTGTCCCTGTTCCTCCTTTATAACATCTTTGGGATAAGCCCATACAAAGGGTATGTATGTACAGTTTGATGGCTTTTTGGGCATAGTTCCAAATTGTTCTTCAGAACGATTGGATCAGTTCAAAACTCAACCAATAATATATTAGTGCCCCACTTTTCTCACATCCCTTCCAACCATCATCATTATCTTTTCCTGTCATCTTAATCAATATGAGAGGTGTGTGGTGGTACCTCAGAATTGTCTTTATTTGCATTTCTTTGATGAACAGCGATTTAGAGCACTTTTTCATATGACTACAAATAGTTTCAATTTCTTCATCTGAAAATTCTCTATTCATATACTTTGACATTTACCAGTTGGAGAATGGTTTGATTTTTATAAATTTGAGTCAATTCTCTCTATATATTTTAGAAATGGGGACTTTATAGTAACCTTAAGTGTAAATTTTTTTGCCCAGTTTATTACTTCCTTTCTAATCTAATCTGCACTGGTTTTGTTTGTACAAGAACTTTTTAACTTAATATAAAATTATATATTTAGTTTTCAATAATGTACTCCAGCTCTTCTTTGGCCACAAATTCCTTCCTTCTCCACATATCTGAAAGGTAAAATATTCTTTGTTCTTCTAATTTGCATAAAATACACATTTTAAACGTTACTATATTTTTAAATAGAGAATTTTACTAATTTTAAATAAAGTACTATTTAGATGCTTTGTATTGCTAGATGGAAGCTTAATTCTGGGTTTTCAAAAATGTGCCAAAAATTACAAGTAATCATGGATAAACTCTAGGAGATCCATCATACTAAGCTCACAGAAAGCTAAAATATGAGTTTATCACAGACTGATGTTGGTGACCAAAGGACCTGTTGGCTAATTATAGAAAGATTCATCAATATAAAACACTGCTAAGTGATGATTTTTTTTTTTTGGTCACAGCAACTCATGAAGCATTTAGAGTATGCAATAGTATGGATGAATTTTTAAATCTTTCAAAATATCAAAGTAAATCAAATGTGCACAACATTTTAGAGTTTAGAGAAGATCTTAAGTGATCCTTCTAGTCCAACATAAACACTTAGTTGACAGAGGAAAATAGGACCAGAGTTTAAATAAATTTACTGAAAGTCACATCACTAGTTAGTGGCAGGGTCAGAACTAGAATTTAGATCTCAAAACTGCCAATCTAATGACTCTTCCAAAATATTACTTGCTAAAAAATATTCTTTTCTATATATATCTCATCAAGGTTTTCTATTATGTTTCACTGGCAAATGTATTGGGATTTAAATAAATTAGTACTATTAAATTTCTTTTCTTTCCTCTCTACAATTGTTGTAATTTGAAATATTAAACCATAACTCATTGAAAATTTTGAATAACTCTCAATATGATTATGGATTTTGTTAGTAGTATGTCATAAACTTTCTCCACTTAGCTATTCCCCATCCTGTCCCTTCTGATGAATCTAATTTTCTCTTCATCCCATTGTAGCTTGGAACATTTATGGAATCACAGTCTCACACTTCATAGGCAGCTAGGTAGCATAGTGGATGGAGCACTGGCCTTGGAGTCTAGAAGACTTAAGTTCAAATCTGGGCTCAGACACTTATTCCTGTGTGACCCTGGGCAAAACAATCTCTATTTGCCTCCATTTCCTTAGTAAAATGAAAATACTAGGGTTCCTTTCTCCCCTTTCACTTTTCATTTCATAATGGATTTGAACTTTTTATTGTTTCTCCAAAAACACATTTTAATGTCATTCATTACCCAAAGAAATAGTGGAAAAACGTCCTTTGCCTTTTTCACAGAAGCTAGAAAACGGGGGTGAAATACTGAATATACTATCACGAACAGTAGAAATACTGGTTGGTTTGGCTAAATTGCTTTTTTTTTTTTTTTTAATTTTGTTACATAGGATGGTCCACTACAGGTAGAGATTGTTTGAAAATGAAAAAATAATAGAAAACCAGAAAGACATCAATAAAAATAAAGCTGCACTTAAAAAACCATTTATGTTCACCTCACAGTCATTTCTGGAAGCTCTCTCCCCAGCATCTCCATTAAATCATTATGACAAAGGGGGAAAAATTAAGTAAAAACATCTAGTATCACAACATCATCTGACAACATACAGTACAATCTATCCTAGCAGACTCTGCTGAGAGAAGAGTAGCATGCATCTTTTGGTTTCCTACCTTCACTTGTTTGCCTTTCTTTTAGTGATGTTTTCATTTACATTATAGTTAGTACATAGTTTGTTCTTTTGGCTCTCATTATTTTTCTTTGCATCAGTGCACATAAATCCAATATGATTTCCTCACAACTGTCATTTTCTACTGCACAATGAAATTATATTATATGGCTAGACTACAGTTTCTTCAGCCATTCCTTAGTGTCAATGGGCACCCAACTTTGCCCCAACATGAATGTTTTGATAGATCTTGTTTTTTGTCTTTGACGTCTTTAGGATGCAGTACCTTTTCCACATAAAACTGTTTTTCCTTCAACAACTGTTCTGTTTCTTCCCAACCATCTCCTTGCTTTAGGTGCAAGGAATGAAGAAATGAAAACGGTAATTCTTGATTTAGTTATATTTCTATGCAACGTAGACTGCTAAAATTTACATGTAATTAAATGCCTCTGAAAAGTAAAATCTCACCTTTCTGAAATCTCCTCCAATAGCTCCATTAGTTTAGCAGCTAAACCAAGGCGTCGAAATTCAGGGGCAACTGATAAGGCTGTGACATGACCATGCCACTCTTCTCTGGCTACTGAGCCCTCTGCTTTACCCATAACTGCCAACAAAAGTTGAATTTAGTAACAAAATCATAGCAATGAGTTAAGAATTGTGTTAATATATCTTTCTCGCAAAGAAAACTGATGACAAATATTTAAGCTGGTAAAACTTTGGAGTTAACAGTTACTGATGCTGTTAACAGTTTATCATGTTGTGCCACAGTTCTCTTTTAATGTCCAGACCCAGTTTCCCTAATTGTCCTATTCAGTTACTCTGCCTCAGGTTATAACCATTCCCTCTTAATGTTTGATAGGATAAAGGTCTTATATGTTAGACCTTAGGCTACACTTATTCCCTCTTAATTTTGATGAGAGAAAGGTCTTTATCCTTTATAAATTTTCTCTTCATCCCATACATAAGACATCATTAGAATATCAGGAGCCTCTCCAGTACCTCCCTCCATTAAGTCATGCTAGGTGCCTCTCCCATTAGATCATCCCCATACAGGAACCTTCCCCATTGTGTCATTGTTCTTGTTACCCTATAAAAGAATCTTGTATTCCACTGTCCTTGCTGGATTCTTTGAGATGATAGTCTCATTCAACCCTGGGACAAAACATAGATCCATTTGATCCTAGTAAATCTCTTCATTTAATAAATTATTAAATACTCTCTAATCTCTTATCTTGCTCAGTTTCTCCAGCACTACAATCACAGCTACAATGTTTTCAGTTCATGTCTTGAATCTTACAATGTAATAAATAACTTTAATCCTTAATATCTTACCTGCTTATCAACAAGAAAACATTAATAGAATATACAGTGTATACTTACTATACCCCATGAGCTCGCCACCAGGTGCCTCTGCAACTATGAAATACTCAGGCCAGTGAGCTAGATATTGTAAATAAAATGGTATCCCATACTGCAATTATGTTAAGAAGTATGAAATATAACTAATAACTGTTGCAGAACATGAAATCTGCTACTAAAAAAGTAGCCTCCTTTAAAATATTAAACTAGGCTTTTTTTTTTTTTTGTAAGCAATGAAGGCAATGAGTTTATTTGGGACTCATAAACCTAGAATGCATTCAATCTTTAAAAACCATAGATTTGTTTCCCTCCACTTTTATGCTCAAAATTTTAGCTTGATTTTCCAAGAGTTCTGCAATATAATACCACCCTATCTTTTGGAATTGTTTTCTTTTTTTACCTAATTCTATTCTTTTTTTTTTTTTCAAATTATTATAGCTTTTTAATTATAAGTTATACACATGGGTAATTTTTCAGCATTGACCATTGCAAAACCTTCTGTTCCAACTTTTCCTCTCCTTCCCCCAGGTGGCAGGTAGACCAATACATATTAAATATGTTAAACTATATATTAAATACAATATAAGTATACATATCCATAGTTATTTTTAGGCATTTTTTTTTTCAATTACTACACTGAATCATCTCTTTAATATATAGATATCTGCATTCTTTATGTTGGATATAATATACTATTAATATAATCATTCCAGGTCAATAATATAGAATAAATGTTTTAAATAATTTAAAATATATTATAAATTTTATTGTCCTAAATCAAATCAATAAGGTTTTGAAGAAGTAACCTGGGGGAAAATATTTAAAACATAGATCCCATAAGGGAATCAAAAGTTCTGGTTAAGATTTAATTTCAATGCTAAGCCTACTATAAGATATTTAACAGTTCTATGCTTCCTGTATATAAGAATAATGACATCTACTCATTCCTTATTTAAGTTTCTTGTAACCTAAGAGAATGTGATATAAGTCTGTGGTTATACAGATATACTCCCCAATGAGTAGAAAATTCAGATAAACTCCATGGAATTATCTACGCCACACAGAGTTTAAATGATGTGATCAGGGTAATTCAGCTATTTATTTATTGTCAGAAGTCTTCAGACCATAAAATCAAAACTTTAGCCACTATAGTGGCTATACTGCCACTATACTATACTGCCTCTGAGATGCATATGCAAGCATACACACATATACATATGTGTATACACACTATGTGTATTACATATTATACATGTTTTTTAAATGGTCCCTTGAGGAATTCTTGGTAGATATTCCCCTCCCCCCTCCTGGCACAAACAAGCAAAAGTCAGTGGCATATAGAAAAAAAAAGCTGTCTCAAACAGTGTATTAGATGGGGGAACTCTTCAAAATTGTCTATGCAGCTGCCGAAATCATTAGCCAATCATTTTTTAAAAGGATACAGTTTCTGTCAGTGGATCCAGATTACTGAAAGGAAACAAAAAGATATACTAAAATTTAAAAAAAAAGTCTGCAATTAAATACCACTAATTAGACTGCTAAACCTACTAACACTGAAATTAAATTATCATAAGAAAAATTATAATGGAATAAAGATTCAATCTGGGACATAGAAGTTAGGCAGCAACTACCTAAAAAGGAACATTATTATTAAGACTTAAGTCATCAGTAAATTGAAAATAAGACTGTTGATTCACAAGACAATTTTATCAACAAGTTAAATTAAAAACTTTATTCTAAGTTGCTTCAAATTATAACAAAAGGATGAGCTCAAACATGATCGTCGAGGAATAAGAAATAATTTTGGACTTTTCTGCAGCCCTTGATGCTCCTGATTCATTCTTCTTTTAAATTTCTCTCTTTAATTCAATTTTAATTTATTAACTATGTAGTGCAAGGAAGTTATTTCCTAAGGCAAAAATCAAACAATGTCCTCAAGAAACATACATTCTCTTGAGGGACAATGACACAGATAAGCACATAGTGAATAAATTCAGACATGAGAGCACTAAAACTGGAGGGATAATAAAAGAACTGCCAGAGGAGGTAGCTATTGAGCTGTGCATTGAATAAAATTAAGGATTCTATCAATAGTTTATCTTTTATGTTAGAAGCCACTAGAATTTCTTGAGCAGGGGAATAACATGGGTAAAACCTATGTTTTAGGACTAGAAGTCTGAGTAAAGCCTGGTCACCAGGTACTAGAAATGTCTTGGCTTTTCTTGTCACCACATAGACATCTTGTTTCCCATTTTCTTTATTATCTCTTTTTTGGTTTTTCTTTTTTCCTTATACTACATAAAAGTAGCATTTCCCAAGGATTAATCATTAACTTTATGAAATTTGAAATCTACACTTTCTACTTTGAAGAACGTAAGCACTCTCACTGTTTTGACAAATTATTCTTGTATGAGTAAGAATCATATATGTCTCCAGTTCATCTATTCAAGTTATACATCAACTTCCTAAGAAATTTTCCAAAATATTCTGCATCACATTATCTCTGTTGTTTTAAAAGTGAACCTAGATTTTTTTTCCCACCCTGTTTCTGATTTTTTTCAATTTTTATCATTATCCCATTATTCAAAAGACCTTGGAGTAATTTTTCAGTCTTCTCTTTCTTTCCCTTCATTTTAATACAATTCAAAGTTCAATTGATTCTTCCTCATTAATATCTACTGGATCCACTCAATAATTCCTTTTCATTCCCACACCACTCTGGTCCTTGTCATTATTTCATATGATTAACTTACATTTTCTAATAAAGCTTTTCTTCTTTGATTTTTCCCCCTTTAACATTCTGCATGTTGCAGAAAAATTAATTCTCCTAAAATGTCCCTGTCATAAATCAGTTTATCATACATCAATATATATCAGTTTTATACATCAGTATCACTGAATTAATGATACTTATTTGTTCTACCTTATGGCACTATTATGGGGATTCATTCAATCAACAATCACCTGTTAATCACTTAGTATATGCTAGGCCAGTGGTTCTCAAACTGTTTTCAGTATCTTTATCCTATTAAAAATTACTGAGGATCTCTCCAAAGCATTTTTATTTATCTGGATTATATTTATAGACATTTACCATATTGGAAATACAAACTATTTTTGAATTTGTAGACTCTCTAAAAGACTTTCAGAGATCCCCAGGATTCTCTAGACCAGGGGTCCTCAAACTACAGCGTGGGCCAGATGCTGCAGCTGAGGACGATTATCCCCCTCACCCAGGGTTATTAAGTTTCTTTACTTAAAGGCCCACAAAACAAAGTTTTTGTTTTTACTATAGTCCGGCCTTCCAACAGTCTGAGAGACAGTGAACTGGCCCCCTATTTAAAAAGTTTGAGGACCCCTCCTATAGACCATACTTTGAGAACCACTGTGCTAAGTACTGTTCTAAGTGCTAAAGGATACAAAGTAAAAATGGCAAGTTCCTTCAAGAGTTTTAAATTCTAGTAAGAGAAACATTTAAATCATTAGATTCATGTATACAGAGCAGTGCTATCTAAATATAGGGTGTCATCCTCGATCCATTCTGTTTCAAATGTATTGTCAAGTCAAGTCCTGTCAATTTTGCCTTCATAACAGTTCTCAATTTAGCCCCCCTTCTAATCTGTATCACTGTAGAGGCCCTCATTACCACATAACTGGCTTATTCCAATAGGCTGCTCCTTAAACTCTCTGCTACAAATTTCTCCTCATTCTTTAATCCATCCTCCACTCAGCTGTCAAATGGATTTTCCTAAAGCTCCGAATTGACATCACTCCCCCTCTTCAATAGACGATTACCTCCAGGATCAAGTATAAAATCTTGCTTGGAAAAATAAAATCCTGTTTGACTTTTACAGCTTTTCCCAGCTTTCTTGTTGTTTGTCCTTCCTTCTGGAAGGAAGGTGAAGCCATGACATGTAAGTGAGTTGGATTTGACGGAGGGATGGCTGTGCAAGGTCACCTGCCTCACTCTGACCTCCAGAACCATGGGTCCAGTGGCAATGCAGCGCCAGACTCTGGAGCTAAGCCTCATCCACCTGCCTCCTCACTTTCTCCGGCTTCTCTCAAGCACCATCTGAACTCTGTACGCAGGAAGCTTCCCGTGATACTTTGTCACTTCCTGTTTACCCCGCACACACGGTTGTTTGCAGGTTCTCTCTTGCATCCGACCGGGAACATTCTCCTCCGCCCCTCCTTGCCCCCGCAGCCCTTCGCACAGCTCCAAGCGCACAGCCGGCCCTTCATTAGTGGCTATTTATTATTAAGCTATGACAAGCGGAGCATTGCACCACTTGCTTTCCCTCACTAAGCGTTGTCGCGAACAACATTACGCTTGGAGCACGGGGATGTGCTTCAGGGCTTCCTCAAGAGACCTGCCTCTTCAGCCCGAGGAGAAAGGCCTCGGGTTTCTCTCAGGATCCCGGTGAGGCCGGGGCACTGTCCAGCCCTCCCCTTACGTTACTCCCCATCGCTTACGGCACGACGAGGGCTGGGGCTGAGTCACCTCTGCCCGGAGCCTGCGCTTCTCTATATGCGAGACTAGGGCGAGGACACTCAGGGCGGACGGGAAAGGGCTGGTGCCGGGCTCCGGCTGCCAGCCCGGGTGGGAAGGCAGCGGGACCCGCGAGGGAGAGAGCCCCGAATGCCGCCCTCGTTCCGGCGCCTCACTCACATGTTGTTGAAACGGAACAGGTCGTCACAGGTGAAAGCCCGGAGCGTGGTCATCTCGTCACCCGCCCGTCCCGGGCCCGCACTCCCGGCCCGAGCGCCCCCGCCGGAAGTGAACTTTCATTTCCGGGGGGGCGGGAGAGAAGGAGTCTGAGAGGGAGACCGTGGAAGTAGAGGAGGAAGTAGGAGGGAAAACTGTTTCCGGTCTCGTCCCGAAGTTGCTAGGCAACAGAGAGGCGCCCCGTGCGGGGCGGGGCCTAAGGAGCTCTGCCAAGCGGTTCGGGGCTGATTCTGGAGCACCGAGGTAGCTCCGCCCGTTTCGTTAAGTATCCCGCCAACGCTCCCCGCCCAGGAGTCGCGGGCTCTCCTAGACTAAGCCTAGCCCGAAACACTGCAGAGAGTTAGTGACTCCCTAAGGTAGGGAAGGGTGACAGAGGCGGGGCGGGCGGGCGCCAAAGGGCAACCCCGGCGGGGGGCGGGGCAGAACCGGCCCGCCCAGGTGTGAATGGTCGCTCTGCAGCGGGGAGGAACCCGGGGACAGCAGAGCCCGGCCCTGTCCTTTTAAACGGAGTTCAGGAGGGCAACTGGCGGAGTCGGTAACGTGCTTTCCCACGCAGGCTTTCGAGTCTGAATGTATCCAACGGAAGCAAAGTGAGCAACATTACAGACTGCAGTCGCATCACATTGTAGCAAAGACGTATCGCTTTTTGTGCGCCGCTAAGCCCTAAGCTTGGCTTAAGTTCCGCGGGGCTTCGCGCATGAAAGTGGGCAGGACTTTCCCACTATTCGGTGCCGAACAAAGATCATTTATGCAAAGGAGCGTGGAGGAGAGACCTGCTTAGTGGGAGGAGAAGCAGGAGAAAGCAGAGTCGTGAAACCTGCAGAAGAGAGGGTTCGGAAGGAGAGGGTGATCAGTGACAGAGGCTGTGGAGAGGTCAAGAAAGATGGAGACTGGGAAAAGACATCGGACTTGGGGAGTACGAGACCGCCAACAACGGTGGAGGGAATACTTTCACCTGAGGGCTGAAGTTGGAAACCAGACTGCAAAAGGCTGAGTGAGGGGTGGGATGAGAGGATGTGAAGGGAAAGAGCTCAACGTGTCTTTTCTAGGAGTTTTAACTGTGAAAGGAAAGAGGATAAAGGAAAGGGGGGTTGGGTCAAGTGAAGAATTTCTTCCCTTTCTTTTTAAAAATAGGAGAAAACTGACCTTCTTTGGCAGCTAGGAAAGGGGAGGTCAGAAGTCACTGTCTCAGAATAAAGGAAAGGAAATGAAGCAGGGTGACTTCTGAAGTGTAGAGTGCAGGAGAAAAGGGAGCTAATGGTAAATGGCTTCAGTTTTCTCAGTAAAGAATAACGTGAGGCCTTCTGCTGGAAAGAAAAGGGCAGTGACTGGAAAGCTAAAAGAAGAAATTTAGAAGAATTCCTATGGAGACTGTGATAAGTCAAGGATGTGGGAAAGAATTGCCTTTTGGATATGTGGGGCACTAGAGATTAGATAACAAATTTGCAGAGAACTCAGCATGGTTGATGTGACTTCTTGAGCTCTTCAGAACAGGAATAGGAGAAGGAGAAAGTAAGAGTCATCTAAATCATCATTTGGCAATAGCACAAAGAGGAAAAGCAACTTCAGAGTAGAGAACTGTATAACATTGAAATCATCAATTCTTATAGCAGCAAGAGGGACAGCATGTTGTTGCAGATGGTTTGGAGCCATGAAATGCTGGGTTTAAGTACTTACTCAGACTCTTGCTAGCTGTGTGATTCTGGTGAAGCCATTTAACTTCTTTGTGTCTTAGTCTCTTCATTTGTAAAGTGAAAATTGGCATGGTCTGCAGTGGCTCTTTCAGATTTAAATTTCTATTTCTAGAAGAAAAGAAAGTGAATCCATCATAAGGTGTCTAGGAAAGCACTAAGAGAGGTCACAACAATGAATGTCACAGAAAGGGCACAACATAGGTTTAGGAGGAGTGAAGCACAGGGAGAAATGGAATGATAGATTATGATCAGACAAAAGAATTTCTTAAAGTCTTTTTCATCATAGTTAAATATACCAATTGGTGTTTATGAGTTCAAGGGTATGATCATCCTATTGTGGCCGAGGTGGCACATAGATAAATCATGGGAGTTGAGGAAGTCTATGAAATGAATGGTCTGGGATTTGAGGGCACATGAACATATATTAAAGTTCTCAGTTTAAGCACAGGGTTTCGAATACATTTTTTTTTTTTTTGCAAGAATTTGAAAATTTTTGATGTAGGCACTATTATATGTCCTGAGAATGCAGGGAGAATGATTTCTTAGCACTACCAGGATCAGTATAGCAGCGCCTAACTCAATCACAGATTGGGTCTCCAGGAAGGTGACTACCTCATATTCCAATGTTTGTATCTGAATTTCTAGAATGGAAGTGCATGATCCCCTTACCACTTCATTTACCATTAACAATCAACAGTTTTGGACCCACACTTAACACCGTATAACAAGATAAGATCAAAATGGGTCCATGATTTAGACATAAAGAATGAGATTATAAATAAATTGGAGGAACATAGGATAGTTTATCTCTCAGACTTGTGGAGGAGGAAGAAATTTGTGACCAAAGACGAACTAGAGACCATTAGTGATCACAAAATAGAAAATTTTGGTTACATCAAATTAAAAAGCAAAAAAAAAAAAAAAAAACTAATACAAACAAGATTAGAAGGGAAGCAACAAATGGGAAAACATCTTCAATTAAAGGTTCTGATAAAGGCCTCATTTCCAAAATATATAGAGAACTGACTCTAATTTATAAGAAACCAAGCCATTCTCCAATTGACAAATGGTCAAAGGATATGAATAGACAATTTTCAGATGATAAAATTGAAACTATTACCAATCATATGAGTGTTCCAAATCATTATTAATCAGAGAAATGCAAATTAAGACAACTCTGAGATACCACTACACACCTGTCAGATTGGCTAAGATGACAGGAAAAAATATTGATGATTGTTGGAGGGGATGAGGGAAAACTGGGAGACTGATACATTGTTGGTGGAGTTGTGGAGAGCAATCTGGAATTATGCCCAAAAAGTCATCAAACTGTGTATACCCTTTGACCCAGCAGTGCTACTACTAGGCTTATACCCCAAAGAGATACTAAAGAAGGGAAAGGGACCTGTATGTGCCAAAATGTTTGTAGCAGCCCTGTTTGTAGTGGCTAGAAACTGGAAAATGAATGGATGCCCATCAATTGGAGAATGGTTGGGTAAATTGTGGTATATGAATGTTATGGAATATTATTGTTCTGTAAGAAATTACCAGCAGGATGAATACAGAGAGGCTTGGAGAGACTTACATGAACTGATGCTAAGTGAAATGAGCAGAACCAGGAGATCATTATACACGTCAACAACGATACTGTATGGAAAAAACACTGGGAAATGAATGTAAACTGTTTGCATTTTTGTTTTTCTTCCCGGGTTATTTTTACCTTCTGAATCCAATTCTCCCTGTGCAACAAGAAAACTGTTTGGTTCTGCACACATACATTGTATCTAGGATATATGACAACATATTCAACATATATAGGACTGCTTGCCATCTAGGGGAGGGGGTGGAGGGTGGGAGGGAAAAATTGGAACAGAAGTGAGTGCAAGGGATAATGTAAAAAAATTACTCTGGCATGGGTTCTGTCAATAAAAAGTTATTTAAAAAAAAAACAGTCAACAGTTTGTTTAAAGCAAAGAAATTTATTGAAATAGCTTAGTATAGCCAGTTGTAAACAAATATTTCTCCCCATAAACCTGGAGTACCCTCTTCAAACCTACATTGTATCTGCAGGAAGAGAACCTGCCGGGTCAAAAACCTTAGTACCCCATTATCTCTGTTACATGCCCTTTCTTAATTTCATCAAATAAATTGGGAAGAGAAAGGGAAGGAACAATCATTTTATAAGAATTGATATATGCCAAGCTAAGTATTTTTTTACAAATATTATTTCATTTTGTCAACAGCCCTGTGATAGAAGAAATAGCTAATATTCTCCTCTGTTTTACAGTTGAGGAAACTGGGGCAAACAGAAATTAAATGACTTGCTAATAATTTAAGAATCATTAAACTTCTGAAAAACAAATAAAGTTTTTTTTAAAACCTGGTCACTATATTTGAAGAAATAATAAATGAACTTTTATAATCAGAGGATAGAGCAAAGACTAGTCACCTTCTACAAGAAACCCCAAAAGGAATGCCTGAGCCAAAATTGAGTCCCATGTGAAAGAGAAAATAATATAAGTATCCAGAAAGTATGCAAGTAACAAACAGCAATAATTAGTATCTATTGATAGCCTCTAACGTAAACAAGAGAACTTGAGAAAAATATTTCAAAAGGCAAAAAAATGTGAATTACAATAGATCATAATTTACCCTGAAAAGTTGGATATAATGCTAAGAGAGATTGAGGGTGAGGTAGGAAAATGAACTTTTAATGGAAAAGAAATTTTCCAACATTTCTGATGAAAAGACCAGAGCTATCATGTTTTGCATGAATATTTGTAATGGGCTTTGTTTTTCTTTCCTTCTCAATGGGTGGAGGGAATGGAAGGAAGAGGAAGAGAATGTGAAAGTAAAAATTAAGTTAAAGTATAAATAACAATTTTCTATCTTGGAATTCTAGAGATAATGCTATTTACCATAAAAAAAAAGTTAAATATGGCTCATCACTTGGTTTTCCTAAAGAGGAAGATAAAAAAGAGATACCCAATGCACCACGAATCAGCTTTTTATAGCATATATAAGGATATAGACCTTGCAATGATATTGCTGGATCAAAGGGTATGCACCATTTTATATCCCTACTCTCCAGAATGGATGGATCAGTTCACAACTCCAACAAGGCATGAGTGTCCTAGTTTTCCCACATCCCCTCCAACAATCAACATTTTCCTTTTTGTCATATTAGCTACTTTGATAGTGTAAGATGGAACCTCAGAGTTATTTTAATCTGCATTTCTCTGATCAATTATGATTTAGAACATTTTAATGTGATGATAGCTTTGATTTCTTTCTTGAAAACTGCCTGTTCATATCCTTTGAGCACTTGCCAACTAGGAAATGACTTGTGTTTTTAAAATTTGACTCTGCTTTCTATATATTTGAAGGAATGAGACCTTTCTCCCCATTTTAACCACAAGTATTTATTTCTGTATCATAGATTACAATTTTAATGAAACAATAAAGTACAACTGTGGGTTAAGACGTTATGCAAGTCATGAAGGACCTCCCACAGATCACAATAGGGCAATTATTCCTTTTTATATAATTCTTATATTAAATCAGTTGAGCAGTAAACTTGATTCCCTCATGAGAAAGTCACTGGCAGTTTGTATCTCCTCTACTCTACATGACTACTGTTTTATCCCATCCCTCTTTTTCAACTGGCTTTATGTCTTCAGGATAGGATCCCATGCACATCTTGACCAGTCTTCTCATGCAAATAAGCAAGCAGGCAAAAAGTTGGAGGTGGGGAGGAAACCAATTCAGGGCAGATATAGAAATGAATCAATTCATGCAAGAGTTAGCATGAGAAAGTCTGATTCAAGGAAGTCTCACTTAAGCTGACTTTGCCAGGTCTAGCAAAAAAAAAAAAAAAAAAAAAAGCTCTGGCTTTTTTCAAGGGCCTACAAACCCACCTCAGATTATGCTATCAGAGCCAGACTCTTCCTTTCTGAACAATGGAACACATAGGAACAAGGAAACTAGTTAACCTGGAAGCTAATTTTGCAACTTTCCCACTAGGTGGTGCTAGGGTAACATGATGGGCCTAGAGTCAGGAAAACTCATTGTACAGAGTTCAAATCCAACCTCAGACATTTACTAGATGTGTGATTCTGGGCAAGTCACTTAACCCTATTTGCCTCAGTTTCTTCATCTGTTAAATAAGATGGAGAAGGAAAAGGCAAACCACTCCAGTATCTTTGCCAAGAATACCACAAATGGGGTCAGGAAGAGTCAGACATTATTGGAAAATGACTTTACAACTGTTCAATATATTCATCTCTGTGGACCTATAACATGAGCTAGTTTTTCTAGCATAATCATTTGCAAGTGTCAGTTTTATTTGTTTGTTTTTGCAAGTGTCAATTTTAATGAAAATTTATGTTTATAAAAGTAAATACTGCTCCTGCTGTTGAGTGGTTCCATCCATTCACATCTTTCCTTTTATCATTATTTTCTGTTGGTTGTAAGTGAGTCAGAATTTTCATGTGTGTACAGAATATCTTAACTGGCATTGAGGATCTGATCTAAACTCTGGAATCACTGGAAGTCTCCTAGGTTTACAATCCTCTTCTTTTGTCCAGTATGACAAAGTATATGTATAGGTGGGTGATTTGACTCTGAGAAAAGCCAGTTTCTTTTTTCTTTTTTTTCTTTTTTTTTTTTTTTAATTCCTTCCTACAATAATGGGGAGGTCCAAGAACTCATGGCTCAGACTGACTAGCTCTCCTGGAAATGGTTGTGGATCAGTAACTAGGAAGGAGAAGAGGGAGAGAGAGAGAAGGAAGGCACAGGCATCAGGAATAGGAACGGCTGGAAAATCAGAGATTTTTTTCATCAGTGAAAGCAATGATCTTCTCTGAAGTATTCATAAATATCTTCTAAAAACATTAAAAAACTTTAAATTTTGCTCAATATTCTCACATTTATTCTGAATTTTGAATATAGTGCTATTTTAGTTTCATACCATTGGCTTTTACTCTTCATAGGAAAAGAAACTGTTTTTTGTCTCCACTGCAGATTTTTCCTGTATTTGAGATGATTCATGCTACTTTTTGTTTGTTGTCTTATATTGTGTAATATCATTTTTATGGCTTAGTTGGAAAAAATTACATGCTTTGACCACACTTCATAAAACATTTTCCTGTTCATTGAAACAAAACACCATGTGCTTCTTCTGAGTAAACAATACTGACCCAGATTCTTTTCCACAGTTGCAAAAATTCTGAATTTAAAAGAAGGAAACAGCTGGATACTTTACCCATTGTTATACCGTTTCTTTTGCTCAAATTATATATCAGAGCTCTAAGTGTTTCAGCAAAAAAATTATATTTTGTTAAATCCTGGATAGATTCCCTGGAAGGGAAACAAGGACAGATAGATGCTATTTAATGTGAAATTAGTCTGGCAGTTGTAAAATTAAAAACTTTTGATTTTTACATGTGACCTCAAGCGTAAAAAAATATAATAGACTATGTTCAGTTATGCTACGCAGGATACAAGGACTATTTATGAGAAAATCAGAAGGTACTGATGGCATCCTGATACATTTTGGCAAATATTACCCATCTCCTTGGGTTATCAGGACCAAATGAGATAATATATCTAAAGCACTTAATACAGTACCTATAACATAGTAGGTGCTTATGATGACATCTTAAGTTACTAGATGGGGCTGACAGAGAGAACCTGAATTACTGATAAAATTTACTCCCTAAGGCAAGAAAGAAAGGGCACTGTTGGGAATCAATTTTATCATAAAGTCCCACCTTGCTGTGGCCAATCAGAAATTTAAGTAATGAAGCTTCATTGGACACTAGCTGTATGAATCTAGACAAGTCACTTAAGTTTGCTTCAGTTTCTTCATCTGTTATATGAGCTGGAGAAGAAAATGGCAAATCATTTCAATCTTTTTGTCCCAAAAAACACAAAAAGCCCCAAAGTGGGAACAAAGAGTCGCACATAACCGAAACAATAATTGTCACAAAGCCCTGATGCCAAAAAAGGTACTTCACCATATATTAATCAGGTTATACTGTTATGTTAAAAGAAACTGAGCAGGATAGAGACTAGAGACCAATTCAATAGTTTATTAAATGGAGAGAAATACTGGGACCAATGGATCCCAGGGCTAGCCGAGACTATCATCTCAAAGGTCTAGCCCTGAGTATGGGGACAGTAAGCCTTTTATGGAATAACATTAACAATGACATAATGCAGATACCTAGGTGGGGATAGCCTCATAGATGGAGGTTACTGATATTCTAATGACATTAAGGAATGTCTATACCACCTTTATCTCAACCATTAAGAGGGGATGGTCATAACCTTAAGGCAGAATACCAAATAGGACAAATGGAGGAACTGATCACCCCATTAAAAGTGACCTTTAACATTACAACAACACAAAGTTGATTGGAATATATTCCATTTACCAAAGGGATAAATGTGGTGCTTGTTTTCCAGAGGAGAAAAACTCTGCTTTCAAAATAACTAGTAAGTTTTCAAACTTTAGTTTTAAAGTCGGAAAGGCTGGATTTAAATCCTACCTCAGACACTTAACCAGCTGTAGGATTCTGGCAAGTCACTTAATCTCACTGTCCTCAACTCAACCTTAAACAAGTCCTCAATTGTAAAGGAGGGATTAAAGCATCTGATTTGCATAATTGTAGGATAAAATGGAATAATATCTGTAAAGCGCTTAGTACCGGTCTTTGCACACAGAAGGCGCTATAAAAATGTTTATTCCCTTTCCTTT
Source organism: Sarcophilus harrisii (assembly GCF_902635505.1). Lineage (NCBI taxonomy): Eukaryota > Metazoa > Chordata > Mammalia > Dasyuromorphia > Dasyuridae > Sarcophilus > Sarcophilus harrisii. The sequence continues at coordinate 150,659,344 of NC_045427.1, forward strand.
TCCTTACTCTCCCAGCTTCCAGGTCAAAACAGAGGCAGAAGTAAGAGACTGAGACTACCAGACCCACAATGCAACACGGCTCAGACGGCAATCGCGAGAGGACGTGTTTCCAGAGCGGAGTTACTTCGCGGCATGGCAATCTAAACTTTTCTCCCCTCCCCCGGAGGCGGCGGGTCTCTGTTTTAGGTTTCAGAGTAAGACAACTTTTACGTGAATTACTTTTAGAGTTTCTCCCAGACACCCAAATCCCTTGGCCCTAAACCAAGAAGGACGCACCGTACTACGTGTAAACGCTCCGCTTCCCAGAATTAAAACCCTGTTAACGTGACTTACCCCAGCTACAGCTCTCTGTGTTCTAACTCCACGACGGACGCCGAACGCCGGTTACTACAGAAACGGCGTCCCTTCCGTCACGTGGTAGCTAAAGGTAAAAGGTCACGTTTAGATGACGACAGTTCCGTTTCTGGTTCCGGCTTGGAGCTACCTGGTTCGGAATAGAGTCGCGACCGTTTCGGGGAGCTTAAAGAGCCCAACGTAAGAATCGGAGCCGACTTTGAAGGGTTCGCGGGAACATCCACGTAAACATGGCAGCCTCCACTGCGGCCGGAAAGCAGCGGATCCCCAAAGTGGCTAAGGTAGGGGTGACACTATGTGGGGGAGGGGACAAAGAAAGGCTGCTGATCGTGTCTTGTAGTCCCTGTCCCTGGGTGTGTGGTACCGTCCTTCCCGGGAAGGGAATGGAAGAAAGCATCTGTAAATCGGGACTCTCTGGAAGCCTGGATTACGGAGGCAGCGTGCCCCCAACGCTGCAAACCTTTGTTAGTTTCCAGCTTCAGGAAGAACCTTGTCCGGGCGCTTTATTATGTGGAAAGTTATTTCAGAGTAATACTTCGTTCGTTGCGCGTCAATATCATTTTATTATTATTATTATGAAATGTTTCTCTTTGCTTGTAACCACGAAGTAATTACTAATCATCTAATAAAAGAACCTATAGCCCAGTACTTGCAACTCCACGCTATGAGTCCACTCTTCCAATGCCAAAGAACTTCTTAGGATTTATTGATTTTGCATGTGTGCAAACTCCAGTAAGTCAATTCTTTGGTACAGCGACACTGCTTTTATCAAGTAATGTTCTTTTGTGGAGAGGGATAAGCATGTAAACATTAGGAAATATATTATGGCCTTTAGGCTCTAGTCTTATTTCCATAGTGCCACTTCTTTAAAATCACAGAAACAGATATTTAAAGCAGCTTTTAGGTCTACACATTACAAAAAATGAATCAAGTTCTTTTCCCCTGTGTTGCTCTTGCAAACGGTGAAACTACACAAAACAGTTCTCCTTATCGTAACAAGAAAGCTGATAATTTCTATTCAGTGATCTTCTTCTCTCTCAAGTTAAGGATATAGATACCATTTTGGGTGTTAAAATTATTCAATTATAAATTCATACTAAATCAGAAAGTTTATCTTTCAAATTTATTTCCTTCCAACTTATAGTTTGCAAAATGTTTTCATATCATTATGTTATATCATCCTCATAATGCAGGTAGTATGGACATTATCATCATCACTTTACAACTAAAGGAAATAGAGATCCTGCTAAAGGCCACATAGCAAATGGCAAAGAAGTGTTTCAGTTCTCATCTTTGGTTCCTGTTTTAAATGTGACTTTAGACATAAGTATATGTTTCAGACCATTTAATTCATTTATAATGAGTAATGAGTCCTATCAGCAAAGGTTTTTTTATAAATTTGACTAAAATGTGATTATATTTTTAAAGACAAAATATCACATGAAAATTACATTCAAAGTATTGCCTCCAGGATCAAATTTTATTTTTATCCTAAGCCACAAGTATATACTACTACTCATTTTACTGCTAACTTTCCCTTACGATAAAACTAAGGTAGAAGCAGTAAAGAATTATATATAATTTCATAAAGAAGTGAAAATATAATCTCTTAACTAGGGTATCTTGTCATAATACTCCAAAAATGTATGTATACATATACATACTCATGTCATTTACAAAAATAATTGTTACTGGAATTTTTTTATAGAGTGAATTTATTTGAAATTATTTGTATAGTGAAAAATGCATAAACCAAAGATAGATCTATTTCATTTTTAAGGTGAAAAACAAAGCTCCTGCTGAAATACAAATCACAGCTGAACAGCTTTTAAGGGAAGCTAAAGAAAGAGAGCTTGAGCTTCTTCCACCACCTCCTCAACAGAAGATCACAGATGAAGAAGAATTAAATGATTATAAACTAAGAAAAAGAAAGGTAAGTAAAATGTGTGTGTGTGTGTGTATGTATGTATATATGTGTATATTTCAGCTCTTCCAGGGGAATGCTATAAAAATTGTTAACTAAGAGTTTGATAAGTTTCTGTGCATTGTGATTAGAGAGACTAAAATAGATATTGTTAATAGCCAACATATAAGATTTACAACTACTTTCCTTATTAAATTCTTGTGAAATAGATAGTACAAAACGAAGGAGAAGGGCATAGGCCTTTATTAAGATATACCTATGTACCAGTCTCTGTACTAACCATTTTACAAATATTGTCTCATTTGATCTTCACATCAAGCCTGGGAGAGAGATACTCTTACTCTCTCCATTTTTCAGTTGTAGAAACTTAGAGATTAAGTGACTTACTTGGGTTCCAAAGCTAGTAACTATCTGAGAATTAAATTTGAACTTGCATCTTCCTGATTATAGACCCAGCACTCAAACCACTATACTACCTAGTTCTCAGTATTATCCTCATATTACTGATGAAGATACTGAAGCTCTGAAACCTAAGTGACTTAAATCAGAATCACATAGCTAAGACTGACCTTAAAACCAGTGATTTTTCTGGCACTAATGAATTTTAGTCATCTATAGCCTCTGAAGATATTGATTTTGTTATAATTATTAGCTAATTGAATTTTGTCTATATAAGTAATATCATCGTGTTTCTTCTGTTATACAACTAAAATAAATTCATTGTGACAAAGGAATGAGATTGTAATAATAATTTTTTCAAATGTTAAGAATCTAAATAATATTGGTAGCTACAGAGAGGACATGCTAATTAGAATGTGATACTTATTCAAAAAGAAGTTCTGTGGACTCTGCCTTCTTTAAATCCAGCAGAAGTTTGTTTGATCTTACTTATTAAATGCTAAGGTTTTATAAATATCTTCCTTAATTTGAATGTTTTTGCTGTCATATTTGTAATAATTTTTTAACAAGTAATTACTTAAGTGTGTGCCAGATAGATTCTGTTTAGGTATTACCATGATTACATTATATAAGCATTAAGATTTTCAAAACACTGTTAATGATTGCATATAATGATTGCAGATACAATAATTGCATCTCCCTGATGGCATTTAGTTTAATAAGAATTTTTTCAAAGTACTTCTCTCCTTTCATAGATTACTTCATCTGTAGAAGTTTTAGAATGTGATGTCTGTGAATTAAATTTAAATGAATTATTTTTGTTAGTCGAAAAATTGCACCAAATAATTTCCCTTTTAATTGTTTTTATTTGGGTTGACTCTTTTCTCTTTCCTCCAGACTTTTGAGGACAATATAAGGAAGAATAGAACTGTGATTAGCAACTGGATAAAATATGCACAATGGGAAGAGAGTCTAAAGGAAATTCAAAGGTAAATCTAACATGTTTAAGAACATCATTTCATATGTTGTAATGAAAGTTTTATATACTTTTCCCCTAATAAAATGTTACCTTGCAGAGCCCGTTCCATATACGAGCGTGCCTTGGATGTCGACTATCGAAATATCACTCTCTGGCTAAAATATGCAGAAATGGAAATGAAAAATCGCCAAGTAAATCATGCCCGAAATATCTGGGATCGAGCCATCACTACTCTTCCCCGGGTCAACCAGTTCTGGTAAGGTTATAACAGTATGATTTGTAAGTAGTTTACTAGATTAACAAACTTATTTCACTTGTATATGAAAGAACTTATTGAAACACAGATTTTTAACAATCTACACTTGAAATGTTTGATCTTTTCTGGAAGAGGATATTTTATTGTTTATTATTTAATAGAGACAGTATTGTTTTATTTAACCTTTTGGACAATAAGTCTTAGGTCCCCCTTGCATTAAAAACAGGAATAAACAAAATAAATGAATAAATGATCTCCAAGGTTTATTTTTTTCCTAAATAATTTTGACTCCAGAAATTATCTTGGAATGATTTTGTGATAGGTATAAATACACTTATATGGAGGAGATGCTGGGAAATATTGCTGGAGGCCGGCAGGTTTTTGAACGCTGGATGGAATGGCAGCCTGAGGAACAAGCCTGGCATTCCTATATCAACTTCGAACTGAGATATAAAGAGGTGGATCGAGCACGTAGCATTTATGAAAGATATATCCTTTGAAAATTTTTTGTCCTTTAAAAAGTTACTATCTATGTCACATATCCCTTAGGTAGTCACCTGCTTATACTTGGTAGCATTTATTTTCTGGATAAGCAGTTTAAGAATATAGATTTTATGTACTTTGTAGCCTATATGCTTTTAGCATATCATGCTTTTTTAAGCCAAATAAAAAACATTTCTGAGTAATTCTCAGAATTTTCAAGGTATTTATTTTATTTCTATTTGTTCTTTTTTATAACATAATTAATTGTTTAATCATTTTCTTAAGTAACTCTTTAAAGCAGTAGTACTATATATATTATATTTTAAGATATACATTAACTATGTTTAACATATGAGACTCCTGCATCTAGCGGGGTAGAGAGGAGAGGAAAGTTGGAACAAGTAGTCGAAAAGGGACAATGTTGAAAAATTACTCCATGCATGTTCTGTCAATAAAAGCTACAATAAAAAACAAACACAAACAAACAAACAAAAAAAAAGTGAAGGATTGATATCCTCAACCTGCCTCCAAAAAAAAATCCAGGTAGTACTATAGTAGTATCACTATCTTTTTGTCCTCTTAATAAATAAGGACACAAGCTCATAAAAAAGTGACTTTCCCTAGATGTTCTAGTTATTAAGTGGCAGAGCTAGGATTTGAATATTCAACTTTAAGATCAGTGCTTTGAACATGTTATCAGCTCTGCTCTTTAAACAGAAGTATAGTCTCTTTTCAAGTGCTTTTCTTTGATTCATATTTGTCTGTAAATAGAATGGTCATTCTATCAATCATTCATGTCATCATCTTTGGTTATATTTAAGTTTAGATAAATCTGTGGTAGTTTTCCCAGCTAAAGCAGAAATTCCTTTTCAGAAGTTTTTTTATTCAATATTTTTTATTGTTTAAGAGTCTGAGGCCAGATTTGAACTCTCATCCTCCTGACTTCAGGGCTGGTGCTCTATCCACTGTGCCACCTAGGTCCTAGTTCCATATACATTTGAGAAATGAAAATAAGTCTCTTCATTGAGATTTAAACCAGAAATTTTTAACCTAAGTTCATGAAATTAAAAAAATTGAAAATTGTATTTTAATATAAAAGGTTGGATCATTGTCTTTTACTCAGGGCATTAAAAAACATTTTGGAGAGTCATTCCTGGTTTTTCAGTCTGCAAATGCAAGGAAAGGAAGGCAATCCTTATCAAAAAATTTTTTTAAACATTAAGAAACTATGTTCTAAGTTAATTAGTCATTTATAACTTTTGATTATTTCCTTTGGGCTCTTCTAACAATTAGACTTGCTAAAATTTCCATCAGTTACTAGCTAGTGTTTCCTTAATTCTTCTGTAATTGTCCTTTGCACCTGATGTTAAATTGGATCAAGTATCTCGCTTTGAGAAAAACATGGCTACTTGCTCATGCAAGGAAAGTATATAAAGCTGTGGAATTCTTTGGAGATGAGCATATGGATGAACATCTCTATGTAGCCTTTGCAAAGTTTGAAGAAAATCAGAAAGAAGTAAGTATATTTTCAATTTCTGTATATTATGCAGGAAGACTTTTATAAGATTACTATACATACAAAATAGATGTCAGTTTTGTATTATTTTGTCTTTTTTAGAAATTATTTAATCAAGCATAAAGTCCAGCATCTCTCTCTCTGAGGGAGTGTTTAGACAGTAAAATGAAGAAATTAGAGGGCAATGATTATTGAAGTCTGGGTAATAAGGAAAAATTTGAGCTGGGCCTTTGAAGCAAAGAAATGGAACCTCAGATTAAACAAGGCACCAAGGTAAGATTGAACACTGAAGTGCTTAGACCTAGTTGGAGGTTCATAAAAGGCAGTAATAGAATATAAGTCTTGAAAAAGTATGTTGGTAGGGCATGCCTAAGTGGCACAGTGGATGATCACCAGTTGTGAAGTCAGAGGACCTAAGTTTCAAATCTGCCTCAGACCTTAATCATTTCTACTGTGTGACCCTGGGCAAATCCTAACCAATTCTCTGGTGGAGAGTGTAGGGGAAGAAATTGATGAAAGTAAAAGGCTTGAATGCTAGGTTAAGAAGTTTGTACATCAGTCAGTAAAAAATTGGAGTATTTAAGGTTTTGACTGATTTTGCAAAGAGGTGATTTAATTTGGCAGCAAACTCACTGTAATCTTAACTCTGATGGTGGGGAAATGTGATTGTTTTAATAGATTTGATGCTATTAATTAAGCACAAATTCTTAGAGATGCTACTGAGTTGGAAGGGCTTCAGATCTGAGCCTGTTAATCTTGTATGCCTGTCTGCTAAGAATCAGTCGAGCTAAATTTAGTGGCTTATCATCAGAAACTTCACTTCCACCATCAGTTGGTGATTGTTTTCTTGGCCATAAAAACTCATGAAAAATGTCTAGGTTTTTAGAGGCAGTAGGTAGATCTGTGTATGTCATTGGTGAAAACATTCTAACAGAATTATTGAAGAAAAGAATCTTGCATCAGGAAATAATTTTGATCACATTCTATCGTCAGCATTGAAATAGTATTTAAAAATTATGTGTCTTGTAGATTTTTAAAGTTCTTTTAAATGAGATAAGAAATAATTATTAAAATATATTAGCATTTGTATTGAAGCTTTTGTTTTTTATAGTTTGAAAGGGTACGAGTGATCTATAAATATGCCCTGGACAGGATTTCAAAGCAGGAAGCCCAAGAACTCTTTAAAAATTACACAATCTTTGAAAAGAAATTTGGGGATAGACGAGGTATTGAAGACATCATTGTCAGTAAACGGAGATTTCAATATGAAGAGGAGGTGAAGGTGAGTGTACCTGCAGTAATGTCTTCCCTGTTCTTTTTCCAGGCAGCAGAATACTATTAAAGGAAGTCATGAAATTGTTGGGATTGGGTTGATGTAGTTCATGCTGTCTATCTTCAACTGAGTGTGTTCTTGCTAGTCTACAGCAATGTTTTTACTTGTTTCATATTGATTTTCTTTCATGTTCACCTTAGTAACTGTTCAGAATTTCTGTTTACAAGCCTTTAATTCTCTCATCTAAGCAATAGTTTTAAATCCTTTGGAAGAGAGCTCTCAGAAATTTCCTCATCAGAACTTCAAAACCTCCTGTTCTACCTCAAACTTCTACCATTAGAAGATTTTGTTGCCAAAAGCAAAGACTGATGTCCCATCTTCCTTCTCTGGGACCCTCAAATAAATGTAGTTCTTTATACTCAAAACGATTATATAAGTCCAGAGAACAAGTGAGTTCTTCCTTTCAACATCGACTTTTAATAGTATGATATTATTATGGAACCAGTCTCTGATCAGTTCATTTCGTTTAACTCTTGGAAGGAAAATTCAGTTCTAGAATGTGAGCAGATGACATTTTTTTAAAAGTATGTAAAAGCAAAATACACTAATAAAACATTGTTAAAAGATTTAGAAAGTCATAGTTGGCAGTATCTGAAGAGACCTAGTATTTTTGGGATTACAAACTCAGTATAAGTTAAGTATTATGCAGTAGGTAGAAACCAAAAAAAGCTAATAGGATCTTGAGGCCATGTTTAGGAAAAGCATCATTTTTAGGACTAAAGAGCATTTAATAGAAACCTTGATTTTGTCCCCAGATCATATCTAGATTTTTGTTAGTTCTGGAGAACAGTTTAGAAAGGATATCTAAAGTTGAATACTCTATAGAGGATGGCAACAGGGAATGTAAAGAAGCTTGAATCCATGCTAGTGTAGAAATAAGGTTGAAGGAACAGGAGAAAACTAAAATGTGGTCATGTGGACTAGATCAAGTCTTTCAAGGACTTTCACATCCCTTTCTGGAATGCACTAGAAATATTTTCTCCTAGATGGTAGGAACAGGAACAAAGTAGTTTAATGTAGTATTGTGAAAAAATATCATTATAGTTCACCAAACTAAGTTGACTGGGAATATCATTCTCCCTCATCTGAGGTCTTTAGGCTAGAATTTAGATAACTACTTGTCACATTTGTTTTAATGGAAATTCTTTTTGGATAACAGGTTGGACTTAAGAGTTCCTAAGTCTTATTCCTGTCAGATCTGAAATTCTGTGAATTTCCTCTATAATAGTGTTACTATCTTATTTAAATAACAAAGGGAAAAAAATGTAAACCTTGACTTTGGCCTGGCTTTTGCCATTCATGGGCTCTGTGATATGAAAGGTCCTGCTTTAACCTTTATTTATTAAATCTCTCAGGAGTTTTCTAAGAAAAACAGAAGTGTTCTGAAAGCTTTGGAAATAGTGACTGTAATTTCTGACTCTTAAGATCATGTTGCCAAGATAACCTTGAAAATCCTTCACCACTCCCTCTCCTCCTAATGAGGTAGAGTGTAGTTTATGGTGGATTATGAAATTGATTTTCTTTTTAGGCCAATCCACACAATTATGATGCCTGGTTTGATTATTTGCGATTGGTGGAAAGTGATGCAGAACCAGACACTGTGCGGGAGGTATACGAAAGAGCCATTGCCAACGTGCCCCCTATCCAAGAGAAGAGGCATTGGAAGCGCTATATCTACCTCTGGATCAACTATGCACTTTATGAAGAGTTGGAGGCAAAGGTAAAGCAACAGGAAGAATTGCATAGAAGGAATGCATGGCTTCTGATCTCCCCAGGGTTCCGCTTGGCTGAACCTCCTTCAAACTGGAGAACAAAGCTCTAGTTGCCAGGAAGCCCATACTATACATAAGATATAGTGACCTTCAAGTTGGTGATTAATTTCATATTTATCATATAGTATTTCAAAAACTTCCTGTTTGCAGAACACACAAAAGTTCTTTTCTCTTGAGCTGTAGAGTGATACCACTTGATTTATTCATCTTAAGATGAATACATGTAAGATGAATAAATCAACCTAAATAAGACTTTGTTTAATTATATATAGTTCTCTTGAACTTTCTTGTAAATTTCTATTTCAAATGCATCTCAGGTGATATTATGCAAGAAAAGTAATTTGTTTAATTTATGTGGGCTAGAGGTGGAGGAGAGGGAAGGTGGAGGTGGAAGTTTGTATTCTGAGGATCTGAGCAAAAAAAATATGTATGTATGTACACATGTACATATGTGTATACTTAAATGTACATTTTATTGTTGATCATAGAATACTGAAGAGTTTTATTTCTGCTGATAAGGAAAAAAGCTCTTCAAAGAAAGTCAGGTAGTTTATTTATTTATTTATTTTTTAATCATAAATGAAGTCAGTGTTTGAAAACATAGACATCTGAAACTAGTTTAGGTTTGGTTTGTGTATTTTAATTAGAATTACTAAAATCTGCTGCAAAAAGATAACTAATATTTTTTCTGAAATTTTCTATTGTTTGTTTATAGGATCCAGAGAGGACCAGACAGGTATATCAAGCTTGTTTGAAATTGATTCCGCACAAAAAGGTATTGTTCTTCCTCCTTCACCATTTCTCTTCTTCCTCCTCTGAGCTTGAATACCTTTCAGGGTTCTGTTTTAGTCTTCTAATCATTTTTCCCTTGACAATCTTACTCATTCCCATGGCTTCAATTAGCTAGTGAGTCACAAATCTTCATAGTCCCCTCTAACCAATACTTATATCTTATCACAGTCCTCAGAAACCAGAGTGGCTTCTCATTGCCACTGTATTAAAGTACACTTGATATTCAAGGAATTTTGTATTCTGGCTTTGACCAACTTTTCTAGCCTGATTTCATACTACTTCTTGGTGATTTATGTTCAAGCTAAACTTTATACTGCTGTACCCGCTTACTGAGCTGTTCTCTCTTGCCCATTTTCACTTACTTACACATACCATGTTGCTTCACATCTTTATCTTTTGAATTCCTTCATTATTTGCTACATCCAGCAACACTGCTTTATTATTGGTCTTCACATGGCTCTCTAAACTTACCACTTCTTCTTGACTTTCTTCAATACTCAGCTCAGATACCTTCTTCAGGAGGCCTTTCCTGGTCTTCTTCACCACTAATGCCTTTCCTCTTAAGATTACCCATCTTTTTTATATTTCTTGCATGTTCATAGGTGTTTACATGTTGAGTGTCCCTTTAGAGTATGAGCTCCTTGATTATGTGTTTGCCTTCTTTGTAGCCCCAGTGCTGCTTGGCATTTAGTAGGTACATTAATAAGTGCTTGGGGACAGACAGATTGAAGAGAGGTTTAGAATGAATCAGTAGAGGGAGTACCCCCCACTGATGAGATTATAGCACTTTGGAATATTAAAGTAGCAAATACTACTACTGTGTCTTAGTGCAATTGATTGTAATGAAAGTACCTCGCCATCTTTAGCTCCAAGAGATTTATTGCAGAGGAACAAGAATTTTTTAATTTTAAAATTATGTACTTCTTTCATGAATAATTTTAATTTACAGTCTTCTAACCTAGAGGGTTTTTATGCTTTTGTTTTTCAGTTCACTTTTGCCAAAATATGGCTACTGTATGCCCAGTTTGAAATAAGACAAAAAAATCTACCATTTGCTAGAAGAGCTTTGGTAAGTTAGAAGAAGATTGGTGCATGACAAATCTTTCATGTTTCACAAACAGACTTAATATCATAGCGACCATAAATAATTCAGAAAACCCAGAAAGCAAAGTTTTATCTTCAATAGTTTAATAAAATCAGTGCTATTAGCCTGTCCCCCTGTTCATTAATACCAATGAATGTTCTATTTCAACTGAAAAAAAAATGCTAATTTATACCCATACTGCTGTTATCAAAAACCAATTATTCCTTGGTATAAGCTTCATTCTCTGAATGTAATTTATGGATATGTGAGTATATCTTCCCTACCAGCAGGTAGCTCTTTTTCTAATAGATTGGCTTCTCTAATGAAGTATTTGAAAGCTACTTTTATAGTTTGCTAATTTTAAATTAAGAAAAAATGGTTTATTTCTTGCATTTAATTACCATTTAGTTACAGAAAACGTTATACTTCAGCTATCAATGAGTAAACTCCAGATTACTAGTCAAAGCAACAAAACACATTAGACTTTGGAGTTAGAAGAACCAGTTGTGGTTCAGGCTTTTCTCCTAACTCCCTCTATGAGTTTAAATAATATTGCGTCTCAGCTTCTTACCCAATTCTAACGATCTTATGAAAATTGCTTCTCTCTTTGGCCCTCTTTGCAAGGCAAATTGATTGTAAGTGTAGTTAAGTTCAGTTAAGATACATTTTGGATTCATTATATTATGCACTAGGAGCCAAGTGGCACAGTGGAGAGAGCACCAAATTTGGAGTCAGGAAGACTTGAGTTCAAATGTAGCCTCACTCACTTGACATTTAACTAACTAACTGTGTGACCTGGGCAAGTCAATTACTTCCCTGACTGTCTCACCAAAAAATAAATAATAAAAACTATATTATAACCATGCACTTAAACAGAAGAAATTTGGAATAAACCATTTATGAACAACTCCTTATTCCGTTTTAGCTTCTTATCTTATTTCTCAAATTTAAAAAGTTCACAGCATGAAAGTAAAACTACTTGTTCATTAGGAAAGAATTTAGGAATCATCATCATGTAATCAGAATAAATCAGAATTTCTATCCAAATGAATGACTGTTTTCCTTGGGTACTTGTTAAACCTGCTATCAGAGGCTAGCCTGATAAACTATTTTCTTGTCCCATGGCATAAAAAACGTATGTTGCTTACTGACAACACTCATTTCATCCAGAATAGTTCGTAGGACATACAGACTATTTTTGTGCAGTAGCAAGAGATTTTTAAGTAGTTGTTCTACTTTATTTTATTTTCTAGGGAACCTCTATTGGCAAGTGTCCCAAAAACAAATTGTTTAAAGTCTACATTGAATTGGAATTGCAACTTCGAGAATTTGATCGGTGCCGAAAGCTTTATGAAAAGTTCCTGGAATTTGCACCAGAAAATTGTACATCATGGATCAAATTTGCTGAATTGGAGACGATTCTTGGAGATATTGAGAGAGCCCGCGCAATATATGAGTTGGCTATTAGCCAGCCACGTTTAGACATGCCAGAGGTGAAAAACTTAAATTATATCTTGGGCATTTTGTTAGCATTACTTAGTACTAAAAATATTATTGATATTTAGATATGTGTATGGGAACGAAATTGAAATCTAATTGGATAATTCCAATTTTTTAACCAGAACTCTACTATTCTTGGGAATTCACATAACAGATGATAAAAAAAAAGTTTCAAAAGTATTTACCCTTGGGGCAGGTGGGTGGTATAGTGGATAGAGCACCAGCCCTGAAGTCAGGAGGCCCTGAGTTCAAATCTGGCCTTAGACACTCAACACTAATTAGCTGTGTGACCTTGGGCAAGTCACTTAACCCCAATTGCCTCAGCAAAAAATTAAAATAAATCAAAAGTATTTACCCTCTTTTCCTGAAGGAGAAGTTTTGTTTCCTCTTATGAAAAGGAGGAAAAGGCATAGATGCCTTAGCTTGTCTGAGAATTTCTTTGTTCTGGTGAGCTAAACCATTTTGAGTTGAGAGAGATGCAAAAATGAATATTCATATTTGTCAGTTTTACTCTTATCGAGCGCACGCGCGTGCATCTCTCTGTGTGTGTGTGTTACTCTTATCGAGCGTGCGTGCATGCATCTCTCCCTCTGTGTGTGTGTGTGTGTGTGTGTGTGTGTGTAGTTAGTAAACGTGTATAGGTATGTGTCTAACTGTTCAATTAGTTAATAATCATACAATATATATAAAGAGGTCTCAATGATATTTTAGTTCGGGTTTTTTTTTTTTTTTTTTTTTTTCAATTTAAACACTGAGAGATATTTAGTTACTTTATTTAGGTGCTCTGGAAATCTTACATTGATTTTGAAATTGAACAAGAAGAATCTGAAAAAACAAGAAGCCTTTACAGAAGATTGCTGCAACGAACACAGCATGTAAAGGTATGTGCATGTTTTTTACAATCACTTCATCTTTTTCTTTCCAATAGTCTTTAAGTTAAAAAAATATTTTAATCTTCAGTTGAAAGTTTTGTTACTTGTATAAAGAACCAGAATGCTTTTAAGGACATCGGGTATAGTCCAAGTGCCTTTGAAATTTTAACTTTATCAAGTAGGTTGTTGAGACCTGTGAAAAATAACATTGAGCTAAAAGAAAATTAGAAAGTCATTGCAGGTTTTTTAAGGTTGGAGAACAAAAAAATGTTTCCAGAGAAATAGTGAATCAGTTCATTTGAGTTTATGTTTCTTCTTCTCTTCATCTATAATTTTTATTTTCATTGGATTAGGACTTGAACCTCTTGGGGAGTTGTATTTTTATATTGTAACAAATAGGCATAGTGAAGCAAAATCAGGTCCCACATTGACCATCTAAAAATGTATGTTTCTTGAATATTGAGTCTTATCACTTCTGTCAAAAATAGGTAGCAACATTATAAAGACAGACAACTTTGAAAAGACTTTTTAAAATGCTGATGAATTTATGTAATTTGACCTTTTTGGATCACTGCTGAGGTTCTTGTCATGTTATTATTTCTATTACTAAATGGGAAATTGTTGGATTTTTCCAGGTAGAGCTAATTGAAAATTAAGTAAGAGTAAGGCCATTGTTAACACTTGTTTTGTATGGAATTTTGACTTATGTGATTGCATTTATCTACTTAACTTGATTCTATTATGGTGTTTTTCTAGGTATGGATCAGTTTTGCCCAGTTTGAACTCTCAGCAGGAAATGAAGAAAGTTTAACTAAATGCAGACAAATATATGAAGAAGCCAACAAAACTATGAGAAACTGTGAAGAGAAGGAAGAAAGACTCATGTTACTAGAATCCTGGCGAAATTTTGAAGATGAATTTGGGACAGAATCTCATAAAGAGAGAGTGGACAAACTCATGCCAGAGAAAGTGAAGAAGAGAAGAAAAGTACAGGCAGAAGATGGGGTAAGAATTAGAAATCTAGGATTGCTACCAATTTGATATAAAAACAAATTGATATGCACATACCTTTGCATTTCCCTTTTAATATTTACAGATTTAAGTAGAGACAACATGAACTTAAATTTTATTTGCATACAACAGGCACTTAATAAATACTTATTGAATTGGATATTGGGATTATGTAGATTGTGATTTGGGATTTTTGATAAATATAGGTAAATTCTCACGTGCTTAGAATTTTTTTCCCACTTATTTGTTTCACTTATTAATCACATTAATTTTCCCAATTTTGGGGCAATTAACTCTAGCAAAGTCATTTTTCCGTTACCAAAAAATGAATTAGAACGGGACCATGCATGGGAAAGTGTCCCACTTAAATTGGCTGAAAGTTAAATGTTTAAGATATATCTATTCAGTCTTCTTTATTTTCTCTCTTCATAGTCTGATGCTGGCTGGGAAGAGTACTATGACTATATCTTTCCAGAAGATGCCGCAAACCAGCCCAATCTCAAACTGCTGGCGATGGCCAAACTTTGGAAGAAACAGCAACAAGAAAAGGATGCTGCAGAGCAAGACCCAGACAGAGACATGGATGAGAGTGAATCTTGACTTTTTCTATGTTGTTCCATTTTTGTTATTTTTATAAATTCCTACTCTACAATTATTGTGACTTAGGAGACTTTTGTGCAATATTTTTTATCATTGTTAACCTTGTACCTTTGCAATGCTATGCCTTTAAAATATTGCTAAGTTAGCATTGAGAAGATTGTAAATAACGGACATAAAAATTTTTTTTATAATACAGATTTATGTTTTGATAATGTTTAGTGACTTTTCAAGGTACAGAATTTTAAAAATATCTTAGATTGGATTGATTATATAACTACAAGACAGTTTTCAAATGTTATCTTGTCAAGTAGTAACCATTAAGTTTACATTTTCTATACTTTGCCTGAGAAAGAACTAGTCTGTCATTTTTAACATATAGTGTGGGCTATGTTGTGGGTTTTATACATTTAGGATTCCTTATGAGAAATTGTTGGGTGTATTCAGATTAATATAAATATTAAATACTTATAACTGTTTTTATAGGCAGTATGACAGTGGATAGAGTGCTAGAATTGTAGTTAGAAAAGCCTCAGTGTGAATACCAGTATGTTGTATACTAAGAAAATCACTTGACTTTCAATGTCTGTTTCCCCGTCTATAAAATGGAAATGATAATAGCACTTACCTTTCAGAAAATATATACAGAATGCCTTGTATATCTTCAAAAGCTATATAAGTTATTAGAGTTAATTTAGAAAATTATGGAAAACACAGACAACTTTGAAGAGAGTCTAAATATATTGTCAGGCAAAAAATTTAATAGTAGGCAGTGCTGAATTTAAGAAATGAGCAGAAGATGAAACTATTACCATCTAGTTCTTATAAATGCCATACTAAGTACATTTTATACATGGAATGTGAAACTAGAGAAAGCATGAGGACTAGATTTAGAGTTCATCCCACCCCCTCTCCGGATACATAATAGCTATGTGATTCTGGTCAAAGTATTTAACCAGTTTCCTCATCAGAAAAATGGGGGTAACACTATTTACAAGGCTTTACATATCTTAAAAGCACTACATTGATTTTTGCTATTAAAGAATGCTTAAATTAACATACTTTTAACTTCAAATTCTCAAAAGAAATAAAGATGTGATCTAGGTGGCGCAGTGGACAGAACACCAGCCCTGAAGTCAGGAGAACCTGAGTACAAATCTGACCTCAGA
This sequence comes from Sarcophilus harrisii, assembly GCF_902635505.1. Taxonomy (NCBI): domain Eukaryota; kingdom Metazoa; phylum Chordata; class Mammalia; order Dasyuromorphia; family Dasyuridae; genus Sarcophilus; species Sarcophilus harrisii. The sequence continues at coordinate 150,675,385 of NC_045427.1, forward strand.
CACTTAACACTTAACTCTGGGCAAGTCACTTACCCCATTGCCTCAGCAAAAAAAAAAAGTGTGAGAGTGTATATGTATATATCAGCTGTTCCAGATGTCAACTATTTCTTCCAGCCTGTGCTATATATATACCAGGAAAAGGATTTATTCTAATTTTAATGTACTTAGGACAACCATAGAGTTGTCCAGGCAAGAATACAAACATCAAACATCAGTGATCAGAAAATGCTTAATACCAAAATTCATGGATGCTGTTTCTTGGACGTGACGCTGTCAAGACTAAAACATCAATGACAGAATGAGATCAATCCATGGGTGCCATTTTTTTTTTTCATTTTTATCAGAGTCCTGGCTATAAAAACAAAGGAAGGCAGAATTGACCAACATAGTCTTTGCCCTAAGGAGCTTTGTGACTTAATGGAAAGATACATGTAAAAACATTTAAAATTGGTGAAATAGGAGCAGCTGGTTGGTATAGTGGATGGAACACCAGTCCTGAGTTCAAATGTGACCTCAAATACTTCATACTTCCTATGACCCTAAGCAGGTCACAGTTGCCTCAGCAAAAAAAAAATTGGTAAAGTAGAAGGAAGGTAAACTTTGAATGTAAGGCTTCTGGCAGAAGATGGAGTTTGAATGGCAACTTGAAAGAAGCCAGGAATGTGAGGTGAAAGAGGGAGCCTTTCATGCATTTGAAACAATCAGTAAAAAGACATGGAAAAGGAGATCACATGTCCTGTGTCCTAGGCACAAATGGCAATTTTCTAAAGCCTTAAGGTGGGTAAGCAGTAAAAAGAGCAGCTCTTCTACTTTACTGGTAACAGTTTCTGAAATATTAAGTAATTTTCCCATGATCACACAGTATCTGAGGAGGAAGTAAATCTCGGCACTAAATCTAGTATTCTAAACACTTGTCAAATGTGATTAACAAATTTAAAATTAACACAAAATTAATATAAGATTTATCAAACACTTTGCAACATAATCATTTTATCCTTACAACAAATCTGGGAGATAGATAGGTGCTATTATAATCTCCATTTTATAGTTAAGGAAACATCACTAAGTAATCTGCCCTGGGTCATGGAGCTACTAATAGAGTAGGTTTGAACTTGTCTTTCTGACTACAGGTCTAGCATCTAGCTGGTGATATGAAATCTTAAGTCAGCCACATTAACTTTTAAATGAGATAACTAACATCTATCCCCCAGACCTTTGAGGATAGAGGTTATTGGGTTGAACTATATTCTTGTAACTCATCTCAGCCATTGTTAGAATTCAAGACCAGAATGACAACATTTAAATAAGTTTAAGAAAATTTAATATGAGAACTGGGAATAGGACAGTAAAGCCAGCCTCAAGGTTAATATGTAAGTTCAGTACTCACCTATGACATATACCAGCTGTATTATCATAGACAAGTCACCCTATGTCTTATCACTAAGAAAGACAGATTGCTTTGGTGAAGGCTGTTTCCACAACAGGAATGCATACTAATGCAATAGGCATTCCTTCCCAAAACTGACATTTAACTCAAGAATAAGTAATATTTTATTTTTATTTTCCCTGGAATGGTATCTTACATTCTAGTAGTAAACATAATGCATAATTATTGATTTCAGACAATCGTGATATAAAACAATGTGACGGAATCCGAAAACCAAACTTCCTCCATTTACTAGCTGAATGACCTGTATCTCCTTTGAGCCTCATCTAGAGTAAAGAAAACATTTCCACTATCTCGCAGAATTGTGGCTCAGGTTCAAGAAGTCATCTTCCAGAGTTCAAATTTGGTCTTTGGATACTTAACTAGCTGTGTGATCCTGGGCAAATCACTTACCTCGTTTGCCTGTTTTTTCATTTGCAACATGAGCTAGAGAAAGAAATGCCAAAAAACCTCCAAATGAATCAGACAAATAAAAAATGAATAACAAAAATAGAATTGTTTTATGAGACACTGAATATAAAGCACTTTGTTTAAAGTAAAATATATAAATATAATCTGTGAAATTTGAAATGCTGTGTATCCACATAGAGTCATGAAAACTAATTTTCAAGTGCTGAATTTTAGAAATATAAAACATTCAGTAAAGTTATAAGGATTTCTTGTCATTTTGGCTATACTGCTATGCAATACTTTTCACAATTTCTCTAATGTGAACTTTGATTTTCAATGGCAAACAGTCCCTCCAAAAGTTGTGTATACTTTTTGTAAAATGAACAGTTAATCTTCAATATTCATGACTTATTAATTCATATATACAAACATGTATTTTGCATATATGCATGTGTATCTATAAATAGGTCCCAAAATAAACCACATAATACTATGCTAAAAACCTCAGAATCTTAGAACTAGTAGCAACTTTAGAGGTCCAAGTTAGAGATAAGGAAACTAAGTCTGAGAGGTGAAAATGTTTCTAAGCAAGGCTGGGATTTGAACTTTCAACTCCAGCTCTTTCCAACATAACCACACTACTTCCTCAACTCATGTAAGATTATTTCAAGGAAGCTGCTTCAAACAGTTCCTTTATTCCACACCATTCCTCAAAACTTTTAACACATTTGATCATTCTAAGATGTTTTTAAACCAGTAAGAAAGTTAGGATAAAGAGAAAATACTGCCATAAGAAGGGAAAGGAAGGAGGAAAAAATTTTGGAATTCAATCTCATAAAAATGAGTGTTGAAAACCATCTTTATATGTAAGTTAAAAAATTAAAATGATATTGAGTAAGATTTTTTAAGAAGACTGAAGGGAAAAACATAATGAAATACTGTTCACTTTCTTTAAGTTTAAGATAAGACAACAGCCAAGAATGATGGATGTTGTAACCTGCCACCAAGGCTACTGATTGCCAGGGTCATAAACACTAATCTTCCCGGATAGACATGGAGAGAAGACTGATGTTAAGGTGCTAAACAGCCTTTCTTTATTGGTAATGTCAGCAGGGGTTAGCAGGAAGCAAGAGTAAGTGGATGTATGTCTCTGTGTCTCTCTGCATCCCTGAATCTACATCTCTGCCTCTCTCTCTACTTCTCTCCTCATCCTTCTCTGCCTATAGCAAAGCTGGCCATTTATATTTACTATCTTCTGGGATTACCCCATGCCTAGCCCACTCAGCACTGCATAGATGGATCCCCAGAAGGGAGACACCTGGAGTTAGTGCTGCTTCCTAAGAAAAGATCTAGTAAAAGGACACACCCCTCTCCATCTCAAGGAAACAGCTGTAAGACACAACCTCCTTCCTCAGAGGCCAAGCCTCCTTTTACCTCCTGGGTCCACCCTACCAGCTGACATAGATGGCAATTCTCAGAAGGAAAGTCTCTAACATGATGCAGTGAGAAAAATAAAAATCTAGAGAAGACAATTGCTTGGAACTGTTAGGAAAAGAAAGCCAAGAAGTTCTATTTCCAATGTATAGTCATTCACTTTATAAACGTCATACCAGATAAAACATCCAATGCATATACCACAAATCGGCTGTAACTGACCTATAAAATTGCTATTTTCAACTCTTCAAATTTGTTTTCAAATTAGTCAGTTTATTCAGTAAGACTACAATCAGAAATAATCACAGGTTTATAAAAAACAACATTCACATAGTGAATTTGTGTTTTATTATACATTTCATCTTTATACACTTGAGTTTTTCACAATTGCTTTTAAAGCTTCATTAAACACTATTCAATATGAAGATCAAAAAATAGAGGCAGCAGTGATTCTCAGGCACAGAATTTATAAGAGAAATGAAGCCAATATTTCCCTAATACTTACCTAATATAGTGAACCATGATAATGGAATGTCTTGTTTCCTTTTGGCCTAGCTGCCTTTTTAATTGCATATGAAATATAGTGAAGAGCTTTCTTTAATGTGCTATTACTAGATTGGGACTTAGGAGTTTAAATTAAGAAGTCCATGTAGAAAGTGTTTTCTTACTTAAGTCTTCAAGACATGAAGTGATTATTTTTCTCCTAAAGGATCTTCAAGATGCAACTGTATACACAGCTCTGAAATTGATTTTTAGAGTCAATCTCCAATGAAAAATATTATTGTCCATAAAAAACGATCTGTAGCATTCTCTGCCTAAGAACCACTGCCTAAAGTTATTCGATATCTTCAGGTCTCACAGGATGAGGTAACGGTATGATGGATTTCTTTTCTGTGTCCCTGGAGAGTGCTTTTCTCATATCTGTTGATAGGCAAAAGTTAAGTGTAAACATTATTTCAAAACAAAACAAAAAATTTAAGATCACTTCATTAAAGATTTCTATTATGCATAAACAATGGTTTATATTAGAACCATATAACAAATGGTGATTTATCTCAATTAAATTATTCACACCTTATTACTTGCCAGAAACGAGCCCAAATAATCAGTAAAATCCAACTGTAGGATTGGTCCCATGATACACAAACTCTTACAATAGATATAAAAATGAACAACATATATTAAACATTCACTAAAAAAAAGAAAAATCTTGGTGTCAATACCAAGAACAAAGGTGCATAGAAATAACAATTACTATAGTTGAAGTTTAAAACTAAGTTCAATAATATCCCACAGAATAGAGATTTTCAAAGAACTATTTTGATAACCATTTGAATAAGGAAAGAACAGAAATACTGATACTAAACTACTTCAGGTGAATATGCTGGTTCATTCTTATTTATCTCCAGAATCAGATTGCTTACCATAAGCATCCTCATCAGGTTCTCCATTGCTTGCAGAGTAGTATTCTATTACTGTTCTATAAACACTGTAGCCCAGTTGCTTATACATGTTGACTGCTACTTGATTTGACACTCTTACAAAGAGATCAACAAAAAATCCACCCTTTCTTTACAAAAAGAAAAAAGAAAAATTATGTGATACATAAAGTTTTTATGGACACAACAAAAGTATAAAAGACTCACATTTTTGTTTTTAACTTACCTTGAACACCAGCACAAAAAACCCAAAATGATAATATTAATATCAATTCAAGAGACACTTGTTTTTATAATAATTTACCTTTATACAGGCCTTAAAAGTTAGAAAGCACATTTGCTCACATATTTCATGTGATTCTCACAACAATCCCAGTGCAAAAATTATCCCCATTTTGAAGATTACATATATCATTGAACAGACAGTCTAACATATAAATTAATACTACATTTTCATAAGATTTGGAGCACTCCACTAGTGATTTTGTAGAAAAAGATGGTGCTACTACTGGGCTTATATCCCAAAGAGATATTAATGAAGGGAAAGAGACTTGTATGTGCCAAAATGTTTGTGGCAATCCTGTTTGTAGTGGCTAGAAACTGGAAAATGAATGGATAATCATCAACTGGAGAATGGTTGGGTAAATTGTGGTATATGAATGTTATGGAATATTATTGTTCTGTTAAGAAATGACCAGCAGGATGACTTCACAGAGGCTTGGAGAGACTTACACAAATTGATGCTGAGTGAAATGAGAAGAACCAGGAGATCATTATATACTTCAACAACGATACTGTATGAGGATGTATTCTGATGGAAGTGTATTTCTTTGACAAAGAGTTCTAACTCTTTGATCTAACAATTGATCAGTGATGGACAGAAGCAGCTACACCCAAAGAAAGAACACTGGGAAATGAATGTAAACTGTTTGTATTTTTGTTTTTCTTCCCGGGTTATTTTTACCTTCCGAATCCAATTTTTCCTATGCAACAAGAGAACTGTTTGGTTCTGCATACATATATTGTATCTAGGATATACTGTGACATATTTAACATGTATAGGACTGCTTGCCATCTGGAGGAGGGGATGGAGGGAGGGAAACAGTTGGAACAGAAGTGAGTGCAAGGGATAATGTTGTAAAAAATTACCCAGGCATGGGTTCTGTCAATAAAAAGTTATAATTTAAAAAAAAAAAAAAAAGAAAAAGATGGCATTACCTTACATAAATATTAACATTTAGGGATTGGGAGTGGACCAGTGAATTCACTGGCCTAGGGGGAAGAAACTTCCTCTACTAAAGCAGACTAGAACCTACTCTGCAATAAAGTGGATTAAATATATAGTAGGCTAGAGCAGCAAAAGGTTAAGTGACTTGCCCAGAATCACACAGACAAGATGTCAATAATAGATCTTGAGCCCAAGTCTTCCTGGCTTCAAGGCCAGCTTTCTCTATCCACTAGATCATGCATCCCAATTCTATTTTTTTTTTTTTCAAAACATGAATGGATAATTTTCCACATTACAAAACCTTGTGTTCCAAATTTTTCCTCCCCTTTACCCCCCCCCCCCACTCCTTAGATGGCAAGTAATCCAATATATTTTAAACTTGTTTGAAAAAATGTTAAATTCCAACAATACTATATGATGACCAGTTCTGATGGACCAGGCCATCCTCAGCAACGAGATCAACCAAATCATTTCCAATGGAGCAGTAATGAACTGAACCAACTACGCCCAGAAAAAGAACTCTGGGAGATGACTAAAAACCATTACATTGAATTCCCAATCCCTATATTTATGCACACCTGCATCTTTTATTTCCTTCACAAGCTAATTGTACAATATTTCAGAGTCTGATTCTTTTTGTACAGCAAAATAACGTTTTGGTCATGTATACTTATTGTGTATCTAATTTATATTTTAATATATTTAACATCTACTGATCATCCTGCCATCTAGGGGAGGGGGTGGGGGGGTAAGAGGTAAAAAATTGGAACAAGAGGTTTGGCAATTGTTAATGCTGTAAAGTTACCCATGCATATATCCTGTAAATAAAAGGCTATTAAATTTAAAAAAAAAATGTTAAATTCAAGATATGTATACATATTTGTACAATTATCATACTGCACAAAAAAAATCAGATCAAAAGGGGGAAAACGAGGAAAAAAACAAAAGGAAGCAAATAACAACAAAAAGTGAAAATACTATGTTGTGATCCACACTCAGTTCCCACACTCCTCTCTCTGGTTGTAGATAGATGTCTTCATCACAAGATCATTGTAACTGGCCTCAATCATCTCATTGTTGATGAGCGCCACATTCATCAAAACTGATCTTTGTATAATCTTGTTGTTGCCATGTACAATGGTGTCCTGGTTCTGCTTACTTCGCTAAGCATCAGTTCATGTTAAGTCTCTCCAGGTCTCTCTGAAATCATCCTGCTGGTCATTTCTTACAGAACAATAATATCCCATAACATTCATATACCATAACTTATTCAGCCATTCTCCAATTGATGGGGATCCACTCAGTTTCCAGTTTCTTCCCACTACAGAAAGGGCTACCACAAACATTTTTGCACATGGGGGTCCTTGTTCCTCCTTTATGACATCTTTGGGATAAGCCCAGTAGAAACACTGCTGGGTCAAAGGGTATGCACAGTTTGATAACTCTTTGGGCATAGTTCCAAATTGTTCTCCAGAATGATTAGATCAGTTCAAAACTCAACCAATAATATATTAGTGACCCACTTTTCTCACATCCTTTCCAACCATCATCATCTTTTCCTGTCATCTTAATCAATATGAGAGGTGTGTGGTGGTACCTCAGAGTTGTCTTTATTTGCATTTCTTTGATCAATAGTGATTTAGAGCACTTTTTCATATGACTACAAATAGTTTCAATTTCTTCATCTGAAAATTCTCTATTCATATCCTTTGACCATTTGCCAATTGGAGAATGGTTTGATTCTTATAAATTTTGCGTTAATTCTCTCTATATATTTTAGGAATGATGACTTTATCAGAACCCTTAAATGTAAATTTTTTTGCCCAGTTTATTGCTTCCTTTCTAATCTAATCTGCATTGGTTTTATTTGTACAAGAACTTTTTAACTTAATATAAAATTATATATTTTGTTTTCAATAAAGTATTCCAGTTCTCCTTTGGCCACAAATTCCTTCCTTCTCCACAGATCTGAAAGGTAAAATATCCTTTGTTCTTTTAATTTGCACAAAATACACATTTTAAAGTTACTATATTTTTAAATAGAGAATTTTAATAACTTTAAATGAAGTACTATTTAGATGCCTTGTATGGCTAGATGGAAGCTTAATTCTGGGTTTTCAAAAATGTACCAAAAATTACAAGTACTCATGGAACTCTAAGAGATCCATCATACTAAGCTCATAGAAACCTAAAATATGAGTTTATCACAGGCTGATGTCGGTGACCAAAGGACCTGCTGGTTAATTATAGAAAGATTTATCAATATAAAACACTGCTAAGTGATGATTTTTTTTTGGTCATAGCAACTCATGAAGAAGCTACAATCTGGATTACTAGAGGATGCATAGTATGGATGAAATTTTAGATCTTTCAAAATATCAAAGTAAATCAAATGTGCACAACATTTTAGAGTTTAGAGAGGATCTTAAGTGATCCTTCTAGTCCAACAACAAACACTTAGTTGAATAGTTGACAAAGGAAAATAGGACCAGAGTTTAAATAAATTTACTGAAAGTCACATCACTAGTTAGTGGCAGGGTTAGAACTAGAATTTAGATCTCAAAACTGCCAATCTAATGACTCTTCCAAAATATTACTTGCTAAAAAATATTCTTTTCTATATATATATCTCATCAAGGTTTTCTATTATGTTTCACTGGCAAATGTATTGGGATTTAAATAAATTAGTACTATTAAATTTCTTTTCTTTCCTCTCTACAATTGTTGTAATTTGAAATATTAAACCATAACTCATTGAAAATTTTGAATAACTCTCAATATGATTATGGATTTTGTTAGTAGTATGTCATAAACTTTCTCCACTTAGCTATTCCCCATCCTGTCCCTTCTGATGAATCTAATTTTCTCTTCATCCCATTGTAGCTTGGAACATTTATGGAATCACAGTCTCACACTTCATAGGCAGCTAGGTAGCATAGTGGATGGAGCACTGGCCTTGGAGTCTGGAAGACTTAAGTTCAAATCTGGGCTCAGACACTTATTCCTGTGTGACCCTGGGCAAAACAATCTCTATTTGCCTCCATTTCCTTAGTAAAATGAAAATACTAGGGGTTCCTTTCTCCCCTTTCACTTTTCATTTCATAATGGATTTGAACTTTTTATTGTTTCTCCAAAAACACATTTTAATGTCATTCATTACCCAAAGAAATAGTGGAAAAACGTCCTTTGCCTTTTTCACAGAAGCTAGAAAACGGGGGTGAAATACTGAATATACTATCACGAACAGTAGAAATACTGGTTGGTTTGGCTAAATTGCTTTTTTTTTTTTTTTTAATTTTGTTACATAGGATGGTCCACTACAGGTAGAGATTGTTTGAAAATGAAAAAATAATAGAAAACCAGAAAGACATCAATAAAAATAAAACTGCACTTAAAAATCTATGTTCACCTCACAGCCATTTCTGGAAGCTCTCCCCCCAGCATCTCCATTAAATCATTATGACAAAGGGGGAAAAATTAAGTAAAAACATCTAGTATCACAACATCATCTGACAACATACAGTACAATCTATCCTAGCAGACTCTGCTGAGAGAAGAGTAGCATGCATCTTTTGGTTTCCTACCTTCACTTGTTTGCCTTTCTTTTAGTGATGTTTTCATTTACATTATAGTTAGTACATAGTTTGTTCTTTTGGCTCTCATTATTTTTCTTTGCATCAGTGCACATAAATCCAATATGATTTCCTCACAACTGTCATTTTCTACTGCACAATGAAATTATATTATATGGCTAGACTACAGTTTCTTCAGCCATTCCTTAGTGTCAATGGGCACCCAACTTTGCCCCAACATGAATGTTTTGATAGATCTTGTTTTTTGTCTTTGACGTCTTTAGGATGCAGTACCTTTTCCACATAAAACTGTTTTTCCTTCAACAACTGTTCTTCTGTTTCTTCCCAACCATCTCCTTGCTTTAGGTGCAAGGAATGAAGAAATGAAAACGGTAATTCTTGATTTAGTTATATTTCTATGCAACGTAGACTGCTAAAATTTACATGTAATTAAATGCCTCTGAAAAGTAAAATCTCACCTTTCTGAAATCTCCTCCAATAGCTCCATTAGTTTAGCAGCTAAACCAAGGCGTCGAAATTCAGGGGCAACTGATAAGGCTGTGACATGACCATGCCACTCTTCTCTGGCTACTGAGCCCTCTGCTTTACCCATAACTGCCAACAAAAGTTGAATTTAGTAACAAAATCATAGCAATGAGTTAAGAATTGTGATAATATATCTTTGTCGCAAAGAAAACTGATGGCAAATATTTAAGCAAAACTTTGGAGTTTATCTATGTTAACAGTTACTGATGCTGTTAAAATTTTATCATAGCTACAACGTTTTCAATTCATGCCTCAAATCTTACAATGTAATAAATAACTTTAATCCTTAATATCTTACCTGCTTATCAACAAGAAAATATATTAATAGAATATACAGTGTATACTTACTATAACCCATAAGCTCGCCACCAGGTGCCTCTGCAACTATGAAATACTCGGGCCAGTGAGCTAGATATTGTAAATAAAATGGTATCCCATACTGCAATTATGTTAAGTATGAAATATAACTAATAACTGTTGCAGAACATGAAATCTACTACTAAAAAAAGTGCTTCCTTTAAAATATTAAGTAGGTATTTTTTTTCTATTACTATTCTGAATCATCTCTTTAATATCTGGATATCTGCATTCTTTATGTTAGGTATAATATACTATTAATATAGTTATCATTCCAGGTCATTAATAGAGAATAAAATTTTAAAATAATTTAAAATATATTATAAATTTTATTGTCCTAAATCAAATCAATAAGGTTTTGAAGAAGTAACCTGGAGGTGAAAAATCTAAAATATAGATCCTATCAGGGAATCAAAAATTCTGGTTAAAATTTAATTTCAATGCTAAAATTTAATTTCATGGGTCCAGTGGCAATGCAGCGCCAGACTCTGGGGCTAAGCCTCATCCACCTGCCTCCTCACTTTCTCCGGCTTCTCTCAAGCACCATCTGAACTCTGTACGCAGGAAGCTTCCCGTGATACTTTGTCACTTCCTGTTTACCCCGCACACACGGTTGTTTGCAGGTTCTCTCTTGCATCCGACTGGGAACATTCTCCTCCGCCCCTCCTTGCCCCCGCAGCCCTTCGCACAGCTCCAAGCGCACAGCCGGCCCTTCATTAGTGGCTATTTATTATTAAGCTATGACAAGCGGAGCATTGCACCACTTGCTTTCCCTCACTAAGCGTTGTGGCGAACAACATTACGCTTGGAGCGTGGTTATACAGATATACTTCCAAATGAGTGGATAATTCAGATTAACTCCATGGAATTTTCTAAGCCACATAGAGTTTAAATGATGTGATCAGGGTAACTCAGCTATTTATTTGTCAAAAGTCTTCAGACCATAAAATCAAAACTTCATATTATAGTATAGTAGCCACTATACTATGCTGCCTCTAATATGCATGTACAAGCATACACACATATACATATGTGTATACACACTATGTGTATTACATATTATACATTTTTTAAATGGTTCCTTGAGGAATTCGTGGTAGATATTCCCCACTCTCTTGGCAAAAACAAGCAAAAGTCAGTGGCATATAGCAAAAAGAAGCTGTTTCAAACAGTATATTAAATGGGGGAAATCTTCCAAATTGTCTACCCAGCTGCCGGAATCATTAGCCAATCTTTTTTTTAAAGGATACAGTTTCTGTCAGTGGATCCAGATTACTGAAAGGAAACCAAAAGATATAGTAATATTAAAAAAAAGTCTGCAATTAAATGCAACTAATTAGACTGCTAAACCTACTGACATTGAAATTAAAATATCATAAGAAAAAATATAATGGATTCAAGATTCAATCTGGAACATAGAAGTTAGGCAGCAACTACCTAAAAAGGAACATTATGATTAAGACACTTAAGTCATCAGTAAATTGAAAATAAGATTACTGTTTATTCACAAGACAATTTTATCAACAAGTTATATCAAAGACTTTAGTTAACCTAATTTCCTTCAAATTATTACACAAAGGGATGGGATCAAACATGAACTTCAAGAAAGTAAGAAGTAATTTTGGACTTTTCTGTAGCACTTGTTGCTTCTGATTCATTTTTCCTTTATATTTATGTCTCCTCTTAATTCGTTTTTAACACTTCTTAAGCGTCTAGTTATGTACAATCTAGTTATGTACAACAAGGATGTATTCCCTAAGGCAAAAATCAAATAATGTTCTCAAGAAGCTTACATTCTCTTAAGGGACAATAACATGTACACAGGTAAGCATATAGTGAAAAAATTCAGATATGAGAACATGAAAACTGGTGGGATCATAAAAGAACTACCAGAAGAGGTAGCTAATTGAGCTGTGCTTTGAATAAAATTAAGGATTCTGTCAATAGTTTATCTTCTATGCTAGAAGCCACTAGAATTTCTTGAAAGGGGGAATAACATGGGTGAAATCTATGTTTTAGGAATAGAAGTTTGAATACTTCCTTGTCTCCAAGGAGATGGCTTGGCTTTTTTTGTCACCATACATACACCTTGTTTCTTATTCTCTTTTTATTGTTTCCTTTTTGGTTTCTTTTTCTGGTTTCTCTTTTTTCCTTATACTACACAAAAGTAGCATTTCCTGGGGATTAGTCATTAACTTTATGAAATTTGAAATCTACACTTTCTACTTTGAAGAATGTAATCATTTTCACTGTTTTGACTAATTATTCCTATATGAATAAGTTCCGTGTATATGTCTCCAGTTGTGATCTTATATAGTCCAATTATACATCAACTTCCTAACAAATTTTCCAGAGTGCTCTGCATTACATTTTTTCTGTTATTTTAAAAGTGAACCAAGATTTTTTCCCAACCCCTTTTCTGATTTTTTCAATTATTATTAGCTTCTTATCATTCAAAAGACCTTGGAGTAATTTTTCAATCTTTCCTTCTTGTCCTTTAATTTTAAGAGTCTCAAGGTTTTGTTGATTCTTCTTCATTTATATCTAATGAATCCACTCAATACTTCCTTTTCATTCCCACTACCACTCTGGTCCTTGTCATTATTTCACATGATAACTTATGTTTTCTAATAAAGCTTTTCCTCTCTGATTTTTCACCCCTTAACACACTCTGCATATTGTAGAAAAATTAATCCTCTTAAAATGTCCTTGTGATCATAAATCAGTTTATCATACATCAGTATATATCAGTTTTATACATCAGTAACACTGAAATAATAATACTTATTTGTCCTACCTTATGGCACTATTGTGAGGATTCAATCAATAATCACATGTTAATCACTTAGTATATGCTAGGAATTGTTCTAAGTGCTAAGGATACAAAGTAAAAATGGCAAGTTCCTTCAAGAGTTTTAAATTCTATTAAGAGAAACATTTAAATCATTAGATTCATGTATACAGAGCAGTGCTATCTAAATACAGGGTGTCATCCTCGATCCATTCTGTTTCAAATGTATTGTCAAGTCAAGTCCTGTCAATTTTGCCTTCATAACAGTTCTCAATTTAGCCCCCCTTCTAATCTGTATCACTGTAGAGGCCCTCATTACCACATAACTGGCTTATTCCAAAAGGCTGCTCCTTAAACTCTCTGCTACAAACTTCTCCTCATTCTTTAATCCATCCTCCACTCAGCTGTCAAATGGATTTTCCTAAAGCTCCGAATTGACATCACTCCCCCTCTTCAATAGACGATTACCTCCAGGATCAAGTATAAAATCTTGCTTGGAAAAATAAAATCCTGTTTGACTTTTACAGCTTTTCCCAGCTTTCTTGTTGTTTGTCCTTCCTTCTGGAAGGAAGGTGAAGCCATGACATGTAAGTGAGTTGGATTTGACGGAGGGATGGCTGTGCAAGGTCACCTGCCTCACTCTGACCTCCAGAACCATGGGTCCAGTGGCAATGCAGCGCCAGACTCTGGAGCTAAGCCTCATCCACCTGCCTCCTCACTTTCTCCGGCTTCTCTCAAGCACCATCTGAACTCTGTACGCAGGAAGCTTCCCGTGATACTTTGTCACTTCCTGTTTTACCCCGCACACACGGTTGTTTGCAGGTTCTCTCTTGCATCCGACCGGGAACATTCTCCTCCGCCCCTCCTTGCCCCCGCAGCCCTTCGCACAGCTCCAAGCGCACAGCCGGCCCTTCATTAGTGGCTATTTATTATTAAGCTATGACAAGCGGAGCATTGCACCACTTGCTTTCCCTCACTAAGCGTTGTCGCGAACAACATTACGCTTGGAGCACGGGGATGTGCTTCAGGGCTTCCTCAAGAGACCTGCCTCTTCAGCCCGAGGAGAAAGGCCTCGGGTTTCTCTCAGGATCCCGGTGAGGCCGGGGCACTGTCCAGCCCTCCCCTTACGTTACTCCCCATCGCTTACGGCACGACGAGGGCTGGGGCTGAGTCACCTCTGCCCGGAGCCTGCGCTTCTCTATATGCGAGACTAGGGCGAGGACACTCAGGGCGGACGGGAAAGGGCTGGTGCCGGGCTCCGGCTGCCAGCCCGGGTGGGAAGGCAGCGGGACCCGCGAGGGGGAGAGCCCCGAATGCCGCCCTCGTTCCGGCGCCTCACTCACATGTTGTTGAAACGGAACAGGTCGTCACAGGTGAAAGCCCGGAGCGTGGTCATCTCGTCACCCGCCCGTCCCGGGCCCGCACTCCCGGCCCGAGCGCCCCCGCCGGAAGTGAACTTTCATTTCCGGGGGGGCGGGAGAGAAGGAGTCTGAGAGGGAGACCGTGGAAGTAGAGGAGGAAGTAGGAGGGAAAACTGTTTCCGGTCTCGTCCCGAAGTTGCTAGGCAACAGAGAGGCGCCCCGTGCGGGGCGGGGCCTAAGGAGCTCTGCCAAGAGGTTCGGGGCTGATTCTGGAGCACCGAGGTAGCTCCGCCCGTTTCGTTAAGTATCCCGCCAACGCTCCCCGCCCAGGAGTCGCGGGCTCTCCTAGACTAAGCCTAGCCCGAAACACTGCAGAGAGTTAGTGACTCCCTAAGGTAGGGAAGGGTGACAGAGGCGGGGCGGGCGGGCGCCAAAGGGCAACCCCGGCGGGGGGCGGGGCAGAACCGGCCCGCCCAGGTGTGAATGGTCGCTCTGCAGCGGGGAGGAACCCGGGGACAGCAGAGCCCGGCCCTGTCCTTTTAAACGGAGTTCAGGAGGGCAACTGGCGGAGTCGGTAACGTGCTTTCCCACGCAGGCTTTCGAGTCTGAATGTATCCAACGGAAGCAAAGTGAGCAACATTACAGACTGCAGTCGCATCACATTGTAGCAAAGACGTATCGCTTTTTGTGCGCCGCTAAGCCCTAAGCTTGGCTTAAGTTCCGCGGGGCTTCGCGCATGAAAGTGGGCAGGACTTTCCCACTATTCGGTGCCGAACAAAGATCATTTATGCAAAGGAGCGTGGAGGAGAGACCTGCTTAGTGGGAGGAGAAGCAGGAGAAAGCAGAGTCGTGAAACCTGCAGAAGAGAGGGTTCGGAAGGAGAGGGTGATCAGTGACAGAGGCTGTGGAGAGGTCAAGAAAGATGGAGACTGGGAAAAGACATCGGACTTGGGGAGTACGAGACCGCCAACACGGTGGAGGGAATACTTTCACCTGAGGGCTGAAGTTGGAAACCAGACTGCAAAAGGCTGAGTGAGGGGTGGGATGAGAGGATGTGAAGGGAAAGAGCTCAACGTGTCTTTTCTAGGAGTTTTAACTGTGAAAGGAAAGAGGATAAAGGAAAGGGGGGTTGGGTCAAGTGAAGAATTTCTTCCCTTTCTTTTTAAAAATAGGAGAAAACTGACCTTCTTTGGCAGCTAGGAAAGGGGAGGTCAGAAGTCACTGTCTCAGAATAAAGGAAAGGAAATGAAGCAGGGTGACTTCTGAAGTGTAGAGTACAGGAGAAAAGGGAGCTAATGGTAAATGGCTTCAGTTTTCTCAGTAAAGAATAACGTGAGGCCTTCTGCTGGAAAGAAAAGGGCAGTGACTGGAAAGCTAAAAGAAGAAATTTAGAAGAATTCCTATGGAGACTGTGATAAGTCAAGGATGTGGGAAAGAATTGCCTTTTGGACATGTGGGGCACTAGAGATTAGATAACAAATTTGCAGAGAACTCAGCATGGTTGGTGTGACTTCCTTGAGCAGAGAACAGAAAGAGAATAGTATAACATTGAAATCATTAACTCTTATAGCTGCAAGAGGGACAGCATGATGTTGCAGATGGCTTGGAGCCATGAAATGCTGGGTTTAAGTACTTACTCAGACTCTTGCTTGCTAGCTGTGTGATTCTGGTGAAGCCATTTAACTTCTTTGTGTCTTAGTCTCTTCATTTATAAAGTGAAAGTTGGCATTTTCTCTACAGTGGCTCTTTCAGATCTACATTTCTGTTTCTAGAAGGAAAGAAAGTGAATCCATCATAAGAGTGGTGTCTAGGAAAGCACTAACTAAACTAACTAACTAAAGAGAGGGAGGAACTGAATGTCACAGAAAGGGCACAACGTAGGTTTAGGAGGAGTGAAGCACAAGGAGAAATGGAATGATAGATTATGATCAGAGAAAAGAATTTCTTAAGTCTTTTTCATCATAGTTAAATATACCAATTGGTGTTTATGAGTTCAAGAGTGTGATTATCCTATTGTGGCTGAGGTGGCACATAGATAAATCATGGGAGTTGAAGAAGTCTATGAAATGAATGGTCTGGGATTTGAGGGCACATGAACATATATTAAAGTTCACAGTTTAAGGACAGAGTTTGGAATACATTTTTTTTTTTTTGCAAGAATTTGGAAGATTTTGATGTAGAAACTATACATCCTGAAAATTCAAGGAGAATGATTTGTTAGCACTACCAGGATCAGTATAGCCCCTGCCAAACTCAATCACAGATTGGGTCTCCAGGGAGGTGACTACCTCATATTCCAATGTTTGTATCCGAACTTCTGGAATGAAAGTTCATGATCCCCCTGCCACTTCATTTACCATTAACAGTCAATTAACAGTTTGTTCAAAGCAAAGAAATTTATTGAAATAGCTTAGCATAGCCAGTTGTAAACAAATATTTCTCCCCATAAATCTGGAATACCCTCTTCAAATCTACATTGTGTCTGCAGAAAGAGAACCTGCAGGGTCAAAAACCTTAGTACCCCATTATCTCTGTTACATGCCCTTTTTTAATTACATCAAATAAACTGGGAAGAGAAAGGAAAGGGACAATCATTTTATAAGAATTGACATGTGCCAAAATAAGTATTTTTTTACAAATATTATTTCATTTTGTCAACAGCCCTGTGATAGAAGAGATAGGTAATATTCTCCTCTGTTTTACAGTTGAGGAAACTGGGGCAAACAAATTAAATGACTTGCTAATAATTTAAGAATCATTAAACTTCTGAAAAACAAATATTAAGCTTTTTTAAAAACCTGGTTACTATATTTGAAGAAATCATAAATGAATTTTTATAATCAGAGGACAGAGCAAAGACCAATCATCTTCTACAAGAAATCATCTAACAGTCACTTTCTACAAGAAACCTCAAAAGGAATGACTGAGACAAAATCAAGTCCCATGTCAAAGAGAAAGTCCTATAAGTATCCAGAAAATACGCAAGTAACAAACAGCAATAATTAGTATTTATTGATAGCCTCTAACATAAACAAGAGAACTTGAATAAAATATTTCAAAAGACAAAAATTGTGAATTGCAATAGATGATAATGTACTCTGAAAAGTTGGATATAATTCTAAGAGAGATTGAGGGTGAGGTGGGGAAATAAACTTTTAATGGAAGAGAAACTTTCCAACATTTCTGATGAAAAGACCAGAGCTATCATGTTTTGCATGAATATACATATTTGTAATAGGCTTTGTTTTTCTTTCCTTCTCAATGGGTGGAGGGAATAGGAAGAGAATTTGAAAGTAAAAATTAAGTTAAAGTTAAAAATAACAATTTTCCACCTTAGAATTCTAGAGACAATGTTATTTACCATAAAAAAGTTAAGTATGGCTCATGACTTGGTTTTCCTCAAGAGGAAAATAAAAAAGAGATACCCAATGCACCATGAATCAGCTTTTTATAGCATATATAAGGATGTAGACCTTGCCAATGATATTGCTGGATCAAAGGGTATGCACCATTTTATATCCCTACTCTCCAGAATGGATGGATCAGTTCACAACTCCACCAACAGGGCATGAGTGTCCTAGTTTTCCCACATCCCCTCCAACAATCAACATTTTCCTTTTTTTGTCATATTAGCTACTTTGATAGTGTAAGATAGAACCTCAAAGTTATTTTAATCTGCATTTCTCTGATCAATTATGATTTAGAACATTTTAATATGATGATAGCTTTGATTTATTTCTTGAAAACTGCCACCAACTAGGAAATGACTTGTTTTTAAAATTTGACTCTGTTTTCTATATGTTTGAAGGAATGAGATCTTTCTCCCCATTTTAACCACAAGTATTTATTTCTGTATCATAGATTACAATTTTAATGAAACAATAAAGTACAACTGTGGGTTAAGACATTATGCAGGTCATGAAGGACCTCCTACAGATCACAATAGGACAGTTATTCCTTTTTATATAATTCTTATATTAAATCAGTTGAGCAGTAAACTTGATTGCCTCACGAGAAAGTCATTGGCAGTTTGTATCTCCTCTACTCTATATGACTACTGTTTTATTCCATCTCTCTTTTTCAACTGGCTTCATGTCTTCAGGATAGGATCCCATGCACATCTTGACCAGCCTTCTTATGCAAATAAGCAATCAGGCAAAGAGTTGGGGGTGGGGAGGAAGCCAATTCAGGGTAGATATAGAAATGAATTAATTCATGCAAGAGTTAGCATGAGAAAGTCTGATTCAAGGAAGTCTCACTTAAGCTGACTTTGCCAGGTCTAGCAAAAAAAAAAAAAAAGCTCTGGCTTTTTTCAAGGGCCTACAAACCCACCCCAGATTATGCAATCAGAGCCAGACTCTTCCTTTCTGAACAATGAACTACACATAGGAACAAGGAAACTAGTTAACCTGGAAGCTAATTTTGCAACTATCCCACTAGGTGGTGCTAGGGTAACATGATGGGCCTAGAGTCAGGAAAACTCATTGTACAGAGTTCAAATCCAACCTCAGACACTTACTAGATGTGTGATTCTGTGCAAGTCACTTAACCCTATTTGCCTTAGTTTCCTCATCTGTTAAATAAGATGAAGAAGGAAAAGGCAAACCACTCCAGTATCTTTACCAAGAAAACCACAAATGGGGTCAGGAAGAGTCAGACATGACTGGAAAATGACTTTACAACTGTTCAATATATTCATGTCTGTGGACCTGAATTTTTGAATTCCAGCATAGTCATTTGCAAGTGTCAATTTTATTTGTTTATTTTTGCAAGTGTCAATTTTAATGAGAATTTATGTGCAAAAAAGTAAGTACTGCTCCTGCTGTTGAATGGTTCCATCCATTCACATCTTTCCTTTTATCATTATTTTCTGGTTGTAAGTGAGTCAGAATTTTCATGTGTGCACAGAATGCCTTAACTGACATTGATGATCTGATCTAAGCTCTAGAATCACTGGAAGTCTTCCCGTCTTTTGTCCAGGATGACAAAGTATATGTATAGGTGGGTGATTTGACTCTGAGAAAAGCCAGTTTCTTTTTTTTTTTATTCTTTGCTATAATATTGGGCAGGTCCACGAACCCATGGCTGAGACTGACTAGCTCCCCTGGAAGTGGTTGTGGATCAGTGACTAGGAAAGAGAAGAGGGAGAAAGAAGGAAGGCCCAGGCTCAGGAACAGGAAAGGCTGGAAAATCAGAGATTTTTTTCATCAGTGAAAGCAATGATCTTCTCTGAAATATTCATAAATATATTTTGAAAACATTAAAAAAAATTGAATTTTGCTCAATATTTTCACATTTATTTTGAATTTTGAATATAGTGCTATTAATTTTAATTTCATTCCAGTGGCTTTTACTCTTCATAGGAAAAGAAACTGTTTTTGTCTCCACTGCAGATTTTTCCTGTATTCGAGATGATTCATGCTACTTTTTGTTTGTTGTCTCATATTGTGTAATTCCATTTTTACGGCTTAGTTGGGAAAAATTACATGCTTTGACCACACTTCATCATAAAACATTTTCCTGTTCATTGAAACAAAACACCATGTGCTCTTTCTGAGTAAACAGTACTGACCCAGATTCTTTTCCCCAGTTGCAAAAATTCTGAATTCATAAGAAGGAAACAGCTTCATATTTTACCCATTGTTATACTGTTTCTTTTGTTCAAATTATGTATCAGAGCTCTTAGTGTTTCAGCAAAAAATTATATTTTGTTATATCCTAGATAAATTCCCTGGAAGGGAAACAAGGACAGATAGATGCTATGAAATGTGAAATTAGTCTGGCAGTTGTAAAATAAAAATATCACTTTTGATTTTTACATGTTACCTCAAGCCTAAAAAAATGTAATAGACTATGTTCAGTTATGCTAAGCAGGATACAAGGACTATTTATGAGATAATCAAAAAGTACTGATGGTATCCTGACATGTTTTGATAAACCAATACTAAATACTGATTTTGCCCCACTACCTAATAAGTTTTATAAAAACTATGAGTAAAATGATACTTTACTATCACTTAAGCAACCACCTATGGCAGTTAGGTGGTATTATTAATTAATTAATATTATTATTTAGTTTGAATCCAGCCTCAGATTCTTACTAACTGAGTGATCCTGGTCGAGGCAACTCTTTGCCTCAGGTTCCTCACTTGTAAAATGGGGACGATAGTACCTACCTCCCAGGGATATCAGGATCAAATGTACTTAATATAATCAAAATTGTAAAACACTTACTATAGTACCTAAAACATAGTAGATACTTAATGATGATATCTTAGGTTACTAGATGGGGTTGGCAGAGAAAGCCTGAAATACAGATAAAATTTACTCTCTAAGGCAAGAAAGGAAGGGTACTGATGATAAAGCAAACTGAATGGATGCCCATCAATTGGAGAATGGCTCAATAAATTAAGTTATATGAATGTTATGAAATATTATTGGCTTTCCCCAACAATGAGATGATTCAAACCAATTCCAATTGTTACAGTGATGAAGAGAGCTAGCTACACCCAGAGAGGACTGTAGGAACTGAATATGGTTCACAACATAGCATTTTCACTCTTTTTGTTGTTGTTTGCTTCTATTTTATTTTGTTTCTCTCTCTCTCCTCGGTCTCTGTCTCTGTCTCTCTCTCACTAGTTTATTTTATTTTTCTTGTGTGGCAAGATAATTGTATAAATATGTATGCATATATTGGATTTAACATATATTTCTACCATGTTTAACATGTATTGGATTACTTGCCATCTAAGGTAGGGTGTGAGGGATTCAGGGTGGGGGGGTGGAAATTGGAACACAAGGTTTTGCAAGGGATAATGTTGAAAAATTGTCCATGCATATGTTTTGAAAAATAAAGAGCTTTAATAAAGGAAAAAATTTAAAAGGGGGAAAAAAGATTTAGGCAGCTAGTTAAGGGCATGTTCCTACCTCATTGAGTATTTCCTTTCTCTTGGTTGTGAATTCTACTAGGGAACTTGTTTTTTCCATTGTTAATTGTTAAAAATCACTTTCCTTGCTAACTGTATACTCTGCCAACACTATTTCATGTCTATTGTTTCTCTTCATTTTATCTGTAACCTCTTCTCATAAATAAATCTACCTTTTGCCAAAGATAATAGCCATTGTGAATTCTTCACTTGACTGAACCCCAACATTTACTGCCTGAATATCAAGCTCATCATTTGGTGCTAAACCTCAAACATATCATTTGGTGCCTCAAATTGCTCTCCTAAATCATACCACTTAATAAATGCTTCTTTCTTTCCTTTCTTAAATAAGAAATGCAGAGAATGAAGTTACTTAATTCCCCACCCCACCCCCCAAAAAACCCAACATGCTAAGTAGTGCTGACTGATAACAATATTCCTATTCATTTGACCATTAAATCAAATGTAAATAAATACACGATTCCAGATTTTCCTATACAACTTCTATTTGTCCTGTCTGCAGTACTCTGATGAACCTACAATCTCCTTGATAAGAATACTCCCTCTGACACGAATACATTGTTGGTGGAATTGTGAATACATCCATCCATTCTGGAGAGTAATTTGGAACTATCCTTAAAAAGCTATCAAACTGTGCATACCCTTTGATCCGGCAGTGTTACTACTGGGCTTATATCCTAAAGAGATCTTGCACCTGTATGTGCAAGAATGTTTGTGTCAAGTCTCTTTGTAATGGCCAGAAACTGGAAACTGAGTGGATGTCCATCAATTGGAGAATAGCTGAATAAATTGTGGTATATGAATATTAAGGAATTTTATTGTTCTGTAAGAAATGACCAGCAGGATGATTTCAGAGAGACCTAGAGAGACTTACATGAACTGATGCTGAGTGAAATGAGCAGGACCAGCAGATCATTATATACTTCAGCAACAATACTTTATGATGATCAATTCTGATAGACGTGGCCATCTCTAGCAATGAGATGAACCAAATCAGTTCCAATAGAGCAGTAATGAACTGAACCAGTTACACCCAGCGAAAGGACTCCGGGAGATGACTATGAACCATTACATAGAATTCCCATTTTTCTATATTTTTGCCCACCTGCATTTTTTATTTCCTTCACAGGCTAATTGTCCACTATTTCAGAGTCTGATTCTTTTTGTACAGCAAAATAACTGTTAGGACATGTATACTTATATTGTAATTTAATTTATACTTTAACATATTTAACATGTATTGGTCAACCTGCCATCTTGGAGAGGAGATGGGAGGAAGGAGGAGAAAAATTGGAACAAAAGGTATGGCAATTGTCAATGCTGTTAAATTACCTATGCATATAACTTGTAAATAAAAAGCTATTAAAAAAAAACCCTCTAAGCCTGCAGATCAATCTTTTTCTGATCTTCTGTAGCACTCATGAATGTTGACCCATAAATTTGCCACAGGAACTTCACAGACTTCTCAGAAGGAACTTATCAGAGGTGATCATGGATTCTTGGGATTCTGAAAATTCTGAAATTTTCTCATCACATCTATACCTTTTGACTTCTTTGATTGAACAGGGCCTCTGTTAGAAAGTTTCAAAACACAAATTATTAATAAAATTCTTTAAAACTCTTAAATTCTCAATTTTTGGATACCAGAATGCAACTGGGCCTTTCCAGCTATTTAGATTCTTTGTAGGCCAGTCAAATTATATTGACTTTTGCCCTTATCCACATCTTGTCGAAGGCACTGACTTAAAATGCAATTAAAATTACCTTTATCAAGAAAAAAACGTAAAAAATAACCATGAAGCAAATTTAAAAGAACAGAAGAAATATTTAGTAGTAAACAAGGCCATCTGTTCACTTGTGGCAATTTAAAATAAAAAGGCATTTACCATTATTAAGGTGGTTTTTTAAGGTAGACAGAGTTTACTCACTCTTTGCTAGATTCTCTTATTAGGTAAAAAAGTGAGCCAGGGAAAGGAAAAGATTCCAACCAGTTCAGAACGTAGAAATTCTTCTAAGCATCCTCCATCTGCTGCTATTACTTGTTGCTATGGATGCTACTCGTTGTCCCTCTTGTAGATTCTCTTTTTTATGTCTTTTGCAGAACAATTAAAAACTGCCACTGTAACAGAAAACTCCCATGTTCTAGTTCTATGATAGCTTTCTTTCCCTGGGCAAGGGAAAAATAACGACTTCCAGGATCATTAGCAACTTAACATGTATTGGTCAACCTTGCATCCTTGTAAGGCACCCAATCTGAAACTTGCTCAGGTGACTATGACATGTGCCAGGCAAAGAATCTAAGTCATGTTAAGAGGTGGGGTATTTGTGTTATTAAAGTAATATAATTAGAAAGGAGATTTAATCATAAATTAAATGATTTTAATCATTTGTTTCAGGTGTTTTGCTTCCTTTCCTGATAAAGTTCTAGGGGTTGATTAAAGTGTGGGAAGTTGATTATTCATAATCTTTTTTTTATCAGGAACTAGACTCCTCCATAGTTATGTTAGATGGCAGGGAACCTTCTGTTGCAACAAGTGCTTCCCAATCAAAACTATGCTATGGATCAGTAAAATATATACATTCTCTACTATGAAGACATTTCACTGACTCTTTTTTTTAGTGTGGTGACTCAACAGTTCAGAGCATGGAAAGTTAGAAGGATAAAGAAAAAATGAAGCAACTGGGTATATGAAGGACAGAATACAAGAAGTTAGGGATCTTCTAAC
The DNA here is from genome assembly GCF_902635505.1 of Sarcophilus harrisii. NCBI lineage: Eukaryota > Metazoa > Chordata > Mammalia > Dasyuromorphia > Dasyuridae > Sarcophilus > Sarcophilus harrisii. The sequence goes on from NC_045427.1 coordinate 150,699,623, forward strand.
TTACCAAGCAGTAAGAGGGGGGAGAGTATAAACAATAGAGAAGTGATGGTCTTGGGGTGCAAGAGAGGAAACTGATAGAAAGAGATGGAAGTCATAGTAAGGATAAAGAATAGATTCAGAAGTCATAAGGCAGAGGGAAAAATAGAATGCTAAAAGATTATGATTAAATGAAGAAAATTCATGGTTCATAAGTATGAAGGAAAATATTTGTGAGGGATGGAAAGTTTAAGAATAGAACTATCTCTATATGTAGCTGAGGTACAATGAAGGAGTATGTCATAGGAACTGAGTAGATTAAAGAATTGGGAAGTTGAGGAATTTAAAGGAGTATCAATATATATCCTGAAGCTCTTTAAGAGAAAAATTGGGGTGGAGAGAAAGACAGTGAATTAGGTACTAAGCACTAAAATCTTTGAGGAAGGAATGAGAATGCTCTGTGGGCTAATTGATCATATCTACTAGAATCTAGTCTAGGTGATAAATTGGATTAGCATAAATTTCAAAGTAGGAGAGATTGATAAGTGATGGTAACCCAGGAAGAATTTGGAAGTAATAATAGGTAGCCATTGTATGAAGTTTAGGGAGTGGAGTAAGCTTACAGTGTAAAGTCAATTCTGTAGTATGGAAGAACAAATCCAGAGCATCAAGAGTGCAGGCTGAAGAGCTGAAGATCAGTAAGGAAAAGACTATGAGTGAAAAGTACAAACAATATTGGAAAAGATGGACAGGGATGCCCTGCTATCAGGAGGAAGCCATAAGACAAAAGGAATCACTACACATTTTCAGCTATCTCATGTGCCTGAAATTTTCTCTCTTATCTCTATTGATTTTCTTAGAGTTTAAGCTAAAATTCCAGTTTCTATAAGAAGCCATTCTTGACCTTAATAGTGCCTTCCCTCTGAATTACACCCAATTTACCCTGTATGTTTCTTGTTTGAACATAGTTGTTTGCAAATTGAGATCAGGAACTGTTTTTTATCTTTAATCTATAATAGTACTGAGATTGACACATAGAAATTGCTTAATAAAAGCTTGTTAACTTAACTTGAAATATATTCATTATGGAGTGAGCATTCTAGAGAGCACAATGAAAGAGATGGCTAGATCTGGTCTGGAACACTGAGAGGATAGGATTGAATAGGATGGGAGTAAAGGAACAGACAGCTAGGAATGGGGAATGGGTTTTATATATCACTAGCTAGGGGATTCAGATTTACTGGGATGAGGTGAATAGGAGAGTTCAGGAATATAAGAAGCATTGAAGAATGGATTCAAATGTAGTTTTACCAGTTGAAGAAGGGAGGCATATGAGTAGGTTGTTGAAAGTCCTCTCCCAGGGTGGGGGGTGGAGGTGGGGGCGTGGGGGTAATGAAATTGTGTCTGGGTAGACTGGGGCTTCTCTCTTCCTACAAGTGAGGGTAAAATTACAGATATTACTGTAACCACCAAGCACTCAGGTTGATGAGGTTTAGGTTTTGGGGTTCCCTTTCATAAGGAACCAAATGATAAGGTTTAGATTTAGGGAACCAAAATGAAATTAAGGTTTCTGGTGGTCAAGGAGATAAATGATAAGGTCTAGTGGACGATTCAGGTTTCAGAGAACCAAATGGAGAGGTTTGGCTCTCCTGCAACCCTTTGGGATTCGGCATAAGGATAGGGAATTTTGGGGACTCCCTTCTGACAGCGCAGAGATTCTCTGTAAAGGAATTTACAGACCTGAAAACCTAGATTGATAAAAGAGATTTATTATAGGAATTGGGAAGTAAGGTTAAAAATCCTGACAGAGAGGCATAAGATCTCGTTAGGGAAATAGGTGAGGATAAAGAGAGGGTGGCACTAGAAAAGAATATTATCCAGTGGGCAGAGACTCCTTGGCATGGCATGGCATAGCCTGGCATGGCCTAGCATGATGTGTTTGGAACCTCTGCAAAGAGAGGATTTTAGATTGGCTCTTTTATATTAGGAGATTTGGCTACCAGCTAAAGGGGGCTCATGGGTAGAGTTCTACAAGCTCTGTTTCAGCTTGGGCTGGAATTTGAATAGAATTCAATGAGTTTCAGGACTAACCTGACCCCACCTAGACAATAGAATGAAACTGTCTTGTTTGCTTTCCCTCAGGTGGGGTCCCTTACCGAGGCAGAGTTGAAGGAGATTTTCTCCAACGATTTTTAGAGTTTCAGGGTACCTTCATCAAGGTTATTTGGCTATCATGAGTGGTAGTATAAGAATGTGCTAGGATCTATTAGAAGTAATGAAGCATTAAGTTTTTTGCTGTTTTTATTTCTCTGTAGCAATAACTTTGTAATAATTTCTTTATTTTCTTCCCTTTTTTCAGCTATTCTCATTTTTCTGTTTGACTTCTTTCTGTTTTGAAATATTGAGATAGAAATAGTCTTAGATGCATTTTCTCACTCAGCAAGTTTTTGGAAGTCTCCAGTAAGTAACTGGCAGCATGTGAGTATGAGTGGAGGTAGATAATGAGAATTATCCAGTCAGGCTTTCACAAAACCTGAATAGGTCAAAAAGGCAAGGAATTCAAGATTTAAAACACAGGGCCAAGATTAAGAATGAAGAAATGTGGAGCAGCTAAGTAGCATAGTGGATAGAGCAGAGATCCTGGAATCAGGAGGACCTGAGTTCAGACCCAAGACAGTTACTAGCTGTGGCAAGTCACTTAACTCGAAGTTGCCTCCAAAAATAGAAAGATAAATGAGACCCTATCAGAGGAGGATATATTGGAAGAAGAGGAGCTGGAATAAAATTGAGTATGAAAAGTAGGTTTAGGAGGAGTAGGCAGATGAAGAAATGGAAACATAGGAAGTTGCATTAAAAAAAGAATTTCAGAGTTCAAAATTCTGGAAGTATTATAATTATGGATGATAGTGAGAAACTTAAGATGTGACCATAACTATGGTTGGCTGATTTAAAATTAAGATGGAAGTCATGAGTTGAACTGGAGGTATTAGAAAATGCATGAATACACAGAGTGAAGTCAAAGCATCTGAGACTAGTATTGGGGCTTAAAAATGAAGACTGAATCATGTATTACACCTCTTGAGGAAGGAAGAAAAATGAACTGGATACTAGTAGATGGCTGTGATGAGATTTGTTTTGGGTAAGAGATACTAAAGAAGGGAAAGGGACCTGTATGTGCCAAAATGTTTGTGGCAGCCCTGTTTGTAGTGACTAGAAACTGGAAAGTGAATGGATGCCCTTCAATTGGAGAATGGTTGGGTAAATTGTGGTATATGAATGTTATGGAATATTATTGTTCTGTAAGAAATGACCAGCAGGACGAATACAGAGAGGCTTGGAGAGACTTACACAAACTGATGCTGAGTGAAATGAGCAGAACCAGATCATTATATACTTCAACAACGATACTGTATGAAGATGTATTCTGATGGAAGTGGATTTCTTTGACAAAGAGAAGATCTAGCTCAGTTTCAATTGATAAATGATGGACAGAAGCAGCTACACCCAAAGAAAGAACATTGGGAAATGAATGTAAACTGTTTGCATTTTTGTTTTTCTTCCTAGGTTATTTCTACCTTCTGAATCTAATTTTCCCTGTGCAACAAGAGAACTGTTCGGTTCTGCACACATATATTGTATCTAGGATATACTGTGACATATTTAACATGTATAGGACTGCTTGCCATCTGGGGGAGAGGGTGGAGGGAGAGAGGGGGAAAATCGGAACAGAAGTGAGTGCAAGGGATAATGTTGTAAAAAATTATGCTGGCATGGGTTCTGTCGATAAAAAGTTATTATAATTTTTTAAAAAAAGAGATATTTGTCTTGGGTGATCTAGAGGAATGTAGTAAAATTTCAAAGAAAGAGAAGTCGATGAGTGATGGTGGGGTGGCAAAGGAGTGGTCTGGAAATGGTAGGGAGGATAGTATACATGGAGTGTGGAGGGGGCAGGCTAGAGTGGGCCAAGGGAGAAATAACAAGAAATTATTTTGGCCTCAGTATATTGCAACTCAGATCACAAGAACAGAGAGAAGCTGAGTCTGTCCCCATGACAGAATAAGGAAATTAGATGATAGATAGAGAGAAAAGACATTTATATATATATATATATATATATATATATATATATATATATATATAGAATAAGTCTTGACATGATAAACCATGCCCTCCACTTAGATAGCAAGTAATCCAATATAGGTTAAACATGTGCAGTTCTTCTAAACATATTTCCACATTTATGATGTACAAGAAAAATAAGATTAAAAAGGAAAAAAAAAAAAACAAGCAGGCAATGAACAACAACTAAGGTGAAAATATTGTATTATGATCCAGATTCAGTTCTCATAGTCCTCTGTATGCAGATGGCTCTCCATTATAAGTCTATTGGAATTGGCCTGAATCACCAAAAGAGGGTATTTGAAGTAAGTCTTGGAGGAAGCCAGGGATGTCAAAGAAGTAAGGAGGTAAAACATCTCAGGAATGCAGAAGTCAGGATAGAGGCCCTAAAATGGGAGATTAAGTATTGTCTATAAGGAGCAGCAAAGCAAGTAAGTTGGATTTAGAAAATTGAAAAGGTAGGAAGAGGCAAAGTTGTGAAGAACTTTAGATACCAACCAGGTGATTTTATATCTCATCATAGAGATAAAAGAGAGTCACTGGAGTTTACAAAAAATAATATTGTCAAATCAATACTTAAGGAACATCATTTTGGTAGCTGTGTACAGAAAAGATAAAAGTGGTGAGACATTTGAGGCAGAGAAATCAGTTAAAAGGGTATTGTAGTATTCTAAGGGAAGGTTTGAAGTAGTTGCATGGCTGGAAGGAAGGGAGGATATGGGAAAAATAGAAACAAGATTTAATAACTGAATAAATATGTAGAGTGAGAGTGAGGAGTCCAGGATGAAACTTTGGTAGTAAACAACCTAGATTACTGGGAAGACTATGATATATATAATAATCCAGGTTCATTACCAAAGCTTCATCTTTTCATTCAGTAAAAGGAAGATTCAGAAGAGAAGGTTTTGAATTCAATTCAAAATGTCCAGTAAGCAGATGTGGGCTTGGAACTCAGAAGAGAGACAAGGACTAATTAAATAGATTTTGGAGGTATCTGTATAGAGATGATAGTTGAACCCATGGGAGCTGATGTTATCACCAAGAGAGACAGAAATATCTAGAAAAAAAAAAAAGACTCAGGTAGAGCTTTAGGAGATATCTAGAACCACAGAATTTAAGAATGAAGATTCAGTAACATACTGAAAAGAAATAGTTGGGTAGAAATTCATTTGTTTTTGGAAAAATATATTCACCTGTTAGCCCTCAATTTTAGAATGGACTACTGAATTTAATCTGCATGATGGATTCATTACCCATTAAGTCAACAAGCATTTATTAAGTGACTTCTATTCCAGTAACTGTACAAAGGGCTGGGTATAAAAGGCAGTCTAAAAAGTAAAAAAAAGTCTAAAAAAGTGCTGGGTAAAAAGGGCAGTCTCTACTCTCAGAGAGAGCACAATCTAAAGGGAGAAATAACAAATAACATGCAAACATTTGTGCAAACAAGTTATCTATAAAGGAAATTGAGGTAGTCTCAAAAGGCAGTCTTCTTGACAAAAGTAAGGTTTCAGCTTGAAGGAAGCCAGGAAAGTTAAGGAGATGAAGATGAGGAAGACCAGTGTCTCAAGTATGCAGGACAGCCAGTGAAAGACACCCAATTTGGGTGTATGTAAGGGGCAATAGGGGAGCCAGTGACACTAGATGTCTATAGAGTATGTCAAAGGGAGAAGGATTTGAAAGATAGGAAGAGATCAGGATTTATAAGGGTTTATAATATAATATAATAAATATATATATATATATATATATATATATATATATAATAACATAAATTTATAAAGAGACTTGCAGAAGATTTGATCCTAAAGATAACAAGGAATCACTGGAGTTTATTGAATGTGGAGGGAAAAGGTGAAGAGATTAGATATTCTTTATGAAGATCAGTTTTTAGATGAATGGAGTATGAATTGGAATTGGGAGAGACAAGAGGCAGGGAGACCAACCAGCAGACTATTAAAATAGTTTAGGCATGAAGTAATGAGGGCCTGGACTAGCATGGAATCAGGGTCAGAGGAAGGAAGGGACACATAAAAGAGATGTTAGAAAATGACAAGGCTTGGCAATTAACTGGATATGGGGATGTGTGTGTGAAGGAGGGGTGAGTAAAGAATCAAGGATGACATCTAAAATGAGAAGTCTGGAAGATTTGAGGATGGTGGTACCTGCAACAGGAACAGGGAATTTAGCTAGAGTTCTTCCAGAAATATGTATCTACAATATGTATCTAAATATGTATAAATATGTATCTAAATCTACAGAAATATTGATATTAAGGTTTTGCATCTTTAGCTAACATATGGTAGGAAGAGCTCAGAATTCTATTGTTTGGATTAATTTGTCTTATATTAATGCATAACAAAGACCTCTTATTTCAAGAGCTGTCTTAAGTCATACATTTCCATTTGATACTAATTGTTTTATCATGATTCATTTTAATGCAGTATAGTGAAACAGGATTTGACATTAGAGATTCAAACTTTAGTGATTTTGCCCATGAGTGTTGTTGTTCAGTTGTTTCAGTTATGTCCAAATCTCCATGACCTCATTTGGGGTTTTCTTGGCAAAGATACTGGAGTAGTTTGCCATTTCCTTTTCCATCTGAACCATCAGGAAGGTAAGTTTCTGACTCCAGACCTAGCACTCAGTCCCCCTGCCTCCCCTGGCGGTCAGTTACTAGCAATGACTTAATCTCCTTCCTGGTACTTTTCAACATCTATATGCAACCAGCAAGTAGAGCTGTGAGACAAGGTGTGGAGACTAAAAGGGAAGGCCTTCCTTTCTCTGAGTACCCCTTTTCTTGCTTCAATTACTCTTTTAAGAAGGCCTGATTGTTTTAGTGAAAGCCTCTCAATCACTGCCTCTCAGGGACCACAACACACTTTAACTTCAGAAGAAAAGAACAATGAGTAAGGATTTATGCCAGAGGCGCTGTACCTCAGAGAAAAAGCTTCCAACTTTTCTCTAAACCATCTTAGTTTATCTACTCAAGACTTCTACATAGTTTCGTGGAAAATTTTCCAATCTCTATGTATTATCTCTAGCTACTTAGCAATTTGAGTTATTAATAATAAAAATCAAAACTAAGATTATTTTATGATTTTAACTGGGGGCTGTGGGGAGGAAGAATTCCTTCTATCCAAGGATTGTCTTTTGCCTTCTTCCTATCTCTAGTAGCTTAATACAGTTCCTGTAACTAATTAGGCATTTAATAAATACTTATTGACTAATATTTAGAGATTTGTCCTTTATTTCTGTATATAATACTTCATTTACTAGCCTTTTCTGATATAGCCCTTCTGTACATAATAATAGACAAGAATCACATAGAATCTCTGCCATCTGTGGTCAGAGGGAAAAGTTGAAGCAATTCCTCAACTTTTTGCAGATCTCAAGGAGGAGTAACATTTCAACAAGTTCAACCACACCCAATCAGGTTTGTTTTGTTTTTTTTCTTCTAAATATGTTTGCTGGGCCTATGAAACCAAGCCTGCAGAGTCTTTGAACTCTGAACTCTGAACACAAAATACCTACCCTTGCTCTGAGGATTATTGAGTTATGTTCTGTAGAGGAAAACAAATACCTAATTCCAAAAATCTTGAGAGAAGAAGAAAAGGTGCTGTCCTTAGGACAACCTCATTTTGAGGCTCTGGTTTCTCCAAATAAACATGGTTCCCACTAATACATTAAATCAAGAAAGTTAATGATTCACAGACTGAAGTCTATCCTCCCCCCAAAAAAATATATTCCTTCTTTCTTAGGAAGAGTGAAGTTGATTTGGTTTAATTATTTGGAATCTGAATTTAGTATTCTCTTGTGAGATGAGTTGTCAGAAGGAGAAAAGACATACTAATTACCATTCACTTTCCAATAGGACTAGAATTCTCCTGAGTAGAATGTCAAATTACTTTGGTTTAGCTGTAGGAATGACAGATGTGGACTAGGAAAAGGGTGTGTTCTGCAACCTAAATCTGGAAACCAAAGTTTTGATCATTTATTTTATTTTGCTTTTTATAGGAGAGCTCTCTTGTCTGCTGTTGAGTGCATGATTCAGAGTATCTGTCTCCATGCTATCTAAAGTTTTTCTTCATCTTGTCTAGCATACCAAGAAAAGAGGTGGGACTTCAAATCCCAGAATTCATGCCATTAGATTTACAAGATTTTCAGAGCTGGGAAAGTCTACTTGAATCCCTAGTTATATGTAAAATGAGGGGATTGATCCATTCCAGTTCCCTAAGATTCTATGATCTTATTTGACCTTCATAATTCTTTGAAATAAGTGTTGTATATATTATTACACTCATTTACAAATGAGGAAACTGAGGATTTTAGAGCGAAAGAAGCTTACTCAAGTGATACATAGTTATTAAGTGTCTAAGGCAGTATCTAAACTCATATTCTAAGAAGTACATTTAATTTTACATTTCAGCCACATGTCTCTTAACCATTTATTTTTAATTTATGAAAAAAACCCACACCTAACATATTTCCATGTTACTACTGGTACTACAGTACATTTTCCACATATTACTGGAATTTTCCTATGTCTCAGACAATTGACATTCATTTTTGATTGTCTGAAATGTCTAGGAGTTTAACTTTTAACATAACTTATATAAAAGTTATTTTTTTTCTTTGTATATGTTCATATGCATATTTGCTGTAGGCAAACATTTATATTAAATAGGACATTTTTGGGGGGAGTTAGCCAAGGCTCTAAAATTTAGTAATTAATCCTGAAGAAAAGTCATTAGTACAATAGATAGGGCACTGGGCCTGGAGGCAGGAAGACCCATATTCATATCAGGTCTTATCAGGACAGTTATTATTTCTGTGTACCTCAATTTCCTTAACTGTAAAGTAATAACCTTTGCCCCCAAGAGTTGTCAAAGATCAAATGAGTTATTTGTAAAGCACTTGGTACATAGGAGGCACTTAGTAAAATGCTTGTTTCCATCCTTTCCTGTAGTCATGTGTGCAGAAAAAAAAAGTCATGAGCTTGAAAAAAAAAAGCAAGTTAGTATTTCTATCAATGAAAACAGTTACTATTTACATATCCTCACTTTGTTTTCTTGTCTCGCTCAAGTAGTAACTTCCATATTGATACTAAACTATTTTAAGCAGTTTTTAGAGTTGTTTTTAAACTTCTGGATCCTGGATAGTTTTATCAGACAATGTATGTGGTATCAAAAAATTCTTTTGGTCTGTGTCCAAATCTCATAACATTTTTATATTCAGTGATTCATTTTTTTCTCCACCCTGCATGTATATTTTTTACTATCTTTTTATTCCTTCCAAATTTTACTGAAGCCTGTTTCCTGACAATTTGAGAAGTGAGAAATGTCTGCATGGGGGAAAAAGTGGAGACACATGTTGTAATTTAAAAAAGGAAACATTGCTCAATGACAGGCAGATCAAAGAATAATCTTGTGATGTTTTCTTCTGCTCACATCATGTTCTCCCTTTTTATCTGTTACATTCTATTATCTAAGATTCTTCAGGTCAAGTCTTAAAATTCAGTAGTATTTATTGATTAATTGCCATCTTCGAGACAAGGTATGTCACCTTTGTTTTCTTAATTGTAAAATTGGAATACAAATAAGAAAACAAAGGTAAATTCCTTTCAAATATTCTATGTTCTAATATTCTGTGATTACACTTCCTCACCTTCTTTATGTTAATGTTTCCAGAACTGGATTTTAAAATGTTCATTTCTTACTTGTCCAGAAGAGGGCAGCTCAGTGCTAGAATCTCTTAAAAAAAAAAAAAAAAAAGGTCTAAATGTCACATATATAGGGTAACCCAAAGCTTTAGGGAAATTTCGAGTTATTAATACTCAAATTTTAAAACTACACTAAGATTTTTTGGGGACTCCATGTTTTTGTTTTGTTTTGTTTTTAAAGCACCTAGTAGAATAATATTGGTTCAAAGCTTGGGGATTAGGATTTTCATTTAACTTGTTAAATATTGGTATAGAGGAGGGGTAAAGCCCTTCTGAACATGTGCCCTGATTTCGAAATATTGTTGAGCTACTTGTTCTGAAAGATCATTATTGAGCTCATATTGATCTTTCATTATTTTTTTTCTGATACTGTTCTGACCAAACATTTCAGCCACTCTGGGAACTTCCAGGATAACAATGTCTTTCCATTGTTAGAGACTAGCAACTCATTTATAATGTAGAGAGGTGACTAAAGTACTCCGATTAAGTTTTTTGTCTATGGTCTCATGGCAAAAGCCAAAATGTGTCAGAGAAATGACTTGGCCCCAGGTCTCTCAGACTCCAAAGCTAGCTAGCTCTCACTTCACTATGGAACACTGCTTCTTAATACATACTGTTTTTTGATTAATTATGATTTTCTATAACAAAGAGAAGTGAAACAATGAATAAAATTATAAATCCTTTCATATCATGAGTTTTTCTTACATTTGTTCATTCTACATATTAGTAATTCTCCCACATATATACATTCTTCATGTATTTTCTGACCACAAACATTGAATATGTTACACTTGTATGGTGAATAGTTACAGAATATTACTGAAGAAAAGGAAGCAACCAACATAATTATTTAAAAAAAAAAATTTCCACACACGTCTATTATATAGTATTAAAATGTATTATGTGCAAAATCCATTCTTTATCATTTACACAAGGGAATACAACACAGAATGTGTTGGGGATTTTAGATATGTGACAAAACCAATGCAAAACAAACAAACAAAAAAAAAGATACAGATCATTCCAAGTAAGGGATAACTACACATCTTTACATGTAGCAGAGCTGTGTTCTTGTAATTGCCTGAACTTATCCACTGACAGAAGAACCATAATTTACTAGCACTCTTAAACAGGTCTTAACAATCACATGCAAATTTAACTTCAATATACATTTCTGTAATTAAAAGGCATTTTTCAGTGGCTTTCTGGATAGCCCTTTCTCCCTAAACAGCATCACTCAGTACACGTCCTTGTTTTTTATTCAGAACAGTCTGATGCTGTTAGCTTTGATTTACTGAGAGAATTAGTGTTATCGTTGATTTTCTTGGTTGGTTTTTGAAAAGTCTTTATGAAAGTAAATCACATTCAAGACAGATATTGCCAAATCACAATGCTTATTTACAGTACTTTAAGCAGACATGATTCCTTCCATCTCCCCTCCCCCCACATTCTGTAAAGAGTCTGAACCAGCAGACTAACATTCATTCCTAGGTCATGTTCTATACATTCTCCCTCTTCCTTTCTCTACATTCAGTTCTTCCATTATTCCCAGCATCATTTGTTGGTAAAAAAACAAAACAAAACACACTGTGCATGAACAAAACTCAAGATAACAGTACATCAGACTTATCTACAGGCATTTCGAGGCCAGTGTCAGTGATACAAGTTTTTAAAGAAACCCAGCAGTCTCTCATTTAAAAAAATCATCCAAATGTCCAGTTACAGAAAAGAGGGACTTCTTAATGCCATACTCTAAAACCAGCAAGAGATTTATTTTTGTATATTAAATGTTAAAAATCACATGCATAATTATAGAATATTTTATAGTTACAAAAATATTTTAAAAACCAACCCTGACAGTTTACCTGCAACTGCTATAAAAATTTCTATGAAATATAAAAACAGAGGCTTTTTATAAAAAAAAAAAAAAAATTAGTTGTAGGAAAGGATGATGCAACCATCCATAGAACTGTGAGTTAAGTGATGCACTGCATCGGACAGTCTTGTCAAACACCTGCTGGTGAAATCAAGAGAATACTAGCCTAAACAAGTTTGTCCAGCATATACACATATGCTTAAATCAAAATAAACCTGTCTAAAGGGTAGATAGAAAATAGACCTTAGGATGCTGTAATAATCAAGTGTCTGAAGGACACTGAAGGAGAAACCTAACATTCCAAGAAATTCAGCTTGCTTTGCTTGGACACAGTGTGGCTGAAGGTAATCACAGCCACTCTTGCTGTATGCATATTCACAATAAGCACTACTCACAGCTTGGCCATTGAGCAAAGAGCCTGCCTTTTCCAACCTTAGGTATGTGGCTGCCAAGAAAGCCACACTCCCAATAGCTCCTGTGTATTACTGGGAAGAACCCCGTGTCTCCCTATGACGTGGAGATGTTTTCTTCTTCATTGTTGGGGAAAATGACTCCATATGGATCACTCTTGATTCTCTTGTAGACAAAATGGAAGACGTGAGGTTGTGGCCGACTGTGCAGTTCAGCCTTGATTTTCTGGGGGTAAGTGTCCTCCGCCAGCTGTTGCCAAGTTTCGTCAACAAAAAGAAAGAGGCTGTATTCCTCAGGGTCCTCTACTTTAAACTTTTCAGCACAGAGTTGACACACATCCTCAGTAGTAATATAGGGTCTCACCAATAAGGTCTTTCCTGTGCAACCACTGTTGACCTCCTGGAAGGCAACTCTGAGGTAATTCTGTAGCATGAAAAAACACATAACCAGAAACAAAATCAGCACATAGAATACTGATAGCCCATTTTCTTGGTTCAAATTGGTGAAGCAGTCATTAATTACAAGACTAAACTATATCAAGGGATGTGAGTGAAATGAATTTGAATTTGCCAAGATGTGCCTGAGATGTTCCTTCTCCCAGGGAAGCAGTACTTTTTGGGAATTTCAGTGTCTGGGGAGAGAAAATATTTCACTAGAAGGAAATAATTCTGGGAACACTAAAGGCTTTAGTAATTTTTTCATATCAAAACCTTAATTTACAAATAGAATCAGTAAACGCAGTGAGCCATTTCAAGGCTCTGGTTGACACTGACCTCCTTACTTGTCAGATAACTGGTACCCAAATTATAGGCCTGAGAACCCATTCTTATGCTGCTGCTGCTTTTTTTTTTTTTTAAACTTTGCTTCCCCAAATTCAAGTGGGGATTTGAAGAAATACATTTTTACTTTTTGAATATTATGGCCTAAAGTATCATCTAAGGAACAAAGAAGATCAGTACCAGCTGTTAAATGTCTCTCTTCACACATACACATGCATGTTATTTTCACACTTACACCAGTGCTTTGTTTTCAATCCTCCCATACACATCAGCAATGATGATTATTGGCAAATTGTCAAACATACTTAGAGCTTTGAAACATCTCAACAAATTGAGCACATATTCTCTCTCCTTTGACTTCATTACAAAATGTCTTTTAAATTCCCATTCTTATTATGTTTTTTTCAGCAGTGAATGCACCCAAATCAAGTTCAAGTTTGGACATTTAATGCCATATTATCATATATTTGAAATTTATTTCAATTTTGTGTTTTGACAAATATTATTTAACTAATATATATCCATATATGTGTGTGTGTATATATTTTTATTAAAAAAAATTTTTTATTCCTTCAACTTCCTGGGATCCTAAGAGGATATGAAATAAATTATTTCAAAATTTTCAAAACTGATTAATAGAATATTGGCAAATACATTTTAAGAAAAATAAGCCTTCTGGGTACACGCACACACACACACTTTTATAATTTTTATTGGAGGCAAATTATGATAGGGTAGGGTATAGGGCTGTGGTGATTACAACCTCCAGTTGGCTACATATGTAATGTAAATGAAGTCTGAGGAAGACTATGTGGTTGATTCCACACAGCTGATGGTGCATTTCACACAAGAAAAAAAGAAAAATGCAATAAGACTAGTCAGATGCAATTTCTGCTGTATGCTATTAGTAAATAGGATAACTTGGGCAGGTAAGAATAGGGCAAAAGAACCAGATTTGGGTCTGAGTTTTCACAAATTTCTAGTCCTGGGACTCTTGGTTTTTTTTGTGAGTCAGTTGGGGTTAAGTGACTAATCCAAGGTCACACACACCTAATGAGGATTAAATGTTTGAAGTCACATTTGAACTCAGATCCTCTTGACTCCAGGGTTCTATTTATTGTGCTACTTAGCTGCCATAAGTACTGGTACTTTAAATCTTAAAGCTTTCAATTTCTCAGTTATCACATCTGTAAAACCAGAACAATAACACTATAGCCTTGTTGTCAGGTTCAACTGAAATAACATTTGTGAGAGTTTTTTGAAAAATATACATCATGATATAAACACATACATGACATGCCAAAGTGTCTGTAAAGCTGGTCTTTGACATGGACTCAGGTCTCACTTCTGATCAACAATGACTTTGTGACCTGAGTGCCTCAAGTAATTAAGACTATAAATTACAGAGAGTTTGTGGACCTCCATAGGCAAGGGGATTTCTTTATTAGTCATTCTCACCATTAGCCAAATTAGAGAAAAATTTAGAAAAAAAATTAGAGGAAAAAAGAGGTTAATGTTTCTACTATCATACAAGTCAATTGTTAACAATTTAGTAACAGTTTAGATGTTCTAAACTGCTTTTGTATTGATTTTTTTCCTTGCTGAGCAAGTTAAAAATAATCAGAATGGTCATTTTAAGTCTAAAGCTTCAATCTCCAATCATATTTGACTTTTGCAAAGCTAAAGATGTTTTTTGTTTGTTTTTTTTTTTTTTTTTAAAAGGTGAGCTCTTCAGTTTCTGCCCAATGAAGATATACAATTACTTAGAAGAAACATCAAATAATGGGAGTAGTAGTAAAGGCAGGGGATATACATTGGGGGTGGAGGAAGAGGGAAGGAGCTGAGGAAAGGGAACTTTGCTCAATTCCTCTGTTCTTCCCTTTTAAAGACATATGTCCTACTATATGTAATTCCAGGAAGATGAACATATTGCAAGATCTTGAGGATGTCTAAGTCATCAGACATTTGGAGCATTTCTTTTCATGACCCACAGGAGAAAAGACACACAGCCTTCCTTTTCAAATTCACGTGCCTATTAAGAAATTTCCTAGAAGTTAATTTTGGTGAAAAGCTTGCTGATTGAGCCTATTAAAGGACAGCCAACTCTGATCAAAACTGAACTCTCAGCTATTTTAAGAGGGATGAAAGGGAAAAAAAAGTGGGGTGATATGGCAGGGAAACAAATGGGCAAAATTTTTTCATTAAATTCTTATCAGTTCCATTCCATGGTCAGTGGAGCAGGGGTAAATATAAATGTCACCACTTCGGGGAATTTTAGAATTCAAACTAAATCTCAAAAATACAATTACCATGCGTACATTATGTCTACATCTAGATATCTAATTAAAAGTAAAATGTAGACCCCCCCCCTTTCCTCTTCTTTTAATTTTAATTCCTCTCTTCCATTTTAATGGGAGATTACCAATTTGTTTATATTAATGTATTCAAACAGCCCAGATACCAGTTTGCTCTTGATAATGGAAGTCCTAAACTGGAGACAGTAAGAAAACCTGGGGAAGAAGGTATCTCAGAAATTCCCTATTGTATTTCCTATCATAGCTGCTACCACAGCTGTTACTTCCCCAACATCACCTACACATCAGGAAACTAGTAAGATGAGGAGCAATCATAACCTGCTGTCAGCTCAAAGAGATGGGACAGCAGTAGAACTAAGTTTTGGTGCTGACTCCTCCATCATAGGGAAGGTGGCTTACCCTCTCGGAGAGCTTGCTCTTCAGCTAGACCCCAAGGGAACCAAATTCTGCCTTAGCTTGACTTCATTTTTAAGCGCAGCAAATCCAGTATTTTATTTTTAACAAAGAAGGAAAGAGAGAAGTGAAACTCAAGCAGAGAGAGTAGCTTAAAATACTTCTTCCCTCTTGGGCATTTCAACAAAAGCCGGAAACACATGGAATTTAATTTCCAGTGTACTGTTTGAGCCAAGCCCTGATTTAACACAACCACTTCCTAGTAGGTTAAAAAAGAAACAGGTGGAGTAGGGTAGAGCACCAGTCCTGAAGTCAGGAGGACCTGAGTTCTAATCTGGCCTCCAACACTTCCTGGCTGTGCGTCCCTGGGCAAGTCACTTAACTCCAATTGCCTCAGCAAAAAAACAAAAAAAAAAGAGAGAGACAAGCAATGTATTTTCCTTCATCAGCAGCCCCATACCTGAAAGTCATCAACAGATGGGATAGTTCTATTAGTAGTTCTCCGCTTATGCCACTGCCTGAGAGTGTCTCTGGTCTCTGAGCTTAGCAGGCGAGCTGCTTGTTCCTCCTGGAAATTCTTTATTAAGGAAAGTGCTCCATAAGCACTGGTCAAGTAATAGCCTCCTGTAAAAGACAGCAATGGATGATTTTTCAAAAGAGACCTTGGTAATAGAATGATTCTAGTTTTTCTATGATAAAAATACATAAACTGCAATCAAAACAAAATCCCTTCTGCCATTTCTTTAACAATAACCTTTTTATTCACATAAATGGAATATATAGGAGCTTGTTTCACAAAGAAATTGCCTAACAGAATCACTATTGACCACACATTTCTCTTGGTCACATGAGCCCGTTTTGGAAAAAGAAATGATAATTTATTCACCAATTGTGGAATCATATTCTCAGAGTTGGAAGGAGCTAAAGAAGTCACTTGGTCTAACCTGAACTCAATGGGTCTACAAAAATTTCCAATACAATTTTAAGTTTAATCTGCATGATTGTGTTTTCTTCATTATTAAGTCTAAAAATCAACAAAACAATAAATCAACCTTTGATTTGTGACATTTGCTGATTTCTCTGGTCTGTTCACCTTGAAAGATCTAGTTGAAGCTGGTTCTAGCAGACTTCTGCCAGGATCTGATCTAAGAATCACAACAACAGGGTTAAGACCTTCTCAAGTCTGTATCCTTTTAGGTTCTAGCAGAATGCTCTGCCTGTTCAATGTACTGTTATGTTAAGTTCAGTGCTATTTGTTTTTTTTTTTTTGATCAGTAGGTATTTAATGAACAATGTGCTACATCTCACATAACTGATATATTCCTTGCCTTCTCAAGGAATGGAGGGAAAGAATAGATGGGAGGAAGATAATTTGGAACTCAAAATTTAAAAAAATGAATGTTAAGAAATGTAATTGGGAAATATTTAATGAAACAAATAAAAGTCTTATTTCCCTGAACGAAGTCCAGACTTCCCTATTCTGGTGATAGCCCCATTATTGTAGTCACCCAGGCTCAAAACCTCAGCTATTTTTAAGGTCTTTCTTTCTTGTTTCCTTCCCACTCATACTTAATTTGGTCATCAAATCCCATCAATTCTGCCTCCAGAAGCTTTCTCAAAGCTATCCTTTCTTTTCGGTTCCCATTTCCCACTACCCTAATTTATGATATCATAATCTATTTCTTGACAATGGTCTTCCCAGCTCCATTATCTACAACCTCCAGCTTTATCTTACATATTTCAGATTCATCTTCCCAAAGACACATTAGATTGTCCTGTTCAAAATCTCTCTAGCTCCCAGTTCTTTGCCAAATGAAATTATTTGTACTTTACAGATGTACTACCCTTCAAGATCCTCCATGGAGGTAGTGAATTTGGAGTCTGGGAACCTGGAGTCAGGGTTCAAATTCCAGCTTGATTACTGCCTGCTACTTTCATGACCTTTGGTAAGCTACTTAAATTTCCTGAATCTATTTCCTAATTTCTAGAATGAACAGATGAGATGACCTCTAAGGTTTCTTCTTATTCCTGCCTTGTACACAAGTATTTCCAGAGCCACATTAATTCAAGTACCTTTCTTCTGCTGATTATTTCCAGTTTATTTTGTATAAGGCTTGTTTGGGCACAGTTGTTTATTTGTTATCTCCCCCATTACATTGTGAGCTCTTTAAGGTCTGTCATGTAAGGACTGTCATTTGCCTTTGTTTGCATCCTCAGGTGCCTAATACAAAATAGGTTCTCTATTTACTAATCATGTGGCTTTGACCTACAATTCCACCCCTTTATTTTCTATTTCTTTGCATATACGCTGTGTCCTATTCATATTCCTTAAGCAAGCTTTCCTCCTTGCTTTTCTTATTCCCTAAAAATCTACCATGCTCATTTCTTCTCTGCCTGCCCATCAAAACACTTTCCCTTCTCAAGTCTCAACTGAAATGTCACCTTTTCCATTAAGTCATTCCTGATCCTCTGCGCTAGAAGTGATTTCTCAGGCCTGGAAAGACTTATGTGAACTGATGCTGAGTGAAATGAGCAGAATCAGAAGATCATTATGTAATTCACCAACAATACTATATGATGATCAATTCTGATGGACGTGGCCCTCTTCAACAATGAGATGAACTAAATCAGTTCTAATAGAGCAGTAATGAAATGAACCAGCTACACCCAGTGAAAGAACTCTGGGAGATGACTATGAACCACGACATAGAATTCCCAATCCCTCTAGTTTTGTCCACCTGCATTTTTGATTTCCTTCACAGGCTAATAGTACACTATTTCAGAGTCCAATTCTTTTTGTACAGCAAAATAACTGTTTGGACATGTATACATATATTGTATTTAACTTTATTTAACATATTTAACACGTATTGGTCAACCTGCCATCTGGGGGAAGAGGTAGGGGGAAGGAGGGAAAAAGTTGGAACAAAAGGATTTGCAACTGTCAATACTGAAAAATTACCTATGCATATATCTTGTAAATAAAAAACTATAATAATAATTTTTTAAAAGAAGTGATTTCTCATTCCTCTGAAATCTTGTAATACCTTGCATTTCTTTTGTATTATATGCTGCCTTGTATAGGGGCTTATTTTTTTCTGGGGGGGGGGAGTACACGCTTTGCCTTCATACATCACTTTTGTGTAACAGTCTAAAGTTTATAACAATTCTACATCTTATTTTCACCACTGAGTTGAAAGATCTTTGAAGTTGGGAATTCAAATAATTTTCTTCCCTCTTCACCCCCTATAATCTAGCACAGTGTCATCTGCAAGTGATGCTTTAATAAATGCAATATCAGAGTTGAGCTTTATCTCCTAAAGTAACTAGTACAGTGTCCTGCATATAGTAAGTACTCCATGAACAATTGGTGAATTAGAAGGACCACATGGTACAGAAAGTCCTAGGAATCCAAAAGATGAAGAAATATGAATTTGGGCTGTAATAACCAGGAAAGCTTTTGTGGAGAGGGTAAAACTTGAACTACACCTTGGTGGGGAATTAGATTTTGGGGAGGTCATCAGGGTAGAGAGCTTTTCTTACAAAAAATTGTTTGTTTTTTTAAACTTCAAAACTTATCTATTTGAGGAATAAAGAGAGATAATATAGTATAAAAGAACTAAATTTATTTAGCTTAAAAACAAGCAGTATAATTTCAGCAAAACTACTACCCTGACATTAGAATGCATTTAAAAGGGATTTTTTACATTATATTTTTTCAATAAAAGTTAAGACATGCTTAGTCAGCAGGAAAGAATTGTAGTCGCTGCCCAACAAACTAATGAAAGGCTTAACTTAGAAATATAAAGTTTAGGATGAGTAATTCATGATCAGTGGTCAGCAGCCTTGAGCTCAAGGCTCTACTTTAAAGGAAATCTTGCTGTCTGCATTGGCTTCAACTAACTGCTCCTATACTTTTACCAAAATGAATGAGACAGCATAAGGGAGGGTAGCAAAAAGGTAGAAAGATAATTAAATGTTACCAGGAGAAAATATGGGAGAGACAGACCCCAAATGAACAGGATAAATTTTAGTAAAAGTATCCTCTAATTTTCTTTTTTTTCCCAATTACTTTAACCCCCAATTTGAATACAGGAAAATAAATAAGAGATATAAATGTCCTTTAATTTTCTTAAGTCAGTTTTTATCTTTTCCTACACCCAAACTACATAAGAATCTCACTCGCCAAACAAACATTTTGAGAGCTACTCACTCCATACCCCCTATTTGGCATTGTATTATAACAATAAAAGTGGCAGAAGAAAGGAAATGAAACCATAGAAATTATTGTCTATTTCTTTTAGTCCCTAGAGACAAATGCACATGGCTTTGTCCAAAAAGGGAGGTCAAGATAAAAATAGTGATGGGGAAGTGTCTTCATCATTTACCACTGAATTCCTGATTTCAAAGTTATAAGTGCTATTTAGAGTTGGGAGAAACAGGTGATAGCCAGGTCAAGAGGAAGAAAAAAAATTCAGTATTAGCTGGATCTCTGGTGGGACAGGAACTAAAGACATTTATTACTAAGCCTGAATCACTACAGGATGTCTTCTGGTTCTCATCCTACTCTTAGGGTTAGCTATGGGTGACAAGGAAATAGGAAGGAAGGAATCCTACAGGAGCCAAAATCAAAAGCTATTTTCTAGTTGCACCTGCTTGAATTGTGATTGTATTTTGGAGAGTGGGAAGGAGTCACATTTTTTGATGATCACAAAAATGGCTGTTGACCATTTTGGTCCGGTCTATTTTCAGTAGCTCTTGAAGGTTGAGTGTTGGTGTTATACATTTCCTAACTGCTATGAAAGAATGTCGACTTCTTTCCTTAACTAACCCAAAATAAACCTCATTACAAATAAAATCCTTTAAAAAAAAAACACAGAAAACACTGCATAGGTTCTGAATTACATGTTTAGAATTGAAATGGTTGGGACAGGAAAAGTTCCTATCTTATTTCTGGTCACTTACTACAATGCCTTCAAGTTTCAAATGGTCCCTATTTTAATTGTAAGATATCTTATCAATGGATAAGTGGGAATCCAGTTCTGTCTAGGCTGAAAAAAGTATAAGAAAAGTAATAAATTGGCCCTTTATTTCTTCACAAACCCATCAGAAATATTTCTCCTGATAGAAATAAGTGATTTACTCTGCTAAAGCAAAAGTTCTTAACCTGGGACATGTGAATGTGTTTTTAAAAAATATTTTGATAGTTCTATTTCAATATAACTGGTTTGCTTTGTAATTCTATATATTTTAGGCATTTAAAAACATAAAAAAGTATTGTAAGAATGTATATATAGGCTTCAGATTAATGAAAGGGTTCATGACAAAAAAAAAATACTTGTGTATTAAAAGATGATCCTAATTTCTTCGTCATATCAAACTCTTTCATTCGCTGATTTTCTGTGGAGTATTTTTTCTAAAAACAAAATATATTACGCTATTATGACTTAAAGAGCATCCCAAATGTTTTCATTAACAAGTTTTTACCTTCTCCATGCAACAATGATGGATCTAACAACTCCATCATGTACTCAATTTCTGTATCCAGTTCAAGCATGTCACATTGTGCTATTACATAGGTCAACACTGGCAAGAAGTCATCTGCACCATACATCCTCCCTAGGATAAAGAAGGAAGACAAAGAAAAAAATCATTACTAAAGGTCATTTTTCCCTCTCAAAATGTATATGTTGTATACTGCTTTTAATAGACTAACGTCATTTTGGGAAAATTTATGTATGTATGTCATTTATGTATGTGGTGATGGGTTTGTTTCTGAAATTCTCCAGGATTATTACATCCACACACATACCCTCTCCCCCACATATCCCCCAATACACACACACACACACACAGACGCACACACGCATGCATACACACACAGTCCATATTCCTGTCATCTTCTATTGCAATCCCATACCACAAGTTTCTTCATGAATTTCTACAAATGAATTAAAAAAAACATAAAAATGTGTTTTCCCCTTTCTAGGAATCTCAATTGAAATTCAGTTTTCTGGACTAACAATTCTCTCAGAGAGAATATTTTGTATGACAGAAAACATAATTGAAGGCACTTTCTATATATAAAAGAGGGTTCTGTTTCTGTGGACTCAGACATTTTCAACAGTGCCTTAAACATAGTTAAATATTAGATAAATATATGTTAAAGAGGATCATAGAGTGATCTAAATCAACTCCCACATTTTCAAGATGAGGAAACCAAAGCCCAAGGTTACAAAGTTATAAACGGCAGAATATAGATCTGAATCTATTCTGACTCCAAATAGTGTACCTTCCAATGCACCAACTTGCCTTTGTTTATACATTTGATTTGAATCTATCATTCTTTTCTTTAGTAGATCTCATATCACAAAATTTTATTAATATCTAATACTAGAGAGGCAATTTGATGTAGTAGATGGAGTGGTTTGATAGTGCTGATCTTCTTTTTCCGCCTATATACTCTTTCCTTGACTTTTATGACATGACTTTTTTTTCCCAATTTTCCTCATACCTGACTAATTTATCTGTCTTTTTTATGAGAACATCATTCATCTACCATCTCATAAGTGTGTGTTCCCTGCCCCTTATGCTCAGTTCTTAACTCTTTTCTGTTTATTATCTCTCTTGACAATGGCATATGGTCTGATGCATTCAATAGTAATTGAATGGTGGTTCCCAGATCTATATATCTATAATGCTAACTGCCTGATGGACATCTAGAACTGTATGTTCCATCAGCCTTCCCATACTAAACTTGTCTTAAAATGGACTTTTCATTTTCCTCCCCTAATCTCATCTTCTTTCAAACCACTAGCATTCCAAGTGACGTAGATTTGTAATCTGGGAATAACCCCTTTCTCTCATTCCCCATATTCAATCAGTTGCCAAGTCTTACCCATTCTGTCTCTGAAACACCTCTTCTATTCATTTCTTTTTCTTTTTTCACTTCCTTAGTTTAGGTCCAGATCATCCCTTTCTTGGTCTCCTGATTTCACTGACAATAAGACTATCAAGTCTTCTTAAGTCATAGGTCTGACCACATTATTCCTCTGCTAAAACCAAACCAAACTCTTAAATGCATCTATATTGCCTAGAGTATAAAATGCAAACTCCTCAAATTGGTGTTTTAGATTCTCTATAATCTGAACAGAACCCATCTTTTCCAGCCTTTCTATTTCCTTCCACCAACCAAACTGGTTGGTCTAAGAGTCAGGAAGACTTGGATTCAAATTACATGTAGAATACTTACTAGTTGTGTGATTATATTAAAATTACTTCACCTCTCTAAGTCTAAAGTACCTCCTTATAAGTCTTGAGGCTGAAAGAACTGAGTTCAAATTCAGCCTCAGATGCTACTAACTGATCTCCGGGAAGTCAGTTAACCTCTGCTTGCCTCATATGCTTTCTCATATGTAAAATGGTGATGACAATAGCACCTACCTCCCAGAGTAGTTACGAGGATCATGAGACCCCTGTAAAACACTTAACAATAGCTCCATGAATAACAAAAGCTATTCTCCAGGCTTAAAATACACTATTCCTTTGTCAAGTCTCCACTGTTAAGAAACTTCTTCCTTTAAGGCTTAGCTCCAGTTCCTCATCTGTACACTTCCTGAATGTTATAGAACCCTTGTAATCTAGTCATATATTTCCCCTATTCTTTCTGCTTAAAGCAACTTCACTATGTAGAAGTTTATAATGATATTCAGAATGATGTGATGTATATAACTTGGGGATTCATGGCTTTCTTTATTCATCTTTACTAATAAGTTAAATGAAATGTCTCTGTTTCTAAGCCCAAAGTATGTAGTGTTGGAAATTTTTTTTTCATTTTTCAACTTTGTAATTCAGAGAAGATATCTAGTTATTTTACCACAAAGAGAATCAGCTAAGAAACAAATGTTTCAGGTTCTTTTCCTCAAGTTCATTATTTCCTATGAAATATATCTGTAGCTCATTTCTTTAAATACCAAGATACATGATTTTTAATAATTTTTTAAAAATGCTCATTCAACAAAACCTTTTGGAAATGATGTAGCTTTGATCTCTGGATAGTCCTCACCTGAGTTATTCTCCATGACTGTGTAAATTAGTTTACAGACTCTCAGCAGCAGCATGACTTTCTTTTCAGGAGAATACATCTTCTGCATGGTCATGAATTTGACCTTGATCTTTTCAACATCCACAAAATCTGGAGTTGGAGCAAACACACCCAGGTCCTGGGGGCTCCTCTGTCTGACCAGCTGCAGGTTCTCTTTTAACTGTTTCCATGAGCCATCAGCAGTATGGAAATCTTTCAGCATGGCTTCAACATGGCTCTTCAAAGGTTTCAAAATACATTTGTGCATGGCCTTTTCCAACACGATATCTGAGAAGGAAATGCAGAGAAAATCAGTTACACAGTTTTAAAAAGTCTCAAAACGAAACGACACATAGGACTCTAACAAGGAAAGTAGAAACTTTTTCCATTAACAGGTAGGGACTAAACAATTTTACATGATATTTGTTAGTAGACTAACAGGGGGCTACAGGGTCACATAGCTGTTAAGTGTCTGAGGCCAAATGTGAATTTAAGTCCTCCTGACTCTAGTGCCAGTATTCTCTATCTACTTTGACACACACACACACACACACACATATTTTCATCCTTCATTTTACTCTGAAAACATGTGTTTTCAGAGTAAAATGAAGGATGAAAATAGATGCATTTGGACCTTGCATTATACTATATGCATATACATATATAGATATGTTTGGGTGGGGTGTATTCTATTTACAACTAATCATAAACTGATAATTTTTTTGTTTATCATTTCAGAGTTCATGCAAATCCCATAACTTCACATAGTACTTTTTCACAATCTCATTAATGCAGTATAACTGTATTTACTATTATGACTATCAAAATTCATATGGTACTATTTGGATAACTATTCATTTATAACATTGGTTCTTTGGAAAGAACTGTACTCTATAATATTATTTTATCTAATGCTATTTCCATGAAACTTTTTAACAACAGAGTATGACCATAAAATAATTCTCTCATTCAGGCAGCAGAATGATAGTATTAAAACCACAGATAATTAGAAGAGGAAACCTATGTTATTCAAAAAAATAGCTTAAAGAAAAAATAGACAGATGTCATCATAACAAGTCATTTGTCAATTTCTACAATTCTCCCTCTAAAACATCTCTTTTCATCCATCTCCTCCTCAGTCACAGTGCTTACTATCACTCAGCAGCTACCCAAGTGGTATCTTTGTTTCCACTTTTCCCCAATTCAACCTTTTTTTTTTTTTTTTTTTTGCTATATAAAGCCCTTGACAAATCTCGCTCTCGCTCTAGTTTTCCATGCTTATTCTATGTCACCTCACTTTATATATCTCACTTCATACACTTTGTGTTCTAGCTAAATTTCCCTACTTGCTTTTTTATGTCCCATTGCTATGCTTTAAATGCTTTCATTCTTCATATCTGCCTCATGCAATCCTAATTCAAGGTAATTGGGGTCAAGTGACTTGCCCAGGTTCATACAGCTAGTAAGTGTTATGTGTCTGAAATTGGATTTGAACTCGGGTTCTGACTGCAGGGTCGGTGCTCTATAGTTGCCCAATCCTAGCTCTTTTCAAGGTTCAAGTGCATAAATTTTTCTAAGTCTAAAAGGAAACAAAGATACAAGCAGCCTCAGTTGTTAGCCCTTCTCTTCCTTAACTACAAGAGGAAAAATCAATACACTGTGGCCATATCCTTTTTGTACTTAGTTGTGTTTTCCCCTGGTAGTATGTATCATCCTTGCCAACAGGACTGTTTCATTTCTTTACACATGCAGTGTCCTACATAGTACCTGACAAGCATAGTAGGCCCTTGATGATGTAAACTGAGTAAGAATGGGGAAAAGGAAAGAATCCTTGAATTTTTAATCAGAGAAGAATCAAAGTTTGAATCCTAAGTCAAGAATCTGAATTGAACCAATTTGTCTAATCTTTCTGAGTTTAGGTTTCCAGATCTGTAAGATGAGGGATAAGAAGACCAGTGCTGTAAAATTTCAGAGTTGTTGTGAAGATCAGATGAGATGTGTAAAAGAGAAAAATAGGCAAGGACAAGAAAAGGACAAAAATAATATTTTTCTTAAATTCTCTCCTCTTGAAAGCACGAGGTCTTAACACTTTTTTTTTTCTTACTCCAATATCCTGACACCAACATTTGCATATTGGTCCAAAAATCCAGTTTTTCTTAAAGGTGGGGAAATACTAAACTACAGAGATGGGGCCTAATCAACTGGACTGATAAAGAGAGATTACAGATTAATATATGATTTCGTGAACTAAATTAACAAAAGGTTAATCTAGGAAACTGCCTCAATATTTAAAGTAAAGACATTGGCCACAGTTACTTTTTATTTAAGTCCTAATGGAGGCTTCTCTGGGTCTCCTGCTTACAAGGAGAACACAGATTACTCTTTTTCTCCTTGCAGTCTCAGATGATAACCAACTTGAGAAAAGTAAATCTGTATAATGTAAATCCTAGTATTTGACATTAAAGATAAGCAGTTATGATAACTTTAAAAACTTTCCTCCTGACTTTGTTAATGACCTATAGGTACTCCCCCAAACTATCACTGGTATGACTTTTACTAATGTCACTTTTTCCTCCCGAGACTGTACTCACAACTTCTTATCACATCCTCAGATTTACTTGATAATAATTATTTTAACAAAAAAGCTGAAACACATGGGATGAGGAAAAAGTCACCATAAGGTTGAATAATAATATAACATTATCTTCCATAGTTAAAAGAAATTACTTGTTTATGGTTTTAATGTTTACTCTCATAATGCTAATCATCTCACATTGTGTTCTGTCTTATCCACAATGTTACAATGAAACTAATGGTTGTAACTTCATAGATATAAATAGATTAAGCCTATAAAAAGAGAAACAAAAATAATTTGCTCTGACTTCAGGCTGACTACACATTGACTCTGTATTAATTGTGGTTTTGTTTATCTTCAAAAGGGAATTGAAAATGTTTTGGTAAATGACTGAAAGGCAGTCTAGTTTCCTGTCATTGCTGCTAGTTGTTTTTTTGGTCACATGTTACTCTCTGTGACTCCCTTTTGGGGTTTTCTTGGCAAAGGTACTGGAGTGGTTTGCCATTTCCTTCTCCAGCTCATTTTACAGACAAGGAATTGAGTCAAACAGGGTTAAGTGACTGGCTTACGTAGTCACACAGCCAATATATGTATAAGACTGGATTTGAACTCAGGATCTGCCTCCAAGGTTAGTTCTATCCACTCACTTCATAGAAGAGCATATTATCCTTTTTCTTTTCTTTATCTGTAATGCTTATAATACAAAACATGAGTCTTGACCAATGAGTCCTTCACCCAGCCAGCCCATTTGTTCCTATGCCCTCTTCTTGTACTGATTGATAGTAACAAATATTCTTTGTGCCTACAGCTAATACTCTAAAGCTATTCTGTGTTTCCTCAGAGCCTCCCCTAATATCAGTGCTAATGCAGAGGACCCAAAAGATTGGTACTCATTTAGTATCTTTCAAGTTCTTTCTTTTCTAGAAATCCTTCTCCAGCAGGGTAGGGGGTTATCTTGCTCTCCTCTGTAATTTACCAAAATTGGCTGTTTTCTTGAAAGCTGCTTAACTGTTCTTTGTGAGAACTGTCTCCAAACACACAAATGCCCAGATCTATACATCTATATACATTCATAGTTACATTTATACATATATACACTCACATATATGTAAATATCTATCACCAATACCCATTTTAAGGGTTGTTTCAAGGATCAAATAAAATATATCTATATCTAATCTCTGTATAACTATATGTATATATCTATATCTATACCTATGTCTATATCAATTTATAAATAATCCTATTTGATCCTCAAAACAACCCTTAAAATAGATATTGGGTATTATTATCCCCATTTTATACATTAAGAAACTCATAAGTCTGAAAGGTTTCCTCAATGACTAAAGTCATAATGCTAATAAGTTTCTTAGTTGGGATTTAAATTCACCTTTCTGAATCCCAAGCGCAACATTCAATCTGCCTATATAAAGCTGTTTCCTGCTACACAATTAAGATGAAGAATAATGTTTCTTTACCATTGTGGAAGCTCCTGTCCAGGCCTCTTTAATCATACTCTTTCCTAACTTCTCAAACAGAATTATAATAAAGGTTAGGTGTAAGCATGTGGGGACAGACATATAATTTTTCTTTCTTATCTCCTTTCTGTGCTTTAAGTATAACTATAAAATGATGAGATTGACAGTCACGGGTCTTATTACAGTCTCAATCTCATTACATTAGTCATCCCAGAAGTTCCAGGACTACTCTCTGTATACTACAAAGTAATACATGATGAGCATCTAGTAAGGAAGGATACAAGTCTTATTGAACAGGTTCCATTTGCAAAGCCTTCCTTATCTTACTGAAGAGCCTGCTGGGTAACTGAAGATTTTCTCTTTCTTCAGATTGAGACTAATGGTCATGATTCACAAGTATTTTTGGTGGAGAGCAAAACCCTCTGGGTATGAATGAGATAGGACTGAAGATCATTCAACAAAAATAGGGCCTCAAACCTAACATTTGGAAACAATGCTGAACCCACAGGCAATCTAAAAATAATGTGATTGATACAAGGTGCTTTAAAAATAGATCTGTGGGGGCATCTTTGGCTTTTATGTTGTTTTTATTCCTTTCTGCTTCTCTCAACTCCTCTCAGAAAGTTACCTCTTACAACTTAAAAAAATGTGAGGAAGATAAAAAACAAAACAGTAAGATGAACCAACATATTGAAAAATCTGATATATAGGCAATGTTCATCACTTTCAGATTTCCACTTCTTCAAAGAAGGGATAGAAGTGTCTTGTTAAATTTTTCTTGATGGGGGGGAGGTCAAGCTTACATTTCATGCTAATTAGAGCCTATTAATTTTCTTAGTATGGATAACTGGACTGATTTTGATTTGATGCTGGCTAATTTTGCAAGCTGGTGAAAGGCAGTTAGAAGCAAAGAAAAGGAAGCAGGTACTCCTCACTGTGATCTAAAAAGTGCACACAATAAATTTGGTATGACCCTTCTTCTCTCCTCTGGCCCCATGCCCTAGAAGTTAAAACAACTTAAAAGTCAACCAATGCAAGAGTAGGTCACCTTCTTGGTAAAGAAATACTACTGTTTTATCTAAAGACTAAAATAATCCAGGCTGTGTCTCATAATTGACTCATTTTATGAGCAGGCTAAATGGTTTGATCCCTCTATGGGTGAGACATTTTCCTCTGCCTATGAAAATAATAGCTAGTATTTATATATCACCTTAAGGTTTACAAGATGCTTTTCAAACATCTCATCTTTGTCCTCACAACATTGGAAGGCAGGTGCTATTATTATGCCCATTTCATAGACAAGGAAACTCAAAAAGAGATTAAATGACTTGCTTAGGATCCACACAGTCATTTAAATGTCTGAGGCTGGATTTGAACATGGATCTTCCTGATTCTAGTTATATCATTTTACTGTCCTACCTAGCTGCCTTTGTCCTTTTCTAGGACCTCACACACTTCTAAGATCTGCCACCCAACTTAATAATCCTTAATAATTAATTAAACAAATTAATCAAATTAAAAAAGAATTATTATATCCTAGACTGTGGGAATACAAAAACAAGGAATGAAATAATTCTCACAAAGATTAGTATATGTACTTACAAGTACATACATAAACACATACTATATATAAAAAGTGAATAAAATAAATGCAAAGTAGTTAAATACAAGGAAGCTTGAAAAACCAGGGAGGACAGAAGATGGTATCAAGAATCAGTGATTCAAAAACAGTCTTAGAAACAATGAGTAGAAAAGATCAGTGCAAATATAGAAATGCTCCTTGGGGAAAAAAAAAAACCCAAAACTTTTAAAATAGTGTGTCCATCTTGTTCTTGAGGGAAGGAAGGAAATTAAAGCATTGTGGATATGAAATAATATATATCCTGTCTTACTTAAATGATGTGTTTTATTTATTTATTTTTTGCTTGTTTTGCTTAACTGACTTTTTTCTCTTTCTCTTTTATGATTTGTTATAAGGGATGGGAACAGAAGGGAACATGCTGGGAAATTCAAGTGATGTAAAAACAAGATAAACACATAAAACATGTGCCCTCTAATACTGGGTCAGCAGTACCACACCTAGATTAACACAATCTAAGCAGCATGGAGTGGCTAGGACTTTTCTTCTAAGTAGAAAGATTGTTATTTAAACACTGTAACTAAATTGCCTCACAAAAGAAATATATTTTAGAAATTAATGGCAGAGTCAGAAAGCTACATTATTTTATATTTTAAGGCATACTTTGTCTTTCAGGTATATATTGTATATAGATAGATACATCTCTGTCACTTTATCTGTTTATCTTTAGAGGCAAGGTCCTGAGGTGGCACAGTGGATAAGGGCATAACTTCTATCAAAATCTGTCTACCTTAGTTTCTTCAACTGCAAACAGGGATAATATAATTGCTATCTCCCAAGATTGTTGTGAGGATCAAATGACATTTATCATGTATAAAATGGTTAGCACACTACCTTTTGTAGTGTTTGATGCCAGTACCCATTTTCATACCCATCTTTTTCAAAGAATAAAAATTTGTAGAAAACAATATCTAAGGGATAGATAGAATGAAACCGAAAATCAATGTGCCAATATTTCAGAGTAGGAACAATTTTGTTATTCTTGAAATAAAGACAGGCAAATGAATGGAGTGATGAAGTCAACCAAGTGGGATTTCATTTGCATATGTAATATCTATCTGTTATGAGTTTTTCTAGTATGAAATTTTACCACTGGAACTTTTGGATTACTTCCTGTTAAATTAATATTATTGAAGGCTTAAAAATATTACAGAAACCCACAGTCAAACAAAAATGTTAGTGCTATCAAGTCTAACAATATATTCTAAACTTCAGAGTAGCATGTACTCTAAATCATCCTAGTAAAACTAAAGTAAATATTAGTATTAATATCAGCTTAGTGCTTCAAGTAATTCATATATTATTTCACTTTATCCTCACAACTACCATATGAGATACATAGTACCATTTGACAGATGACTGCTCAGATTAAGTGACCAGGACTAAAATCTATTATCTCCAAAATCTGGACTCCAAATCCAGTGTGATTTCTTCCATGCTACTGGTCATACCACTAATCTTCTGTTAATTGAGTATGAGCACTGCATTTTTTTTTCCAGATGGTCTAGTGAGTTTCATTCCACTTAGCCATACTTTATTATTTGGTCTCCCTTGTCTATTACTGGGACACATTTTGGAAATGACAGGCTGGGTCTAAGGTATTCTTTAATGTTGAGCTATAAAGTCAACTGTGCTTTAAAAAATGGCAAATATAATGAAATAAAAAAGCATGGAAAAATTGATAGATGCAAAGTGGAATAGGCAGAAACTAATGTAAAAACAAAAGATATCAATAAAAACATTTTTTAAAATGTCAATGTTCATTTTAGCTGAGCATAGATAAAATCAGGAAAGTACTATCTACTCCTCAATTTTTTTTATTCTTTTGCATAAAATCTTTGTGAACCAAATATATATCCTACAGCTATAAACAATTTAACCCACTAAAAGGTTGCTGCAAGATTACATTTATTCAGCTTATTTTTTTTTTGGCTCCAATATTCTACCATAATGCTAAAGTCCTTGGCACTATCAAATAATTCTATATCAGGAACCACTATTACTTTATCAATAGAAATAACATTAAAAAGAGGCATTAACATCTGCTTTGCATCCTAAGACCCATGGGACCTTTCCATCTGACTTGCAGCTGAAACCTTCCCCATTAGAATGCGAGTTCCCTGACAAGAGGGAATTTATTACTTTCCTATTTGTATCCCCAGAGGTTAACATAGTGTTTTGTACATAGCTAGTGATTAGTAAAAGCTTCATTCATTCATTCACTTAGTCTTACCAGGAAAGAAAAAACAAACTGTGGCCTTATTGGAAGTGTGTGAATATTTCTAGATATGACCGGTATGTACCTAATTGGCTTTCACAAATATACAATATTTTCTAGGTGGATATTTCATCTCTAAAGTGATAGGCTTTGTGGTTACAACTCATTTATTTTGGCTCAATGGCTTTTAAAAAAAATTGAGCATGCTATTTAGTGGGAGAGCTTTTGACCACTGTTAGAAAATTTTAGTCCTGATTCAGAAATTAGTTGCAATTCACGATCTCCCTGGATCTTAGTTTCCTCATTTTTATAAATGTGAGAGATGGCTACTTAGGTCCTTTTCAACTCTAAAAATATTCTGTGAATTGATAATTTTAATTCTACTTCCCTTTCCCTCACTTCGTTAAATAGAATTGAACAATATCAGCTATGTCTAGACAATTCTGATCAAACCAAAATTTCGTTGGCCTGATTTGCTGTGGTTCTTAATATGGTTGTGCTACTCAGTGGGGACTTGAAAGTATTGATTTCTAGATCAGTTCAGTCAAAGAGTTCAGCCTTTGCTGTCTGTAATGAAGGCATTACACTGACTTGGCTGTAGAAACCCCAATGTTATAACAACAATAAGAATATTATGTAATGCCTTACATTTTTCATATTATCTCATTTAGTCTTCATAAAAATTCTTTCCTGAGAATGGCTAGACTGCTATTATTATCCCCATTTTATAGAAGGAACACATTATAGCTGTTTAGCGTCAGGTCACACAGCTTTTTTTTCCCTATCTGGTATTCATTCCACTAGAAGTAATATATGGAAGGGGGTTGAAATATTAACTCATTGATATTACTTTGGATATTATAACAAAACAAAAAACAAACAACTTCCTCCCACCTCCCCCCCAACAATAATAACTTTGCTAACATTAGCAGGCACCTGTTTTTAATACATTTTGAGCCGGGAATTCTTTGGATGATTTGCAAGGTGAAACTATCTGAAACTCTACTTGGGACATTCTCTATACACTTGTGAAGTGGTCCAATCAACAGGCTAGTTGACGGTATTAATAAGAAGGTCCTACCTTAACAGCTCATGTATGTTTTGGGATTAATTAAATGTTTTGAGTTACAAACTTCTTTTCCCATTGTGCTCAGCATGAAAAGGTTTATTGTGACTTGGTTTTTGTCTACTCTTACTTTCTACCTTATTAAGTGCATCATTTTCACTGTGTCTTGGAAGCTAAGCAAGTTTAATTCTTGAAGCAGTAGGCATGTGAGCTGCCCGCTTTAATTAAGAAACAAACAAAAACCACCACCCCCACCAAATTGCATAGATTCCTGCTGAGTGCATGCTCTATGATTAGACAAAGCTTTAATTTGGTCAGATTAGACAGAACTTTAGAGATGCTTCCCAGGAAATTCAAAGTAAGCTCTCTGTGTATCCGAAGGGAATCTAACACTATAATCCTAGGTCTTAAATTAAAGACATGGTTTCTAAGATAAAGGTCTAGGACAAATTCACACACCAACTCGGTAAGCAAGTAACATTTTGAGTTTCTGCATTTGACAGAAATGCCTCCTGAGGTGACAGCTTTGGTTGGTGTTCCCAACAGAAGCAAGGAAGTTCAACACAAGTCAGAAGATCAGGCCCTGGCCTTGGTTTCTTTGTAAGGATTTTCTGTGTAGGATATCTGAATCAGTTGGCCACATAACTCTCTGCTTAGATCAGCCACAAGCTCTTGCTGTTTGCACACCGCTGCGAAGCAAACTTCATGTTTCCTTAAACTGCCTGTCCACATAAATTAAACTTGGGAGCCAGGTTATCCCTGAGAGGGAAGCTCTGGAGGTATGCAGAAAGAGGATGCTAGTCTAGGTATTGCCCTGGCTTTTCCTTGAATCATTTCTAAAGAGTCAAAGCAATTTTTTTTTTTTTAGCACTTACACTTCAGCTTTAACCACACCCTGACAAAGAACAAAACAAATCAAGATCCTAATTCAGACAAACCAAGAGGAGAAAATCCACAGTAACAGTGCTTTAATTTCTTTTGCAGGAAAATCAAGAAATTTTTATGTCAATAAACAGAACTGGAGAAAAGATCTTGTATGCTACACGATATTTACTACTTCTTGAGGAAAAAAATTCATCCTACTGAAGGAAAAGGAAGAGTTTTACTTTTATGAAATGTCTGGTAACATTTGGGAATCCTTTCCTGTTGCTGTCCAACAAATGCATTCCATGAAATTAGCATTTTTTGCTCAGCTTTCTTAAAAAAAAAAAAAAATTAAATGCCACTGCTTGATTGTGGGGGAAAAATAAGGCAGTCTGCCAATTTCTCAGTCACCTTTGAATACCTTGGCTAAAGTTGTTAACAGCAATTTGGCTTTGGAATGAGCTTACAAGGAAAGAATGTCTCCTTCAGAGATATTTACCCTTTTCATGAGACTTATAAAACATGGCACTTGCATAGTCAAGGCACAAAAAGGCAGGAGAAAAGGTTGCTTGCTTATTTTTGTGCTTAAATTATACCTATTTTCCTTTTTTTTTTGGGGGGGGGGTTATATACTCCCCCTCCAAAGGAAGAGAATACAAAGAGGTACTTCAAGAAAACAATGAATAGGAAGGAAAATGCAATCACTCAGATCTCAAACTAGATCTTGCTTTTCTTAGAGACAGAACATTATTTGATATTATTTACCAAATGCATCAGAAGTCTTACTTTTACCTTATTTCCAAATCTTCCATTTATTAACAAAATTAGGCAACTTTCATTTTTAATAATTGTTTGTGATTCTGTTTTTCCCTGGAAAAAAGGATAACCTATCTAAATAAAATATCCCATGGGCTGAAAGTCCAGTAACATAAAATACAATTTAAAAACAAAAGAAAGTTAATTCTTACCTATTTGATCTTCTGGAATCAGTGATTCAATTGGAGGATCCAGTTCTGAGCTCTGGGACAAATAGTTCTTTACTTGAGTCATGAATTGTCGGATGGTTTGTAGCATGTCTGTGCTGGAAACATGGCATTCCTTGTTTTCCTGCAGAAAGCTTACATAGTCCTGTACCAGGCACCCAAAATAAGTGCGCTTGTCCCGGGAAAGTTCGGCAATTTTCTTGATCATACGCTTCTCAGGGGTCATGAAGGAGCTGAAAACCCCACTCACTTTTCGTAGTTGAGATTTGACAATTTTGGGGAGGACAAAGGAACTGCTCCTCTTCTTTTTGGATTTGATGGGGGGGGCCATGCTTTCTTGGTCACTCTCTCCTTCATAGTCTTCCAGGCTGCTGTTGGTGTCCCCTTCGTAGCTGAACGGCATGCTCCGCTCAAACTCCAGTGAGTCGGAGGAGGAAGTCGAAATGCTCATGTCGCTCAGTCTCTGCCTGCCTCCATTCCACTGGAGTTGTGAGTCAGAGCTTGTAGGCAGAGTCTTTTTGCAGCTTGCTAGATTCTGCTCAGGCGGGGCATCACCTGGGCTGCCAGCAGTTCCCGATGCAGGCTCTTGACTAAGACAAGGTCGAATGACTGTCAAGGTCTTTGCATTAGGACCTTCTCCTTCCACAGAAGAAGCCTGTTTCTTCAGCCGAGGTGGAGGGATAGGGGTCGGTTTCTTTCCCAGCAAATCTACGTTCCCATGTTTGTTATGGTTGACTGTTTCTGGCATACTCGCCTGAGTTTCGGTCCTGGACAGCTGAGGGCTTGTGGGGAGGCTATTAATAGATGGTGGTGGGGGTCTGGGTGGGGGAGAACGCGGACTCTCAGTGCCATTCACTTCTGGAGTTCTTGTACTCTGCCTTTTCAGGCTTCCACTGAGGTCCTGGCTGTGCACTTTTAAGAAAAGAGGATTAATAAAACACAGGGCCCCATTGGTCTGGCTGCACTCCAACTCCGAAGGCCTTCTGGTTCGTATAGAATGCACTCCATTTATAAGGCAAAGCTGACGCGAAGCTCGACAAACACCGTCTGAGGGGAGAGGCCTATGAGGAGGTGGAGGATTTAGGGGTTTGTTGTCAGCCGGAGAGTTCCAAAAATCTGAAAGTCATTATTGGTTAACACAAGAATGTAAATATGGTGGTTCTTTTGCAAATTAAAAAAAAAAAAAAAAAAAAAAAAGGCACAGTGAAGCACATCAAGCATCTTGAAAGCATGGGGCTTTTTCATTTGGGAATTGTTTTTTTTTTTTTTTTTAAACTACATTTCTTACTGGAACTCAGAAGACTGCCAAAAACCAGCTGCAGGCTCATGTCGGAGCTGCAGGGTAGAGCTTTGCACCTATAAAGATTTAAATGTTCTGGCCAACACAAATGATCAACATGACTTTTACTGAGACAGGCAAACTTGAAAAACATAGAAGAATGATGCCGTTACTAGTTCAGGCTTGAAATGGACCAGAAACTCTAAAATGGAATAACCCACAAAGAAACAGCACCCTTCCCTAACAGCTCTTTCTGCTGTGTCCCCAGGCAGATGCAGCTCTCAGCCAAAAGATCATGTCCTCACAGTTCTCCTTTAAGTAAACAGGACAGGCAGCTGTGTCTGAGTGATTGTTACACAATTAGTTTGAGGTTTGACATACTCAGCATTAAAACTCCAAAAGAGGAAAATAAAGGGTGGGTGTACATGTATTTATACACACACACACACACACACACATATTTACACACACACATGTGTATGTATGTATGTTCATAAGTTTAATCAGGGGGAAAAAACCCAACCTATGGGGAAAAATGAAAATTTTAACTATAAATTCGGCCATTTATTTTTGTGGTCTGGTAAATGTCTTTTCCAAATTCTGTAGCCTTCTTGCCTTTGCTATAAGCATTTAACACTCTTCAGTTATCCAAGAGGCAAGAAAAATGGCTATTTATAGAATGTACACTATCTGTACTGCCATGTAAATTAGTTCTATATGTTAAAGGAGAGGAGTGATGTAGATTAATAAGTGTTCAATGTGGATTTTCAATAAGATTATTATTTACTTATCTTAATAAATTTAATAAAATTTTATTTAAAATAAGATAATTATTAATAAGATTAAATCCTCCTATGCTTTACTAGGCTGTCATTATAACGGATTTATATATCCTGAACACAAACTTAAAGAGTTTGTGAGTGGGCAGATGCTCCATGTTGGCTAGTAATGAGAAGTCAAGAAAAGGACCAGAAGATGGAAAAAAAAAATTCTGCAGCTGATAAGAGTTTGGGCTTGTTATCTTCCATGCTCTTCTTAACTCATAAGATTCTAGGATCCTTGAAAATGTACTATATATAGCATACCAAGAGTTTTATGTATGTCAGTCTTTATTAGTGTTGACTATCAGATTACCAGTCACACTTCTAAAGCAGCCTGTCTCTTCGACCAGTATCAAAGTAAAGTTGAGTGCCTACTTTATGATAAGCTCTCTATCAAGTACCATGGAAAGTACATATATAAAGGAAAGAAAAATACAATCTGTCTTCCAGGAGGAGTTTTCCATTTAGATAGGGAAATAAAAAATAAAAATGCAAGGAAAATATTTAAGAACATTATAAATCAATTCCAAAATTGGTAGAATTAGCATGGGCCAAGCAAAATATACATGGGAACACACTTCTTTAAGGTGGCAAGGATAAGTCTGCCAGAATCCCCTTTTTTAATCTCACCACTCAGCTCTACAAAATATTCAGTAACTTGTTTAAAGAAATCTAAATTTTAGGAGGACAACAAATATCTGTGGCTACCTTCATTCTGTTCAGTGAATTATGCATATTGTATATACTACATTCTGCATACCACAAATGGCAGCTACTTCAAGATATAGTTTTTAGAATAAAAGGGGAAAAAAAAAGTCCAGGGAGAAAGTATGCACATTTAATTTGCCAAGGCAGGTAGGTATCAAATCTTTTTTTATGTCCTAAAAACCTTGGTTCTCAATTCAATAATTATGATTTGCAAATTGTTGACATAGCCAAAGGTGGAAATCTAAAATATTATAAAGTTATCTTTTCTTCATTCATAGAAGCTAGGTATTTCACATTCCACCAACTAACCCCCCAAAACAATGGGGCAAAGAGACTTAATTAAGAACCAGAGATAAGCAATTTTTTGAGAAGAGTCACTCAAGGTAGGTCTAAGTAACATGAAGGAGTGAGAGTTGGTGGCAGGAATGGGGGAGGATAGAAAAAGGGCAAAGCAAAGGGAAAAGGAAGGGAAGGAACAAATGGCACACTGCCAGCAAAACATGATGACTTTTTTGTATAATGGGCAAGATCTGGAACACCATGGTACCAAGCTGTACCATAGTAGGGGAAGTAGGACAGATGTTACTATATAAACATATTCTGGCATTTTACTC
The DNA here is from genome assembly GCF_902635505.1 of Sarcophilus harrisii. Classification (NCBI taxonomy): domain Eukaryota; kingdom Metazoa; phylum Chordata; class Mammalia; order Dasyuromorphia; family Dasyuridae; genus Sarcophilus; species Sarcophilus harrisii. Next base: position 150,737,539 of record NC_045427.1, read on the forward strand.
ATAGGGCAGACAAATGTTTTCAGAGCTTTGTGCTTCACTAGGAATAAAAGAACTTGGATTAATGAATTAATGGATTAGTGAAAATGGAGCCATTCCCTTTGGGGTCAAACCTTGTCCTTTTCCTTAGAAGGTACTATTGAAAAGGAAAGAAACATGAAATGTACAGAAAACTGCATACAGAGAGAGGCCAAAATCAGCTTAGAAAATTGAATCTATACAAATATACACATAGGCTGATAACTTTTGCCTTCTCTTCTTTGCCAAAGTTTGCCAGAGTAGCTAATAAGCAGTCAAACTACATGTGACCTTTTATCTTAATTTCTTACTTTTAAGATGAAAGATAAAAATTGGCCACATGGTGGGTGACAGGACTAAGAATAAAGGAGAAGGTAGTGGTTTCAGATGTGTGTATATGCCATTATTTCCCCTACTATGAGCACAATGACATTCATTCATTGTATTCTTAACCACAAAACCTGGAATGGAGTAATTGCTTGATCAGCCATGCAACCTACAACAGCCCAGAGATGATGATTTTTATCTATTGTTTTATGTAACAACAATATGTCCCAAAATTTGAGGAATGAAGCATACTTACTCAATCCCAACTGGGCCAAGTCTTCCAGTTCAGCCTCTGTCTTTGCTGTTGAAATGGCATGAGGCAGCTTCAGAGTGAATGGAAGGACATCCCTTTATTTTTAAAAGATGGAAAAATAAATATTTTGTCATTTTTCTTATAAATTTCTAGGGAAGTAAAGCCCACAATTCTATGGGGTTTCCTTTTTCTCGTTATAGCTAATTATTAATGGCAGTGGATCTGACTGCTTCCTGTCACTCACTGTCCCTGTTGCCACATTCAGAAGAGGAGAATCATCTATAGTTTCATTATCCTCTGTAGGATTGTTGTCACTACCGAAGACTCTGGAGAAAAGCAGCGGCCCTACTGCTAGTTCAAAAGTAAGTCAACCGACTAACTGTTGAATATTTATGTATAAATTATGTACATGGAATACTTTATGCTCTTTTGCTGTGTGGAATTTATCCCTGGGGGCAGAGGCATTCAGCTCTCTGGCAGAATCCCCTTGCCCCCAACCCTCCCCTAGCCCGGTCTTTGCAGAGTAGACACTGCCTTGAACGTAGCTAGTTGTTGCTAAGTGTTTATTGATCTGAAACAAAACAAAACAACAAGAAGCCAGTACTTCCCCCTTCCACATATCTCATTTAAAATATGAAAACACAGAAGGCAAAAAACAGTTTTGAAGACAGGTTGATACAAGTCTCAACACAGAATCAGAACTGCTTTAGAGCAAGTAGCCTCTAGTCCAGTGCCTTCATTTTACAGATGAGGAAACAGGGAGCCCCCATGGGGTTAAGTGACTTGTCCAGGATCACATAGCTAATCATCCAGCCTAGCTCTTCTCCCCCCTCAGGCCTAGTTCTTCTCATGCTGCTCTATCCAAGTGTACATCTAATCAATGATTGTTGCACAATACTGATCTTTAGGACTAGTATATAATATCCATTACGGACTTATAGTCATAATAATTTGCAAGAAGACATGGTCCTGACATAGTAGAAAATTTGTAGCTTAAAAGTTACCCTTTCCAGCCCTATGAGATGATGCTTTAAATCTGACTCAGAAACAAGTGAATGAAAGTCTGTTACACAAAGATGCTTTCTTTCCCGGTCATCCCAGCCGCCAAGGCACTGCTCCCAAAAGCACACTGTCACCACCACCATCACAGCCTCAAGCCTGTGTTTATTTTGTCATTGCTTGGTCTGTATGTGTTTTATGCGTGCATCTCTTAGGAGAGAATGTAAAAGCTAGGAATCATTTCATTTCTGTCTTCCTGTTCCTAGTAGGTGCTTGATAAAGGAAGTATTGACTGATAGACACAAATGGGCTAGAATGATCAGGAGTTCTTTTTTTTTCTTTTTTTTGCTGAAGCAATTGGGGTCAAGTGACTTGCCCAGGGTCACACAGCCAGGAAGTATTAAGTGTCTGAGGCCAGATTTGAATTCTGGTCCTCCTGACTTCAAGGTTGGTATTCTATCCACTGTGCCATCTAGCTGCCCCTGGGAATTCTTTTTCAAATAGTCCTGTTACTCTTTTATTGGGGAAGCTAGTTGGTAAAATAGAGTGCAGGGCTTGGGAGTAAGGAAGGCCTGAGTTTGAATTCTAGTTATGTGATCCTGGACAAGCCAATTATACACTCTATTACTCAGTTTCCTTATCTGTAAAAATAGTGATAATAATAGCACCTACCTTCTTAAGAGGACAAAACAAGATAACAATGTAAATGTAAGTTCAGTTTCATAAAAATGTTAAATGCTGGCAATGGGGCAAAGGAGACTTTCTCTATATTGGACAGGTATGAAGTTCAAAATCAACCCTTCATGAATTCCTAAAATACTCTAACTGTGCTAACATGTCCAGGGAAAAGGCTAATTGAAATCACCACAAGTATCTTTCTTAGAGGAGAAAAAACCCGAACCTTTTCCAGCAAATGCATTTATGGTTTTAAGGTAGGACTGAAATTTCCCTTTATAAAAATATTGTAACTACACTGCTATCTTATTCATAGACAAGGCAAGCTAGGGTTTTAGGGAGTGCCTGATTAGGCAATCACAATAGCCTGAGGCACTTGGCAACTCTGACCCTAGATGCTTTTAACAATGAAAAACAAATTAGTAAAATGTCAAGTAAAAAGATAAATATAATCAAAGTTAATATTTCCATATAGAGACCAAATGACTAAGCCAAAAGGGACTCTTAGAGATCATCTGTTCTAATCCTCTTAATTAATGGAAGGGACAGGATTCGCCCAAATTGATAAAGGTCATAAGTCACAGAGCCTCTAATTCCAGAGTCAATATACTTCAAATATAATAGAGAAACAATAACAAATAACCTCAGTGGGTTCTAGTCTTACATCTGCTGCTATTTGAGTGACTTTAATCAATGGTCTTCCAGCACCAACATTCTAAGATTCAATTTTGCATTTCCAGTCTTACAAGGCTGTTGTATAAATGTGAGATAGTCATAAAATCTGAGGAAACTTCTTTAGTAGGATACAGTGCCTAGGCCTTCAATCTATTCTAAGCCTTTCTCTTTTATTCCTTTTAAAACAAAGGCTTTTAACTTTGAGTCAGTGAACTTGTTTGGGAAAAAATTATATATATATATATCCACATATACACATACATATATATATCAATAATTATACTCTGAAATAATTGGTTTCCTTTGTAATCCTATATATTTTATTTTTATCCATTTAAAAACATTATTTGAAAAAAGGGATTTATAGATTTATAGATTTCACTAGACTGTCAAAGGCCCTGTTTTAAACAGATATGGGCTTCAATTTTTAACTTTTATAAGCACTATTTTTGCACTCTAGACAAGTCTAGAACAAAAATGGTTCAATTAGACAGAGGTAACAATCATTTCTAATGTTCTCTATGTAAATCATAATTTTAAATATCAGCTTAGAAGATTTATTCAACGTAAAGTTTCTTTTTTTTTTTTAAGTTCTGATTAGCCCAATTTTTTAAAATTATAACTTTTTATTGACAGAACAAATGCATGGATAATTTTTTACAACATTATCCCTTGCTCTCATTTCTGTTCTGACTTTTCCCTTCCTTCCCTCCATCCCCTCCTCTAGATGGCAGGCAGTATTATACATGTTAAATAGGTTATATGTGCAGAACCGTACAGTTTTCTTATTGCACAAGAAGACTTGGATTCAGAAGATAAAAATAACCTGGGAAGAAAAACAAAAATGCAAGTAGTCCACATTGATTTCCCAGTGTTCCTTCTCTGATGTCAAGAGTTTCAAAAAATCTTAAGGATGTTTATTTTAAATGTAATAACTTCTTTAATATGGAACATTATATGATATTGTTCTAGTTTCTCTTAATTTATATCTTAACTGGAAACTGTATCTCTTCTAGACTGAAACTTATTAATTAGCCAACCAATTAATAAACCTTTATTAAGCATCTAATATGTGTGAGGGACTAGGAATAAAAAAAATTTGAATAATACCTGTCTTCAAGGAGATTACATTTTATCAAGGGAAAAATTTATAAACACAAGTAACTAAGAAATAAAATTATTTTTTTGAGGGAGGACCAATGACAAGGTAGGATGGTATCATAAAAAGCAGTGGTTAGGAGGTGGCAACTGGACCTCTTAGGTTTTTTTTTTTTAATTCATTTGTTTTTGACATAAGGTTTGATTGTCATTTTTTCTCCCTTTCCTCACCCCTCCCCCAAGATGGCAATCCATATTAAACATATTTCTATATTAGTTGTGTTGCAAAAAGAACAAAAGGGGAAAACCACAAGAAAGAAAAAGCAACAAAAAAAAAGTGAAAATACTATGCCTAGACTTGCATTCATATTCCATAGTTCTTTTTCTTGGTGTGGATAGCATTTTCCATCATGAATCTTTTTAAATTGCCTTAGATCATTATATTGCTGAGAAGAGCAAAGTCTGTTAAAGTTCATCAGCACAAAGTTGCTATTACTATGTACAATATTCTTTTGGTTCTGCTCACTTTCCTCAGCATCAATTCATGTAAATCTTTCCAGGTTTTTCTGATATCTGAACTGAACATACAAAGTTGTTATGAAGATCAAATATATAGTGCTTAGCATACTGCCTCGCACATAAAAGGTGCAATATAAATGCTTCTTTCTTTTTTTATCCTCCCTCAAAAAATAACTGGTATGAATAAAAAAAAAAATTAAGGCTTTTAAAAATCCTGTTCATCTTTTAGAAGGGTATCAATGTTTACCAGTATGCTTAATACTTGTCATCATGCAATTTACTATGAAGCCCAATGACCTAAAAGTTAAGATAATTCTAAGACAGAATCAATTTATTTCCTTCTCTCTGGAATAATTTGGTCTAACAATGTTTGGAAGGACATTGGACTTGAAATAAGAAAAAGCTGAGTTCAAAACTTGCCTTGGGACCCTCCTGAATGATCCCAGGCTAATCATGCACATTCTTTTTCCCTGTCTCAATTTCCTTATCTGTGAAATGGGGATACCAACAGAACCTATCTCATAAGGTTGTTTGAGGATCTAATGGGAGGACATGGAAAGCGTTTGTAAATCTTAAAGCACTACACAAAGGAGGGTCATTATTTATTAGTATGAGAAAGTATCACTATTGAGAAATAAATTCTCTTCACCATGATCCCAATTAGTCACTATTCTAGTGTGAGGCAAATTGATCATAACTGAAACCCTCTTCTCTGGTAACCTTCATATAACTTCACTCTCAATATCTGCATGTTATTTTTCACTTTGGTCCTTACAGTCACAGAAAATAAAGTCAAGATGAGTTCTGCAACATGAAGAGGAGTGATATAAAATATCATGGATGAATTTACTGGGAAACATTTTGTTTCTGACAATCACTAAAGTGATACTGAAAACTGGGAATGCTGGTAGGTTTGAAAAAAAGACACCTCCTTGTCACCAAAAAAGTATTCCCAAACTCTAGGTTTTAATTTTCTCACTTTCATCATGAGGCAGTTGGGCTAGATATCTTTAAGGAACCTTCCAACTCTAAACACCTTGATCTATCAACTCAAGCTCTTAACCAGTTGGTATTCCAAGTTAGATAATGGGTGATGTAAGTAGTTCTAGAAGCTTTCTGGTTAAGAGAGAAGCATGAGAAAAAGAGAAGAAAATGAGCATCAAAATCTCCCTAAAGTACAGCCACATAAGACCAAATGGCCCAATGATTTTCATCTTTTAACTGTATTCAGAATAGGAGGACTTTTAAACATCTTGATATCATTCATTCCACTCTCTTTTGGTTTTCCTGACTTTTGGTTCTTGTGGGTAAAATTAAAGAAGGCTTAGAGTGATGGAAAGTTCCTTATGAAGGCACCATAATAACAGGAATTTATATTTTAGGAAGCCAAGGGAGAGCAATTTAGTTTTTAGTTGGAAATAGGCAGACTTTCTTATTAGTCAGATTTATATTTAAAATGACTTCTACTAGCATTTAACATGTTTGAACAGCTATTACCCTAACCTGTTTCATAACCAGGCAATGCTCAAGTAGTATATCTCACATACATGGCAGTCTGACTGACATGGCTCATGACCATGAGAGAGGGGGAGAGCCTTACCTGCTTATGCAGTAGAAAGCAATGAGTCTGAATAAATCTGCAAAACTGATCCCAGAGCCTTCCAAGGAAAAAGCTGAAAAGAGAGAGGGAAGAAATCAGATCAGTTCCCCAAAGTGTATCCTTAAAATGGAAAAGGCCCACACACAAAAGCCGTCTAAATGTTGTACCCTGTAAGAAAGACCGCTTTTGCCATCAAACTACTGTTTAGTTAATCAAAACCAACTGTGGAGATTATGTATGTCAGCCAGGAACAGACCAAAGAAGTCTGGCCACATGAAGTTCCGGTCTTCCATTCCAAGCACATGTTCTAATACTTGGTAAACAGATCAAAACACATTCAATTGCACAACTTTTTACTAACAAAACAAGGCTGAGGTAGAGATGGGAAGATGGGGTGGAAGGAGAAGCTGACCAAGGCCAGAAAAATATGAAATAATGTACCAAGCCCTTTTACTTTTTCTGAGCTGGCTGGGACTCACGGCTCCTTGGCAGTGCTTCTTTTCTCAAAGTTCACTTCAGGAGGGCCAAAAATACCCTAAGTTTTGGTAAAGGCCAATTTTAAAGCCCTTGGAACATCAAAAAAAAGCTTTGAAGAAGCAATTATCTGATGAACTCAGAGAGAATGACTCAGACACCTACATATTTAATGTGCCCTCAAAAGAGACATTTCCAAGTTACTGGAAAAGGCTTAAAATGTAATTGAATCTCCAATGGATCATAGGATCATACAGTCTGGTCAAAGATTTATTTAAAGCTGGAAACAACCTTACTTGTTTAGCACCTTCATTTTACAGATAAGTTGAGAAAGCAGTGAGTGGGGGTTTAAGTCCTAGGAAATCATATTACCCAGATTATATATTGCAAAATAATTTATGACAACATTTCCTTTTCAAAGAAAACATCTTTCATTTAAGCAATAGCAAAGAACCATTATGGAGATTGAGTCTTGGTGGGTAAAACTATTTGGACACAGGATTAGGAGGAGGTAGAAATAGCACAACTATTAGGGACAAAGGCTTTCCTTGTGCAGATCCATTTGTCCATCTGAAAATTATCTTAGATTCTTGTAGAGAAGTCTGGGCGTTAGGGCCTAAGAACCCCCTCCCAACAAAATCCAAATAACCAAAAGAAATTTATATCATATCCCTTTATAAAGAGTTATAAGAGCCTCTCCAAATTCTTTTGTTGTATTAAAAGTTTAAAAATACCAAATATTGCTTAAAATCAATAGATTGTCAACTTGACTTGGAAATATATTTTGTGATGAAAATATTTTGGTTGTCATGGTGTTTGGGAAACAGCTCAAATCCTTCTCACTCTCGTTAACACCCAACATTCCTCAAAAGAGACATGTGGGAGACCAAGTTTCAAAGAATAAGCCAGTCTAGAAGGACTAAGGTTGAAAGAATATGCAAATAAAATGCTTGCTCTTGAGGATCTGTCCACAGGGAGTCAGAGATACCCTGTTAGAGAAGAAGTGATACTTTATTACTGTTGGAGTTGTGGCCAAATGGTCACTGAGACTGCAACTAGTTCTCCCAGTGACTAGGAAATGGTACAAGTAAGTAATGTTTTCATCTCTAAAGATAATGCAAATAAAAATGAGAAAGTTTGCATGTTGTGTCTTTTGCTCTCCTTCTTTTCATCTAAATGTTCAGTGTTCATTCACCTGCTACCCGCTAAAGAAGATGGACTTCTAATAAATTAATCCATTAAGGTATTAATGATTTAACGTGGTTTTTGTGCCTGTAGGGATATTTACATTTTAAGAGAAGAACACAGAGGGGACAAGGATACTTTTGCCAAAGGTATCTATCACCTATAATTGAATTTGGGGGCACTTTAGGAGTCCCATGCAAACTGAAGGAATAAATAATTTGTGGGCATGAGACTTTCTAAAGTAAGGGTTCATTATCTTTTTTGGTACTCTGAAAACTTATGTACCCCCTTTTTAAAATAATATTTTTAAATGCATAAAAGAAGGATTACAAAATAAACTAATTATGCTGAAATAGTTATTAAACTATAAAAAGAGAAATGTTCATAGACCAAGGTTAAGAAACTCTATAGAGAACTTTCAAATCACAACACATAAAGGAGGCCCTAGTTATTTTAGATCTATGCTGCTTTTAGAATAGAATACAAGTAAAAGAGAAATGGTCTTTGCTGGGGATGATTCTCTAGTTAACCTGATTAAACCCTTAGGGAATTATCATGGAGTCATACATTGCTGTTCCACTTTGAGCTAATTAAACCTACTTATGAAAAGTAAGGAATTATGGGATCTCTTGGAAATAGGATGGAATCTTTTAAAAAAAAGCAAAAATTTAGCATCTTCTGTAAAACTAAATTAATTTACAGTAAGAATAAAGAATTATTTTTTTCTAAATTCATTTGGATGTTGGGAAGGATATCACAAATAGCAAGAACTGACACTTCTTGATTACCTTATTTGGTGAATTTTAAACACTGACAATATTTTTTCTTCACCTTATGTTGGTCCAATATCATCATATTTGTTTAGCTGATACATCTGCTGCCTCCATTATAAATAGTAAATGAGTCAATGCTATTTTTAAGTTTATACTCCTACTAATACTATATTTGACATATATAAATCATGCTGCTTCCCAGCCAAAGTTAAACCTCATTTGGTCAAAATTTGAGTCTTTACTTGACTTCACAAGCCAGATAATTGACAAAGATGGGAAAAGTAGACATTGAAATGTTGTGAAAAGAAAGATACATTGAAGTAACTGGTGGAATATTAAATTGGTACGACTGTTGTAGAAAGCAATTTGGAATTAAAGTTACAAAAATGTCAATTACTTTTTATACTTTTTATACAGTTTCCCCTGCTGGGGAAACATTCCAAGGTGATCAATGAGAAAAAAGAAAAATTATAATGACTAATTCTGGTTCCAAAGAAGATAAATGAAAGGCACCCTCTTCCACTCCTTTGCAGAGGGAGAGCTGCACAGGGGTAGGATAATGTATATAACATCAGATTTCTTAAAATAGTTGGTTGCTGAATTTTTTTCCCCCTCTTCCTCTTTTAAAAAAATTCTTTGTATAAAGGAATGGTTCTTTAGGGTGAGTAAAAACTATAAATATAGTGGGTAAAGTGAGGTGATATAAAATCAAAATATATCAAAGCAAAAATATGCTTTAAGAAAAAAATATTTCCATTTCCTTATAAGGGTAAAAGTAAAGTCAAATAATGGGTTAATTTAAACTTTAGAATCTGAGTTTCTAAAGCTCTGATGAAAAGATGAGACTACATCAATAGGATAAATTTAGCATTAAGGAAGACTGTAGGACTAAAACCTGGTTACTAACTTTATGTATGAGTTCAGTCTAGATTAATCTTCTCTGGTCTGTTAATCAATCTTGCTTTCCGTTTCTGGTGTCTGGCAGGGCAATAGAACTATTTGTTCCTTCTTTATTTAAATCTTTGGCTTTTGAGACTTCCCATGCGTGATAAGCAATAAGTACAAACCAAACAGAATTGCAGTTTTGTCTGGCTTAAATAGCTTGAAAAGAACTTGGGAGAAAAAGAGTTAATTCCCCACCCAAACATCCAAGGATTGAATTCTACTTTTGATAAGTGTTATTCAAGCCCAAGAACATCAGTGCACTTCCTTTTCACCTTTGATAACAAAGAAGATAATATATTAGATCTGGGAATATTTGATTACCCTCAGGTTTTATACTTTAGCCACAATTTACAACCTTTCCTAAAAATGTTAGAGAAGCCCCCAAAATGATGATGGAATTCATATAACTGGTGACTAAAACATACACCAACTACTTACTATATATGCTTTCCTTTATTGCAAATTCCTTGAGACATGACCCAAATTCATTGGGCAGGCGAAGTGAGAGGACTTTCTTTTGCATTTTAGAAGATTTTCGGACCAGGAAGATCTAGTTGTGAGGGAAAAAAAAAGTTTCATCACTTAAAACACTCATATTGTACGTGACTTGCTTCACTGTGTTTTTATGCAAGAGACTAAATGTTCCTTAGTAATGTATATGGATTATATTATGAGCTTTTGAGGTTACCTATTTCCAACTCATGATTTTATAGCTGAATTCACACATAGGACCAGAATTCTGTGACACTAAAGAAGAAGCATATGAACTGGGCACCATTTAGTAAATGACTTTCAGGGGTTGGTTATAATAATTATCATTTATATATGTCTTTAATATTTGCAAAGCCCTTTACAAATATTTTCTCATTTGATCCTCACAACAATCCTGGGAGATAGGCATTATTATCCTCCATTTTCCATATGTAGAAACAGGCAGAGGTAAGATGATTTGCCCAGCTAGTAAGATCTGAATTCAGATCTTTTGGACAGCAGGTCCAGAGCTCTGAATACTGTACCACCAAGATGTCTCTAAATAGTAGTTAAATTACTAGATAGTAGTTAAATATCAGGACTTCATAAAAACTCACTGAACTCCCCAGAAGCAGTTTCCTCTGGACTATCCCTAAGGTGTTTTTTTTGTGAAAATTTCAAGAGTAAACCTCCCCACTCCCTCATCCCTGCCAAGCCATCCTGGCAGATTATGTCCAAATTAAGGACAAGACACACTTGAGTCACAGTTTATTCCCTGTCAGTTATTGATGGACATACTTGTCCACTAAGAGCCCTCCCTACCAAACATCCCACATCTCCGCCAGCCAGGGCTGCAAGCAGGTTAGGCTTAGGTTATAATGAGATAACACGGAAAGCACTTTGCAAACCTGTACAAGAGTGCTACCTACTAAGCAGGCAGCTATGTAGTACCGGAGAGAGAGTGTTGGGCCTGGCACCAAAAAGGTCAGTTAAAATCCTACCAGAAACTTACTAGCCGTGTAAACCTGGGTTTACCTTCTCTCAACCTGTTTTCTTATCTGTAACATCAAGAGTAGCCATAGAATTTATCTCATGTGGTTGCTGGGAAGATCAAATGAGATGAAGTATTTAAAGGGTAAATCTTAAAATACTATATAAATGTGAGTTATTATATTTATGTATGGTAATAAAAATAGTTTTCAGTCTTCAGTTCGATAAGCATTTTCTGTGCCTGGTCCTACTCTGAGCACTGGGGAGAGGAAGAATGGGCTTTCTTAAAGTTTCAGGGGAAAGGCTTCCTATACATTCTTTTGTGGAAGAAGAATAGTACTGCTAGGAGATTAATAATATTGTCAACTCTCTTCATCTTTGTGTCTGCATTTTGGAAATGCAGAATCTGATAATTGTTTTCCTGTTCAAAAAGTATCAGTGTTCTACCTCTAGTATAAATATGAACTCTTTAGTCTGGAATGTCAAACCTTTCAAAAATAAGCTCTCACCTCCTACTCTACACAAGTGTCTCCTCTTACATAAAGTCTTTCACGATCTTTGACTTCCCATGTTGCTAATTTTCTTTGGCTCTTGAAATTATTTTTTAGTCTGACTTTTCTTGTGCAGCACGATAAGTGTATAAAGATGTATACATATATTGTATTTAATATATACCTTAACATATTTAACATGTATGGGACTACCTGCCATCTAGGGGAAGGGGTAGAGGGAAGGAGGGGAAAAGTTGGAACAGAAGTTTTTTGCAAGGGTCAATGTTGAAAAATTATCCATGCATATATTTTGTCAATAAAAAGCTATAATAATAAAAAAAAATTATTTTTTAGACCACTATATTGACCTATAAGCAAAAGAGTAAGATTTTCCCCAAACACAATATAAGATCTTGAGGGTAAGGTTTGTCTCACTTTTGTCACTTGTCATAATACTTTGCATTGCTTATTATATTGAATTCAGTTATTTTCTCAAACATCTTTTCCCTCTCTATTATTCACTTCCTTTTGCTATGAAGTATATCTCTTGGCCTTCTTCCATTCTCTGACTAGTTCTGACACATATTTCCTCTGCCTTGATTCCAGTTCACATTGTGCCAATGGTGTGGCCATACCAAGGCCCATACTGAAGGTAGAAGAAACATGTCTGTCTGAAGGGCTGATATAAGAGTGAGTTTGCCAGAAACACTCCCCACCAAGTCTCAGCAGGAATGCAAGAACCTTCCTTACCTGTTGTAGGTGAGGGAAAGGAAGGGCAATGTTGTTTGAAGGAAGGAGTTTGGCAACTCCATAAGCAAGTATAGACACAAAAATTTTGATAAGAAATTTAATACCCAAAATGTACAATATCATCTATTCCATAACATTTTTTTCTTCAAAGATTAAATCAACTACAATAACTAATTATGTTCTTGAACACAATTTGTGATAAATTAGTGTAGCAGAACCTGACACTGCATCCTTTTACGGATAGTAAAATTCAGCTTTTTATCCCTAAATCGTTCTCTGCAACACAAGTCACGAAGAGGCATTTTCAGGATGGAGAAAAACAGAGAGGTTACAAAGTTCTAGCAGGGATATAACTAGAAAAGTCTATCGTATCCCAGACTGGGAATGACATGTATTGCCAGTCTCATGCCAGATGGAAAATAGCAGGAACAGCACTGGGAAAACTCAGAAGAAGGCACTTTCTGAATTCTAAGTCATGAGGCACTCAGCCCCTGCACTAAGGAGAAGAGGGAAGAGTGTTCATTTATAAACTGCCTACTATGTGCCAGGCACTACACTAACTGCTTTGCAAATTTTATCTCATTCAATCCCTGCAATAACCTAGGAAGTAGGTGTATTATTTATCTCTACCTTACAAGTTGAGGAAATTGAGGCAGACAGAGGTTAAGTGACTTGCCCATGATCACACATCTAGTAAGTATCTGAGGCTGGATTTCCATGTTGAGGTTCCTGACTCCAGGCCCAGTACTCTATCCACTGGACCATCTAGTTGCACGGCCTTTCAGCCTTCCCTTCTTCCCTCCCTAGACCAGCTTTGGAATTCTCATTCAAAGCCATGTCAGATACAGCACCCTAACTACATTTCTGGCTTCTCAGCCTTCTTACACAGTTCTAGCTGTTTTCTCCGCTACTGTTACCTTCCATTCTAAGGACAAGATTCACAGTTAACATTATAACAAGTTATAATTGAGTTATAACCTGACATTGGAACCTATGGTTAAAAAAAAAAAAAAATCTAAGAACTTTAAAGGCAACAAATATTTATTGTGATTACTATATGCAAAGTTCAAGGCAGTGTGATATTGTGAATAAAGTGCTGGATTTGGGAGTCAAGAAGACTTTGATTCAATTTCTACTTCAGATACCCATTAGGGGTATGATTTTGGGCAAGTCATACTCAGACCATGCTGAGAGTTCCCATCTTGTGAAGGCATAGGACAAATGGCACTGGATCAACCCCTTTTGATCAACAACCCAGATAATAAAAAAAAATTCTTCTGCTGAAGTTTTCTTGCTTACCCCTGGAGGCTGGGACTGAAGTATTCCTGCTACCTCTTCATCACTTAAACTCAGTTGTAGCCAGATGGGATGAGTATGCAGAAGGCGATCCAATATGCTAAGTCTGTTGGAGAGGCTGTCATAGCCAGAATCCCGGGGGCAGCTTTTTAAATCATTTTTCTCGCAGCAGACATTATCCATGTCTTTTACTATACTAAAGGGAAGAGAGAAGCAGATGTTTAAAGGGCTGTGATATGATTTTTTTTTTCAAACCAAAATTTTTCCCTGCAATCTCAAAAAAAAAAACCCAGAATCTCAGAGTAGGAAGAGACCCTGAAGGAAAGACTAGTTCAATCTGCTTCCAGTCTCTCCTCTCTTCAAAATATCATTCACATGCTGTCAAATTATCTTTCTAATGTTAGTATTTATATAACATCTGGGCATCTAGGTGGAAAAGTAGATAAAATACCCACCCTTGATTTAGGAAGATCTGAATTCAAATTCAAACAACTTATTAGTTATTTAACTCTGAGCAAGTCACAATTCTGCTTGCCTCAGTTTCCTTGTCTACAAAAATGAGCTGGAGAAAGAAATGGCAAACCACTTCAGTATCATTGCCAAGAAAACCCCCAATGAAGTCATTAAGAGTAGGACTTGACTGGATCATAAAAATATAGGGTCTACTACTATGTGTCAGGTACTATACTAAGCACGTTACAAATATCTCATCCTGACCCAATAAGGTTGGTCCTATTATTATTTCCATTTTAAAATTGAGGAAACTGAGATAAACAGTAGCTAAGTAACTTACCCAGGGTCCTTACAAATAGAGAATCTGATTCCAGACCTACTACTCCATCCATTGTAACACCTAGTCACAAATCTTAAAGCTCTATTTAAATGTGAGCTATTATTATGTTAGCATCCTATTGATTCTCTGAAGAATGTTGAACAGGGAAGGCTACTTAATACTATTCTATTTAAACCAGTAAAACCTTCATTTTAGGGAATCTAGATGTAATTTTTTTAGGGGGGAAGGGAATTTTTGTTTTTAAGCATAGGTTATAATCTCTAGGATTTTGCATCCCATGGTATTTTTGGTATATTTTAGAGGAAAAGAACAATTCTGCTGTTAACTCCATGTGTAGTTGTATGAATATATCCTGAACTTCCATTAATGAAACAAAAAATTATAGTTGGTGTGAAGAAGGGAGAATATTGATGGTCTTGTCGGACCTTCCATCTTTGTTCCCATTCATATATTTTCTATCTTTAGTAGGTATAGGCTTATTGGAGAAACTGTCATATCTGTAATATCTCCAGAAGAAGAGTATGTCAGCATCATTAAATTTGCTCCTCATACATTATTTTGCACTTGGCAAGCTGAACATGTATCTGTCTTAGAAGTGATTAATTCATGTCAGGATCTGTTGACATAGATGTTTTAAAGATGTAACTTTAGGCTTTTATCAGTTAAATAAGCTGACTCTATAATTACATGTCATAGACCAATATGACTAGTCCAAATTGAGGGGTTAACTTGGGCATTTGTAAAAATAAGACCTTTACAATTATTTCTTTAAATGGCCTCATTTTCCCAGTCCTAGATTTTATTTTCATTTATTTTTTATTCTTGAAACAGAATAAATAGCATCAGTGGGCTGATTAATATAGTATACATTACATACATAAGAGGAATAATTGTAGATGTGAATATGTTTAGAATGAATGCTATTAATAGCGAAGTATTTATAGCCTTAGATTTTTATCCAAATCATTTATATTTATAGTTTAAGAAAAGGGGGGGGGGGAGGAAGGAGGAGAGAGAGAAAAAGAAAGAATTGAAGAAAAAAGGGAATGCAAAAAAGAAAGCAAGAAGGAAAGAAAAAAGGAAAAAGAGAAAAGGGAAAAAGAAAAAAATAGGAAAGAAAGGAAAGAAAGAAGGAAAGAGAAAGAAAGAAGGAAAGAGAAAGAAAGAGAGAGACAGAAAGAAAGAAAGAAAGAAAGAAAGAAAGAAAGAAAGAAAGAAAGAGAATACCGCCTTGAAAAAGTGAAAAATCACATGATGTTCCTTAGTACATCCTACATACTTAGCACATTTTTAAGGGCAGTTATGTGGTGCAGTGGGTAGAGTGCTGGACCTAGAGTCAAGAAATCTCTCATCTTCTGGAGTTCAAATCTGACCTCAGACATTTATTAATTGTGTGAATCTAAGCAAGTCACTTAACTCCATTTGCCTCAGTTTCCTCATCTCTAAATGAGCTAGAGAAAGAAATAGCAAACCATTCCAGTGCCTTTTCCAAGAAAACCCTCAAAAGGGGTCATAAAGAGTCAGATGACTGAAAATGAATAAACAGTATCCACCACCATCACCACCTTAGCATGAATATAAGAATTCTTATATACTTACTTTTGTACACAATACAAGTAGGCATTGGCCATGGTTAAGATTGTTAAACTCATACTCAAGAAAGTAAATTATACTGAATTCCTCAGAGCTTTTAGATTCACGTGCCAGAGGTGACAGAGACCAAACATTGAACTTTTTGGCTTCTGTCCAAAATTTCTTCAGTGGTTTCTTCAACAATTAAAACATAATTTACTAGGCTTTCCTCCTTTCTTATAGTGTACCAAATGCATTAAAAATACATGGTGAGTGTTTTAGAGTCACAGACTCTGGGTTCAAATGTTGTTTCTGCTGATGCTTATTATCGGTATGACCTTAGACAAATCACTTAACTCTGTTGGGCTTCATTTGCTTCATTGTAAAATGAGCATTTAGATTTCATGACTTCTGAAATCCCTTCCAGTTCTAGATCTGACTTGTACTGATTTATAAAGGATAAAAGAAGTTGGGTTTCACACCAAGAAATTCACATCAATTGCACAAAAATTATTTTGCAGATTAAGAGGTAAGTTAAAAAAAAATTTTAGAAAGAGTCGAGATATTGTTTTGATAATTTTAAAGCCAAAAAAAGGTGAAACACTGAAGTCAGGGGCTAAAATGACCATAGCTCTTTCATAAGCTGCCAAATGTTGCATTTGGGGTTAGTTCCTTCTGCTTCCATTCCCACTCCTTTTGGGTGGAGTTGGGTACAGAGATATCACACCCTTTCATTTCTCAGATCTTGCATCTCTCATTTCCTCAGAAGTATTTTTCATATATGTTCTATAAGATAATTTCATCTAGTTATTTGAGTTTATAATGAATTTTAGCAACTGGAAAAAAAATCACTGTAAGAAAATGTAAGAGCCAAACAGAAAGTTTCACTGCATAGAATTTATTCCTTACTCACTTCAGTGGGATGCAGAGTCTGAGAACTGCTGTAATCTAGGAGTATGGCCAACAATAATGATAGCTAATAATAATAATAATGATGATGATGATAGCTAGGTATTTATATGGGTAAATTATTACCTAATTTTATTCTCATAATCACTTTGGGAGGGATATTATTATCCCTACTTTACAGATGAGGAAATGAAATTTATTCAGGGTCAGATAGACAGTAAATATCTGAGGCAGGATTTGAATCCCTGACAGTTTTTCCTGACTCCAGGTGTCCCATTCTATACCCTACAAGGCAAACCAACAAGTTCAAGTGGAAGTAATATTACAATGTAGTTGGCAATATATATTTGGACACATATTTTAGCTTATGTTATGAAGGTTGTCCATTCACAAATTTATTATAACAGAGAAATGCAAATCAAAGCAGTCCTGAAGTTTCATCTCATACTCCAAGTTGGAGGAATTGTAGAAAAACAGACACACCATTATGTTGTTAGTAGAGCTGGGAAATGGTACAACCATTTTGGAAAGCAATTTCGAATTACAAAAATACAGTAACTAAAAATGTTCATACCCTTTGAATCAGAAACTTCATTGCCACACTTATAACCTAAAGGAAGTTATCCATAAGGGAAAAAGTCCCCATATACTCCAAAATATTTGTAGCATTACTTTTTGTGATAGCTAATAATTGGAAACAAGATGCCCATTGATTGAGGAATGGCTAAACAAACTTTGGTATGTGCCTATGATGGAACCTTACTGTGACCTTAGTTTTTTACCTAAAAAAATGCTGTGTGAGATAGATGTGAACTCCAATGTCCCACAGAGCCCATCCAGTTCCCATTGTCAACCTTATCTTCTACAAATAGGGCCCACATTCCTAGGACTATTATCTTGTCCAAATGATCAAAGGCTTGCCCAACCCACCAAACCAGTAAAGACCCTGCAGATAAGGGACTCTTCCTTCCTCTTCTAGAGCAAATTCTAGCTAGACAAGTAACCTTTGTGTTGAAAGCATCTTCATTATCCTACATTAGCACATCCCTGTTCCTGTATTTTCATGCTCCCAGTTGCTAATATAGATACAATGAATATGTGAGTTCCTTCTATTCCAGAACTCTCCTTAATTCCTCCCTAATTTCCTAGACCTTGCCCTGGCTTCCCCTTTCCCTCCCTGCCCTTGACCTTTAAGTAGTCTTTTCAATCATAATCCCACTAGATCACCTTAATTAGCCCATGGCTCCTTTGACAAAATAAAGGAAACTCTGTGTCTATAAGAATAGCTTTGTGAATTTTTCACATTCTGAACAGTTATAGTACTTCATCAAGATGACTGCAGAAGCATGGAAAGATTTAAATTATTTGATGCAGGGTGAAATAAACAGAACCAAGAAAGCAATATACACAGTAACTACAATAATGTAAATAGAAATAACAATGACACAAAAAATATCAAAAGTAAATGTAACAAAATTATAAAGATGAAAAGAAATGAGAAGATACTCCCATTCCAACCTTTTGGGGGTGGGTTAGCAGTCCAAAGGCGTTATTTATTGCACTTATTTTTAGACTTTAAAAAATGTATGCATCAGTGATGCTGGCTTTTTTTCCTCCTCTCTAAAAAATACGACATAAGATGATTCTCTGGGAAGAACAGAAAGGGGAAGAATACTTGGGCTAACTATTGGTGATATGAGAAACATAAAATATTACTAAAAGCTTATAAAAAATAAAAAACCTTTCATCTATTAATTCATTTCTCTTGCCCAGGGATTTGGGGAAAAAAAATTTTAAGTCACTTTTTTCAAGTCCATATTTATATTTTCAAAGCCCTATAAGGATAAGGTAAAGTATCACCTGTTGTTTTTCAGTCAACATAGTGGGAGTTAATAAGGACAGACAATGACTTGTAGTCAGCCTGGAGCTATTCTTCCTCAATTAACTAGAATGTAAAGCTTGCAAGAAGAATCAGAGAAGCTAGATTTCTCAATTATCAGAAAAATTTCATCAGTTTCTTAAAGTCCTGTGTCACAACTTCATGTGGGCCCTTCAGTAAGGCCCATAAACAATAGAATCCAGGTTTGGTGTTTAAATTTAATGAGACAAAAGATTATTGATTCCATGTTTATCAGCAAACATCTAGAAAAATGATCAGAACAAAGAATCTCAAAGGCAATAGATCTAGGATAGAGATAATGCTTAATAATTTTCTATTTTATTAATCTCTCCTTTGAGTTTCAAAATTTTTAATTTGGCAATCTAATTGGGGTTTTAAAATATGTAATATTTTTCTCGCTTTGCATACCCAATTCAATTGATCTCCTCTTTATTTTATTCATGTAGCTATTTAGAGATATAAAATTTTCCCTAAGAACTGCTTTGGCTGCATTCCATAGGTTTTGGTATGTTGTCTCATTATTGTCATTCTCTTGAATGAAATTATGGATTGTTTCTGCAATTTGTTGTTTGACCTACTCATTTTTTAGAATTAGATTATGTAATTTTCAATTGGTTTTTAGACTACCTTTCTCTAGCTCTTTACTGAATATAATTTATATTGCATTATAGTCCAAAATGGAAGCATTTACTATTCCTGCCTTTCTGCATTTGATTGTGAAGATTTTATGTAGAGCTAGAGATAATGACTTTTACTCAGAAAAGTGTCTGCTTTAATTCTTTACACCAGTAAAATCAGTACCAGTCAATAAGGAGGAGCTGAGAATAATTACATTGAATTAGCACTGAATTCAACAAACATGTATATCATATATGCCTTGGGCACTGTTCTTGGTGCTCAAGATAGAAAAACAAGAAAAGAAACATTTCCTGCCCTCAAGAACTTTACATTCTATTGAGAGAAAAACTACATTGCAAAGTAAATTAAATATAAAACATATAAAGTAATTTCTAGAATTTTGAGTGTAGGTGCAGGGCAGTTGATGTGATGACCAAATCTGACTGTGATCTAATAGCCCAGAGAGTCACCTCCCACAAAAAACTCTGCTCTGGATTCACATGAACCTGGCTTTTCTAAATCTGGGAAAATTTCTAAATCAAAGCTTAAGAATGACTTGTTTTTTTTTTGGAGTGTCTTAACAGATAGTATTTTATTTAATTCATATATTTCCAAATTTCCTTATTATCCCTTCTGGAATACTTTACATCCTTTGTTTTTTGCAAATCTAATGCCCAGCTAATTAAACTGTGAGTCTCTTAACTATAAATAAATGTTTGAATTTTATACCTGTTTTATATACCTGTTTAACTGGGAGTACATAAAAATTTCTTGGGTAAAAACAGGTCCTGAGTAGAAAAAGTTTAAGAAACCCTGTTCTAATGCCAAGTGGATGTACTAATTACTGAATAAATAATCCTTTCATTTAAAAGATGCACAGGAAATGACTTTTGTTTAGCCTTGAGTAATGATGGCTGTCCTCTTCTAGAAAAGGGACATGCTATAAAATAATATGAATAACTGTTTTACAGCAAGTTAATTTCCTCCACCACAGAAAATGTTCAAGACATGAAAGACTCATACGCTCACATTAAAATGCTCATAACAAAAATACAACTCATCCAATGCTCCCTACACCAGTCCTTTTCATTCAAGGGCCTCAATTCATATACTGAAAAAAATCAAGCGCAACTTTTCACAGTGGAGACACAGGAGACAGCATGTGATGTAAGTCAAATTATCTCCTCAACCACTACCTTCCCCAAGACTCCTTTGGAGACAGCCTAGGACCCTCAATCCAAGAGTTCTGGGAATGCAATTCCCTCCTCTTCCCATTTCACCAACTCTATTTCCAAGCCTTTCTCTGCAGCTGTCATTGAAGGAAGCAAACGTTGTGGAGAAGGTGTTTGCCATCCTTGCCACCAAGAGGAAGGTAAGCCCCTGAGAGACCCAGGAATAGTCGTGTCCTCAGATTACAGGTCCTGCTTCCAGGCCAGACCTATCCATTATCCACACACAGAGGAATGATTCTTGTGGGGAAAAGTGAGCCATCCACACCAAATGCCAAGCAGGAGAGACAAGTCAGTCTAGCTGAGGGAACTGGTACTCTGAGGGAGAGATAAGAAACAGCACATGCTGAATGACTCAAACCACTTTGCCACCACTTTGATGATCACCTTTCCTAGACCATGTTGGAAAAAGCCTAGGTCACTGAGTCAGAGTCCTAGAAAGAGCAATTTGTGTACACGGCCTCTCCCCTAACTCTGACCATTCATCTTGTTTTCAACCAGTCTCCCAAAGCCTTCATCCAGGGATAAAACCTGGCAAGTGATTCTGCAGATATTCTATAGCACCTGACTCAATAGCCACAGCTACAGAGGACTCAGAAAAGAAGTCTTTGGCATTGTCAAATGGTTTAACAATAGAAATGGATATAATTTTATATGACCATCTGGTTTGTCACTGTGCCCTAAAGAGCCTTCCATCTGACTTTTTCTTCCTGGTAATACAAATATATAATAAAATACAAAATATCCAAATAGATTTTTAATAGGCAAGAAAAGAATACAGTTTCTGGATATCAAGCCATCATTTACAAATTAACACCACAAAACATATGAATTAATAACTCTTAACTGGTTTACTTAAGAATTATAATAAGAAATAAACAAAATTATCTATTTGATACAGAACAAATAAGAAAAGTCCCCAATGTCCTAAGATTTCATTATTATATTAGTTCTTCACAACATTTTAAATGAACATAAATCTGTAAAAACAATGTGGCTATTTCTGAACATTCAGTGTTACTTACAAACATGTTTGATTCCCTGCCAAACTATTTTGATTGACAATGTGATCACACAACATACACACATATTTTGGGGAACACTTGAGAAAGTGCTAAAAGCGTGCAGCTAAAATCATCTACATATTTTGTTTCATCTCTAAGAATATGAGCAACTTGAGAGTAGGGATTATCTTGTTTTTGTGTCTGCAGTACTCAGCACAGTGCTTTGCATATGGTAATTGATTTATAAATCTTATCAATCCATTTGTTGATTCACTATTAGCTAATCCTAGTGACAACCATCTTTTCAATTGCCACTCTGTACAGTGAAACTTGGGATAGAATTGGGTATCCAGGGGAAGTGTCAGTCTCAATTTCAGAAGTCATTTTGGTCTTCTATAAGGAATGAAACACTTGTGCTATTAAAGCAAAGGTGGTCTGAGAAGTAGGAACAAAACAATAGATTTTGATGTCTGTCATGAAACAGAAGCAGAAACAAGAGAGGTCTAAGACAAGGACAATGACTGAAGGCATCAAAATCCCCAAGTTGACCTGTGCTTAAGAAGTCTATTTATATAAAGAAGAGAAGTGAAGAAATGTATGCTTAGAAAAGAATTAGAATTACATTTCATAAATGTAAATCCTATAAACATTATGGATCAAAAATAAAAAAAGCAAATAATCAGACAAGCCAAACTGTAGTGAATTTTGTCCACTGTCCAAAGAATAAATAAGTGATAATTGCTATAATTTATATAGCATTTTAAGTTTTAAATGTGCTTTACTTATAATAATGATGTTAGGAATATTTATATAATACTATATGCTAAGTGCTTTATAATTATTTCATTTACTCCTCACAACAACCCTGGGAGATAGGTGCTATTATTATCCTCAGATAATAACAGATGTAGAAATTGAGGCAAACACAGTTTAAATGATTTGCCCAGGATCACCTAGTTAGTAAGTATCTGAGGTTGATTGTGAAATTAGGTGGTTCTGATTGCAGGTCTGGTACTCTATATTCAGCAATAGATAATTATCTAATCCAGTTTTAGGGAAAAAAAATCATTTTGATATCTCTGAAGATTCTCTTGAATGCCAATGAATTTTCTTTTTCATTGGTGAGGCAAGTGGGATTAAGCGACTTGCTCAAAGTCAAACAGCTAGGAAGTGTTAAGTGTGTGAGGCCAAATTTGAACTCAGGTCCTTCTAACTTCAAGGCTGGTACTCTATCTGATATACTACCTAGCTGCTCCCTCTATGAGTTTTCTTTAAAGATTAAACTAATTAATGTAGCCACAAAAATTTGTTATTGTTGTTGTTGATCATAATTCCAGAAACCCTAGTAAAAGATGGCAATGCAATAAACACGTCCAGAGTATATAGAAACTCAATATTTGCATCAGGCACGTTCAAAATTTTGATAATAATGTAGTTCTACATGCTATCAAACCACTCTCTATTTGCTCAATTTTTTCATCTAACCCATCCATGACATTGTTCTATAACAAGCCACATTTCTTTAGTGATTTATGATTTGTAGAATATGCTTTATCTCATTTGATGTTTACAACTTAAAAGGTAATTGCTTAATATTAAACTTTATTTACATGAAAAAATAGAAGCTTAAAAGATTCAGTAACTTGCCCAGGTACAGCATAAGATGAAATTGAGCATGAGATAGAATTTGAATTCTGATCTTCCTCATTCAAAGTTCAGACTTTATCTGCTATATATAGTGTGTTTATGCATCTTCAGTCACTTACTCTCTATTTACTTCTTCCCCTCACAAATATGCTGTCTTTCCTTTGAAAAAAATATTCCTTTGACTCCTTCATACATTTAAACTACATTCAATCTCTGCCTCCATTACTTCACCATCTTTTCACCCCCTTGTAGTCTGGCTTTCATCTCTAACAGCCTTCTAAATAAAACTATCTCCAAAGTCACTAATCATTTCTTTATCATCAAATCCATTTTTTCCTCTCATTTTCCTTGACTTCCTTGAGCATTTGACACAGTGGCTAGCCCTTCCTTTATAATATCCTCTCATCCCTTGGCAGGAGGCTCCGCCTCCTTTTCTCATGATTCTCTTATTTCTGTGACTTTTCTCTTTCATTGTCTCTTCTTGTCCCTGAAATATGATTGTTCCCCAGAATTATGAACTAAACCCTCTTCACTTTTCTCTCTATACTTGAAAAAGACTTTATACTTCCATGGCTTCAATTATCACCTCTATGCAAATGAGGTGGTTTCTTTTATTTCTTTTTTTTAGAGGCAATTAGGCTTAAACGACTTGCCCAAAATCACCCAGCTAATAAGTGTCTGAAGGCACATTTGAACTCAGATCTTCCTAACTCTTAAGGCTGGCTGCTTTATTCACTGTACCACCAAGAATTGCCCCTTGCAAATGCATTTTAATTCTATCTCTCTCCTTTACTCATTCTCCCTATTGTTCTATTCTTATTTCTAACAGCCTCTTCACTTTGATAATTTAACATGGTTAAAATGGAATTCTACATCTTTTTCTCTAAATCTGTCAATTCCACTAATTTCTTTACTTTTGTTAATAACACATAATTTTGCCTATAACTTTGGAATAGTTATTTATTTTCACTCTTTCAACCCTCACTTCGCATCAGTAGTTAAATCCTGTTGTTTTTACAATATCTTCCTCAAATAATTTACTTGTCTACTGCTGCTACAACTATATTCTTTCCAATTCTCTTCTCACCTAGACTAGTAGTATAACATTTTCCCTTGGATCTTCCTGACTCTAATCCATTCCCTTTCTAATTCATTTTCAACACGATCTCTTGAATAATCTTACCAATATATTACTACAACAATGTAATTTGAATTGTAGCCTATTCTTCATGAACTAATTTGGAGTTTTTTGGGAAAAATATTGGAGTGATTTGCAATTTCCTCCTCCAGGTTATGGTTTCCCAGTGATATAATGATTGGTGTGTACTCAGTGTACAGCATATAAGCAAGAAGCTCTCAGGACCAAAGAGCACTCTGGGAGGAAGCCCACAAGTCCACTCTCGGAGGCAGGGTCAGATTCATTCCACTTTCTACCTTTGTGCTGGCTGGATGGTGAAGGACAAACCTTTGGATTTGGAGACATTCGGAGGGAGCTCTTAGAACCAAAGACAGAGAAAGGCCTCTAAGAAAGCTAACTGGGCCCAAGGAAAGAGACAAGACTTGGAAGGAGAAAATAAACGTTTGGATTTTATCAGCTGGCTGCATTTGAAGTGATTATTACTCTGAACCGAAATTAAGGCTGCCTTCTGAAAATCTCCCCAAGAAACCTGCTCCCAGAGAACCATCACATATTATAAAAAAGAGAACACCACAGAGCAACAGATTTTAAAAAATAAATTTTCAATGGCTCTATATTACCTACTGAATAAATTATCAATTCCCAGGTCTGGCACAATCCTTTCTATTCTGATTTCAATTTACCTGTCTAGATTTATTTTAGTTATCGCCCTTCCCATCTTTGTTCTTGTATTCATTGTTATTTACTCTGTACTGTTGGAAGTCTCTGCCTTCTTTCAAGTTCCCAATTTGGATACCTTTTCTTCTTTCAAATCCCAACTTCAATATTAATTACTCTATAAGAGGTCTTCTCAGGCTTGCACCACACAATAGTGTTTTGCCTCTTACTCTCTTTTGAATAAATTATTTATGCATTTATCTTTTCCCCATGGAATGCAAGAGCTATGTTATATTTAGCAGTCTATGTTATAGCTATCCTGATCCAATGCTTCTGCATGTTATAAGCATCATTTAATAGGATCAAAGGACTAACACTAGAAGGGACATTAGAGAACATAGAATCTAATTTGCTAATTTTGCAGATTTGGGAACTAAGGCCTAGGGCTATTAAATGACTTGCTCAGGATAACCTAGCTAGTGTCTGAGGGGGTAGTTTAACCTAAATTTTTCTTGCTTCAAATGAGAGGTAGAGCCAAGATGGTGGAGTAAAGGTAGGAAATCAAATAAATGACTTTATCCACTACATCAGTCAGTCAGCCAGTCAAATAGTATTTTTTAAGTACCTCCTATGTGCTAGGTACTTTGCTAAGCACTGAAGATACAAAGACAGGCTCTCAAGGAGTTCACAGTTTAATGAAGGAGATTATGTGTAAACGTTTTGTACTCATGTGCAAATAAGATATACATATAGGATAAATTGGAGGTAGTCTCAGAGGGATGTCACTAAGATTAAGGACTTAAAGGAACCCAGAGAAGCCAAGGGGTATATCTGAGGACAGAGAGAATTCCAGGAATGGGAGACAGCCAGGGAAAATGCACTGAGGTGGCTGAAGGAAGTCTTGTGCTAGCATTAAATCATATAACAGTTGGAAGGCAGTAAGGTATAATCATATTGGAAAGACAGAAAGGGGCCAGGGTCAGGTTATGAAAGATTTTAAAGAGCTAAACAAAGGATTTTGTTTTTGATCTTGAGGACAAAAAGGAGCAACTGCTGTTAACTGAAAGGGGAGTGGGATGATATGATCAGTTCTGTACTTTTGGAACATCAACTTGACAGGTCGGTGGAGAATGGATTGTAGGTTGCTTAATAGTGTCAGGGAGAGAAGGGGACATATCTGACAGAAATCAATGGAGAGAAGGGGACATATCTGACAGAAATCAATAGATAGAATTTGACAACTGATTGGATATGAGGGTCTGGAAGGGATTAAGAAAGTGAAGAGTATAGGATGACGTTTAGGTTACAATTCTGGAAAGCTGGAAGATGGTGGTACTCTAAACAGTAATAGAGAATTTAGGAGGAAGAGTGTAATGTTCTCTTTAAAATGTAATGTTCTCTGTTGAGGTTTCCTTGGAGTCTCTGGGAGCAGCCTTCATTTCAGTTCAGTAATCACCACAAGTGCAGCCAGGTGTTAAAGTCCAAATCCTTTATTGTCTCCTTCAAAGTTTTGTCTCCTTTCCTGGGGCCCGGTTAGCTTTCTTAGAGTCCTATCTCTCTCCTTGGTTCTGAGAGCTTGAGCTCCTGCCTCCTTCTCTGCCCTCTGAATCTCTCCGAATCCAAAGGTTTGTGCTTCAGACTCCAGCCACCACAAAGGTGGATGATGGAATGAATCTGTCTCAGCCTCTGAGAGCTCCTAGTGCGCTTGTCTTTTTTGGCCCTGAGAGCTTGTAGCTTATATGCCCCACACTGAGTATAAACCAATCATTATATCACTAGGAAACCATTATTTGTTGTAGTATTAAAGCTAAGCTAGATTTAACCACTGTCTCCTCAATTCCACTTAGTACCTTGTTTCAAGTTCTGGCCCATAACATCTCCTTGTAGGATTAAATCAATTATACTGAACCATGATAAATTAGATAACTATTGTCTCTATCAATTCCACTGACTTAGTACCTTGTAAGAATCCTTTGTTTCAAGTTCTGGCCCATAACACAGGGGAAAGGTTTTTTGGGGAGTAGGGGAGAGATGTTCATCCAGTTTTGGACTTTTTAACTTAAATATCCAGTTATGTATGTCTAATAGGTAGTTGAAAATTAGAAGAAAGGTTAAGCTAGACAAGTATGAGTTGTATGCTTAGAAATAATGAGTGAAAACATGGGAACTGAAGAAATTACTAAGAGAAGTAATACAGAGGGAGAAGAAGGCCCAGGACAAAATCTTGAGATATACCCTCAAATTTAGTGAATATGACATAGATGATGATCCAGTCAAGGAAAAAGAGGAGAGGTCACAAATTAGGGAGAGAACCAGGAAAGCAGAGTCATGAAAACCTTCAAAGATTGAAGAGGGGTCAAGAAGAGTAAGACGTTAGAGAAGAAGGCCATTAGATCTGGCAATTAAGAGATCATTAGTGACTTTGGAGAGCATAGTTTTGGTTGAAGAATGTTGAGGTCAGAAGTCAAACTCTGAAAGATTTAAGAAAAGATGAAAGGAAAGGCAGTAGAGGCACCTATTATAAACAGACTTCTCAAGGAATCTAGCCACAAAAGGAAGAGAGAGAGCAAAATCACATGACAGACACATTGCTAGTGGGGATGAATGAATGAAGTAAAGGTTTTTTGAAGATGAGAAAGATGAGTCTGTAGGTAATGTAATCTATGCTGAACTGAATTAAATTCATGGAAGTTAATGGCAATAACACCTTGCTTTATTAGTGTTTTAAGATTTTCAAAGTGTTTTGAATTATATCATCTTATTTGAACTTACAATCAAATAGAGAGACAAGACAATGACAGATAAGAATATACAATCTTATGTGATAAGAGCATTAAAGAGGTATAAAACAAAGTATTGTGTGAAGCCCCAGGGGAAACTATTACTATTACTATTACTTCTGAGACTTTCCTATGGGTTGTATTGATTAAAAACTATCCAATTGCCCAACCAACCATCTGGATACATAAAAATTCCAGAGATTAAGGAAGTAACAGTTCTACTAGAGAAATAAGATTGGTAAAGAAAATTATAACAACCTTATTGCAGAAGAGCTCCCTGGGGCTGTGGTATCTCCTCCTCATACTATCTCAGCAAACAAGTCTAGCAGGTTTGAAACCTGCTAGAACACTTGGATTTTCCTTCACTGTATTTCTCCTGCATTTCATTTCTCCCCACCAGTCAGGAACATTTATTTTATAAACCCAACACTCAGGATGAGATGATTGAACAAAGTGTCAATAGCCCATTCAGAAGAATCAATTGCTGATGTAAGGATAATGTCCAAGGACTTGTGGTTATTAATATCTCTAATTCTAGTGTTTTATCATCATAATATCTCAGTTTCCTTCTTGGTATATTGAGATTTTACATTAAAAATCCAAAGAAACAAGACCTCTATATATTTCTATCACTGCTGTTGCTTTCTAAATCATTTCTAGCAATACTAGTCCATGTCCTGTCCTATTATCAGTGAATTAACGATTTGGCTTTGGCAGATTATTTCAAGGGGACCATGAAATGATTATTTATTTATTTATTATGAACTGAAAATAAAAGACTCCCCCCCTTTGTGCTTTCCTCTGTGCTTTCCTAAATCAGCCAGATTTAGTTCTAATTAGCTTATAAGGATCTATCTTAATTTCTTCCCCCCAAATGAATGTTAGCTGAATACTGTAAATGTAATTCAGTATTTCTTAGTACCAATGCCAGCAGGGAGCAAAGTTCAAGTGCATGTAGAACATTCAAAGCAATTAAAACAAACTTTCAACTTCCATTCATAAGCCACTCCTACCTCCAAGGACTAATAAAGCTGTATGGCTCCCATGGAACACAAACCTCAACTCTCCTAACTAAAGCAGTTCATCTTGCCTTCTTTATTTCTTCCCCTCCATGAATAAAGAGATTTGGGAGTCACCTGGGTATTTCAATGGGTTCCAATCCATCTTCTAGGCTGACATCTGTCTGTACCATCTCTTGTTTCAGTTCTCCGATCTCCGAGGCGATTGTGTCAATGAGCTATTCAAAGACAAAAATAGTATGACGTCAGAAAGTGGAAGGGGCGTGGATCTAAGGCTGGGCCACGTTTAGTCACTTCACTTCAATAGGAACTAGAAAGAGATTACAATTTTTTTTCCTTTCCCATGGGCTATAAGAATTTCCTCTAAAAACCAAGGGACAGAGTAAGCTTTAACCGAAAAAGGGAAGTTCTTAAATTTCTTTGCCTTTGTGCTAAGCTGCATGGTGAATTCTTTAAAAATCAGTTTTGTTTTTCAATAAGAAAATATAAACAATTTTTAAGTTGCAGAAAATATATTTCAAATCATACTTTGTCAAAGGAAAGACAGAATTTAATTTTCTTTATTATGACTGCTTAAATTGTCTTATTTCAGAAAGGAAATATTTAAAAATTAAGTGCAGTAACAAAACTTCCTTTGACTCACTGTTTAGTGATTAATCTCTATAATTTTTGGCCTTTTCCTGGACACTGAAATATATCTGTCATGGAATTGGGGAGATGCTCACATTGAGAATATAGTATAAAGTACATGGGATAAAATAGAACATCTACAAATCTCATGGAAAAGTTATATGAGGAATCACTCCAGTGAAAGTGGCCTCATCATAGAATCTCATAATTGGATTCTCTATGACTTTTTGTTTGAGACACAGTGTATACAGAATGTGGGACTTGGAATCATAAAAACCTGTGTTCAAATCCTGTCTTAGTTTCCTCATCTGTGTGAAAATGAGGGCAATGATAGAACCATCATAGCGGTTTTTTATGAAGATCAAATGAGATAACATAAATAAAGCACTTTGTAAACCTTAAAGTGATATCTAAAAGCTAGCTTATTACAATTCTGTTGGCATTACAGGTTAGGCATCCATGCTTCGGGGAGGATCTCTCCCTCCTTCCTTGCCTCTGTATCTCGGAATCTTCGTGCAATAACAATCAATAATCAAGTATATATTAACTTCCTTTTACTTGGGTAACCACCATGGGATAGTAAAAAGCCTGGATTTAAAATTAGGAAGATTTAGCTTCACATCTTTCCTCTGGCTGTACCCAGGGCAAAACGTTTGATTTCTCAATGCTTGAGGGAAGTCTTTATGTCTATAAATTATAGAAAAGATGTGGACTTGCATTAGTAGAGGGAAGTCTACCAAGAGATAATTATATCTAGGAGTTAGCTTTATAAATGAAATAATAGTCCCAGCCCCAATCCTATGTAAAACTGTTCATGTAACTGTTCAAAATAGTGGAAAATAAGGACAAAAATTAAATAATATAATTTCCCAAGTAACTTACATGCTATCCAAACAAACCAATATGTATACACACATATATATATAAATACATACATATACACATATGAGATAGATATATTAACTAGATTTATGATTTATCAGTTTCTCTACTAGTGCACCTCTTCTCAAATTTATAGATTTTAGATTTAAAATTTGCTTGGGTCACGAGAGAATTAGTGCCCTGCCCAGAGGCTTCATGTAGCTGATAGGTATCAAAGGAAGGAATTCAAACTAAGTATTGAGTGATTTAGCAGCCAGGTGTTCTACCTATTAGACTACTCAGGGCCCAATTTCAAGGTAATTGAGTGGGGAGGAGACACTAGCAGGGGGAAGGGACAATTTAAGAGCCAGAGTTTATGCTAAGCTTTGAAAGAAAGCAGGGATTCCAAAAAGAAGACATAGGGAATACATTCCAGATACAAGAGGAGTCTTCTCAGATTCTTCTCCATTCTCCACCTCACCCTCTTCTCAAATGACTTTTTATTATACATATTATTTCAAAATTAGTATTCTTTCAACAAAAAGATAAATAAAATAAAAATTGGTCTTCCATTGCATCCAGGACCATCTCTAATCATCCTGATCCAATTCACTTGCATGTCATGGCATCACCTCCCTGATGTGATGTTCCTCTTCAAGAACAAGGGACAAATAACAATTCTTTCAGTAGAATCTTTTATCTTTTGATCTCTAGTATTTAGAATACTATGCCCATAACACCTTTTTGGAATTAAGGTGGCAGAATGAGATTTGACCCAAGTTCTTTTTCTACTTCCAACTCCAATATTTGCACCAATATACCATTCAATGCCTTCACTGTAATCGCCCACGTTTTAAATTTCCTTTTCAGGTGACAATAACAAAGAGGGCAAGAGAAGAAAAGAAGACAAAAAATTAAGGGGAAAGAAAAAAGATGAGACAGGAGAAAAGGACATGTCAACAGAAAAGTTGCAAGGAGTAGTATATGTAAACATTCACCATAATAAACAGGTTTGAAGAGGGCAGAAATGAGCACAATGTTGTTCTTGTGCTAAATTTAATATATACTTTAAAGCCCTCAATACATACTTATATGTTTTTTTTAAAAGCTGTAGTAAAGATTCAGGATCTCATGCAATTCTTTACAGAAAAATTTCCTGTCATAATTCAAATAACTAGTAGGGCAAACACTTTCTTTAAATGAGATTCTATCATTATTAGTAATGGAAAATGTACATTTTGTATATCAACTACATAGTTTTACATTTAATAACAGATCTACATTTATGTATATCCTTAATATTCCCTGGATATCATTTAACCTCTTTTTGTTTTTACCTTCCCTGTCTATCCCTATGATTGAGTTCAAAGGCCACCAGACCACCGATTATCCCTGTGACTAAGCAAGTCACTTAACCCTGTTTGCCTCTATTTCCTTATCTGTAAAATGAACTGGAGAAGGAATGGCAAACCACTCCAGGAGTTTTGCCAAGAAAAATCCAAGGAGAGTCACTGTCAGACAGCACTGAAATGACTCAACCATAATAAAATTCATGGGGATAATTTTATCTCCCAGGTTGTTGTGAGGATCAAATGAGATATTTGTAAAGTGCTTAGCATAGTGCCTGGCACATTGTAGGGGCTATCATATAAATACTAGCTATTATTATGAGCATGTAGGAGACTCAGTGCATAGAATGCCAAGTTTGGAGTCAGGAAGATTCTTTTTTGAGTTCAAATCTGGCCTTTCTAGTAAGTATGACCTGGGCAAATCACTTAACCCTGCTTACCTCAGTTTCCTCATCTGTAAAATGAGTTGGAAAAAGAAATGGATGACCATTTCATTATCTTTGCAAAAAAACAACAACAAAAAACCAAAATGGGGTCACAAAGAGTTGGATAAGACTGAACAATAATTATTATTACTTGTATCACCTGTATAAATTTCTACAGTTCACAAGAGCACAAAATCTTATTTCCCCCCCCCAGTTTAAATGCCTATCTAGCATATATATGTTTTGGTTTCCACACTTTTATAGAACATCACATATAAAAATCTTCATAAACAACACAAATGAGTAGAGTTGTTAACTGGTATTTTAAACTATCCTACCAGCCAAGTTTGAACTAACCTTGAGACCCTCTCTAACCTTTGGAAGACCAGATCCTAGTTTGCATTTCGGAGAGAAGCTTGATACAATACCAGACCTTCCAGATCCTAACCTAGTTCTGAAAGACAGATCTTTTGCTTCTTGTACCCTGCTCTGTTTTTTGTTTGGGAACCCTTCCCTACAGCACTTGTATTCTTGCTGAGTCCTTTCAGTAGGGTCGTGTCTAGGTATTTGTGATCCCATTTGGGGTTTTCTTAGCAAAGATATTGGAGCGGTTTGCCAGGATAAAAGAAGGATAGGGTTAGGGTTAGGAAGAAAAAAGGATAAAAGATATGAATGCTGATGTGGCCCAAAGGTAGTCTCTATCTCTTCTCCACTCTTAGGAATGGTGGCCCCTGCCTGCAAACCAAATCATATTGTCTTGAGGCAAACCAATGAAATACTGAGATAAACTTGCTAGTTTCCTTTGACACATGGCGAAGTAACGAGATAGTGTAGGAAAAAAATTGTAAATTTAACTTTTTTCCCCCATGTTTCACTCATCTCTACTGTGGTTTCAAAAGCCTGGTGATATCATCTCTTTTAGACTCTTCTCTGGCAAAGTGTTATTGCTTGTTAAGATTAAGGTATTGTTAAGGTTTTGCTATAGTGAAGACAACTCTTAAAGAATTAGGAATTCTGATCAGTTCCCAGGTAACTTTCAATAAGCCTCTCCCAGGAAAAGTGAATGATCAAAAATCTCATTACTAGATCAACAGACTCAGTTTCTGATACTCTACACCTAGCCAACTCTCTAGTTGCCTCTCCCCTCGGCCTGGAAGGCTAGGGATTAAAGCAGTAAAAGTCCTCCCAAAACCTACCTTTAGGGCTTGGAATTTACCGAAGTTTCTGGCCAACAACTTTCTCCAGCAGCTACCAGCTGCTGGGTTATAACCTGAGCAAAGGTCCCACACCCATACCTATCCCCATCCCTTTTGCCCTTTTCACTTTCCTTTTGTTTTGTTTTTCCCCATTACACCATAAGCTACTTGAGGGAAGGAATTGCTTATTTCTTACTTATATCCCCAGTACAAATGTTTTAGTAAAAACTTATTGAATGGATCATTGTAAAGACTAATCTCAAGAAGACTAATGATTGCACATGCAACCTAGCAGACAGATAAAAGACTAGATGCAGAATCAGTCATCACTTTTTTTTTTTAAATTTGATGTGGTCACTGTGGAAAAGTTTTGTTTTTGTTTTGTTTTTTGCTTGAAAAAAGGATTTTGTTTTTCCCCCTCAATTAGTGTGTGTGGTGGGAGGAGGGGTCAGGAATAAGGGGGTGGGGGAGGAAGATTTTTGCTGATTGAAAAAATATATATTTTATTTTTTTTTTTTTTTTTTTTTTTTTTTGGCATGGTTCTCTTCAAGAATGAAGAACAAACTACAAAAAATATTTATTACATTACAGCACATACATAGGATACAAAGAAAAAACAACAAAAGCGGAAGAAAGCCCCAAGTCTTATAGTCATTTAACATCTCTTTGACTCAATTTTGTTAACTGAAAAATTTGAATAATAATAGCATGTATACCATGAGACTTCATCTGCCACCCCTCTGCTTTTACTGAAATTTCCCCTTCAT
This sequence comes from Sarcophilus harrisii, assembly GCF_902635505.1. Classification (NCBI taxonomy): domain Eukaryota; kingdom Metazoa; phylum Chordata; class Mammalia; order Dasyuromorphia; family Dasyuridae; genus Sarcophilus; species Sarcophilus harrisii. The sequence continues at coordinate 150,771,569 of NC_045427.1, forward strand.
CTTCACAATTCCCTCCTCAGTGTTGTCTATGGGAATTCTTAGTCTTCTTTATTTTTTTTTTTTTTTTTTTTTTTTTTTAATAGCCTTTAATTTACAGGATATATATACATGGGTAACTTTACAGCATTAACAATTGCCAAACCTCTTGTTCCAATTTTTCATCTCTTACCCACCCCCCCTCCCTAAATGGCAGGATGACCAGTAGATGTTAAATATATTAAAATATAACTTAGATACACAATAAGTATACATGACCACAACATTAAAAAATATATATTTTAAAAGGTTGTTTATCATTAAAGAAGTCACAATGACTTTTACTTTTTTTATTTTTTATAATAGTTTTTTATTTACACGTTATATGCATGGGTAATTTTACAGCATTGACAATTGCCAAATCTTTTGTTTCAATTTTTCCCCTGCTTCCCCCCTCTCTCCCCCTAGATGGCAGGATGACCAATACATATTAAATATATTAAAGTACAAATTAAATATAAAATAAGTATACATGTCCAAACTGTTATTTTGCTGTACAAAAAGAATTGGACTCTGAAATATTGTACAATTAGCCTGTGAAGGAAATCAAAAATGCAGGCAGGCAAAAATATAGGGATTGGGAATTCTATGTAAGGGTTCTTAGTTGTTTCCCAATTTGCTGGGTGTAGCTGGTTCAATTCATTACTGCTCTATTGGAACTGATTTGGTTCATCTCATTGCTGAGGATGGCCAGGTCCATCAGAATTGATCATCATATAGTATTGTTGTTGAAGTATATAATGATCTCCTGGTCCTGCTCATTTCACTCAGCATCAGTTCGTGTAAGTCTCTCCAGGCCTTTCTGAAATCCTCCTGCTGGTCATTCTTACCGAACAATAATATTCCATAACATTCATATACCACAATTTATTCAGCCATTCTCCAATTGATGGGCATCTACTCAGTTTCCAGTTTCTGGCCACTACAAACAGGGCTGCCACAAATATTCGTGCACATACAGGTCTCTTTCCCTTCTTTAAGATCTCTTTGGGATATAAGCCCAGTAGTAACACTGCTGGATCCACAATGACTTTTAATTAATATTCCTTACCATCATCTCTCCCATCTCCCCTAGTGTCTAGGACAGTACCTGATAAAACACTTATTGAATAATAAATGTTTCTTTATTAATCAAATACCTCCCCTCTCAACATAGTTGCTATTAACTTACTCTCACGATAAACTCCCACCTTTCTCAAGAAAGAAGACTTTGGTTCTGAGACCTTCTTATTCCTTTAGGTCTCTACTTCCTGACAAGTTGTCAAGTCAAAAAAAAAAAAAACAAGCGTTTATCAATTTTACTATATTATTGTTTTCTTATATTAATATTAGTATGGGTGCTAAGTACTGGAGAGACAAAGAAAGGAAAAACAATAAATCAACTTTCCAAACAAAAAATACTACTCCAAACTCCAAACAAAATAATGGTCCCTGTTCTCAAAGAGCTCATAATCTAATGGGGAGGGGAACCAGAGAGACAACATAATAAACTGGAGGTATCTTAGAAGGATGCCACTGATGAGATTGGAGTTACAGCCAAATGATAAGATTTGACAGTAGATGATGGGTTTCAGCCATGTGATGAATTCACAAAGACATTCTTTGCCAAAAGAGACAAGGACAGATGAAGAGGAAAAATAGACATCAGGAGTGGCAAATATGAAATAGATCTGAGAGAGCATATAGTTAGAAAGAAAAGGGTTTTTGTTTTTTTTAAACAATTAACAATGAAAAGACAAGTTCCCCAGTAGAATTCACAATTAACCAGAAGAAGGGGAATATGCCATAAGATGGGAATATGCTGTTCACCGGCAGGCTAAATACATAGAGCAATTTAGGACCCTAAAAGAATTACAATTATGACAGAAACCAATCATATTAAAATAGTTATCAACATTTATTTATTTTTTTTTTCATTTTTTCAACATTTTTTTAAAAAGTTCATTGACTAGAGGTAAAGAACTCTGAAAACACTATTTCTTGCACAAATGATTAATTAAATCATTAATGTTTGTTTAATAAATTAATGACAATTTTTATCTTCAGAAATATATATATTTTTATTTGATAGCATGCTTATATCAAATCCAAGAATGGCAAAAGAGCTCAAATCAAGTGAAACTGTATGTTCACAAGAACTTAAGGATAAATGGGACTGATTGAATGAAGTTTTCTCAAGTTTGTGGGACTGGGCCTAAGTCACATGATCCCTATATCCAGTTGAGCTTTGAGAGCAGAGCTACATTTTATATAAAACTTATACCTTCCCCAGATTGTAACACCTTGTCTATATACAGTAACCCTTAATATTTGAATTAAATTAATTAATTCAATTCAATTGAATCCCAGACAGTAGCTGTCAAGAATTGTTACATATGTAGGCCTAGCTCTTTGAATGACCAAAATCTCTTCATTTCTAAGATCTAACACTCCTTTCTCCCATGGTCTTACTTCTTCCTCCAGCTCAGAAATGTGATGCATTATCTGTTGTTTGACTGTCCATTACTTTCTCCTCCACAGAGAAACTGAGCTCCTCCACAAGAAAAACTCCTCCAAACTCCTCCCTCCTTTAAAGTATCTGCCAATGGCCTTCTTTCTCTAACATTCAGCCTAGCTGTTCCACTTTTAGGCAGTTTGTCTATGGTTCATTTCCATTTAAATTAAGTACTTAATCAGTTGGAGTCCATAATTCAAAAGTTCCCAAGATCCTTTTAACACAACTAATAGAGAGGTAGTAAAGTCCTCACACAGAATCCTCAATTCATCACTAATCACCCAGTTTGGGCTAGATCTGTGCTGAGCCCAAGGGACAAAAGAAACATGAAATCGCCCAGACTTTCAAGGGCCTCACATTCTCAAGGGGATACTATCCAACTACAATATAAGACAATCTACACATTCCCCTAGAAACTAATTTGTATGTACTTTGTGTATATTTTGCATTTATTTGTATAAATATTATTATCTCTCCTCCTAAAAGACAGACCATTTCATTTTTGTTTCTGTCTCTGGTACCTAGAATAGCTCTTGGAAATAAGGTACTTAAAAATGCTTATTGAATTGAATTGGCTAAAAGAGAGAGAGCAGCTAAAAATTGGACAATAATTTGAAAGAAATGACACCTAGGATGAGCCTCAAAATATTTTAAAAGGGGGAGAGATTTGAAGAAGGGAGAGTTCTTATGTGAATTCTCTATGTATTTGAAATTTATGGAGGGATATGGAGTATGGAGGGGAAGAAATAAACTTGTCTACTATGAGCCAGGGATGATGCTAAGCAGTTTATAAGTACTATCTTTACAGCCACATGAAGGGGATGCTATTAGTATCCCTATTTTATAAGCTGGGTAAACTAAGAGATTGTCTAGTAAGTGTCCAAAGGCTGGATTTGAACTCAGGTTTTCCTGATTTTAGACCTCAAACTCTGTTCACTGTTCCACCATGCTACATTAATTAGGAAGGGAAAAAGTAAAGAGTCACTATAAAAATCCCATAAGCTTTTCTTGGTTTCTTGAGATATGTATGAAAAGCAATATATAAAGAGCAAAGTTGTCCAAAGCATATTTTATACTGACAAACAAATGATGGCAATCTAAAATGTTTCCCCTCCAAGGCTACTTGCACATTAGCTGGATCTCCAGATCTTGAAGATGAAACTCAGGCTGTTGTTTCAGTAAGCAATCAGCTATTAGTCAGAGGAAATGAGAGCCCTTGAAGTCACACCCTTCCTTGTCAGAACCTCAGGATTGATCACTGAATCATATACCTCACCTTTGCTCAATATGGTTTCATGTATTTTCCAAATAGTTTTGGAACTTCTCGAAGGCACAGATATATTTCTGCATTCCCTAGAGCACAATACACCTTGGTGAACACAGAGTGCAAAATCATTTTCAGTAAATATTTTGATTGTTGATTGTTTGAATTTGTATCCTAAATCTAAACTGGCCACAAATAGGATCCAGAAATAGCCATCTTCTGTTTTCCATTGCCTAGCAAAGTTCTTGGCACATTGAAAGCCCTTAATAAAGGCCTGTTGGGTGAATGAATATATTACAAAAGGACTTCAGTAGCCCTCCTCTACACATATACGCACGCAAAATTCCATTCCTCCAGAAAAACTTCCCTCAACTACTGATGTGTACTAACATTAATTCTAAGAGGCTTTCTTTCCTTGATGGAAACTAGGGCACACAATTAAGGCAGAAAAAAAAAAAGAAAGAAACCAAAACTCTGTTTTAGGGAACAGAGAGAGAATACTTGTGCTTAACATAAAACATGTTAATTAAGCAAGTTCTACATGCTTGTAACATTCCTGCTGTTATCAGTTGGTTTGGAAAAGAAAAGAGGTAGAGCTGACAGAATGTAGTCTTTAAACCAGGAGTGTGAGAAAAGTCAAATGGTGCTCAGGCTTCTAAAAGTGATCTGGGGGATTTGATTTTCTTTCTCTCCTGCAAGCTTTCTTATCTATATCTATTGCCTTATATCCCAAAGAGATCATAAAAGAGGGAAAGGGATCTGTATGCACAAAAATGTTTGTGGCAGCCCTTTTTGTAGTGGCCAGAAACTAGAAACTGAGTGGATGCCCATCAAATGGAGAATGGTTGAATAAGTTATGCTATATGAATGTTGTGCAATATTATTGTTCCATAAAAAACAATCAGCAGGATGATTTTAGAAAGGCTTGGAGAGACATATATGAACTGAGTTGTAAAGTGAATAAAATCAGAAGATTGTACATAGCAATAGCAAGGTTATAGTACGATGATCAATTCTGACAGATATGGTTCTTTTTAACAACTATGAGGATTCTTGTGCATCATGATAATTATAGAAATACATATAGAAGAATTGTACATATTTTGCATATATTGAATTACTTTCCATGTAGGGGAGAGGGTGGGGAGAAAGAAGGGGAAAAAATTTTGGAAAACAAGGTTTTGCAAAGGTGAATGTTGAAAATTATCTATGCATATGTTTTGAAAATAAAAGCTTTAATTAAAAAAAGAAAGAAAAACATTTTCATCTCAGAACAATACAAGGCTGAAGGCCGAGTAGAAAACTGTAGGATCTTCCATTGTCAAGGGACACAAGCACAGTTTTGCTGACCAGACATATCCTGGGCTGTACTGCTGGGGAGAAAGAACTACTACACACTTGGTGAATGCAATAGCAGATGGGGCTGCAGGAATTTGTTGGATATGGACCCTTGGAAGAGAGAAGAATGCCTGGTTTCACTTCCAGGGAAGAGAGGATACCTGCAGTCTGAAGCCACCACAGAGATCACAGGGAATAAGACCATAGATGGGGAAAAAACGAACAAACAAACAAAACCTCCAAGAAAATTAAGAAAAAAAAGTCAACCAACTTGAAATAGAGAACCAAAAACTTAAAGAAAAAAGTTATACGTATTGCTAAAGGGTAGGTAAAGCCAATATGATAACAACATGATAATTACATAATTAACCTAATTTAATTAACAGGAAATTATTTTATTGAGTTAGAAAAAAATAACAAAGTTCATCTAGAAAAACAAAAGTTCAGGAACTTCAAAGAAAAAAAGGGAAGAAAAATGTAAAGAAAGCAAATTTAGTAGTACCAGACCTTAAACTACATTATAAGGTGACAGCATTGTTGGAGTAGAAAATGGATAATTTTGATCATTTTAAATTAAATTTTTCTTGCAAAAATAAGACTTCTGGAGCAAAGAAGAGCAGTGCAAAAAATTGGGGGGAGGCCACTTCATAGACAATCTCTCAAAAAGCATGATTGGATTGGTATATTGCTCTGGTGTAGTAAACGATGAGCTGACTGATTTAGAAAAACATGGAAAGATTTGGGCTTATGAAAGAAGATGAAAGCTCCACTTTCAGAGAAATAGATAAAAAATATAAATAAGTATAGTATAGTCTTAAATATATGTGATGAGTATATATGTGTACATGTGTATCTTTATAGATATTTATGTATATATATCCACAATATGTGCTTAATTATAGCCTTCTTGGGTGGTGGGAAAGAGAGAGAAAAGAAAAAACAATGTACAAAGTTACAACAAAAGAAAGTCTATAGGAAAGCAAAGAAAAGCTGAATAGCTTTAAAAACAATGTGTAGTATTTATTATATAGGTTTTCTTGAAATGAAAATTTCTTGCTTTCTATTAAATTCTGTCTTATGTTCTGCTGTCTAAATATTTTTTATTTTATAACAAGTTTTTAAAAGCAAAAAAAAAAAAAAAGAATAGATTATAATCTAATTTGGCTAAATCATAGAGTATATGGAAGGTCAATGTGTTTGGGAACCAGTTGCAAATAAGACCAAGCAAAAAAGTTTGAACTTTATATAATAGGTAATTCTGTTGTTATTCAGTCATTTTCAGTCATGTCTGATTCTCCACAACCCCATTTGGAGTTTTCTTAGCAAAGAGACTAGAGTGCTTTGCTAATTCCTTCTCCAGTTCATTTCACAGATGAGGAAATTGAGATACAACAGAATTAAGTGAGTTGCTAAGATTCACACAACTAAGTAAGTGTTTGAGGCCAGCTTTGAATTTAGGAAGATTAGTCTTCCTGACTGCAGGTGTAGCCATTCTGCCACACTGCTGTCCCATAGTAGGTAGATAATAGGGAACGAGTCAAAACTTTTGAGAAAAGTGACATTATCAGATTTATGTTTAAAGATTATTCTGATCCCTAAATGAAAAATGAATCAAAAAGGCATGAGTATAAGGGATTCTGCACTTTTAAAAGTGGGCACCTACAAAAATAGCACTATTCATATCATCTTACAACATCCAAAATCTCAGTGATTGCCCAGGAGTGTTTTTGAAAAGTCACACCCATATTAAGTTACTTTTATATGCTGACAGAAGCAATTTCTATTTTAGGTTTTTAAGAGGACTGTGTTTTAAAGCTAAGTATGTCTATCTTGAACAGAATTTAAAAAAGAACTAAAAGGATGATAGCTATCCAACTGTTGTGTACAAAGAAAACTATTCACCCATGTTCACTGATCACTGAAATTCATAAATGTAATTTTAGTTAAGACAATAATTTCATCTTCTTCCTACATTAAATCTACCAATACTCAATAAGTGATTGAATTTTGACTTTGCCTGTCCTTCATTAGAGATGCAAATTAGCAATAACAACAAATAGGGGAATAACCAGAAGCCAGAAGAGAATGAAAACAAATCAATTTTTTGAAAACTCCTGTACTGATGTACTATCACGAGAACCTGAGGCAGATAAAGAGATAAGACCTGAGCTCCAGCCTTAAGAAGACTATGGCCTAGTAAGGATAATATGAGTGCATTAGAGAGTAATGGAACACTAGTGATTAAAACTCATGTCACTCTGGGTAAGTTATTTTTTCTGGCCTTTAGTTTCTTCCTCTGTAGAAAGGGGGATCTGGACTAGATTGTCTCTAGTATTCTTTTCTAGTTTGTAATCTCTGATTTTGCATATAATAGATTCTTGATAAACATGAGCTAAATAAAACATGTAAGATCGTCACTGGAAGGGGTAACATCTGTGTTGGGCTTTAAAGGGCCATCTTCAGTTGTTTTGATCTATATCTGGCCACTGTACCCAAATGGCTCTGTAGGGGTAAGTGAGCAGGTGACCTTGTACAGCTCTTTCTCAATTAAATATAATTCACTTGCATTTTATGTTATCACCTCCCTAATGTCATGGTCCTCTTCAAGAAAGAAAGACGAACAATAATAACAAAGAGGACGGGTAGATATTCCACAAAGAATCCCTGAGAGAAAGCTGAGCAGGAAGTCCAGGTATAGGAAGCTGCCCAAGCAATGACATTCAGATAAATATCAAGATCAGGTAATGTCACTTAGACTGGGAGGCACTGAGTATGTTTGAAAGAACGATAATAGCTAATATTTGTAAGAAATTAGATTTATGCCAGAGTACATTCAACCCAGTGACTGGGAAGCCTTCAGAAAAATCATTTCAAAAGGCTAATTTTCCCCTTTTTACAAAAGTTAGTCAACAAGCATTTGTCAAGCACTTACTATGAGTCGGATGCTATGCTAAGGCTGGATTTCTAAAGACAAAAGTGAAATACACTGCCCTCAAGTAGCTTACAATCCAATGGGACAGTCTTTTTGTGTAGGTGTGTGGTTAACTATAGAAATATACAATTATCAGAGTTGTCATTCTCAAAACAAGAAAAATCTCAAAACAAGGTTATTCTATAACGGGAGCATTTTGTATGCTCACAGAACAATCCCTGTCAGCTATATTACTGAACTCTCCAGAATGTCAAGGACAGTTGGTGAAACATTCTCATTTCCAATATTTGATCCACTAACAGGCATTATTGAGCTCTTCCTATGTGCCAAGCACAAGATGTTCTCATCTTCAAAAAAATAGGGATTTGACCCCAGGAGAACAATAAATTCACTCCTAGGATCATCTGTGATTTTATTGTGAAAGAGTCATCTAGGGGAGATTAAGTAAAGACATAAGAGGAAGGGAGAGAGAATCAGAGAAGGAAAAGCCCATACTGATGGGCACTTGCAACACAGAAAAAAATTCTGAAATGAAACTTAGAAAAAAATAAGACTTTCTGTAAGTTGGGCATTACAATGTTCCTACGAACATCAACATTTGGTTTGAGGAAGGAAGAAAACAAAGGGTGAAGAAAAGGGGTTTGGGGATGAAAAAATGTAAAGCTCAGTCATTTTCATAGTCTTGTGAAGATGATTAGTGATTCTAGAATGAATCACTGTGGCTAAAACAGCTGAATCTCCTGAAACTTTCGAAAATCCAAAATAAATGTTCCTCATTCAGAAACACTACCCTGTCTTAGCACTTCTCTGAAGTGTTCTTGGCTTGTTGGTACTCATTCAACTATTCTCTTTCAATTATCTGAGACTATTTGAACTAATAATTTGTTGTTCGGCCATATTTATGGTCTCCAAGAATGCAAAGCCTGGGACTGGGAAATGGCTAAACAAGCTGTGGTACATAAAAGCAATGGAATATTGCTACAATTAACAATAATAATTTAGAGATGTATGAAAATACCTAAATGGACTGGTACAAAATAAACTAAGTAAAAGCAGGGAAAAAAAACCATGCCTAAAGTTTATGACAATACAATTGGAAATAGTGGAAACAAGTGAAACTTTATATACTACATGACCAAGAAGCTTGGCCCTGGAAGAATTGAGCAATCACCTTTCTTTTCCTTTATGAAATAGATTGGTGACTATGGGTGTGAAATGGTGCCTATATTACTACACACAGGTGATATGTTATTTTGCTGAACTGTTTCCCCATTTCACTTTCCTTTTAAACTTCTTCTCTTCCTCCTCCTCCTCCTCCTCCTCCCCCTCTCTTCCTTCTTTTCCTTCTCTTTCTCTTCCTCTTCCTCCTTTTCCTCTTCCTCCTCCTCCTCTTCTTCCTTTTTTAAAATAGGGAATGGCTCCTTGGATAGAGGAAAAATTTTTATTTTTATTTCAAAATGAAGTTGATGAAAAAAAATCAATAAAAATTAAAAAACAATTCTTAGAATGTCATCTCTCATATCTGTCATTATCTCTCCATCTAGTTCAGGTCCTTATCACTGCTTACCTGGACTAAAGCAATAATCTCCCTATTGGTCTTCTTTTCTTAAGTTCCTCCTTTTATACTCCATTTCCCACCCAGTTGCCAAAGTGATATTTCTAAATCAAGGGCTGATCTTGCTGCTCCCTAGGATCAAATATAAAATCCCATTTGGCAGTACTTTAGTAACAATAAGAATTATTGTTATCCTGTCATCCCTATTCCCACCCCCCAATTTGGGTGTTGTCTTCCTTCATTTGATTGTAAGTACCTTGAGAACAAAGATTGTCTTTCTTTTTCATCCATATGTGTGTGTGTGTGTGTGTGTGTGAGAGAGAGAGAGAGAGAGAGAGAGAGAGAGAGAGAGAGAGAGAGAGAGAGAGAGAGAGAATGAGAATGAGAACACACATGAGAACTCAGGTCCTCCTGATTTCAGGGCTGGTGCTCTATCCACTGCAACATGTACATGCCCCAATAATTCTCATTTTACAGAGAAGGAAATGTTAAGTGGCTAGTAAGTATCTGAGGCTGGTCTTGAACTCAAATCTCCCTGACTGCAAGATCAGCACTCTCTCCATTGAACTATTTGGTTCCAAATGGCCATTTCAGATTTATTTTATGTTATTCCATTCATGTACTGGACACATATGCTTTGGGCAATCTACTTGATCTCATCTGTAATATGAGGCAGTTGGACACTAAAAGCTCTCTGGGGAAGGGAATAAGCATTTATATAACACATACCAGGTCTTGGGCACTGTGCTGAGTGGTTTGCAAATATCATCTCATTTAATGAGGTAGGTGGTGCTATTCTTATTCCCATTTTACAGTCCAGAAAACTGGGACAAACAGAGATTAAGTGGCTTGATAAAGCCAAAAAGAATGTGATGACCCATTTGAACTCAGTTCTGCCTCACTTCAAGCTTGGCACTTTATCCACTGTGCCATCCTGCTCTAAGCCGCCTCCACCTCTAGGATTCTCTAGGTATCTGAACTTGATTGTGCATCAGAGACCCAGGTTCTCCTCTTATTAGGACCATTCCATTCATCTTTTAGGAGAATGACCCTAAAATGTATCTTTTGTAAAACCATTGCATTTTTGAAGATAAGGTTTCCACCTGAAGATCATCTAATCTAATGTTTTCATATATTTCTAGATGAGGAAATGGAGAACCCAGAGAAACTGAAATTTCATCCTATTAAAAAACTTGTTTGTTGTGGAGCTGAAATCTGAACCTTCTTCTTCTTTTTTTTTTTTTTTAATAACTTTTTATTAACAGAACCTATGCCAGGGTAATTTTTTACAACATTATCCCTTGCACTCACTTCTGTTCCGATTTTTCCCCTCCCTCCCTCTACCCTCTCCCCCAGATGGCAAGCAATCCTATACATGTTAAATAGATTACAGTAGATCTTCGATACAATATATGGGTGCACGAACTGATGCTGAGTGAAATGAGCAGGACCAGGAGATCATTATATACTTCAACAACAATACTATATGATGACCAGTTTTGATGGACTAGGCCATCCTCAGCAACGAGATCAACCAAATCATTTCCAATGGAGCAGTAATGAACTGAACCAGCTACGCCCAGAGAAAGAACTCTGGGAGAAGACTAAAAACCATTACATTGAATTCCCAGTCCCCATATTTATGCCCACCTGCATTTTTGATTTCCTTCACAAGCTAATTGTACAATATTTCAGAGTCTGATTCTTTTTGTACAGCAAAATTACAGTTTGGTCATGTATACTTATTGTGTATCTAATTTAAATATATTTAACATCTACTGTTCATCCTGCTATCTGGGGGAGGGAGTGGGGGGTAAGAGGTGAAAAATTGGAACAAGAGGTTTGGCAATTGTTAATGCTGTAAAGTTACCCATACATATAACCTGTAAATAAAAGGCTAATAAAAAAAAAAAACAAAAAAAACAATATATGTGTGCAGAACTGAACAGTTTTCTTGTTGCTCAGGGAGAATTGGATTTAGAAGGTATAAATAACCTGGGAAGAAGAACAAAAATGCAAGCAGTTTACAATCATTTCCTACTTCTGAACCTTCTTCTTGAGATAAAAATATTTACCAGACATTTTCCAGTGATGTTTAAATTAGAAAATGTTTTCATGAAGATATTCAACATACACCTTGAACTGAACACCTCCTAGAAAAAGGTGAATCTGTAATAATAGTGATGCATGTTTTCATTTCATAGTACTCTAAAATCTGATGAGGGATATTAGAGAAGGAGAGAGAAAGGAAAAGCACTGTTCCTTTGGAGCAGTAGAACTGAACTGGATTTCCAAGTTATTTTCATTCCAAATAACTGAGGAATTCATTCAAATGGAATGCTCTAAATATTCATTAAATATTATTATGTACTAGGTACTGGGCTTAAAATGACAAAAGTGAAACGTTATGCTTTCAAAGAATTCTCATTCCACAAGGACTATGCCACACAGAGATTAGTAAATATAAAGTCATTCATTCAAATAAACATTAATTAAGTGCCTATTATGAACCAGGAACTATGCTAAGCACCGAGGATAGAAATACAACATGATGAAGTCCAAAGACATGCAGAGGGGTGAGAAATGAAGAGATGACTCGCCTGGGTACTCTCCTTAAGTAGAGATTTGGGGAAGAGCTTTATGATTGCTTTCCAATTGGAAGGGCAGAAAGAATTGAAGAGGTATGAATACCAAAGTGGGTGCAATCTTGCACGATGATGAGGTTCCTGGCAACATGGTGCAGAAGTCCAAAGAACATCAGCCAGGTGGGAAGTCAAAAGCATAAACAGCATCCTGCATAATGTTCAACACATAGGTAGATGGTACACTGGATGGTACTGGTCTAGAATTGAGAAGATCTTTGTTCCAATCTGCCTTCAGATATTTACTAGCTAGATGATCCTGGGCAAGTCACTTAACCCTGTTTACCTCAGGTTTCTCATCTGTAAAATGAGCTGGAAAAGAAAATAACAACCTCTCTTCCAAAAAAACCTCAAATGAGGTCATGAAGAATCAGACATGACTGAAAACTGAACCACAATAATCACAAAGCTGATTACACTGAGTTGGATGAGGGGATCAGGAAGAGATTCTTGAGGTAGCCTGTGAGCTCAGCCTTGAAAGAAGTGAGAAATTCTCAGAGATTGGGTAGGGAGGAAATTCCTTTGAGACTGTACAATGACACAGTTGTGATTTCAGGATAGGCCAGTTTGGCTGGAACTTGGGAAACAATATGAAATAAGTCTATTAGGCTAGGTTGGAGCCAGATTGTCAAAGACTGCCAAGCAGATGGATTTGAATTTGATCCAAGAGGCAATAGGGAGCCACTGAAGGTTCTTGAATAGGGAAGTGTCATTATTCAAATGATACTTCAGCAAGTATGTTCCAGATAAAGATTCTCTTTAACAGAATATTTTTGAATGTTAATTGAATATAAGATGGGATTCCTAGAGGGATCCCACGCTTATACTTTCTGAGATCCAATCCCTACTCAGTACTTTGACAGACCAATATGGATTCAGCAGGTTGAGTATTCAGAATCATAGAATCACAGAACTTGGCAGAGAATATAGCTACATGGTCCTGTGGGTAGAGAACTGGCCCTGGAGTCGGAACAATTAAGTTCAAATCTATCCTCAAACACCGACTTTCCTTGATGCCCTCCCTCCCTTTCCCCATCGGCATCAGTTCTTCCTGGAACCTTGAATCTTTTCTGATTTCTTGGCTTTTCCTTCCTGTTTTGACAAACTGGGTGCAAGAACTTTCAAAGAGTCCCCTGTTTAAGGCTTGACCAAGAGCCAAGACTAATGGTTTAACGGGAAGTTTCTGTTGATCAGGGCCATGGGTAATTGCCCTAGTTTTATGTCCTTGGACAGACTCTGACTACATTATAGTTTACAGGTGGAAGGGGAACAGCTGAAAAGCTATCTTCACTGCATTCAATCAATAAACATTTATCAAGTGCCTACTATGTGCTAAGTATTGCACAGCGTATATATATTCTAACTAACCTAATAACTAAATACAAAGAGCTATTCAGATACTATAGCTGCAGTCTCCAATTTAGTGATTTATTATTACACAAAGAAAAATGAAAAATCCATACAACAAAATTTAAAAACCCTACATTCTAGATTGTTTTTAATAGTACCTGGCACAAAGCAGCCATTAATAAATGCTTATCAAGTATTAGCCTCAGAAATGGAATAGTAAATATAGAAACCATTGATTGCCCTTTCTGTGTGATAATATTCTTTGAAGCTCAATGTATCATCTGTTGATTTAGACATTTGTGGGGGATTAATCAGAACAGAGAATCACAGAATGATTGGAAAAGCCCATTGAAATCACCAAGTTTATTACATATATCTTTTCTACAAACTATCCAACAAGTGGTCATCCACTCTTTGTAAAAAAAAACCTCCAAGCAAGGAGGACCCAGGCCCACTAAGACAAACCATTTAATTTGAATAGCTCTGTTAAGAAGTTTGTTAACATCAAGTCTTTCTCTGCAACTTCCATTATTGTCATTTTAATCATTTTTACTTGTGTTCAACACTTCATGACCTTTTTTGGGGTTTTCTTGGGGAAGACACTATAGTAGTTTGCCATTTCCTTCTCTTGCTCATTTTACAAATGAGGAAACTGAGGCAAACATGGTTAAGTGTCTTCTCCAGGATCACATAACTAGTAAGTGTCTAAAGCTGCATTTGAATTCAGGTCCTATTGACTCCAGGGCTGGTGCTCTGTCTACTGCATCACCTAGCTGCATTCTCTGTCCTCAGGGTCACCAAAAAAAAAAAAAAAATTGAATTTAAGAGTGACTGGACTGGAGTTTGAATTCTTACTCTGTGTCCTTGGATAAGTTCCCTACATATCTGAAACTGTTCCTCATCTATACTATGAAAGATTGGACTAGATAATATTATTATTATATTTAAAATATAATTTATACTATTATTTACAAATTATAATATAAATTATAAATATAGTTGTTTGCATGTTCTGTCTCCCATTAGAAAGTACCTGGAGAGAGGGCAGACCTGCTTTAAAAAATGTTTTTTAACCTTTCTTTGTATCCCTAGGCTTAGTGCAGTGTCTGGCTTATAAAAAGTGTTTAATAAACACTTGTTAAATTCCTCTTAAAATAATTGAAGATAACTATCATGTCCCCCCTCCCTCCAATCCCCATCTCAAGTCTTCTACTGGCTACTACCTGAACTGACTCTGAATCCACATTACTTCTTTTTGTTTACAAGACACCATGAGAAACTGTTAAATGCCTCTCTGAAATCTCTGCCTATGTCACTATCTAATCTCATAACCCTGTCAGAAGAAGGAAGTTAGTTGGTCTGATGTGACTTATTTTTGAGGAAGCTGTGTGTCTCTTAGTAATCATCATTTCCTTTTCTGAACTCTCACAATCAAAACTTTAATAAGAGATTCCAGAATTCCTTCAGGGAATCAAAGTTAAGTTCAGTGGTCTAAAGCCTACATACCCTACTTTCTTCCATTTTTGAAAATGAGGAAATTTGCGATTCGTTAATCTTAAACACCTCTCCTGTTCTCTAAAATTCCTCTCCTGGCTCTGCTCTAAATTTCCAGACTTTGCCATCCTGCTTCAATTGCAGTGTCACCCTAAAATTTACCTTAGTGTGTGGGGGCCTCCTCACCCTGGAAAACCCATCATCAGCTAGAATAACCTTCCCACCCTAAAACCCTATTCATCTGATCCCATTCCATCTTGTCTCCTCCAACAGATTGCCCTCTCTGCCAGACCTCCTCTGTCACTTATTTTCAATCTTACGTCTGTGTCTCTTCCATCCATAAAAAATTTCACTTACTCCTTCCATCCTCAATAATTATCCTCCTTGATCTCTCCTGCCTTTTGTGGCTGACCTCCTTGAAAAGGTTTTCTGACGGGTGCCTCCACTTTCTCTCTTCATACTCTCTTCTTAGCCCCTTACAATCTGACATTCCACTGATCTCTCACATCCAGAGGCCTTTTCTCAATTCTCCTTTCTCCCTGACCTCTTTGCAGTCTTGGACACTGCTAATCACCTTTTCCTCCTAGATATTCTCTTCTTTCTAGTTTTCAGGATACCATTCTCTTCTGGTTCTCCTCCTACCTGCATGACCACTCCTCTGTCTTCTTTGCTGGATCCTCATTGATATTATATCCTCTGGTATAAGTGTCTCACAAAGTTCTTTCTTTGCCCCTCTTTTCTTCTATATTATTTCACTTGGTTACTTCATTAACCACCATGGATTTAATTATAATCTCTATTCTTTTCTCTCTTTTTTCCTTTTTGAGACAGTTAAGTGACTTGTCCAGGGTCACATGGCTAGTGAGTGTAAAATTTGAACTCAGGTCCTCCTGATTTCGGGTAAGTGCTCTATCCACTGTACCTCCCAGCTGTCACATGATTCTCAAATCTATCTATATCAATAAATCTCTTTGCTGACTTCCAGTCTCTCGTCTCCATTTGCTTTTCAGCAATTCTCAAACTGCATGTCCACTAAACATCTTAAACTCAATACATACAAAATTAACTCATTATCTTTCCTCTAACTTTCTCCCCCCACTTCCTACCTTCCCTATAAAGAGCAACATCATTCTCCTAATCCCTCAGGTTTACAATGTAAGTTTCTTTCCTTCCCTTTTTTTGTGGGAGGCAATTAGAGTTAAGTGATTTGTCAAGGTCACACAGCTAGGAAATGTTAAGTGTCTAAGGCTGGGTCCGAACTCAGGTCCTCCTGACTCTAGGGCCACTGTGTCATCTAGCTGCCCCCACAATGTAAGTGTCAGTGTAGACTCATCATTCTTCTGGGAGCTCCCATATTCAATCTGTTGCCAAGTCCTGTTGAGTCCACCTTTCATAACATCTCCCCAAAATGGTCACTTCTCTACTCTGACACTGAAACCATTCTGGTATAGGCCTTCATCCTCTCTCCCCTGGACTGTTGTAAAAACCTGCTGGTTGGTCTTCCTAACTCAAGTCTCCCCACTACAATCTGTCCTTCATTCATTCAACAAAGAGATTTTCCTAAAGTGTGAAAGTCATGTTATTCCCCTACTTCATAAAACCCATGCTTGCCATCTAGGGGAGGGGGTAGGGGGAAAGAGGGGAAAATTTGGAACACAAGGCTATCCAAGGATCAGTGTTGAAAAATTATCCATGCATATGTTTTGAAAATAAAAAGCTTTAATAATAAAAAAAAACAAAGAAAGAAAAAAAATAAATTCCAGTGGCTTCCTGTTAGAATTCTTACAAGGTATTAAGGTCAGTGGAACTGATAGAGTTTAGCAGGGTGCTTAACAGTTCTCTAGATGTACTTAGTACTTACTACAGTTCCAAGATTCACACCTTAAGAGAGCATCTATAAGCTAGGATCCTCAACCAGGATTGACTCCAGGAAATTCACAAGCCAGGATTCAGTCAAGGAGATTCACAAGCCAGAGACAGCAGTCAGGGAGAATGAAGGAAGACAGAGAAGTGGTGGCAGGCTGTCCTGTGGAGAACACTGAAACCAAGATCCAGAAGGTCTCCAGAAAGCTAGCTGAGCCCCAAGTGGAGATAAGACTTAAAAGGAAACAATAAAGGATTTGGACTTTAACTCCTGGCTGAATTTGGGGTGATTATTACTCTGAACTGAAACTAAGGCTGCCTCCAGAAGCCCCCCAAGAAACCTGCTCCCAGAGAACATTATATTTTAGAGAAGAATATTACAGCTTCCTATCACCTTTCAAGATCAAACACAAAATTCTGTGGTGTTCAAAATCCTTTCATAAATCTCCTATGTTTTCAGTCTTTTAATATGTTACAACCTGCCATTTTCTCTGGCACTTTTCCTCTTTGTCTGGACAACTCTCCCTTATCTCTGTCTCCCAGCTTACTTGGTTTCGTTTAAATCTCAACTAACATCCTATCTACTATAGGAAACCTTTCCCAACCTCTCTTGGTTGTAGAGCATTTATTTCATTTATTTCCTATTTATTCTATATATAGTATGTGCATATTTGTGTGCTTATCATCTTTATGTTAAATTGTGAGCTCCTCGAGGGCAGGTATTGTCTATCTGCCTTATTTATTTATTTATTTTTGTCCCAGAGCTTACCTCTATTTGCCTCAGTTTCTTCATCTGTAAAATGAGATGGAGAAGGAAATGACAAATCACTCCAGTATCTTTGCCAAGAAAGCCCCCAAAAGAGGCTACAAAGAATTGGATACTTTGGAAATGACTAAACAACAAATATGTTTATGTATGTGTGGAGGCCCACACTTAAATCCAATTTACGCACAAATCAAAAGACACAAAAGACTTAATGGTTCTAGAGTCTAGATTTATCCCCTCACCCCAACTCCCACTTGTAGCTGGTATGTATGTATGTATGTGTGGGAAACAGATGAATGTGTGAAAATTTGACTGTTCAGCTGTCTGGATTATATTGGTGATAAGTGCCTGAGGAGCTGACAAAGCTGAGTGAGGTAACTTGGACCAGCTGTGAGACTGGTCACAAGGGGGGAATGTTGAAAGGAATAGTATAGTTATATTTGGAGGTATTGCTGTTGGAGGAACGGTGAGATTCTATTCATTTTCCCACCTTCTGATTAAATATTCTCCTGCCTTCTGGGGTCAAGCAACAGATCATAAGGAGGTTCTCAGCTCTACTTTAGAGACAATTGCAATAGCCATGGCTAACATCTGAATTTTCTACAATCTCTTCTCTATTAACATCCTATTGACTCTCTAAGACCCAGCTCAAATGATACTGCCTCTATTCATTTTTCTCTGAGGTACCTGGTCCCGCAAAAATTATTTCTCTTTATCTGGTCTCATTATACTACACACTCTTTATGCATTTGCTATTTCTAATCTATATAATTACTGTTTTTCTTGGTTGTCTAAATGAATGACATTCTTACTCCCAACCCCTACTAGTTGATAAACTAAACTCCGTATAAGCAGAGATCCTATCTGGGTCATGTTCAAATTCCTATCATGGCTTAGCACAGTGTCTTTCTCATAGTAATTAATTTTTAAAAATTGTTGAATGGATGAATGAAGAAATGGTCTTAGACTGAAGACTGTTTTAAGAGCCCTTCAGTAATGCTGAGTCTTCTTTATAAAACATTACTCAAGTTTCTAAATGAATCACTAGAGTCAGATCACACTGCAGGGAGATGAAGAACGGAGGAGGCTGGAGCAGGTTTGTGGACTCTGGGCAAAAAAGACAGTAAACTATAATTTTATACTTAAAACAAGGTTGTTACCCCATTAAAAGTGTCATAAAATTCTGGTTCTGTTTACTTTTTTGCTCTTTATGCCAATAGCCATATACGATTTTGAATACAAACACGACTAGTCATTTGTTAATTATCCTTGAACAATAGTTAGGGGGCAGAAGAGTCACATCCTCCATAAGTCTCTGAATTTTCCTATAGCTATGAGGAGACCAGCAGTGATATCCCTCAGACAAGGGGTGGGGTGCTAATTTCACTTCCCTCATTTATTCAAGATCTTTGACCAAATATGGCATCATACCTTTGACAAGGTAGATTATGAGGTCTAATAGGTTAACCAACATTTAAGAGAGGAACTAGAATGTGGGTGTGCAAGAGAAAAAATATCAGAAGACATACTGAAATAATATTGCATCAATCATAATGGCGGTAATGGCTTGCAAAGGGCTTTAAACAATTTTCAAAACAGTGGGTCAACCTTAACCAATTAGTCTTCATAAGCTGGCTAGGAAGGCATTATTTCCATTTCATAGTAGGAGAGTTAAAGATGAGAACAGAATGAATTTCTTAGCTTCTTAGATTGTTACAGACCTTTGCTTTTCTTTTCCATCGAGGTCATTTGAAGAAAGAGATACACACACACACACAGACACCCAGAGAAAGACAGAGAACAAGTGCGCGCATGGGAGAGAGAGAGACAGAGAGAGAGACAGAAAGAGAGGCAGAGAAACAGAGAGAGAGAGAGAGAGAGAGAGAGAGAGAGAGAGAGAGAGAGAGAGTGTGAGTGTGTGTGTGTGTGTGTGTGTGTGTGTGTCACAAAATCTTGGAGCTGGAAGGAATCTCAACCCTCATTTGGCCTAACTCCCTCCTCTTACAGATTAGGAAATTGTAATTCAAAAGAACAAAATGACTTTTCTAAGATAACATGGCTTTCTAAGCAGAATTAAGACAAGAATCCAGATCTCTCGACTTTTAAACAATGATCTTCTACCCATCATTCATGCTCGATCATGTAACATAAAAATCTGACACAAATCTTTTTTTGTCCTTTTGGCTCACACAACTAAAGCTGTGCTTTGTGCTTGGAAAGCTGTACTAATTAACATATTTA
Organism: Sarcophilus harrisii; assembly: GCF_902635505.1. NCBI lineage: Eukaryota > Metazoa > Chordata > Mammalia > Dasyuromorphia > Dasyuridae > Sarcophilus > Sarcophilus harrisii. The sequence continues at coordinate 150,791,544 of NC_045427.1, forward strand.
AAGTACTTTGTAAACCTTAGAGCTCTATATGTCAGCTATTATTATTATTGTTGTTCTTGTGGTTGCCACTGATGAATCAGTTCACTTCAAAGAGGAAAGGGTGGGGCCCAGATTTATAACCCTGAGCTGGGCCTTATAACCAGAGTAATAACAATAATAATAATACTCTCCCTTTATGGAATGTTTTAGAGAGACAAAGTGCCTTCAACACAATAATTTATTTGATTTCCACAATGACCTTGTAATGTAGTAGGGTGTGTGTTAACTCTGTTTTACTGAAGAGGACAATGAACTCAAAGAGCCTGACTGACTTGCCTAAGGTCAATACAGCCAGCAAGGAGCCAGAGCTAGATTCACAGATATTACACAAAGGTCATCTAAGCCCCTCTTACCTTAATGAAAATGTCCACCACTTAGAATTCTCAGCTTTTACTTGAAAATCCTAAGGAAGAGTCTCATTCCTCTTTCAGAAAGCTTGGACAGAATTTTTTTTTTTCTGCATCTTAATCACTTCCACCTTCTAGTACCAACCAGAACAAATCTATTGTTTTAAAATTATGTTCTGTTTATTTAAAAAAGAATAGAAATTAAAAAAAAAAAAAAGACAGAAAAGGAAAACAAAATAAAAAACCAAAAGTGTCATGTGCCCAACAGAACATCAGGGAGGATTAAAAATATATAACAATAAATTACCAATTCAAGAAAGGATATAAAATAATAGAAATTATATTCACATTATATTCACTGAGACAATGTTAAATGACTTGCCCAGAGTCACATAACTAGTAAGTGTCTGAAGCCAGATTTAATCTCAGATCTTCCTGACTTCAAGATGGGTTCTCTATCTCCTGTGCTACCCAGCAGTCCCAAAGCCTTGATATATCCATCTATAAAATGTGGGAATTTAACATGATGATGACCATTAAGGTCTCTTCTAGCTGTATGAGCCTATGGAAAATACAATTGAAAGTTTACTTGAGGAAAAATAAAAAATATCCAGAAGCAAAACATTTGCTGTTATAGATATAATAACTCAGAACTTGCAGCTTTATATTTCAATACATTAAAAAAAAATCAAAACCCTTTTTAGATCACTAATTCAATCATATTATTGTTACTTAGGAGCCAAACAATTCTCCAGAAAAGCTAACAAAACTTAGTTTCCAAGTTTTAGGATCCAGAAAAAGGAAGATAAGAATTCAACTGTGCTGTTATTATTGTGAATTTATTTTTGCCAATAAGAAGCAGTATGTTACGGTTGGAAAATGGCTATACTTTATAGAAGAGGAAGTACCTATGTAGGATTACCAGATTAAGTTCATTTGTTTCTATCAGTCCATAATAATCCCCAAAACTTCCTTGGAAATTGGCAAATTTTTCTTTGACTAAGAATTCACTTCATTGGATATGAAATCAGAAGACTGTATTCAAATCCTAGTTCTGTAGCCAGTTGTGTGATGTCAGTGAATTTCTCTAGGTGACACTCTATGAAGGCTATGTTCTATTCTAGATATTTTGTTTTAAAAATAACTTTGGTTAAATCAGGGATCATCCAAGATGGGATAATTAGAAGGAGTGGTGTGAAACTATTCCATTTAATGAAATGCTGCAAGAAATAGTATGAAAGAAAAGACTTAAGGGAGTTATAATGATTGTCATTACATATATGTATGTATATATATATGCGTATAAATATGAACAAATATTTCCCTCTATATTATCTCATTTGATCAATAGTCTGTGAGGTAGGTGCTACTCTTACTCCCATTTTACAAATGAGGAAATTGAGGCTAAAAAGTTAGCATGTGACAGGGCGGATTGGAACTTCCTGACTCCAATACCAATATTCTAACTACTCCAATCACCTAGCTACTTCTTTAAATATTTGTAGTCATGCCATATGGAAAAGGGATCAGACATTTTATGCAGTTCAGAGGGCAGAACATAAAGAAATGGGCAAGATTTAAATACAGGCAGCTTTTGGCTGTAGCATCAGAAGAATTTAACAACTCTTTGCTTTCCAAAAATAAAGCAGAGTTTCTTATGAGGAAAAAGATTTTGGAAGGTAGATGACAAGATGTCGGGAAGAATACCTGCCTTTGATGGAAAGTTATATTAGGTGATGTCTAAAGTCCTTTCCAACTCTAAATTCTTTAGGTGTCTGATCTTTTGAGAACTGTGTTCTTTGGAGCATTGCTCAGAGTTTCTACAAAGGAAATAAAAAGAACTGAAAAATCAAAGAAATTCTTTTTCTCCTTGGTGTCTCTGGATAAAGGTTTGGTAGGGAAGGAAGAAGCTATTACAAATATGAGTTTTTTATTTTATCTATGAATTTTAACCCTCTTTTATGTCTGTTTTCTAGTATCCTGGATAGTTGAGTTAGCTATATATATAATGAAATTAATTTTTATTCAAGGAAAAATCTGAAGAGTTCCAAACAAGGTAGGGACTACCTTAGGACTGATATAAACAAATGGACCGAAGCTGGCATTCATACAGGGAGGGGTACTTCTTCCACAGATGACTTCCTGAATTTTTGTAATATGGATCATTTTTTAAAGGTCTAGAAGTACTTTGTCATTTAAAAGATCTGCAGGCTATAAAATATGTTATCACCTACTACTAATTTATCTACTTTATAAATCTACAGAGTCATTCATTGGCTAGGTGAGCCTATGTACTTTATCAGACTAAGAAATATTTTCAAGATTTAGTTGCTATTGAGTTGTTTTTCAGGAATGTTTGACTCTTTATGACCTTCTTCTGGGATTTTCTTGGTGAATATACTGGAGTGGTTTGCCATTTCCTTCTCCAAATCATTTTAAATGAGGAAACTGAGGCAAACAGGGTTAAGTGACTTGTCCAGGGTCACACAGCTAGTAAGTGTCTAAAGCCAGATCTGCACACATGAAATCCTAATTCTAAGCCTGGCATTCTATCTATTGGCCTATGATTTAACTGAAACATAATTAACCTCTTAACCAAATGGTGGTATTCTTAGTTATCTAAACATCCTAAAACAATCAGAACAGTCTCTAAGTTGAGAAGCTCACTGCAGCTGCCTAAGCAGATCCTTAAAAAAATCCTGGTTTGTTTATGATACTGAGAAGTTCAGAACATTTCCCAAAAGACTAGGAGGTTGAGAGGCAGAAGAGGGCTGGGTTGGGGCAAAAAAAGGCATATTTTCTTTCTTTCTTTTATCAGGTCAGATAAAATCAACTGTCTGGATAACATAAAAGCAAGTGAGTTCTAATCAGAGTCCATAAGACTGCCCAGCTTCAAGATGAACCAGGGAAGTGAAAACTGAGAACATATACAGGCTATCAAAACCAAACAAACAAAAAAAAAAAACTCCTAGACTTTTGTGTTGCAATTGAACAGCCTCGTCCTAGGAAGAAGTCTTCTATCTAAGAGAGCCTACTCTTTAAGAATACGGAATTGGTGATAGGAAGGAAAAAGACAAGGTGACTGAAGATATGGTGACCTGTGTTCACATCCTCTCTGACATATACCAATATAACATGACCATAGAATGTGATTCAATGTGACCATCAGTACTCCAAGAAATTCTCTTATACTATAAATTACAAATAGGTTGCCAATCTGAATCACTGTGGGGAGTTTCTACATTGGAAATTCCCAACACTGATTAAATCAAAAGTATAGACTGAGAGGAATAAAAGCAAATTTCTCATTATTTAAAAAAAATAATTAGAAACTGATTTTGTAAGTTTAAACTTATCTGTTCAGTGGACTTGGTGCTATATCCTCATCTATAACAGGAAATGGGTCAGACTGGATGATCTCTAAGATTTCTTTTACAGTTTTAAAATTCTGATTCTTTTGATTCTAAGGTAAATTTCTCCAGTTTTATATAATTCAGAATTTCTCCATCTGCAGCCAAAATCCAACCCACAGTTCTTTGGATACGCCTAAAACAAGAAGCATGTTGAGACATCTTTTAAGTTCCTCATCCCGGTCCTTCAATGCATCTGTCAGCTATTGCTTTTAGTAGGTCAGAGAATACTCTGACCTACCTTTCATCCACTTGACTTTTAACAGCTATTCATGGTCACTGCTGCAAATTTCCTATGATGAGACTGGGCTTTAGCATTTTATTCCAGGAATTCTCTGCTTTCCACAAACTAGATTTTTTGTTTCTTCATTTGTAGCAAATCCCAAGGGTGACTCTTTCTATCAAAAATCATGCCCTAAAGTTCTACACTCTTTCCCCCATTTCTTTTCTATTTTATTAAAGCTCAAGTCTCCCATCTTGGCCACTGAATTCTAGCATGTGCAGACATCCATGTAGAACAACTAACAACTTTTCTACACAGTAAAGGAGCTTCAGATGAAGGCCCTGATGAAGAATATCAATACCATGTCATGCTATTCAGTAAGCTTAGCTCAAGTTTAAAAGCACTTAATCATTCTGCCACTGAGCTGATTTAAATGCATGAAGAATCCCCTTGTAGGTACCAAATGTCACTATTCTTTCTTTATTCTCTGAAATACTTTCTACGGCTTAGATGTACTTTTGTACTTTTTCTTACAACCTCCTTCCTGTTCTTACTCATTTATTCATACATTCATCATCCATTCATTCTGCTAAGCAAAACTACAGCAGCAGAAAGGAAACATGAGATGGGAAATCAAGAGACATCATGTTCAAATGGATTCTTTGTGTCTCTAACCTGTGGTAGAGCCTATTGAACTCCTACTGGATTGATCAGCCAATAAGACACACTATAGCTCAACCATAACATCACGATACTACTTAGATCCTTTAAGTATAAAAGAATAACAACATTCATTCACTAATTCATTCATTCGATGAATATTTATTGCAAAAATCACTGGGTGGGACATTGTGGGAGATAAAAAGAAATTCAGAAAATGACTCCTATTCTATAGGAGCTTATAATCTTAAAAACAAATTATAAAATAAAAATGTGATTGACAATTTTTGTTTCAACACACCAAATACCTTCCTTACAATGTACAAACTCCCCAAAGCAAATGAATTAAACAATATAAGTATCGTTCTAACTGAGAGTACATTCAACCTCATAGTTTAATAACATACCATTTGTAAAAAGGAATGGTATGTGGGTGAATGTGAATGCACACTTTATGAAAGAATTTACAATATCACTGAGAGATGCCATTTCTGTCCTTTACAAGGCAGCATATAAAACATTATATAAAACTAGAATGTTAAGTCCTATAAGGTTCAGAATATGTCTTATGTCAACTTTGTATCTTTGCACATAATTGAAGCTTAATTAATGTTTGTTGAATGAAAGATATATGTATACATTGGGCAGATGTCTTACATAAAGCATCATATATTATGAACCATGTAGCTGGAAAAATCACTATGTGTTCAGAGAGAGGAGAGAGAGAATTAGAATGATCAGAAATAATTCCTGAAGAAGATAGGATTGAATTTCACTCTCCAACTAAGGAAGAAGCAAAATGACTTGGTGTATGGGTAGGGAAGGGGAGATAAAGGAAAGTTAAAGTTAGAGGTTGCCCACTGGCTTCATGACCTCATAAATTATTTATGGTTCTTTTCCCACCCTGGACACTATATTATGAAATTGCTTTTAAGATAATACAACATATAGTAATAATTTATGATTAAGACCCAAGGATTTACAAAAACATGTAAATATCTCCTAATCTAAATTCTTTAGCCTGGCATTCAAATCTTTTCACAACATGGACCCAACTTCCCTTTCCAGTCCTACTACACTCTTTGGTCTAGAGTATCTCCTCTACAACTTTTATAATTACCACTTTCACTACCCTTTTTGGGTAAAGAAAATATTCTTTCTTATAACTGGTTTGAGAAAACTGATGATCACTGGGTAACATTCAACATATCTGTTTTAAAGTTTCCAATGTATTATTCTGCTTGAATAATAGCTGTAGTCAATTATCCAAGGGAAAATAACAGGGTCTCCATAATTTTGGCTCTTTGTATATGTTTTGTCTTTCAACTCAGGAAGGAGAGGAAGAGGAAAAGTTGGATCATAAATCAATCCTTATAACCCTTGATAGGAGCATTGGGAAGAAAATTGGGAAGAAAACACAAGGAAGGTTTCAAATAATTATCTTGGATTTCAGAGATAACACAGTATCCAGAAACCTTATTGGCTAATGTTTTGTCTGAAGCAGGAGATAAATGATAAAGATTGGGTAAATAAATGACAAAATAATCAAAAAGCTTGTGGAATTAATTCATTCTTGAATCAAAAACATAACTGAAAACATTTTTTACACTGAAGCCATCAGTTTAGTATACTCACATAGCATAAGAGGTGGATAAAGCATTGAAATATTATACTAGAAAATTTACTTTTGACAAAGGACCCAGTTACTCTATAATAGTGGTGTCAATCTGCAAGCCAAAACATGACTTTGAAAATTACAATTTAACATTGTCTGTGTTTTACTATATTTTCATATCTTATTAAACAGTTCCCAATTATATTTTAATCTGGTTCAACCTGGGAGTGTTGCTGGTGGATGGGCATGTGGTCTATAGATTAGTTTTGATATCTAAAACATGTTCTTTTTTTTTTCTTGGTGACAAAATATTTTAACAATAAATATATTTTTCACTTACATATTTGATCCTGGGGTTTATAAACTAGTAGAATGACCTCAGGACCCTTTTACACTCTTGAAAACTGAACATCCCCTCAAGAGCTTTTATTTATGTAGTTTCTAATCCATCAATATTTCTTTATTAGAAATTATTATTATGGTATTGGCTCTGGAGTCAGGAGGACCTGAATTCAAATCTGACCTCAGACACTTACTAGCTGTATGACCCTGGGCAAGTCACTTAATCCTAACTGCCTCGAAGAGAGAGACAGAGAGAGAAAGAGAGAGAGAGAGAGAGAGAGATTATTATTATGAAAATAGCTTTGACTTTACTGATCCCTTGGGGACCTCTAGAGTTGTGCCTGGATCACATTTTGAGAACTACTATCTAAAAATAAAAGCTACTTACTCTTTAAGGACTAAATGGTGAATTCACATAGAGTCACATGCAGTGACAGTGACAGTATGTCAGCAATAAAGTACATGTTATGGTTTTCTTTCTTTCTTTTGTTTTAAATAGAGATTCACTCTCTGTGCAGTATAAATTGGTAACTAGCTAGTACAATCCTTGTATTATTCTTCAGGATTAATCAAGGGATCTTGGTTTACTGCAAGACCCTGTTTGTGTTAAATAGTTAAATAAAATATCTTTGGCCAAGCAAACAATGCAGAGACCTGGAAAATGGATTGTGAGGCTATTCTCTGACATCATTCTCATTTAATTCTCTTTCTTGACTATGATATGGCTTCATTTTACCTATTTAATAACAATGGTGTGATTCAAAACAAACTAAATAAAAGAAAAATCATGAACATTCTGGATTTCTTAAGTCCAAATAATGTCACTTAATCATCTAACCTCTTTGAGACTGAGTTTCCTTATCTATAAATTGGAGAAAAAATATAGTACCGACCTGACAGGGATATTCTTAGACTGCAATAAGATAACACAGCCAAAGAATACTGCAAACTTTAAAGGGTTATATAAATTGAAATTATTATTACTACCCAAAGGAGGCATTAGAGCATTATAACATGTAGAATAGGCATAATAACTAGACATAGATTCTTTTTCCCAGCAAAAATGACAAAAATAATCAAAGAACAGTTATTACTAAAATAAAAACCACAGCTTTCTGAACTGCCTTCTACTAGGTTGACATTATTAGGTCATTGACTAGACCTACTAAAGACAGATTTCTAAAAATCTTCATTCTGGACTTCTGGTTAGAAATGACTAAATGATCATTCTAAGTTTTAAAAAGTAAAAACAAAACAAAAAAAATTCATCTTGCACAATTCTTCAGTGTATTAATGCTTTAAAAAAAAAAAACCCAGCAAGCTCAACAAAGCCCCATTAAAACATTCATTTTGTTTTTCATCACATAAAACTGACAGTGAAATGCTCAACAGTGAAAGAAATCCACATGATTGGGGATGTAGGGGTAGCTACATGTAAGTTGCCCATTGTCCAGACACATATGAAGGAAAGCCAGATTAGAAGCAGACTCCCTGACAAAGCTATCAAACACTGGGGAGAGAAAGTCACCTCATTACAAATAAAGTTTCATAGAATGAATGTCATATACACTGCAGCATCCCTTTCAGCCTCAGCCATGTGTTCTATGTTTATATTGATATATTAAATTATATATTAAAAAAAAAAAAACCCAAACTACTGTAAAGCAGGATAACAAACAGCAGCTGTGTGAAGGAACTGAGCTCAGCAGAAAGCTCCGGGAATTCCTTTTGTGGCTGGGAGTCAGGCAGGGACTGCATGCAGACCTCCATTTGCAGAGCAAAGGGAACCAGCCTGCAACAAGTTTGATGAATCAAAGCTTCCCTTTACCTTAAAGAAACTTCCTCTTTTGTCCTGACAACTGGCAGCCATTGTCAAAGAGGCCATTCTCCTGAGGCAGGTTCCTCGGTGCACTTCGGACTCCTAAGAGCAGAGACATTTTTAATGGTTAGTCCAGTCTGTAGGAAATTCCTTTCTAAGCCACAGGAACAGTCACAACAACAGCTCTGCCAAAATCTTTCTTCCGTCAACAACACAGTGCCATTTATTTCCCACCAAAACCCTTCCATATCCTTTTCGTCTATTATTTCCTGTAACCATTCTGTTTCAAAAGGCACAGCTACTAAGAGCTGCTCCCCATCTCTCCACTCCCCATCTGCCCCCACTGTTCAACTGACATAATATGTCCCAGAGTACTTTTAATGTACTTGTTTAAAAAGAGAAAATGCCAAAACATAATGATGTCTTTGTTTGTTTGCTTGACCTCTATCTAAAGTACAAATAGGACAAATGTTAGATGTCACCATTGACTGCTCCCAAAGATTACAGATTTAATGGGGCTAACTCAAAGGGGGGGAGAAAGTCTTTAGACATTCTTTAAAATGAAAGGTACTATATACCTAGAGTGGGGGGGAGGTCCTACTTGATTTTAATTTGGCAATCATTAATTCTACTTATCTCTGAACTCCAGCAAAATCCTCAAGGATGCAAAATGGAAAGAAATTAGCTTTATTTTCTATCTCAAAACTTGAAGAGATTTATGTGAAACATGATAGTATATTAGAGTAAGAAGCTATTTTTATTTACTAACAAGTATGGGGAAGAACATGCAAAGAGCCTAATGACAAAGGAAGAGGAAAACCAAAGTTCTTATGAATGTGTAGGGGATCTTAGATTGGGGATTAGAAGGGACAGATGCTAGGGGTCATGAAGTTCAAATGGAAAGTGATGCTCAAGACTTGCCTAAAACCATTCAGGTGTGAGTCCTGAATCCAGGTCCTCCTTAAAGAGCTTTCTGTACCACACATACCACAGTGTGCCTAAAGTAAATTTATAGTAAGAAAATCACACATCTCTGAACAACATGATTTGTGCAATTCTGCTTTAGAATGTTTCTAACCATGTCATCAGTTTAGTTTTCAAAAAACTCTGTTTTTCTTTCTAACAAATACACAGACATGGATACACATGGTAAAACACATGTTCTCTTTCACTCATGTTATTTTCTTTGATGAGACCAGAATCGCTTTTCCCCCTCAATTTATATTTTCTACTAATTGCAGCAGTGAGTCATGATAATGACACAAGTGATGAGTATCACTTTTATCAGTGACAAAAATATCACTGCCCCACTGTATATTCAAGTTGAGTCAAGATATGCAGTCTGAATAAGTCTATCTGAATCCTGATTAGTACAATATAACACAAACTAAAACCCCTTCAAGTTAAAAGCATCCCAGCTGTAGTGGGAAAAGGGGCTTTCAAAGGCAGCACCAGCTGCATTACCAGTTGACTAAAAGGGTCTGGAACAGCTTTGTTTCCATTATTGGCAGTGTTAAGGAGAACCAGGCAGGACAAAAGAGATGCTGAAGGCAGAGTTAAGATGTTCCAAAGCATCTAAAAGCAGAAATAAAGTTAACAGAAAATGTCTTGAGAGTGAGAGGTTAGCCAGCTTGGATGACTTATTGGGGGTATCTGCCCCCTGCTACTGGCATATACATTTTCATTTATAGTTATGAGATGACAGGTAAACTCCCACTATGTAAATAAATAGAATCCACCTACCCATCCTTCCTGAACTTTTACCCATTTTTAGTAATTTAACTGAGTCTCTTTAAAAGTTCTGAAATGTCATTTTGTATTTCTTTCCACTTGATGATCCAGCTGGGACAAAAGCCAAGGTTCCAAAAACCTCCTGAGAAAACTCGCTTGGATTTCCAGTCCAATTTTGCTGACTCCAGAGGTTCAGATTATTCAACTCAACATTTGAAATAAGACCAAACTCTGAAACTTTTGAAGTTCATCATTTAATTGGGGAAGTCCATATGCTGGAGAGATGAGAAAGAGAAAGTATAGCCTTGTGCCCAAGATTAAGAGTAGTAGAGGATCCACCCAGTAACCTTTGGTAGCATGGAATTATGCATTGACACAGAGGCACATCAGTAAAGAGCATACACTCACTCCAACCAAACTGCCTGCCTCTTTTTTTTTTCCAGCAGACATTGGAGTGTTACTTAATTTAGACCTATAAAGAGCCAAGAAACCACTGAGTAAGACTAAGTTGGGGAATCATTCTCCTCTAGATCTAAGTCTCTTAGGTCTATTAAGAAGCTTTTTTTTCCCCGCAATTTCTAACTCTTTTCGATGACGGGAACTTGCTCCACCAATTGCCATGGGTGTGTGTTTGTACCCCAGAAGTTAAATATTTTACTTGACTTTAATTAAATAAACATATAACTTAAACTGTGCTACAGCTGAAGACATTGTATTTAGAAGTTCCTTTCTTATATCCTGTCTTATTCAATTCAATTCAACATTTATTAATAGTTATATTCATTATTATCTGTGTAGCAGGTACTACATATATGAAAAGAAAATGGAAGTAATATTTGCCCACAAGAAACATTTTACTAGGGGATACAAGCAAATAAAAATAAATACAAGATAATTATATGATGAGGAAGAGAACTTTATAAAGTGATCAGAAAAAGGCTACCTGAAGGAGGTGGCACATGAGTTGCTCCCTAAAAAAAGAAAGAAGCTGAAGTATGAGGAGTGTACTTCAGGCAAGAGACGCAGTACAGCCTTCAGAAGGCTAGAAACAGGAGATTAAAGGGCAAGTGTCATCAAATAGGAAGAAAGGAAGACAAGGTTAGGGCCAGATAAGATAGATTAGGATAAGGATAGCAACTGGAACTTCACTGAGATGACTCCCAGAAAAGGAAACTCTCTCCATCAATGCAAGTTGGAGCCTCTTCAATTTACAGTCTCAAAGAGTTCCTAGAGTACAAATGGCCAAGTGACTTGCCTAGGATCACACAGACAGGATAAGTCAGTCAGAGACAGTACTTGAAACCTGTTCTTTGGTCACACATACATGAGAATGAAAGTTGTGTGAAAAACAAATAGAGGAAGATAAACTGAATCCAGATGAAGAAATTATCTGTGTGTGTGTTTTGTTCTCTTACTAGGCTTTAAGCTCTGTAAGAGCAGGGATCATGTTTTTCATCCCAAGTATTTAGTAAATCACCTTCTTGGATCTATAGGGAATAAATGTTAGACAAATTGAACTAAAAAAACCTAGTCCCAAATATAAAGAAGCAGGAAATTTTTAAAAAGGCCTCTGATTTTAGAGTAACAAAGTGAATCATTGATGAAACAGGAGTCAAGCTCAGTAGAATTAAATGGAGATCATCAGATCAGTGAAAACAAATTCCTTTTTTTCCTTTTTTTTTTCTTTTCATTTTTAAATTTCAGCACTTAGTTCTTAAAATCCAAGCATTGGAGTGGGGAGGTTAACTTAAGAACTGGACTTAAGTGTGAACATCTACCATAAACCACAAGCTTTTGTGTTTTGTATCAATCATTAACAGGGCCTTAATTTTCAAGAGAATTCAAATTCTTTTCCCCTCCACCAATGACCCTAAATACTTTTTCCATAACTTTTATTTCAGGATCATCCAGTAATGAGCAATCAAGAAACAAAAATCTATCATATTGAAGTTCCTGTGCAAATCTCCTCACAATAACAGCATTTTACCTTCATTTCTCCCTGCCTCCAGTTTTCCTTGAAGGGTAATAATAGTTCTTGAATATAGAATATGAAGTATTCAAGAGATTCCAGATGGTAGGCACTAACAAAAAGTCTCAATCAGAGCTAACATACACCAAAATTCTACCATACCTCTTTCAATAACTACTGAAATAATGTAAACTGTTGCTTATTGATCTACTTTGATCAAAAGGACCAAGGCAGGAAGAATACATTCACCACATCAGCAATTCATTCAGCAGTGCCACAATATCTTCTCTAGGGTGAACTAAACTATCTCTATGGATGGAGTGATGTAAAAACACTTAGGATGCAAAGCACTGACTGGTTTCTTAAGCTATGTAAAAAACATATCAGACCTGAACTTGTCATTGAGATCCCACTTCACTGAGGGTCCCTTGGCTTATTTTTTTTGAGTAAGACAAACTCAGGAGGTAAACTGAAGTTAAGTGCTATGCCTGAGGGTACCCAGTAAGTCATGGACAGGCCGGGATTAGAACTGTGAGTTCCTGAATTTCTAGTTCACACAAACCAACAAACCATGAAATGGTCTAAGATTAAAACACTGGAACCTCTCCATTTTTCTCTTTTCTTGGCCGACTGCCACCACAATACTGAAAGTGTAAGGGAGCAAAGTGCTGTAGAAGGTCTGAGTCAAATTAAGGTGTTTCTCTTCAATTTTTCAAACTTCATCCTTTCCCTACAATTTGCTGCAGCTTAAAAGTACAAAATCAAAACAAAGGCAATGGCTCAAATTAGAGTAAAAGCATCATCCTATAAGGGCCTATTTAATTTAATTTGGATACAGTTTGGTACAGGGGGTAGAATGCTGAACCCAGAGTGAGGAAAACTGAGTTCAAATTTGGCCTCAGTCATTTACTAGTTGTGTGATTTTAGGCAAGTCATTTAACTTCTGACTCAGTTTCTTCATTTGTAAGATGGTGACAATAATAGCACCTATTCTCTAGGGTTAAGCTTATAAGTAACTTGAGGACATTTTCTTTTGTATTCCCAGCATTAATACATAGTAGGCACTTAATAAATGTTTACTAATTGATTACATTAATGTTTATAAAGTGTTTTGCAAATCTTAAAAGCTATCTATAAAAATATGAGCTATTATTGGTTTAATTGTTAAAAAAAAAAAATCCATCCAGGAATATTATTGTTCTGTAAGAAATGACCAAGAGGATGATTTTAGAGAGGCCTGCTAAGTGAAATGAGCAGAACCAGGAGATCGTTATACACAGAAACAATAAGACTATATCCCGATCAGTTCTGATGGGCATGGCTCTCTTCAATAATGAGATGATTCAAGCCAGTTTCAATTGTTCAGTGATGAAGAAAGTCATATACACCCAGAAAGAGGCCTGTGGGAACTGAGTATGGACCACAACATAGCATTTTTATGCTTTCTGTTGATGTTTGCTTGCATTTTGTTTTCCTTCTCAAGTTTTTTTTTCTTTCTAGATCCGATTTTTCTTCTGTAGCAAGATAACTATAATTATGTACATATATTGGATTTAACATATATTTTAATATATTTAACATGTATAGGACTATCTGCCATCTAGGGAAGGGGATAGGGAGAAGGAGAGAAAAATTTGGAACAGAAAGTTTTGCAAGAGTCAGTGTTGAAAAATTACCCATGCATATGTTTTGTAAATAAAAAGCTTTAATAATAATAATAAAACTCCATCTAACGCATCTTGTAATCACTTTCAACAACCCTTTACTTTTTGCTACAAATCTTTCTGTTTTCATTTGTACCAACCTAAAGCAGACACCCATGTAAGATATAACAGACTTCACCCACATGGTCTGTTTTCCTTCAGCATATTGAAATATTTTTTCAGTCTCACTTTTTAACAAGATAAATTGATAAGAAGGTCTTTATACCTTTCTGAGACAAAGGTGATGTATAAATACAATTACAAATATTGTATATCCAAAGTCAACGGAGCAAAACAGAGTCATTTATCCAAGCTGTCATGTAAGAACCAAGTCTGGTAAAGGAGCATCATCTTTCCCTATCTGTTCCTATAAAGAGGTTGAGTAGGATAATATGAACAGACTTTCCCCCTTTCACTCCCCAAATGTTTATGATCTAAAAGTTTAGAATTTTATTAAGTGAGGTGTACTAATCTAGGAAATGCTTTAAGCGCCTGTTCTTTTGCAAAGAAACAGTTATGGGTCGGTGAATATTTCTATGATTATCTTCCTACAACCATGGATTTTATAATTCAGACAGAAAAATTCATTCCAGGCTGAAGCTTAACATTCCAGTTATGCTTAAAGTTATGTGAATGTGCAAAAATAAAATAAAATCCTATCTCCCTATCTGCAAATGGTTTCCACTGACTCAACATCTAAACTTTTCTTTTTTTCCTTTCTTTTCTTTTTAAAAGAAAGTTCGAAGCTAAATTCAAAACTTGGGTAAAAACATTATTTGAAAAATAGTTTAAAAGCCAGATAAAAGGACTTCTTTCCCAATTCTACTCTTTATCTCAATGGTGTATGAATATTTCTCCTACATGTTAAATGTCTTTGCTATCCTGAGAATAAAATGTGTTTAATAAAGGGGAGCAACACAAAAAGTTATCAAACTGTGCATACCCTTTGATCCAGCAGTGTTACTACTGGGATTATATCCCAAAGAGATTATAAAGAAGGGAAAGGGACCTGTATGTGCACGAATGTTTGTGGCAGCCCTTTTTGTAGTGGCTAAAAACTGGAAACTGAATGGATGTCCATCAGTTGGAGAATGGCTGAATAAATTGTGGTATATGAATATTATGGAATATTACTGTTCTGTAAGAAATGACCAACAGGATGATTTCAGAAAGGCCTGGAGAGACTTACACGAACTGATGCTGAGTGAAATGAGCAGGACCAGGAGATCATTATATACTTCAACAACAATACTATATGATGACCAGTTCTGATGGACCAGGCCATCCTCAGCAACGAGATCAACCAAATCATTTCTAATGGAGCAGTAATGAACTGAACTAGCTATGCCCAGAAAAAGAACTCTGGGAGATGACTAAAAACCATTACATTGAATTCCCAATCCCTATATTTATGCACACCTGCATGTTTGATTTCCTTCACAAGCTAATTGTACAATATTTCAGAGTCTGATTCTTTTTGTACAGCAAAATAACGTTTTGGTCATGTATACTTATTGTGTATATAATTTATATTTTAATATATTTAACATCTACTGGTCATCCTGCCATCTAGGGGAGGGGGTGGGGGGGTAAGAGGTGAAAAATTGGAACAAGAGGTTTGGCAATTGTTAATGCTGTAAAGTTACCCATGCATATATCCTGTAAATAAATAAAAGGCTATTAAATTAAAAAAAATAATAAAAAAAAATAAAGGGGAGCAACAGAGCATTCACTTAAGCACTCTGTATTTCAGTTCCTTCTTTGAAGGAGGAGGGAGTTAGGTACATAGGAACGATGTATATCCATACATAGGACATACATTTCTATATGGTCAGCAGCAGAATGACTCTCAGAAGAATTGCCTAAGGGGCTCAAAGACTTTTTGGATCAATGCCAACCTATCTGTTTGTTAGGTGCTCAGCTCAGTGATGCTGCAGAGCAGTTCTATGACTTTGCATGGGCTTGGTTATAATGTACTAAAATGAAGCAATTGCAAAGTGACAACATTGGTCAGGATATATAATGTACTAAAATGAAGCAATTGCAAAGTGAAAACATTGGTCAGGATATTATTTGGTATATGGTTCTCTAGCTGTCACATCTGAGAACAAATAAAATGTTTCTGCTTCTCTCTTTATCCTTCTCCCTCTTCTTTCTTCCTCTTTTTCCTTCCATATCTCTAAAGCAGTCCTTGAGAGTCTGGCAAAGGGGATAAAAACTCTGGCTCAATGTTTCCAATAATGGGGCAGAGATATGACATGGAATATGGCTACCACTGATTCACTCCCTTCCTTCTTTGTGTGGTGATTTATCAAGCCCCTCTTATATGGAAAACACTGTGCTAGGCTCCAAGGAAATACAAAAATCTGATAAAATACTGTCCTTGTTTGACAGAGACTATTTTCATTTTTGTTCTTATATCCTCAACAACCAGCACAGTGCCTGTTACAGAAGTAGACAATTAAAAACTAGATGAAGTCCATTAAAGAGAATCAAATACAGGTAACTATAATGAAAAATAGAATACATATATTACAGGGCTATGTAGAAAAGTGCCACGTCTTTAGGGAAAGATCTCTGCCAATAGGAGGCACCCGGAAAAGATTTCATGCCTCAGGGTGTGAGGGTAGGAAGTCAGCAGGCAAAGAGGGGGAGGAAGGACATTTCAGGTGGAAAGGACTAAGCGAGCAAAATTACACAGGCAGGAGAGCCCTGGACATGTCTAGGCAATCCAAAAAAAGTTCATTTTGACTGAGCTGTAAATTAAAAGGATGAGCCTACAGAAGCTGGGTGGTGCCCAGGTGTGCAGTGCCTTGAATGCCAGAGAAAGAAGTATGAACTTAACAGGTAGCCATGAAAGATTTGAGCAGGTTAGCGTAACAGATATAAGCTTAAGAAAGAATAATCCAGCCACAGTATAAAGGATGGACTGGAGGGAAAAGAGAAAATTCATGAAAACATTTTTTAAAAATTAAATTTCTGGGGCAGCTAGGTGGTGCAGTGGATACAGCACCGGCCCTGAAGTCAGGAGGACCCAAATTCAAATCTGACTTCAGATACTTAACACTTCCTAGCTGTGTGACCCTAGGCAAGTCACTTAACCCCAATTGCCTCAACAAAAATAATAATAATTAATTAATTAAATTTCTGAGAGATATATGTATATATATCTGAAATAGACACACACATGCTACCAATATATGTGTCTATATGTATATACGTATGTGTATATGTGTGTGCATACGAATGTGTGTATTTATAGCTACTAAGCTTTAGTGTATTGAGTTTTAGACCTTGTGTCATGAAGACAAATTAAAATCCAGCCTTGGGTACTTATTAGCTGTATGGTCTTGAGCAAATAACTTACATGTCTACTTGCTTCAGTTTCTTTGTCTGTAAAATAGAGATAATAATATCAGCTATCCCTAAAGATTGCTGTGAGAATAAAATATGATGATATATGATTAATAATATTCTATTTTCTCAAATACATGTAAAGATAGTTTTTAACATTCACCTTTGCAAAAACGTTGCGTCCAAATTTTTCTCTCTCCTTCCCTCCCTCTTTTCCGGCACAGCAAGTAATATGTTATATATGTGTAATTCTTCTAAACATATTTCTATATTTGTCATGACGCACCAGAAAAATCAGATCAAAAGGGGAAAAAATAAGAAAGAAAAAAAAAAGCAAAATAGCAATAACAAAAAAATGAAAATACTATATTCTGATCCACATTCAATCTTCATAGTTCTCTCTCTGGATGTGGATGGCACTTTCCATCACAAGAATAATGGGGTTGCCTTGAATGTGATAATATTTGTAAAGCACTTTGTAAACCTGAAAACAATATAAATTATATATGTATACACACATACACACGTGTGTGCACACACACACACACGGAATATAAATATGTATACACAGACACATACTTCTCTCTTACACTTTAATATTACTCCATACACATATATAATGTAAGTATGTATGCACAGACACAAACACACTTCTCTTTTATACTTTAATATTGCTACCAAAAAAAATTGGAGAATTACAAAGGATAAAAAGTACTAATGCAATCTCCTCATTTTAGAGATGAGGAAATAAAGAATACTTGAGAAATCAAGTGGTTTATCCAAGCAGCCATAGCAAATAAGTGGTAGAATCAGAACTATAACCTAGATCTTTTGATTTCTAGTTCAATACCCTTTCTATTATCCTACCTTACTTTTTTCTTGTAATAATGAAAATTTACCATTGCAGGTAGAATTCAAGAAATATCATATTTTTTTAGTGCCTAAGCATCTTTATTTCAAACTTTGGAGGTTCATTACTCATTAATAATGCTATAACATAAGGATTAATAAAGTGATAAATCCACTAAGAGCTTATAATGCGTCAAGTACTACACTAAACAGTAGGATAGAAAGGCAAAAACAGCTCCTATCCTCAAACAGCTTACATCCTAATGAAGTAGATAATAGAATAGAATAAAGGTGACCTAGCCTCAAGTTTTTCCTCAAACAATAACCTGTGGATCTGATCAGGTCACCTAACCTTTTGTACCCCAGACAGGGAAGGGGCCAACCAATACTTATAGAACCCCTTTGAGAGATGTAAAAGGGAAAAGAACATTCAAGGTTCTTATGGTTAGAAAATAATAAAAATAACAGTAATAGTTTGCTTGAAAAAAACACTTTAAGGTTTGAAAAGAATGCTTTACAAATATAATCACACTTTTCTTCACAATAACCTTGGGAAGAAGATTGAGTCTGACAGTCATCTTTAAGTAGCTTGCCCAGGGACATACAACTTTTACATGTCTGGGGTCAAATATGAACTCCAGATCCAGTTCTCTATACACTGTACTACCTGGAGAGCAGACTATATTATAGACCCACAAAAAATCAATCTGACAAAAACAGGATAAATAGGAAGAGAAATATAATTTGCAATAATGACAAAAATATAAATTATTTTGGCATTAACTTAAAGGAAGAATTAAGTAATTGAAAAGAAGAGAATATGTAGGGTTTGGTTAGGTCAAAATACTAAAAAATGCCAACACTACTGAAATAATTTAGGAATTTTGATCAAAATATTGAGCTATTCCATTAAATTAAACTGATCACAAAATTCATAAAGAAGAAAGAATTGGGAAAGGATATTAAGGAGAATTATGAGTAATAAGGAAGGGGGGAATTACATTACTTCAAATTATATTATAAGGCAACTATTATCAAAGTTAACGGGTACAAGATTTTTAAAATAAAAAAATAGATCAATGGATATATATATTCTCCCCCCAAATATATTAGAAGTAAAAGAATAAATTAGTGTTAGAAAAACTCATGATTACAAGTTATTCTTCTGGTTATTAATTATTAGGATGATCGTGTTTAAGTAATCATGGATTGCATCAATAAGGTCTGTGATGTTTCAAGGGTTTGATGTAATCAAAATAATATCAGCCCAAATAGAAGTCTCTATAAAACCTCACTATAGTTAGCAATCCCTTTTTCATCCTTGCTCTGTGTTGGACATCCTCCAAGGCTTTGCATAGCATGAATTTCCTTATTTTGTGTTTCATTTAATCATAAAATTTTAATCTGTGTTTACATTTAGCAAGGAATCTTGTATTCATTCCATAAGTTCTTATTAAGCACCTATTATGGACTAACTGGGAACAGATACAAAAGCCAAAAGGTTCCTGATTTCCAAGAACTTAAGATTCTATTAAAGTGAAGCAATGTGATACAAAAATAAATATAAAGTATTTACAATGTGGATATAAAATATTTTATGCAGAGAATACCACTATCAACAGAGCTTGGCATTTGCGCTGAGCCCTGAAAGAGGAATCTAGGAGGAAGGGACTATATTTCAGGAATGAGAAATAGCCTGAGCAAAGGAGCCAAGATAGGAGATGGAATGTCTTATATGAAGTATACCCAGTCCATCTGGAATATACTATCTAATGGAGAATAAAAAGCAATAAACTTTGGGAAGATAGGCTCTAGAGACAGAATGTGAAGGGTTTTAAAAGCCAAACTGAGGCATAAATTATCTTGGGGACAAAAGGGAATTAGACTTTATTGGCTAAGGGAATGACATGGTCAGATGTATACATTGGGAACATCACTTTAATAGCTGTAAGAATAAAAGGAAACCAATTAACAGACTATTGTAGTAGTCTCTGAGTGAAAGATGTCAAGATCCTGAACCAAAAGGGTGGCACTGTAACTTATATAATCTTAATATATGTATGAGTGTATGAGGTGGTCTCTTAAGCCCATTCATCTCTAGTTCTATGAAACTCTGTTCCAGACAGCTGGTAAAACAGTGGTAAAAGGACTGGATCTTGAGTCAGGAAATTGTTAGCCATTTCAATCGAGTATAACTCTTGCAAAGATACTGGAGTAGAGTTTGCCATTTTCTTCTCATGCAACAAAAATATTATCCATTTTGAGAAAGAAGCACCTTAGCACCTATGATTTGCTGGTCTGAACATGGAAAGGAGAATCTAGACTATCATTATTACTTCAATAAAATTCAATTCTAAAGGTGAAAGTCATTATTAAATACGATCTAAAATATAAGAGTATGTAAAAAGTTGGATTTTATAGGAAAAGCATTGAATTCTATTATAAATACCAAAGAAAAAAAAATCTACTTCTGAATAATCACTAATAATACTAACGGCTACTGTATCCTTGCTTATGGAAATCGAGACATTACTTTAGCAACAAGTCCATATGATTTCTCTCAAACAAATGATGATAAATGAAATGGCCTCTAAGAGCAAAAACACTATTAAAATTTAAAAAAATTACAAAGGACAAAAATCTCAATCCTCCATTGAGTAAGAGTTTTGCAAAGATATCTGAGTAGAAGTTGTCATTTTCTTCTCCAGCTCATTTTAGATGAGGATCTGAGACCAATAGAGTTAAGTGACTTGCCCAGGAACAGAAAGTTAATAAGTATCTGAGGTTAGCCCCTCCTGCCTCACAAGCCTACTTCTCTACTATTAGACTATCTAGTTGCCCTTAATCAGGGAGACCTGAGTTCAACTCCTCCTGAGCTACTTAGTATGTGACTTAGGCAAATCATTTAATCTACCTACTCCAGTTTCCTCTATAAAATGGGGATAATGATAGTACCTTCCTTGCAGATTGTTGTTTTATAAAAGGTTCAGCATAGCATCTGGCACACAGTGTTTAAAAAAGTGTTTGTTTACTTCCTTTCCTCTTCCAGGGTAGGGACTGTGGTTTTTTATTTTTTATTTGTTTTGTTTTTTTACATACTCTAGTGACTTGCTGAGGAGGGATAATAGTTGAAATAAAGCTTTAATTTCAAATAAAAAAGGAAGGTAGGGTTCCTGAACTGTATGAAACTATCTTGTAAATCTAAAATAAGTGCCCCTTATCTCCCAGTTTTCCCAGCTACCTTCAAATAGTTACTTGGGAAAGATTAGGTTATGTGAAAATAGCTTTCTTTAGTCTTTTCTGGGGACTCACATACAGGAATTCCTATCTGACCTACTAGCTATGAGACCTTATGCAAGTCACTTAATCCTATTTGTTTTAGTTTTCTCATCTGAAAAATGAGCTGAGGAAGGAAAAAACAAACCATTCTAGTATCTTTCCAAGAAAATCCCACAGTCACAAAAACAGCATCAGTCCTACAACCTCCAGCCATCTTCTAGATTAGGGGCTAATCCTTTTATATTCCAAAAAGCTTCTCCTATAATCCAATCAAGAAAGCAAGCACTCATTAAGTACTTATTTTGAGCCAAACAATAATCAAATATTATTGTTCTGTAAGAATACATCAGCAGGATGATTTCAGAAAGGTCTGGAGTGATTTACATGAACTGATGCTAAGTGAAGTGAGCAGGACCAGAAGAACAATGTATATAGCAACAGCAAGATTATAACATGATGACCAATTCTGACAGATGTGGTTCTTTTCAACAGCAAAGTGAATAAGGTCAGTTCCAATGGTCTTGTGATAAAGAGAGCCACCTGCACCTAGAGAGAGGAATGTGGGGACTGAATGTGGACACAACATAGTATTTTTACCTTTTTTATTGTTGTTTGTTTGATTTTGTTTTCTTTCCCATTTTTTCCCTTTTTGATCTGATTTTTCTTGTACAACATGATAACTGTAGAAATATCTATAGAAGAATTATACATGTTTAACATATTGGAATACTCTACTACTAGAGTGGAGGGAAGAGAAGGAAAAAAATTTGGAACACAAAGTTTTGCAAAGGTGAATGTTGAAAATTATCTATGTATATGTTTTGAAAATAAAAAGCTTTAATCAAAAAAAAAAAAAAAGAGATAATCTGTCCAATACTACTCCATCCCAGGGATTCTGAACCCCTGATGGTTATACAAATCTCATTCCCACCTCACATCCATTGCCCATTCCGTTACTTCTAGCCCATTAATCCAATTATTTCCTTCTCAATGTCCCTCTTGAGACCTGCCCAACTCTACCATTGTGCTCTCTGGAAGACATTATATTTAACAAACTTGCTTTCGTTTGAAAACTTTTCCTTTATCACTCTATCCATCTTCTGGCATTTACTGAATCCTAGTTCCCTCAAATGGTATCACTCACTGCCCATCCTTTCTAGTCCTGAATGTACTTTCACCTATCCCATATTACTTATTGACAAAAGTAGAAGAGTAAGGGTTGTTTTCTATAAGCCTCCCAAATATCATCCTTCTTATTCCAATGATTGTAGTGTTGAACTCACATGCTTTCTTTTTATCCTAACTTTTGCACTCATACTAGGGGACATAAACATTTACACTGATACTTCCTCAAACACTCTAACTTCCCAGTTTCTTAACTTACTTATTTCCATTCCATCTTATCTACAGAGATCATGCAAACTGAGATCATATCAAAGTCAAAGGTGATCTTGCTATCACCTATAAGTATTCTATATCTATGTGTATGAATTCAGAAATCTCTTTCTGATTAAAATCTTTTCCTCTGGCTTATTATGATCCCTAACTCAGTTCTTTGTCCTATGACCTTCCATCTCTCCATCCCAGATAACCATGTTTACATTGGCTATACTTTCCCCCCTTTTCTATTCTGACCCCTTAGTTAACTAATTAAGTTTTATACACTATCCTCTTCACTTGAATCCCTCTACTCCAATTTCTAGTCATGATGCTTAGAGCCCCAACCTTGGATAACTCCCATCATTCACTTTCTTTTGATGCTTGCTGATTTACTCATGTCTGATACTTGGTGACCTCATCTGGGGTTTTCTTGGCAGGGATACTTGATGGTTTGCTGTTGGAATCCTAGTGTCAACTCAACTTGAAACAAGGTGAAAACTCAAGGGTGATGTCAGAATCCTGGTGTTAACTCAATAGAATTGATACAGTGCTTATTGGTTCACACCTTAGAGTGAATCCTTAAAGGGTGATAAGTTGCTAACACTGATAGAACAATGCTTGTGTTCACACCTCTAGAGAGCTCATAAGTATCTAAGTACTCAATGGAGTTCACAGTTTGGGAGATTCAGGGTCTAGAAAGAGATATCTGAATTCACACCTTCCTTAGGGCCAGAGAGCATGATGGGAGATATCCCACAATCCCACTCTCGGAGAAGTAGCATAAATAGAACACTCTGGGAGATACAGGGAGGTACTCACCTCAATTGGAGATTGAGAAGCCATGAGTCGGAGTTGAGCTGGAGGCTGAAGAAAGCAGAGGCAGAAGCCAAGACAAAGCTGCAAGAGCTCAAGCAGAGAGATAGCTCTCTGAACTAACCGGGCTATTTTGGAAGGAGAAATAAACGTTTGGATTTTTACCAGCTGGCTGGATTTTGGAGTAATTATTTATTTCAACTGAGACTAAGGCTGCCTCTGGGAAAATCACCACAGTTTGCCATTTCCTTCTCCAACTCATTTCACAGATAAGGAAACAAAAGCAAATAGGGTTAAGTGACTTGCCCAAGGTCATACCTCATATCTAAAGTTTGATCTGAACTCAACAGTCAGCACTCTGTATCTACTGTGTCACCTAGCTGACCCATTCACTTTCTCTATTCCTTGAGAAACCATGTAGATTGAATCCTCAACAAATTTAAGTTATATAATTCCAATTAATTGAATCAATTGGGAAGGTAAAAAATGTTGCCTTGCTCTAGTGAGGACTCAATTAATTGGAATTATATAATCTCTCTTAGGCCCTCTTCTCTTCTCTTTCTCTAGTATGTCACGGTGATTTCATCAGCTCCCACCGATTCAATTATCATTTTTGTGCAGATGATTCTCAGTTATCTAGTTCTAATTTCTCTCCTATCTAACCTCTTCAACTGTCTATCAGATATTTTGAACTGGATGCCTAGAGACATATTAAACTCATCATATTCAAAGCTGAACTCATCCCCTCCTATCTTTCCTGTAACTACTACAGGAATATCTTGTTATATTGTGCTTCATTACTAAGCTTGGCAGATATTGCATTTTTTGCAAATTGAATGTTGTAGCAAACCTGTGCCAAGCAAGTCTAACAGAGCCATTTTCCCAACAGTGTACACTCACATTATGTCTCTGTCACATCTTGGTAATACTTATAATATTTCAAACTTATAATCTCATTCTTTATGCCAAAAATGTTTGTGGTAGCCCTGTTTGTACTGGCCAGAAACTGGAAAATGAATGGATGCCCATCAATTGGAGAATGGTTGGATAAATTGTGGTATATGAATGTTATGGAATATTATTGTTCTGTAAGAAATGACCAGCAGGATGAATACAGAGAGGCTTGAAGAGACTTACATGAACTGATGCTAAGTGAAATGAGCAGAACCAGGAGATCATTATACACTTCAACAACGATACTGTATGAGGATGTATTCTGATGGAAGTGGATTTCTTTGACAAAGAGAAGATCTAACTCAGTTTCAATTGATCAACGATGGACAGAAGCAGCTACACCCAAAGAAAGAACATTGGGAAATGAATGTAAACTGCTTGCACTTTTGGCATAAAAAGTGGACCGCCCTGGCATGGGTTTTGTCAATAAAAAGTTATAATTATTAAAAAAATATTTCAAACTTTTTTATTATTATTATATCTGTTATGGTGATCTGTGATTGAAGATCTTTGATGTTACTATTGCAATTGTTTTAGGGTGCTAAGAACTGTGATCATATCAATGAACTTGATCAAAAATTTGGTGTGTCTTTTGATTGCTCCATCAACTGTCCCTTCCCCATCTCTCTCTATCTTTATCATCTCTGCCTCTATCTTCTGTCTGTCTCTCTCCTTTCCTCCTTCTCCCTTTCCTCCCTCCCCCCCTTCACATTCTCTCTTTCGCTCTCACTCTCACTCTCTCTCTCTCCTTAAGCTTACCTGTAAAGGGCTGAAACTCTGAGTTGATGCACTGAGAACTTAAGGCTAACTACTGATTGGCCAATCCTCTATTGCATATGCTTAGAAAATGGCCCTTCCCATTATTCTGTGCTGGCTTTATTTTTTGGTGTATACAGAGAACTGTTGGAAGGATTAGGGGGTGGAGTAAGACAAGCCAGAGTCACTTGGGAGGTGGAGGTGGAAAAGGAAGGTTGTGGAGATTCTGCTTCCAACCTGTTCACTTCTACCCCTAAAGACCAAGGACTTTTGCTTATCCTGACTCTGGCTGATTCTAAGCATCCAAGGAGCTAACACGGACCTCACATTTAGTGCTCAACATGTGAACCAAGGACCCTAATTTCACTGAAGAAGTCCCAGGTGACCAGGAAATTGGGTGCGTATTTTAATAGACAAACAGGGAACTTACTTTGTTAAGGGCTAAACTAGTAACCTTTTCTGGCTGAAATGGGGCAGATGTTAGGAAAAGAGTCTTCCCCAATCCCACCCCAAGAGGGCGCTACAGAAAGCATACTGAAATTGGTCAAGGGACAAGGTTTAATTGGTTGCAGATCGCTATACTTTTGGTACATTAGAACGCATGTCCCCTTGGTTCTTAAAGAAAGAAGATACAGGGACAAATAATTGGAAGCTGATAGGAGATCAACTATGTGAATACTACAATGATAAAAGTCCTGATTCAATTTCCAAGGAAACATTTTATATAGACAACATAACATAATTGGCCTTAAAGAATCCTGCAAGTTATAGAAAAAAGAAAAGTTTTCAGAACAGCCAGATGAGGAAGTGTGAGGAAAATGAGGAGGACAAAGAAGAATTAAAAGCGATATCACTGGAGGGCATGGGGAGTTAAGTGAAAGGTGAAGGTGGTGGTAAAGGAAGTTCTTAAGAACAAAGAAGCTAATCACCTTAAATGACTTTCAGAAATTGATAGTAGATATCCAATGGATTGACCAGTGTTAGGCTTGACTACCTATCAGTTACAACTGTTATATGACATTTTAAGGGGAGACAGTGCTTTAAACTCACCATGCCAACTTACAAAAGAAGCTCAGGAGGCTTTGAGAGAAGTTGAACTGGCTTTATCCAATGTGGTTGAAAGAGGCACTCAAAAACCTTTGGAAATATCAGTTTTTACTACACAAGAGACACCCACAGCAGTCCTTCATCAAGGAGACAGGGTGATAGAGTGGGTGAACCTCCCGGCATAACCAGAACAAAGCCTTACTCCTTACCCAGTGCTTGTGGCTGGAATTTTATTAAAGGCCATTACATGAGCAGTACAACTATCTGGGATAAGACCTGACAAGATATACACCTTTTATACCAATACACAATTTAATGTGTGCTGTGAGACCATCCCAGAGTGGCAAATTTTATTGGCCATGGCTCCAAATTTTATACATGGGTCTCCATTAAAGATAACCCAGCTATTACATAATTGGCGATGGATTCTTGAAGAGAAGGTTTCTAAAGTTTCTCTAAAAGGACCAACTATCTTTACAGATGCATCTAAACATAATATTTGTGCTGTATACTCTTGTGACTTAACTATAAAGAGAGTAGTCAGAACTCCTTTTCAGTCCACTCAGCAGAATGAATTGTATGCGATCATTCTAGCTCTTACTTATTATCCAGGAGATATAAATATAATATCTGATTTGGCCTATTCAGTAGGTGTGGTACAAAGAATTGCCACAACCCAAATAAAATTTGCAGCCTCTAATATATATCAGCTTTTTTAAGAGCAAGTGAGAAAGCATCCAGGTAAGATTTATATCTTGCATGTCCACTCACATAGTAGACTTCCAGGTCCTATTTTTGATGGTAATTCAAAGGCAGAGAGCCTTCTAACTATGTTTGCCAGTACTCCTTTATTCCAAGAAGCATCTCATTCTAAATATCATCAGGCTGCTCGAGCTTTACATTTACAATTTGGGATAACAAAAGAGGAGCATAGTAAAAGCCTGTACAGCTTACCTTCCTTTCCACACTCCTACACTGCCTCCAGGGAAGAACCCTCGTGGTGTGAGACCCAATGAAATCTGGCAAATCGATGTGACCCATTATATATCTTTTGATCATCTGTCTTTTACCCATGTTGGAGTAGACACCTTTTCAGGATTCACTTTTGCAATACCAGCAGCAAAAGAGACAGCCTGAGTGGTCACTGAATTTCTCATCAAAGCATTTGCAATTATGGGTGTGCCACAAGCCATAAAAACAGACAATGGATCTCATATACTTCTAAACATTTTGTACACTTTTGTGCACAGCATAAGATTTTACACACCACTGGCATACCCGTTAATCCTCAAGGACAGACAATAATAGAGAGGAGAAACAGAGACATTAAGATGCTCTTTCAAAAACAAAAGAAAGGAGAAGCCACGGGTAACCCTAGAGAACTTCTAAATCTAGCCCTTTATACTATTAACTTCTTGATTTTTGACAAAGATGCACTGGCTCCGTCAGACAGGTTTTATAACCCACCAGAAGGGCAGTGTCCAGTGCGAGCAGGTCCACTATCTTTAGATAATCGCCAGGTGATGTGGAGAGACCCAGAAAGTGGTGAATGGAAGGGACCAGATAGGTTAAGTGCTTGGGGAAGAGGGTTTGCTTGTATCTATACAGGTGGAAAAGAAATCAGATGGTCACCAACGAGCCATATTCGCCTTGTCCATCGGAGAGAGACAGAATATACCCTTGAAACAAAGGAGAAGACCCAAGAAACATCGGGTGATTCTGTCACTGACTGTGCCCACCAAGGAAAGAGCATGGGCAGTTATGGCATTTGACTCATGGATGTCAAAAATTGTTGGACTTCAAAACCCTCGGGAATCATTGGATTCTCTGAGACAAGATAAAATTGCTGGAGGACTTCAAAACCCTTGGGAATCATTGGAATCCCTGAGACATGAAAAAATTGTTGTAGGACTTGAAAATCCTCAGGAATCATTGGACTCTCTGAGACATGATAAGACTGTTGTAGGACTTGAAAATCCTCAGGAATCATTGGATTCTCTGAGACATGATAAGATTGTTGTAGGACTTGAAAATCCTCAGGAATCATTGGATTTTCTGAGAAATGATAAGACTGTTGCAGGACTTCAAAATCTGCAGGAATCATTGGATTCCCTAACACATAAAAAGACTGTTGCAGGATTTCAAAAACTTGTGGGGATTTCCTGGCACATGAAGCAAGGGACAATAGATTGGTTTTGGACTATTTCTTGGCTGCTGAAGAAGGTGTATGTGTGACTGTTGTTAATATACCCTCCTTCTAGGACTTCTGGAATACCATCTTGATTTATATTGTTTGTTATATCACTACTTGCATGTATAATTCATGTTTGTTACACCACATCGAGCCTGCATTGACTGTGGGAAGAGTCATCCCTAATAGCCTCTGCATTATTGCTATGTGCTTGTGTAATACCCCCCATGCTGATGGGTTTGTGCATACCTGTTTCTAATAAGACCCTTCAGCCCAGAAACCCGCTAGCAATCCCCACTCCCCTTTGGTGCTTTTCATCTCCTTTCCTGAGAAGTCAGAGGGGGCATGATCATCTTTTTAATGCTTTCACCTCTTTTCCTGGGAAGTCAGGAATGGAGTGACCACCTGTGTTCTAAAACAAAAGAAAGCAGGAAATGTAATGGGCTGAAATTGAGCAGATACACTGAGATGGGACAACAGAGCACTTAAGGCTAATTACCAATTGGACAATCCTCTATTAGCTTATGCTTGGAAAATGGCCCTTCCCACTATTCTATGCTGGTTCAACCTTTTGGTATATACAGAGAATTGTGGGAGGGATTAGGGGGTGGAGTAAGACAAGCCAGAGTAACCTTTGGCGGTAGAGGAGGAGAAGGAAGGTCCTGCATCCATCCTGTTCACTTCTACTCCTAAAGACCAAGAATAAAGACCAAGGGCTTTTGCTTATCCTGACTCTGGCTGATTCTAAAGTATCCAAGGTACTAAAGTGGTCATCACACTTACTTATTCTCTGAGACACAACAATGTTGAAATTAGGCCAATTAACACAATGGCCTCTAAGTGTTCAAGTCAAAGGAACAGTCAATAATAGTGACAAATGTCACTGTTGCCTTATTTTAAGAAATTGCCACAGCTTTCTGTAACCACCACTCTGATCAGTTAGCAGCCATCAAACACGAGGTAAAACACTCTCCCATTCATAAGAATATGATCCACTGAAGGCTCAAATGAGAGCAGTTTTTAGCAATAAAGCAATTTTAATGTACATTTTTTAAAAAGACACAATATAATTTCATGCATAATAGACTCAGCATAGTATAAAACATAACTTTTATATGCACCAGGAAACTTACTTTCTTGCAAAATTTATTTTATTGCAATATTTACTTTATTGAAATGGTTTGGAATGAACCTACATAAATTTCCAAAGTATGCCTATACTGATAATTATGGTACAGCATACAACAATCCAAGTCATCCAGGCATACAACCTTTTCCCCAAATCTCTCCCTTCATATGACTATTATCAAATGTACTTCCATCCTCCCATTACCCAAGGCTTATATTGTATGATTCTTGACTCCTTATTATTTAATCCCATATTTAATCTCTTGACAATCCTGTCAATTCTCCCTTTATATCTCTTGCACATGTCCTTGACACTGTTGCTACTCTGCTACAGATCCTCATCACTTCATAATCTACTGCTATAGTCATATTATAAAGGTCTGAACAAAGGAGGGAGAATAGGAAAACAATATTCCATAGTAATGTGAGCATACTGTATAGTTATACCATTCCTGGCCCTGTAGAAAATATACCTTCCTCAATTTCCTGGAGAGGTGGAAGACATACATGAAGAATGGCACATATTCTCTAAGACCAAATTTCTATGTCCATTGGTTTTACTTAGAATAAGGACTGCAGAATCTAAAACTGTAATTGTTCCCATCCCCTTACCATAACCCAGTCCCTTTTAAAAGTTTTTCTTTTGGTTAACCAATCAACCTAAGGCCTTGGGGTTAGACAATTAAAAAAATGAAATGCTGTTTTACTGTAAATTATTATAATCCACCAACCAGAACATTTAGTGTACTAGTGGAGTGATCCCCATCTCTTCCAACAGATTGTCCCTTCTTTCATCCCTACTCTGTCACTTATGTTCAACCTCTCTCCATTTATTGGCTCCTTCTCTACTGCCTACAAATATACCCATGTCTCCCCCATTCTCAAAAAATCCTGACTTGTTCTTTTTATCTCTGCTATTGTCTAAGCAAGGGAACAACTGGTGAAAAGGCAGAGTAGAAATTTAGACTTAAGAAGGACAATGTTGCTGGATTGCAGTGTACACAGATAAGAGTAAATGGAAGAACACTGGAACAGTAGAAAGGGGACAGATTGTAAAGGAGGTTTTAAAGTCATAGGATTTTTGTATTTGATCCTGTAATTAGAGTTTTTGTCTCTTCCCACTTTTCATAGCTCAAAAATTTATATCCATGCAATTCTGGGGAGGAAATTTTAGGACTTATTCATTAAAACATCTCAAATTCTAATCTATCTCTCTTTTTTTAAAATGCCTTATAAACTAGCTTCCTCTTCCAACTTCCTTATTCCTATTAATAATATCACCAATCTCTAAATTATTCTAGCTTTTAGGATGAGTCATTTTGTACTCTTGTTTCTTCTTCGTTTCTCACATCTAATATATTACTGGATTCTTTTTAGTAGGCAGTGTAGTTTTGCATGGTAGAAGGATTGTTGCATTGAGCATCAGAGGAATAAGGTTCAAAACTCAGCTCTGTCATTTATTACTTGTGAAATCTTGGGCAACTTCTCTACAATTGAATTTTCTTATGGAAAAGATCTTTCTTAGTTCTTTTCCAGCTTTAAATCTATGATCCTAATATATTTTTCATAAATCCTTTTCCCCCTTTCTATCTGTTATAACTTTTTAATTATGATAATTAATTCATTTTAATGAGCACTTATTGAGTACTTACCCTAGATTAGGTGCAGGGAGAAATATGCAATTTTGATGAAATAAGATCCCTGACTTCAATGATTTGAGAGATTGAGAGGATGACAGAAACAAATACTGATAGTAAAGAACAATCCAACATAACAGGACAAACAATCCAGCCAAAGCACAAAGCTGTAATCAGAAGGCTTTGTGGGATATGAAGAAGTAAAGGCTATTGCTAACTATAAATACCAGGGATAGCTTCTTGGACATAGTGGCTTTTTAGCTAGGTTTAAAAGGATGACCTTAATATAGTAAGAGGTAGGAGAAAGGAAATTTTAGGGGAAAAGGGAAGAATATAAGCTAAGTCATAGACTTATGAAAGTATAGGATTTATATGAAGAATTATGAGAACATCAGTAGATTAAGAGATGGTTTTGGAGTCAGGGTGCCCGAATTCGAATCTCAGCTCTGCAACTCATTATTGTCTTAGCAAGAAAAAAGACTTGTGCTTTTAGAACCTTAGTTTCCCTATCTGTAGAATAAGGGAATTGAACTAGATTATCATTAAAATCCCATCTTTTTAGAATTAATGAGAAGAAATTTAAAAGAAAAGTCTGGAAGGTGGGTGGGGAGAGGTGAGGAGAGTACTTACTCTATGAAGGAATTTGAATTCCCGTAGAACTTGACAGAATGCCAAAAATAGCCTTTGGAAGATTCTGAGCAGGAGAAGAATAACATAATAAGGATTAAGCAAAAGTTACAGTGTGAAGGACAGTTTGGGATATGTGGGCAGAAAATACCTGTTAAGGTCCTTCTCCCCTTCCCCCACTCACTCAAAATTGACTAAATATTCAACAGTTATTGAGTATCTATTATATACAAAATAGGGTATTAAACACAGTGGAGAATAAAAAGATGAATATGAATGTTCCCTGTCCTCACACTTTTTTGGACACTATTAGAGGAAATGAATGACATCTATGATGACATCCTCATTACATAAACAAAACCAGAAGACATAAAAAATTTATGGAGAAATGAAAGGAAGGCTTTGTCTAGAACCACTTAGAGATAGCCATTTCTTTAGAGTAAGTAACACTGCCAAGGGCCTGTGGGAGCTGTCCAGCTGCAACTAATTTGGGGGAGGCTGCAAGATAGGGATAGACTCAAGAGGCTAGGCATAAAAATAATTTACATTTAGATAGATAGTATTTTAAAGTCTTCAAAGCAGTTACCCCATTTGTCCTCACAATTTTCATACACACTTCTCTTTCTGAACTCTAGATTCTAGCCAAGTTGATTACCTCTGTGCCTTCTCAAAGGCTGTCAGTCAGTTAACTGTATAAATTAAATTTATTTATTTTAATGAAGTATTTATTATTTATTAAATCCCTACTATGTGCCAGATATTATGCGAGGTTCTGGTGATATGAAAAAAGAAAAAAAGAATTCCCTGTCTTCAATAAGCAGACATTCTAACAGAGAAGATAGATAAATACATTCTTACATACAAGATACAAAAAGAATAGAAAGTAGCCTTGGAGAAGAAGGCTATAGTAGTAACAACAACAACAACAACAACAACAACAACAACAACAACAACAACAACAACAACAACAACAACTACTCCTCCTCCTCCTCCTCCTCCTCCTCCTCCTCCTCCTCCTCCTCCTCCTTCTTCTTCTTCTTCTTCTTCTTCTTCTCTCTCTCTCTCTCTCTCTCTCTCTCTCTCTCTCAAAGTGATTTTTCAGCTATGTCTGGATGGAAGCAGGGATTCTGAGTCAGAAATGAGAATTCAGAGCCTTACACTGCTGAGGTATAGAAAAATGAGATGAAGTCCTAGGGGAGGAGCAGCAATAGTCCCATTTGTTTGGCTCATGGGGAATGTGAAAGGAAATCAAGTGTGAAAAGACTGGAAAGGTTAGATGGAGTTAGGTTGTGAAGAACTTTAATTGCCAAGCAGGTAATATTATCTATAGATAATAGGAAGTAATAGGGAGCCACTGGAGTTTACAGTGGGAAGAAGGCATGGTAAGGTTTATGCTTTAGGAAAATCACTTTGGCAACTGTTTGAAAGATAGGATGGAGAGAGATTAATATAAAGGGGAATAATTAGCAAGGTATTACAATGATCTAGGTGAGAGGTGTTAAGAATCTGAATTAAACTAATGGCTGTGTGAGTGAAGACCATGATATAAAGATCAAAAAGACAACATCTGGCAACTAGGTACATGACCTGACTGAAAGTGAAGAATGGAAGATATGAGAGTTGCAATGTCTGGATGGCTGAGAAGACAATGGTTTCTTGGACAACCCAATTTAATAAACATTTACTAAGTGCACTATGTGCCAGGTACTATGCTAAATACTGGAGCTACAAATTAATAAAGATAATGCATATCTTCAAGAAATTTATAATCTAATAAGGGTGGTGGAGTGAGGGAGGAAACCACACCAAAGGAGGAAGAAAAGAGGGAGAAGACCAGGAGGTAACCAGGGGCATCTTGTTCTGTGGAACTGAAACCAGGCAGAGTAGCAGATTCAAACTGGAGGAGATAAAAACTCCAGTTTCTTCCCTTTATAAAGAAAAGCTTTGGGAGAAGTTTGATAAATCATTGTCCAGTCCTCTAAATAGAGAGAGGAAGCTGAGGGAGATGGTATCAAGTTTCAGTTAGCTGTATGTTGATGAAATTAGAGGCAATGAGCTTAACCTGACAATAATAATTAAGAGGGAAGGGTTTGAGGGAGGGTGGAATATATTAAGTTTTATTTTATACATATGGAATTAGATGTCTAAAGGACATCCAGTTATTGTTTGTCTTTCCTTCTTGAAGGGGACCATGACATCGGGAAGGTAATGCCATGTCTAAATGAGTTGTATTTAAGTGAGGGAGGGCAAAGTCACTAGCCTTACTTTCTCCTCCAGAGTCATCTGGATCTGATGGCAAGATAGAAATTGAGATGACTGGAGATGGCCCTTAAAGGACATCTAATACTAAATGTCCAATAGGCAGCAGCATTCCTCCCTTATCTCTGCCTCTCAGAATCCTTGCTTTCCTTTCAATTTAGTGTAAGTCATCGCCTAGGTGAAGCACCAAGTTCTCTCCAGTTTTGGGTACTTTTTCCTTGTTCAAATCATTTTTCTTTTTTTTCTTTTTTTTTTTTTTTTACATCTTGCATTTTCAGTAGAATGTCTATTTCTAGAGATTTCTTACTTAAGGTTTCGTTAATCAATGTCTAACAATATTTTTCAATTAGTGTGTATTTAATGGCTTTATTAAAATATATTGTTTGTGCTTCTCTTTGTTTTACATTCAATTCAAACAGCCTGTCTCTCCAACTTTTATCTTTCCTTTTCAGTTTTGCCTAAGTTTGGTTAAGTGACACCTTTTAAAGAATCATCTTTCACAACTCTAAAAGAACAAGAGGAACTATTTTAAATGTCTTCTTTATATCACAGATGTCACACCAAATTTAAAATATCTAAATGGAAACCCATCTTCATCCCTGAAATAACTTTTTATTCAGACTTAGCTATATTTGCTAACAGCACTACTATTCTCTCAATCACTTAGGCTTACCTTTTGTCCCACATCTCTTGTGTAGCACAAACTCCATAGATTCTCATATTCATTCATCCTTATGGCCATTTCTCAATCCCTGCTGTATGCAGATAGCACAAAAGCCTATTACTGCTTTCCCAGTCTTAACTTGCTCTCTCTTCTGCAAACCATCTGGCATATCAAAATTATACTAATCTTTGTATAAAATTTAAATCCTAGGATAAGCTGAGTAAATATAATAAAAATGGCAACATTACAGAAATTAATTTATTTATTCCAACACATAACATCAAAATACCAAAGCATTTCTTTATAGAACTAGTAAAAAGTAATTAATAACCAAGAGAAACACAAGAGCACAAATTTCAAAGAAAGGGGGAAAAACCATCTAAAAAATAGAGCCTAGAAGTACCAGAATACAAACTATTCTACAAATTAGTAATCCTCAAAATAATTTGGCACTGGTTAAAATACTGGCTTGTTTAAAAATAGAAGTCAGTGAGTGGAAAAGATAGGTTCATAATATGTAGTAGCAAATGAATGTAGTAGCCTGGTGTTCGATAAACCCAAAGACTCCAGATACAAAAGTCAGTATTTACTATCGGACAAAAACTGCTAGAAAAACTGAACAGCAGGAATGAGCAGAAATTAAATTTAGTCAGATTCCTTACACTATATACTGAGATGAGCTCCATCCAAATAGATACAACATAGATACAAGCTTTCAAATCTATTGATAGGGGTATACATATATACATATTTTCATTTCTAGTAACTCCTTTCTGGGTAGTAACAAAGAACTAAAAACTAAGGGAATATCCCTCAGCTGGAGAATAGATAAAACAAATGATGACATAAGGATATAAAGAAATACTACTGTGCTATAAGAAATGACAAAGGAGCTGGGTTCAGAGAAACCTGAAAGACCTCTATAATCTGATGTAGAGGAAAGTAAGCAGACCAAGAGAACAATTTGTAACAGTTGAATGATTTAAAGACTCTGATGAATGTAATGACCAACTGTGATTTCAGAGGTGTGATGTCAATGACAATTAAAAAAACCCAATAATCATAGCTTTGACCAGTGCCTATAGCAAAAATTAAAAATTCAAGATCCTCTATAATCTGGCCCCAATCTAACTTTATAACCTAATTTTCCCACTATTCCTAGTAGGAATCTTCTGTTCAAAACTAGATAGTATTCCAAATACTACAAGCTTATTTTCATCACTACACATATACCCAACCTCTTTCTCCTGTCATGTATTCCTTTCCCCATCTTCTCTGTTTATCTAATCCCTTCTCTCTAAATTCTTATACTACTTTGTATTTATTGGACTCAAACATATCCTGTTGTGAGCATTTATTACTTTTCAGCAGTGCTATGACCCAGGTCATTGACCAAATCTTGAAGGAACAGTACCTTAAACTAAGGGCAGTTCTTTCTTCATCCCTGCTTTGCTAGCTGGACTCAGATTGGAGTGCAAATAACATTTAAATCCTTGTGACCTAAGACTATAGACCTGGTCACAATACCATGGAAGTTATAATATCTCATGGGAACAAAGAATGGCAAAGTGAAATTTTAGAAATATTTAGGTTTCTGCGATATAATTTAGTTCAGCTTTTCACTCACCAAAGTCTACCAAAGGTTTATTTAAATCACAAAAATTTTCCAATCCAAATAATTCATTTCACAGTTGAGGCATCTGAGGCCAGCAGAAGAAGGAAGATGTGATTCTACTTGATGTTCTACTTGAAATTAAGAAAACGCGAGTTCACAGAATTATAACTCTTAAGCTGAAAGGCTCTCAGAATCCATCAAGTCCAATCTTCTCATTTCACAGATGAGGAAAATAAAGCCAAAGGATGGTTACTTGCTCCAAGTCACATGGATAATAAGCCTTTAAAGAGGAATTTGAACACTGGCTTCTGACTATAGTCAAGTTCTTTCTACTTATAATACTATCTTGCCTTCTTCAAATACTAACTAGCCATATGATTGTGGGTAAATCATTTTATTTCTTGGGATCGTCAAGTTTAAAAATGGGGAAAAATATATTAATATACTTACCTCCATGGTATTTCTACATATTAATTTTTATCACTGCCCAAGATTACACTAGTAGTGACAGATTGGGACAAGACTTCAGGCCCTTCTTTTTATCTAGTAGCAGGCTTAAATTTTTTAAAATCCCTGCTACTACCTAGTAAAGTTGTAAGATCAATCAATACTTATTTGTTGAGTTTAATTAAGTAAAAAATAGATCAGCACATTAAATTTGAGATGAAAAGTACTTTTCCCCCAAGTTAAACTCTGGGGCTAAAAGATTATTATTTAATTTAGTCTGTCTGATGTTATTTTAAAAAATATCCTAAGTTAATCTTTTCAATGTGTATATGTACCAACTTCCTGTTTTTTTTCCTGAGTGTCTAGCAGACTAGGTTATGTAAGGCAGGGTTTGTGGCACTGTATTTCAGGAATACTGACCCAACAGAAATATTTCCTTCAATTTATATGGATAGTGAGGAAACCATAGAAAAGCCACATTGCACAAATATCCCATTACACAAATACAGTCTACGTACAGGGGAAATATCTCCATTCAGCAAATATTCTAAAGCCAGAATGAGTATTATATTTCTGTGATATAACTTAGTTCAGCTTTTCACTTACCAAGGTCTACCAAGAGTTTAAAACACACAAATACTAATGACTTTCACATATGTATACAGCTAAATAGCAGGGTTGCTGATGCCTCTCTCCTGCTGGCCAGAAAATAGCACACAAAGCTTATATAGCAGCCTGTCTCATCCAACTTGATGGCATTTTCAGATGGACTGTGGAACTGCCATCCAGAAGAGGGCTGAAAAAATCCATTTATTACTTCATCTTCCTTTTTATTCATACTCTCACCCTCAAAGAACCCCATGGTTGAGATTATATATTTGAAGTTTAAAAAAACAAAACAAAACATTTTTTGGAGGTCTTCTAATTAAACTCTTTTATTATAGATAGATTTGCAGTCACTTGATAGTAGGTTACTGAAGTAGGATTTAAATCCATTTATTAAGACTGAAGCACCTCTTGCTTTATTAGACTGTCTCTTCTTTAAAATCTTTTATATTCTAATATTTATATAGTTCAATACCTTGAAAGAGCTGTGACTTCATCTGCGTGCATACACCTTCCATCTGCAGATTTCAACTCTTCCAAGCTTCCATTGATGGCTTTCACAAGTTAGTGTAGCCAAAAGAGTTCCCTTGCCCAGTGATTAATATTCTGGTAATGATTGTGAATAAAATTAATCAGGCTCTTTTTCAGAGACAGACATAAGCTCCATATTTGAGAGATATAACCGAGAATTTCACTGGAAGAACTTGAGAGTATGTCTTGATTTAGAATACTGAATGACACTGGAATTATAAGGCCCTTTCCCGCCCTTCAAACTACTTCTCTTTAAAAACAAATAAATCTAAAAGCTAACAAAAAATTTGGTTTCAATTTCTGAGTAGAAATATCGTGAGTAAAACTGCTGCCCTTAAAGGAAATGCTATCTATCTTTTCCCCTCTTTTGTTCCTTCAGATTTTGAAGTAGTGAACAGCCTCTTTTTGTGTTTTTTTGTGTGTGTACTTACTCTACACTGAATGTCTTTCTACTTCCATTCTATCAGTTTATGTGCATTATTTCCTTCATATCGGATCTCCCAAAGAAGACTAATACTTTATCTTATTATTTACTTACTCACTTTGAATTTCACAGAATCTATATAAAGTTGGAGCTAAAAAAAAGAATTTTGATGTGCAAGGCCATGTTCTTGTCTTTCTTTAAATTATTCAACACTGAAACACACCTGGCATATAGTAAATGCTTAATAAATGTTTGTTGACTGACTATACATGGCACTGGAGTGTACACAATATATTAAGAGGCAGTCTCTAATCATAATAAATTTATAATCTAATAGACTGAAAGACTGAAGTTGTGAATGTAAATGCGCTGAGTTGTGAAGAAAACATAAGTTCCCTGACTTCTAGGCCAGTGCTCTTTCTTTTTTCCAGGAACGGCTGTGGATTCTACTTTCCTCTTGTATAAAAAGAATAGATAAAGTATTTGTTAAATACTTAATCAGGCATTGTCCTAGGCCTAGGAATGCAGAGAGAAACAAGCAAGATAGTTACTGACCTCAAGGAGCTTACACTCTACTGGTAAATAATAAGATCTAAAGGGGAGGTGAAAAGGGATTGGGCACTCCTGCAATATCATGATGTGAAGAAGATGGGAAATGACATAGAGATCCCAGGGAAATCTGAGGCAAAGGTTTACCTGCCAGAGCCCAACATCCCAGTGGAGTGTCCAAGGTTCCAGTGAAGATGATGCTGGAATATCAGACAATAAAGCCCTAAAGTGCATTGATTCTAGAAAATAACTACTTCTGGGGGCAGCTAGATGGCACAGTGGATACAGCACCAGTCCTGAAGTCAGGAGAACCCAAGTTCAAATTTGAACACAGACACTTAACGCTTCCTATGTGTGACCCTGGGCAAGTCATTTAACCCCCAAAAAGAAAGAAGGAAAGAAGAAGGAAAGAAAAAAGGAAAAAGAAAATAACTACTTCTGGTAGTTAGTAGGAGTCTAGTGACCAAGCACAGTCTCCCAGGCCTAACACATACCAGGTAAGCAGCTTAAAGACTCCAGTTATGAGCCTATCATACCTAATATGGATGGCAAATTGCTCAGTCTTAATTATTAATTCCATTAATTAAATAATTAATTATATTAATTAAATAATTCTTAATTATTAGAGAACTGATATTCTTTTGAAAAGTTATTGGCCTTTAATTTTTACACTACCTTCATTTTTAATACATATTCTCTTCTCTACCCAACAAGTTATCTCTTAAAACATAATTTTTTAAATCCAAGTACTCTATCAACCAAGTTTGTGAACATATGCAACATTTAATGATCACAATTCCTCATCTCTTCAAAGAAGAAAGTACATTTTCTCAACCCTTTGTTGGAAACAAATTTGGTCCTTATAACGATACAACAAACAGCTGACATTCTAAAAGAAACAGGAAAAGCCATGCTTACCTTAGAAGGAATCTTCCAAATACCCTAAAAGCAAAATGAAACATGAAAGCATGTCATTTTTTATTTAGGTACCAAATATTTTCTCATAAGTTTCTGAAGAGACATCTATAAAATACACTGATGTTGATCATTGGGTCTCTTCCCAGTGTTCAATGTACTTTGTTCTTGGCAGAGAGGGGTAGGGAGGACATCAATATAGTTCACTGCTGTGAGGATGGCATGGCCCCCTGTGGCTGGCTACTCTAACCAGCTGCCGTAAGAAAGAGCTACTTAGCAAGCCACACAGTTCTCAAACTACGACCAAATCTAGTAGTAATAGGAGTCAGGAGAATCATAACCACAAACAAATGCACATCCTGCCAAAAGTCGATCATATCCCTGGCAAATTTAACCATACAATATAATAAAAGTTCAACTCTTAATTCCGCAGTCCAGGGAAAAGGGCATGAACCCAGCTCACAAAACACCAATGGTATGGCCAAAAGCCAGAGTCACAGACACTGAGACCTTCTCTTTTCTGGTGCAAACTAACCATTTCTAAAGACCTAACCAGCAGAGCTCACCAAGGTCCTGTCTCCCTGCTCTAAGAGCACTGTGGGGATTAGAATATTACAAAGAATACTTTCTGAACTACCCAACAATGGAAACCAGTTTGATATGGTAAAATATGATAAAAGTAAATAAAATTGCAGTTCTGTTGATCTACTTATAAAATATATGTGGGGTTAAAGAAATATATCACATGAGAATCTATAGCAACCTCCTCTTCCCCCAATGGAACTTAATATTCCAGATGGGGTTTTTATCAGGGAATAGTCATCAATAATAATAATCAATAAACATTTATTAAAGGCCTGCTATGTACCAGGCACTGTGCTAAATACTAAGGATAAAAATATGAAAAAATAAAAATAGTAGAAACTTAGAATCTAATGGAAAAAGATTACACACCAAAGGAAGGTGAAAAGAAAAAGGTACTAGATACAGAAACATGATTTAAAAAGTCAGATATGTCTCAGAATAGAACAGAAATAAAGTTCTATTCTAAGATAGTCCCTTACTTATCTTCTCCTAGATGGATATAAATCAATCAATCAGTTAATCAATTCACAACTATCAAGTTTCTGGAAGGTATCAGGCACTGTTCTCATTGGGAGAGATATAAAGACAATAAGATGAGCTCTATCTTCAAGACCATTACATTCTTTTCTTTTTTAGGCCTTACATTCTATTAGAAAAAGCAAAATACAAATATAGACTTAAATGTACGGTGTATGCAACAAAGAAATGTCAGGTTGAGAGTTTTAATATCTGAGGGAATTAAGAAAGGGCTTATTTCAAAGATGGCAATACTGAGCTGACTCTAGAAGGAACACAAAGATTCTAAGGGGCAAATGTGAAGATGAAGTGCATTCCAGTAAGTGCAAAGGCAAGAAATTGCAAGATGGAGAATCATAATTTTCATTTCTTTGACTTCTTTACCATGCGCCTAACCACGTTTTTCAGTTGTCTTACTCTTTAGACTATAAGCATCCTGTGGGCAAATATTGTCATTATTTTGCGTATTTATATCCTCAGCAATTAGCCTACTCTTTGACATATCAGCAGGTACTTAATAAATGTTTATTAACTATTGACTCATGAGAGAAGAGTAAGAAGTCAATTTAGATGGAGCAGAGAGAGTGAGTGAAAGCCCAATGTTACAAGGCTGAAAAGGCACACAGAACTAGATTTAAAGGGCTTTAAATGTCAAAGAGAGGAATTTGTGTTTGATCTTGAGATCACAGAAAGTCACTGGAATTTTGGAAATTGTCATAATCAGACCTGGGCTTCAGGAAATTCACCACAGCAGCAATGTGGCAGATGGAATAGAGAGGAAGGAGACTCGAGGCAGGTAGGACAATTAGGAAGTTATGACAACAAAAAAAAATCAATCAATCAATAAACAAAACAAGTAAGAGGTGACGAGGGCGGTTGCTATGTGTGTAGAGAGAAAGGAGAAAATATAAGCTGGAAATAGAATCCATAAAATGTGCACATGGGGAGAGGAGGATAAGGAGAGTGAGTCAAAGGAGACTCTGAATATGGGAAGTTGAGTGACTAGAAGGATGGTGGTAGCCTTTACTTTGGGAGCAGAGTAGGTTTTAGGGAAAAAAAAAATAATCTGTTTAGGAATCATTGATCTTGAGATGTCAGTCATGTCAGTCTCTTCAGAACCCAATTTGGGGTTTTCTTGGCAGAGATAATGTAGCAGTTTGCCATTTCCTTCTCCAGCTCTTTTTACAGGTGAGGAAACTGAGGCAAACAGGATAAAGTGACTTGCCTAGAGTCCCATCTTAGTAAGTGTTTGAAGCCAGATTTAAACCAAGGAAGATGAGTTTTCTTACCTTCAGCTCTGGTAATCTATTCACTAAGTACCTAGCTGCCCAAAAAAAGAGACTGAGGTAGATTTTTAAGTCATCTGCAAAGAGATGATAATTAAACTACATTTCTTTTAATGCATCAGCCTTTTATTTTTTTTTTTCTATTATAAAACAATGTTCACTCCCATTGTCTACTTTTTCACATGAAAACTAATATCCCACCATGCTTCTTCCACTTTCTGCTTGGGCAGCTGAATTTTTTTTTTTTTTTAAGCAAGCATAGGCCTTTATATTTATCTTTATTAAATTCTATCTTGTAATGTTCTCTAAAAATAATGTTCTCTGTGAGCAGGTTTCTTGAGGGGCTTCTGGAGGAAGCCTTAGTTTCAGTTCTGAGTAATAATCACCCCCAAATGCAGCCAGGAGTTAAAATCTAGATCCTTTATTTTCTCTTTCCTTCACTTGGGGCTCGGCTAGCTTTCTGGAGGCCTTCCGGATCTTGGTTTCAGTGTTCTCCACAGGACAGCCTGCCACCTCTTCTCTGTCTTCCTTCTTTCTGCCCAACTGAATCCTGGCTTCTTAATCTACCTGAGTGCTCCCAGTGAGCTTGTCCTTTTATATGCTCTTTTAGAGGTATGAATTCAAAGGTTGACTCCTCCTCCACGAGGGGGATTGTGGGCTTCTGACTTGTGAATCTTCTCCACTCCTCTCTAATTTGTGAATCTTGTAGAACTCCAATGAGTACTAAATACATTAGTGAGCTAGAGAACTGTTAAGTACCATGCTAAATTAGATAACTGACTTAGCACCTTGTAAGAATTCTAACACTGTCTTATTAAAATCAGTCACATTTATGTAAGGCCGAAAACCCAGAAATCTATGCAGACTTGTATACAGGGTTATACAAAATTGGAGGATTTAAACAAGAGAGCACAGCCAGATATCTGCTATTTCTAGGCTCAAGAACAAGAGTCAAAAAGTACATCCAAGATTTAAATATTAGGCCAAAGAGGGACTAGTATAAGTAATAATAATCAAGGTTGAAACAAATTCTGAAGTCTCAGTTGTGAATCTGATCAGAGGTAGAGCAGAAAGTTATTGTCCTCCCATGAAGACAACTGACTGAGTTTTAAGTGGATACCTGAATAGAGTAATTGTGGCTTTTAGGGATCTGTTTATTGAAGAACTGACAGGATCAAATCCATATTGAGATAAGGAAGGATGTCCAAATACCTTTAAGATATTAGAGTACAAGGCCTCCAAATTAAAGAAGTGAAATGCAAATCAGGAAACCTAATCACTGAGTGCTAAGGTACAAATAAAGAACCCATTGCATTTCCTTGGTTAAATGGGTTCCAGAGGAAAAATGTCACACTTAAT
The DNA here is from genome assembly GCF_902635505.1 of Sarcophilus harrisii. Classification (NCBI taxonomy): domain Eukaryota; kingdom Metazoa; phylum Chordata; class Mammalia; order Dasyuromorphia; family Dasyuridae; genus Sarcophilus; species Sarcophilus harrisii. The sequence goes on from NC_045427.1 coordinate 150,835,173, forward strand.
AAGCTGGTTGTCCTGGATGGAGTATAGAATCAAAGAATTTTAGAGTGGGAGGGAATCTATGACACTAAACATATATTATTTTTATTTTTGACATACATTTCAATGGCCCAATTTGAGTGTAGACTTCTGAAGTGTGCAGAAATGTCTGAACTTAGAATGGGTCCTTAAGGATCATCTGAAAGGAGGCCAGTTAGAAGGTACAAAAGAGTTGACAGCATAGCAAGGCTCTGAAAATGAAATGTGGCCACAGAGGCAGCAGCAAGAGTGAGAAAAAATCTGTTGCAGCAATTACTTCAGGCTCTTGGGACTTCACCAATTTTGTCTAAGTCTCTGTAGAATCTGTCTGAGAAGCTACAGGGGAGTCAATGGAAAGGAATCCCTTTCAATGGGGAAGAAAACAGGACCGCTCACTATTAACCATTCTTATTCTTATTCCTCATAACTCACCTTTAAGCTATGAAAACCTCTGCTATGATCACAGGAGGCAAAAGAATGTAATAGCTTTTATATTGTTTCTGAGATCCCTAAATTTTAAAAATCCACAGATAGGAAATGTAGTTGCTCACAATTCCTTGCCTAGGTTCTAACCAAGTAAACATCTGTGAGAAGAGATATTCAGCATTCCTTCTTGCAAATGACTATTGTTAATAATAATAAAAAAAATCACAATTTATCTTTTATAAAGCCAGAGAATCATTATGAGAAGACAGCTGCAATAAAATCATTCTCACCTCATTATGGAGTCATTGTATGATAATGTGTCTGGAAAAAATTATTGATGACAAGCCAGTGGTATTCTAAGTCACATTCCACAGCTCAGGAAAAATGGTAAGGTTGTCTTAATTATAACTGGTGAGGAAAGTAATCTGCATGTGTATTAAATTAAATCCATCTCCACCCAAGGAGAAGTTTCCTGCTCACTACACCTCTGGGACATTTTCTCAATGTCCAGACAAATTCTTAGAAGACAGCTATAGCTATGGAATTCTACTTAATGAAAATAGTCACTTTATTTAAAAAAAAAAAAAAAAGAGATGAGGGGGCAAAGGAGGATAGGATAGAAGGAAGTGCAGAAAAAGTAAAAGAAGGAGAAACTTTGCCCTCCTGAGTAAACAGAAAGATAGTAAAGTAAAAATTCAAATCTTAACTCCCTTCTAAATAGCCAAATATATTATTTTCTTCAGGCTGCTATGTTGTGGGGCTAAGAGAACTGTATTTTAATATCCAAACCACAAAGACCTGGTTTTTCTCTATGTTATACCATTATCTGGCTCTTGGCAAAGTTAAAATTCTTCCTTTTGAAACTACTATTTCCTTTTGGAGGTCAGCTGAAAGCCCAGTTCAAGCACCACATTGATAAAGCTAAACACAGGACCACTCTCAAAAAAATCTATCAATTATGGGCTCCAGCATAAAAACTCCCCTTGGTGCCAGGGTTTAATAGACAATCTAGCTCAAAGGTGGCTTTGTGTTGGTGCAGCTGTAGCCACAAGTAAGAGTTAAAAGACTTATTTTAATGTCTCCCAACTTCCGTCAGTCCCGGCTCCCTTTTCTGTTGTCCTTGTTTAAAATTTTTAATTTTTTTATTTTGGAGAATAGGGCCTTATCATACAATTGAAGAAATACTTAAAACCTAACTTATGTATTTATTTTTACATGTTCCCTGTTAAGAGATCTCCTACCCTCCAGAAAACAGAAGCATTTTTTTAATCCCAGTTCATCTGTTTTCTGAAAATTAATGATATTCTATCTTTAGTTACATCCAGATGATAGCAAGTACTCGTGTGTGTGTGTGTGTGTGTGTGTGTATGTGTGTGTGTGTATAGTATATATATATATAGAGAGAGAGAGAGAGAGAGAGAGAGAGAGAGAGAAAGAGAGAGAGATAGAGATAGATAGATATAGATATAGATAGATAGACAGATAGATAGATGGATAGATAGATAGATAGATGGATAGATGGATAGATAGATAGATAGATGTAGATATAGATAGATAGATACAAAGTTGTAATTGGCTAATAACCAGAGACTGGGATGAAAAGTGGTATCTTAGTTGTTATCCTGAGTATATAAAATATTGAAATACATTTACTCATTCTGCAGATAGTATGAAATCATTTTAATTTCTTTTATTACTGAAATGGGGTAATTTAAACATATGTGCAGTTTTTTTTTTAATGCAGTTCTGTATTCTAGTGAAGCCAATCCCCTCTGTAATATCCCTAATATATACCAAATTGAACAGATTGGCATCCATACTATGATGAGGTATGTGGTTGTAAAGTCAAATTGGGCAAATGGCTCTTTTAAAAAGTGCCTAGTATTAAACATTTTATTCTTAATATGTTATAAAGCAAGTAATTTATAGATTCAAGAAGTAGTTATTCTATGTAACTTAATTCTTCCATTATCACAATATTATACATTTATATAGTTATTTACAGTTGACAAAGCAATTCGACATACATATTCCAATGAGAGAAGATAGTTTTGTCATCTTTTCTAGGATTCCTTCCTTGATAAACCCAGTCAGAAGTGATCCTTTCCTCATCTTAATATTCAGGACATTTGTTTGTCTTAGGTACTTTATACTCTGTAACATATGATTACTTGTGAATATATATAAATGTAAGTTAACAATAACATACTAAAAGTGTATATATATATATATATATATATATATATATATATATATATTACATATATAATACACACACACACACACACACACACACACACACACGCATCTCTTACCTCTTGCTAGATTGGAAACTCCCCAGAATGGAGACTAGGTCATCTCTGTTTCCTCCCACCATTCTGGGGCTTGATACAGTGCTGGTTAAAAAAATTTTAATTCAATATTTTGCCTATTTCATTGGCCCACACAATAACTGTGTGAGGCAGACAGAAACTAATATTCCGACTTCAAAAATGAGAAAAGTAGACTGATAATGAGTAACTTACCTGTCCAACATCAAAAAAGCTAATTATTGACACAATAATTGACTAGAACCCAGGTTTTCTGACTTCCAGTTCCGTGATCTTTTCACTGCACCATCACCTTCAAGTTGACTAACCAATATTTCCAGGTACAAATAAGCTAAAGCTGGATGATCACATAACCAATAATGCATCTGGTCTGTGATGACATGTGTACAGTTTGTGTTGCTGACTCCTCTTATTTCTACTTCAAGGTGAAACTTCTATGCAAACACAATCAGTTGGGAATAATTAAGGTCATTTTTGGGGATGGAACATTAGTCTATCAAGCAACTGTTTGAACTACATATGGGGCCAAACTGATTCGAGGCCCTGGCTTTCTGGTTCATGTAAATGTGGACTTGGGCATCCACCCCAGCAAGTTTGAAATAGCAAAAAGAAAAAAAAAAAAACACTAGAAATAGTCAGATATATACCCTAGACCTGAGGAAATCAAATTCAAAAAAGTTCAGAGAAAAGTTGGGATTAAAAGCTTCATTTGCAGGCAGATAAGAAACGAGAGAAACAGAAATAATACTGTTGTAGTGGTAAACTACAGACCACCCAGTCAGATAGAGGACATGAGTCTTGGTAGATCAAAAAAGTCACTGTGCTATGAGTCAAAATTCTCTACCAATAGCACTTGGGCCTTCAAAGCTTCAGCACTGGTCCTGGAATCAGGCCTTAAGTTTTAAAAACAAATAAGAACTTATAAGTCCTCACATTATATAGGTGAGTAAAACAGTAGAGAGAGCCAAGAAGTTAAGTCAGGTCCTTCTCCAAATCCAATGGTCTTTCCATTACAGCATCACGTCTCTGTGTTTTAGTCTTGGCTCTGTCACTAATTCACTATGTGATCTTGTCTTGTCTGGGATTTGGCTTACTTGTAAAATAAGAGAACTAGGAGGTTTCTTTTTACCTTTTCTTTGGTAGTGAGGTGGGCACTTGCTCTATGTAAGGAAGACATTTCTAATAATTAGGACTATTAATCAAGAGAATGACTTTCCCTCCTCCCCCAATAACACCCTGTCACTGAAGCAGAGGCTCAATGACTTCTTGTTAAGTACGTTATAAGGGGATATTCTGTCTAGGGTGGGAATTGAAACTAAAGCTTCCTTCCAGCCTTAAAATCTTATAACCACATAACTACTAGGTTCTTTTTCATCTTTTTTTTTTTTTTTTTTTTAAAGAAATCCAGGTAGGGGTAGCTAGGTGGTGCAGTGGATAGAGCCCCAGCCCTGAAGTTAGGAAAACCTGGATTCAAATCTGACCTCAGAAACTTACCACTTGCTAGCTGTGTTGTCCAGCCAACTCCAATTACCTCAGGAGAAAAAGCAAAAGCAAAAACAAAAACAGAAATGCAAGTTAAGTAAGTAACTTGCCCAGTCATACAACTAGTATCTGAGGTTGGATTTGAACTCAGGTACTCCTGATTCCATGGCTCTTTCCATTGCACGCCCTTGCTGACCTTTAATCTCTTTCATTTTAAGAAAAAAAAACTTACCTGATTTTATGTTTAAATTAAGCATGAGAGACAGCACAGTATAGTGGAAAGAACATTAGATTTATAGGCTGAAGGGGCAACTTGATGGTGCAATAGATAGGGTATCAGCCCTGAAGTCAGGAAGGCCTGAGTTCAAATCTAACCTCAGACACTTAACACTTGCTATCTGTGTGACCCTGGGCAAGTCATTTAACCCCACTTGCCTCTCCCCCCCCCAAAAAAAAAAAAAAAAAGATTTATAGCCTGTAGATTTGAGTATGAGCCTGGTATAGCCACCTGTAACCCTGGTCAAATTATGTAAACTCTATATCTTGGGGACAATACTCTTCAAACCATCTACCTCACATGATTGCTGTAAAGAAGATGCTTTGTTAACTTTAGAATGCTAAAGAAATGAAAGCTGCTGCTGCTGCTGTATTATTATCATTATTACAATCACAGTCCCATGAACCAATTCTGTAAAAAGGAAAATAGCTGAAGGAGAATTGGAGATTCTCAAATGTGAAATTATAACAATATAATTAAAAATAACTCTGAAAAGGAAGAGTGACATGCAAGAGGCTAATGTGCTTGCAAAGAGAACGCTCTAATGTCAAATAAAAACAACACAATATTACCATTACCCTTTGCCAGTTATATAGCATAATATAGTGTATAAAGCACTGGACATGTTGAATCTCATTCACTTGCCACAATCATTCAATCATTGCGATTGGCAGGATAAGTGTTATTAGATCCTTTTCAGAGGAGGAAATGGAAGTTCAGAAATGTTATATTTATTGCAGTAGGGACACAAGGCTATGTGGTGGAATATGAATAAGATTCTAAGTCTTCTGATTTATACTTCATTGTTTCTTCCACTTCACTCTGAAAGGCACATGACCCAGAACAATAAATACAAAGGTCTGGCAAGATTGGGTAAGAAGAATTTCAGGAAGGCTGGCATACAGAATGAGCTAAAGCTTCCAGAAGTACTGGAAACAATTGTAAAGTCTTGATTTTTAGATTAATAAAGAACAAAACAGACAGGCTCACTGCTTGAGGGGCAGGTAGAATTTAACAGGGAAAGAAGTGGACTACTCAATTTGGAGAGGGGGTCATGATGGTGGCTGTATTTTCCAGCTAAGAGAATGATTTTTTAAATTGGGAATAGTGAAGGGTGGGTGACCCAGTTACAGTAGTAAAAAGAGCCCGAGTGGCTCAATAAGCCTTAAAAAGTCACATAAATGCTATATGTTATTATTATTTATGTGCGAAAAAAGGCTTTTAGTGGACTGCAAGCTTGTAGGCACAAATGATGTAAAATGACTGCCCCAAAGAGCTAATATAAAATTAGATTGTATTGCTAGAAATATAGCCCAGAAGTCAGAGAATTTTATAGTTAAAAAGCTTATCAGTGGTTATCTAGCATGCTCATGATGACAAACTTGACAAGTGGTCATCCAATTTTTGCTTGAAGAGGGAGGACTTTGAGGAGCAGAGAGCCAAATACTCTCCTAAAGACAGCTCATTCCACTTTTTCAAAGCACTACTTGGTAGAAAGCTTTTTTTTTTTTTTTAAACTGATCTTAAGCCTAAATTAGTTATTTTACATCTTCCTTATCCATTGTATTTTTGCCCCCTGAAACTTTACAGAACAGATCTAATACTTTTGTTTAAAAAAAAAAACACACACACACACACACACAGCCTTTTCACTGATTGCTATTGTATCCCTCCAAAGTTTCTTCTTCTTCAAGCTAAACATATATAATTCTTTTCATCCACTCATCTTCATAAGGCATGGACTTGACTCCTTCATCATTTTAAATTTTTTCTTTTCTGTAAACTTTCCAACCTGTTAATATGTTTTCTAAAATGCAATTCTCAGAACTCAATCCAGTATGGCAAATACAGTCTGAATAGGGCACAGAACAATAGGATTACCATTTCCCTAGTCCTGAAATTATTTTTCTCTTAAAGTAGCCAAAGCATGGAGAAGCTTTTGTGGCTAACATAGCACACTACTGACCCATACTCCGTTTACAAATCATTAAATTGCCTTATCTTTTTCAGGTGAAAGGTTTTCCATCCAGATCTCTGCCATCTTGTATTTGAAAAGTCTATTTCTTGAATACAAGTAAGATTTTATGATAATCCCTACTGAATTTTATCTTGTTAGATTCAGCCCACTTTTCTGACCTATCAAGATAATTTAGATCCAGATTATGTCACCCAATGTTAGTTATTCCTCAAATATTAGTCACTGGGAAATTTAATAACAGTGACATCCTTCTTAATTTAAATCAATGACAATGTAAATAGCATACAGACCAAGGACACACCATTGATAAATGAAAACCTCCCAAAGTGACATGAAACTGAAACCATTTATTACTATTCTGTGTTTGACCACCCAACTAATTCCAAACATTATCTAATTGTGCTATCATCTAGCCCACAACACTCCATTTTTTTCCATAATAATGTAAGATATTTCACCAAATACTTCGCTAAATAAAATATATCTCCAATTATTAATAACTGTCAAAAAAGAAAATAAGATCAGTGTAGCATGATCTGTTTTTGATAATTAGGCTAGTTCTTTGTGATCACTATTTTCTTTTCCAAATTATCACTAGCCACGCCTTGAATAATAGTTAGAAAATTTTTTTAGTAATTCAGTAACTCACTGACATAGTTTGAAGATTACATTCTCTTCTTTTAAAAACCAGTTCAAATTTATTCTTCTCTTGACTTAAGATAACTCATCTCTGCTCTATGATCTTTCAAGTAACACTGACAATAACTCAACAGTCACATCAACTAGTTCTTTCAATACACAAGGACAAGATCATCTGGGTCAGATGACATGAATTCATTAAAGTATCTATGTATTCTTTTATTAGCCATTATTGGACTGTCCTTTCTGGTCCAAAGCTTATTTTCCTTGGTTAAAAAAAAAATAGAAGTAAAAAGAATTAAGCATTTATGCCTTGTCTCTATTATTGCCCCATTTAACCCAAGCAAACACTCTTCAATCCTACACCCTAACCTCCAACTGAACTTTGAGTTTCTCTTCCTTAAATGGGTCAGTGGAGAGCGTATTTAGCAGACAGAATATTCAGCCTAGAGTCAAGATGACCTGAGTTTAAATACTAACTTAACTTTAAACCTTAAACACTAACTGTGTGATCCTGAGCAATTTTCTTTACCTCTGTCTGCTTCAGTTTCCTCATCTGCAAAATGGGCATAATAACACCTCCCAAGATTACTATGAGAATAAAATAATATTGATAAAGTGCCTAGTACAATACCTAGCTCTTACTTAAAAAATGCTTATTTCCCCAGTACCTAGAACAGTGTTCTGCACTTCACAGTAGTTATTTAATAAATATTTGTTGAATGAAACTGACCTCAAATTAGTTTTCACACATAAAATTAATTTAATTTCTCTAACAACTGTAAAACTCCTTTGTAAATTTTCCACTCCATGACTGAATATAGCAAAGCGAGAATTATAATTAGATGCTATGCTATGAATTTAATTCCAGCTCTACTATTAAGTTCTTTTATATTCATTTCTTCAGGCATCTCAGTATTATACTTGCTCATTTAAGATAATATTTAATTTCTTTATCACCATCAGCTTTCTGTGATACATTCTGGAACATGAAATATTTCACATCCTTTAGGATCTTCCCATAATTTTGAATCACTGGGTTAAGTATAAAGCAATTAAATACATATGACATGATGAAATTATACCCAATAATTTAGAACCTTTCATCTGTGACTACTCAGCAACTCACCCAATGTGTTCATTTAATAAGGGGATGAAATCAATGACTGTTTTTTTACCCCACAGGGCAAAAGCCATACAGAACATGACAGGGAGACTATTCCTTGCCCTGTGTTTGTTTTGTTATGTGATATTCACCATCCTTTCTTTTACGAAAAGAGTTGTGCTCTTGAATCTTATCTTATGAAATATCCCAGGATTTGGAACGGGAAGAGACTTGGAAGATCATTAAGTCTAAATCTTGGGAGATCATTAACATTGTCATTCAAATCTGTAGATTTGAAGAAAACCAAGGCTCAAGACAGCAAATAGGATTTCATTTTTAGTTTTGACTCAGAGAAAAAGTGTTTAACATACACATATACAAATAAAAAAAGATATTTCTTTCTTTCAATGTTGGAAACTTATGCTGTGGGAACGCCAATATAGAGTACAAAGCACCTGTCACTTGGCAGGCAAGATGCCTGGAACTCAAGGAGATTCAATGGCTTAAGTTGAATCACAAGACTAGTAAAAGTGTCAGAGCTGGATCCTCCTAGATCTTAGTCCAGTATTGTAAGGGTTATACCATGAGATCTACAAAATATAAATGCAACGACCACATTTTTTAAACCAAAAATTCAAAATATAGTTTTATTAATTTAATGCACACATACATGATGCACATTTTTAAAATATCATGGCCAATTTTTTTTCTAGTTATAATTCATGATCCTTATTTTTTTTAATTAAAGCTTTTTATTTTCCAAACATATGCATAGATAATTTTTCAACATTAATCCTTGCAAAACCTTGTGTTCCAATTTTTTCCTCCTTCTCCTACCTTCTCCACCAGATGGCAAATAATCCAATTGAACAATCCAGTTAAACAAGGTAGAAATATATGCCAAATGTATACATATTTATACAGTTATCTTACTGCACAAAAAAAAAAAAAAATCAAATCAAACAGAAAAAAAATGAGAAAGAAAATAAAATGCAAGCAAACAACAACAAAAAGAGTGAAAATGCTATGTCTGAACCATACTCAGTTCCCATGATCCTCTCTCTGGGTACAGATGGCTGTCTTCACCACAAGATGACTGGAACTAATCTGAATCATCTCATTATTAAGAGAGCCATGTCCATCAGAATTGTATTTTATGGACGGTGTCATGCTGGCTGGTGAAGAACTTCTGTTTTCTTGGTGTTGACTGTCAGGCTAAAATTGCAAGTGGCAGAGAACTGATCTATACTTTGATGCATCTCAATCTTAGAGGTTGTACTGAAGGCACAATCATGTAGATTGTACTGGATGCTACGGAGGAAATTCTCATTCAGGTATGCATGAGACTTTTGTCATATTTTATAGTTCATACTTCACCAATTTAGAGCTCAAAGGGACCCCAGATGCCATCTAGTTCCCCTCATTATATAATTGAAAAAACTGATATTTAAAGAAGTTAAGTGAGTTGCCCCAAGTCTAATCTATATCTAATATATATCTAGATCAAACTTGAACTCGGGTCTTTTAGACCCGAGAAGTAGAATAATTATTTATACACATATATATGTACATACATAAACCTATACATGTTTCATTGTATATATATATGTACAATGTAATATTAATACTCAGTTATAATAAACATTAAGAACTTGGAGAAACAAGGGAAGATTTATAAGACATGAATAAAGTAAACAAATCCAGGAAAATTATACACACAATATAAAAATAGGAAGAACAGTAAAGTGAAACTAAATTTTAATGATGAATCTATAGAAAGTTAATGAGCAAACATACCTCTCTCCATTCAATGTAGAAGCTGGGAATATGGGTATATTATGTTGCATATGCTATGTGCTAGGAGAGAAAGTAAAGTTCATGTTATATAATTCCACAACAATTAATGGTGCTGTTCAAAGTGATGAGGATACAAAGATCAATCCCCAAATCAGCCAAACTAGAGGTTTATATTCTATTGGGGTGATAATGGAAAAAGGCAGGGAGCAAAAAAGGGAACAAAAAGCTCTAAAAATATTTAGGAAGAGAGAAAACATTTAATAAGTGGGGAAGATAGGATAGTCAAGAAAGGAAGGGTAGATTTGTATATAATATGAATGAAGGAAAGTAGGGTAAAATAAAGAGTAGAAAAGTCAAATTGGAATAAAATTGTTTAAAATTTTAAGAGTTAGTCTAAGGAACAGGGAGCTAGTGAAGGATTTTGAACAAAAGAATGATTTGGTCATTCTCGTACTTTAGATAGATTATTTTAGGGTTTTTTAAAACTCCTTCCACTCATGACCTCTTTTTACCCAAGAAATTTTTATGTAACCTTGAGTATGTAGCTTTACAAAATAGGTATACAAATTAAACATTTACTGATAATAAATCATAATTTTGCAACCCCCCACATTAACTTAGGTGACCACACATGGGATTGCAACCTACAATTTAGAAAGCTTTGGATTACTTTACAGTTATGTGAAGAATGGATTAGAAAAAGAAATGTCTTAGAGATAGAATAAATGAAACTTAAACTTGACAGGATATGAAGAATCAATGACAGAATAGTCAAAGCATACTATCATGGTTGCGAATCTGGGTTGACTGCAAGGATACAAGCAAGGATACTGCAAGAGACAAGCTTAGTGGGGAAGATGAATTCAGTTTTGGATATAGCAAATTTAAATGATAGCTGGGACATCCAAGTAGATGGGGACAAACATCACATAGCCGAAATTTATAACTAAAGTTTAGGAGACAGGTTAGAACTATATATTTCTATATATGCTTAGATACAAAGAAATATCTTTTTATTTGAGTCAGCTAGATAGAAAACAAATGAATCTACAGAAATAGATAAAATCACCAAAAGAGAAAAGAAAAGACAATTAGGAATAAAGAATGGAACATTATTACTATGATTACAATAAATACTATATAAAACACTAAACAGAATGGTCAAGCAATAAGTATACAGAAGGTACAAGTTTAAAAAAATATGGAAAATCCAAGTAAAGAAGGATTACTTATAATTGAGAAGACCTAGGAAAGCATTTGAAATAAATCTTAAAAGAAAAGTAGATTTTAATAGGCAATAACATTGGCAATGATGAAGATAGAAAGAAGAATCCAAGTACAAAGAATGGTGTGAACAAAATCATAGAGGTAATACCATCTGAGACATGTAATGAGGTCCATGAATAATCCATCTTGACTGGAAACAGTATTTTGTCAGGATTTGTGAAAAAATAAGACTATAAAACACATGATAGCCCCATTCTGCGGCAGGTTTAGACTTAGATTCATTAAATTTAAGAGCTAAAAGTTGACAACTTGTCCAAAATTCTCATTTCCGTAATGAGAAAATTGAGATCCAGAGGGTAAGACTGCATGCTCTAAGTCTCCCAGCTATTTAATGGCAAAGCATAGACTAGAATCAAAATCCTCTGACTCCCTAGCCCAAGTTATTTCCAGTACATCATGTTAATAATACCCCATCTTGAACTTTGTGTTCCAGAAAAGGAAAAAAAAAAGGTCAAAGATGAATTAGCAAAGGGCAATGAAATACAGTCTCTTTCCTCAGATTACTAATAAGAAGGATTCATTCTAGTTTGAAATAAATAAAAAATAAAAAGTTATTTCAAAAGACTTTAATATATTTAGGAATAGTTTTGTAATTAAAGATGGTGACTTTGAAGAGAATAATTTTATATTTCTATAAAATAGATACTGTCTTGCAACATTAACTATGAAAGCTTTGAAAATAAAACAATTTACATACATTTATGCAATTAGCATAAACATAATCCATCTAATTAATCTCATTTTTTCCTGTTGATAGTCACATTAAAGTTTTGAACTAGATCCAAATATAAGGATATAATTCAATAAGACAACAGTCTAGCAGCTAGGAGTGATATAGGTGGAATACTTTTCCAGTTTGGCTGGTAAGAATGGAAATCCAGTGTAATGGCAATGTAATACTCTCCTTCATGCTTCTGAGCTGCTCTATTTAATATGTCAGAATTTCAGAAGAAAAGGAAAAAAAATATAGCAGCCTCCAAATCTACAAGCAGCCTTGTTGTACTACTGTCCAAAATATCATATAGAGATCCAAACTTATTTATAAAATGTCAGCACCACAAAAATAAATCTATCAGTTATTAGCTTCCACTTTGATTTAAATAGTTTCCTTGATTAATAAGGTTTATAGGAAAGATAATGAGTTCTATTTTATTTATGTAGAGTTTAGGTTTGAGATGTGGAAGTAGAGCTAAGGGAAGAATGGGGATGGATATATAGGATATATATAGGATAGCTGGTCATCTGGTAATACTTAAACTCATGGAAGGGAATGAATTAACTGAGAAAATGTAGTGAAAAGAAACTCTAGACCAGAGTTGTGAGAAAGAGCTCTACTGAAGGAGAATGATATTGATGATGATTTAGCAAGAGATTGAGAAATTCCAGTCAGACAGATAACAGGACAACCAGGACATAGGGTTCACTACACTGAGAGGAGACAAAAATTAGAAAGGGGCAATCTGATGGCAAAGATCAGGAAGGATGGGACTAAGGACACATGTAGAGTTTGGTAAGAAAGGTCATTTCATTATCTGTAACTGGAGGAAAAGAAGTAAGAGTGAGGAATAATGTTTCAAGAAGGAGAGAACAAAGACCATTCCCCCCACCCCATAAATAAGAGCCTTAGTTCTCAGCTGAGAGAGTATCATTAGAAAGAAGGGAAGAGATTGGTAGTGTAAAGAAAGACATTCTGAAATAACTTCTGTGGACAGTGAACCAGGAAAGCAATTGGGGAGAAATAAATAAGTTGCACTGCTGTAATGAAGGGGTAGTTGAGTTTAGGTAACACAAATTTGTGGTGTGCCCAGTCAGCAAACTTTCTCTATCTCTATTCTCCAGCAGTATATTAGTAGGAGCAGAGGAGGTAAAGAGTGGGAATAATCCAAGGCTGGAATTTGACAAGAGATATATGAGACAGTGAATGGGCAAGGGGTTAAGGACTTATAATTTAGACAGCACTGCTAGACTTTTATCCCTTCATAAAAATTTCTCCTGTTAATTCCAGCCTACACTGATTTCTCCCCTTCTAATCTCTTTGCTGTTCTCCCTAGATTTTATTAAAGGTCAGGCACTGTATGACAAAAACAAATTCTACAGTCTTCATGGTATCTAATTGAAAGCAGCAGGGTATAATGGAAAACGCTCCAGATTTGTAGGCAGAAGATCTAGGCTCAAATCACAATTCTTTACTTATTTCTTTTGTGTCTGGGACTCAATTCCCTCATCTGCAAAATGAGAAGACTGGTCTAGATGACTTAAGGACATCCTCAGCTCTGCCCTGATGATCCTCTGCTAGGGAACATAGGAAACACTCATTAAATAGTTGTGCTACTCTAGTATCTTTTTTTTTTTAAACCAAAAAACCCTCTAAGATTCTGAGCCTTCAAAGATCAAATCAATTAGAAATTTGTTTTTTCATAATAAGAATACACAATGTCCTATTTCAAAACAATTACTGACATTTACTAAAATAGAAGCTTCTTTTTATATGGCTCAGATCACCTTTCTTTTCAATTGATCCTTCTACTTTATATCCACATTGACTGACCCTTTGTTAAGTGAATTTGTCGTAGTGGTAGACGAAAACATAGTCTATTCACTTCCATATGAAGGAACAAAAGTAAACATAGAATCTAGGGCAGGGGTGCCTAATGTTTACAGGAAGTCTTGCACAGTGCATGGAAAACACTAAGGATTTTAAGTGTTATCCAACCATTTCTATGCAGTGGAACTACTAATAGTATTTAAGTCTCAACAAGAACAAAATAGAAATAAATATTTTAACCAACTTTAAGAATAGAAAATACAAAAATATGGGGAACATAAATCTTTTGGGAAGATACAAGGTACAAGTGTACATTAATTGAAAATGAATCAATAAAGAATACCTGTCTTTTGGACTCTGATAAATTTGACATCTTTTGTTTGTTTGTTTTTAGCAATATTCAGTTTTGTCATGATAAAATACTCTTGGAAAAGTGTTAGCCTGGAAATTAGGAAAGCTATGTTGAACTGTGTTCTTCAGCAAACTAAGTATATATTCTTGGGCAAATCTCTTCATTTTTCTTTGCCTCAGTGACCCTACAAAGATCTTACTATCCCTAATATAAAACACACTCTCTCCCAGCTCAGGGATTTTCAGTAGCTGTCCTCCATACTTGGAATACTTTCCTCATCACTGCCTCATGAGCTCCCTGGCTTCTTTCAAATATAGCTAAATTCTCATCTTTTATAAGAAGTTCTTCCCTATTATCCTATGCTAGTGCCTTTTTTCTGTTTCTCATTTCCAATTTATCCTGTTTATCAGGGCTTATTAAACTTTTTCTACTCGTGTCCCTTTTTCACTAGAGAAATTTTTACATGGCCCAACTATGGGTATATAGGTATATAAAATAGGTATACAAGTGAAACATTTACTGATAATAAATTATAATTTCATGATCCCCATATTCAGTTATATGATCTCATAAGGGGTAGCGACCCACAGTTTAAGAAGCTTTTCTGTATATAACTTCTTTATATATCTGTTTACATATTGTCTCTCCCATTAAACTATGGCTTCTTAATGGCAGGAAATGTTTTCTTTCTTTTTGGGGGGAAGGGGAAATCAATATTAAGTGACTTGCTCAGGGTGCCACAGCCAATGAGTGTCTGAGTTTAGATCTGAACTAGATCCTCCTGACTTCAGGACAAGTAGCTCCATCCACTTCATCCCCTAGCTAACCCCTTTTCCTTTCTTGTTCTCTTTAGCATTTAACATAATGCCAGGCACACTGTATATACTTAATAAATGTATGTTGACTTCAGGAGTTTTCATCTGTAAAATTAAGGGGAAGGGGAGGCTAGATTGAACTACACAATTTCGAGAGCTTCGCTGAGTTCTAACACACTGTAATTCTATGTTCAAAGAATTCTTTGGACATAGTGATGGCATAAAATACACCTATAAAGTTAGTATTGATGTTCAAATTTAAATATTGCCTTTGACACATGGTAGCTAGTAATGCTGAGCAAATTATTTAATTTCTCAGGTGCCAAAAAATTCTCTAAATGTTAACAAGTCCTGATCTGCATTACTGAAGGGTGTTTTCCTCACTGGGAGTGCCCTATAACAATGAAATTACAGGTACAGTTCTCCAAGGAGTATCTATATTGTATGTCTTAGTATGCTTGTTTTGTTTTTAAAAAATCAAAGTGATTCCCTTTACAGTACAACCACACTATGCTGTGCACTGGTAAACTACATTTAGAATATTGTATTCAATTCTGGGCATTAGAAAGCTGGAGTGCATGCAGTGAAAGATGAATAGACTAATGAAAGGTGAGAAAACTATATATCAAATGGAAAATGATAGAAAGTACGAAAAAGATCTTTGCAGAAGAGAATGGAAAGAAATGAAAGCCATTTTCTTGTATGTGAAAGGCTGCTCTATAAAGAGGACACTTGTCCTGTGGCACTATAGAAAAGAAAATTAGAACCAGTGGATCAAGTCACAATGAGACATATTTCAACTCAATGTTAGAAAAAAACTTTCAACTATATGGGTATAACAGGCTGAATGGTATAGGAGAAGGGGTGTAAAATATTACCAGAAATGTAAGACTGAAAAAAAGGAATAGGGCTGGCTAGGGAGCAAGAATGAGGGATAGTTTATGGGTTGCCCATATGCTCTATCAGTATCTGTTCAATGTCAAGAGACCCAGAGGAAAGCTGCCAGCACACTGCATCAATCCTCCTCAGAGAATTTATAGCAGGATTTGAATAAGAGGAGCCAGACTGGATGAAAAAATATGGTTGGATTGCAATCTGCACCACTGGGTAAGTATCCAAATTGATCAGAGAACATGTCTACCAAATTATTTCAATAACAAGTTAGGAAACTCTGAATTTCCCTGCACTAAAAGCATCCAAGCAAAGCCTGGGATGATTACTGCTCAGGAATGCATTGTACTTTAAAAGAAGCACACATGGATTGTAAGGATTGACCAGATGACTTTTTTGGTCTCTTGCAACTTTCAGGTCCCATGAGTGTATGATCCACCTACTTCCTATTCTGCCTTGGTTCCAGTCAGTGAATTGATACTGATAATAATAGCACTTATATAGTATTTTAAGATTTGTCAAAGCACTTCACAACTATTAGCTCATTTGTTCCTCAGAAGAACCCTGAGAGATGGTGCTATTATCCTCATTTTACCATTGAGGAAACTGAGGCAGGAAAAGATTAAGTAACTGGCCCAGAGTCACACAGATAGTTAAATGTCTGAGATGGGATCTGAATTCAGGTCTTCCTGACCATCAGTGCAGCCTTCACTTGTACCACTTAGTAAGCACACAATACATTAAGCATCAGTGTAAAATCATTCAAAAGTCTATAAAATGTCTTCTTTGGTTGAGATATGAAAAAACAAGTTCAAGATAAGTCCTTACAGTGCAAAATGGGCTTTAGCAAAGAGGCCCTTCCCTCCAGCTCTCTGTCTCCATTTTCATTTCCTACACAAATATTTATGTAAGTTCTGTGATGCAATATGCTGCTTTACCCTGTTATTTCAGGCTATAGAAAACATTTGGGTGTGAAGGAAAATGTAAATCAAAAACCTTCAGCAAATTAATAACAAGGGCACACAGAGCTGCAATGATGCATGAAGCACAAGATGGCTCAGCTTCAGACCCCTCCTTGTGGAAAAACAATAATGACTGACAGTCACTTCTAGCATGCTACTATTAAACAGGGCGGTCCACTTTTTATGCCAATAGCACATTATCACAAGAGCTTTAAAAAGTCATGGGCAAAACCAGAAAACTTGGGTCCAGAAAGTAAAGTGAATTCCCACAGGATATACAGTGAAGTTCCCAGAAATCAGGGATCTCCTATGTGTGATCTCTGAAGATTGGGGTGAAAAGGTAGGGCTGAAAGCAGCCCTCTACTGGTCTTTACTTATAGGAAAATGCCCCCCCAAAGCCTGCTGGGATGGGTTATTTCACCAAGACCACCAGCAGTACCAAACCTACTACATGAGAGACCCGACTGTACACTATGGAGTAGTAGACACTTTACATCAGAGGGATGGCCTTCATTTGACATTACCAGGCTTTAAGATGGGGAATGGAAAAGGAAATGGGAAAAGCTTATAATTTCCCCCTCTTTTTTTTTGTTAGTTCCAACCTCAGATTCTGCTCTAGCTAAGCATCTTCTACATCCAATTACTCAACATACATCAGACTTTTGAAGCACCTAAAATGTGCTCCTATTTTCATTACACTGTTCCCTTTCCTTACAGAATTGCAAACTCTCAGAATTAGAAAGGAATTCAGAGACCAACATAATCTAGTCCGCATCTGACCAAAGGACACTGAAGTAGTTAATCCTCCCTGAATCCTCCTTTTCAGGGCTACTCATCTACCTTTGGGATCCACCACTCACCCAACTTTCACCTGCGGTTTCAAGAAGCCTGTGCAGTAACTACACCCAGTAAACCATTTTGATAGACAAGCTAAACTAGGATGAAGGTAACCAACAGTCCTTAAGTCTGTCTGTGAATCACAGACATGTCTAACTCAAAGTACGTTCAGACTTTGCCCAGCAATTTGTTCCAACAGCCACAAAGGCGGCTGGAGCAGGTGCTGTGGAGTGCTAAGAACTTGGTTAGACAAGAAAGACCCCAAGATCACCACTGCATCATGATTCGTCACCCTGACTTCTGTTCTGCCATTGTATTTCAATGACTAGAAGAAAGAGGGAGGCTGAAGACTTTGCACAATTTTGCACAACTTAAATCCAATTCAGTGCAAGTCAAGACAACCTCTTGTGGTGTGGCTGGTCTTCTCGGAAAACAAAAGACAAACAATTGCAGTAAGCCCTCAAATCTAATATATGCTATGCCCTGTCCCCTCTGGGCAATATTCCCTGACTAAACTATGTTCCATTCCATTCGACCCCCCCAAAACTGGGACAGCATGCTATCTGCAGTGAGGGTTCAGGAAAGCGGTAGTACTGTTTGACTGAAAAACTGACCCTTTATTTCAGTCCTTCTCCCCCAGACAGTTCCCATATTTTGCCAATTAGCATTTGACTGCTCCACCAAAGCTAGGTGGATAGAACTTTGGCTTTGGAGCCAGAAAGACCTGAATTCAAATCCAACCTTAGACTTCTTACTAGCTCTCTGACCCTGAACAAGTCACTTAAGTCTCCTTTAGCTTCTCATCTGTAAAATAAGCAGGGAAAGGAAATGGCAAACCATTCCAACATCATAAGAAACCACAAGTGGGGGTCACAAAGATATGGACATGACTAAAAGGACTAAACAAGACCCATGATCTTTTTTTCTTCCTTTAGAATGTGAGTTTCCTGGACAGAAACGTTGTTTTTGCCTTTCTTTGTACTCAACACTTGGCAGAGTGCTTGGGACACAGGAGGAGCTTAATAAATGTTAGTTGATAATGATGTTGATACTGATGATTAAGCATAGAAACATGGGAAGACTTGGATGAACTGAGAATATAACTAGAAGAAGAATATATATGCCCACTGACCATAATAATATAAATGAAAACAATAAAATGCTTCCAAACTCAGACTGATTAATTGTAACAGCCAATTTGGTCCCAGAGGACTATAGAGAAATATACCTCCTTTTTTCTTAGCAGAGAGGTGGAGGAATAGAGAAAGACTGTTACAATGCTTTCTTAGAAGAATTTTTCTTAAATTTTTCTTTGTTACAAATGAGCATTCAATGAGATCTGAGTGGGGGAAAGGGTATGTTGGGAAATGGTTTTTATGTTTAAAAAGTAGAATAAATAAAAGATATTACTTGGGTAAGGAGAGATGTGATTTCCAGAACACATTTCATCTAAAAGTCAATTTGTTTATTGCAACAAGAAGAGTGACATTTTACCTACCAGCCAAGAGCTATAGCTGAAAGAAAGGTCAAATTCAGAGGGAAGGGAAAATAAATTGGAAAAGAAATTCCCATTCCCATTTAGATTTACCCTGGCTGGTCATAATGAAAGCACAGTTGTATCGAATAAGAGAAGTTATTTGAGTTGCCTGCTTTTCTCACAGAACCTCCATTGTGGAGATAGAGCTTTTTCACCTGTATGGATTATTGGGAGTCATTCTGCTCTCTGCTTTCCCAAAGAGGAGTATTAATCTTTTTGGAATGATACCAGGCCATGCTAGGTAGCTGACCCCTCAAGGCCACAAAAGGAAGAAAGGTCCATAAAAATAGCCAGAAGAACTTGAAGGATCACACTATAATCAGTAAAAGTTGTCTGTGGCCTGGTTTTTAAATTACTGGGTCAGATGACTGAGGTTCATATGGCAGTCATTAAAAATAAAAGGTGAAGCTAGTTAAAGAAAGCAACCTTCTTGAGGTGACTGGCCTTGGATAGAAATACCACTAGTAGAACTGGTTCCCATATTAATGAAAATTTCCAAACAAATTAGGACCAAAGAATTTAGGATGGAAGAATATTTACTCTGAGCCCCTCCTTTTGTTGTAGTCCAAAGAGGATTAAGAAATGAGAGATTCAAGGTCATTCGGGTAGGAAAAAAAAAAAATCAGGATTCAAACTCAGGCCCTCTCAGTTTTAAGTTCAGGCCTTCCTTTTTCCAGGCCTTTCTATTATAATACTTCCCAAATACATGAATGATTATTTTTATTTAGTTGTTTTCAGTTGTGCCTGACTATGACCTCATTTAGGATTTTCTTGACAAAGACACCAGAGTGGTTGGCCGTTTCCTTCTCCAGATCATTTACAAGTGAGGACACTGAGACAAACTGTATTAAGTGACTTGCTCAGGGTCACACAGCTAGTAAATATTTGAGACCAGATTTAAATTCAGGTCTTTCTGACTTATAGTCCTGCACTCTACCCACTGGGTTTACAGGAAGAATAGATGCTGTATAGTACTCAGTGTAAAGAGAAGCAGCTATTTTAAATATTCACCTGAGTCATCTCTATTCAGCATGAAATCAGAAAATATCAGAGAACCTGGGTTCAACTTCCCCCTCTGATTCTCATTCCTTGTATATTGTTGATTCATTTCATCTCATCAGCTTTAGTCTCCTTATTTGGAAGAGGAAAAGGTTTGATCAAATGGTCTTTTAAGTTTCTTTGAGGTATAGATCTATATGATTCTCTAGAAGATTTAGGGCTGAGTGTTAAATGATTAATTACCAGCTTCACAGTGTCTTCATGACTCATTTCCAAAAGATCAATTGGCTGATTTGCCAAATTCAATAATTCTTTGGTGAAAAGAAAGCAATGGAATTTAGGAGCCTAAAGACCTAGGTTGAATCCATATTTCTATCATCTATTACTGGGCTAAGTTACCTATCCCCACTGACACTGTTGCATCATGTGTTTGTTTTTCAATGCTTATTTTCAGTCCCCAGTTCTTTATTTCCTTATTTGTAAAATGTAGATGACTTCAAAAATCCCTTCTAGCTCTGAATCTCTGATCCTCTAAAAGTCTCCAAAGTTATTTTTTTTTCAAATTTGTAAAGAAAACATACTTATTATTCTATTCTGTTCCTCTTATGCCTTTAGAAGTCAAGATGTGCAATGGTTTACCTAAGAAGCCAGGGATTCTATAGAAAAGTCATATACTGGAACTCAGAGAGAGAAAAAAAAGACTTGTATCATGGTTTAGGCTTTTGGACTGTCTGGCCCTCCCCAGTGGAACTCAAGAATCTGAGCCAGGAACCCCAGCACTTGAGATTTTCTCCAAGGTAAGAATCTGCTCCTCTGAGATCCTGCCATCAAATTCCTTTACAAAGATAATATGCTATTTTAATCAAAATGTTTTCCATGTTCCTTTTATATATCGAAACTGGGGGAATATTAAAATTGGGAATGAATAAAAAAAGTAAAAAAGACAAAAACAAAAACCCAATACCTAAAAGACAATATGATAGAGAGAAAGGGATATTTGCATTGAAATTTGACATAGGTTCAAATTCTATCTCTGATTTTTGTGTGATCTTAAGTCATTAATTTCCCTGGACTTTAGTTTCCTGATTGGATTAGGCAGTTTCTCTTGTTTCTTTCAGAAGCGGCTAGATGGCTCAATGGATTGAGTATTGAATTTGGAATCAGGAAGATCTGATTTAAAATTTGATCTCAGACACAAGTTGTGAGACCATGGACAAGTCATTTAATCTCTGTTTGAAATCCACTGGAGAAGGAAATGGCAAACTAAAATGGCAAACTACTCCACTATTTTTATCAATAATATCCATCAGGGTCTCAGAGTCAGACACTGACTGAACAACCCATACAACAATAACAAAAAATGTCTCTTTTGGCTTTACATCTATGATTCTAAATTAATACTTGTGTTTTTTCCTCCAAATAACTGAAATATATAATATAAAAATTTCTTTCAATTAGGATCAAGTGTAGATAAAAAAAAAATTTCACTATACAAGTAAACGATAAGAAGTAACTTTTATATTAAATCAACAAAAGGCATTTTCGCCACTGAAAGTGCTGTTAAAATTCTAATTAGCAGTGATAGTAATTCACATATTAGGCTATAAAAATGACTATAAATAATTAAAACTTAATTATCCTTATTCAATAATGTGCTTGCTTCCCCAAATTCCTATATTTTTAATCTTATTCTTTAAATGAAATATTGATCTGCATAATTAGATTGCCACCATCATAATTAGTGTATATTAGTGACTACCTTCTTGCCCTCCAGGTCACTGTCATTCTGACACTGTCATTGACCCAAAATTAAAAACTATACAAAAGGAACAGGACATATGAAGAAGATGCTAAATGTGGAATTATATGAATGATGTGACTCAGTTAAGGACTATTGTGGCACTAAACGAAAACCACTTAACCTCTTAGGGCCTCAGCTCTAATCTATCAAATAAGGATGTAGGACTAGATGTACTTTGATATCTCTTTAGCTAGCTCTTGATCCTATAATTCTTGCACACATTTAACATATATTGGATTACTTGCATCTAAGGAAGGGGTGGGGAGAAGAGAGGAAGAAAAAAATTTAGAACACAAGGTTTTGCAAAGGTAAATGTTGAAAACTGTGCATACATTTTAAAAATAAAAAGCTTTAAGAAAAAGAAAAAATGGAATTAGAAAAGAAATTTTATAGAAAAAAAATATAATTTCTTTTTTTTCTTTTGATGACTAAGAAGAAAAATAAAAATATAAAGGTATGAGAAGCATAAATAAAAACAAATTGTTAATCATAAAAATTACTAATAAATATGAAAAAAATTTTTAAATCTTATATTTCTGTGAAAACTTAACATTCTTAATAATGGAAGAAGGAGTTCAGAGATTTGATATATTTCCCATTTATTTTATAAATAACTGCTTCCTAGAAAGCACGTGAAATCTTTTTCAGATAATCACAATTCAAATTTCTAGCAAATCTTCACTATTCAATAAACAACATGCTCTAAAACGCAAAGCTCATTTTTGAGCCAGGAAAACAACTTTTATCATAAAAACAACACAGTAAAGACCAACAACCTTGAAAGACTTTAGATCTCTTATTAATGCAATGACCAATTGTGATTCTAGAGGGCCATTGCTGAACTATGCTACTCTCCTTTTGACAAAGTGATAGATTCAAGATGCAGATTGAAGCATGCATTTTTGGACATGGCTAATGTGGGATACATTTTGCTTAACTACAAATATTTATGCAAAAGTTTTGTTTTACTTTTCTTTTTCAATGGAGATAGAAGAGGATGAGAGAAAAGAAAAACTACTATTAATTAGAGAAATTTAAATTAAAACAACACTTAAGTACCTCACATCTCTCAGATTGGCTAAGATTACAGGAAAAGAGAATGATAAATGTTGGAGGAGATGTGGGAAAATTGGGACACTGGTGCATTGTTGGAATTGTGAAAAGATCCAATTATTCTACAGAGCAATGTGGAACTATGCCTAAAGGGCTAGAAACCCTTTGACCCAGCAGTGCCATTCTGTATTCCAAGGAAATCATAAAGGAGGGAAAAGGACCCACATATGCAAAAATATTTGTAGCAGCTCTTTTTGTAGTAACAAAGAATTGGAAAATGAATAGATGCTCATCAATTGGGAAATGGTTGAATAAGCATGTGTATGAAAATAAAGGAATATTATTGTTCTACAAAAAATGATGAACAAGTTGATTTTTAAAAGGCTTGGAATGATTTACATGAACTGAACTGAGTGAAACAAGCAGAACCAGGACTACATTGTATACAATAACAGCAAGAATGTGCTGATAAGCAACTGTGAAAGACTTAGTTATTCTCAGTGGTTTAGTGATCTAAAACACTACCTAACTAAACCACAGACATCTAAATTTGGACAGAAAATGCCCCTTGCATCCAAAAAAAGAACTATGGAGATTGAATGTAAATCAATGCATGCTATCTTGACTTCTTTTTTGTTTTTTTTTTTCCCCTCTCCCACGATTTTTCCCTTTTGTTCTGATTTTTCTCTCCCAATATGATTCATAAAGCAATGTATATTGAAAATAAATTAACTAATTTAAATAAAGATAAAAATAAAAAATCCATCATTTGATGGAAGCTCAGACAGTTCATTAGTGACAAACCCAATGTCCACTGACATCTAGTCCAGGATCCTGACAATCCCATTAGGGAGCCAATACTAAATAATGAAATATTCCTAAGCAAACAAATGGCACCATTCTACATCAGTAAGACCCTTCAGCTTATCATTTAGTTGTGTGCAAGGTTTTAACTTGTCCTTTTCAATGTAGAATTATCTAAATTAAGGAAACAGGTCTCAGGAGATCTATTGATATACCAAGTTGACCAAAAACTATCATCAATAATGTGATATAATACTTTTTACTAGGGGCTTTTGGATGTATAGCTGTTTGTAACATATTTTAACTTTGGATTATTCTGTTTTGCTCATATCAAAAGTTCAAATATTTTTATTTTTTTCTCCTAACCTTAAAATAGCTTGCATTCATGAGAGAGTGGATCAGGATTGTTCTTAGTGTATATCCACCTCAACCAATTCTAATGTTCACTTGGGAGTTAGCTCTTCAGCTTACTCCCTGGCACAGAATAGTTATCACTAAAGTTTTCCTACAAAAGATCTTCATTATTGCTTTATTTTTGAATTGTAAGGGAAGACAAAAGCTTAAAATATTTCTCAACAAAAGGTATCATCTATATATTTTTTTTAACATCCAAGTTACTTTCCTTTTACATAGGAAAGATTAATAATACATGGCACAAACTAGTATCTTCACTATAAACTCTAATGAAAAATTGATGGCAATCTTTTATTCTCCACTGAACACTCATTTTATGTTCTATCAATGATTATTTGCAAAAAACAGTTGGTTTTTCTCAGGTCTCACATGCTTCCAAGGACGCAGATAACTCGGTGTGAAGAAAATGAATCAGGATTCGATGACAGGAAAACATAGCTATGAATCACACTACCAGAAAGCAGAGGTTCAGATTTGTTCAAACCACAGGCATGCACCCCAAAATGCCACACTGGGTATGTCATTCTAACTTCTGCTTTTTCATGGAAAAGAAGAAGAATCATTTTCCAGTTAATGAAAACAAACTTTGAATGATTCCAAACTTACCTAAAATGTCCTCAAAACAAACTTACTAGGTTTTAATGATAGCATTTTTGAGAGAAAGTTTGATTTCTAAATTTTATTGTCAAGCCTTTGTGCCATGAGACAACTAAATAAGTCAAAATACAATTAAGAATTTGACATCTATTACAGTGAAACAATACTCAGTAAATCACTTGTTCATTTTACTTAGTTATAAACATCTATCTCCTCCATTCCCCTTCAACCTTCAAATGAACAAACTTTTAATCAACTTTTCAATTTCTAAATTTGAATCATATTTTTACCTTACAGAGATAACAGTGCTAAGTGCATAGATGCTTAATATGCTTATTGTTTACATTTTGTTTTTATTTATGAGTGTGCAAAAATGAGTGAAAAAACTTTTTAAAAAGGTTTTAGTAAATACTAGGAACATTCCTCTCCAGGATGTACCTCTAACTCTTCTACCAGACATGCTCCACAATGGCCCCTCAATTTGCCTTCATTCTGCCCCCTCTCAACTATCTTCTTACTGTTGCCTTCTACCATTAGAAAATAAGCTTCTTGAGGGCAGGGACTATCTATCCTTCTACCTATAATTTGTATTCCCTGTGCAAAGCACATGATAAATTCTTAAAAAAAAAAAAACAAAAAACAAAAAAAAAACTTTTTGACGACTTAAGTACTGGGGATATAAGCACAAAATAAGATAATCCCTGCACAGGAAGACTTTATTCTGATAGAGAGAGACCACAATTAGGAAAATTGGTGGCAGAGAAAAGGAGTTGTGGTCTGGGAGTCAGGGATAATAAGTAGATACATCAGGCAGTTCAAGGACACACTTTCTAAAAGTAATGACAGCCTTGACTTATTTAAAATTCTAAGACCAAAAGGTGGAAAGGTGGCAGGAAAGGGCACAATCCACCTCCAGGTAAGTTGGAAAATAGCCAAGGTCACAGAGCAAGGCTGGGTTTGAGACTGGCTAGACACAGTGAGGTTAAATGTAACAATCTTTTACAAAATAAGTAGTTGGTTTTAAGCCTGGGGACAACATCATGGCCCTTAATAACCACTTGGTTCCATTTTCTTCAGCTTTAGGAAGTTCATTTTAGGTGAAAAGTTCTGAATTCAGTTGGAGTCTCTGTGAAGCCCTTACTGAGAAGATTTCTGACACTTAGGCAGAAGTCAGGCTTTCTACCTAATCTTACATTTACAGCTATCTCTACTTAAAGGCATCTAGGGGGTAAAGTTGATAGAACACTACCTCTGGAGTCAGGCTGACTGAATTCATATACAGAGTCCTCAGATACTAGCTGTATGATCCTGGGCAACTCATTTATTCTCTACTTGCTTTCATTTCATCAACTGTAAAATAGGGCTAATAACAGTACCTACCTTGCAGTATTGTTTTGGGATACTTGTAAGGTACCTGATGCATAGTAGGCACTATATAAATGCTTACCTCCCTCCCTGCAAATCCCCGACCTCTTTGTGGTCAGACAAAATTCAGTTTACTGGAAATATTTAGTTTAAGAAATAGTATATCCATGTATGTCTATACATACATCAAGAGAGCAAAAGCCGACTTGGGAATTGGGCACTCCTCTCCAGTCTGCTGTAAGAGTCAATGATTCTCCTCAATATCTCTCTTCTCTGCCAAAGCTCAGTCCTTCCTTTCTCCTCAAAGATGTGCTAAAAATCCATGCTTGCTCCAACCACCATCTCTTAGGCATTTTCTCTTTCTGTCCCCATGGTTGGAATGTTTTCTCTCCTCTCATCTGGTTTGTTTTAGTCCCAACTAAATTCAGGCAGTTAATACATATTTATTCAATGCTTATGATGTGTCAGCCACTCAGCTAACCCCAGAGGACACAAAAAAGGCAAAAGATGGTCAAATGGGGGTGGGGAAGAGAAAATATGTAAATAAGTATGTGCAAATGAACTCTACACTGCTATCTTCCCATTTCATCGATGAAGAAGAGGAGATTTAATGAAAAAAATGAATTAACTTGTCCCAATGAACACAATTAGCAAGTATAGCAACTGAGATTTAAACCCAGGGGGCCTGGGTGTGAATTCAGCTTTCTATCATATTATTTTCTATCATATTATTATCATATTTATTAATTTAATTAAATTTAAACAGTCCTAAAAGCCTTCACAATAGATTGCAAAGTTAGGTTGAGAGTCCATCGGCCTTGAAATAAGCACATCTTGACAGGCCTTTTTTGCCCTATATTCTCTAGTTTAATTTAAACAAAAACAGAATGGTAACTAGATGAATGATAAATTCCCTCTTCATTCCCTCCCACTGATACATTCACTACCCATTTTTAAAAAGTGACAGATGTCAGCACCACTTTTTTTAGTTTGTTTTTATCCTTGTTTCAATATTACATTTCCTTTTCTGACCTATTTAGCAAGTTTTTAAATTCATTAAGATTTGATATTTATTCTTCAAATGAATAACTCTTGGGGAGTCTTTTTATAAACATGTCTAGTTTTCTAAATTGACATTTTTTTTTATTTCAAACTTAGAAGATTACTTAAGTGTGCAGAAATTATTGCCAAGAATATGAAGGAAAGAGGAATAAATGCTGGATTTAGACTTAAAAACACCTATGTTCAATTTCTAGATGGTTCTATCAACTTGAAAAAAGTATTTAATGTCTTTAAACTCATTTTCTCATTTGTAAAATGCATATCTTACCATGCAGGATTGTAAAGTAACAAAATAGAAAGGAATGGGCATCTAAATTTGGATTCAGAAGAACCAGGGTTTTATTTAATTTTTTCCAGGAGGTGCAGTAGATAGAAGAAGGGACTTAAAAAGTCCTCAAATTTGACTTTAGACTAGCTCTGTCTTGGCTAGACACAGTAACTAGCTGGTCAAGTCACTTAACCTCAGTTTGCTTCAGTTTCCTCAATTGTTAAATAAGGATGATAATAGCATATACTTCCCCAGGAAATTGTGAGATATTTATAAAGCATTTAGTACTGTGCCTGGCATATAACAGGCACTATAAAATTGTTTGTTCTTGGGCAAAGAACAAAGGGCAAAAAAGTATTTAGAGGAATGGGACTCACAGTGTCAAATACTACAAAAAGAGCAAGAAGGGATGATGACTGAGAAAAGACTAGATTAAGAAATCATTGATAACATTGGAGAGAGCAGTTTTAGTTGTGTGAATAGGTCAGAAATTAGACTGCAGAAAATTTAGAAGAGAAAGGAGAAGGCCACAGTGACACCCAGGAGAAATAACTTTCTCAAGGAGTTTAGCTGAGGAAAGGAGAGAAAAAGGATGACAACCAGTTGGGATAGAAGAATCAAGTGAGGTTGTTTTATAACATGTAGGGGACATTATGACATAATTTTAGGCAGCAAGGAAGGAGCTAGTAGTCATGGAGATACTTAATATAAATAAGGGATGTCAAAATGGAGATGGTCTACTGGAAAAAATAATAGAGGAATAAATCAAGGATGTAGGCAAAGTAAATAACCTTGACAAGAAGGAACACCTCTTCATCCAAGACAGGAGTGAGGGAGGAGATAAGTAACATGCAATAAGGAAGAGTAGAGAAGGAGCTCTCTTTACAAATAGTTTCAATTTTTTTCAGTTTAATATGAGATTGAGTAGGTGAGGGCAGAAGATAACAAAGTAGACTGAAGGAGAGAGAAGTCTGATATAGCTGTTGAGGAGAATGGAAGAAACAAAAAGAAGCAGAAATATTTTATTGCAATGAGGATCCAGTTGAAATTAGATAACATAAATTTGTAGTTGACCCAAACAACATGGTTTTATTGTTTTCTCCACCTCCATTCAGCAGTACATGAACAGGAGTGAAGAAGAATGATGGGAGTAAACTAGGGGTAGGGTCTGTCAAGTTTTGATGAGCAATAAGGCAAAACAGTAATGGGTTACAGGGAAGAAAACTATAGAGAAATGAACTGAATCGCCAAGGACTTGAGACAGGGAAAGAAGAAGAATATATTGTAGATGCATGGGTTGGTGACCTGGAAAACAACTGAGAGAAAAAGGTAATGGAAGTGATGCTAAACACAAAAATGAGATGGAGATTACTGGGCATAGGGAAAGATGGAATGATAAAAATTATGCTGAAATAAGGGAATTTTGGAATTCATGAATGAGGAAGAGAAATACATGTGGGTGACTGCAAGATCAAGTCTGACCATATTTCTTTATGTATAGAGAATTAGGTCATGGGAAATGAGTAAATTCAACAACTGGGAAGTGAAGAGTATTTGCGGGGCCCCTAGTATGAGGCAAGAGTTGGACAGGGGAAGAAAAACTCCAAGTTTGGTATTGAAACTCACTGGAGAAGGAAGGATGATATGTTGGGGTTGAAAAATAACATCTAATTATATCTGGGTTGGAGAGATAAATTTGAATAGTATCAACTTCAGAGAAGGAAAGTTTGCAATATGGTGATGGTAGAGAAGCAGTCTGGAAGTGGTAATGGGGGGCAAGTAATACTAAAATTCCCCCACCACAATTAGTGAAATGAGTGTAGTGTGGGGAGAAAAGTACTACCATTCAAAAAGTTGGTGAGGGAAGCTGTGTCATTAGCAGGGAACTAGGCCTCAGTGAATACTGAAATATGGAAGGAGTGAAAGAAGAAATTTAAGAAAAGTTTGCAAATTGTGCAACAGGTATTTTAGAGGGAAGAATAGAAAGGGTGGGCAGACCTGGAAAATGGCATTGAGGTTGTGCTGAGTTTGTTGGGAATAAAGTAGTATTTGGAGATGAGAAATGGAGTTTACAATTAGACAGACAGGAATTCAAGATCATGGGGACAGGGATAATATAAGTGAGTGGAAATTTGCTAAGTATTGAGGAACACGTCCAGGCAGAATATCAGTGGTTAGAGAAAGGTCTGTTGAGGAAGCAGGTGATAAGATCGTTTGTGGTCCTCCTTCAAGATTGAGCCTCAGAACATGTGGAGAAGTTGTGAACTTTGAGGCCCCAGACGACCCATGACCCAACTGACAAAAGACATGGACAGGGAGTGTGGGAACCAGTAGATGAGCAGCAGGTTCTTGCCTCTAGCAGCTCTATGAGCCTAGCCTGGGGAAGATCAGGGCAAGTAGCTGATGGAGTTTTGTCTGGGATACCTGAAATGCTTATCTTTCTTCTCATATATCACAACTCCTTTCTTCTCCTTTTGTCCTTTGTGAGCTTTCACAGAACTTGTGAATGATTTCAACATAGATGTAACTCCTAAACTTTATTATACGGGGAGCCATGTTGCAAGAAATGGGTTTGGTTGGCCAGGAAATAAGACCTGAAAGGTGATAACATCTATGTCACTGCAAGAACCAGATCTTTGGTGATTATCCGAATGGATATTTGGCCTCTTTTTGTGTATGTTTTGAAATAAGAACTGATAACTATCTTTGTCAATACTTCTCTTATTTTCTCAATCTTAAGGACCCTATACAGACAACAACTATGGAAAATTAAACAAAGGGCAGAACTGAATTACTGCAAAACTCCTAAAGTGACTGAATAAAAATGGCAATGTGTTAATCTAACAATTAAACTTTTTTTTAAAAGTTACTTATTCCATTTTTCAGAGGATAATCTGTCTTAACAACAACAGCTAATTCTCCTATAGAACCTATTGTGTGCCAAGCACTGTGCTAAGTACTTTATAATTATTTCATTTAATTGTCACAGCAATCCTGAATAAGATATTAGTAAGAAAATCATTATGGAATTTCTAGCTGAAGATTTAAAATGTATTGTATTTTCTTATCCCTATTCAGAGTATTTAGAGCTGAAAGAGACCTTATATACTCATTTAGTGTTTGTTAAATTTAATTGTATCTATTGCATCTTCTCATTTTGCAAATGAAGAACTTGAAAAGGTAAAAGTGATTTGTCCAAAGTCACAGATGTGGTTACTGTTATGGCTGCTGCTGCTGCTACTACTATTACTATTACTACCACTGCTACTATTACTTCCACCACTATTATTACTACTACTTAGCATTTATATAATGATTTAAGGTTTGAGAAGAGCTTTACATATACGACCTCATTTGATCCTTATAACAATACTGTGAGGTAAGAGTTATCATTATCTCCATTTTACAGAAGAAAAAACTAAGGCAGACAGTAATTAAGTGACTTGCCCAGGCTCACAAAGCTAACCAGTGTCTGGAGCAGAAAGGCAAGAGGCAGTATGTACCAGGCAGATCAAGCCACCACTAACAACCACCTTAACCACCATTTCCACTTAGACCCTCTTGGAGACAGCTTAAGATGAACTCAATAGCCTTTGGAATAGCAAATCTTTCAGCTCAGGGTCTGAAGCCATTACCCAAGAAAACAACTTGTGGGAATGTTTGTCACCCAAACTGACAAATTTGGCACTTGTCAAGTGGTTCAACAACAGAAACCATTTTGATTTTATCAATGGAGAAGATATTTGAAAAGATGAATTACCATTTGTTTTACCAACTGCATCCTAGGAACCAGGGCATCTTTCCAATTTATCACAGCTGAAACCTTCTATATATGTGATATTATTCCTCATCAGAATGTGGCAAAGTAGACAGAACATCAGTCCTGGAATCAGGAGGAGCTGAGTTCAAATCCAGCCTACTTGACACTCACTGTGTGTGATCCTGGGTAAGTCATTTAATCCTAACAACCTCAAGGGAAAAAAGTGAACAGGGACTGTTTTGTTTCCTGTATTTGCTTAGCACAGTGCTTTACACATAGCATTAATAAATGATTTATTTATACATTCATTTGTTCATAACTTGTTTTTATATAGCCTTCATTTTCCAAGATATCTCTTTTCCCTTCTGAGAACCACTCCTAATAATAATGAGCTCCTTTATAATCAGAATATAAAAAAAGGAAGAGAAAAAAAGCTCAGCCAAACTAACCAACACTCAATCAAGTGCAACGGTACCTGCCATGTTCTACCTCCATAGTCCCCCCCCTTACCTCTGCAAAGAAGGAAAGGATGTTACATTTGTTATTTAATTTTTGATGCCAAATTTCATCAAATACCAGAGCTCCGTTTCAATATTTCTTCTTTCTATTTACAATGCTGCAGTCACTGTGATTGTTTTCTTAATTCTACCTGCAACTTTTAATAACTGTTTCATATTTCATTCATATTAAATTAAGATTAAATGTAGTATTTTGCCTAAAATGACACTGATAGATTTTTCTTTCGTTTCTTTTTCTCATATACAATTCAATTTGTAATGCAAAGAAAGAAAAAACAGCTACTATTTAGTTTTCATCTTTTTTTCCCCTACCCCCCAAAATAGGCAATAACATAAAAGAAAACTTCAAAAATTCTCCATAACCTTTAAAAAGAAAATCCCTTACTTAATACTTTGGTTTATATATGAATCGAAATTCCTATATCAAATTTGATGTGAATACTTTCAGATACCATATACAGTGGTGTCAAACTCATTGCCCATAAACTGAACCAGATTAAAATGCAATTGGGAATCAATTTTAAAAATAAACATAATAGAATACAACATAGATAATGTTAATTTGTGGTTTTCTAAGTCTCTGTGTGTCCCTCTAGGATCTCTTTCTATTTGAGTTTAACACTACTTCATAGAGCAATGTAAAAAATCCTAATAGGCAGAAATCTCATAAGAAGAGACATAAAAAATTCTTCTAAGCCTTCTCTGTTTCACATTTTAACAATTATATGTAGCTTCCCATTGTTTGAGAAGATTGAGTGTTGGGCCTGGAATCAGGAAGATTCATCTTCCTGAGTTCACATTTGGCTAGGTGACCCTGGACAAGTCACTTAATCATGTTTGCCTTAGTTTGCTCATCTATAAAATGTGCTAGAAAAGGAAATGGCAAACCACTCTAGTACCTTTGCCAAGAAAACCCCAGAGTCATGGAGAGCCAGACATGACTGAAAATGACCAAATAATAAGCCATTGCTTGCTAATTATTTTATGTGTGTCGATCTTATCTTTTCCATGTAGATATTAAATTCCTTAAGAACAACTGATTGAAGAGAGATCAAGGACTATGGTTAGCAGGAATTAGGAGGCTCTATTTTCATTCCCATTTAACTATTTGGCTCTCATATGAGTCTCTATGGTCTCATTAAAAGGATCTTTCTGCTTTTTACCTAAGGCTCAACATATTTAGAGTAAGAAAGCACTTAACCTTTCCCGTTTCTGAAGTTAAACAAAAGATGACAAGAGACAAGATTAAGACCTCTGTAGAAGTTCCAAAGTTCTACCCACTAACTTCTGGATATTAATTATCCTCTCAGTTTTGGCAAATAAAAACTTCTTTTGCCTCATTGAAAACCAGGCTTCCCAGTGACATCTGGTGAAACTAGATAAAATATGAGCAAAGGTAAAGAGTATAAAAAAGTGAATGGAATTAAAAGCACAGAATAGAAAAACTCAGCGCTGGGTGCAAAGACTTTAAAATTGTCAGCCAGATGATGGCAACATCTGCCTTCAGCTCAAAAGTGAATACAGAGAACAGAAGAAAGTCTCTGTAGAATTCTTTATCACTTACTATATCTAGAGAGATTTCATTTCAGGGATGTGTGTGTGTGTGGGGGGGGGGGGGGAATTGATGAAGAGGCAGCATTAGAAATTCTTATAAAAGAATGTGTGAAGGGAAGGTAATAACGACTCACATTTCTATAGTACTCTAAGGTCTGCAAAAATACTTATCTCATAATTATCCAATAAGACAGGTAACGAAACTAAGTCTTAAGGATGACTTGAGAAGCATCACACAAATACTGGGCTAAAAATTGAAGGCTGGATCCCCCATTTTTAACTGCAGCATTCTTTAAACCGAGCAGTACCATAATCTAGCACAACTGGGGAGAGGGGAAAGATGGTGACTTTAAGTTCAGGTGACTAGAGTATGGGAATGATATGGAAATCATTTTACACAAGTATGATTTTTTATGCCATGTAAGAAACAATTTTAGAAGCAAAACACTAGAAACGAACTGTTGTTCTTGGTGTTATGTACATCCCTGGAATGTTTATCCCAGTGCCCATACTCCAGCACAGGAGAAGAGGGGGAAAGTAGGGCTTGGTCAAAATTACAACCATTGGAAGTTACAGTTCACCGTGGTTCTGCCCAGATCTCTGCTATGGAGCATCCTGGATTCTGATGATTCAGCAGTAATTCAGGAAATTTGCTAGTACTGTATCTACAAATATTGACAGTTAATAGATAACTGGCCCATAAACAATCCTTCCCCCTCTCCCAATATCGCAAAGTAATGAGGGTAAGCTGTTCCTAACTTTTCCACATATATCTTTTCTTTTTTTAAGGCCATCCTTGATATTTACTTTAATTTAGTCAGGGAATTTTTTTTCTTATTTCAATGAACTAATACTTTGTATCCCCTCTCTCAATCATAGAACTGTAGATTAGAACTGAAAAGGGATCTTAAGAGGTCATTTAGGTTAATCCTCTCACTGTAAAGATAAGTGAGGTAGAAAAAATAGCAGGTAGAAAAGTCAAGATTTGAACCAAAGTTGAAGGCTGCAAATCTAGGTATTCTTTTGATTAGATTATGTTACCTCAATGACTCTTAGATTCATCCTTCCCCCCACCCCTTGGACTCTGCTTGACATTTCCTTCTGAACTATAGTCAAAGCATGCTTTCTTATTTTGTATTTGCTCACTTTATGTATAAGAAACAGATGGGAGTGTATAGGTTCACCCATACATGAAGTCGAATAAGCATAGTTTTTACAGCAATTTGAAATTTTGTGTATTTTAATTACATATTTCCTGAATCTATTTCAGTATTTTGTCCAGGCAATTTTCCTAAAATAGAAGCCAAATGAAATTTTATGAGTGTTTAGAGCAGCTGCCAGGTGCGTAGTAACACTTAATAAATTAACCTAAAACCTCATTAATTTCCTTGTTTTGGCACCAATTAAAAATCTAGGCTTTGGACAGAAATTGTTACAAGATACACCCTAATATCTTGAAAATTTTTGTATTGAATGCTGTAGCACAAAAAAGATGATTATTGTGATGAAAAGGAAGTATCCTTTTTTATCTTTTTTTATCTCTAGTTTAGCAACCAGGTGGTTCCATTTCAAGGGTTCCCACTCTAGTTCCAATTTAGAGTTTGTTAGTATACATGATGTTAGGTAAATCACAATAGTATATGCTAATAATAATAGGTAACATTTATGTAGTATTTATTATGTCACAGGCAGTGTACTAAACATGTTGATTTGATCCTCACAATACTCATGGGATTATCTGAGGCTGGAGGGGGAGGAGGAAGGGAAGAGGGAAAGGAAGAGGGAGAAGGAGAAGAAAAATAGAAGGGGGAGGGGGGAGAGGGAGAGAGAAGGGAGAGAGAGAAGCAGAGGGATAGAGAAGGAAGGAGAGAGAGGAAGGGAGGGAGAAGGAGGGAAGGAGCAAGAAGGAGGAAGGAAGGGAAGGAGGGAGGGAGAGAGAGAGAGAAAGAGAGAAAAAAAATTTTTTAAACCTGTTAAGAAGCTATTATTGTCATTTCAGGTAGGTGGTAATTAGGGAATACAATGAAAGAGTTGAGTCCAAGATCCATTTGGGGAGAGTAAAATTCATAGGACTTTAGCAGTAATTAGCAATAAAAGACAAGGAAGAATCAAAGATAATGCTAAGGTTGTTGTTCTGTCATGTCCAATTCTTTGTGGCCCCTGTGGGTCATATATTGTCCATGGGGTTTTCTTGGCAAAAACATTAGCATGGTTTGCCATTTCCATTTCCAATAGATTATGGCAAATAAAGGCTGAGTGATTTGTCCATGGCCACACATCTGGGCTAAGGTTATATTTGAATTCAGGTCTTCCTGATTTCAACTTCAGTATCTATCACAGCCTCCCAGCTGCTTCCAAAACTAAGGTGGCAAACATGATAAATTGGAGAAGATTGGTACTTTAGCACACTGAGGTGTTAGGTTTGGGTTTTTGGTTTTTTTTTTTTTTTTTGGTAGCATTTAATTTTTTTAATAGAGTAATTTAAAAATAAAAACCAAATAAACTTCGATTTATAGATTAGTGGTAGTACATAGTTATAAAAGACATGTAAATAATTCCCAATATTTCTGGCCTTTGGGGCCATTTTTAAGACAAAGATCTTCCACAATGAATTCTAGATGATTTTCTTTTCTTTTTGCTCCAACAATTTTTTTCCCAATTACATGTAAAAAAATTTATCATTCCTTTTTTTGAATGCTAAATTCTAAATTCTTTCCTTCCCTTCCTTTGTCCACCCAAGTAAATAACTTGATTTAGATCATACAATACAATCAAAGCATATTAAGTTTGAGGTGATTATGGGATAGTTCTTATAGATATTTGAAACTCCAGAGAGCTCAAGGGCTGATCAGACCTAGACAAAGAGATTAGGGAGTCATTTAAGTAGGGAATCATAATTTGAAAAATGAATGCAATTAATGAAAGAAAGAGTATTAAAAAAAGAAAATGGAAGGATAAGATCAGACCTTTGAGGACTACTTATTTTAAGGTTATCAAAAAAGCTGGAGGGGAAAAAAAAAAGAAAATAGAAGGAACAAAAAGAGAGGAAAGAATCAGGAATAGGCTGTAGCTCTACTGAATAGGGAAGAATTACAAAATCATACAATCTTAGAATTGGAAAACACTTCAAAGTCCACCAGTGCAACAATATCTGAACAGGAATCACCTTTATATTTCTGGGAAGTGGCCAACCAGCCTCTAATGAAGGGAAACACTTCATTGACTTCAACAGCTTATTCTGCTTTTGAAGCTCTAA
This sequence comes from Sarcophilus harrisii, assembly GCF_902635505.1. Classification (NCBI taxonomy): domain Eukaryota; kingdom Metazoa; phylum Chordata; class Mammalia; order Dasyuromorphia; family Dasyuridae; genus Sarcophilus; species Sarcophilus harrisii. Next base: position 150,871,899 of record NC_045427.1, read on the forward strand.
TTGGGAGGAAATTTTTATTTGTATTATGCCACAATCCGACTTTATGATTTCTACCCACTGTTTCTGGTTTTGTTCTCTATGATCAAATAGAATATAGTTACATTGACTTCTCTCTCAAAAATAACTTAGTATCTAATTTTTTTTAAAAAATACTTTTAAGGCTTCTGAATTATTTTTCTCTATCTAACTACCTCATCAACAAATGAATAGCAAAACTATTATGTTTGGAAATGTCAAAAATAACATGGTCTCCAGGCAGACTGAGACAAATGGATCATGCTAATAAATTAACTTCTGGGAACTGAAAATAAATCATGGAAAAGGACATACTGTCATAAAAGAGTCATATCATTAACGTTCCCTATCATTTTATAAATAGTCCAACAAATGGGTAAATAATAACACCACAAAAGCCAGGCATTTGACCAAAGTTAATCTGATTTCATAAATCTGTTTCTTACATACCTGCTCATTCCTGCATCTCTCTTCCTTGTTTTCGGCACTCACAATCCTGAATACCCTAACAGCTATGGCCAGTTATTCCACTCTTATCTTCTTCAGTGAGGGTTAAGTAGACAGGGCCTCTTCTTTATGTATAGTTCCCACTTTATTTTGTTCTTTCCAGTCTGTAACATACAGAGTTAGGCATAAAATGCTTTGTGAGGCTTGGGAAAAATTCACATGCAAAACACACTTTTTATCCCACTTCTAGAGAAACATAGGAAATTATAGTCAGCACTACATACTGACTATATCTATTCTTCTAAATTCTTATATCCACCCTCCAAGCAAAACGGAACAGAGCTCCTCCTTAGAGAATTTGAATGTACCCTCCCAGGTTGAAAAAACAAACTCTCAAATGGTTTGTTATATCAGAGAAAGGACACAAGAAATGTTTACCCTGCTCTCTTCCATTTAGGTTAATTGGTCTTCCGGGTTTTTTCTTTTTTCCTCCACTTTATATTAGTTCTTATTTGTTTATGGAAAATCCTATAGAAATACAGCTGGACCCTGCAGACTTCCTATTTTATTCACATAATGTCCCCAAACAACATTTTAACCATTTGCTTTACTTTCCTTTTTCCACCAAATCTATTTTCACTAGGACTGCCAGGAAAGGACTCATTATAGTTTCTTCCTCTAATGAAAACCCCCCATCTAATGAAAGGGTCCTTAGCCTGGGATCCGTGAAGTAGTTTTATAAAAATCAACATTTATAATTTTATTTCAGTAAGATGAGTCTTCCTGACTCTAAACCTGGGTACTCTATCCACAGGACCCTTGAATCACCTAGCTGCCATATATATATATATCTTGGGGCACAGAAAATAAGTAAAAAAAAAAACAAACAACAACAAAAAAAAAAACTCCACGAACAAAACTCCTTCACAGAAAACTGGAATTAAGAACTAATTGCTAGATTTAACTCTCTAAGTAGTAATTTATCAAGAAGATTTTGATTTATTTACATTATCTTTGTAATCATTTGATGTTTGGAGGTACTGGAAACAAATCAGTGCCAACAGGTGTATCATATACCTACACATAAAGTCTTGTTATTACTTTTATTTGCAATATTTCCAATTTTGTAAATGGATCAATATGAATCACTCTAGAATTTGCAAGAAAAACATTCAAATATTATGGATAGCAATATATATTTTAAAATCTCCCTCTCTCTAGCCTGGGGCAGTTTTTGGTACATAGGAACTTAATAAATGCTTTGGGACTTATTGACAGGCATTAAGTCATAGAATCATAAATTTTGAGCTTTAATTTTAATTTAATTTTGGGACTTAAAGGTGTGCTAGACCAGTTTTCTAATTTTAAGAGAAGAAATTAAAGGCTGCAGAACTTGTAGCTTGTCTGAGGTGATGTCACTCAGATAGCAACCATGTTGGGATTTGAACCCAGAATTCTTGATACCATGGCAACTAGGAGGCACAGTGGATAGAGTATCAAATGTGAAGTCTGAGTTCGTATCTTCCAGGCTGCAACTCCAAGACATTATTAACATTACTAACTTCAGCTTAAGTAAATACTTTAAAACCAGATGTAAAAAAGACCTACTGCCCTGACTGGTGCTCTCTACAAGTTGTGGCTCTTGTATTTTTCTGCAACACCTATATTTTAGTAACAACCTGGGTGCACAACAACCAATTCCATTCAATGCTTTTGTTTAAACCTGGTTGTTTCCTTTAAAAGTAGTTGTTTTTCTAAGAGCAATGCTAATTTGCTTTAAGTTTCAATCTAGTTTCTCAACAAAGTACAATTTCTCTGGGGAATGATAATGCATTCCTGACCTTGAGAAAGTTAAATTATCAAATTTAGATCTAGCTTCCCTGCTGGGAAAAGCTAAATCAGTATAATTACTGTGTCATAATTCATTAGAAGCTCCATTGCCTTGGCAACAATTATTCATTCAACAAATATTTATCAAGCATGTACCATATGCAAAGCACCATAGGGGATACAAAGATGAATGAATTTCTAGGCCCATCAACCAGTCTATGAGCCATGAAAAGAAGATTAGAAATTAAAACTTCTAAATAAAGACAAATGTAAAAGTTAAGAACTCCCAGTTAACTTGTTGATGTTTTTTCGGATTAGCTCAACAGTGACTACACTAGCTGGAAACCTGTTTTACTTAGATTTTTATGTGCTTCTCTGTCACATTTACTATGTATAATAGTCATCACTGGCAAAGATTTATTAGAATATCTTCCATATGCAAGAACTGTACAAAGGACTAAATCATACTGGAATCCTGCAATTTATAGAGTTTGCTTCTATCCAAAGATTTTCACTAGAGATTTTTTAAAACAATTGACTTAACAGGCATCTCCATTTTGATAAGAGTAGTAAAGACAGTAGTGAAGGGGATTATTATGTTCCTTTTGGCTCAATTTGATTCAGCTTAATAACCTGAGAAACACTCATTATTAGGTATCCACCTAAAACTGCAAGGTTTTAAATTTATCCCTACTAAATTTCATCTTATTATCTTTGGCTCAACATTCTAGATCAGGGATTTTTTACTTATTTTCTTTATGAACTCCTCGGGGAGTTTGGTGAAATCTATGGATCCCATCTCAGAATAGTGTTTTTAAATACAAGTAATAAATAGCATTATAAAAGAAACCAATTATATTGGAATATAGTTATCAAAATATATTAAAAAAAACAAGTTCATGCATTCAAGTTAAGAACCTAGGTTCTAGTTCATCAATATCTTTTTGGATGCTATCGTAAATTGCACTAGCCTTCTCTCCCAGTTTTATGCTATTTACAAACTCAATTGAGTGTGCCTTTGTCTGACATCTGTAAAAAAGGTTCAGTCAAAAAAGCTCAACGATTGATCACTGAATTACCTCACTAAAGACCTCCTTCCAAGTCTATATCAAATAATTAATGACTACTCTTTGTGTCTATAGTCATTCAATCATTTTAAGGAATCATCTAACAATGGTATTATAGAAACTATATTTGCCCACAAGAAAACCTGCGAAAATCTGTCAAAATTTTTCCTAAAACCTAGTTAACCTGTGGCCTTTTCTTGACTGGGCTCACATAAGCAGGGTTCAAAATTGGGGATTGTTTACTAAATAACTTTTGCCCCCTGGGAGTACAGGAACTCAGGTTCAAGTCTAGGTCTTCACTAAACCAATCAATTAATGAATAAAAAGTTCAATGTAATTCAATTCAATCAGCTTTTGCTGAGTGTCCATTATGTATGTTAGGCACTATCCTAGGTGCTGGGAATACAGAACAAAAAAGAAACTAAGAATATGCAAAATATATGTAGAAAAAATATAAAGTGATTTCACAGGGGAAAAGCACAATTGAAGAAACTGTAAAATGCCTCTTGTAGAATGCACTGAAAAAACCTCGGTATCCAATGAAACTGAGGTGGGAAGTGGAAGTGAGGAACAAAGGCACAATAGAAAGATGGCAAATAGAAAGTTTAAGAACCCTTACTTCCTAAATCACCTACACAAGCTAACAAGGCATGAACTACAGAATGTTTTTTTTTTTTTTTTTTTAATAATTAATTAATTATTTACAAAGCATATGCATGGGTAATTTTTTCAACATTGACCCTTGCAAAATCTTTTGTTCCAAATTTTCCCTTCCTTCCCCTCACCCCCACCCCATCTGGCAGTAGTTCAATACATGTTATATATGTTGAAATACATGTTAAATCCTATATATATATATATATATATATATATATAATATATATATATATATTTATATAGTTATCTTGCTGCACAAGAAAAATCAGATCAAGAAGGAAGGAAAAGAAAAACTGAGAAAGAAAACAAAATGCAAGCAAATAACATAAAGAGCAAGAATGCTATGTTGTGTTCCACACTCAGTTCCCACAGTCCTCTCTGGGTATATATGGCTCTCTTCATCACTGAACAAGTAGAACTGGTTTGAATCATCTCATTGCTGAAGAGAACCATGTCCATCAGAACTGATCATTGTATAGTCTTGTTGTTGTCATATATAATGATCTCCTGGTCCTGCTCATTTCACTCAGCATCAGTTTATGTAAGTGTTTCCAGGCCTCTGGAAATGTTGCTCATTTCTCATAGAACAATAATATTCCATAACATTCATATACCACAATTTATTCAGCCATTCCTCAATTGATGGGCATCCATTCAGTTTCCAGTTTCTGGCCACTACAAAAAGGGCTGCCACAAATATTTTTGCACATACAGGTCCCTTTCCCTTCTTTAAGATCTCTTTGGGGTATAAGCCCATAGAAACACTGCTGGATCAAAGGGTATGCATAGTTTGATCACTTTCTGAGCACAGTTCCAAATTTTTTCCAGAATAGCTGGATCCATTCACAACTCTACCAACAATGCATCAGTTTCCCAGTTTTCCCACATCCCCTCCAACATTCACCATTATCTTTTCTTGCTATCTTACCCAATCTCACAGGTGTGTAATAGTATCTCAGAGTTGTCTTAATTTGGATTTCTATGATCAATAGTGATTTGAAGCACCTTTTTATGTGATTACACATAGTTTTAATTTCTTCATCTGAAAATTGTCTGTTTATATCCTTTGACCATTTATCAGTTGAAGAATAGATTGAACTATTATAAATTTGAGTCAGTTCTCTATATATTTTAGAAATAAGGCCTTTATCAGATCCTTTGGATGTAAAAATATTTTCCCAGTTTATTGCTTCCCTTCTAATCTTGTCTGCATTAGTTTTGGTTATACAAAAACTTTTAAACTTAATATAGTCAAAATGATCTATTTTGTGATCAATAATGGTTCTAGTTCTTCTCTGGTCACAAATTCCTTCCTCCTCCACAGCTCTGAAAGGTAAACTATCCTATGTTCTTCTAATTTATGTATAATATCATTCTTTATGTCTAGATCATGAACCCATTTTAATCTTATTTTGGTATATGGTGTTAGGTGTGGGTTTATGCCTAGTTTCTGCCATACTAATTTCCAATTTTCCCAGCAATTTTGGTCAAATAGTGAACAGAATATGTTTTATTTAACTCAATAAACATTGCAAAAACCACCTACCAGCATCTATAAACAGTTAAGATAACCTCTCTCTCCTATTCTGTGGTCATCTGCCTTCCCTAGGGAACCTATTATCATCTCTAGGTTTAAAGTACAGCTTTGAATATAAATCTTTCTGCAAAGAGAAAGAATTTGGAGTATCCAAGAATAAAGAATCTTCCCCCAGGAAGTCAGGATTGTTGTTGTTCAGTTGTTTTCAGTCATGTCTGCCTCTTTCTGACCCTTTTTGGGGGTTTTCCTGATAGAGATATTGGACGATCTGCCATTTCCTTCTCCAGCTCTTTTTGCTGATGAGGAAACTGAGGCAAACAGGGTTAAGTAACTTGTTGAGGGTCACATAGCCAGTAAGTGTCTTAGGCCAGGTTTGAACTCAGGTTTTTCTGACTCCAGGCTCAATGCTCTATCCTAGCTATCCTGGAAGTCAGGATTCTCTCAGGAACTTACTACTGTGTGATTCTTGTCTGATCATGGTTAGATATTCCAGTCGATGCTTCAGTTTTCTCATCTTTAATGAAAGAGTGGGAAGGGGTTAAGATCCCTTCTTGCTCTGGACCTGTGATCCTGTGTTTCCTCTGGGAGAGGCTTTAAGTTTTTCTCAGAACAACATTTCATTTCTTTTCAGCAATAAGGGTCAATCTTATCCTGTGCATTGCTCTGGCATTTAGAGTATTTCCTCCTGTGATTGACAACCAAAAATAGGCTACAAAGACAGAAACAGAGTAGAAAGCCAGGAAAAAGTTACATTTGTCCTCTTTGTAATTGGGGAGGGAAAGAGAGAAAAAAATGGTAGATTCAAGAAAAGATATACTTGGTTCTTAGGTTAGCCTGTTCCTTATTTATTTACTGTTTGAAATAGATCATTTTCAAAAAAGTCCAAAGGTTTTTTTGCTGATAAATTGAAAAGTAGCTATAAAATCTGGCATTGGCTTTGAAGAATTAGGAATTTCCCTAATTCCATTCTTGTTAATAAATCCTTTCTGAATATTAAGCTCCGTAGTACAATATTTTAAGAAATAACTACATTGTCTTTTTTTGTTTAAAGCCAACTTCACAAGTGTGAGTTGGGGGAGGCCTGTCTAGACAGCAGTTCATTTGAAAAAATATTTCAAGGTTTAGTGGGCAGCAAGGTCAACATGAATTAATGGTGTGATATGGCAGCCAGGAAACGCAAGACTTATACTACAGAAAGGATAATGATGTACAGATATATGGAAGGGACAGCCTGCAGCACTCTGTCCTAGTCATACCCCAATTAGAGTTCAGCTATGGGTAATAACTTTTAGAAAGCATATGTACAAGCTGGAGACTTTCCAAAAGACAACCAAGATGTTAAGGTGTTGAATTTATGTCACAACATATATAGATTGATTGAATTTGGCTTGAAGAAGGGAAGATTTGGCAGGCAATGGGGAGGGGGAACAGCAGAACCAGATACCCACTGCTTACAAGTATATGAAGGGTTTCCAGGGGGAAGGGGGTTCATATTTTTTCTGCTTAGTCCATTATCAGTTATTTGAGAGCAGGAGCTGTTTTTGCCTTTTTCATATTTCTGGTGCTTAGCACAATTCTTGGCATCCAAGAAGCACTTAATAAGTGTTTATTGACTAACTGCTTGACCCCAAAGTGCAGAACTAGGAGAAAGACAGACTGAAAGGGGAGCAATTTAAGTTTGACATTAGGAAAAAATTCCCAACAATCAACTGTGTCTATGCAAAAATGCAATGGGCTGCCTTAAGAAGTACTAGGTTCCCAGTCACTGGTGGTGTTCAAGTAAAAACTCATTGACCTCTTGTCAGGTATATTGTAGAAACAGTAGTATCAAATCCAAATAGAAATGCAAAAATGTTTGTAGTGGCTCTTTTTATGGTGGCAGGGAATTAGAAATGAGTCGATATCCATTAATTGAGAAATGGCCGAATAAATTATGGTAAATGAATGTAATGGAATATTTTTGTTCTATAAGAAATGATGAGCAGGCTGATTTCAGAAAAACCTGGAAAGACTTACAAGAACTGATGCTGAGTAAGTGTTCAGAACCAGGAGAACACTGGACACAGTAACAAGAAGACTGGGTGATGATCAACTATGATAGACTTAGCTCTTCTCAGTAATGCAGTGACCCCAGACAATTCTAATAGACACCCTTTTTTCCTTTCTCATGGTCTTTCCCTTTTGTTTTGATTTTTCTTTCACATGACTGATATGGAAAGTTATTTAAAACAATTGTACATGTATAACCTATAACAGACTACTTGGTGTCTTGGGGAGGGGTCAGGGAAGGAAGGGAAGGAGAGAAAAAAATCTGGAACTCAGAATCTTACAAAAGTAAATATTGAAAATTATCTTTACATGTAATTAGAAAAAAATACTATTAAGTGAGGAAAAAAAGAAACTACATGTTTACTGATACAGATAAAAAAAATTAATATCTTTGTGACCCTGGATAAAATATTTAACACTATTTGCCTCAATTTCCTCTTCTGTAAAATGATCTGGAGAAGAAAATGGCACACCATCCCAATATCATTGCTAAGAAAACCCCAAAGAGTCAGATACAACTGAATGACTGGACAACAATTATGGGCAAAAATTACTAATACATCAAAACTAGAGAGAAACTACATTTTATTCTGGTTTAGGCTGCACTCAAGAGTGTTGTGGGGCTCCTTGTGTTTGACATTTGTGTTGTAGAAGACATTCCATTCTTTCTCATATACTTGCCAGATGATCTAGATCTTCAAGGAGCTTACAATTCTATCTATAACCCAAGGATCAAGTAGAATACCAATACTACTTTGGGAAGTCAAACTAAATTCATTTTCAAGAATTCTCTTTCTAGTAACTTTGGTATGGCTAGCATTCATTCCTATCCTTCTTGTCTCTCTTTTCTTTTCCTCTCTTTGCTTCTTATTTTCCATTTCCCTCCTTCCCCCTCTCACTGTCATCAAGATTTAGTTGATGTTTTAGAATATTCAGCTCACCTACAAAAAATCAAGGTTTTCAATAGACATTTGAACATCGAGTACATTCATTATAATCTACACAAGTTATTCACCTCTAAGCCTATTAATAAAGAAAAAGATATTTTCTTGTTTTCTTCCCACAAATTTTTCCCATCTCTGTATAAACAAATTTATAATACCAATAGGGGAAATCCCAGTAGTTTGAGTACAACTGGGACTTGGGTGAAGGCATCATTTGCATATGTCTCTGCTCTTATTCTGTATTCCTACTTCTATACAGCACAACACACTGAGATAATTTTAGCTCCTTTGCTCTATTTAGTCCAGGTTCTCTTGGCACTGCTCTAAAAATCAATGCCTTGGTGAAATGCCATCACCATATTTGTGACTTGTCTTTCTCCCATCAATCCCTGCTCTCCTTCAAACAACACTCCTGCCTAGAATCCTGAGGAATTTAAGAGAGTCTTTTCCCCATCCCAATAGTTTATGTTCCTTTCTTGTTCTAAATGAGCATTCCTAATAAATTCCTAAATGCTTAAATGTGAAAAGATCTTGATAGTCATTATTTTAATGACCATTGTCTTATTTTTTAGATTCTAAGAATACATTTCTTACTTTGGTAGTATCTATAACTGTTTCTGATTTTATTTACTCAAGAAAATAAGTTAAAGTTGAAATAAAAAAACAAGACAAAGAAAATGTCAATTCAAACAAAAAACAGCATTTCTGAAACAGATGGCTATACACAAGATAAACAATAGGATATCCTTTTCCTACATAGCTGCCAGTAACTATGTGAACTTCCAGACTTTGCATGAATCCGTGATTTATTGAGCATATGCTTGTAGCAATATACTAACTAATGTAAAGTCATAAATGACTAGAAATTAATAAGCTCTATCACCAATAGATCATCAGAAGGCTACCTCTTACAAAAGTTGGTTTTGAAGGATATTATGACTGATACTAAGACAGACTTAGAATTCAATGTTAATGTTAATGCTTTCCCTGTTGTTTATTTCCAATTTATCTTTGTGACTTATCTTTCTTCTCCCATCAACCCCTATTCTCCTTCAAACAACACTCTTACGTAGGATCCTGAGGAAATGTTTTTTTTCTTTCTTTGTATTCCTAGCAATGAGCATAATTCCTAAAGTATAGTAGGTGCTTAATAAATATTTATTCTAACTCATTTTTGATGAGGAGAAAAATATAATATGAACTCACTCTTTTGATCTTTGGTTTGTCCATAATTTTAATTTTTCAAAAACTGTGATATCACACATATGATATCACTGACAAAACAAGCCCTTAAAAAGACTTGAAAATAATGTGTGCCATATACTTCATTAGCAGCTAAAGTAGCAGAATAGGGCCTGGTGTTAGGAAGACCCATTTGCTGAGATCAAATGTGGCCTGAGTCACATAATAGTTGTGTGACCTTGGGCAAGTCACTTAATCCTGTAAAATAAGCCGGAGAAGGACAAATCATTCAGCTATCTCTGCTAAGAAAACCCTAAGAAAACAAAGCGTCGGACATAACCAAAATGCCTGAACAACAATAAGATCTTACATTCAGGAATTATTTAAATCCCAAAAGCTGGGCCATATTGGTAAAATATAGCAAATTAAAAGGTATTTTAAAAATCAAAAGGTTCATAATACTTGACTGAGTCAATGATAGGACGTTGATTAATAACTCAAAAGCTTTAAAATTTTCATTCTTCATTAGATGGCAAATCTTATTCAAAGATTTCACCAATAGATCCATAATGCTTCTCTTCTGAGCAGTAGGATAGTGGGGGTAGATGCTTGTTATTGAGACCAGATCAGAGGGCAAATGAGGAAAATGAAATCAGGGATTGGGTATTAGGCCAATCCCAGTTGAAATGCATGGCAGACAGCCCCGTGAATTAATCTTGGCACTCTGGTACCCTTTCTCAGTCAGATGCTTTTATACTTTACAAAAGTGCCTGGGTGGTTTCTGCTTATGCCCAAGAAATTTAACAGCCATTGAGGTTACTTCATTTTCTTATTGCCAAGAATGCTAATTGGGCTTGTTTGCCCACAATGCAACAAATTTTGAGAGCTAGTCTAAGGACCCCATTGCTCCACCTTGGTAATGACTGCACTGCCCTACTTACTGTGTTGTTAACAGCCTTGAAGGACAAAGTAAACATTCAGCTGTCTCCAGTATCACGTCACATCATTTTCTTTTGCCAAAAGAAAGAAAGAGATATATTAATCTTTGCAACTTAAAAAGATGACGAGCACCAAAAGTAACTCGGCTCTATTCCAGTAAACGTTACTCTGCAAACTAAATTAGAGAGTTTCACTCTCTAAGGAGATATGCTCTAATATCTCATTTCCCTACATGAAAAACATTCTTTAGAGAAACTGCAACAAAAGAAAATCTACAGAGAAGATAGTAATAATACTTTGAAATAAAGTTGAAAGTATTCATTTTATAGATAAATAAAATGCAGCATGGATTTTCAAGTTGAAAGAGGGAAGTTGTCTTTTCTTTCTTTCTATCTAGATCAAGCTCTGAATTAATAAAAGTGCATACACTCCTTATATCAGTGTATCCTGGGCAATGCTCATCCTTCCCAAGATCGCATAGAGGGGACATAGCCCATATATCTTGGTAGACTTTCTCTAGGTCTTTTAACATTTTGTTGGTATCAATACAGTAACTGTGCTATACATATTTTATGATTCATTGATTACCAACATCCTTTTAAAAATCTCTTGTATAATTATTCATATAAATTTCTTAGAGGGAACATGATATAGTGCTAGATTACTAGTTTTGAAGTCAGGAGAACCTGAGTTCAAATCCAGCCTCTTAACACTTCCTAGCTGTTTGACTGAAAGGTAAAAATATATGTTAAATACAATACAGGCATACATATTTATACAATTATCTTGCTGCACAAGAAAAATCAAATCAAAAAATAAAAAAAATGCGAAAGAAAAAATAAAATTCAAGCAAACCACAACAAAAAGAGTGAAAACGCTATGTTGTGATCCACCCTTAGTTCCCACTATCCTCTCTCTGGGTGTAGATGGCTCTCTACACCACAAAATCATTGGAATCAATCTCTGAATCATCTCATTGTTGAAGAGGGCCACGTCCATCAGAATTGATCATAGTATAATCTTGTTGCTATGTATAATGATTTCCTGGTTCTGCTCATTTCACTCAGCATCAGTTCATGTAAGTCTCTCCAAGCCTTTCTGAAATCATCCTGCTGATTGTTTCTTACAGAACAATAATATTCCATAACATTCATATACCACAATTTATTCAGCCATTCCTCAACTGATGGACATGCACTCAATTTCCAGTTTCTGGTCACTACAAAGAGGGCTGCCACAAACATTTTTGCACATGTGGGTCTCTTTCCCTTCTTTAAGATCTCTGGGATACAAGCCCAGTAGAAACACTGATGGGTCAAAGGGTATGCACAGTTTGATAACTTTTTGAGCATAGTTCCAAATTGTTTTCCAGAATGGTTGGATCCGTCCACACTTCCTCCAACAATGTATCAGTGTCCCAGTTTTCCCACATCTTTTCCAACATACATCATTATCCTGTCATCCTAGCCAATCTGAGAGGTATGTAGTGGTATCTCAAGAATTGTCTTAATTTGTATTTCTCTGATTAATAGTGATTTAGAGCACTTTTTCACATGACTAGAAATGGTTTCAATTTCTTCATCTGAAAATTGTCTCTTCATATTGCCAAAGAATTTTTAAGCAATAATGTGAAAAAAGCATTTCACATGCAACCTATTCTCAGATTTCCTAAGAGCTTGGAGCCCTATAAATCCATGAATTGAGTATTTGATAGTCATCTGTGCAACTAAAAAAAAAAAGGAGAAGCAGAGGGTAGATTGTTCTGCCCTAAAAATCAAGAGGGTATCTAGATGGTGATTGTCCTTGATCAAATAGCACATTTTAACTTTTACAATGTCTTTTGAAATGCTTCTCAGAGACCACTTATTGCTCAACAGTTTTCATAAGTCAGTCTTTGGAAAGTTCAGAGTAAAGGATCAAGGGGCAAATAGTCATCTTGGATAACTTAAATAAAAATCTGGTTTAATATAAATAACATCAATGTAGTCAAATACAATATACCACAATGTTTACTATAATCACCAAAGCATATAAATGTATATATATATATATATATATATATATATATATATATATATATATATATATATAATACCTGGCATATAATAGGTGCTTAATAAATGCTTCCTAATTTGACTATATGGTACACAATATGAAGATCATAGGTCATTATTTTATAAGCGACACAGAGGATGCTCTCAGCAGCAGAGCAAAGTGAATAGAACTGGAGGCATGGGGTAAGACCTCAAACTCTAATGTGGATAATTTCTTGCATGTTCAAAATGAAAGAGCATTCTTCCTCTTCCTGACTCTCCTAGGATTTCCTGTGACTTATTCTGTTGACTCTGTACTAGCAGATTTACTTCTGCATACTTGCTGGTAATTGAGGATTGGGTTATTTGCATGGATTTGGAAAATTTCACTGTTACCAACAATTGATGAAGACATAAAATAGGTAAAATGACTAATAATGCCACCTTTATTCTCACAGCATTTCACAAATTTTAAAATTCACCAGGTGCAGAAGAGGAAACTGAAGTGAGCAGTGTTTCTATCCTATTCACCCTCCACCAAACCCAGCTTGCAGGCCAGTCCTCAGGGCCATTATTGAGGGAATCAGCTCTTATGGAGAAGGGGCGCCAGCCATCCATACCATGCAAATGTCCCTGACAGGCCAGGAAAGCTGCTGAAGCAGCAGGGGAAAAAGAGACATATATGGAAAGTGACCACTCTCACCAGGTCATCTACCCTATCTCTCACCAAACCTGATGAAGAAAAACAACCCAGAACCTTGAACCCCGAAACCATGAAGCAACCTCTTGTCCCCTGCAGACCTTTATCTCAGCTCCCAAATCCATCATTAGGAATCAATCAACTTTATGGACATGTGACCTGGCAACCCCTTCTGGATGTGTATTTTCTACTGAAAACTGGAATTGAAATTTCCTACCAGTAAAGTATCTGGCAATTACAAATGGTTCGAATGGAAATGCTATTATCAGAGATCATTAGCACCTGCTTTGTTGTCACAATCCAGGAATTATGAGCCTTCTTCACTTTTTTCTCATGGGTGAAATACCCTATATGTGTTATATTCTCTTAGGAGAATGCAAACTTCTTGAGAGCAAGAACTGTATTGTTTTTATATTTTATTTTTCACTGTTTAGTACATATTAAATCCTGAAAAACCTTTTTCATTGATTGATTCATTCATTAGTTCATTCCTTGAAAGATTAGCACAAGATCATAAAAATCAGGGCTAGGATAAATTAGATCTGATTCAATCAGCATTTTGTTATATTAAATTTCATAATTTCTAAATTAAATATTCTGTAATATGAATTCAAGTGATCGCAACACACATGAATTGGTACTCTTTTAAAGTCTGAAGAAACTGATGTACATTGTGATCTATTTCTCATTATTAATCTTTCAAAAAATGGAATAGATGATTTTGCATAAAATATTAATATCATTCTGTTTCTTCAAAATAATGTCTTTTTACAAGAAGTTAGAAGGTGGTGGTGGAAATCCAATTTTATTTCTTTGCTGATGAAAGAAATATTACCTCATGAAATAAGTACTCATTTCTTCCATCAATCTGGGTGTTGATTTGTTCTACAGCTTTGGTGAATGTCTTCACCCATGAATAATATACTTGAGAATAGCTGCTGGCTACTCCAATTAAAATGATACACGGGTTATTTCCTTTCTACATAATTCTGTCTTTTAGAGAAGATATTTTTCTTGGTAATAAAATAACTTATGGTATGTGCACCCAGAGAAGAAAAGGTCATGCTTTCACAAAGTATATAAAGGGCATTCAATCAAAAGTTGTTTCTATTCTAGATAGGTTAAATAAGAAAGCAAGAAGGAAAGATATATTCAAGAATAAGGATCAAGTATAGATATTTTACAGCAAATATTGTGGGAGGGGTTTTTTTTGTGTGTTAATGGATCTCAAGAATTATGTAGCCTAGGGAGCGAATCAGTATATCCTAAAAAGAAGAGAGAGTCATTATAGAAGCTACATTCTTCCAGATATTCTTATTTGTGGGCAATGGATCAAATTCCAGAGTTTTATAGATCAATGAGACTGATCTTTGATCATTTTAAAAAGAGTGGCCACTTGATAATTTCATAGTTGGGGAGATACAATGAAAATGTTATAAAAAATAAACAGAAAAGAGCTATTTGTTTAGAAAATTTCACAACAATATTATTTTTAACTGAAAAAAATCCTAAATATGTAATAATAGAGAAATAGCTTTTAAAAAAAACAAACTCTCCAACAGTCAGAGTTACAAAGAGAAATTCCATTTAAAGTAACTACTGATAATATAAAATATTTAGGAATCTATCTGCCAAGGGAAAATCAGAAACTTTATGAGCAAAATTACAGACCACTTTTCACACAAATTAAGTCGGATCTAACCAATTGGAAAAATAATAAATGCTCTTGGATAGGGCGAGCAAATATAATAAAGATGACAATATTACCTAAACTAATCTATTTATTTAGCGCTATGCCAATCAGAGTCCCAAAAAACTATTTTAATGACCTAGAAAAAATAACAACAAAATTCATATGGAAAAACAAAAGGTCAAGAATTTCAAGGGAATTAATGAAAAAAAAATCAAATGAAGGTGTTTAGCTGTACCAGATCTAAAATTATATTATAGAGCAGCAGTTACCAAAACTATTTGGTATTGGCTAAGGAATAGATTAGTTGATCAGTGGAATAGGTTAGGTTCATGATAAAACAGTCAACAAATATAGCAACCTAGTCTTTGACAAACCAAAGACCCCAGCTTTTGGGATAAGAACTTACTGTTTGATAAAAATTGTGGAAAATTGGAAACTAATATGGCAGAAACTAGGCATTGATCCATACTTAACACCGTACACAAGATAAGGTCAAAATGGGTTCATGACCTAGGCATAAGAATGAAATTATTAATAAATTAGAGAACACAGGATAGTTTACCTCTCAGACCTGTGGAAGGGAAGGTCTTTATGACCAAAGAAGAACTAGAGATCATTACTGATCACAAAATAGAAAATTTCGATTATACCAAACTGAAAAGTTTTGTACAAACAAAACTAATGCAGACAAGATTAGAAGGGAAGCAATAAACTGGGAAAATATTTTTACAGTCAAAGGTTCTGATAAAGGCCTCATTTCCAAAATATATAGAGAATTAACTCTAATTTATAAAAAATCAAGCCTATTCTCCAATTGAAAAATGGTCAAGTGATATGAACAGACAATTCTCAGATGAAGAAATTGAAACTATTTCTAGTCATATGAAAAGATGCTCCAAGTCATTATTAATCAGAGAAATGCAAATTAAGACAACTCTAAGATACCACTACACACCTGTCAGATTGGCTAAGATGACAAGAAAAAATAATGATGATTGTTGGAGGGGATGCAGGAAAACTGGGACATTGATGCATTGTTGGTGGAGTTGTGAATGAATCCAACCATTTTGGAGAGTAGTTTGGAACTATGCTCAAAAAGTTATCAAACTGTGCATACCCTTTGATCCAGCAGTGTTACTACTGGGATTATATCCCAAAGAGATTATAAAGAAGGGAAAGGGACCTGTATGTGCACGAATGTTTGTGGCAGCCCTTTTTGTAGTGGCTAAAAACTGGAAACTGAGTGGATGCCCAGCAGTTGGAGAATGGCTGAATAAATTGTGGTATATGAATATTATGGAATATTACTGTTCTGTAAGAAATGATCAGCAGGATGATTTCAGAAAGGCCTGAGAGACTTAATGAACTGATGCTGAGTGAAATGAGCAGGACCAGGAGATCATTATATACTTCAACAACAATACTAGATGATGACCAGTTCTGATGGATCAGGCCATCCTCAGCAACGAGACCAACCAAATCATTTCTAATGGAGCAGTAATGAACAGAACTAGCTATGCCCAGAAAAATAACTCTGGGAGATGACTAAAAACCATTACATTAAATTCCCAATCCCTATATTTATGCACACATGCATTTTTGATTTCCTTACAAGCTAATTGTACAATAATCAGAGTCTGATTCTTTTGTACAGCAAAATAATGTTTTGGTCATGTATACTTATTGTGTATCTAAGTTATATTTTAATATATTTAACATCTACTGGTCATCCTGCCATCTAGGGAGGGTGGGGGGTAAAAGGTGAAAAATTGGAACAAGAGGTTTGGCAATTGTTAATGCTGTAAAGTTACCCATGTACATATCCTGTAAATAAAAGGCTATTAAATAAAAATAAAAAAAATAAAAAAAATAAATAAAAAGCTTTAATAATTAAACATTCGAAATTCAAATGTTAAAAAAAAAAAAAAAAGAAAAGAAATGACCAACAGGATGATTTCAGAAAGGCCTGGAGGGACTTACACGAACTGACGCTGAGTGAAATGAGCAGGACCAGGAGATCATTATATACTTCAACAACAATACTAGATGATGACCAGTTCTGATGGACCTGGCCATCCTCAGCACGAGATCAACCAAATCATTTCAATGGAGCAGTAATGAACTGAACAGCTACGCCAGAGAAAGAACTCTGGGAGATGAGTAAAACCATTACATTGAATTCCAATCCCTATATTTATGCCCACCTGCATTTTTGATCCGCTTCAAAGCTTAATTGTACAATATTTTTCAGAGTCTGATTCTTTTGTACAGCAAAAAACGATTTGGTCATGTATACTTGTGTATCTAATTTATATTTTAATGTACTTAACATCTACTGGTCATCCTGCCATCTGGGGGAGGGGGTGGGGGGTAAGAGGTGAAAAAATGGAACAAGAGGTTTAGCAATTGTTAATGCTGTAAAGTTACCCATGCATATATCCTGTAAATAAAAGGCTATAAAAAAATTAATAAAATAAAAATAAAAATAAAAAAATAAATAAAAAAAAACAAACTCTGGGATACATTAATATCATGAAATTATAATGTGATGATGACTTCTAAGTATAAGAAGGAGTACAAGGAAATATACAAACAAGTTTATAAAATATTGCAAGATTAAAAAAAGCAGAAGAATTCAATATATACATTAACTATGAGAAAACAATAAAAGTACAAAAAACTCTAATGAACTAGAGGGAGTTATAGACAAATTATGATAATTTATATATTGAAAAAATAATTTTAAATGCATAAATAAGCTCACATGGTTACTTTGATATTCACTGTTAAGTTTAATAAAACTTTTACTTTATAGTTTTTAAAACTAAAATTGGTCTAAAATTTATACTAGAAAAAAAAGAGTGAAAAATTCTTATTGGCATTGTAGATTATATTGTACAGCTGAATGGGGAAGTTCACTGAGGTAGTTATTAGGAAATATGTCTAGGAAAAGCACTGCAAATGCGTGATGAGCTGGAGCAAATCCTGAAAAGTAATGGATATCCTGCATTTGTGAAGCCAGAGCTTCACATATTGTATCATGACTCCAAAACTCATCTTTTAAACAGCAATATACCCTAGTGAATACTATATGGTCATGAATCATGGAGTACCATAATCACCAACAGATCAAAAATGAAGGTGACTCAAAAGGGGAATAAAAAAGCATATGGTGAGTGAAAGTAGACAAGCTTATTTCCAGTGATGGATGGCTTATGTGTAAATGGAGTACAGGATATCATCCAGGAAATATACAAAGATCAGTAAAGGAAGTGGGCCAGAAATCGGGTGAGAGCAAAGGGTAACAAATGGAAATCCTGAATATTGTACGGATACTCGTGTAAGAAAAAATTCCTACAGAAAGTTTTTCACACATTGGGTAGATGGATTAGGAAGGATTTGTGGAAAGACAGAGAGAAGAATCACACAGGTATGAATAGATATGAATAGGTAGAAGGTATGAATAAGTATGAATAGATTGCAATCTGCTCCGCAATAACTCACATTTTTAAAAGTACGTTTTGCAGAATTCTTTCTCCACACCAATTCTGAGTTATCTATTATAAGTATTGTCATCCACATTTTACAGAAGAGGAAATTAAAGAAGAAATTAAAAGTAAAATGTCCTATCTATCCATTCATGCACTGAAGTATATAGTTTGAAAGCTTATCCATTGTATGGTAGAGAAAGAAGGTAAAATTAATTTCTTCTGATCTTATTTCTTAATTTCTCATTAATTTCTTATCATAATTCTCATTTATGCTCTTATTTACTAATTTCATTTCTATTGCTCTTATGTTTCAATAATATACATATTAAAAGAGATTTTTAAAAAACCCTATCTATATATCTTGTGATATAAATTGACTTGGTGTATAGACTTTATTTTTTATCATACTACTGTGCTAACTGCCAAGATGAACTCATTCTAAGTTTCCACAGCAACTCATTTACTTATTAGCTGTTTCTTTAGTCTATTAGTTTTAGAAGGAAAACCTCTAATTAGAATAATGTAATTCCTTTAGAAGAAAAAGTTCTAGACCTCAAAAAGAGATAAATGAAGATTATATGTACTATTAATTTTACATTTGATCATATATGACAATATAGTGTTGAGAAGAGTATGGTAAAATGGAAAGAGGATTAGATTAGAAATTAAGATGATCTGGGTTTTAATCTTCTAATTGGATGTGTAACCTTTGGCAAGTCACTTAACTGCTTAAAATTTCCTCATCTATAATAAAAGAAGGCCTTTTAGCTGGATATGCTGTTTTATAAATGACCAAAGTGCTATTTTCAAGAAGAGGCAATCTAGTTATGGCATCCTAGGAAGCAGGATCAAAAAGGCCAGCAGGTGACCCTGAAAGGGAGCAACTCAAATGAAGACTACAGCAGAAGTCCAAGAGGTGACAGCATTAAGTACAGTTCAATGGAGAGTGAAGATAGCAAAGACATCATTGCCCTTGAATGTGAGGAGGCTATACC
This sequence comes from Sarcophilus harrisii, assembly GCF_902635505.1. NCBI lineage: Eukaryota > Metazoa > Chordata > Mammalia > Dasyuromorphia > Dasyuridae > Sarcophilus > Sarcophilus harrisii. The sequence continues at coordinate 150,891,478 of NC_045427.1, forward strand.
ACATGTTTCTCCTATTTATTTGACTTTAACATGTAGTCTCCATGCAGATTAACTTTTCTATTGATGGTGTACTTTGTTAGCAAATATAAAAGTTCATGCTACTTTTCTTATTATATTATTTTATTAAATGCTTAAAAAAGTAATTGTACCTTCCGATTAATTACTAAAATAAAAACACATTGGAGGCCTTATGAACTGTTTTAAATGGATTTAGCTACACAGAGTACTCTGAACCGAGGGCATTTTTTGTGAGAGAAGGCTATGTGCAATAGAGAGCCTCTGACTGTACAATAATAATAACTCACATTTTTAAAGTACTTTCTTTCTCCACACCAATTCTGAGTTATGTATTATAAGTATTATCATCCACATTTTACAGAAGAGGAAATTAAAGTTGAGAACAGGAAAATGTCCTGTCTATAACTATATTCCAAGTAAGTGTGTGCAGTGAGATTTGAATCTAGGTTTTTCATTTCAAGTCCCACCCTCTATCATCAATTAATATGTATTTATTAAGCATCTACTATGTGTCAGGGACTATTAGTCACTGAGAGGCAATTACAAAGAATGAGACAATCTCTATTTACATTCTAATATAGGAAATAAGCACATATATAAAAACATACCACACATATAAAGAGAAGAAAATACACATAAGGAATAATAGTTAAATACCAAGTATTTTAGGAGGGTAGGCACTAACATTTGCAGGGAATAAGTTAAGAATTCCTGAGACCATAGTGCTTTAAATGCACCTTAATGGAGATCTAAGGAAGAAATACATTCCAAGCATGAGGAAGGATCGGTGTAAAAGCAATGAACTGGACGGTGGAAATCACATATAAAGAACAAGGAGAAGTATAGTTTGGGTTACATCTCAGAGTGTGAGAGGAAGAATACTATCCAGTGATCTTGGAGAGATACATTGGGGCTATTCTAGTTGGGACCTTAAAAGCTAAACAGATGTGTTTTTATTTTATTCTAGAGGCAATAGGAATCCAGTGGAGTTGAATGAACAGTGATTAATATGGTCATAGTTGCACTTAAGGAAAATTAGCAACAATATATAGAATTGATTGGAGAAATCAGAAACAAAAAAATGAATTTGGAGACTACTACAATAATTTAGTTTAGAGGTAATGAGGGCCTGAACTAAGGCAAAAGCTGTAAGACTAAGAGTGAAGAAAAGGGATGAGATTCAAACACATAATGTTGTAATGGCAGATTTGACAAGAATTAACAATTAATTGGATATGTCATGTGAGGGAAAGTGAAGAATCCAGGATAATATTGAAGCTACAAATTAGGGAGTCTAGAAAGATAATGATACCTTTCACAGAAATAATGCTCTAATTTAAAAGATACCAAAAAAAGTTTTCAAAAAAGGAAATTAGACTCTAACTTGGATAAAAGAAAACTTTAAAAGAAAACCAGTAAATGCTGAAATATAAGATTATTATATATACCTACTATTGGCAATATGAAATTACCTATTTTCATTGAAAGCAAGAAAGAAACACACTATCTCTCCAACTAAATATATACCACAGGAGGATAAAGAGCCCAAAGGGACATGGAGAAAGATTTGTAAGAAGATTTGGCCTTCTGTTTTGGGAAAAATATAGAATAAGTAATCAAAAAGTTGATAGATAAAGGAGATTGGAATACTTCTGATCTTAGTCTCAGTAGTTTTAAGTCAAGGAAGGAAATAAGTGTTGAATAATTGAAAACAGAGAAAAATGGTTAGGGTGACCCCAAAAATCAGGAACATGGTTTGACGATTGAAATTTATTCTTTTTGCAAAGCCTCATTTATTTTTAAATTTTATTGCAAACTTAAGAAATAAAACAAACACTTAAATAACAATAAAATAGAAAAATGATGATTGTACATGAAATCACAAATCTGTCATGTATAACTGGCTATTATTTTAAAATATAAAATAAAATTATTATGTAATTTTTTTCTCTCCCTCCCCCCCAGAGAAGACTATCATTAGACATAAATATGTAAGCATATGTAAAATCATTCTATACATACTTCTATTTATCAGTTCTTCCTCTGAATTCAGATAATGTCTTTCTTCATGCAGGCTTTATAGTTAATTTTGGTATTTATAATAGTTAAAATGACTTAGATGCTTAAATATAAGAGAAAATATATTTCTCCATGTTCTGCTCATTTTTCTCTTGATAATTTCATGCAAGTCTCTGTTTTTCTAAGATCATGGAGTTCATCATTTCTTACAGCACAGTAACATTCCATGGCAATTATATACCACTATTGTTCCCCGATTGATGGGCATTCCCGCAATTTTCAGTTCTTTGTCACCACAAAGAAAGCTATTATAAATATTTTAGAACATAATAGGTTCTTTTCCTTTTCCCCTGCTCATCTTTGAAAATAGATTTAGTATTTTGTGATGGAGAGAACCATATGCATCCAGAGAAAGGACTGTGGGGACTGAGTGAGACATGAGACAACACAGTATTTTCACTTTTTTTGTTGTTATTTGCTTGTATTTTGTTTTCTTTTTCATTTTTTTCCTTTTTGATCTGACTTCCCTTACCCCCCCCCCCCCCCCCATTTTTCTTCTTTCTTGTTTTTTTTTGCTGAGGCATTTGAGGTTAAGTGACTTGCCTACGGTCACACAGCTAAGTGTCTGAGACCAGATTTGAACTCAGCTCCTCCTGACTTCAGGACTGGTACCCTATCTACTGCATCACTATCCCTGATCTGATTTTTCTTGTGCAGCATGATGACTGTGGAAATACGTACAGAAGAATTGCACATGTTTAACATATATTGGATTACTTGATATCTAGGGTGGGTGTGAGGGGAAGAGAAAGTGAAAAAATTTTGGAACACAAGGTTTTGCAAGGGTAAATTTTGAAAACCATCTATGCAAATGTTTTGAAAATAAAAAACTTTGAAAATAATGAAAAAAAGGAAATAGACCTAGTTGTGATATTGGCAGCCTCATGTAAAAAGGACACTTTTTTTTTTTAATTGGGACTATCCTCTAATAAATATACTGTCAACATAAAAATATATGATAAAAAGAAGTCCTATGGAAACTAAGTGGAATGATGGTAATTCAATTCATTTCAGTTTATTTACTTATAAAGAATCTACTGTATTACCTGGAAATATGCTAAGCGCCATAGGGGAAAGGAGGAGAACAGAATCTATTATCAGGATATTTACATTATAGAATAAAAGTAAGTAATGGACAAAAATCCACATTTTTTGCTTTTTGGCAAAAAGTACCTATTTACTTAGTATCTGTTTCCCTCCTTCATTCCTTCTCTCTTTTCCTTTTGCTATTTCTCTTTTTCCCTTCTCCTTTATTTCTGTCACAACTCTGATCTTTTAGGGGATTCATATATTTTATCTGAACAATAAATAACTTTATTAGCTCTTTCTGTACATTTTTTCTGGATGGCAGGAGAGTATGGGTGAATGTATTTCTCCTGTAGCTATGGTGGAAAATCTGTTTACCTAAAAATATACTACCCAGAAAGAAAAGCTTTAGCAAGAGTTCCTTGGTGTGAACAGCAAGTCTCAGGGAAGTAGGGGCACACTTCTTCAAGGATAACTGATAGTGCTATTTGTACATTTTCTTTCCCATTCATTTTTTTTCTTTCCTACTTTCTTCCACTTTCTCCTTATTTCCAAAAAGACACATTGTGTAACTAGATAACAATGGTGATTCCTCCAGTGAACTTGCTGGATATAGTCATGAGGGATCTTTTGGTTTTCATGGCTTTCTGGTGACAAAAAAAAAAATCCAAACCTTTTAAGCTTATCAATTTCATAAAATGAAGCAAGTGATACATAATAATGAGCTAGCTAGCTATGTGACTTGGGGAAATTATTTCATTCCTTTTCCTCACTCACAGTGCTATACTATCTTTAAGGGCCTTTTCAGGCTACAATTCATTTTAAAATGATTAAAAAGACACGTACAATCCATTTCCCTGAGATCTGCTCAAAGAGCAGATTGGCTAAAAAGTAAATTTCTCAAAACTGAACAAGTGGGATAAACTCTGTTATAGTGGGAAAATTTAGTTAGAGATGCTTCTAAAAATATTAGGTAATAATAATTTCAGTGGTTTTGGAAGGTCTTAGGCTTGAAGACGAATAAACCAAAAAATTTAATCTATGAAATCACATAAATAGCACTAGTCAGACTCACTAGTCCTAGGCACAATCTATAGAAAAATAAACATTACTGATCATTTTGTTCCCAGTAATTAATTGAATATATTGTGTAATAGACAAAGAGCATGATTTACAGACCTAGATTCAAGTTTTATCTGTGGTACATCTTGCTACTGAATCTTAGGCAGCTACTCTAGGCAACTGTTGAGTTGCCAAGTGGCATGCAAGATAGAATTCCCCAAATTAATGAAATTACAGGTTCAGATCAAAAATAAAAGCTATGTGCAACAAGAGAACTGTACGGATCTGCACACATACATTGTATCTAGGATATACTATAATATATTTAACATGTATAGGACTGCTTGCCATCTAGGGGAAGGGGTGGAGGGAGGGAAGGGAAAAATTGGAACAGAAGTGAGTGCAAGGGACAACATTGTAAAAAATTACCCATGAATATGTTCTGTCAATAAAAAGCTATAATTTTAAAAAAATAAAAGCCAAAAACTGGCCAATAAGTGGAGTGATTCTAAATCTATAAGACCTTAGTTACTTGGCTTTGAAGTCAGGAAGATCTGGATTCAAATCCTTCTCCTAACACAATCCCCTCAGACTATTACTATAGTGAATAGGGGAAGACCTTGCACCTGGGAGCCATAAGATCCTTCCAGTCTTCTTATTACTTACACTGGGTTCCCCATCATATACTCGGAGATGCAGGGATGCTGCTCTCCTTGTTGTTCCTCCACCTTTGGCTCTATGCATTTTCATGAAACCTCCACATCTAGCATCTTCTCCTTCTCCATTTCTATTCCCTGGCTTCCTTCAAGTCTCAGGTAAAATTCCACCTTCTGCAGAAGATGGGGGAGGCCTTTCTGTTCTACCTTAAAGCCAGTGTCTTCCCTCTGAAATCTCCGATTTAACCCGCATGTGTAGTTGTCTGTATGTATAGTTTTGGAGCTGTTTTCACTTTGTCCTCCTATGGGCAGGGACTGTTTCTGCCTTTCTTTGTAGGTCCTGTGTTTATCACATTGTCTGGCACAAGAGGAGTCATTTATTAATGCATGTTGACTTGATTGGAAGCCAAATCTTCCCACACATCCTTCTCAATGTCCCATGGGCTCTATATCCTGTAATTCCTGTTCAATGTCAGAGCAACTAACCCTACTGGGGGGACTACTTCTTTCAGCTAAACGACTTTGTGCCATTGTTTAATGGCAGTTTAACACATGGAACTCTTGACTTCTTATCAGAAAAGACCTCTATCATTAACTAGATATGTGGCCATGGGCAAGTCGCTTCATTTCTTGGAATCTGAATTTCCTCATTTCCAAAAAGATCCTAATACTATAGTAACTAGCTCACATGGTTGTTTGGGGATAGCTACAACTTTAAAGCTCCCTATAAATATGCTAAGGAAATGTCAGTGCAATTACATTATGACTCAGTCTTCCGTTTTCTCCTCCAATCAGCTTGGTCAGAAATGACCAATGATCATAGGTTTCTCTTGCGATACCTAGCATATGCAGAGAAATTTTTATCATTCAGGTCACTTTAGAATACACAAAGATACTAAACTAACAATAGGTATTGTTTATTTACAGAAAGACATAATAATACACAATGAAATTGGAGCAACAAACACATGAATCCCCTATTTTTTTAGCTTGCTGATAAAAGAACTTTCAAAAGCTACCAAGCAATTCTTTTGCCAGAAGTAACACCATATAAAAAACATTGAAGGTATAGCCAGAATCCCTACTACTTTTGCAACATTGTTTTATAAGGATGAGTAAAAAATAGGCATCAGTTCATCTCAACTATATATACATCTCTGATATTTCTCAACCATACAAAACTGCCAAAAAGTCCTCCTACCATTCATGTTGCCAAAGATCAAAAGCTTTTGTTCTCATCAGTAGCACTCAACTTGGAAAAATTCAAGCCAGACAAACTGCAAGAATTTATCAAGACTCCTTCCTGATTTGTCTTTAACTTCAGCAATAGGCAACATTTAAAAGAACTACAAAGCTCTTGCTAGAAGAAATAGATATGCACTAAAACATTCTATTAAGTTAAATTTCCTCTCTGCGCCTTTGCTCTGGATTCTCTATAGCTGTAATAACACCAATAATAATCATAGTTAGCATTTATATAGCACCTACTTTGATGTCAGATACTATGCTAAGCACTTTACAAAAACTAACTCATCTGGATTCTCACAACATCCTGGGAGGAAGGTACTATTATTATTCCTACTTTACAGATGAGGAAACTGAGGCTAAGAATTATTGGTTGACTGTGTGACCTTAGACATGTCAATTAACCTCTATATGTTTTGATCAACTCTAAAACTGAGCTGAAGACAAGGTGCCAACTTGTATTGGTAGTCCTCATTCATGAGTTCCCTAAACCAAAGACATCACAGATCCAGGTCACATACCTATTCCACAGTTTTAATGAGTCTTACTTGGCACAATTATAGAGTCTACCTCTCTATGAACTACTCCATTCTCTCTATCCTTAATAGTGTAGGGCCCAGTGGTTCTCAAACTCTTTTTCTCAGTATCTTTATGGTATTAACAACTATTGAGAATATGTCCAAAGAGTTTTTGTTTATATGGGTTACATAATAGATATTTATCATAAATAGAAAAAAAACTAATTTTGAATTTGTAGACCCTCTGAAAGATTTCAGAGACCCTTCAGGATTCACAGCACCACACTTTGAGAACCACTGCTGTAGGCTATCTAAAATTTAAAATCATATCCACATATATTATTTTTATAAACTATAAGGGATAATCAATAAATAAGGTGAACTTTCAGTTTTCATAGATATTATACTTCCTAAACTTGAGGAAGTGTGACAAATAATGTGATAAAACTACGACAAAAGAAAGATTAAAAAAGGAAATATTTCCCCACAAAGAAATTTCTGTGGAGGAAAAAAAAACAATAGCTAATAAAAAGCTGCATCAGGGGCCTGCAACTCCTTACTACTTCTCCCTCTCTGTCTGCTTCTCAGGGCTCAAACTCTAGACACCACATGGTTACAATATCTATGTTTCCTCTCAGTTTCTTCTGGTCAGTGACCCAAACTCTCACTTCCACCCTTACCAGAGAGAGAGATTATTTACTATTCTAGAGAAACAGGTGACTGAACGAGGAAGGTCAGGAGCCTAATATGATCTGTGAAGAAGGCAAGAGAGAGGTTGAGAATAAACACTTACGCCACCAAGTATCCCTAAAAAATTTTATAACTAACTAAATAACTAAATGAGGAGGGGAGAGGGGGCCACACAACAAAAATAGGAAATATGAAAGAAACTACAAGCAAAGCAAGATGGCTAAGTGAAAAGTCAGACCTAAGTATAAACCCCTCCTATTATCACAAAATAGCAAGCAATAGTTCAAGGAGAGTAAAAGAATACTTGCAAACAGAAAAAAAAAAAAAAGATAGAAAAACTACATCATGGAAAGGGCTATAAAGATAAATTGATAACAAAGGGGAAAAACAATACAGAAAAGTATCTAATAGAGTAAGAAAGGACAGCTACTCAGAAATTCCTCATGAAAGGGAAAATAAGCAAAAGCTGTCTAAGACTTCTAGAAAACACAATCACAGGCAACATGGTAAACTGAGCAAAAGCATAAAGGACATATGGAGAAAGATGCTATATGTATCCAGAAAAAGAATTAATAAATAGAAGTATGTATAGAATAATTTATCTGTGTCTGTTGACAGCCATCTCTAGAGTCGGAGGGAAAGAAAAGAAATTTTCATGACAATGTATATTTGAAAGGAATAGCAAGTTGTGCATAGTAGATTTGCAGTTTCATATATACAATCATATTTTAAAATTACACTATGTAGGGGCAGCTAGCTGGCACAGTAGATAGAGCACCAGCTCTATCTGAACTTGAGTTCATATCTGGTCTCAGATACTTAATACTTCCTAGCAGTGTGATCCTGGGCAAGTCACTTAACCCCAATTGCCTCAGCAAAAAACAAATAAATAAATTATACTATGTTATGAAAATGCTTGTTTTATTCCATAAATTAAAAAGAATTTTTTTATTGGAACAAGAGGTTTGGCAATTGTTAATGCTGTAAAGTTACCCATGTATATATCCTGTAAATAAAAGGCTATTAAATTTAAAAAAAAAAAAAAAAAAAAAAAGGAATTTTTTTTTTAGAAATGCATGATTTCAAGACAGCAATTGATTTTATACCTACAAGTTATTTTTATTTGTGATCATGGATAAAGAACTTAGTCTTTCTACTTTTTAAAAATTCATTACATTACCTTTACACTACTATTTATCTAATACTGCTATCTAATACGTTAGGTACTATTCATGGAGAAAATGTACTGTTTTGGGGGAACGAAAGGGATATAAATGTATTTCTTTATCAGAGAGATCTGATTACATATCTCAGAAAGTCATCTTTGTTATTTTTGATTTGTATATAATAGCACAATTTAGTTAAGTTGCAGTTTTGGCTGAGGACATATGAACCATCCAATGGTTAGTACAAATCTGGACATGCTCTTGTATTCAGCTCCCTGGGTATTAACTCAGCAGTACATTAAGAGGTTTTCTTTTTATTTTTTAAAGATAGAAAACTGTGGTAAATCTATATATCTATCATAAGACAGATTGATAATCTATTAGAAGATAACATACTGATTTTGGATGCTACTGAACACCAATGCAATAATATCTTGACAATATTGTCTAAGAGGAAGGTCTCTAGTGGAGGCCCCCAGAAATCTGTTTTTATTCCTGTACCATTCAATAGTTTTATCAATGTTTTGGATAGAGGTATAGATATAATTGCCAAATCTACAAATGCAGGAATCTGTTGGAGAGGGGAAGAGAGAGAGAGAGAGAGAGAGAGAGAGAGAGAGAGAGAGAGAGAGAGAGAGAGAACACCTCACTTCATATTCAACAGAATTCACATTCAAATAAATATGGAAATGTTAGATTGATAAGGATGTATAATTTTACATTTGGATTCTCTTCCTACCTACTATCCATCTAACTTTTCATTCTGTCTCCTTTGCTAGATTTTCTTCTATGTACTGCTCACTAATTATGGGTGTCCCCCAAATGCCTGTTGATTGATTGACTCTATCCTGGGACCTCTTCTGCATATTCTCTTACTTGGTGATCTCAGTAGATCTCATTCAAGTAATTCTATACAAATAATCTCAGAGATATATATTCAGGCTCAGACTGTCTTATGAGATCCAATTCCATATCACTAACTATCTACTGGTCATTTCAAACTGTGTATCCTGTAGATATCTTAATCTCATTATGTCCAAAAGAACATTATCTTCCCCCCAAAAAAACCTACTCTTCTTAACACTACTCTACTATTGCCAAGGGAATCATCATCCTTCCAGTCATAGCTGATTCCTTAGTTTTGTTCAGTTGAAATATTCCAAACTGTTACTATATCTTGCAATTTCTTCCTTTACTCTTTTTTCTCTAGTCACACAGCTGCTATTCTATGTCTTTATCACTCCTTACTCAAACTATTTCAATTAAGAATCTACTGAAACTACTAGCTTTAAGTGTCTCCCACTCCAATTGCCAATAAAAATCTTCCTACTATATAAGTTTAGCCATATTATTGGCTTCCAAAATTGTCTTTTTGGTATGTGAGTTTCCCTTCATCTCCCATACTTCTTATATATTTTTCCTATGTAAACAAAGGCTATTCTTACCTATCTCATATTCCTTTCATAATAGAGTGGAAAAGCAGATCTCACATCTATTCCTAAATCAAAACTGAGTCTTTCTTTCCTCTGATGTGTTTTCTACTCTTTCTGGACTTGAAATTGAAGAAAGAAAATAAAGTCTGCACTACTATAAAAGATCAATCAAAAACCTTAATCCTATTTCTGAAAGTTTGGGCCCTATAATTATAGTGAAGATATGGTTGACTTCACAGTATTTATTTCTGCATGATTTTCCCTCAAGTTCCAATACAAGTCCTGGGGAGATGGGTCAAACTACATAGAAACATTTCAGAATAGAATTTACAAAGAACAGAGAGTCTCAGTAGCAAGAATCAAGCATTTTGTTGGGGGTTCTACTTGTCTTTATTTTCAGGGACAAGGGAAGGGCAGAAAGCTCTTTCATGTATGGTAAAGACATTACAGAAAAATCCTTCAAGTACTATTCATTCAAAATGCAAACAGCATCATCACAAAGCTTTCATTCATTGCCTACACGAACAAGAGACTGCCTGGTGTAAGGGACAGTGAGCTGGATGGAGGCAGAAAAATCTAGGTTTAAATCCCACCTCTGACACTAAACCATATGACCAAGGATAAGACTCATAAGCTCTTCTAAATCTAAGTTTCCATATCCATAAAATATTTATAGAGTTTATGACACAAGGTCGTTGTAGGGCTCAGATGCTGCTTTATAAATTTTAAACTACTACATACCTGTCAGCTATTGACACATAATTATTATGGAATAAGGTAAAGAGATACAGGAAGAAGTAATTTTCTATATTCAACTAAGTAATAGGTTAAAAATTCTCATTTTGTTTATAATCTATAAAAACATAGATTCTTGGAGGGGGAAGACTCCTTAGAGACTATTTGGAACTCCAGATTCAGAGTTCTAATGCATCTTAGTTACGGATCCCCTTTCCTAGTAATTAATTATAAGGAATACTATATTATCCTCAATTCAGAAGCCCTGGAAATGAATCTCATCTTTTTCATTTGTTAGTAGTGTGAAATTGGGCAAATTCCCTTCCATCTTTGAGCTCAGCTTCTTCATCTGTAAAATGAGGTCAGCAGACTAGATAACTCTAACATTCCTTCTAGCGCTTAGTATATAGTCAAATTACTATGTACCTAAAAAACAAAACAAATCACCTTCATGGCTCCTCATTACCTAGCAAATAAAGATTGTGCTCTGTATCTGACATCTAAGGCCCTATATTTTCAGTCTCATCACACTAGCATCCCACACATATTTTATGTTCTTGGCCAATGGTTCTCAAAATATAGACTGAAGTTCAGTCTTCAAGAACCTTTCAAGGGTACTTAAGGCCAAAACCATTGTCATAATAATACTAAAACTAACATTTAAATTTCTAATATGGTAAATATTGAGATATATTCCCTAGAAATAAAAGCTCTTGTGGGGGAAGCTCCTCAAAATTTTTAAGAGTGTAGGTTTTTTTTAAAAAAAAAATTTAAACGGGTCTTAATATAAAAAAGTTAAAGAGTTAATACAGTTGAAACTGTATTACCCTTATTAGTTTCTCAAACCAAAACTATGCTTTCATACTCCTATGTTCTTGTTCCCGTTGTTTTTACATATGGAATTCCCTTCTCTCCCTTTTATCTCTCTAATCACGCCTGTTGACATCTTTTCCTCCAACCCAATGGAAAGACCCAAGAGTTTTCCTGTCAACTTCTAAAACAACCACAGAATTTTAGAGTTAAAGAATCCAGTTTGGTTCAGTTCAATCAAACTCAACAAACTTGTATGAATTACACTATGTACAAGACCCTGGGGATGCAAAGAAAAACAAGAAGAGTCCTAAGAGTCCTAGATTTGAAACCAGAGGTCCTAAGTTCAAATTTCTACTAGTTTGAGTTAAACTCTCTAGACCTCAGCTTTCTCATTTGTAAAATAAAGGGGTCGAACCAGACACTCTCAAGTCCTTTCAAGTTCAAAATCTATGACTTTATGATCCCTTTCAACTCTAAATCTATGATCTCATGATCAACGGGCTTAAGTTCTTCTGAAGGACTTCAGAGATCATCTTTTTTTTTTTTTTTTTTCCCAGTCCCCTATATAGCAAAGAAAAACCTAAGGCCAAAAGAGTTTTAAAGTCAACATGCCTTAAATAGGATATATTTTCTTTCCCTCAAATCTGTTTCTCTTTTGAATTACCCCATTCCTATAAAAGGTATCACTAGCCTTCAGTTACACAGCAACCTTAGCATTATCTGTAAACTCCTCTTTCTCATTAACCTATATTATGTATCCAATAAGTAATCTATATAACCCATATTATATCCAGGAGTCCTCAAACATTTTAAATAGGGGCCCAGTTCACTGTCCCTCAGACTGTTGGAGGGTCGGACTATAGTAAAAACACAAACTTTGTTTTGTGGGCCTTTAAATAAAGAAACTTCATAGCCCTGGGTGAGGGGGATAATCGTCCTCAGCTGCTGCATCTGGCCGGCTAGTTTGAGGATCCCTGAATCCAATCAGTTACCAAATCTCTGCTTTCTACCAATTCACATCTATCCCCTGCTTTTTACTCAGAGGTACCAGTATAATTCAGATCCTTACCATCTCTTCATCTGAACTACTATGTCAGGCTCATTGTTCTTCCTGTCTCAAGTCTCTCCCCACTGCAATCCATCCTTCATATAATTGCCAAAGTGATGTTCATCAAGTACAAGTCTGAGCAGGTCACCCAATCAATGCCAGTGGCTCCTTGTAGTTAGAATCAAATATAAAATCCTTTCTTTGACTTTTAAAGCCCTTCACCACCGGGTTCTAACCCATCTTTCCATTCTTGGTGAATGTTAATCTTCTTCCTGTATAAAGTGGCCTTTACCATTCTGGAATGTTTGTGACATTCCATCTCCCCTCTCCATACTTTTTAAGTGGCTAAGAATTAGCTACTCTGAGCTTAGAATGCAACCCCTCCTTCCCTCTGATTCTTAGAATACTTTGTTTCCTTCAAAATTAGCTCATAGGCCACATTTTACATGATGGTTTTCCTTTTCCTCTCCCTTTCATTTCTAGAGTCCTCCCTATCTCAATTTACCATTAAAAAAAAAAAAAAAAAAAAAAAAACCCTCTCCATCAGCATGGAGAACTCAACACAGATCAGTACTTTTTTGAGGATTTAACAATTTTAGAATATTACACTCATGTATATGTCAAGTGAATGCTTTAGGGGTCACATAACAATGTGTGTTAATGGAGACTTGAACCGCAGTTTTTCTTACTCCTCAGACTGCTCCCTAGTCACTCTGCTATGCTACTTCTCATATTTATTTTGTATGTTTCTAAAAACTTTTATTTGCACAAATCTACCCTGATAGAAAGTACGGTTCGGGAGGGGAGGATTGTTTCTCCTTGTATCTCCAGTACCTAGCACAGTGCCTGACAGATGATTGGAACTTGGTAAGTGCTTGCTGACTGATGGCTATTTTTGAGAGAATTTCCCTACGTCAGGCAAGCAGTTAGTGGCAGATCTAGGAGCAGAGTCCACATCTCTGATCCCCTGACCAGTGTTCTTTATACTATACTTTCTCTATCCTCCAGGTAACAATAAAAAAGCTTGGTATAAGGTACAAACTCACTAAACGTTTGTCAGCTTCAACTAAGTTACCCCTCATACTGAATAGTAGCTCTACTGAAGAAGTCCTAACTCCAATGCCTCTTGTGTCTGGGATCTGGAAAGTTATGCAAAATAAGCACAAGGAAGACTTCCAATCACAGTCTAATAACATTCTACATCGGAATGAGTCAGCGCACATTTATTATGAGCCTGCTATGTGCCAGACATCGTACTAAGCACTAGGGATACACAGAAAAGCAAGGCAATTCCTGTACTCAGAGCTCACAATTCAACAGAGGAGACAACATTCAAAAACTGCGTACAGACAAGATGTATCCTATATACAGGATGCTGTTGTTTGTCCTTCATCCTTGAGGAGCGCTATGACATCAGGGAGGTGATGCTAGGACATGTGAGTGAGCTGGATTTAAGGGAGGGCTGTGCAAAGTCACCAGCATCACTCCCCTCCAAAGCCATCTGGGTCCAGGGGGAAGACACACATCGGGACGACAGAAGATGGCACAGGATAAATTGAAAATTGTTAAAAGAGAGAAGGTGCTAGCTAGATTTAAGGGGATTGGGAAAAGTTTCCTGTAGGACAGAGGAGTCAGACATGTGGCCCAAGAACTCCTGAATGCATCCTGAACGAGATTAAAATGTAGTGCTATCTCCACTACACACCTGTCAGATTGGCTAAGATGACAGGAAAAAATAATGATGATTGTTGGAGGGGATGCGGGAAAACTAGGACACTGATACATTGTTGGTGGAGTTGTGAACGAATCCAACCATTCTGGAGAACAATCTGGAATTATGCCCAAAAAGTTATCAAACTGTGCATACCCTTTGATCCAGCAGTGTTTCTACTGGGCTTATACCCCAAGGAGATACTAAAGAAGGGAAAGGGACCTGTATGTGCCAAAATGTTTGTAGCAACCCTGTTTGTAGTGGGTGGAAGCTGGAAACTGAGTGGATGCCCATCAATTGGAGAATGGTTGGGTAAGTTGTGGTATATGAATGTTATGGAATATTATTGTTCTGTAAGAAATGACCAGCAAGATGAATACAGAGAAGCTTGGAGAGAATTACATGAACTGATGCTAAGTGAAATGAGCAGAACCAAGAGATCATTATATACGTCAACAACGATACTGTATGAAGATGTAATCTGATGGAAGTAGATTTCTTTGACAAAGAGACCTAATTCAGTTTCAATTGATCAATGATGGGACAGAAGCAGCTACACCCAAAGAAAAAAAACACTGGGAAATGAATGTAAACTGTTTGCATTTTTGTTTTTCTTCCTGGGTTATTTCTACCTTCTGAATCCAATTCTCCCTGTGCAACAAGAAAACTGTTTGGATCTGCACACATACATTGTATCTAGGATATACTAGGACATATTCAACATATATAGGACTGCTTGCCATCTAGGGGAGGGGGTGGAGGGTGGGAGGGAAAAATCGGAACAGAAGTGAGTGCAAGGGATAATGTTGTAAAAAAAAAAAAAATTACCCTGGCATGGATTCTGTCAATAAAAAGTTACTATAATAAAAAAAAACGTAGTGCTATCTGATTGTAATGTGTTGATGTGTTAATAAAAAAAGAAATGCATAAACATGTATGGTTTTCTAAGTTAATAAATATGCATCCTATAGGAATTCTTATATACAGTTCAGTGGCTCTAGTTTCTTTTGAGCTTAAACACAGTTGTTTCAATGAGTGGGAGTTTAGCTGAGAACTGGATGAAATTAGGAAAGCCTTGGGGAAGCTGTCATTTGAAGATAAGACAAAATTTGGAAAAATGCAATATCAGGTGATGAATTTTTTTCTGCTAAAAGAACTCATGAAACTATTTCCTATGGGAAAGAAGGGCTATAATTTGGGTTGGTGGAGAGAGGAAACATCAATTAAATAACTAATCCTTGAAGAATTGTCAAGTGAATCAATAACAGTCAATAACTTATTGAATTGGTGAGGTGTGGGGGTGGGGAGGTGGAAGGGAGAGATGAGGGAGATTTCTTTGCATCTGGAAGCTCTTTCCAGCCATGTACCAGATACTACAAAGAACGGGAGGGGTCACCAGAATCTTCTGGGCCTTTTTGTGAAGTGGAAAGGGGAGGACACTGGTAACTTAGTATCAATGAAGTGAACAGGTAACTTGCTTCATAGTCTTGGATTGAGAACAGGTTGATTTAATCTCACAAGGAACACAAAGGAATATTCTCTGGGATTTTCTTAATTAGAAGGATAATGTTACAAAAGAGTTAACAGAGGGGAAACTATATTATTATGTTTTTCCCTTTAAATACTATTTTAGTTTTCTACTTACATGTAAAGAAAAATTTTAACATTTTTCATCTAAAATTTTGAGTTTCAAATTTTCTTCCTCCTTTCCTCTCCTTTCATTTTCTCCTTCCTTTCCCCCTTCTTTAAATAGTAAGCAATTTGAATTAGATTATATAGGTGAAATCATGTAAAACACATTTCCATATTAATCATGTTGGAAGAAGATAAGACCAAAATTCAACTCCAGGAACTTGCTTAAAAACTGTGGTAAGCGCTTAAGCATCCAACATATATCTAAAAGTGTGTCTAGCAGCACAAAGGGCCCTAAGGAGGAGCCCATAATCCATTTGGGGCAAAACCACTTTCTATATAATAGTCCATATGGAATCTTTTCATTAGATTATAACAGAACCTGATACAATGTGCTGGACATGAGTAATTTAGTTCTTTCCTAAATAAAGCAGGTAGATAGTTTAGTGTATAATCCTGGGCTTGTTGTAGAGAATACTTAAGTTTAAACCCTGTCTCATAAATTTACCTAGTTTAGCCATATGACCCTAGACCATCAAGGTTACAATCTAAATTGGAAGATAACCCACAAACGGATATAGGAAAGGAAAGTGAGGGTGGGACATCAGGAGGCATCTTGTTTTTTAAAGATGAAACCAGGCAGATCAGCAGATGCAAAGGGGAGTAAGCTGAGAGTCCAGTTTCTATCCTCTATAAATGACATATTTAACCTCTCTCAACCTCAGTTTACTCATTTGTAAAATGAATTAGGTTGAATGATCTATTCTAAATCTACATTCTTATTATCTACTATCAAAAAAATTCAGTGTGAATCAAAGCATAATATACCTTTCTATGTTACTTGCTTGTTTTTTCCCTCTCATTGTCCCTCCCCCCCCCCTTTGTTCTGACTTTTCTTGCATAATATGACAAATACAGAAATATGTTTAAAAGAATTGTACATATTTAACCTAAATCAGATTTCTTGCTATCTTGGAAATGGGAGGTAAGGGAAAGAAGGAAAAAAAAAACTTAGAATGTAAAGTTTTACAAAAATGAATGTGGAAAACTATCTTTACATGTATTTGGAAAAATAAAATATTATTGGAAATTTTTTTAAAACATCATTCAGGAAAGACTGGGACAGAACAATTCAAATATACTAATAAATTCTGCACAAAAGGAAAATTCAACTGATAGGGGCTAAATGTCAATATTAAACCTGTAGAATCTTGCCAAATTTTTGCTAATAACTTTCTTTAACTCAGCACACTTAATAAACTATGTTCTATAGAATCTTAGGGTTCTAAGAAATGGTACTAGGATTCTTTGAGAACATTTTAATGTTAATGGTATTTTCTTCTCTCAAAATACCTAATATGTACCATAAATTTGGACCATAAAACAGGCCTAATTTACTCCATTTGCACCACCATTTCCCCAATCCTTACTCCCAATATCTATTTTCTCCAATTACTCAAAACCCCTAAGCCCCTCAGGCAGCGCTAATAGGTTCTATCAATATATTACAAATCCCAAAGTGCTCAATGACTAAATTGGTTCAGAAAATATTGCTTTAATCAATTCTTTCATTTCTGCTTTGTTCATTTCCTCTTTATTCCTTTTAGGCCCAGAATCACAATTCAGGAAGCCTCATATTACATCTATTTTTAATATGACTTAAATATAACTAATTATTTATATGTTGTCTCCTCTTTGAGATCAAACATTGTTTTTGTCTTTTTTTTTTTGGTATCCCCAGCACAGCATCTGGCACATAATAAGTGCCTGATAAATGCTTGTTGTTAAATGACTGTGAGCAGAAGCAAATAGTTGCCTATTGAGAATTAAGAAAAGATAAGAGATGTGGAGTGGATCTAGCACAAAACAGCTCACACTTTTTACTGCCTTTCAATCCTTTCATTTGATGTTGCCTAATAAAAACCTACAAATCTTCACCTTTCTCATTCACTCCAAAACTCCACAGATTTCCAACACTAAGGACAATAATGTAAGTACAATATCACCAGTACACCTTTTACACAGGAAAAATGATAAATTATTTATTGAAAGTATAAAATCATTACTTAGAATAATAATCTCATATCTTTGTATTTAAATCCCAAGTACCAAAATGCTTATTTCTATACTGAATATAATAATAATTTGGCATTCAAAGCCCTACACAATTTGGGGCCAACTATCCTTTTTAGTCATTTATTCCAGTAAATCATAAAGTCTAAACATTTTTGGCGTCAAGGACTCTTTTGGAAACTTTATGAAGTCTCTTAGAATAATGGTATTTTAATGCACAAAATAAAATTCATACTGTTGCATAGGAAACCAATTATTGTTGAAGTAGTTTTAAAATGTTTTAAAGTTCACAGACCCCATTTTTAAACTTTCATTATAGTACTTGCATTAAAATTTGACAATTAAATATCCTTACCATTGTCTGAATATGCCTTACATTTCATCATCTTTGTGACTTTCATATCTGAAATGTTTGCCTCATACTACCTCATTTATAATATATGTATATACATGCATATATTTATGTATACATATGTGTAAATATATGCATATACATGTTACATTTAAGTGTATACATGCATGCATATACAGATAGCCCTTTTACTTTTTCCATCATGACTTCACTACATTGCAGTTTTAAAATATAATTTAATGAAATTAAATGGGAATTTGGGGGAGTTTTGAAGATGCTGCAAAAGACATGCAAAGGCCAGCAGATGACTCATTAAAAAAGTATTTTTACTTAACATTAATATATTTATAGTCTATGACCAAATATTTAATCCAAATTTTATAATAAAATACTACAAATGTCCCATAAAAGACTTTTTCTCTAATATTAAGGGAAAGCCAAAAAATTTTATGCGGAATTTCCAGATTCAGAGAGTACCCATTTCCTAACACCTGCGATGTGGAGGGGATAACTATACAACCACATATACACACATATGTGTGTAAAAATCTATCTACCTCTATATCTTGCCCATCTTCTAAAGATCATTTCAAGTCTCACCTTTTTTTCACGAGGTCTTCCTGATTGTTTCTTCTTTTTAATGTCTAGAGTACATACTAGAGTATATATATGTACCATACTTTGCCTTATATTTTAGTTTTTTTTTAATGAATTTTAATTCTTCTATGTGTTTAAAAGCTCCAGAAAAGACAGGCCATTCTTTCTACTGCTTTGAATCACAAAAGAAATTATAAATTATTTATTAAAAGTACAAGTTCATTACTTAGAATTCTAGTAATGTCTTAAATCTTTATATTTAAATCCCAGGTACCAAGTCATTATTTTCAAACTGACAATAACAACAACAATCAATATGGAAATGTTAGGTTTCTGTTATTTAAATTTCAGGAAAATCCATCAGGTATCCAATTATACATAATACTTCATGGCCATGTAATTTAACCATATAACATTCTTCAGATTCCCTCGAGCTGCTCAAATTCATATGGGATTAGAAATATCTTTTATAGTTAATCTTTCTAATCCTTTGGGATTCTAGTGTTGAAGTAAGGCAGACAGAAATTTAAACGAAGGTCCAGGAAAACTGTTTTTCTAATTCTGGGTTTACTAGTGAGTAGGTAAATTTGATCATTAATTTCTCTAGACCTTAATGTCCTTCTCAGTGTATGAGTAATGATAACCCAACTATTCCTCATTTTCTGTAGGAGAGCCATCCCTGAAAGTTCATATAAAGACAATCTTTGAAATAAAAAGATTTTTAGGAATTTGGTGATTTGAGAAAAGTTTGGGATGGAAGACTTCATTTTTGCATATGAATAATCATCACTTTCTATTTTGTAAATTCAAATTTAGGAATACAGAGTTTTCCTAAATCAGGACATATCTGTACTTAACAAATGAGATCATATATTATGAAGACCCATTCTAATCATTAAAATATTTCTGTCTCTTAAAGAGGCAATGCTGGCAAAAATAATGACTAACATTTATTTATATTCTAATTTGCACACATAATTTCCTTTAACTTCCCTTTTCAGCCAGTCTACTATAGATTACTTTGCTTCACTCATATTTTGATCCAACCAAAATGGCCTTTTTATCCTCCTGTTCCTCACATGCATTATCCCATTTCTTCCCTTCTCCATAACTTTGCACAGGAAAAGTTTTGTCCAAAACTTTTGTCCAAAATACATTCCTTTTTCACCCGTACCTCATGTAATTTTCCAGTTTCCTTGAAAATTTAGCTCAAACACCACTTCCTGCATGACCCTTTCTTACTAATTCCTTCCCTCACCCACCCAAATGACCTTGTATTTATTTTATATCTACTTATTGTGCACATGCTGTCTTTTCCTGCAGGGTGAAAGCAAGGTACATTTCATTTGTGATTTTCATATATATATATATATATATATATATATATATATATATATATATATATATATATATATATATATATATATTATATTCCTGGTATCTCATGTAGAATCTCATGTAGAAGAATTGCTTGATTAATTGATTCTCACAAATGCCTGGAGAGATTGAGTGGGAACATTGTTCTAACTTCTTCAGTTCCTCTATTCCCCAGCTTCCCCATTCAAGTTGGGCTACTTTTTCTTTAAAAAGTTTCTCATGGCTTAGTTGGCTCAGGGGAGTAAAGGACGGTAATTTGCTCATCACCTAAGTATAAAGCAGCTAGGAGGGGCTCCAGTGGCTTTCAGATGCATGATAAGTGGAATAAATGAGTAACTCTGACAAAGTGGGGTTTAGATTACCTCAATCAACTTCAACTGTCTGGTTTCAGTGCCTATTTCCTAGTTGAATATCTTCCTGTTGTAACTAAGAAAATATTAATGTGACTTTGTAAAGGTTGACATCAAGCTGGAACAAGTGACTGGAATAATTCACTTATTTCAGATAATCAATGCTATAGAGAAATTGAAAAAAGGCTGTCAAAGTCCACTAGGATTTACATGCATTTACCCTGAAGATCTGAGGCTTAGCAGCCAAAAAAAGCTGGGCTATAGTAGCCTTAATGATATAGATTCTTACTGGTAAATCCATTTTTTATTCATTTAAAATGTTTAGAATAGAGTAAACATTTAAATGGCTTTCCATGTAAGTCTGAGGGCATTGTTTTTCTTTCTGAAAACAAAATCAAAACATAAAAAATAAAGTAGTTCATTTAGTTATTTAGCAAAAAATATGTTAGTTGTTGGATGACCAAGGAGGGATTCATTTTGTTCTAACACCAAGT
Source organism: Sarcophilus harrisii (assembly GCF_902635505.1). Taxonomy (NCBI): domain Eukaryota; kingdom Metazoa; phylum Chordata; class Mammalia; order Dasyuromorphia; family Dasyuridae; genus Sarcophilus; species Sarcophilus harrisii. The sequence goes on from NC_045427.1 coordinate 150,912,553, forward strand.
CCAAACTACTGAGGAACTGGCCTGAAAAAGAGGCAACACTGTTTCAGAGGCAATCTGAGCAGGAGAAACTTTGCAAGTTATCCATTCCAAATTCTCACATTGCCTTTACAATATACCTAAGAAAGAGTTATCTGGTTCTACCTGAACACTTAATAAGAAATTTGCTTTAGAGCTGGAAGAAACACCAATCAAATCAAAAAACATTTATTAAGTGCTTATATTTCATGACAAGTACTATTTTAAGTACTGAGGATATAAAAGCAAGATACTCCATGGTCTCAAGGAACTCACAGTCTAATGAACCTCAGATGAGAGGTTAAAGATGAGAAAACGGAAGATTACATTAAATAACTTAGCCCAGGTCATATAAAACACTAAAAGTTCACCAAGGCACTTTACAGGTTTTTCCAAGTCTTTGGAAAATTTGACCTATATAGGAGAGCAGGCAGTGTGATATAATAGAAAGAGCAATAAACTGGCAACTCAGTGGACCCAGTATCATCACTAACAAGATGTGACTAGAGGTCTTTAACTTTTCTAGGCTTCCAGTGTTACTGAATAAGAACAACAGAATTTGTTAATAATTTGTTAATTAACAGTGTGTGTGTAGGCAAATACATTTAGTGTATAAATGCATATATGCAGACGGACACATATTCTACATGTATATAGATCTATAGGTATATACACAGACACATGTGTATAAGCATACACAAATATATACAATATACATGTGTGTATATATATGCACATATGTATATATACATTTATATCTTGAAAGGATAAATCCAACTTCCCTCATTCCCTCTCTCCCCAAAAAACAATCTAAATTCATTTTTTTTAAATACATGTTCAAACAGTTATTTTGCTGTACAAAAAGAATAGTGTACTATTAGCCTGTGAAGGAAATAAAAAATCAGGTGGACAAAAATATAGGGATTGGGAATTCTATGTAATGGTTCATAGTCATCTCCCAGAGTTCATCTAAATTCGTTCTAAGGAAATATGTACTTACACTGAAAGGATTTTAAAACTCTTTGACTATGGACATCTTTGGCAATCTTGTAAAAGCCATAGACCCCTTCTCAGAATGATGTTTTCCAATGCATAAAATAAAATATGTAGGATTACAAGGGAAACCAATTATCATGATATATAGTTATCATTTAAGAAAAACACATTTATGGACCTCAAGTTAAGAACTTCTGACTTAGAAAACATGAGAGGCTAGAGTTCTCCCTTTTCCTTAAATCCTCCACACAGCTTGAGGAAATGGGAGACAGGTACAGGGGCCAACACCTAGGTGAAAGCACCAGCTCAGAATGAGCAGGTTCAAGCAGGAAGTTTTATACCCTAAAAATGGGCTTAGCTTGGGACAGGTAATTAATGTCAGATGCACTAGTCCTAACCAGACCCAGATGTAGAAAGGAAATTGGAGGAGTTTCCTTATCAGCACCAGAACTTGGACGAGGGTTTTGAGTGGACTTGAGGCAGCAAGAAAAAGAATGGCTCACAGGCTACAACAGTTGACCAAGAGTCATATCCAACCAGGAGCTTCAATCATTAATTGCTTGACACAGGTTCAAAATGGCTCAAGTCGGTGAAAAGTGTCACTGCTAATAAGCTTTATGGGTATCAATATATTTCAAAAATCACAATTATCACAGATATCAAAACCAAACTGAATCAGTCTTTCCCTGAAGAGACAGATGGTACAAGTTTTCAAGTATCTTGAGGGAAACCAAACATCCTCAAAAGTTGTGAGGAGACAGAGGATCCCTAGCACAAGTGAGAAAGAACATTCAGGAATGATGAAATGTCATGTGAGAAATAGTAAGTAGGCCATTATGGCTAGACCATAAGGCCCATAAAGGAGGGCAATAGGCAGTAAGACTAGAAAAACAGGTTAGAGCCAGGAAGTGAAGCACTTTAAATAACAAAAAGAGGAGTCTGTATTTAAACCTCATAGCACTAGGTAGCCACTGGAGTTTATTGAACCAAAAGCTTTAAAGATCTTTTTGACAGCTGTGTGAAGGATTGATTGTCATGTGAAGAAACTTGATCTGACAATCAGGAGGTTATAGCAATAATCTAGGTTCTGTATCCAAAGTAGAATCTATAACCCCTAGGTCATGGCCTGATTCCCAGATGGTAAATTAAAGCACTCTTTCTTCAATGGCCAATAGTGGAGCTTGTAGCCCTCAATCATTATCTCCCAACACATTCCCCCCCCTCTGGCCATGAGTCCTCCAGGACAGCTAAAATGTAACTGTTATCTGAATGCCTATAATAATAGCTCTGTAGGAATCATTGGGAAAATCCCCAATTCCTGCCCCCAACAGTATATGAATACAGAATATTAGTAAATCATAAGAAATGGCAAAATGGATGACTTTAGAAAATTTTGGAAGTTATGAACTGATATAGAGTAAAGAGAATAGAACAAGAACAAGTTAAATGGTTATAAGCTATAAAGAAAAATAACTTTGAAAGGTTTCCTAATTCTGATCAAGCATGATTCCAGAAGACCTATAATGAAGCAAGTTGCATATTTATGCCAAAGAGGTAAGAAATTCTTCTTAGGAAGAAGGCATACAATTTTTTTTGAACACGGCCATTGTATGTATTTGTTTTGTTCGACTACTTATTTATCGGAAGGGCGAGTTCATTTTTTGTTTTTGTTTTTTTTTTGGGGGGGGGTGAAAAAAAAGTAGGAATTGTGCTGCCCCAAAAACTTAGAAAAGAAAAATGTGGGATAGTCTAACATTTTTTAAAGTGTATAAAAGAGAACAGAAAAAAATTCAGAAGGAAAAATAGACAATAAAAATTTTGAAAATGCTGAATTTGTTATATACTTTTTAAAAATGTAAGTTGGATGGAATAAAAAGTTACAGTTTTCTTCTTTTGGGATTTTGCTTTGTATATGGAAATGTTCTTTTTTTGTTGGGGGCTTGTTAAGTTTAGGATAATTTTTTTTTTTTTTTAGGAATTTCTTCTTCTCTCCTCCAATCTACTCTTGCTCCCCAGAATACCTTAAGATTACTGCATTCCCTTTTTGTAGTGTGGACTCTGTGCTCCAAGATGCAGTAAAAGTCCCACTTCCCTTCTGGTTTTGGATGAGAAAGAGTACCTAATGAACCTAAATATGAACCTAAAATATATATGTACCTAACAAGACAATAATTTATATTTAAATGTACATATGTTGGAGGAGAATGCTCAAAAAATTCACCAATAAGGGTATTCAGTAAAAAAGTTTGTAGATCAATGGCCCAATGTGATGAGAGTCTTGATGACAATGAGTGGAGAGAAGTGTACATATGTCAGATGTAGAGATATTTGGCATATATGAATGAAAGTAAGAAGTTGAGGATGATGCTGATGTTGAAAACCTCTGTGACTGTAAGGACACGAGTATCCTTAATGGCAAGGCAAGGGTAAAGAAAACCTTAAATTCAGAAGAAAAGTCATTTTTGGAGAAAAGATAATGTATTCTGTTTTGAATATGCTGAACTGAGATGTTTAAGGGACTTTTTGTCAAAGGCAGGGAATCTAATATTGAGAATTTCAATAGTTTTATACACGTTTTACCTGTGATGCCAGGCTAATTCTACTATCATTCCTCCAAATCATATCATATACATTACTTGTCTACTTGGTCTAAACAGTCCTGATCAGATACTGTGGACATAGGAAAAAAATTTAGCATTGTAAAGGAACTTAGAGATCATATAAACCTCCACTTTACTGATGAGGAAACCAAGACCCAGAGATATATAAACTAGAATATAACAGTACTTATCAGAACAACTCATGAACTGCCAAAGCACAACCATGAAATGTATGATTCAGTTTAGATGGTTAAAAACAATCACCATCAACCTAGAAGATTTTCTACTAGTTTTTCCAATATTTCCCAAATTCCTATATATTTAATGGCAATAAGCTTGAGAGGGTCATTGTAATTGTTAACATAACCTATCTTAGTTTAAAAAAGAAAAACTTCACATCAGAAGTACATTTGGAATGCCCAAACTTTTAAAAATTCCTCCATTCAGAGAATCCTCAAATCACACTATCCAGAGCAAGGGAGCTGATATCCTCCAGTCTGACTCTCGTTTTGAAGATGCAAAATAAAAAAACTGAGGTATTAGAACCTAATGCTGCAGAAATGTGATATGGTAAAGCTGGAATATAAGCCCCCAAAAGAGTTCTGCTGTATTGTGTGAACTGCCTCAGGAGAGGTAGTTCATTTTCTGTTTTTGTAGCATTCAGCATCCTAGGACTGGAGAGATGGAAATACTCTTTCCTCCAGGTAATAAGGGTGACTCTATCTATCCCAAGAGATGCATGATCTACACAGAAATAGAATTTCAAAAGTAGAAATGGGTATGAATCTTTACTAAATCTTTTGGAATTAGCATGAAACTCAAATCAAGATGTCAAGATGATATGTGAAATACCTGTTGGTGCAGTGAATAAATAAAAGGGATTATTTCACTGAACTGAATAGTGTTTCACGAACTAAACTGTCACAACTCATTCTTAATTATGAAGTAAATTTAACCTATCCATTTTAGTGAGGAAATTATAGCTTATCAGTTGTATAATTTCAAGGAAATGATGTCATAATATGAGATTTGGTTAAAAGGAGTGGCAATATTTAACCTGGGATTAAATATCTTTCTAAGAAGGTGACAACAATGGCAGATGTCTCCATGTATTTCCTCCAGCTATGAGGAAAAGAGATTAGACTCATTGTCCTTGCCCCACAGGGCAGTTTGCAAAGAATGTAAAGTGGCAAAATTTTCTTGTAAAGGGAAAATTTTTCTAACAATTAGAACTCTCCAAAAGTGGAATGGGCTGCCTCTGGAGGCCAGGGACTTCTTTTCATTAGAGGTCTTTAAGCAGAACCTGGATGACACTTGGGAATGTTTGGAGGAGATTCTTGGTTTAGTTTGGTCTAGACGATCTTTGAGGTTCCTTACAACTCTGAAATTCTTCAAGTTTGGACTTTGGATTCTTACCTCAAGAATATAAATAGCAGAAGACAGTCTGGAACAGCTATATGAAAGAATTTTTTCCTCTCCTTTGCTTTTTCCTGCTGTACCTGGAGAGTAATCAAAGGCATTACCAACAGAAGGCCAATAATAACTGAATGCTGGAAAGGATAGAAAAAAAGGATCTTTCATTCTTTAAAAGATTAACAACACCCTTCTCAGGATTTTTTAAAAATAAGAATTTTCTACAAAAATAGTTTTGCTTAGACTTAACCAGCTAGCATTATGAAATCTAAATATTCAATCAATAGCAGGGTTTTTTTTTTTAAAAAAAAATCTTTCTAAAAATTTACTTACCATAGAATACTTATGTGATTGACAAACCATTTGTTTTGTTTTTTACATAAGCTGATTTTGTATAAGTTCTGATTGTTCTGTTTTGTTCTGTTTTTTTTCTTCACCCATGCTTTCTTATATGCTTAGGTAATTAAGATCATGCATTTGTATTGTATTAGGATGGAGATATGAACTGTGCTCAAGGGGCCAGGATCTATATAATATACTAACCCACATAAGATTAATATTAGGATTTGGAACTGAGGAGACACATTAGAAATCTTATAATCCAACTCTTTCATTTTACACGTGACATTAAGTTCAGAGGAGTTAAGTGATTTTTTCTAGTCACACAGGCATCAGGGAAGCAAAGCTGAGCTCTGAATGCAACAGCTCAGACTCTTACTCCCAAATTCTTGCTCCTATATTTTGTAACATAATAAAAGCAAGCCCCAAGTGATCTAAACTGTACAGGAAGGATTTCCTGTCCACACTTAATCATTTATTCTAGCCCCTAGAATAGTACCATTGGTAGGAAAAAATACTGGGTGCTAGGGTCATCTCTGGGCAGCTGGGTAGCACAGTGGATAGTGTGCCAGACCCCCAAATCAGGAAGATGGTCAAATCTGATCTTGGACACTAGCTGTATTATCCTGAGCAAATCATTTAACCTTGTTTGCTTCAGTTTTCTTATCTACAAAATGACAAATCATTCTTGTATCTTTGCCAAGAGAACCCCAAATGGGATCATGAAGAATCAAACTGAAATGGCCAAATTAAAAAAAAAAAAATCTGCCACCAAATACTTTAGGCAAGTTTTTTCACTTTTCTGGGTTTCATTTTCCTTCCCAATAAAATGAAAGGGTTAGACCAAATCAATCCAGATTCCCAGAATGGAATTGCTAACAGTATAAAAGTCTATTTCAAAATGCTTTTTTAATAATGATATTCAAATTCTTAATGAAACGTAACATAAAATAAGACTGTTTTTCTTACTGCCATACACCTGTATAAATGAAACGTTTATTGGGAAAACACTTATGGGAGGGGTATTTTGCAACATGCACAGCAGCAATTTCTGTTACTTCTTTAAGGTTTACAAATAATTCATCTCTCCTCAGAGATACCAGTTCACGAAGGTAGATGGTATAAGTACTACTGTCCACATTTCACAGATGAACTCACTGAGACTTGGAAGGATTCAAAAGATTTGCCTGTCCAGAATCCTTCAGGTAATAAGGACTGAAGTCAAGATTTCCTAGCTCCCAGTACCGTGCTCTTTTCATTGCTTCCTCATAGTGAATGTCTGAGTGTAATCAAATGAACCATCATATGATAAGTAGATAAGCTGATAAGTCCATCTGGAATAGACTGTATACATGGACAATGAACTGGGTACAAAGTTGAATAAAAGAATGAGAATACAGGATTACCTGTGGGAAATTGCAAAGCTTCCCAAGCTTCCCATGAAATCAAAGGTCCATTCTTTTATTTATTTTTTAAAATGTCTTTTATTTTCAATTCATGGAACAAAACAAGCGCTTCCATAACAGCGTATTTTTTTTTTTAAAGAAGATGATTATACGTGAAAGTGCAAATCTACATTATACACTTTGCTATTTCCTCCAAATATACAACAAAGTTATTATGTAAATTTCTTTTTTTTTTCCTGTTCTTCCCCTCCCCACTATCCCTAGAGAAGGTTATCATTAGACACAAGTAGGTGTGTGCATATTGTGTATGTGTATCTGTATGTATATATATAAAATCATTCTATTCACACTATTTATCAATTCTTTCCTTGGATACAGAGTCTCTTTTCATATTCCTATATTTTTAATCTGTGTATTTATAATAGTCAAACTGACTTAATGCCTCAAAGTATTTATTAAAACAATACTGTGGTTATTGTATACAATGTTCTTTTGGTTCTGTCACTTTGCTCTTCAACATTTTGTGCAAATCTTTCCATAACTTTCTAAATCATTGAGCTTCTCATTAAAAGTCCATCTTTTTAATATCCACTGTGCTGTAAAAGAATAACATGGAATACAACTACCTTCAAGGAATTGAAAATGGGTTTCCATAGGAAAACAACAGAGAGGTGAGAGCCAAAGGATTGCAATCTGCTACATTTAATCAAAGAAAAATTCTGATGAACAGACACATAGAATGTAATCAAAGAATTGCATGATAGGTTGGATGGAAAGATGAAAGATAGACAGCCAGAATATTCTACTTCTATTCTGGTAATGCCAGGAGAAATTAAGGAAAGATTTCTTTATGTTAGGTAGATCATCCTGTCTGTGATGAATTTATGGGAGTGGATTGACCAGAGTCACTCCAGAAGGGGAATAAGATGCAATCTGCATCTTTGGAGGGAACTCCTAAAACAATAAAATCACAGATCCATTTATGTATCTGATCTCTCTCCTATATACATTTTGTATGTGTGTATACAATACATACACTTATTAAATCAGTATTATGCTTTACCTACATGTTTTATTATGTCTTCTTAATTAGAGATAAAGAGAGAAATTCAGAGAGACAGAGAGAGAGAAGTAAAGGAGTAGAGTTAGAAAGATATGGATTCAAATTTGACTCTGATATTAACTGGCTATGTCATCCTAGGCACAGTTGTTTAACCCTTCAGTTCTTTAGGCAACACAAAGGAAGGTGAAGGGAATAAGCATTTATATAGTTCTTAGAATGTATCTCAGTATGTTGTCTATAAAACAGGCTGGAGAAGGAAATAGCAAACTGTTCCAATATCTTTGCCAAGAAAACCCCAACAAATGGGATCACAGAGTCAGATAGGACTGAAATGTCTGAATAACAACTACGTGCCAGATACTGTGCTAAACAGTTTTCAAATATCTCAATTGATCCTTACAACAACCCTGGAAAGTGGCTGCTTTATTATTATTATCCCCATTTTATAGTTGAGGAACCTGAAGTAGATGGAGATTAAGTAACTTGCTCAGAGTCACAGAGCTAGTAAGTATCTGGAGCTGGATTTGCACTCAAGTCTTCCTGAGGCCATGACCCTCTGCTACTAGTTGTCTCAGTATATTTGGTGGAGCAAGCTTCTGGTACTTATCAAATCATAGACCCTTCATATGATATAACATACTACTATATCATGAACTCTTCAAAGAGAGGGCTAACATATTTGTCAAAAATAACAGTCTCCAAAGACTGCAAATGAATACCACTCACAGAACAGCTTATCACACATCATTCCTTCATTCTATGTTCCGGTCAAACTGGTCAACTTCCTATACCCCATCAAAATCGACTCTGGGGCAACAGGTCCCATCTCCTTGACTTTGTATTGGCCTGTTCCTCAGACACTTCCTAGATGTGTCACTTAACCCTGTTTTCCTTGGTCCTCGATTTGTAAAATGAGCTGGAGAAGGAAATAACAAACCTCTCCAGTATCTTTGTCAAGAAACCTCTCCCCTTTCCCACACCATTCCCCCCAAGACTGAACAATAATAAGTAGTTATGCAAAGATTATGGTCCTTCCTCACTTCCTTGACATGAAATCCCTGGGTTCCTTTAAGGCTTAGCTCAGGGACCATCTCCTACAGGAAACTTATCCCCATCTCCTAATTGCTAGTACCTTCCCCAAAAGTTAGTTTTTAACTACTTTGCATATTTTTTGGTATTTAATTTTCTGTATACATATTTGCATATTCTGTATATATATTATATACACATGCCTTCTTACAGGCAAAGATCAAATTTTTTTTGGTCTTAAAGTGTGGTGCCACAGTTCTCTTTTAAACTGCCTCAGTTTCCCTAAATTGGTTCTGCCTCAGCTTCTCTAAATTGTTCTGCCTCAGTTTCCCTAATTGTTCTGCCTTAATCCCCTTAGTTGCAAACTCACCCCCTGACTGGTATAATTGGTATAACTCAGAGGTTATATTGTCAATGTGTAAACTCAAAAAGGGGGAGTCCAGACTTCAGTCTCTAGCCAGACACTTTCTTAATTCCCAATTTGTCAGAATTTATGGTCCTACCTCCCCAACTGGTCAGAACCAAATTGATGGTTCTTGCCTGGAGAGGTTGGACTCCAACCCCCCTGCCTTTGTTTAGCTACTGTATATAAAAATGTCATTGAGAACTCGAATTGGCTGCTGGATGCTGGATTCTTGGAGACGATAGTCTCATTCAGCCCTGGGACCAAACCATGGATCCATTTGGTCCCAGTAAATTTCTCCCTTTCAAATAAAATATTAAAAACTCTCTAATCTCTATCTTGCCTCAGTTTCTTCGGCATTACAAAAGTACTTACACACAAGTATTTAATGTTTGCCAAATCAAATCAAACATGAACCAAAAGTGAACCAAAATAAATTATGTCCTCAAAATCACATAGGCTGGCTATACAGATGCAATGGTGAGCAACAATCAATGGAGACTCGTGTGCTGCACTTTTTTCCTCTTATTGTTAAAAGTAATCAAGGAAAACCCTTAGCACATTGGGTAGATGCTCTTGTAACCAACAAGGAAAGGTATGAACAAGCATTGCAAAGAATGAGCACTCTACAGGGAATAGTCACATCATGAGAAGATAAATTCATTTTGTATATTTGAGTATACAGGAAATGCAATAGAAAAGAAGATGAGTCAATCCCAGTTCCACCAAATTTGAAAAAGACAAAGGAAATTTTCCAACATCCCGAGCAGTGTCTCTATACAGGACATACAGAACACAACCAAATTATACAGGAAAAGAGAACATGGACAGATTGTAATCTACACTGTTGGAGGGAATATTCCTATAGATGAAGAAGATTCATTGAAGCATTGAATTATATCTCCTCCTTATAGCACAATGGAAGGGCTTGGACATCCCTGTATTAATTCAGATTTCTGTGTATGTGATTGGGTTGCCAAATTTTCATCCCAACTTAAATTTTACTTTGAATATATTTTACATAAGTCGATGGTATTTCCCCAGAAACAGTGTAAGCTCTTTAAGAAAAGGACTTACAATTTTGTCTTTTATCCCCAATATCAGCCCAGGAGCCAGAATATAATAGGTGTTTAATAAATACTTCATTAGGTAAGCCGGTATTCCTCAAACTGTGCTGCAAGGAACTCTGAAGGAAGCTTGAGAACCAATGATGTAGGCAATATAGTTAATGGTCAAAATAACCAGCACCTGTTTCTCAGTTCTCCACCAAAAAAAAAAAAGGGGGGCGGGGGATAATAGCGGCACTACAAGGGATTTCATACTGTTGAATATGGATAAAGTACTGTCAAACTGCAGACTGTTTCATGAACATTTTAAAGGAAAAATTATTAAAATTGTTAATAAATTAATCATTAGTTAAAATTATTAATAAAGTTAATGATTTTTCCTAATACAGGAGAAACAATGAGCAGACTGCAATTCTGTGAGCAACTGAACGTGGCAAATTGTAATGAGTTTTTCAAGTGGCCTCTTCAGCTAATTTTTAAAACTCTCAAACACCAACGTGGGATCTGCTTCTGTGGAACCGTCACGGTCCGTAACTGACGCCCTAGCCTTTTAGGACTCTGTTTATACCTCCCTCCCCGCCACTCCCAGGGTGATTAGGGGTCATAGCCTCTGCATTTCACTTGAAACCCGGCCCCAAAATTAAGCCATAGCTGGCGGTCAGAAAAATGCTAATTCCTGAAAGCTGCGATTAAATTAAAAAAAAAAAAAAAAAAAAAAGAAAAAGAAAAGAAAAGAAAAGTGGACACCAAGCTAAGAAGAGGGAGTCGGTTCCTGAGCCAAATCCACAAGGTTGGAAGTGGCCTAGGTATCGGGAACAACAAAGTCCTCTCTAGAATCCAGTACCCCCATAATCATCAACCTGACAGGGAAAGAAACTGAACCCAAACGTTGTCCGACGGACCGACCTGCGGGCATTCCCGGGATCCCCCCATGGGCAGAACTTCCAGCCAGCCTTCACCTAGCAACAAACCCAGAGGCTTCGGCCTCTGATGCACAACTAAGTGTTCACACGCGTGCAACGTATTTCCCGAGACTGGGATATTCACTCAGATCACTATGCCAACCAGCAATTATTGTGCGCTTAATATATGCGGGGAGCTACGCGAAGTACTGGAGAAAAGCAAAAACACAATAAATCCTTACTCTCGAGGAGCTTCTATCTTAACGTGGGAGAAAACATTCACGTAATTACAATGACACAAGTTGCATACAAAGTAGCCAAGGTAGTATCAGAGGGAATGCACCAGCAGACACAAAGAAGTGCCTCTGAAACGCCGCCCCGGAGCTCCGGCTCTCTCCGCCTGTCTCACTAAAGGTGTTCGTTCTCTCCACCCCCGCGTGCCTGCGCACACCGGGGCACTCTCACGCTCGGCGAAGGCATCCCAAGCTCCCAGGATCTCAGGACACAGTGATGGGAACGATACCTCTCACTCTCTTTCCGGGGATGCAAAGGGTCAGACTTCTCCCCTACCCCACTGCCCCGAACCAAGCTCCGCTTCTCGTCACCCCCCAGCATATCCCCCCAAAGTCCTCCTTTGTATCCCCAGGGAAAATGACCCAGAGCTCTGGTTTTCTCATTCCTCCCGTCACCACCCCCTCCCCGGTCTCCGGCCGAGAGAAGGAAAACGACAGAAAAGGCTAAGGGAGAAAAGAAAACGAGCCCGAGCCGGGAGTTGAGTCCGGCCCCTTTAAAGAGGCAGCTACCCGGCTCGCGAGCAGCCCACCGACAACCCCCTCCCTGCGCCAAAGCCCAGGGGAGCAGGAGGTGGGGTCTCGCGCTACTGCTGCCCCTTACCTCGTACTGCTATCTTCGCCGCAGGTCGCGAGGTCTGGGTAAAAGGGTGTCTGGGACGAGAAGGAGACACCCGGGCAGCACCAGGACTGAACTTCCTAGCTGAGAAAGAGGAGGAGGTGGAGGAGGAGGAGGAGGAGGGGGAGGGCCCAGGCTTTGTGTCTGTCTCCAGCTCTCCCTTTACAAGTGCACTGGCGTCCCACAGGAGCCGAGGCTCCGAGCCCCAACTGGGGATTGGGGGCGGGGGTGATGGTAAGAGGTAGTGGGGAAAGCGCCTGCGCGACGCTAGGCTTTCCCCCCCCCCTCCACACACCCCCATCTGCTACTCCGCCCCCCTTCTCCTCCTAACAGTCCCCACTCGCCCCTTCCCTGGCGAAGTGGAAAGCCGCAGGGAGGAGGAACTGGGATCAGAAAGTTTATCTAATACCAGAGTCAACTTGACTTCAAAATTCACATCACGCATTGGCGCCGCCGCTTCTCCCAGAGGGTGGGCTAGACAAGCCTTGCAATTTAGTTAGACAAACATTTATTAATGTGTGCAAGGGCCTGCGCTAGCCTTTCCTCGGACAGCCCCCACCCCCACTCCCATCTTATCACTTAAAAAATTAAACACAAATATGCACATCCTTCTGGCAAACAACCTTGAGAGTTTTCTGGAACTTGAAGGGAAGGTAAAGAAAGGGCAAGTTATTCTTGGAACTGCCTTAGATCCTAGTATAGTTCTTGTCAATGTCCTGCCTTTGTTCTGGGTTCTTTTTTTTTTAAGATGCTGCATCCTCTAGGGATAGGGACAGGGTTACATTTCTCGGATTGTTGTTTTGCTTCGTCATGATAAGTGATAGATGCTTTTACCCTTGGTCTGTTTCTCTAGCAAACCTCAGCGGTTCCAGACACGAGATTCTCTGGGAAAAAAAAAAAAAGGCAAAGAAAACTTTAACCTGGTTTCCTGGGTTGTACAAGAAACTCTTGAAAACTCTATTTGATGGATCGTGGAAATAAAAGGAAGCAATAAGGGACCGGAGTAGAACTTATCTGGAAATAATAAACACCTTTTGGAATCCAGGATTATTTACGGAGAGTTAGCTCTGTTTTCTTGCCCGAGAGTGGACAGACCTTTTGGGAATGGGAAACATTATTCTATTCTAGTTAGATACTGTAGGATTGAGTATCTCCAAAGGTGTGTGTGTGAAGATATTTTTTCATTCTGAACGATATACATTCTGAAGCTTACAGCCTGGAAGCCCACACTAAAGCAGAAAGAAAAATGAAAAAAAAAATTTTTTTTCCCCTCTTACAAGTTTTTTCCCAAATTCCAACTTTCTAATAATAATAATAGAAGAAGGCTTAGAAGATGAAGATTTCATTGTAGTTTTCTTCGTATATGTTTCCTACACTTGTAAAACCAGCAGGTGACTCTACTGTGTATAACTTGTTCTGCAGCAAAGACTATACTTCCGGTTCCCCCAACTCCTGCCGCTACCCCACCCCCATCCCCGTTCCACCCCACCCCCACACTCCTTTAGGAAAGAAGAAATTGGGCTGTTGGAAGATACTTGCTCAGAAGTGAAAGTTGATACCATCTTACTCTTCCCTCCCTATTTTGAGCAAAGCAAATGCTTAATAGTTAGGAGAAAGTTCATCTGAAATAAAAGCTTGGATACATATTCTCCTTCTATGGTTTCTTCCTAATCTTTCCTCCCCTTCAATCTCCCTTCCTTGCCTCAACTCAGTTTAATAACAAATTCCAGTATGTCTCATCGTCAGATCCACTTTAAATTATGGGGGTCTAGTTTAGCCCCAGAATCCTAGGATCATAGATTTGGGGTTAGAAGAGATTTTAGATATGATCCAAACCAATCCTCTCCTTTTAAAGAAGAGAAAACTAAAATTAAGAGACATTACCTGAGTCCCACAGTATTTGAACCCAGCTCCTCTGAATTTTACACTATTTCACACTGCTTAGATGTGGATTTAGACACAAGATGACCATCCAGTTAAATTCAACAGATAGTGGCTAAGCATATATGCGCAAAACATTGTAGTTAGGGCCAACGCATAGGTGACCAGGCCAGCTGGACATACAACAAAGGCCCACACTTCTCCTCCCAAACAAAACAAAGCAAAACAAAAATCCAAAAGGGCAAAAAATGTCCTCAAGAAGCTTACATCCTTATGGCTTGGAGGAGAGAGGAGAGAGTTGCAGTCTGTCTTTCTTCCTCCCTCCCTCCCTCCTTCCTTTCCTTCCTTCCTTCCTTCCTTTCCTTCCTTCCTTCCTTCCTTCCTTCCTTCCTTCCGTCTATCTATTTGTAATTCATTTCACCTAACACAAGAGGGCCTCTGAGGTACCCATCAAATTCCCTGTGTCTCCCAGTTTAGCCAATTGTAACTAATTCCAGTGGTCCTATTTTTTATGAGTAGTTGGGGATGCTTAATCTAGGTTAGGGATGTGTGTGTGTCTAAAATATCTTCTAGTCAAATCTCATCCCTGATAGCCTCCTTTGCAATATCCCACTGGCTTCTTCCCATTCATTCCTTACTTGCCTCTTTCATTTAAGGTCACATGCAAGGACATATAGTATAAAAGCTTGAATCACCACCACCACCATCATCATCATCACTAGCATTTATGTCACTTTCAGGTTTGCACTTTATATATATTTGAACCTCATTTTTGCACTGTATGTAAGTCCCGAGTTTTCAGATGGGGAAACTGAGGCACTATGTGTTATTGTTGCTCAGTTGTGTCATACTCTGTGAGTGCGTTTAGGATTTTCTTGGCAAAATTACTAGAATAGTTCATTGGTTTCTTCTCCAGCCATTTTACAGATGAAGGAACTTAGACAAATAAGATTGTTAAGATATGGGGGGGACACCCTGTTTTCCAAGAGCTAAGGCAGCAAGCAAGCTGTACCCTGAACTTGGCGTGACAATAATCCTTTGCACTCACCCTTTGGAAGATCTCACCCTCTGGCAAAACCGCATAATTATAGTATTGCTTTGACCAGCACCAGGTGTTCTCCAAGCTCTGACAAGCACCGGTCCAGACAAGTGCTCATGTTCTGGTCACGAAGCCCTGCTATGAATCAAACTTGTCACATTGTTACTGTTATCCCTCATTATCAAGGCTATAACTCACTCCGCAGCCAGTAGTGTAAGTATTGAGATTTGGTCAGAGTAAAATGGGTCTCCCCACATGATCCCTGGAACGTGTGTTTAATTTGCTTGCACTTTTCCCCCCTCACTTCTGTTTGATTCCTGACTCGATTCCCACTGCCCACCCACAGTTTAGAGGCTGGATCAATCGAGTCGATAGGGTTAAGTGACTTGCACAGGATCACACAGCTAGTAAGTGTCCGAGGTTGGATTTAAACTCAGGAAAATGAGTCTTCCTAACTCTAGGTTCAGCTTTTTATCTATTGGGCAACTTAGTTGCCCCTAAGACACTGAAGAGCAAATGCCAGAAGGATAATTCATCTCCTCCTGTCTTTAAGTCTAGGATTCTATCCACTACACCACTTAGATAATCATGAACTCCAGTGTTGTTTACTCAATCTTTTCTCATGAAATCTCATTTTTAATTCCTTATCCAGGATTTTTCCTGGGCCTTACTTAATGCTTGCCTTGCAAACTGCTCCCTTTCTCCATTGCATATATAAATAAGTATACAGAGAGAAAGGGTGGGGGGAGAAGAGGACACATTAAAAACTGGGGGATCAAATTCATTTCTTCATTAAATATTTTCAGATAAATCTTCATACAATAAATATTTTAACTATCATTTGGAGAATTATTATTCCCATAGAAATGGACTTGAGGGAACTGGATAAAGTAAAACATTGAGATATTTGAAATTATTAATCTTGAAAATTGTTTGCCTTACTTCATATTTTGCCTGTATGACCTCTGAACTGTTTCCCTGGTGATAAGAATGGCCAAGCAGATCAGAAGTTGAGAGCCTCCCATGACACTTCTAACAGCTGGTTACCAACTTGGCCAAGAAAGTGTCATTTCTAAAGAAATAGTTTTCCCTTTAAAGCATGCAAGGGAATTTTAGACAAATTCCAGAGAACTGATATCTCAACAATATATTTTTTCCCTTTCTATAAGATAGGAAAGTAGGGGTAAATGTATTCATATTAGGACTCAGAATAAGGAGAATGGTGCGCCATAGTGAGAATTGTATTCTAATTGTTGTTCTATAAGAAATGATAGCAAGATGATTTCAGAAAGGCCTGGGGAGACTTACATGAACTGTTACTAAGTGAAATGAGTAGAGGACATTGTACACAGCAATGACGATTATACAATGATCAAATCTGATGGATATGTTTCTTTTCAGTAGCAAGATGATTCAGGCCAGCTCCAATGGGCTTGTGATGGAAAGAGCCATCTCTACCCAGAGAGAAGACCATCGGGACTGATTGTGGATCATAACATAGTTTCACTTTTTTTGTTCTTGTTTGATTGCATTTTGTTTTCTTTCTCATTTTTTCTCTTTTTTTGATCTGATTTTTCTTGTGCAGCCTGATATTTGTGGAAATATATATGGAAGAATTGCACATATTTAAAATATTGGATTACTTGCCTTCTAGGGGAAAGGATGGGGGAAGTGAAGGAAAAATTGAAACTCAAGGTTTTGTAAGGGTAAAAGTTGACAACTATATATGCATATGTTTTGAAAATAAAAAGCTTGGAGGATTCTAGGAAGATAGTGGAGAAAGTTGCTAAATTTCAAGCTCTCCCAGTTTCCTTCACAAATAGAAAAAATTTGTGCCTCAGGGTGAACATAAAAGACTTGGGATAGAATGGAAGTTCTCCTGATACAACCCGAGAAGATCTGAAGAAAGACCAGAAAAGAATGAAATAAAGAGCAAATACCTCCGGGGTAGCTCCACAGAAACACCAAGTGGGGAGCCCCAGGGTGACCTGGGTGTGGCTGGAGCCTCAGCAGGAATCACTGAAACTTTTACCTCCCAGACTGTTGGGTTTGGATCTGAGTGAACCTCCTTTGATTAAGAATGCCAGGCCCAGCTGTGCTACTAGACATGGCACTGGGAGAGAAGGAACCAGTGAGTGCAGAGGCAATGGGGCAATGCTGCTGCTGTCTGGGGGCCCTTGTTGGAGGGTGAAGCTTTTGTTTTGGGGTTCCTGGTAAGAGAAGAAAACTGAATTAAAACCAGAGATATCATCACCCCCCACCCCAGGATTAGAGGTGCTTATACTTATACCTCTTATTTAAAAAAAAAAAAAAAAAAAAAAAAAAAGAGCTGCAAAGAAAGAATCCCACCATAGAAACATACTATGGGAACAGGGAAGACCAAGATTCATCTTCAGAGGACACTGAAATAAAAAAAGCTTCCACCCCAAAGAGTAACATGAAATGGCTCCCTGCCCAGAGAGAATTTATTGAAGAATTTAAAAAAGAATTTAGGAGTCAAATTAGAGACATTGAGGGAAAACTAAAAAAAAAAAAAAAAAAACAAGAAAACTATGAAAACCAACTAGAAAAGGAGAGTCTCAAAGATGAAAATAACTCTTTGAAAATTATAATTGGGCAAAGGGAAGCCAATGAAGCTATGAGAGACCAAGAAATAACAAAATAGATTATAAAGAATGAAAAATAGGACAGTGTGTGAAACATCTGAAAAATGACAGATTTGGAGAACAGATCAAGAAGAGAAAACATAAGAATAATTGGACTTCCTGAAAGAGGTGACCAAAAAAAGGTCCTTGATGCAACAATGCAAAAAATAAGCCTGGAAAATTGTTTTGGAGTGATAGAACATGAGGGAAAAGTGGCAGAAAAAAATCCATCCATCACAACCTCAAAGGGAGCCTTTATGGAAAACACATAGGAACATTATTGCCAAATTTCAAAAACCCCAGGTCAAAGACTACATTTTGTAAGAAACAAGAAAAAAAAAATTCAAATACTCTGGAGCTACAGTTAGAATTGTACAGGACTTATCAGCCACAATAAAAGACTGCAACCCTAGAATCCTAGAATCATATCTATTAATAATCAAAAGAATTAGGCCTATGGCCAAATATATCATATCCAGCAAAATTATTTATGATATTGAATGAAAAAAAAAGGATATTCAATGAACTTTCAGGACTTTCTATCAACCACCTTGTGGAAAGAAAGAAGGTCCTCTTTTTTATTTGATTATTTCTTCTCAGTCTCATTTGGTCCTTCATCTTCTAGTCCAGTCCCCATAATCCTGGCTGTTCCCTAAGGCTCTGTCTTTCCTCTTTTGTATCTCTCTCTTTCTGCTCTTATCAGCTCCTGTCATAGATCTCCTAAATGCAGATTCATATCCTTCAATCATCCAGCCCCTCTACTTCCTGGTCAACATATCTTTCTTTAGAGCTCCAGTTCTGCATTACCAAAGTGGAGTGCATTGTAGGAAAAGCACTGACTTTGAAGGCAGAGGACTTCAAATTCTGTATCTAATATGGACTACCCATTCATCTTGGGCACATCATTTAATTTCTCTGGGCCTCAAGTTTCCTCATTTTTTAAATGAGGGAGTTGGACTAGATGACCTCTAAGGTCCTTCTGATTCCTGTAACTGGATGCTCCATATGTACAGCAAACCTAGCATTTCCAAAGCCAAACTCATTAATCCCCATCCTAAACCCACCACTCCTCCAAACTTCCATAATTTTGTTGAGGTCACCACCGAGCAATACTAATATACTCTCCTCACATTCTAGATCCCAAGTCTTAATTCCTCTTCCATAGAAACTCCTCCCCCCCATCTTCTTTCCCTTCTTTTGCACTCATATATCTATTACCCTTAGGTTGTGTCCTGATCATCTCATGTCTAAACAGTGGCTTCTCAATTGCTCTCTCAAAATCTAGTAGTCTCTTTTCCCCTCAATTCATCCTTGACAGTTGCCAGACTTATATTGCTAAATATACCTGTCTGACCATATCTCTTTCCTTCTTAAAAACTTTCAGTAAATCCCTAATGCCTCCTGGTTAAAATGCAAACTCCTCCACTGGGTGCTTAAAGTACTTCACAATCAAGCTCCAGCTTCTTTCCGTACTAATTTCACAGAACTCCCATGCTAGTTCTAACCAAACTCTCCTGGCTTCAGTTTCTATTTCTGCTTTCTCTATTATCATCATTTTGTCCCTTTTTTCTTCAGAGATCCACTGGGAGAAATATTGTTTTATGAAGAAAATAAATATGAACTAGCTTTGTTAACTGTAGAATGACCTACAAGTACCCCATTTCATTCTAGTATTGAACTTTGCCCACAGCTGTAAAGTTAGTTAAGTAATAGAGTAAGAAATTGAACCATTTTTCTTGAAAACTTTTTCTACTATGCCATGTTGCAAGATCAGAGATTTATTTGTACTATACTGTGGGCAAGTAACTATTTTAAAATTCAATTTCAAGGGTGGAGTCAAGATGGTGGAATGACAGAGTCTGATTCTTTTTGTACAGCAAAATAATGTTTTGGTCATGTATACTTATTGTGTATCTAAGTTATATTTTAATATATTTAACATCTACTGGTCATCCTGCCATCTAGGGGAGGGGGTGGGGGGGGGTAAGAGGTGAAAAATTGGAACAAGAGGTTTGGCAATTGTTAATGCTGTAAAGTTACCCATGTATAAATCCTGTAAATAAAAGGCTATTAAATTTAAAAAAAAAAAAGATGGTGGAATGAGAAGTTAGCAACTTTGCCTCAGCTTCCCCAAAACATCTTTTATAATAACCTTGAAAATTTGCCAAACTTAATTCTAAATAAGAAATCCAAGAAAAAATCACAGTAAATATTTTTTTTTTTCCAACCTGGGGCAGCTTAGGAAGATAGACAGAAAGAGATGGTAGCTGACCTCCACAATATAACAGCAGGAGCATCACCAGGCTCTGATGATGGTGAGCAGCCAGCAACCAAGAATGATAAGGAAACTGAGGACCTGGAAAGGGATCCCAAGGAATCTCTGTACGTTTTTTTTTTCTTGAGGCAAAAGTTAAGTGACTTGCCCAGCGTCACACAACTAGGATGTGTTAAGTGTCAGAGACCAGATTTGAACTCAGGTCCTAACTTCAGGGCTGGTGCTCTAGCACTGTGCTACCTAGCTGCCCCGGGACCCCTGTATTAGTACTGGAAGCAGGAATGGGTACCTTCTAAAAGCTTGTCATGTATTGTCCAGTTCCAGGTCATGGCTCAAAGGCAGAGAGAAATGGTCTCCATGTCTAGAGATTGGGGCCCTACTTGTGTGAGGATGAGGGCACAGATTAATAGGGCAGTGAACAGACTTCTTCATGCATTGTGCCATATTGGAAACACTAAACACTTCCTCCCTCTCTCCCTTCCTTCTTCTCTCCCTCTCTCCCTTTCTTCCTCCCTTCCTTTTTTCCTTCCTTCCTTCCTTCTTTTTTTCTTTCTTTCCTTCCTTCCTTCCTTCTTCTCTCCCTCCAATACTTAACACAAGGTCAGCACATAGTAAATGATAAATATAGAACTGAGTTGAAACTGTTTCAATTTGCCATTCTTAACCTCTCTTCCTTTTTAATCATACAATTTATTTATATTATAAATATGTAATAAGTGCCCATTCTGTGTAAAATGAAAGTCAGGTGGAATAGTGGAAGGACAACCAGCCTTAAAATTTGTCAGATCTGAGGTTAAACCTCTGACTAATACTTTCAACATGACTGTTTAAATTGCTTAAGCTTTTGATATCCCAGAAAATTCCCTAAAATTATAAGTTGTAGGACTATTACTAATTTACATTGGTGGAAGTTACCTCATCAGAAGTTCCTTATGCCAATGTAATAAAAAGACAGGGCCAAAAAATGTGTGAAGCAGTGTGCTAGGTAGTAGGGGCATTATAAAGAAAGTTAAGAAATTCCTTGTTCTTATGAAGTTTGAAATCTAGCATGAAAGCTATGATTTAAGGCTTCAGCATTGGTCTGCTAAGCAAGTCATTTAAATATTTTTCTGTTTTCTTGCAGCAATGGAGTGATAAAATGTCTTCCTATAACCAGAGATATAGAAGGAGATAGTTTGCAACCTATGTGATAGACTTATTTTAATTCCTTGTTATTTGTTTTGAATTCGGTTTCAGGCAAATATATGCTCCCTTAACATAATCTCATATGTTTAATTCTAATTAGGAGTTGAAGAAAGCCAGTATTAAAAAGAAGTTTGTTGGTAGTGGTTTTGAATAGACGACAGACCCAAACAGATTCTAGGAACATAAATGTCAATGGGGCAACATATTACTCTCCAGTCCCAAATCTTACTCTGATTGCCATATCCAATAACAATCCTTTTCTCAATCCTGTAGCTTTTGACACTGTCAATCACCCTCTTCTCCTTTATATTCTCTTCTCTCTGGATTTTCATGGTATTGTTTTTACCTGGTTCTTCTCCCATTTGTCAGATCACTCCTTTTAAGTCTAGTGAATCTTGATCCTGGTCACACTTAGTAATCATGAATTTTCCCCAATACTCTGTCCTGGATCTAATTCTCTTTTTCTTTTATTCTATGCAGCTAGGTGTTCTTAACTTTTGTGGATTCAATTATCATTCATTCTTATGCTAATAATTCTCAGATCTATTTGGTGAGGGTTATCCTCTTTCATCTCCAGGCCTGTATCTACAAATTATTTATTATATCCAAAACTGAACAAATCTTCCCTTTTTCTAACTTCCTTATTATTGTCATCATTATTATTTTCTTCTTTTGTAACATCCCATCCCTACTTCTCAACATTGCTGCTATCCTGGTGCAGACTCTCATCACCTTCTGCATGTATTATTGTGATAGCTTTGTCTCCCTGCCTCAGGTCTAGTCCACCCTAGTAATTCTAGTCCACCTTTCATTCAGTGTTAAATCGATCTCCCTTAAGCCTAAGTCAGACCATGTCACCTCCCCTATTTATTAAATCAGGTTCCAGTGGTTACCCGGTACCTCTAGGATCAAATGTAAAATTCTTTGCTTGGGTTTTGAAGTCTTTCATAACCTGATCCCTTTCTCCCTTTCCAGTTTTCTTACACCTCAATATCCTGATTCTGTGCATTTTCACTGGCTTTCTTCCATGTCTAGAACACTTTCTCTCCTTATTTCTACTTCCTGGCTTCCCTTAATTTCTTCAAGTATTAACTAAAGTCCTACCTTCCCCAAGAAGCCTTTCCCAGTCCTCCTTAATCTTAGTGTTTGCCCTCAAAGAATATGTCCAGTTTATCCCATATCTTTCTAATTTATATATAGCTGATTGAATGTTATCGTCTTCCATTACATGGTGATTTCCTTAAGATCAGAAACTAGATTGTTTTGTTTTTTGCCTTTCTTTGTGTTCTCAGTGCTTAGCACAGTGTCTGGTGCATTAATAGTTAATAAAAGCTTGTGGATTGACTGACACTCAAGAAAAAATCTTGCCTTTTTAGGGCATTAATTAGGGGAGTTATCTGATCAATTCCATGACCTTACAGGATGATCTTTTGCTTGAGAAATTGACATCTATATGCTATGGAGGATCTAGATTGCCCATTAGTGCATATAGATCCTTGAATATTTCATTGAGGATGTGATTTAGTTTTTATGGACACTGTTTATAGGTCAGACTGTTTATAGGTCAAAGACATCTTAATAAACAAGTATATATAGAACAAAAGGACATTTGCAAAGTCGGGTCCCCTTTGCCCACTTCAGACCAGATAGTAGCAGAACTAAAAGCAGACCAGAATCTTGGAGGGACCTCCCCCTTCCACTGTTTATCCCAGGAGTCTCTTATGGTTGCCTTGAGGCAAAGAGCCATGTGGTCTCAACCACTTTTCCCAAGTAGAGAGTTTCTAGAACCTAAATTCCAGCATCCAACTTCCCACTGAAAGAAATGGGTGACTCTAGATTACACCAGCATTGGATCTGAACCCTTAGCACTGAGAAATACATCGTAGAACGTCCCCACGGCAGCATCTATTGGAGAGAAGAGGCTTGTTCATGTCCAGCCCCTGTTCCCTTCCACCCTCATCCCCACCTCTGGAGGATCTACAAGGGGCTGAAGTCATGACTTTGGGAGCAAAAAACATTGATTTTTGCTTTCCTTTCCACCTGAGAATTATTCTGATAAGAAGGAGGTTGCTTTCCTAGCAACCTCAAGTCCCTTTTTCTTCTCAGAGAAGTCTCCCTTAATGGGGACTTAGTATCTGAATGCATTTATGTGTCTGAAGTGAAACTGAAATGGATAAGGCAAGGAAGTTAAAGGGTTGTCCTTTAACAACCTCAATTATGTTTATCTTCCAAAGGGACTTTAAACCACAGAGTCATGCTGTGAGATAGAGCTCTGGGGGAAGTTTGAGTTTCTTAGTGAGGGAAGTTAATTACATCTTTTATGAGCCTTTTATGTTTTCTCTATTTGTGTGTGTGTATATTAAATAAAGACTGTCCTGTGTCTGATATGTAATATTACTTTGAGTGCCTGTACAGGATCTGAGCACCTCTTTATCCCTATTTATAGAGACCAGGATATAAATGATATTTGGAAAGTGCTGAGGTTGTAGGCAAAAATTTATGATCTTGGAGCTCCTCTCAAGATTGAACCTGGTTAATGTAAACCCAGAGATTATATCATTGTCCTTTAGAACGGCTAGTTTATTCTCATTCCCATTGATTGCAACATGCTTTCCCCCTTACCTGTATTGCTCTCTTTCTGACAGAAAATGTAGGGAGGAGATGAGATGTGTGTGTGTACATGTGCATGCACTCAGAAGAGTATGTTTTCTTGGTTACCTCACTTATGTGATTCATGGGACCAGGAAGCTACAGTCCTGATTCACTTAGCATCAAATGTTAGAATTAAAAGAAATCTTAGAGATCATCTAGTACAACTCCTTTATTCTGTGTATGAAAACACCGAGGGCCAGAAAGATTCCTAAGTTACTCGTAAGTTACATAGCTAGTGGCCGACAGAGACAGAACTAGATCTCATTTGCAGGGAGTCCTGTAAGAAGATGGGGATAGAGTCCTCCTGTCCTAGCTAATGTCTTTGAAGGAAGGCTCTTCCCCTGCCCCTCAGGACTGAAGATTGACCCAAGTTATTTTTCCTGGGTAAATCAATTTCATTTTTCTGAACTTCTATTCCCTCTTCTATAGAAAAAGGATAATAAATTATGTACTTTACAAGTTTGGAAGAAAGTCACTGTATAAGATCTTAAATATAGAAATATGAGCTAATCTATTTCTCTAACAAGGAAATACATAGTAGCCTTCTTTGAATAATATAATTAATGCTGTTGGTGACTTCTATACAATAAAGGTCTTCATCAAACTACTTAATATTTGAAAAAAATTCAAGAAGAATTCTACTTTGTTGATTTTTTTTTTAATATGTAGGGAAACAGAAACAAGGACAGAGTGCCTCAACTTCAGAATGAGTCACTGGTAGCATAGAGCCAAATTTCTGGGTCTTAAATCCATATTATTATATTCCCCGTAGTAATATAACTATAGCCTGCTGCTGACTAGAAGTTATAGAATACTGTAGTTTACTCTAGTAAAGTACCTTTTCACCCACCCTCCCCTAAAATATTGAGTCTGAGATGAAAGTCACCTCAATCTGTTAAATATAGGATGGTAATCATTTGATGATAGGTAAATCCCTTCTCTTTTATGGGTCTCAGTTTTTTGTTTTTTTTTTCACCTGTAGATTAAAGAGTATGGATCAGATGACCTCCAAGTTACAGAGGATTTTTATCCTCTGGATCTATGATTCTAAATAATATTGGTTAGTAGTGAGAAATCAATAAGTCAAAGGTCAAACAGATAAATTGATCAGTATTACAATAGAGGCACAAAAATGTGATTCATATTACAATTTCAAATTAAGAGTTTTAAAAAGTATGGACCCAGAACCAAATTGATGAATTTATTAGACATTTTGACTGACAAAACAAAAAGTTGTTTTGTCTTATATAGATGGAAATTTGATCTCATCATCCAAACCTGAACATTCCCAGTTTGTCCTTATTAATTCATTTGAATTGATTAATTTGTTAGGATAGGTTTTCAGTGGGTCTTTCATATTCTATCATTTCCCTGTTATTTCACTGAGGAGCAGTGTTATACAAATAGCAAATTTTGGAGGTATTTTGAAGGTTTAGGGGTGTAGATTCTGTCGCTCAGTGGATAGAGTGCTGGGCTTGGAGTAGGAAAGGCTCATCTTCCTGAGTTTAAATCTGGCCTCAAATACTTCCTAGATGCACGATCCTGGGCAAGTCATTTCATCCTGTTTGCTTTAGTTTCCTCATCTACAAAAATGAGCTAGAAAAGGAAAGGGCAAACTACTACAGTATCTTTGCCAAGAAAACCCTAAATGGGATCACAGAGTCAAATATAACAGAAATAACTGAACAGCAACACAGTTTACTTACTTACCCTATTACTTTGTTAAATATAGGAACTGGAATGAATTGTGAAGTTTAAATTAGAAATTTGAACTGAATCAAATTATCAATTCTTGTCAAATTTGATTTGGAAAATATTTTTTGATTCCCCTTTTCATTAAGTTTAATTTGGATCCAAATTGGTTCAGTAGGTATTTCATCTAATTTTTTTTAAAACTTTTATTAAAAAAAAAAAAAAAGACGTAATTTGCTTTAGGCTTTAACAAATTCAAAATGGCTCATTCATCTTTTGTATAGTTCATTTTGCTTTATGTTCTGGGTTCAATTTACCATAGGAGCATGACAAAGTTTGACCTAATTTAGATTTACAGAATTAGAAAATTATACACTGAGAATTAGAAAAGCTCTGAGAGATAATTTAACCCAATAGTCTTCCATACAATCTATATGGCATATAACAGTCCTTTTAGCCATCCTCAACCAGTCATTTAACAAGGGAATATGAAGGAAAGGGAATAAGTATTTATTAGTGCCTACCATTTTACCAAGTACTTAACTATTATAAGGGGCTAGTGAAAGTTGGATAACATATATTTATAATGGATCTAGTCAGCACAGTTGTGTAATTTCTTCTCGCTGTTTTGGTTCTGTAGTTGAGAATAGAAAGTGTTAAGAATGTCAGGTAGGACTTCCTTCTTCTAATGAAAGTGAGTGAATTTCAAGAAAATCTAGCTCCCAAAGAAAAGAAAATTGGAAACTTGAAATGTAATTGTCTCTTGGAAACATTTAAAAAAAAAAAAAAAAAAAAAGGAAAGTTAGAGAAGATATAAATCTGGCTTTTCCATTTTAGTGAAAGGATAGGATTAGTTTTTAAGACTCTTTTATCTTGTATGCATATTTCCTCTCCCACCCCCCTTAAACACACCTGTGTACTGGCCATGAAAGCCTTAAAGGAAGTAATAATAGCTAGCATATTTATAGGTTTGCAAAAACTCACAACCCTGGGAGGAAAATGCTTTTATGCAGATGTTTTATAGATGTGGAAACTGAGGAAAACAGATGATAAATGTCTTGCCTAGTGGCTGGATTTGAATTCTTCCTGATTTCAGGCTGATTATTCTATCCATTTTACCACCTAGCTGTTTTAGTTAACAAGAGAGATGACTTGTCACATTCTTATAGTGACAAGACTTTTTCTAGAATTCAATTCTCCTGATTCCCTCTATCACCAATTTTCCAAAAAAGTTATAGAATTTTAGAAGTCTTAAAGAGTATCTTGTCCATTCATTTTATAAAGAAATTTGTTGTTTTGCAGTCTAGTTTGACTCTTCAAGAATCTATTTGGAACTCTCTTGGCAAAGATACTGGAATGGTTTGTCATTTCCTTCTCCAGCTCATTTTGCAGATAAGGCAACTGAGGCAAGCAGAGTTAAGTGACTTGCCCAGAGTGACACAGTCACTAAGTGTCTGAGGTAAAATTTAAACTCAGGAAGATGAGTCCTCCTCACTCTAAGTCTGTTACTTTATCTAGTTTGCCCCCTGGTTGCCCAAATAAAGTAAAAAATATCCCCTAAAAGTGAAGCAGCTTGCCTAAGTTTAGTCTGCTAGTTGTCAAACAGTCCAACCCTCATGGAGCCTTTCTTGAACAAAAAATCTTCCACTGTGCCCTAAACACAATGAGTTTAGTATTGTTCTAATTAGCATTTTTATAAACAACACCCCCCCCCCAAACAAATCAAACCCCCAAATCTTTTAAAAGTGCTTCAAAAAGAACTTTATTATTGTTTAATATTGTTGAAATTCCAGACCATATCTTAATTGGAACCAGTCTTCCACATCATTTCCAGGTTACCTTGTTGCTTCCAGTCTGACCATTCCTTCTCTCACTGAGGAAATATCTGGTTTCATTCCATCTTGCCCCGAATCGTGTCTTTATATCACTTCTTGATCCTTTCCAAACTATGTTGCCATCACCTTATTTGCTCCTCCCCCTTTCCTCCAACCCCTTTTTATATTTCTCTTTATATACATATGTTCTTTCCCTTTAAGTTATAAGATTCTTGAGATGGGGGACTGACTTGCTTTGTTGTATGTATGGATAGATAGATAAGTAACTAAAATGGATAGATAGGTAACTAGATAGATAGATCAATCGATCTATATCCCCAGTGCTTAGCACAGTGCCTGGCATATAATAAACACATCACAAATACTTTACCATTCATTCACTCAGGGTCCTTAAGGCTTACAGTCAATAAGTGAGCAAAGTGCTTACTATGTTCCAGAGATTATGCTAAACACTAGGAATGAAAAAGACAAAAAAGGAATGAAATGGCTGGAAATTGGAGTGTGGAAAAGAACCAGAAAGATAGCTTAAGTGGCTATCCCCCAAATTCCATCTCTTAAAAACCTGTAGATCTTGGCCCCAAGGTATACTTGGAAAAAGAAAACCAACATTATATTATTAGATTGCTAAATCCTTCAAGGCAGGAAATATTTTTTGCCTCTTTTTGTATTCACACTTCTTAGCAATAGTGTCTGGCACATAGTAAGTACTTAATGTTTATTGACTGATTAAATGTATTCTAACAGCAAGTCTGAGGATGAGCAACAACATTATCACTTTGGTTAGATGTCAGCATTTTCTGGAAGGAGAGATTAGGTGGAGTACAGATAGAGAATTTGAATAAATGCTTGTGGGATTGGGTGGGACTGTGGGGAGAAAACAATGTTGGGGGTATAGTTATCAGTTCAAAATATGAATGGTGAAATGTGAACTATAATCCACTGACTCCTTGTCTAGGACCATTTCCTGCGCAATAGGGATTTGAGAACTGACTAGCATTTTGGGATTTGTAGATAAGGGGGAAAGCATTCTCTCTGTATCTGAGTGTGATTTGAGAATCTCTTTGAACTTGAAAAGAAATTTGAGTTGTGATTTTTTAAAGGGACACTCATAGTGGGTAAGATAAATTAAAAAGAAGGAGTGAAAAGCATTAGAATTGAGCTGCAGTAACCGTGAGGAGAGGGTTCCCTCAGCCCTGCTTCAAACTTAACCAATTGAGCTAGAAAGAATTGGTCACAGAGGCCAATAAGTAGAGGGGGGAAATGAAAAGGAGAAAGCAGAAGGGGGCCTAACCTGGCCAAGAAAGGAAGAATGAGCCCTGAAAGTATTTTAAAGCAGAATATTCAGATGGAAACTGTTGGTTGTCTTCATCTCTTCAAGTCTGCTCTTTCACCAGATTCCCTTCTTTATTAGTAATACATATTGTAATTGGATAGAATGTTGGACTTGGAATTGAAGAGGGGACCCCAGAACTCTGAAAATCCTTGAAGGAGAAAATCTCCTTCAATTCTGCCTCAATAAGGGATACTGCCCCAAATCTTTTTCCTTTAAATGAATTTAAGTTTTGACTACTTGAGGGGGTAATGAAGAGGGAACCCCAGAACTGAAAATCCTTAAAGGAGAAAACCTCCTTCAACTCTGCCTCAAGGGAGGGGACTCCATCCCAAGCACAGTTTCATCTTTGTTATCTGGGTGGGGTCAGCTCAGTCCTAAAATCCATTGAATTCACTTCAAATTCTAGCCCTAGCTGAAACCCAGGGAGAGCCAACTCAGGACTCCACCCACAAGCCCTCTTTAGCATGTAGCCAAAACCCCCTATTATAAAAGAGCCAAACTAAAACCCTTTCTTTGCAGAGGTTCCAAACATGCTAGCCCTACACTTGGCACACCAAGGGTCTTTGCCCACTGGAATAATGTTTCCAGTGCCCTCTTCTCTTTACCCACACCTATTTCCTTAACTAGACTTTAATCTTACTTCCAATCCCCATAATAAACCTCTTTTATCAATCTAGGTTTTCGGGTCTGTAAATTCCTTTACAGAGAACTGCTTGTGCTGCTAGAAGGGAGTTCCCCAGAACTCCCAACTCTTGTGCTGCCACTAGACTTTATTTAACTCCCTGACCACCAGAAACCCTAATCTAAACCTCATCAGAATCAGATCTAAATTCAGGTCTTGCTTTACACTCTTATTAATTATTATTATTATACTTAACTCCTTTGTCTCAGTTTCCTCAGCTTCCTTCGGTAAAATAATAATAGCTCCCACTTCACAGGGTTGTTGTGAGGGTAAAATGAATTGATATAGTAAAGAATCCTTTGCAAAATTTAAAATTCTCTATAAATGAGATTATTATTAATAATAATGACACTGCCTACTTATGAAATGTTTTCTTTATCTTGATTTTTGTCTTAAATATAAAGAAGCCAAGAATTATCTAGAGATACTTAAAACTTTAATTTACCACAGAGAGCCAAATTGCTTGAATGTTTGGAATTCCCCTAATTAGGAAGCAGGCTCTCACTTTTTGTCTGATATAAACTTCATTAAATAGCACACAGAGGATAACATGGAATGTTATATCATTGCTGCTAGGCTAAAGGCAGATAGTTGTAATAGATTATAGGTAATTAATCTCTAGGATCCAA
This sequence comes from Sarcophilus harrisii, assembly GCF_902635505.1. Classification (NCBI taxonomy): domain Eukaryota; kingdom Metazoa; phylum Chordata; class Mammalia; order Dasyuromorphia; family Dasyuridae; genus Sarcophilus; species Sarcophilus harrisii. The sequence goes on from NC_045427.1 coordinate 150,942,543, forward strand.
GGTGAAAAAGGAAAGAGAGCCAGATAGAAACAGGTGAAGTCTAAATGAGATTCAGCTCTGCCCTTTCAGAAGGGAAGAGAGAGCATATCACCAATCTTCTGTGCTATACTAGTATTCCCAATGGATTCCTATTTGTGCCATCATTGTCTGAGCCTTCTTTAGTTGTTTGTATTTTGTTACTCTAAAATGGTACTGATAAATTGGCTATAGCTCATCTAGTAGTGGTATCAGAACACAAAGATTTGCTTTTGAACAATATATATTTATTCTTCACTTTCATAACAAAGAGTTTGTGATTTCTTCAATGTGGTGAATTCCCTCAACTTCCTTTAGGGATAAACCTAGGAAGTTGCCTGAGGCCCATGGACTTTAAAATAATTGTCAAATTGAGTACGGTTTGAATTACCCTAACACACTGTTAACTTTTTTCTTCACAATCATAAGATATATATAAGCATCAGTGAGGTTCACTATGCTTGAGATATATTCATTTGTACATTTTGTGGTTTTAAGTTTTCAATTTCATTGAGACTTCATTGAGAGAACCTTCTAATAGAACCATTCTGAACATTTATCTAATTAGGATCAACTAATAAACCCATGAGCCGTGACTGTGTATAGAGTGGTTGAAGGTAGGTGTCAGAAAGTATTTTTTTCCATTCCTCTGGAGGGTGAAGATAAATGTCAACATTAGAGCAGATTTGTAAGAGGGGTAAGGAAAAACAACTGGGTGCCAAGCCTAGTGGACCCATTTCCAAGTCTAATTTCTACTTCTCTTCTGCATTTCCAAGAATTGAGAGGTGTAATTTGTAGAATTATGAATACTAGTGATGAAAGTTGTCTTGAAATCATCCAGATTAGCCCTTGAAAATAGTAGAGGAATTGGAATGGTGGAAGGACTTCTCCAAGTTCTGAACTAAATGAACTTGTAGACTCAAAATTCTTATTCTAACCAAACTGAGCCTGAGTTTCCCTATTTCCTGACTTTTCATCAAACCTGTCAGAATGGTAGAACCCAAGTCTTTTAGGATTTCATTTACAGTATGATATTATATAAAGAATAATCATTCTTTTAGTTACATTTTCATACTCCAAACAACACTGTGAATTAGATTGCAATAGTAAAAACCAAACAACAAACTTCCTAATGGCCATCTTTCTGCTGGTGAATCCTTCTGCATTTAGGCTGTTCCTCACATAGGAGACAAAGTTTGTAGCTGGTACTCCACTCAGACTGTAACTGTTGTTCGGGTATTCTTAGTCATGTCTGATTCTTTGTGACCCTATTTGGGGTTTTTGTGACACTAGAGTGTTTTTGCCATTTCTTTGACTTGAGCGACTTGACCAGACAGAAGTCTTCCTGACTTCAGACCCAGCAGTCTATTCATTGGATTACCTAGTCACACCTAGAATTGCCGCTAGCTTTACCCCCAAGAAGTTGGCATAGGGATGGGGCATACTTACACTTCACCAATGGAGCCTTCGGTTACTCAGAAGGACTTCCACACCTGATAACACATCAGAGTATGACTTTTGTAGCATAAACATCGCCTTTTTTTTGACAGAGCAGAATTCCAAGGTACATGGAGGACTCTATCTAGGAAGTAGCAGAATTGGGGTGCCAGTGCAAGAAGTGTTCTTTCCATTACACAGTACTTACTCTTCACTATCCATTATGGCTATATCTATTATGAAATGACAACAGTAACATTGGGTAGGAGTTGGGAGTGGAGAATAGAAAACTTATAAAATTTGTATGTAAACCTGTGGTACAAGGTCCCTCTAGAATTCTGGACTCTCATGGATCAGGTTAGATGATAGAAACTAATCTTCCTAAAGACCATTTTCTCTCAGTATTTTTCCCTGGCCTAAAGTTAATTTAATTGTATCCTAATTGTAGCTCTAAGCAGGGGTCCTCAAACTTTTTAAATAGGGGGCCAGTTTACTGTCCCTCAGACTGTTGGAGGGCCAGACTATAGTAAAAACAAAAACTTTGTTTTGTGGGCCTTTAAATAAAGAAACTTCATAGCCCTGGGTAAGAGGGATAATAGTCCTCACCTGCAGCATCTGGCCCTTGGGCCGTAGTTTGAGGACCCCTTACATTGAATGTATGGGATGTCTTGTTTTTCTCAAATATGGGCAATAAGGTCCCTGACTCCTACATAGACTCCTGATTATTCAATTTTTTTTTTTTTTTTACTCCATGGAGAATACATAAGATGCTGAGGAGTAATTTTGTCATTCAGATAAAGAAATATAAGCCTTTAGTATCTCAACTTTTCCCAGAAGGGAATTGAATTAAGTGTTATTAACGGGATAACCCTTCATCTTGGTGAGTTTCTCTTTTCCATGGAGTTCTCCACAGTCTCCACAAGACTTAATAACATTTGATGTTTAGACTCAGTCTAAAAGTCAACTTACTTTGAAATTTGCCAAGTAAACACATCCCTTCTCATCAGAAACACTGATGAGTATCAAAGTACACTGTCCAAACCACTGGCTTTGCTCTCCAAGTAGGATGTTGTGCAGGAACCATAAAGACTGTCTTCTTTCTTCAAGGAGCATTTTGAATCAGAAAAGCTTCACGTTAGAACAAGGAATTTTTAACTTTTTTGTGCCTTTGGCATTCTCCTTTTCCTAATTGTTTATAAATTGGAGAATATAAATTGGAGAACATGCTAAATTCCTGTCAAAGAATAGTGAAAATTTAGATGCAATCTTTATTCTCTATCTAATTTTCATGAACCTCTGAAAATTATCAACAGGCCCCTTCAGGATCTTTAGACTCTGAGATAAGAACTCCTGCTGTAGAATATTTGGTGCCCAAACTCAGGAACTCTCAAATTGGGCCTTTACCCATGAGGGAACTCTCAAAGGTGGTATTGCCAAGGATATGTCCCTGTTATTGCTAAAAGACTTTCAAGTATAATGTTCTTGATCTCTTCTCTCAGGCTGTGATTCTCAGGCAAATATCCTCTACTTCCATATGCTCCTGTTGTTAAGTTGCCATTATTGTTTCTTTAAAAGGGACAATATTCTTAAATTGGTCTTGTGATACAATAACTTAGAATGCAGAAAATGTGAGTTTGCCTTCAATTTTCAGAAGGATAGAAACCTCAGGCTACAGATTTGGGTTTGCTTATATATTTGCCATGGCTAGAATGAAAATAGTGGGGGGAAATGCCTACTGATTTTTTTTTTTTTTTGGTAATAGTGAAGTAGCCCTTCTTCAGTTGTTTTTCTTCCTGGCTGTCTGCCAGACCAAGACCTATTTTGTGGTCTTTATAAAGACCTTTGGCCAGAGCAGGCCACATCTTTTTTCACTTTCTCTTAGGCCATTGATATGTGTATATGTGGGGGGAGAGGGGGGTATAGACTTATTTCTTCCCTTGTTCCTTCTCTTTTTTGTATTTGACTTTGCGACCTCATATCAAACAAATCTATTGTGTCCCCAGGAAAAGTGTCAATTTGTAATAAGTTCACATGTTCATTAGTTTTCATTAAATATTAAAAGTTGTATCTATTTTATTGGGAGATTCAGTTCATCACAATTCTCTATCAGCTACTCATTCAAGATCAAGAAAATTGCTGACTAGGAAGGGGAATAAAACTGAGTTTTGATAGTTCCTTCCAGAGAAATATTAATGTACTCCTCTGACTTGCCAGGTGACAGTTCTCTGCTATAGGACTCCTGGCCTATAATGTCCAAGATTGGACTTTAGTTCTTCATCCATTATGGCTGCTAACTCCTCTATTCTTCCCAAACACCAGATTTTGGGGAGTCTAAAGTAAACTAGACAGCAAACCCAAAAGAAAAGAGATCAACTTTGACTTTTCTTCTGTTATATTTTTCATAAAATTAAATGTGGCGGGAGCAAAAAGATCAGACTGACTGCAATAGGTTAATTGTCAAATATTAGGATTTTCACTTACTTATTTTTAGTATTATCTTAATGGGTCTTTCCCTCCACTTCTCAGTAATACCCCTTTTTCAGGGCCAGTATTATTCCTGCCTTCTTTTTTGTCCATTTCTATTCGCAGGAGAGGACTGGATGCTTATGGTTGGTATCTTAGTATACCAATTCCCCCAGTTTCTCTCTCAGGGATTCAGTACTGTGTGTTTAAATCTTATCTACAATGGAAGAATATTGAAGAAATTATCTTCAAAGGAGAGGAATAGATTCCTGAAATAAAACTATAATCTGGTTATGTCTAAAAATCAGCCCAATTTTTTTCTTACTTCTCAGATAGTCATATTGAGGTGTATTGCTCTGATTGGGTCAATTAATTTGTTTCAGTTTGCTCAGCTATAACTGGACAGGATGACCTTTCCCACCAGATGGTGTAGCAGATAGAACACTGGTTCTGGAGGCAGGAAGTTGTTGTTATTTGGTTGTTTTGTCATGTATGATTCTTCATGACCCTATTTAGGGGAGATACTGGAGCATTTTGCCATTTCCTTCTGGAGCTCAGTTTTCAGATGAAGAAACTGAGGCAAACAGAGGTAAGTGATTTATCTAGAGTCACCAAGCTAGTATTAGGAGCTGAATTTGAACTCAGGGAGATGAGTTCCTTCCCGACTCTAGGTCTGGCATTCTATATCCCATTGCACTACCTAGCTGCCCTAGTCAGGAAATCAGGAAGAGGGGGGGTTCAAATAAAACCTCAAATAGCTTCTACCTGTGTGACCTTGGGTAATCACTTAACTCTGCTTGCCACAGTTTCATCAATTATAAAATGAAGGTAAGACTTTTGGGAGGTCAAATGAGACATTTGCAAAGCATTTAGTGCCTGGTACATAGTAGATTATTTTATTATTCCAGTTCTAAATCTATACTTCTGTGAAATAGCTGAGCTGCTGTTTTTCTTTTAGTGTCCACAATGGACACTAAGCCTAGACTGTCCCAGAGACTACCCTAGATTTCTAGGAAGGTGGCCCCCAACTTTCAATTTCTTCAAAGCTCTCTGTTTTAGACCCACCTCCAATGCTGGAATAGAACCAAGTCCAAGATATTGAGAGCATCTTAATTTTTTGCCACTAAAATTTATTCTCACTATCAGTGTTTCCTACACTTTGAGTTGCTGAGACCAATGAACTAACTTGAAACAAATTCATGAAATCTTAAGAAGTATCTCTGCTCTGTGCGTTGCCTAGAACATCCATCATTGTAAGTCACATCTGTTGTTGTCTAATCTGGTTTTTCTTGATGCTTTCCCTACACGTAACAGGTTCTCATTTCAAGATTGTCGATACAGATGGTGATGAGTTCATCAAGTTAGGAGCTCTTATTGAATCCAGATTTGAGATGAGCATGTGGCACAGAGCCATGAGAACAGACTTACTATGAATGCAAAGGGCAATAATGTATAGGTACTCTGGAGAGCTATTTAAGTAGTGACATGACTTGTGAACAGCACCCATATCAATGGTCAAGACTTTTTCCCCTAGATACCTCTACCTGGGACAATTTGACATAGTGAACACAGAGTTGGACATGGAGTCAGAACATGAGTTTAATTTTTGATTTTGCTACTTATGTGAAACTCATGTTTCCTCATTTATAAAATGAGAGGAACTTCAAGGCCTCCTTTAGTTCTTATTTATTGCTTTATTATTTCCTCCCTAATGTTTTATTTAATTTGATCTGCCCACAGTGCCCTGGCCACTGTTGCTTTGGGAGTCAAAGCTGCTGTTCCCATATTGGGTTCTCAAAGTTCCTCATTCTTTCCTCTCTGAGAACTCTAATTACTCAAACTTACACCATGGCATAGTAGGTAGGCACTAGACCTGGAGTCATGAGGAATTGGGTTCAATGACCAACTTTGGAGACTTGGAGTCATAAGGAATTGGGTTCAAAGACTAAAGAAACTTATTATCTTTGTGACCCCTAGTTAAATTATTTTACCTTTTTGTGCCTTGGTTTCTTTATTTATAAAATGAGGGGCTTGAACTTTACGAGAACACTTCTAGATATAAATCTATGTTCCTATAATCTTCACTCTATTGCCTTAGTCTTTCCCCTTTGCCAATCAGAAATCCTAAGCAAAGTCACTACAAGGATCTTTGTTACTTGCCTATTCAGTGGAAACTCGCTAGTTCAAGCTCCTCCAGAACTCCATATGTAATTCCATGCAATGGAAAGAGCTCATTTTAACATTCCTCTCATCTGGAGTCACCAGGATCAAATGAAATATTTGTAAAATACCGAACATGGTGCCTTGTACATAGTAGGTGCTTAATAAATGAATGCCTATCCCCTCCCCCTAAGTCCATGGTTGGGGTGGGATGGAGAGGGAGTCCCCTCTAGTAATATGAGTTCATGGAAGCTTCTTGTCATTCAAAACTGGTGGAAAAACTATTCATGTCAGTTCTCGCTGGCTCCAAATAAGCTACTAACCTGGGGCTTAGACTCTTTGATATGAGTCATGAGTTAAAATTTACCTGAGAGTAAATGGGAACCCTTTTCAAGGGAAAATGTGTCTAAATCATTTGGTTTTCTAAAATTTCTAAATCAAATGGTTTTCAAGGGAAAATGTGTCTAAATCATTTCATAGTCCTCTTATCATCTGTGTGATTTTATTCAAGTGACTTTATAAAAGGAGGCTAGATAAACTAAAGATTATATCCATCTCTAAATCTATAAACTTATTTAGAGGCAAAATTTAAATGTTCAAGGGTTGCTTGTAAACTTCCAGAAGGCTGAGACCCATATACTAATGGCTTTGGATCTTCTATAATTCTAAAATTGTGAACTTTTATAAAGTATCACCAGGACCTTTGTTCCCTTACCTGATCCTTTCTGAACACAACACCAGAAAGTCGTTACTTGATCTGCCGTTGGTTCCTAATCCACTCTGATTCTATCATGTCATAAGCCCTAGGGATTCAAGTTAGAGCCAAAGAGAACTGATTTATTCATAAACTCTGTATTATCTTTGAGTAGACAGCTCACACATTATCAAATCAAATGAAAAACCATGTAAATTAATTGGATCTAATAAAACTTTTTTTTTGTTTTTCCTTAGACAATAGTATCATTATTTTTTTCCATGTTTACCAATAATGATAACACTTTAAAACACAGAAATACAAGTATCTAAATTCATAAGGTTATCAGAAAACAGAGAAATGCATGCTCTCAGTTCTGTTAAAGATCTAACTAACACAGGCAATTGGGACAGCTCTGCATACAAGTTGTACATAGTACTTAACAAATTGCAAAACAAACATGGAAAAAAGACAAACGGTTAATAATACTTATACAGGAATGACAAAATTAGCTGAATTCCGTTAAAAAGGTAACAAATTTTTTTTTTCCCCTGTGGTTTCACCATTTGTACATTTCAAAACCACAGGAAGGGAAAAAAACCCACAATGTATTGAAGAATAAAACCTCTTTATAAACTTTAAATTTTCTGTCCCTTTGAAAACTGGAGTCCCAGAGTCTGTACATGAATAAGAACAGGACGGGCATTTTCCAATTGCACACTTCTGTTTTCATATACTTTGCTATAGCAGGAAGCATCATGGCACCTTTTATAACTCAACAGACCAAACTCAGAAAATGTTACAGCTTGACTCTGAACTGAATTCAAAACATAACTCAATTCTGCTTTTATTGCTATGTTCCTGTAATGTGGTATTGGACCAGGAACATCCAAAGTTAGGCATGCTCACAATTAGGTTTATACTGAGTATGACATAAGGTTAACTCCCAAAATGGATGGGAAGGGAGGCAAGAGCAAGCTTTTCAAGACATCTCCTAGGATATTAAATGTATTCTTCTCATATTTCCTTTTGTACTAGTTCAATTCTTAATTTTGTTCCAATCACGAGAGCATGTACCATTAACATAAGAAAAACAAAAAGAGGATTTACATTCACCCTAAAACATTTGAACACATACTTAGTTAGATTGTGAGCCCTGAGGACATTTAGAAGCTACATTGATATCCCAGTGTTGTTGGACTCTTGCTAATACTCACACAACAAATTTCTCTCTCTCTCTCTCTCTCTCTCTCTCTCTCTCTCTCTCTCTCTCTTTTCCCCCTTTCCCTCTCTGCTTGCCTTCCTTTTTTCCTCTGTTCCTCTTTTGCTGCCTTTCTTTCTTTCACTTTCTCTACTTTCTTATAGTGTCACGTGTTCTTCAAAACCATATTTAATTTTTAATTCACAGAATGAAATTGATCATTTCCTTTTTTTCCCTTTTCTATTGTCCAACACACTTCATTCTAAGATAATTATCTTTTTGGCTTTTGTACCTAAAATAGTCTCGTTAATGTTTTTATTAGATAGTAGAAAGATGTGGAGGAGAGAGAAATGAAAGTATACTATCAAAAGTTTGAACCAGATTTCTGAACTTCTTATGACTTTCTCAGTCGCAATCTGTGGAGATGATCCCTCTATAACCAACTTTCAGTACTACTTATAGAAGAACCTAGTTCTAACTCCAGTTCACATGGCTGTGTTTGGTGTCCCCAAAACAGATGACTTGGAGTATCCTCTAGAGTAGGAAATGGTCCCAGCCTCCCCATCTCTTATGCTGTGATTCATTGTCTCCCCCTCCCAACTTCCTGTCTATGCTGCTGGCACTGAATCTTGAAGGTATACATCTGTGTTCCAATTATCACTTCAGATAAATCCCAGCCTGTGTGCTATCCCTGTGGAACTTGCCCACTCTACAAAAAACTGCTGTGCTATAAAGCACTCGTTCTCATTCTTAGTTAGTTACTTGTTTCATTTACTATACAAAATGCATCTTTCTGTATAGGCGCTCTCTGTCTCTCTGTCTCTCTTTTTTCCCTTTCTCTCTCTCTCTTTCTCTCTCTCTCTCTCTCTCTCTCTCTCTCTCTCTCTCTCTCTCTCTCACACACACACACACACACACACACACACACACACACACACACACGTAAGATCTCAAAGGATTGAATTCCTGGAAATTTTTCTGTTCTCATTTTTGGGGCTTGAGGTAAAGAAATTGGGAAGGACATTTAAGCAAGAGAAAAAAGAAACTCAACTATTATGACTAGAAAATACATTGATGTATTAACCTTTTAGTTTTAAATTAAAGTCCAACTCATTTATGATATCTGTAAGATGTATTGATCCTCTCTAAATGCATTCAGCCTGCTAGGTTGACCTGTTTTTCTGACCAGATTTTCTTATCTCTGTCCTCCAATTTCTAAGGCATTTCATTATGAAGAAATAGATGAAGTATAGATCTAGTAATGATATGGGTTGGTCAAAGAGCATGCACAGTTTAGTAACTTTTGGGACCTAATTCCAAATTGCTTTCTAGACTGTTTAACACTTCCTGACAGAGAGATGATAAACTAAATTTTATGATGCAAGGATCCTTCCTTCCTTCCTTCCTTCCTCCCTCCCTCCCTCCCTCCCTTCCTTTCTTCCTCCCTCCCTCCCTCCCTCCCTTCCTCCCTCCCTCTTTCCCTCCCTCCCTCCCTCCCTTCCTCCCTTCCTTCCTCCCTTCCTTCCTCCCTTCCTTCATTCCTTCCTTCCTCCCTCCCTCCCTCCCTTCCTTTCTTCCTTCCTTCCTTCCTGCTTTCCTTCCCTTTTTTCTTCTCTGTCTTCCTCCTTTCTTTTTTCCTCTCTTCTCTCCTCTTCTCCCTTTCTTTTTTCCCCTCTTTCCCCCTCTCCTTTCCTTCCTCCCTTCTCCTTTCTTTTCTTTTTTTTTTTTTTTTTGTCCTTGGGGGGGGGGAAAGGGGGGGGGGGGGGGGAGGAAAAGATGCTTGATAATTGAAATGAAATTGAATTTCATTTCTTAAAAAAAGAAATGGGTAGGTTGTTCTTGAAAATTTGATGTGATTCTTTTCTGGGAGGACCTTAGGATTTGGAACAGAGTTTCTTTGTGATCATTATTTCTGCTAGAGGTCTCGCTCATCAAATTGCAAGCTTTTCCTAAATGAATTATTAACTTTTGTATTTCATTAAAATCAGTTTTTTCCATTTTGTTCTATGTCTCTTTCACTAATCTGTTTTCTCTTAGGATTGGTGATTTCTGAATTATATCACAGATATTAAAGTCATTGATGTCCTTAGGAAGAGAGGCATATCAGCAAATTGGTTTGTATTATCTTGTGAGTGGGGCAAATATTTTAGGGGCTGACATAAAACTTTTTTTTTTTCCTGCATCATGACTTGGCAAATATATATGCTTCCCTTCCCCCAAAAGTAGCCATTAAATAATCTATAGCACTTTTTATGCATTTCTTCAGATAATTGATTCATTGAAAATACTCAACCTGTCACTGGAAGGAGGGAAGGATAAGTGAAAGTATCCTGAGCTTATCAGGAAAATGCTGACTGTTGGGTTTTTGGCAGGTCTAGTTGCAAAGTTGGGTGGAAGATTGCCTCATCCTATCTGCATTCATTGCATCTTTTTTGAAGTGATGCCTAAGAGAAAACCAGTTGATATCTAACCAGAGAAATGCCTGATAAAAATATGGAAATATCATTTAAAATAGACCTTTCACTTGACAAGAGGGGATGAGGCAGTAGAAAAGGGCCTTTAGGAGGGCTTTCTGATATTTATTTTTTTAGATTTCAAAATTTAAACTTGGTCTGCCAAAGTGAGAAGAATTTCATATTCCAGGCAGAAATCAGAATGACTTGGATTCCAAGAAGAAATTAGATAATTGATTCACAGAACAAGGCAGCCCTGTACAGGAGGAAAACTCTCCATTCCCAACATGTGATTGCTTAGAGGATCACTGATTTTCAGAGTTGTAAGGGACTTTAGACTTCTACCCCAAGGTCTTCATTTCATAGATAAGAAAAAGGCCCCGAGAGAATAAGAGCCTTATTCACAGATTCACAAAAGTATTAAGTGTCTAAGTCTGGATTCAAAACCTGTTTTGAATTCCCAATACAGCCCTTTTTCCATTGGGTGTCACACCCCTGCCCTGGGTGGTTTAGTAAGAAGTATGAGATCAGTGGGCAAATGAAAATAACTAATTTGATAGATTTATCTTTGTAAAAATGTAAATTTATTGAGGGCAGGAACAGTTTTGCTTTTGTCTTCCAAGTGACTTGAAGATGGTGAGCTCTTCTTAACAGTTGAATTGAGTCGAATTAAAGTTTTAGAAATTCATAGGATTTAGAAGTGGAATGGACCTTGGAGCTCAGTTGGCCTAATCTTATTTATAGATGAGGAAATTAAGGTTCAGAGAAGGGAAAGGACTTGGCCAAAATATTCCAGGTGGAAAATGGGGCTGCCAGGACCCAAATAGCTCTTTAGATTTTAGGCTTCTCCAGGATAACTATTGTTAATGTGTGACTTACATCTCCAAGAAAAATAACATTAGACCAGTCCATCCTATTTTAAATTCTCTAATTCTACAAATACATTAAAATATATAAACACTGTTTTCCATATTTCTTGTTTTCTATTTATGCTGGGGATACAGATGCAAGCAAGAATATTTCTGAAACTAAAAAGTTAGGAGAACAATATGGAGAGGGAAGCTTTTTTGGGGAGGGAGGGGAGATGATGAGCAAAGTGGCATGGTATAGAAATGGGAAGGACAAGGTTTAGAGGCCTGTTTCCTGCAACATGAAAGCTCAGGTGTCAGAACTGGAGATCCAGGGAGCAAAGTCCAATGGTAGGGCAGGAAATGAGAATGAAGGCTAGTGTGGAAGCAGCATGGTAAGGAAATGGCCAAAACAAATGTAGTATAGAAAAAACAGGTTAGAAATGTTACTGGGTAATGTAAATTTAGACATGGGATGAAATTAGAATTCAATATTCAGGAATAATAGAAAAATTGCTAGAAATTATCTTCTGTACACATACAACATACACACACACACACACACACACACACATCCTAAATACTGATGTTCTTTACCATTTTGTCAATAGATTCTCTTTCTTATTTTGTTGGCAGCCAGCTACCATTGAGCTTTGTTTTTTAAAAAAACTTTAAACATATTCAGTATATTGTAGCTGGATATAAATCTTAACTTATCTCAATATCTAAAAATAAGAATTAAAATCTGCTAGAGAAGAAAGGCTAATATTAGATGCTCATTTTGTCCCATGCATGACATATTTCAGAATGGTGAAAGCGACAGCTTTGTAATCTAATATTAAGATACCAATACATTATACCACAAGAATGAATGTGCTTTTCTCACTTTGGTTGGTCAATAGCAGGGTTTTGGTCTATCTCTATTCTTTATGATCATCAGAATCTTATGATCTCTAATAAATTATATTGGGACCACCTTAAAATAGTGATCAAATAGTGTATTTGTATATAATGTAAATGTCATGGCTAAACACTTTATTTTCTTTAGGAAAAATAACATAAGAGCTTCTTAATGGATGATCAATTTTTCAAAATGATATTCTTTACATGACATCATTTAGTATGGTTATGTTGCTAAACAATAGAATCACTTGGGTGAATTGTATCCTATGGGGCCAAGAAAATAGCAGATGCACTCTTCAACTCTTGGTCTCACTTTTGTCTTTTCAATACATATTCTTGGGACTTAGAAACATACTTTTAAAAGTCATTGAGCATTTATTAAAAGTCAAGGATAAAAGTGACTGTGCTTGACTTTGCCTCTTAATTCCAAGAATTCAGTCCTTTCAATTCATTTCTATACACATGACAAACTGTCTTAGATTTTGGTCCACAAGTTGCTACTATTCAGAAATGGAGGGGACCTCTTGGGCATTTTTTTTCTCAGAGACTGAGCAATTGCTGAGTAGTAGTGATTGAAATTCCATACCTTTGCAATGGGGGAAATGAATTCAACCAATCTCTTTTAAAACAAGGAGTTCAGTTTTTGTTTCCTGAAACTCTAAAAAATTTCCCTGAGATTAATACAGGATCAGACTCTGGCAAAGGTCTCTATTCCTAAGAAGAACTGCCAAAAAGATAAGGATCAATAACAGGATTCCAAGCATAGATGTACCAGATAATCTAAACTATATGTTAACTATTGTGTATCTCTTATTTTCTTTACAATGCATGTCTCTGAGAGCATAGATAGTTCTACCCAAAACATTTCACAGATAAAATAGAATTTCAAGGAATTAAAATTATTTGTTCAAGATTACAGTTAGTGGTAGATTGAGTGGCAGATTAATATCCCGATTTCTAGTCTGCTAGGTCATTGTTATCTCAATTCTACCACAAAGTCCTCACTGAACACTTGCATTCAAAAGCATAGGAATCTTCTTTTTTTTTTATTTTTATTTTTTTTATTGCTGCCATGTCTCTCCCATTATTAGGAATTAAAACATATTTTTTTTTTCTTTCTTTGGCTACACTGTATTGTTGTTAAGTGAGCTATCCACTCTTACCACTATCCACTTTTGATTCTTCATAGCTACAATCACTCTTATGCTTGGACTGATTTATCAGCACCAAGCAATAGTATTCTATTTGGGTACCTTCAACCCAATGCTCAAGTATAGTGGGATCAATTGGAAAGTTGGAAAAATCTGCAAAACATTGAGGTGTATCAGTACTATCTTCAATGAAGCATGTGGTACTAAAGAAAGTAAGGGAAGAGGAACATATCAGCTTTTGAAAAGGGGGATGATTACTTTCCAGACCTGCTGAATTATAAACAATAATTCTGAAAAGAAATGATAAAATAATTGACATCAATTTCCCTGAGAATGCACAGGAGAAAACTAACTACTGGCTCTAGTCATATAGTCTTGTCTTGGAATTAGTGTATATAATAGTAAGTAATGTGTTATAAGTAGCCTGTCAACCAGTGTTAAAATATTTAAGGAATAGAATTCCTTTCTATAAAAAAAATAAAAAGAGTTAAAAATTTTGGTCAGCATCTTACTTTTGGATAAATTCTTTTAAAAAAAAATCCTATAAATTGTTTCAAAATTTATTTCCTTTTCCACTCAAAAGGCACATTAGGTACAAACTCTTCTGGATGGATTCACATGATTTTTAACTGATCTGTTTCTCCATAGAATTTTTAGGAATGGAAACCTTTTACTGCCTTCTTGTTGTTGTATTTATTTACTTATTTTTCCTGAAAGACTATCTAGGTAATAGGGAAATTGGAGGATTATTCAATGGGTTTCCCCATATCACTTTGGCCTATTAAAATAGAGATAACTAGTAGGTTTTAATTTTATGATGGCTAGCTTCTCTGGTTGGCAATAATTTCCTTGGAGTAGATCTTTTTTCCCAGGGAATATATCATTCTTAAGGAACAGGAAATCGTCAGAGCTTTTTTAGAACTGAAAGGGACTTTTAAGGATGACCTAGTTCATCATCTCACTTTAAGGTAAAAGGCTAAACCAGATTGATGATATTATATACTGCTTTAAAAGACCTCTACTAAAAAAAAAATAATCCTTTGCTGTACACAGCATTAACTAATTAAAACTCTCATTTTCTTTGCTACCTGATACAGAATAAATGGTAATATGGATCACACCATTGTATCTCAATACTTGACACTTCTCTATGTAGTAGGCTAGGCGTAATACTCTTGCATGATGCACGTCTGAATGATGGGCAGACCACCACCTCTAGCTGCAAAGTCCTATCTTTCCTGTTTGAAGAAATTCTTGTCAATTTTTCATCTGACTTTCTACCAAGCTTTCTGAACAGTGGAGTATGTGTGTCTGGTGTGTATGTATACTACTCTTAGGACAGTAACAATGGCAAGCTAAGTCTCATGTGAATCATTTTTATTATGAACACATGGCCATCCATACAAACTATTTATTTTGTCATAAAATCATAACATCTCTGTCAAACAGATTAACATGAACATACCATCTTAGATTAGAAAAATGCTAATGGTTATGTCATGTAAGCAAGAAAGTTTTCCTATGATTAATTTAAATTCCTTATGTTATAGGTTAAGTCCAAATGTTTTCCATTGTGAATTAAACTGATAATAAAATGTTCAGAACTTAATCTACTGTCATTTTTGCCTTTCTTATATCTTCATCATACCCATATCTTTGTGGCTTTTTTCCCCCTTAATCTCCCCAAACAGGAAAATTTTAAGAGTAGATTTCTGCCAAAAAGTCAGTATTAAGATGGTCATAATATATTTGTACCATATCATATAAATGATGATAATTTAATATTTCAGTAATTAAAGATGTGGACCATAATCAATGTACCACATTTCCCTTCCCCACAAGGGAATAATGCTACAGTTCATAGTAGACTAGAAGCTTCTTTAGGGCAGAGACTATATTTTGGCTTATCTTTTCATAAGTAGCGCCTGGCACATTGTAGACATATAAAAATGTTTATTGGATTGGATTTGCAGGCTTCAATGAATAACAAGGAAAGATAAATACTAAATATCCATTTTCTTATGAATCTATGCGTGTATGATCTGTCTTAGAAATTTTGAATTGAAAAATGAAATAATTTTAATAAACATAATAGTTTAATGTAAATAGAAAAGAATATTTAACTTTTCATCAATGAACATTACTGATGTTTCAGTAATAAAACCACAACTATGTTGAAAAATGATATCTTACCTGCTCAGAAACTGTAGACTGATTAAATATCTCTGGAAACAAACCACAGTGAATATATTCTTTCAAGTACATCAAAGCCTGGAGGAATACTAGTGAGTATAGAATAAAGGTTTGGTATTTAGCAACTGAACAGGCCTACCTTTAAAAAGCTATGATTTTGAAACAAAACATCTGTTCTCAAAAATAAAGCCATGATGAACCTGAGAATGCAGTTTGGTTTTTTTCCTGTTTCAAAAAAAAAGGATTAGTCCTGATACCAAAAACTCATTCTCATGCAAATATACACTATATTTTTAGTTAAGAGCTCTAGGATTTCTCTTAAGAAACCTGTCTAAAAATATAAGCACAAGGATTCCATAGGTGCCCAAGACTCAACTCATTTCATTGCATGATCTATATGCAATTCTATTGAACCAGAGTTACTGGTCTCTCACATCCAGAAAACCAGATGAAGGTTAAAAACTGCTCTCTGTAACCTAGGTTCAGAGTGGAAACTTACTAATCTAAAACTCCATTTCTAGTGAGTAGAAAAATATTTAACATACAAGCATAATTGTATGTACATATATAAGCTTAATTTTATGTACATGTTAATCGTTTATGAAAATCCAACTAGGGAAATTATCCTTCTTTTAGATAGCAAACCCTAAAAGAGATCATCCTCTCTTTAATCCCTTACAAAAAAGGGAAGAAAAATTGTAGCTCTATACTAGCTCATAACCTCTGAAGAATGTTTATAAATTTCAATAGTTTTATTCTTGTAACATTCAACATTGTATGTTTAAGAATAAGCCATTGGAAAGAGTATAGTGGAATTTTAATATTCTGACATCTTCTGAAAATTTTACTACAGGGAAATCATTTTATGCTATGTAGTCATGTAGTTCTACCTTTCCATAGAATCTGTTCCCAGCTTCTCTACTTTCAGTAAGATGCTCTGGGAAAGAGTTCCTATGAATTTAGGACTGTGCTTTGATTGGTTACAACTTTATGAGAAGAAGCAGTTTGGGATAGTAGTGAGTATCTGGCTGACTTTGGGTCAGAAAGACCTGAGTTCAAATCTTACCTTTGAACATGAGCAAGTCACTCAACTTCTCAATGCCCTAGGAAACTTTCCAGGATGCTAAGTTTGGGAAGAGCTGCTCATCTACATTGAGGGAGAAAGCTTCCACACTGGAAGTCCTCTACTTTGAATAAATCACTGGACATACAAATCTTATGAGAAAAGACTTCAAGATGTACTTTATGACAATAGTTACATGATACAATGCATCTGGATGCTTATAAACAAACAGTATGATTGACCAACTTTAAGAAACACTCTCTGTCTCTCTGTCTGTGTGCATGTGCACCTGTGTGTGTGACTGTGTGTGTCTGTGTGTGTATGTGAGAGAGAGAGAGAGAGAGAGAGTTGTCTTACAGACTCTAAAGGAGAAATGAGACTCACAATTATAGACCATGCTGTTCAAAACACAATATTAGTATGTCACATCTATTACACAGTAGTTATGATGAAATGAACAATTAATTGGATCCACCCAATTCTTTGACATGAAAAGAATTAGTAAATACTTTTGGCACAGAACAACATATTTGTTCCATGTCCACCAAAAACATACCCAGCTGGTATTTTTTCATTCCTACTACCTGAATGTTTTCATGAACAATTAAGTAAAGGTATAAAACTACCCTTGATATATTCATTGCAAATTAGATATTACCCTCTGTTTTGTGGACCCCAAACCAACTGAAATAGTGTGTTATCACCTGCATGTCTAAAATTTTCAACTTTCCTTAAAAAACAAAAACAAAAAACAACCAACAAAAAATGCTTTGGGAATTTTCTTAGACTACATGCTTATAATATGGATTATTTAACATATACAAAGCCACAAATCCAGAGCATGCATATTCATGGCCTTAAAGTAGAGAGCTTAGAATACAAAGGCCAAGAAAAAACATCATTAAAAAACATCCTTCACCCATCCACCCTCCACCCCCACATATTTTCTGTTGTAAATACAAAACATGTATCTACAAAAAAGTGCACTATTTCTAAAAATGCAGGTACAGAGTTTTCCTTTGGTAGGGGCAAAAGCTACTTAGTTCCTCTATCACCTTTCTCCCGTCTGCTTCTTAATTCTTTCTCAGGGCCCAAATCCAACTGTCTGTGTTTGTGACCACTGAAGTGGCTGGCTAGTGGGTCCCACACTTGGTTTAGCATCCTGGTTGAGGGGGGCCAAGCACAGAAACTAAAGTGTTGTGTTCTTTAGAAATGAGGAGCTGGATTTTGGATTTGTTTTCTGTACTCCAGGTTCACTCTTTAGGATTTTCTCAAGGATTTGCTTAAGAATAAAAACCAAGATCTACATGGTACAGTGGCCATTGTAGATCTCTGATGTTGCTGCATTGTTTCATTTATGGACATGGCCATTTAGGGAGGCAAGTTCCTCAACAATCTTATCCTAGAAATTTTCTCTATGGCAGAATTCTCAGGTTTTATGAAAGAGAGGCTCACATTTAGGCAGCAATTTTTGTGGTTAATTTTTCAAATTTCCTGGGAAGATATGCTCAATCATTTTTTTAGATGGGAAAATTAAACATTTCATTTTCACTTTCGTGTGATAACTATAGGAGAGCACTGATACCATGGGGAATGTGGGAAATAGGTATTCCCACTAAATTTCCCATTGAATGATTTAGCATATGAATATAGTTTTTGATGGTTTCACTGTGGCAGTAGATACATTTAGACAAAATAAGTTCTATATCAAATGCCTACCCTTAGGAGGAAAAGAACAACTTCTTCAAAGTGTAATAGCCAATATATGGATTCTTCTAATATAGCTTATAAAGTATCAACCAGGAGACCTGTAATGAGAGGTTGGAATATAAAAGGGCTTTTCTCCAGGACTTTGAAATTTAGAGGGCATTTATTCATAATCTTGAAATAGTTTAGCACCTAATTAGCAAGATTACTTAAGTTAAAATAGGAAGCTAATAGATGGTGAGCTAACCTTGTATTCCTTTCCCTCCCATCATCAGCCTTTGTAGCAGCTGATCCAAGGTGTCTTTGTAGCTTCTTACTCCTAACTGATTTTGTCTTTAAAAGTTGGTCTGAGGGCATGTTCTATGCTGCTGCTTGCTGGGGGCAGTGAAAATTATAACTACACTTTTGACAACAAAACTGAAATACCTAAAGCACTTGGAGGCTACTTTTAAGATTCACAAATGTAACAATAATGTCATTTATGGCAAACACTCAGAACAAATGTAATAGGGATGCCATAGGGATGGATTATTTCTTAAGATAAGCCACATATTGCTGCTGTGAGATAATGGCTATTTCACAGATAAAGCTCTAAATAGTCTTGCTAGACTCCATTTAGATGAATACTGGTAGACCAGTAGTATAAACACTTCATTTTTCCCCCCAACTATTTTTTTTCCCCAATTGAGCTACATTGAATTTTATAGGTGAGGAACAGGTTGCATGTTGAAATTGGTCTAGGAATCCATCCTAAGTTCTTCAAAACGTAGGGAAAGTATTCCTCTAGATCTACCTCGATTGTGAATATGGCTTTTTATAGTGATGGTCTCAAGGTCTTTTTAAAAAAACAAAAACCAAACCAACAAAAACCAATTTTAGGGAGATATTACCATGAGTCATGTCATGATTAAACACTGGCAGAATAAAATGAAATGGACTATTGAACACAGTAAAAGTTCTAAATCTTGTCAGCGTTAGAACATCATTTCCAATTTGCATAGCCACACAAATGGAGTATAGTGCTAAACACATTGCCATGTAAGAATATAGTTTAGAAGATGACGGGTATAAAGGTCCTTTATGATTTATAGGTGTCCAATCTTCCATCTGTTCACTTCTGCATTCTGCCAGTCACCACCATCTTGTTTATTTAAGGTAGCTAATTATATACATCTATTTCTGGGTAAATCAATACAGAAGGCAG
Source organism: Sarcophilus harrisii (assembly GCF_902635505.1). Classification (NCBI taxonomy): domain Eukaryota; kingdom Metazoa; phylum Chordata; class Mammalia; order Dasyuromorphia; family Dasyuridae; genus Sarcophilus; species Sarcophilus harrisii. The sequence continues at coordinate 150,962,035 of NC_045427.1, forward strand.
TTGCAGATGTGAATATTTGTCCACATGATGAGTATGACAGCTTTTGCTAGTTGGTGCCAAGTGAGTTAATGCCAAACAGACCCTGATCTGGATACAAAGTTATGTGTTGTGCTTTATGAAGACTAAAGATTAGAGAAGTTTATTAGACACAATCTGTCCAAAGAAAACCAATCTCAAATAATCAAGTGCAAATGTGTAACACAGTTGATAAATGCATCAGCTCTGTGAACAGGTTTCCTGCTACAAGTAAAAATAAGTGGTTTCTTTTTTTGTTTGTTTGTTTTAAAAAATAGGCCTCCTATTCTCATTCTAGTATTGGCCACTGTACCATAGACAAAGACATTCTCTAAATTTGTAATATGCTATTACATTTCATACCAGAAGGTGTATGGATGTAAGGGGGGATGGGTGGGAAGGAGGGGGCTGGGTGGAGAAAGGACTGTCCTGAATGAATTAGAAGTGATCAGTGCTTAAAGTAAATACAAGAATCAGCATGGGGGAGGTCCACAGTTTCAATAAATACAAGTGTTACAAGCATAGGTGTTTCTCAACTTGGTAGGATTTTTCTGCATATTAATACAGTATCATACAAAATAGCAGGGCTATTCAGAGCAGTGATTGGCAAAAACTTTCACAATAACTTATGCTCATGAGTGAGTATTCATCGAACACATTCTGCATTTTGAAAAGTGCCATCTCTCTGTTCCTCTGGTCCTCCCCCAGACCCTCCAGGGGGCTCCCCTCCAGGGAGAGGAGAGTCAGCTCGGCAGTGTTCTCTTAGGAAAGTTCACCCATTAGCAATCTGGCTGGGTCCAGTGTACTCATTACTGAGCGGGCAAATTGTGACTTCATCGACAACATCTGTGCAAAGTACGCTTCTTTCTTTTCAAAGAAACCAGTGTCTCTAACTCATTTACAAAAGGCAGAAGCCTTTTGTTTCTATCCAGGTCACCCTGAATATGACTCTAACAGGAGGACTCTAACAGGTTAGGTACAGGGGAACTTAGGACACAGACTGTACCTGGGACCTTGTGGATGGGGCGAGCCAAGGCTCCCCTCGGCAAAGGCTCTGGCAGGCCGGCAGGCTGGAACTATTGCTTGGAAAGCTAGAAATAGCCTAACAATAAAGTGATGGCCAGAATGGACACCAGAAAAGTGTTGTCTTCCCTCCAATGTACTTTCCCTTCTGTGTTTCCTTATAGGACCTTAAGAGATATCTAATTCCGAGTAAAAAGTCATTCTCTGTTGCCTCACCAACTCCTTTTAATAAACAGCAAAGCCACTCATACTCCAAAGTACCTTGAGTTCAGTTTCATAAAACACTGCACTTTTGACTTTTGGATCATTGATTGTAATCCAAAACATAGGAGGAAAAGATGTAAGAGAGGCTCTCTGGAAAAAAGGAAAAAAAAAAGAACAAAACAACCCCAAACCCAGAATCCCATAATTATCCTCAGAAAAACACCCCATACAATCAGTGTAGCCTCTTCTTCTCTATTTCACCCACAATCTCAAGTCATAAATTAGATTAGTCTTCCATCAAATAACTTAAAAAAGAGAAGGAATTGGAGCAAGTTCTGTCTGGCTCAAGGCCAGGTAGCAGCCAGTGCTTCTAGAATCCCAGTCACTGTTCAGAGAGATAGAGATTGGAAAATCATATGAATGTGGAAAGTCTTCACATCGACACAGAAGGTTTTCCCCCATGGGAGTGAAGAGGTGGAGCTTGGGAATGGGAAAGAGGAAAAATGGAGGGGATCCAGGGCTAACCAGAGAGGAGGACGGCGAGCAGGAGAGATTGTACTTCACGGCCCTTCGGAAGCACCCTGTGCTCTTGGGGGGGTGCCGGCCATGTTGAGTATTGCACAGAAACAAGAAGGAAATGGCACCTCAGCCTTGCCAAGTGGATCAGTGCTCCCTGCACATGGGCAAGTTCACAAAGGTGAAAACGTTGAATTCAGTCATGATGGAGAAACATAGGAAGATGCCATACAGAAAAAGGCACACGAACCCCAGCTTCTTGTCCAGCTTCCACTTGTTCATGTGGACACCAAACACCTGCAAACAGACACAGAACACTTGAGCTTCATTTTGGGGAAGGAATGGTGTCAGCCTGGAGGGCCCTGAGTGGAATCAGTGCAAATCTGTTTTGAAAAGCTCTCTCTTGGATCATGAACAACAAGATGACCAAAGACTTACAAATCACATCTAACAACCAAAAAGTGAATGACATAAGCTTCATTCTCATTATCCTGATCCAGGAAAACTCAAAAAGTGAATGACATAAGCTTCATTCTCATTATCCTGATCCAGGAAAACTATGATCAATTTGCTATTGAAACAAGCACAAAGAGTCAGATTTCATCTAAACTCTACTTTTAGGCAAAACATTAATAAGTATATTACACAACAAATATTTTTTGAGCTGAATGTTTATTATATTTGGTACAAAATAGCAACTTTCTAACTTTATGCTATGGATCACTGGTGTTTATAGTGTTGACTTAAAAATTTTACAGTATCCTGAAGTAACTTCTGAATCTTTTTTTTCCCTTGAGGCAATTGGAGTTAAGTGACTTGCCCAGGGTCACGCAGCCAGGAAATGTTAAGTGTCTGAGGCCAGATTTGAACTCCTGCCTTCCTGACTTCAGGGCTGGTGCTCTCTCCACTGAACCACCTACCTACCTCTATCTTCTGGATCTTCAAAGGAAGCTTAAAAGGCTGAATTATTTTCAGTATCATTTTAGCATATATGTTAAACATATCAATTGCATTCTAATTCTTTAAGAATTGGTCAGAAATATGTGTAATACATGATTGTACTCAGTTTACAGAATATCCTACTAACTAAAGCATATGACCTCTCAACTATTCTAAATGTATAGGAGACATTAGATTTGGGTGGGTGACTTGCTTATTTTCTTGATAAAGCTGTATGCGCCTGATGTGAGACAAGCCTGCTTTCCTCCAGGCGGCCTGGCTTTATTTCAGGCAAGTATAAAAGAGTGCTAGTACATTGCCAGGGCCTCCTTCCAGGAAAGAATGGAAGCTGGCTGGGCCTTGAATAAAATTCCACCGAGTCACCATGAAGACAAGACCATCGGGAGAAGGCTCTCAGCAGAAGGCGTCCAAACAAATATAGGTATGAAAGGGTCAACAGGGGAGATGAAGAGAACCAGCCCTAGAGATGAAAATATTCACTGGAAAGTTGTATACATACCGTGACGAAAACCGAGGCCAAGAGCAAGCCAACAGAGTAGATCAGTCCCCTGCTATTCAGGCGAATCTGTAAGGAAGGAATTTCAGACTGAATCATGGTTTTATAAAAGCCATTTTTTTTTTTCCTTTCTTTGGCAAGCCATCAACTTTAAAATAGCATTGTGTATAAGACTCCTCCTAAAACAAAGAAGAGTGAATGGTTTTTTTTACCTCTCCCAACACCCTCCTGCAGGCAGCCTTGACTAGGAGAAGAGAGAAAGATTAATCAAAAGATTTAACTAACCAGAATTCTCTTCTGTGTTCTATTTCAATGACTTCTCTGATTCCCTAGAGTGCTTATTAGCACAGTCCTGGGCTCAACCAATACATGTTGGTAAATTAGTGATTGGTACAATATTGAGTGAAGTTCAGAAGGTGACCACACAACTTGAAAGTGTTCAAATGTCACAGAAAGGTTCAAATATTCTGTTTACTAAGCCTATCTAATGGAGATTTTAATAAGATCTTCAATAGTGAGTATTTTAAGGTAGCTCTCAGATAATGTAATAAATGTTATTAATTAAGTTCTTATTATATCAAAGGGGAAATGGCAAAAAAGAGATGGACCTGGCCTTGCCATTAAGAAGATAGGCCTTAGTCCTTCCTCCTGACAAATAGCAGTTGTGTGACCTCTGTAACATCTCAGTGACACAAGCAATATTTTAGAACTATAAATTAACACATAAGTTGTAGCTATGAATGCATGGAGGAGTTCCCACACTATGAGTTCTTGGTAGAATCATTTGGTAGATCATGCTATTCCACCTCCTAATTTTTTTTTTTTAACATGGCACTATGCTGAGTGATAAAGATAAAAAGGTAAAATTGAAATGGTTTCTGTTTTCAGGGGATTAATATCCTACAAGGCAAATAAAAATAAAATTATACAAGATAATTTCAAGACAGAGAAAGTACTAACTAGGGACATGAGGAAATCCTTCCAATAGGAAGCATATTCTGATCTATGCTCTGGAATCAGGTCAAGTCAAGACATTAATTGAATATCTCCTGTGTACCAGGCACTCAGCTAAGTGTTGAGGAAACAAAGGAAGACCAAAAAAATTAATTAAAAATACTAAACCAGTTCATGCCTTTAAAGAACTCTCAATCTAATGAGGCAGGGAGATAACATACAAAATACTCACAAACAAGTTATATACAGGATAAATTGGAGGGTAACCAATAGAAGGAAGTCACTTAAATTAAGGACAGTGAAAGACTTCTTGCAGAAGATGGAATATAATCTTGAAATGGATCCTAATCAACATGGTTTTAAGATTTTCTCTAGCTTTTGTTCAGCAGCACATGAGTAGTAATAGAGACAGAGAATACTGGGAGTAATCCAAAGCTGTGGTTTGACAGCACAAGATATTCCAATTGATAAAGTGACAGATTTCTAAGGAAGCAGACAGTGTAGAATTGAACTGGTTTGCCAAGGAGTCCATATGGGAAAAGGAAGAGAAATATAGTCAGTGCAGGGGTGATCACCTGGGAAAGACCTGAGGTTAGGTAAAGGAATCGGAAATCACAATAAGAATGAAGAATGGGTTTGGAGTTGTAATTTAGGAAAGGTAGAATAACAACAGATTATAAACAGATAAAGGCATTTAAGAGTTCCTAGGTTATTTGTGGGTGATGGCAGGATTAAATTTATGAGAGGAACTGGGATTTCTAAGAGGTGAAGTTGAGGAAAAAGTGCACTCTAGAAATGGTAAAGGAAAACTTTGGCCTGAGAATGGAACAGCAACTTTACAAACTATTGCTCTCCTGACAAAAATTAATTAAGCACTTTCTATCATATTATTTGTCAGACATCGTTAGGTTCTGGGGCTACAAATACAAAAGTGAAACCCTGACTCCAAGGTACTTTCAAAATAAGCATTTATAAAATGTTCTCAACATAAAATTGGGAAAAAAATTTTTTTATGGGAAGGCAATAGCAGCCAGGGTGATCAGGAAAGGCCTTTTATAGGGCAGGTGTATTTCACCTGAGGTACTGAAGAAAATTCTAAGCTGCCTCTTAGAATGATGATGAGGAGTGAGTACATTTCAGACACATCCATAAACTATCATATATTTTACTATCATTTATATTTTGTGATAATTAATCAGCAGAATCCATAAATAGTTCATTCTATGAATGGGGTAAAAGATTATTTCTATAGAGATTTTTTCATTCTGAGATTTGACTTAGTTTTCAATTAGATTCATACAATTTATAGCTAAAAGGGACCTTAGAGATCATCTCATTTCACTTTGAGGAAACATAACAGTGACTTATTCAAGATCATGACTAGTTGATGGTAGGAGACAGATTAGGATTCAGATCTTATGACTCCCAGTCCAATGTTCTTGTTCCTATATCACCTACCTACTTCAAAGGGTTAAATAGATCTCCTGATGCTGTTAAAACTGGTATGTCTGAGAATGGAACGGTCCATTTCCAAAACTGGACGACTTTATGGGGCTCACAGATGATACAGAGATTCTGTAGTTTAATAGAGCATGAACATTGATCTTTAGCTATAAACAGAAAATGAAGAAAGTCCTAAGGATAGCTGGCGCAGTTCTGGCAATATTTGCTGTTCTCCAACAGCTGGTTTCCTTCTGGTTTTTAAGACTGCTATTAATGACATAAGGAATTCCATTTGGAGTTTGGCTAGACACCAGGGACTGAAATGCCAACATAGGAAACAAGTTTCTCTACCAGACTTAAGTCAGTTGTCAATATTTTGGTTGGAATGTGGCTTTTTTGAGGGATGATAACCCAAAGCAAAATAGAAAACTTTTGGTCCCTAACTCTTCCATTAGGAGAAACGAGGATGCTCTATCCAAGTTGTGAGCTTCTAGAGGGATTGGGACTATCTTGTTCATTCTCCTTAGGCCTTAGTAAAGGGGATTATATGTGGCTAGAACTCAAAAGAATGTTTGTTGAGCTAAAATAATTGATTAGGCAAACTATAACAGTATCCCAGTGACCAGAGGTGCTCTGTAACACTCATGGTTGTTGTTCAATAATTCAGTTCATGTTTGATTCTTTGTGACCCTGTGGACCATACTGTATATGGAATTTTTTTTAAACAAAAATCTTGGAGTAGTTTGCTCTTTCCTCCTCTAGTAGATTAAAACAATCAGAGTTAAATAAGAGCTAATAAGAGTCTGAAGTCACATTTGAACTCAGATCTTTCATAGTGCTTTTCTATCTATCTATCTATCTATGAAACACACACACACATATACACCACCTATAAATGGAAAATCAGTCAGCCAGCACTGATCATCAATTACTTTAACACCACATCTGGAAAAAGCTACATGTTCTCTAAAGCAAACATAGATCATAGATTCCTTACTTTATGTATACAGTCTGCCTGAATCCCTGGGAAATGAAATAACTTGCCATATAACATATAGGTGTTTAATATCACCAAGGTCTTATAATATATCTTGCTGCTATTTGGGGAAATAAGTCCCTAGGTTAATAAACGTTCCGAATCAGAGAATTGCTAAGATGGAAAGTACCATTTTTCCAATTTCTACCCAGTCCAGAAAACTGTCTATACTATTCCTGATGGGGGGGTCATTCAACTTGCCCTTTTAAATGATTTTAGAAGCTGATCTCTTAGCATTAGAATCCAGGAAATGTAAACGGGCAGTCCTCTTTGCATCTGGCAGTAACTAACAACCTCAGGATCCTTAAGATTAGGTACAGGTGTAGTAAGGAGGCCTGTCAGAAATTGGTAACAAACATGGTTTGGAGGCAAAGAACTATTCAAAGTTCCTGTGTAAGACGTCACCTCAGTTATTGCATCCTACTATTCTAACTTTTAGGAAAAGCTTGGACTGAAGTCTTCATGACTATCTACCTAAAGTAAAGTCCTAATGGGAAACTTTTTTGCCCTTGGAAAATCATGCAGCACACAGAATATCTGAGGAAACATTCATTTTAGATATGGATTTACACTTTTAAATTGGCTCATTATTTTTAAGAGATATTATTAACTGAGTCCTTGTCAATAGTAAAGACATTTCATTAGGAATCTATTAAATAAGCTTAAGTCTGTGCTATAGAGATATATGGAAAACTATTTAGTCTTCCCAAAGGAAGCCTAGTTGAAAATATGAAAAGTTCTTCTATGAGCTTTGTGGCATACTGAAATCCATTGTAACAGCTCAATTGATTTCCTTGCTTCAATTCTCTCTCCTCTCCAATCTATTCTCTACTTAGCAGCAAAAGTGAAATTCTTAAAGCACAGACTTGTCATGTCTCTTCACTCTTCTGTTCAAAAACTCCCAGTGCTTCCCTACCACTTAGACAATCAAATATAAGCCCCTTTGTTGAATATTTAAATTCCTTTGCAACCTGATTCTAACCTACTTTTATTGGCTCTCTGAAAATTATTTGTCCTTTGTACATTCTTCAATCCAGCCAAACCAACTGACTTGTTGTTCATTGTATGTGACATTTCAATTTTTTCAATTTAAAATTTTCATTTATTAGCAGGTCCTGTGCAAGACTGTCTCAGCAAAGGAAACACTTTAGAATTCAGCATATTCTGTTCATTATAGAAAAAATTATATAAAACATATATAGAACAAATAGCAAGAGTTGAGCCAAACCTCACTTTGGATGACTTCTATGTTACCTGAAGTAAGCTCTTAATTTTGTTTCCATGATTTGGAAATTAGTTATAGAGACAGCAAATGAGCTAGTAAAGTTTTTCTGTTTCTCAGCTACTCATACTATGTCTATTGTTGCTGTGTATTTTGGGCCTTGCCAGCTCTTATTTCAGTATTTTTGCATAGGCTACCTAGTATCCCTAGAGTGCATTCCTTCCAGGATTCACTTTCTTAGAATCCCTAGTCCTTCTTGAGTTCTAATTCCATCTCAGTTAGTCGAGTAATCATAAATATTTATTAATAACCCAGTGATGTCCCTGATACTGTGCTAAGAGTTGAGGATATAAAGACAAAAATGAAATACATGAAATCTTTCTTGATGTCTGTCTTCCCCCACCTCTCTGCTACTAGTGATACCTCTAATTATTGTAGATTAACTTTTTATATATTTGGAATTTTTTATATGTGTACATATTGTTCTTTCTGATTAAAGATTAGGCCAGTAAAGTCAGGGACTGTTTGTTGTCTTTTTGTCCTTAGCACTTAGCACAGTCCTTGGAACACAGAGGGTACTAAATAAGTGCTTTTTGGATTAATTGATGTGGAAGTTCAAGGACCTATAGACACTAAATTAGAGTGCTAGATGTGAAATTAGCAGGATATGAGTTCAATTCCAGCTTCAGATACTTACTAGCTGTGTGACCCTGGGCAAGGCACTTAACCCCTGTATGCCTCAGTTTCCTCATTTATGAAATGAGTATAATAATAGCTCCAATCTCACAGAGGATGTCATGAGGATCAAGTAAGATAACATGTAAAGCACTTTGTGAACCTTAAAGTGCTATATAAATGCTAGCTATCGTTATTACTGTTACTATTACTAATGATGATAATTACTACTACTAAGAACTAGCATTTATATATATATTATATATATTTATATATATATTATAGCTTCTGCTAATGACATAACTCCCACTAAGAGTAGCTTACATTTATATAGCACTTTAAGATTTGCCAAGTATTTTACACATGCCATCTCATATGATCCTCTCAGCAGCCCTGAGAGATGGGTGCTTTTATTATTCCCATTTCATTAGTGCCTAGGGTCACACAGCTATTAAGTATCTGAAGCAGGATTTTGAAGTCCTTTCAACTCTAATTGCACGGGCCAGCTACTTTTGCGGCTACCACCACCACTACTACTATAGACACACTGGTCTCACTGAAATTACTGGGAAACCAAGGAAAAAGGATGTATTTGAATTATCCTTATTATATCAACATGATAATTTCTGAAGTGATTTTGCTAAATTAGATTGAGTTCACTTTGACAGCCAGGCACATGGAGTCACCCAATTGGTATGAATGAATGAATCTCAATCCAGAATTATGTTGAGTTGTTCTTCTGACTCTGTGATCCTATTTGGGGTTTTCTTAGCAAAGATAATGGAGCAGTTGACATTCTCATTTTACAGATGAAGAAACTGAGGCAAACATGATGAAGTGACTTATCCAAGATCAGAGAACCAATGAGTGTACAAAGCTGGATTTGATCTTAGAAAGATGAACTTTCTTTATTTCAAGCTCTATTACTGAGTCACATATCTTCCCCAAACACAAAAAGGCCATCCTCTAATCAATATTGGACCTTTGGTCCCTGGAGATATATATTTCATAAAATTGGAGTTTCTCCTGAGATACTGATTAAAATCATTATTTTTGTCATAGTTCCCTTTTTTGTAGTTCTTTATAGTTTTTCAAAACCCTTTCCTCCCAATAGTCTGGTCAGATAAGCAGTAAAAGTATCTTGTGCCTATTTTAAAGAAGGGGAAAGGGTGGCTTAGGGACATTTATTGGTATTTGCAAAATTCTAGAGCTAGAATCATTCACAGAGATCATTTAGTCCTATCCTCTCATTTTACTGATGAGAAGGATGGGGTCAAAGAGTGATTTATGCTCATTTGGCTTATCACAGAATTGAGATATAAACTTGGGTCTCTGGCAGTTTTTTTTTTTTTTTTTTAAAGTATTCTTACTAATATACCAGAATATACAATGTACCAGAATTTCAGAGTTGGGAGGGACTTCAGAGACCATCTAGTCTCATAAAAAAATAATTTCTACTTGAATACCTCAACTTAGTCTTTATTTAGCTTTTGTTCCAATGACCTTGAGTGAGAGAGAACCTCTTAAGACACCTTGATCTGCTTTGGAACAGCTTTAACTTAGCAAGGAAGTTCTTCTAGTAAGCCTGAATTAATCTCTTTATGAACCAAACACAATGAGTCTCGAGCCTCTTCCACATATCAGCATTCACATACTATAAGACAGATATCATTTCTCCTCTTCTCTAGGCTATGGACCAGCCTGAACTCTCTCTTTATTGTTGTTGAGTCATTTTTCAGTTATGTCCAGCTCTTTGTGATCCAATAGCATGAGCTAAATAAAAGCTTTTCATTAGTCTGGTTATTCTCTGAATACTTTCAAGCTTCCCGATAATATTCCTAAAATATGGTAACTTGGACTGAACATAATCTATATGTTGACAGCCTACAATTTAATTATCATTTCCTTATTTATGGATTCTGTTTCTCTGTCAATATAACCCAAATTAATATTACCTTTTTTGGCTACCATATCAAATTGTAAATTAATTTTGAATTAGCAGTCCACTAAATCTCTTAAATCTTTCTTAAAATTACCATCTTGCTTATCATGAGTTTCTTGCATACATGAGTTTCTTTTAAATAGATAATTAACATTTATATAGTGCTTTAAAATTTGTGAAACATTTTATAAATATTATTTCATTTGATCCTCACAATTCTTTGGAAAACATAGGTGCTATTAAAAGTCTCATTTTACCGATGAGTAAACTGAGACAAACAGAGGTTAAGTGACTTAAATACAATCTCACAGCTATCACATGTCTGAGGTTGCCTTTGAACTCAGATCTTCCTACCTCCAGATTCAACATCTATCCATTGTGTCACCTTCCTGATTCTTTAATCTATTTATAGAACTTTACATTTATTGCCATTAGACTTAATTTTATTAGATTCTGCCCAAAGTTATAGCCTGTCAAGATCTGTTTGAATTCTAATTTGTCTTTCAGTGTATTAAATATCCCTCTCAGCTTGGTGTCATTTGCACATTTGATAAGCATGCCATCTTTGCTTTTATCATTTATAAAAATCTCAGCCAACTGCAGATCACAGAGCACCCTGTTACAAGCCTCCTTCCAAGCCAATACTGAACTATTAATGATTGCTCTTTGGGCCTAGCTATTCAAACATCTTCAAATCTACCTAATTGGGTTATTCTTTAACCTCATATTCATTCATGTTTAAAAAACAAATAAGCACAAACAAATAGCTACAGCTTTAAGGATTTTATTAAATGCTTTGCTAAATCATAGTCAAGTTATATCTTACCCCTATCTACCAATATAGTAACCTTGTAAAAAAATAAATAAAAGTTAGTATAGATAGTCTGGTGTGATAGATTTTTGGTAAAATAATACTAGTTGTTTGTAATTACCATGTTTTTTTTCCCTAAGTGTTCACCAATCATAATTCATTCTAGAATTTTGCTAGGAAGCAAAGTCAAGATTGCTGGCTTAGAATTTACAGACTCTTCCATATATGTGTGTATATATATATATGTATATATATATATACATATATATATAAATATATATATGCATACATAGACATATATATGTATATATATTAATTAGACAATGTACAAGATGCTTTCAACTTACCCACTTTCTTGCGCTACTTTTTTGAGCTCTCTAGTGATCACGTCATGATTTTAATTCTTGGTTTATATCTTTTATATACATTTATAATATTTATATAAATTTTTATATCTTTTGTATACATATATAATATTTATAGATTCCCAAGCCAATAAACAAAAATTATATTTTGGATTTGTGTATTAACAGAAATAATTATATAAATGCTTATCATATTTAGGTCACATGCATGATCTCATTTGATCCTCACAACAAGCCTGTGAGGCAGTTACTCTAGATAACATCATCCCCATTTTGTAGATATTAAGGGATGTTAAGTTCAAGATTAGGTGGTTCTGTAATTACAGAGAATTTAGGCCTTCTGATTTTAAAGTCATTTTTAACTTCACTACACTAGCCCCACTATTAGTTGGGAATGTTTATTTGTCTATAGTATCTTTTCTGTTTTCCCTTAATATGCTGAGAGGCTTTCTGCATACATGAAAAAATGAAAAACCACTGCTATTTTACTTTCATAGACTCGTTGGAGCTTATGTTTGGTAGTGATCTAAGATATAATCTAATTCAAATTTCTCTCTGATACATATTCAGAATAGTTTCCTCATGGAAACAAAAGGAAAAAAAAATAAATCAACAATTAAAATCATGACATGATCATTGGAGAGCTTAAAAAAGTAGCACAAGAAAGTAGGTAAGTTGAAAGCATCTTGTACATTCTCTAATTAATCTGCTGACCAAGAAATTTTGAATTCATTTATCTAGACATTGCACATTATCCAGATAATCTTTCATTAGAGTTGTATGATATAGTTAAAAAAAACCTTCCCTGTAAGCAGAAATAATTTCTTGGAGAAATGAGACTAATAATTAAATAGGAAACCATTGGCTGACATTATGTTTTACCTGGAGTAACAATCAATGACAAAGAATTATCCATCGAATACCACTATATTATGCAAAGTTCTATGCTAGGCAATGTTAGGAACACAAAAATGTATAAGATAAGGTTCCCCATCCTGACACTACATAAAATAGCTGGTGAGAGTGACATGAAAATGTGTCCTTTTGGGAAAAGAAAGCTAACCATACAAGGTGATAAATAAATTCCAGGTGACTGACAGTAACATTTGGGGAGAATGGCAGGAGGTGAAGGGAAGCATTTCAGGCAGAAAGAATGCTTGAGCAAAAGATACAAAGGTAGAATAGTTAAAAGAGCGAAATTATAGTGAAGAGGCCATTTTGGTTAGATTAATGGAAATGAAATATAAAAGGCTATATTGTGGAGGACTTTAGGTAAAGAGTTTGGATTTTATCTTTTAGCTAGCTAGTAGGGAAGCAATTAAGATTATTTGAGCAAGGGAGTATCATAATGAAATATTTTTAAAAGGAAAATTAATCTGATCTTCAATTATTTTTAGCTAATTACCAATGGGTGTTTACCCCCCCCCCCCCCCTTCTTTAAAACTAAACTTTCCTCCAGAAATTCTAAAGCTGGAAGAAGTAAACCTTTGGAAAATCAAACCCTCAAAATAAAAATTAGGCCTATGACCATTAATAGAGTATGAATTCAAAGAGGTAGATGATGATGAAATCCTCTGCCAAAAAACATAAGTCATTTGATGAATGAAGATGCCTTGGGCCGCTCAGTCACCCAAAGTTGGAATTTAAGGACAAATGGAAAGTGGAATATGCGTATTTTCTTCCACCTGAATGCACACCTAAAGGGAAATGAAGCATTTTTCTACAGCCAGGGGGAAGTTGTAGCAAACTAACTGAATTTAGGGCTGACAGAAGAAGACTGACAGTTTGGGTTCTGCTCTTTTTGGCCAATACAGAATCTTCATCTATAGTGAGTGTGTGGAGCTCATTAGCAGTTGATTACTTATGCAATGCCCACTAGATCTGCTTCTGTCCTAGAGCCAAATTAATAGAATGGGAAGCACATGATAATCCCACTGAACGTTGACCTGGTCAGATCAAATCTAAAGCAGTGTGTTCAGTTCTGAGAAGGATATTAGAAAACCTATTAGTAAATTTCAGTATGACCAGAGGAAGGAGATGGGGAAATTATATATTTCATTCCTTTTCTAGATAGTTGCTTTATTGTTAAAAATAAAACCAAAATAGTGTTGGGGGGCAACTGGATTGTGCAGTGAATAGAACACCGGACCCTGAATCAAGAAGTCCTGAGTTCATATCTAGCTTCAGACACTTACTAGCTGTGTGATCCTGGGCAGGCAACTTTAATCCTGTTTGCATTCGTTTCCCTATGAAATGAGCTGGAATGGGAAATGGCAAATCATTCTAGTATTTTTGCCAAGAAAACCCCAAATGGGAGCAGGATGGGTCAACCATGACCGAAATGACAGAACGCAATCACTAAATATTTATTATAGTGAAATTGTTCTTCTGCAGATTTAAGAAGGCAGCTGCATAAACGAGTTTGGGGTGGCTATTCGGAAGTGCTCCAAATGTCACATGATTCTGATATAGAGTGTTAAAAGCAATCCATGCAGGTCATATGAGAATGGCAAGGAATAGTTAAGGGACTTGAAATTATGCTATGCCAGGATTGATGAAAGACTGGGAGAAGAGAAGATTAGAAAGATGTGATATTGATGGCCATTTTCAAATTTGTCATTGTTTTTTATTTTAAATTTTTTCAATAGCATTTTATTTTTCCAAATACATGTAAAAATAGTTTTCAACATTTATTTTTTATGCAAAACACTTCCATAAGAAAGAAAACATAGATCTCCCACCCTTTAAAAAACCCTCAAGAAAAATAAAGTTAAGAGGGAGAGAGGTAAGGAGAGAAGGAGAAAGGAAGGGAAGAAAAAAAGGTGAAAGGAAAAAAAAGAGGAAGGGAAAGAAGAAGAGAAGGAGAGAGAAAGGGAGGGAAGGAGAAAGAAGAAAGGGTGGGGGAGAAGGGAGAATGCTTCAATCTCTATTGAGACACAATCAGTTGCTTTTCTGGGTAAGAAAATGATTTTTCATCATAAGTGCTTCAGAATAGTCATGGATCATTGTACTACTGAGAATAGCAAAATCATTTACAGCTGATCATCCCAGAACATTGCTATTACTTTGTAAACAGTTCAATTTGCTTGAGTTCACAGAGGCTTTCTAGGTATTTTTTTTTCTGAGAGCATCTTGTTCATCATTAGAACAATAACATTCCATCATAATCACATACCATATTCTGTTCAGCCATTCTTCCAATTGATGGGTATCCCCAAAATTTCCAATTTTTTGCCCTGAGCAAATAGGTACCATAGATATTTTTGTACACATAGATCCTTTTCCTTTTTTTTTAAAAAAAAGTCTTTTGGGGGATTTATGCCTGGTCATGGTATTGTTAGGTCAAAGGATATGCATGAATTTATAGACTTTTAGGTATAAATAATATCTTTTGATCATTTATCAATTGGGGTATGGTTCTTATTTTTTATAAATTTGACTCAGTTCCCTCTGTGTTTGAGAAATGGGGCCTTATCAGAGAAATTTCTTTCAAAATTCTTTTAGCAATTTCTATTGCTAACTGTATTTCCTCTTATTTATTATATTCTCTTTCTTCTTTCATCCTATTTGTCCTCAAAAGTATTTTATTACTTATCATCCCTCCCCCCAACATGCCCTCTCTTTTATCATCCTCCTCCTTTCCCATATCCCTCTTACTTTCCTTCAGGATAAAATAAATTTCTATGTCCATATTGAGCGTCTGTTTTTTCCTCTTTGAGCCAATTTTGATGAGTTTGGCTCACTCACCCACTCTCTCCTTCCTTTTTTCCCTTCCATTGCAAAAGCTTTTTCTTGCCTCTTTTTATGACAGAAAATTCACACCATTCCACTTCCTTTCCCTTTATCCCAGTATATTTCTCTCTCACCCTTTAATATCATCAGCTTCTTTTGAAATGAGATAAGGCATCAGTTAGGGAACAATGAAATAACTGCCTTGCTGCAATGAAGACCTATTTGAGGTTGGAAAATATAATTTTGTAATGTACTCAGCACATTATGGCCAAGTCCTGTGAGGTAACACGGGTGCTGTTATCTTCAAGTAGCTAGGCTCTGGGGTTCTGTGAGCAACAGCATTTGTGGGTCAAGGCAAGTAGGTCAGTCACTTCCAGGAACTCCCCAAAGGAGTGAAAAAAAGGACAGGAAATGGCAGTGCTAGCTAGGTTTGGAAACCACTGAAAAACACCAAGACTTCTTCCTGGGGTCAGGCTGGGATAAGGACTTTGAGCTCACCTTGATATACTACTGCTCTTGCTCTGCTTTGAGCTATTCTTGTGCTTAAAGCACCCACCAATGAATGCTGGTAGTTTTGCAGATTCTGTGCTTACTTTGGGGGGCCCAGGTCAGTTGCATTTACCTGAGATGTGAGAAGTGCTAATTACACCTGCAGCTTCACAAAAAGTTCTGTTGTACCCAGAGTACACAATGAGGAACGCTTGGTATTAGCTGTAAAGAGGAGAATTGGGGCTTGATTTAAGGAGCCATTTCTAGCTGTCCAAAAGTAAAATACTAGCTTCCCTCTCAATGGAGGGTCTTTAATTGGGGACAGATGACCACTCCTTTAATGTTACAGATCTGAGGTGTATCTTCTAAGATCCTTTCCAGCTCTGAAATTCTTTGACTGTACAGAAAGTGAAGTCAGAATGAGCTGACTAGACACCCGTCAAGAGATTTGTGGTCAAGTAAAAGGAAGCATAGGGATCACAGATCTGAAGCTGCCAATTGATCTAATCCCATCCTCTCATTTTATAGATTGTGGGAATCAGAGAAAATTTCTAGTCCTCCATCTTATTGTTCCCCTGATCTTCACAGATGAGGGTACTGAGGTCCAGAGACATTAATTGACTTGCCTACAGTCACACGGCCTGGAAACAATAAGTATTAGATTTGAAACCAGGTCCTCAGATTCCACAATCAGAAGCCTTTCTATTAAACCAGACTATCTTAGTCTCTATTGCAGTCTTCAAACTGAGCAATTGGCCCATGGCCACTTGTGGCTTTAGGCAGCTGGTTGGGAATGGGGGCCAATTCCAAGTTCTTCAAGAACGGTTAATAGTTGAATTGAATCCAGAAGGAGAAAAGGGGAAAGGGAGTGCAGAGGGAAGCAAAGCTGAGTTCAAGCCCTAAATAGTGTGTGGAAACCAATAGCAGCCATATACTGTCAGCCTCTTTCTGAAATTGTTAGAGCTAGTCTATTAAATAAGAATAAAACTGAAAATCTTCTGCTTTTTAAATCCTACCCTGCAGCAATTCTTTTTTGAATATTATTTATATTTTATTATTTTAAAGAAATTTATAAATTAATTTTAATCTGGTTTAGGGAATGGCCCCATTAGTGGCTCATTTGACACCTCTGGTCTAAGCAATTCTCTCTTTCTTTTAAATAATAATATATTTTTATTTTTCAGAATACATGCAGAAATAGTTTTCAACATTCCCTCTTGCAAAATCTTGTGTTCCAAATTTTTCTTCCTTCCTCCTTGTCCCTCCCCCCTCCAAGTAATCCAATATAGGTCAAACACGTCTGCAGTAATTCTAAAAAAAAAAAAGCAAGGCAGGATACTTTCTCCTGTTTGCATCTCAGAATCTTTCGCCTTTTATTGGCCTGCTCAAATCTCATCAAAACTTTTCTTACTCATCTGGGTGGTACAGTAGATAGAACTCAAGGCTTGGAGTCAGGAAAAGCTCATTTCAAATATGACCTTACCAGTGGTCCTCAAACTTTTGCTCTCAATATCTTTATCCTATTAATAATGATTGAGGATCTGTCCAAAGAGTTTTTGTTTATGTGGTTTATAGTTATAGATATTGATCACATTAAAAATAAAAACTAATTATGAATTTGTAGACTCTCTGAAAGGATTTCAGAGATTCCCAGGATACTCTAAACCAGACTTTGAAAACCATTGCTTAGACTTTGTGACTGTGGATTTTTAACCTCTCTGTCAGTTACTTCAACTGTAAATTCGGAATAATAATAATAGCATCTACTTGATAGGTTTGTTATGAGAATCAAATGAGATAATATTTGTAAAAACCTTTAGGACAGTGCCAGGCACATAGTAGGCACTTAACAAATATCCTCTTCTTCTCTTTTCTTTCCCCCTTCCTTCCTAACAACTTGCAATTCTGAATTACTAACTAATTAGAAGCAAGGTTTCTTTCTGAATGTGTGACTTTATTTTACTGCCTTTGGTTGTGATTTTTTTTTTGAAGACAGACTAAAATAGGAAAAAAAAAACAAATTTATTTATTTGTTTTTAGATTGAGACTTTTCAGAGATGTATCAATCTGATATCCTTTCCAGTTATGAAAATTTGAAGATATTGTAAGTAAAACTTATGTAAGTACCAACGTTTTGTCTTCTTGAGGAACATTAAGCTGACCAGAAAGCAGAATGAATGCATCTCTGGCTTGAACAGGAAAATTTAAAACTGAAGAGAGCTGAACAACAGATTTTCCTCTACTTTTCTTTATCTTGCCTTGCAGATGTAAAGAACATTAGTATAAATGCCAAATATCTTAATAACATTTCTTAGCCAAGAGTGAATGGTGAAGGCTCAGCTTGGCTTGAGCTATCTTGACATTTCACATTGTTTTTGTTTCTTCTTTTCATTAAAAAAATCATTTTCATTTTCTCTATTTTCCACTCTCATCTTTCTTTCTCCTATTGTTGTTTGAAGAAATAGGCCACCGGCTATTTCCAAAATCAAAACTTACTAAGCTTTAGTATGTTTACAATATAAGTTTTTTTCTACATATGTAAGGAGACAATGCAATTCAACCTTACAAAGTTTCAATAACAATCTACCAAGATTCAGAGTATATGCACAAATCCTTAAATCAATCAATTTCTCTCTCTCTCTCTCTCTCTCTCTCTCTCTCTCTCTCTCTCTCTCTCTCTGTCTCTCTCTCTCTCTCTCTCTCTCTCTCTCTCTCTCTCTCTCTTTTTCTCTTTCTCTCTCTGTCTCTCTCTTTTTTTTCTCTCTCTGTCTCTCTCTGTGTCTGTCTCTCTGTCTCTATCTCTCTCTGTCTTTCTCTCTCTTTCTCTGTGTCTGTATCTCTCTCTGTCTCTCTCCATCCATCTATCTATCTATATGTAGTATATGACACATACTTTTTGATTCCAAAGTTTGTTGACATCCAAATGCACCATGGCAACAATCTTATATAGATATTCTTCCAAATTGAATGACTTAACCTCTGATCACTGGAGGGTCCAAGGTTAACTCCACCCAAGCAGTGAACTCTTGAAAGCCCAAAGATCTAGGAAGAGCCAATTCCACCCTTAGTGATTATCACTAATATAAATGTAATTAATCCAGAACACATGTTGTATGCCATCAAGCATCTAGACATTTGAATATTTTGGGGGGACTGGGCTTCAAGTCCATGTGAATTTCTTTGCATCATTACTACTTAGGATTGGAATTTGCTTCCAAATGCTTTACAGAATAAAATGAAGGTTGAGTATAAGAAAACTTAGCATGTTTTCCCTTACCTTTTTCCATCCCAGTGATAAGGATGGTGTACAATTGTTGTCAGTAACCATTGGCAGATGGGAAAAAATCAGTGTCTTACCAAGGTCATAAAGTTTTATACAAATACACTAAAATTGTATGTTTTTATCAGTTTTTATTCTTATGGGAGTACCTCTTTTACCTATGATCTATATATATCACAACCTATAGGTTGACATAGGGGCGAAGTGATGTATTTGAGATCACATAGTAAATATCAGCAGGGACTCTGTATTATATATGGATGCCTCTTTATTATTTTTATTAATGCCTATTTTTTCTTCAAACCAATTATGATCAGTTTGATTTCTTTGAAGACTTAGACCTTTGAGATTTCCAAGTTCTCCTTAGCTATTTTAGGAGGAAAAACAGAATTTATATAATATATATATATATATAATTTAATAATAATAATTAGTGTTTATATAGCACCTGACACGCTGGGCACATAGTACTTTACAAATGTTATCACATTTGTGTTATAAATCGTGCTACATGCTACACATTAGAAACTTAGGAAATTTTTTTACTCATTAAAAGATATCATAAGTGATAGAATCCCTGCCCCTTTCTTCAGTTCCCTGTTTTTGCCATGACCCAAGTGAATTTACTGTAGATAGCCAGGGTCAGAGTAGATTGTCCCTGCTTATAAAATGGGATTTAGGATGTGCCATTGAACATTTCCTTCCTCAAAAATATTCCCTGCAACAAAGCCTGAAATTCCACCACTGAGATTTTTCTTTTGGGATGAATTTTATAAGATAGAGCAAATAACCTCGAGGAATCAGCATATTATTTATAATTTTGGGCCAAAGTTAGTCTTGGACAAAGTTGTAATATTGAGACTAGCTAATGTAGATAGTTATATTTAAAAATCTATAACCATGGAGTGGTGAATGGAACTTTGTCTCAGGATGCTGAATATGGAGAGCTTTCAAAGTTCTTCACTAATCTTGGGATGAAAAGAATTTAGCCCTTGATTAGCAATAACATTTAGATGGCACCCTTAATGTTGCTGGGCTAGGCCATGGTTTATGGTGCTTACCTGCTACAAAAATTCCTAGTTCATCTTTGGGTTTATACCAGGTACAATTACACACACATACACACATACACACACACACACACACACACACACCCACACACCCACACACACACACAATGAGAGGATTTTGCTTATGTGAATAAAAAAGACAAATTTTGCTTTTTTTTTTTGGATTTGTTTTAGATTTCCAAGCCCTAACTCTGAAATATAAATTCTGTTCTCACTTTCTGAAGCCTGTAAGATTATATGGTTAGTTCTATTAAAACATATGGAAACGAATGTTCTTCTACCAGTATGAGAGGTGCTCATTTCCAGAACTTTATCACTGAGAAGCATTTCATATTTGGATTCTTCAGCAGGTAGCTTGTCTCCAAATGAAACCACAGAAGCCTGAGAAATATTGATTTCCATTCCTGTTTCATTACAATTGCATGGACCTAAAGTCATGAGCAGAATGGCTGTCTCTATAGAAAGTAATTATAAAATAATTACCTCTTGGAAGTTACATCTATTAGAGATAGGAAATAAAAATATTACATTTTCAAGTTGTCTCCCTTGCCAGAGAAAGAGGCACTACTAGTTTCCCAACTGTTTTGATACCTACATCAAAGACATTTTTACAAGATCAAGGGGTTAATACTGTGCCAGATAGAATGAACCTCTAAAGTGCCATTTTAAAGAATACTTTCTCCAGAGAAAAGCTATAATTTGTACATGCAGCAAATAAGCCATTATACCCTGGTGGATAGAATACTAGACTCAAAGTCAAGATGAGCTGAGTTAGAAACTTGCCTCTCATACTTATGAGCTATGTAATTATGATCTGGACACTAAACCTTCTCAACTCCAGTTCTTCATTTATCTAATGGAAATAATATGATCTGTAGTGCAGACCTCACAGATTTGTTATAAGGGAATTAAAGCGCTTTGTGAATCTCAAAGCATTATTTAAATGTAAGCTATTATTATTATTGAGAAATTTTTTTTTCAGGAATCTTAGCTTAAAACTTTATATAAGATAATGTCACCCAATGGAATGTTTTCTCCAAAGAAGGTCTTATAAAAATCCAAACTCTCAGTTAGAATTGGGGTAAACTGGTAGTTTTGGGCAGTTTTCATGAATAACAATGACACTTGAGTTAACAGATAAACAGATCAAGTATTGCACTGGCATTGAAAACACTTCATAAATTGGCTGCCTCCTCTTTTTCTAGTCTTCTTATGTTATCACTTCCTTCGCTCCACATATTCTATGAAATGAATATTTTTGCTTGTTGGGTAAATTGTTGTTTTTTTGTTGTTATTGTTGGTTGACTTGTTTTAGGAGTGAAGACAGAGAAAGAGAAGGGAGGTAGATATGTTGGTCCTTATTCTGCTCACAATCTTCATGGTGCTACTTGGTTGGTTCTTCTTAAGCAAGCTAGTCCATTGAGGAGGCCATTTTACTTTTGGCAACCACAGCCAGATAACCCTTTAGAAGATTTGTATTTGTAAAATATCAATATTAGTTTTTAGATTTATTTCTTAGATAATAAATCAGGGATTCTTAACCTGGGAGTCTTGAATTTATATTTTTAATAACTGTATTTTTATAAAAGTGATTTTCTTTATAATCTTAAATATTTTATTTTATACATTTAAAAACAGCATCCTAAGAAGGGGATCAAAGGTTTTACTAGACTGTCAAAGGAGTCCATGACATAAAGTGTCAGTAAGCCATTCCTACAGTAATTATTATGGTAATTCATGAATGAGGGTAAATCATTATAGTTGGAATTAGTAAATCATTAATAGCTATTATACTCAGCATTGAGTGGCATTTCAAAGGAAGGGGAAAAATTGATTCTTGCTCTTACAAAATTTAAATCTAAAGGAGAAAGTCAAGAAAAACCCTTATAAAATTTCTCAGTGTATCATAATTACCCCATTGGGCTTATCCTACTTTCTCGTCTATTTTCATATTTACAACACATGCTCTGAGGCTGTTATCCCAAACTCTTCCTGGTATATTCCCAAAATGTGGAAGTCTTCTACCCTCATGGTTTTAGGGGAACCTGAGAAACTGGAGAAGGGTTTCTAGTACTATAGCTCAAGAACCTTCACTGTTATGCTTTCTCCAGTAATTAATAATTAATATCAATTAGCCATTCAGATTTAATTAGTTTTTAGAAATGGGTATTTATCTAAGTGGCATAATGTAAAAAGTTTATATAAAACCTCTCACTTAAACCAAGAGACACATTCTCCTATAAGCCTAAAAAGAGTTCAGGGGACAGTGGCCTCAACTTTTAAAGAGCACACATGGCAGAAGAGGTAACTTATAATTCCTAAGGGTCCTTTTGCTTGAAGTCCTTTCCCCCTATTTTTGGAAGCCCTCATGAAGATATGGGGGAAGATATTCTGCTCCTTGTATAGTCAAAAACCACTTTTTAGTATGTTTATTTTGTCTTCAGCTCCAGATGCATACAGTATCTCCAAATATTGTTATTCTTGGACACTCATGATATCAAAGAGCAATCCATATCTTCCATACCTTTTGAGGTTTCTATACTCTTCCTCTGGGTAGCTAGATGTGCACAGATAGAGTTTTAGGCCCAGAGTCAAGAAGGCTCAATTTTGTGAGTTCAAATTTGGTTTCAGACTTTACTAGCTATGTGATCTTGGGCAAGTCACTTGATTCTGATTACCTCAGTTTCTTTATCAGGAAAATGAGCTGGAGAAGAAAATGGGAAGCCACTTCTGTATCTTTGCCAAAGCAACCCAAATGGAATTACCCAGAATCTGCTGTGACTGAAACCACTGTATAGCAATAACAACAACAACAAGTCATTGTCTGATCAAAGTGGTGGGAACAGGAGACAGGTTCTTTGCTTTTCCTCCTAACTTATTCTTTACCAGAGGCTTGGCTAAAACTGATCTTATGGCTTACTAATGGAATGCCAGAATCTGAAAGGACTTGCTATTTTATTGGCTGTGACAAAATTTCCTAACCAATTCCAACATACTTCTTGTTTTTTTATGAGATAAATGTTTTTTTAAATAACTTTTTATTTTCAAAATACACACAAAAATAGTTTTCAAATTCACCCTTGCAAAACTTTGCCAATACACTTCATTTTTTTTTGCCAACACAAATAATTTCATTTTATCCAATATCTAGAAGCATTTTGTTGCTTATCAGTTTGAATAATAACATAACTGCTCACATTCAGTTTGATGCCCTTTGATTGTTCCAACAGATATAGCCTCACATGATACAAGTGTCAGGGTATAGCGTCTTATTAATCACTTCAGTTGGGTAGAGGGTGATTGAGTGATTCCAAACCACTTTTACCCTTACATGTATATTTTTCCTTTTGAGATTCTTGACAGCAGGGTCAGTACCCCAGCTTTTTTTGTATCTCTGAGTCTAATGTTGTTCTTTGTATATATTGGACCTGAGTAAATGTTAAATTAAAAAATTAAAAACACACAAATTAAGCTACTTGGCACGTCTAGAAACGTAAATTTGTTATACTAGAGAGAGCTTGATAACAAACATGAAATTTGGTAAAAGATATTTTCTTGGGGCAGCTAGGTGGTGCAGTGAATAGAGCACCAACCCTGAAGTCAGGAGGACTTGAGATCAAATGTGGTCTCAGACACTTAACACTTCTTAGCTGCATGACCTTGGGCAAGTCACTTAATCCCAATTGTCTCAGGGGAAAAAAAGTATTTTCTTAAGGACCCAGAAATATGAATCAAGGGGCAAGTCTCAAGCCACTACAAAGGGCTACAGTATTTCTGCACACAGCCATTCCTCTTTTATTTCAAGGAACACTATAAAATGAAGGTAATACTGAAACAAAATAGATCATAGATTTTGAAACAGTCATAGCTCTCATGGAAATTATCTCATGGATGGGGAGAGGATATGATATACCCACAATTAACAATAATGAGAGAGGGGGTGGGAGAAAGAAAGACAGAGAGATAGAGACAGAGACAGAGACATACATAGGCAGAAACACACACACACACACAGACAGAGACAGAGAGAAAATAATTAATTATGAGAATTAGAATTAAAATGAATAAATATGCTAATAACCAGGATCAGGACAGGCTTTTTGTAGGTGATGGACTTCCTAAAAGGTATAAGTGAAAATGGAATATCTTTTCAGAAGAAAAATGTTTCTTCTCAGGAACTTTAGAAGATTCAAAGAGACTCCTGGGCAAATCTAGATAAATTGAAAAGTCCAATATAGAAATATGACCAACTCTTAGAAAGTGAAAAAAAATTACAAAACAGCCAGGAGATATGTATTAGCAGTTACAGAAGGAGTCTCTTGGGGTGGAGGGGCATCTACAAACAGTAAAACTTCCCAAATAAGTACATTTGCTTGCAGATCATTTAGAGAAATTTAAAACTACAATATTTAGGGGTCATTGTTAGCTTAAGCAGCATCACAAATTAAGGGAAAGCAACTGCAGGTATAGACTCAAGAAAATATGATGAAATTTTGGTTTCATGAAGTAGGGATAGAGGAAAGTAATAGTGATAATTTTGCTTTCTTATAGCTTGTGTTAAATACCTTTCATTGGACAAAGACAGTCAACCACTTCTGACTTATTTCTAATATATTTGACACAACTTGACATATGTATCATTTCCATATATTTGGAAATGATTTTCAAACAAGACTCATAAGGACAAAGGGCATATGAATCCCCTATATGACCATTAGACTAATTTTCACAAAATACTATGATCATTGAATCACTTTTCTCAATAGTTTTTAATTGCTCTCTTGTTATTTATCAGATTTCATCAGCTAAGTGGCATAGGGATAAGATCTCTGATCCTAGAATCAAGACCTCAGTTCAAATTTGGCTTTAGACATTTATTGACTGTGCAATCCTGAACAAGTCACTTAATCTCTTTGTGCCTCAGTTTCTTCATCTGTAAAATGGAGATAATAATAGCATCTACTTCCCAGAGTTGTTGTGCTTTTCAAATCTTAAAGCATTACATAAATGCTGCTATGTCCAATTTCCTTTGCTTTGAATTAAAAGCAGTATATAAATCTGGTCTCAACTTCTGCTAGATTTGGAATTTGAGGATGTGGGTTTGATTTGCTGTTTTACATGATCTTGATATTTTGTGCCTCAGTTTCCTCATTTGTTACATGACAAAATTAAACTGAGTAGCCTCTAAGGACTTTTCCACTTCTAAATTTATAATGCTATGATAGTGCCTTTTCTAACTTTATCTTAGACTGCTTCTTACAAGCCTTCTGCTTCAACCAAAGTGGGCTATTCTTCATTATTCCAGAGTATTTTTGTATTTTTATCCACACATAATAATCCATGATTCTACTTTTGTATAATATTTTCTTTCTTAATTGTGAAGAGTTAAATCTTATCCATTTTAAAAAGCTCAGCTTGTATTCTCTGGTTTCATGAAATCTTCCCAGATGCTAGTTCAAAGTGATTTCTTTCTCCTCTGTTGTGGAGTAAGATGGGGGTAATTAGAGTTTTGTCTTAAGATGCTAATATTTGTGTGTGTGTGTGTGTGTGTGTGTGCGCGTGCATGCTGGATGGACATGATTTTTCTGTATGGTGGTCTAGAGACATTCACCAGCTTGACAACTCCAGAGTTCCTTTGTAGTGGATTACAAAAGTGGATTTTTATTAGGGCCTCCTATTCCACACCCCTTATAGAAGCATGTGGGAAGATCTAGTACCTCTTTTGATATAACTACCCCTGTGATCAGACTCTTTTCTCTGTAGCTGTGACTTCTCTTCTAGTTTCCTCCACTGAATATGTCTTAATTTCAAGAATTCCTAGCTACATCTCTGCTCTTTTGAACTTACTGAATTTATAAACTATGCCACTCATTTGGCCAGAAATCAAGCTTTGCCTTATGACAATTCTTCTGTTATCTCTCATTACCATTTAATGCGTGCATTATCACCTACTTTAGTGTCCTTGTACTGCATGCAAAAGGGCCTTAGATATTAGTTATTTACATTTTTTCCCAGCCGTGGTTATTGTAAAAAAATCAGTCACTCAGAATTTATCCCTTTGACTATTTCACAAAATGAAATTATCTCTCTTCCCCATCTATGTATGATTCATACTATTAGAATTCAGTCTGAGTTTTCATCTCCATTTTTTATTGTACACTACTAGAATGAATGAATAAAAAAGCTTTTATTAAACACATGAATTTCTGGGGATACAGAAAAGAAAAATGGAGATAATTCCTGCTTTCAAAGAACGGAAATTCAAATGGGGAGAAAATACGTATAGGAAGTTTCAGCTCATCTGATGGTCCTTAGCATGTAATAGAAAAGCGGATGGAAACATATCATCTTAAATGTCATTAACACTGATTAAATCCTAGCTTTTTCTGATGCTGAATCATCTGACATTGCCAAGAACCTTGCTTGGTAAAGAGATTTCTACTAAATTTATATCCTTCAAATAAAATTCTTAACTTATAGATTCCCAGAACATTAGGCCTGAGAGAGACTGTTCTCATGTTGACCACTGTCACCAACTTATTATCTATAAGTTAACAGATCATAGATTTAGAGCTGGTATCTTAGAGGTTCTCTTAATACTTTTACGAACTTGGGCCTGTGTTTCTTCATATGGACTGAACATATAGAAATTAATCCCATTTTATAGATGCATAAACCAGGACACAAAGATTCTAGTGAACTGAGTGACTTATGAAACTTTTCTGGCAATGTATGTCTCATTGCTTCATTTTATAGCATAGAAATTGAGGTCCAGAGGGGGTCAGTTATTTCCCCAAGAGGAGGTAGTTATTCTGTGATTCATACTTAGGTCCTTTGGCTAGAAATCCAATATTTTTTTCTATAATCTTACAGAACCTGCAGTCTACATTTGAGGAAACTGAGGTTTTATTTTCCCTAATATTAAAAAAGGCAACCATGAGATTAATTTGTTTGCAATTATATGAGAAATGTAGCATCATTGGTCAGAATTGTTCACTAGCTCCCTACAAAAGCACTTTCCCTCTTCATTCCATACACTTTAAATCATAACAATTAAGAGCTTTTTTCTCTTTTAGAAGCAAATGGGTGATCCTAAAACCACATGTGCTGTTTTGACAATTCCAACTGAATGACCAGAGTGACCAAATTATATCCCTCTGCCATTAAAAATATGCATATATGCCTGTTATCCAATTTATCTTGGATTTCTGCCTTCATTATGTCATCTTACTGGACTGCTTATAAACTGGTGTATTTGAAAAGGATACATTTTAATTTCTAGGTGGGATGCTGTGTTGAATATTTTCTTTTTCCTTCTCAGATTCAAGGGAGCTAACTTGGTGGAATGGAAGCACTGATCTTGGACTCAGAAGCAAAGTAGGCTGAGGTAAGTGAGGCACTTGCCTTAGGGACACAGAAAAGATACAAAACTTGCAACTACTCAAGCATGCTGTGCTTTTAGGATACATTTTTGCTTCTTTTACATTCTTACTTCAGGTATAAAATTTGCTGGTTATAGTGCTGATCAATGACCTGGATTTGGTTCTTCAATTCATTGCCTGTTGCAACAGTTAGTAGCTGTGTAAATTGGGGAAAGTCATTTTAAGCACCGTGAATCTCATTTTCTCCATATATAAATAGGGAATAATATCTCACAGATTGTTACAAATACATTGCTTAATTTATAAAGTGATATTAAAGTATAAGTGCTAAGAAATGATGACATCATGGAGAAGCATGATCAAAGAAGGGAGGGACATGTGGTGAAGTGGTGAGAATGAGGGGTAACTAGTGGAATATCTGTCTTTTCCACTGGCTTTCTCATGATGTAAGGAAATAGTGAGAAATATTCATCTTAGTGTGATGAGTGGAGTCTCTTGGGTGAACTTGTAGGAGGATTTGGACTAGGTTCATATTGAATGAACAAGCATGGATGGGCTGCAGTCTGTACTACTTGATGGAAGTATTCACACCAATGATGAACATTCTCATATCTGCTCATACCCTTTACATCTCAGTAACCATGAACTGTGTGTCACCATTTATATCCCCTACCACCCAACTCTTCATTTCCATCTCCCTCAATCTTCCCACTCCAGTTTCATCTTAACTCTATCCAAACTTTTTGCTATGCCCTCTGAGACACTTGTTCCATAGGCAATGAATTTCCCTTCCTTTAAAATCTTTACCTCTCCTACTCCTTCAGTCTTCTAGCAATTATGGAAACCATCCTCACCCTGGATGACACAGACTCCTTGGCCGCCCTTCACAGTATTGGCTGCACCTTCACTCATTCTTCTTGGTTGAAATTTGGGAGTTTGAATACTTGCCCCTACCCTCCCCCCACCAATTTTAATTTTCTGGCTCTCCTCCTTCCTCTGTCATTCTGTAAAGTCTCTGACTTTGAGGTTCATACTATTTATATCTACAATCTAATCAAACTCTTGGTGGCTGTTTTTATTTAAATTTTTTTACAATCTTCAATTTATTCACCTTCTTTCCTCAATGATTTTGAAACCTGGCTTACATTTTCTCCTTCCTTCCCAGCTTCTATCCTCATACTAGAGGATTTAAACATATATACATATGGATTTTCCCTCAAATCCCTTAACTATTAAATTTCTTAACCTACTGACCTCCCCTAAGTTATTCTTCCATTTCCTCAGCCATACATAAAGATGGTCATACCCTTTATTTTGTACTTACCCACAAGTATACATTCTCCATGTTCAAGAATTCTGAAGTATTCTCATCTGATCATAATCTATTGATTTTTTATTTCTTCCTATGCCTTTTCCTTACATAATCTTACTATTCATCTGTGTCATGACCTGTAATCCCTTGATTCTCCAATTCTCTCCCTGGCTTCCCTTGTGATACCTATCATCACCTCTTCTCCCCATTTTGATCCCTTGGTGAACTGATTTAATTTCTATACTCTCCTCTCATGAGTCATTAGCTCCTATATATTCCCACTTATGCCTAGCCAAGCCCCAGCCTTAGATTTCTTCCACCATTAATTATCTTTGCTCTACATACATGCTGCTTACTGAAGGTAGAGAAAATCAGGCAACCATTTTGACTGGGTCCATATAAATTTATGTCACACAGTTTCATTTGGGTTTCCACTACTTCCAGGCAATATTATCATACCTTCCTTATCAATTCAGTATCCCACTCTCCAGAGCAGCTATTCCAAAGCATCTTATTCCTCCTTAGATCTTCCAAGGCTCTCCTTTCCCCTCACTCTCTTAGCTAAGAACCTTGCCTCATATTTTTCAGAAAGAATTGAGGCCATTGATCATCATCTTTTCCCCTCATCCCCTATCACATATATTTTCTGTCATATTCTCCCGTCTCACATGATGAAATGGGCTTACTCCTTACCATGGCTAATCTTTTTACTTATTGAAAAGATCCCATTTCATCAATATATTGTCCCCTTTGTTATCACCACTCTTTCACTTATTTCTACTTTCTCCCTATTCACTGTTCTCTATTACCTATAAGCATGTGCATGTGTCCTCTGTCCTAAAAAAGTCCTCAGCTAATCCTTCCATCCCTGCCAACTATCATCCTATATCTCTTTGTTCTTTGTAGCAAAGAGATTACCTATAGAAAGATTACCTACAATAGGTGCATCCACTTGTTTCCTCTTACTCTCTTCTTAACCGTTAAAGTATAACTCCTGTCCTTATCATTCCACCAACATTACTCTCTCTAAAGTTATTAGTGATCTGTTAAATTAAAATTTAGATTCTAATTGGAGATGCAACATGTCCAAATACATATGGATATAGATTAAGGAGAGAGAAAGCAGATACAAGTTAAACATGGACAGGAAGACACTAGACTAGAAAAGAATCTCTCAAAAGGTTATCTTTTAAGAAAGCCAGAGATATACAGTAATGGAGGTAAGAAATAAGAGAAATCTAGACATGGGGAAAGACCATGGAAATGGTAGATGGAATATTATGTCTAAGAAACACTAAATAGACCATTATAGTTGAATCATGGAGATTGTAGAGAAGAATAAATGTGTAAGAATATGGGAAAGGTAGGAAGGTTGTGAAGAGTTTTAAATACCAAGCAAAGAAGTTTATATGTAAAAACCTGGAGTTTAGTGAGTGGGCAGGAACCCCAATGCTGAGTTTAGGAACTGAGTTTAGATCTGGGGGAGCATGAGCTTTAAAAAAGTGTTTGTGTGTATGTGTGTGTGTAGAATTAGCTTTTTCTTTTACTGTTTGCCTCATTTTGTCTCTACGGCAAAGATTACACTTGGGAAAATTTCTTTTATTCCACTTCTTGTCTACATATTATCTTAGATTACATGGGGAAGTCAGCTTATACTTATATGTTTCTCCATTGCCTTTTTGGTCATCCATGGTTTTTAGTTGTATGGAAATTATAAATCTATCCTTGATAAATAAATACCCCCAAGTGATCCTCAATTATTTCATCCACAGGAAAAGGTGGTTTTTCCTCTTTAAAACATACTTTTCCCCCTTGAATTTCATTTTGGCTACCATAGCCCTGTTGTAATATCTTCTGAGTTGCAGATAGATAATTTTTCCCTGGAAGCGCAGAACAGTTTTGTTTTTTCCTTTAAGGATTTCACTTCTAATACAACACTGTCAGATACAACTTCCCTGGTTGAGATTTATAATTCCTGTTAGTAGGAAGAATATGAAAACAACAATCATCTGATTAAATGAACCACAATATTTTCTGCAAAATATACAATTACTTACCACACATTGTACAGATGGACTAAATTAAGGCTGTGTAATAAATTGACAAAAGCTAGCAGAAATGGATTGGGTGGTAAATGCTTCTGAGGCATAACATGGCTTTCTTTATAAAGCATGAAGAAATCTTTAATTGCATCCTCTTGCTTATTCTCAGACTGTTTCTAAGATAGTTTTGCTTTGAAAAATGAAACCATTTCAGTATATCTGAAAAAAACATTAAGTCCTACCTGTCAGTCTTTTCATTAATTTGCAAGCCTGATTGAAAGCTGCAGGAAAACTGGCATTAGAGAATAGTCATGACAGATAACTACCCAGAGTTTCTAACAAAGTAAGTGGCAACATGGCTGGGAAGTACAGTGCTCTTTTTATGCTCATCTCTATTTATTTAGGTTGATAGTCTCCAGGGAACTCTCCCAAATGAAGAAGCAACAGGGTCCAAAGAACATGGGTTCTGGAGTCAGAATACTTGGATCTAAATCTCACCTTGCTTGCTTGCTACTATAGGCAAGGCAACTTTACTTTCCTGGATCTCAATTTCCTCATGTATGAAAAGAAAGATTTGGACCAAATGTATGGATGGCGAATTCACTGAAGCCTTCAGTGATGTATGTCTGATTTCCAAAGGATTATAGCTAGGGAGATCTTACTCAGGTGTTGAAGCTGGTATACCTATATTTCCCTAGTCCTGAGGCCATGATAGGACAGCATTTAAAATTGGATGGCATATGACTCTAGTGTCCTTCTAATTTTTGGAAGAGCGAGCTAGGGATCTGTTTCTTCAGAGGAATAGAAGCCAAGATATAATTTTTGAAGTTAAAGGTAAGATGAGCTTGCTGAGGATTTTTGAAGGACATTATTTGTTTATGGGCATGCCCCATAAAATGTGTAGCTTAGATTTCTTTGCCCAGTGATTGCATAACATGCCCCAGTCAAGTGCAGTTGTGCTAGGAGGTGTCTATTATCTCCTAAAGAATCTGACTCATATTTCAACAGAATAATTGGCAATACCTGTCTTGAAACATGAACCCTGGGGAGGAGGCTAGGGGAAGGGGAGGGAGTAAGTAGGAAAAAGGCAGTAGGGAAAGATGAGGTTTGGGAGGTGGAGCACACAATGGTGATAAGACTTTGGGGAGAATGGCCTCAGGCCACAAAAGGGAGCAGCTACAGCTGTATCTGGCTAGTAGAGGATTTTAAGACAGAATCAGCAGGCCAGGGGTTAATTGGGGGAGGAAACACTCTCCCCTACTCCATGTTGCATTCTAAGAGGTCTAATGATTTTACTCTAAGTAGAAAATATGTATTTAATTTTTTCAAAGCATTGACAAGCTTTGTGTTATGGCTAAGCCATGGGGCTAATACTGGAATTCCCCCCTTTTATAATATTTTTACCTTTAATCAAAGCAAAAATCAGAAACATTAGAACAAAAAGTTGCATGGTGGTAACCATTTTATTATAACATGAAGCAAATTTAGTAAGTGGCCACCATGCTAGTACTGACATTCATTGCACTTTTTTTTTTGAGTGGTCCTATGATAGTAAACAGTCTATCAATAGATGGATTTCTATCTTGTGCTTTATTGGCAAAATTTTTGAGAACTCAGGGTCACTTGTGTGCTATGAAAGACTTAGAGGAGGGAAGATGCTTTATTTCTTGGTCACTTAACTCTGTTTTCCTCAATTTCCTCATCTGTAAAATGATTTGGAGAAGGAAAACCCCAAATGGGACCATGAAGAGTTGACCTGATTGAAAAAGACATAACAGCAACAAAGATTTGGATGGTATCATAGAGATTACCTACTTTAACCTCGCTTCCTAGACAGAAATCCCTTCCCACAGCCTTCCTGACAAATGATTGCCAAGTCTATGGAGGACTCATTATTTAAGGAGGATGTCTGTTCCATTCTAGTACATCTCTTAACTATTAGTAATTTTTTTTTAAACACTAAACCAAAATTTATCTACCTGGCGCTTCTAGCCTGTTGTTCCAGTTCTGTTCTATAGAGCAAAGCTTCTTAAATTGTGGGTCATTACCCCATGTAGTATCTCATACCTGAATGTGGGGGTTGTGAAATTATAATTTATTATCAGTAAGTGTTTGATTTGGATACCTATATACCCAGGGTCATGTAAAAATTTATTGGGCAACAGGGGTTACAAGTGGAAAAAGTTTAGTGAGATTGTTCCGTCTTCCCCAGCATAGCCTTTCAAATATTAAAAAGATGTTATCATGTACCTGTAAAGACTTGGGATGTCTTTTATTATTTTTAAAAATCTTTTTTGAGCTTTAGAGATGAATTTTATATTAAGATGAATTATTTTGATTTTGAGATGAAGAAAGTCTTAATGAACTTGTCTTTCCTTTTTCATCCCGTTGTTGAGATGGGGGTGGGAAGGGAAATTAGATATATAGATATTGATCAAATTAAGCTATGGAAAATAGTACAGTACAGTAACTTAGTCTTGACATCATAAAGACCTCTGATACTAGCAGTGTGATCATGGGCAAGTAGTCATCTAATCTCTGAACTTTAATTTTCTAATCTGTGAAATGGGAATAATATCTGTAGAATCTAACTCATCAGTCATGCATGTAATAATATTTAACAAACATTGAAATGTCATATAAATGTCAATTATTATGATTAGTTAGCTAAAAGACTTTGTATTATTATGAGTGGGGCTATGCAGAAGCTTTTTTGGTTGGCTGAGATTCAATCAGTCAATAAACATTTAAGTGCCAGGAATTACGCTAAATATTGGGGATGTAAAAGATAGTTTCTATGCTTAAGGAATCCACAATGTAACGGGGAAACAAATATATATATATATATATATATATATATATATATATATGTATATATATATATACATACAAACTATATGCAAGATAAATAGGAAATAATTAAGAGAAAAGGCACTAGAATTATGAGTGGTTGGGAGAGGCTTCATCAAGTAGATGGGATTTTAGTTGGGACTAGAAAAAGTTGGAGAAAGAAATTGGTAGAAATGAGGAAGGAGAACATTTCAGGCATGGGGACAGGCAGAAAAAGTCTGGAATAAGTTTGGCATTCAAATGACCGACCAAATATTTTTAGTCCTGGAAATAAAACACTATTCTTTTTCTAGAACCACAAGAATATTGGAAGCAGTGGTGCTATTCCCTGGCTATGGCACATACAGATGTTCAGCTTGGCTTGGAGGTCCATTAGGATAAATGGGGAAATCTTGGGTTATCATATCGAAGTTGGGGTAGGGTTTTTTCCTGCACTTCTAATGGCTATACTCTAATGTGTTATTTCTGAATTTATATTCTCTTTTTCTTTGGAATAAGTTCTGGAAAATTAATTTTTGTGTCTGGAAACTGGGAGAAAGAGAAATGAGTAGCCTTGGAATAAGGGGAAAATGAATTCAGATTGGGTCTCTGACATTTACCAGATGTGTTACTAGAGGTAAGATGTTTAATTTTTTTGGGTCTTAGTTTTTATCTGCAAAATGAGTTTAAAACCTGTAGTAGCTACTTCACAGGATTGATATTAAAGTTCCCCAAATATATGATTTACAAACTTTAGATTAAGTGTAAATATTCATATTATGATCATCATTGTCCTCCTCCTCATCACTGCCATTACCAGCCAAAGACATCAAAATGACCAGGGGGAAGGGAGACTTAATAAGTCAAGCATGCGAGCATTTAGAAATTGCTTAGTACATTGCAGGTGTTGGACCAGCAGT
Organism: Sarcophilus harrisii; assembly: GCF_902635505.1. Classification (NCBI taxonomy): domain Eukaryota; kingdom Metazoa; phylum Chordata; class Mammalia; order Dasyuromorphia; family Dasyuridae; genus Sarcophilus; species Sarcophilus harrisii. The sequence goes on from NC_045427.1 coordinate 150,996,753, forward strand.
TAGCCTTTGGATATGGCAGATCTTTGAACAGAGTGACCCGGTTCATTCAGGAACCCAAGGACTGTCCAAGAGTATAGGGTTCTTTCATTGCTTTTCAGAGATCAGAGAAGTTTTAGCAACATTTATTTATTAAGTCATTTAATAAGCATTGACCAAATATCTTCTATTTTCAAGCTAGGGATGCAATGACAAGTATTGATGAGAGAGCACTAGTATTCCACCCAATATTCTACTACGGAATACAAAAGTGAAAAAAGATGAGTAAGCCCAATAAAAAATAGTAATAATAATATAATTATAAAATAATGATATATGATTTATTTAAAATATAATAGAATATATATTATATGAATGATGATAATAATAGCAAGTATTTGATAGCATCTTAAAATGTGCAAAATACTTACATTTGTTAACTTATTTTGTCCTTACAAACAACTCTGTGAAGCAGGTACTATGTTTATCTCTCTCTCTCTCTCTCTCTCTCTCTCTCTCTCTCTCTCTATATATATATATATATATATATATATATATGTATGTATAAACACACACATGTATTATATTTGTTTTCTGAGAAGCTAATGAGCTCAGTAGGGCTGAATCCTGGCATCCTCCACATCCCCTTTCCTCCTCCCCTTCAAGTTCTCTCTTTCCTAGTGCAAACAACCCTTATATCCTTCAACTATAACATGGTTTCTAGACCCTTTACTTTCTTAGCTATATCCCATCTGGAACTTACATGCCGGTTTGTCATTGTTTTTTTTAAAGTGTAGTAACAAGAACTGAATATAATATTTCATATGTGGCCACATATGAATAAAAATGGCCACATAAATTTTATGTTTTGACTCCCTAACATAATAGCCTTTCTTCATGGATTCATTTCTTTAGATTCAAGCTTCTTACCATAAAGTAGGTGTTCTTAACCTTCTCAGTCAAACATGGTTGCTTGACTCTCAGATGAAACGTATGGACCCTTTCTGATAATAATGGTTTAAATGTATAAAACAAAATACATAGGATTATGGAGGGAACCAATTATATTGAAATAGTTGTACATGTGTACATGTTTAGGTATATACACATATGTGCATCAAACCACACACTTATACATATATGTATATGCATGTAAATATAAAACAAGTTCATACATCCTAGGTTAAGAATCCATGTCATAAAGGACATTCTAAACAATAGCTGTAGAGAAGATTCATTCACCTCTGAATTCACTCTCAATAGCCAATGAAATGCTATTGAAAGTTCTTCAATAGAGAGTTTTAAAAAAAAGACATGCACAAACCCAGGTTCTGTGTACCACCGAAAAGTCACGGAGAATGCTACTTACGTATGAACCATAATCCACTGCCAGGGTCTGCAGAGCCCACGGGAGGCCCAGGCCAATCAGAATGTCAAACACATTGCTCCCAATGGAGTTGGAGACAGCCATGTCACCCATCCCTGGAAGAACAAGAGATAACATGACCTTAGGGAGTGGGGAGGGGTTCTAGTAGGTCCTTGCATCTTCTAAAACAACAGACCATACATGGAGTTTCTTCCTAGTTGGGTTTGATTTTTTTGTGAGTTTTTTTTTTAAACCAGACTATCTTTTCACATGGAGTGAGTAATACTGAAAGCAAGAAAATGAATGAAATTTACATTTTTTCCTTCACATTTCCAAGGTTAGCAAACGACAGGTTCTGATGCTATTCTATTTGCATTGAGTTCACACTTGATTTAATTTTAGGCTTTTTATGATCTATGTCAATATAGATTCTATTGAGCACCACGTTTTAATTTTTAATTTTTTGCTAAGCAACTGGATTAAGTGACTTCCTCCATGTCACATAGCTAGTTAAGTGTCAAATGTCATATTTGAATTAAGAGAAGAGAGGAATCTACAGAATTTTAAAAAATGCTTCTTTAGGGGACCTGAACTCATTTGTATTAGTTGCCTACCTGCTCTTTGAAACTAGTTCTTGTTACTTTCCAAATAATCACACACTTTTAGAGGAAATTAGGTAACAGAGTGGATAGAGTGTTTAATATGTAATCAGGAAGATCTCATTTTGAATCCTGCCTTAGATACTTACTAGCTCAGTGATTGTATGGAAGTTACTTGATCTTTCTGTGCCTCAGTTTGCTCATCTGGAAAACTTGCATAATAACATTTACTTCACAGGGTTGTTGTAAATATCAAATGACTCTGTGTGTGTGTGTGTGTGTGTGTACACAGAACTGTCAGTTCTTAACATTAATTGATGGACATTTCTATTAATATTCATATACAATGGTATATTTTAAGGGAAGAGATAGTTTCCTAAAAAGTTGCATGCAAACTGAATTTCTGCAAATTGTTACATTTTAAGTGCATTGAGGTAATTTGTTACATACATTTATATAAATTTTCCCATAAAGTTAAGGAATCACTCCTTAAATTATGAACAACTTGCCAAGTTTAGTCACTGAAAACTCAAAGGAGGTGAATTTGTTATCTGTATTTTGTAGCACATTGTAAAAGTCGGTATGTAGGAACAAGTCTCATCTGAATGGAAAATAAACACCATTGATCTGGTGGCTTTCTGTATCCCAAAGTCAGAAAGCATCTCTGAAGATTCTAACTATATAGGTACTCTTCCTTCTCTGAGGAGTTAGTTTATACTTGACTTTTTTTTGAAAAGCATCTTCCTCATTAATATTGGATTTGTTTGACTTGTGTTCTCATTCAAAGACAGTTTGCTTAGAACTCACAATTCTTTATTACAATTAGATTTTATGAGATTTCCTTCCTTCTTCCTCTTTCCTTTCTTCTTTCCTCTTCCTAGCTTTCCCGCTTCCCCTCTTTTCTCTTGCCTTTCCTCCCCTTTTCTGTCTCCTTTTTCTTTTTTTCCTTCCTCTCTTCAATTCTTTTCTCCCTCCCTCCTTCTTTCCTAACATACCTTGTCTTGCAACAATGAGGCTGGCCATGCAATCAGGCACACTTGTCCCAGCTGCCAGAAATGTGATTCCCATGATCACATCAGGAATACCTAAAGTGTAGCCAATAATTGTAACCTGCAAGGAGGGAAAATATATTGTTAGGAGTTGCTCAAGACAAGGAAGTCTGTATTTGGAAGATTGATCTATTCAGTTCTGTGATGATACATAAAGGATGGAAGCAAGATGTTAAAATTTCCAAGAATGTGGGATCATAGAAAAATCACAGGGAACACAACTTGTGTGCCAGTGCCAAAATTGGAATTGACAAGTGGTGAAAAGGGGTTGCTTGAGTTCCATTTCTTTTTAGCAATTCTCATCCCACCCAGCTCCAGCCTATCTTCAAGTCAACCTATATTTTTATCTATGTATCTATCCATCAAACGATCATATCTATAACTGCTTATTTATGTATTTAGTTTTGAAGTCTATTATTGTGTAGATAGGTAGGATTATTCCTTATCATTTTAAAGATGGAAACACAAAAAAAAAACCCAGACTATCAGAGGGCAGAAGTAACGTCAGTGATTATTTTATCTAACTTATATCTAAATAGGAATTGACAATAGTAAGCCATTTCTTGACTACTGGAGGCAATTTATATAAAAGAGAATTCAGCTATGAAGATGGGCAATAGCAAGCATCTGGGATGTTTCAAAACAATCTCAGAAATTAAGTGGTAAGTATTCTTATCCCCAGTGAACAGATGGGAAAAAGGCAGAGAATAGTAGGTGAGATGACATCACAACATGTACCAGTGTAAAATCCACATAGGGTTAGAGAGGGAAGGAACTTTAGAGATCATTGAGAAATCCAGTTCCTTTATTTTAGATTATATAGTGGATAGAGCCCTGAGCCTGGCATCAGGGAGTTCAAATCTGATCTTAGACATGTATGAACTATGTGATTCTAGACAAGTCACTTCTGTTTGCCTCAGTTTCCTCATATGCAAAATGGGCATAATAATAGCATCCATCTCCCAGGGTTGTCATAAGAGTCAAATGAGATGATAATTATAAAGTGTTTAACATAGTACCTAGTGCCTGGACATATGTGTATGACATCAAAATGTTATTCACATGCATATATAGGTATATATATATATATGCACACAAATACCTAATTTATTTATTTATTCATTCATTTACTGATTATTATAGAGAAGGAAACTGAGGCCCAGAGAAGTTAAATGGATTGTTCAGAGTCACACAGCTAGCAAGTGTCTGAAGCAGGATTTGAATCCAGCTATTCCTGACTCCAACTCCAATACCATATCCACTATATAGGAATCCAGGCAAATTCATTGTGACTGTACATTCTAGTCTGGAAGATGTGGATTTGAACAGCTGAAACTAACTTAGGTCATTTTAGGATAGCACTTGATTTCCCCCCTCTATGAAATTATAAGAAATGCATACCACATGTTGTAAGTAGCACAATTCTGTGTGGTTCCTGGTACACCAGAGTTTGAAAGCCTAAAGAGGAATATATGTGTACAAAAGCCTGACTACTCTCTGAAAGCAGTTTGAGAGAACTTGTTATTTTCCTGTTGAGAGAGTTGGGAGAGTTCAATTGAAGTCCTTTGGGATACCTTGGCTGTCATCCTTTGAAAACCAAAAAACATGTGCAATTTTCTCATTTAATGCTGAATGGTACTTGGTGTGGACTTGGGACTCTATATTTGTATTCTCCAAGGAAGAATGTACTTCTACTTCGAAATACATTCAATTCATATTTAGTGGCTCTGAAAAGCCTTTTGTGAAAAGGAGTTTGGTTTTGTTGGCCTAACTACGAATGCCCTGGCTAAAATTGACCTTCTTGGCCAAATCTTGCTTTTTCCTTCTAACCCTCAGCTTATTATTCCCTGTAGTTATCTGGTTTGGCTCAGTTGCACTTGGACTGAAAAGGAAATGCTATTCAAGTTGCATCCTCACTATTTTTACTGATTCAGAAAAGACTCAATTATACAGCAGCTAATTATCCAGGTGCCCTGGACCAGGCTCGTATTTTTCAAGGCTCATTAGCACCTCAGCTGGAGGAAAAGGGAAAGGGAATATTTAAAATAAAAAATCAAAGGAATCACTTGATTCCCTTATTTGCCCTTCTGCTTCTATATTAAGATAGGAGACAACCTTTTGGATGCACTTAAGTTAACTATTATCTCCATTACAGATAAATCATTATTGAGCATGTGTTAAAATAATAGTATCATATCCACCATTATCTGTCAAATTATCTAAATCCAGAATTTAATTCTTTATGTACATCCTAAAGTATGAAACAGCAGACACATACTAGGTCAATGGAGACTTGTGAATTTAATAATTCAATTCAGCAAGTATATATTAAGCATCTGCTGCACTCAGAGTATAGTACTAGATATTGTAGGACACAAAAAATACATAACCCATGAGATCTGTGCTTATGGCATTTGTACTATTTCATATATATGTTGCTTCTTCCCCATGTCCAATACTATAGCATTGGATGAGGCCCTTTTCCATAGTAACATTGATTTTTAAGGCCAGAAGAGATAATAGGGTCTAGTACAACCATTGTGCTACAATTATATGACCTGAATTAAAATATGAGCTTTTCAATGTGTGATTCTGAGCAAATCATTGACCTTTCCAGATCCCTATATAATGAGAGCACTGAACTAGGTGAACTCTGAAGTTCCTTCTTTCTGGACCTAATTTTACAATCTCTTTATTTTACAAATGACCCACAGTCACACTGAGAACCAGGGGAAGAGGAAGTATCATATCTATCTCAAATCCTCCAAGAAACGCCCAATTTTTGAATTGCTTAGGGTTTTAGGTTTCTCTTGGCCATCACTGCAGCTAATAACCTTTTCAACTTCCATGAGGTATTGATATTGTTGTTTGAAAAGCTTCAGGCCTAATCAGGGCCTGAGGACTGGGCATTTGGTACAACACTCACCATCCAAACCATCATATAGGAGAAGGCTGCAATCCACAAGGTGGAGGAGGCGAATGTCACCATAAACCACTTTTCCCATCGGGGTTTGTTGCAGTTGGGAACAGTAAAGTACAAAACCAAACTCAGTGGCCAGGTGAACAACCACTTCACTATTTCCAATTTGCCAGCTGGAGAAAAAAAAAAAGGTGGGATGAAAGGAAAGAAGGAAGAAGAAAATATTAGATGACTTAATTTTTCTTCTCTGTCTACTTAAATCCTGCTTGGGTGGACACACACCTAATAGGATTACTAGATGCCTCTTAGACATCTCAAATTTAGCATGACTAAAACAGAACTTATATTTCCCTGAAACTTAGCCTTCTTATAAACTTCCTTGTTTGTGTTTATAGCACTGCTGGCTTTCCAATTACTTCTTAAGTTCTTAAAAGATTTTCTTGACTTTCTCAGTCCCCTAAGTCCAATTAGATGTCAAATCTTGTCAATTCTACCTCCAAAGAATTTCCCTCCTCTATCATCTTCTCTCCCCTTACATAATCACAGTAATTCAAGCCTACATCAACTCCTCCCTAGACTTAAAAACAAAAACCAAAACAAATTTTTGTTGATTTTTTTATATCATTATAGTTTCTCTAAGTATCCCTCCCCCTCTGTGTACCAAAATCTCCCACAGAAAGCAAACTCACATGAAAAACAGTATTTTTTAAGACAATAAAAGAAAAAGGGAAAACATTAGCATAATTTATTAATACATAGAAAAAATATGAAAATATATGCCACATACAATGCTTGTGGATCTCCCGTCTCTGCCAAGGAGTCAAGTGGGAGTGTCTTTTTTTATTTCTTCTTTTAATTCATTCTTGTTTTTTTTTTTAAAGTTTGAAACATTCACTTTTAATTATCTTTGTGTTTATCTTTACGTTTTCTCAGCTAGACTCTTTATGAGAGCCTATTAGTTGAGCTCCCTACTCATGATGTATTTATTCTCTTTCCAATTCACCCTCTTCATAGCTGCCAAATTAATTTGCAATACACAGATCTGACCAGATCTCCATTGAAAACATTTTAGTGATCATCTATTGCTTCTTAGATATGATATAAAATTCTCAATTTAGCATCTAAAGTATTCTATAATGTGGCTTTTACTCACCTTTCCAGTCTATTTCATATTATTCCTCTTTACAAATTCTCCATTTCAATCTAATTAACCTACAGGCTACTTCTAATACAGGATACTCCATCTCCCATCTTTTTGCCTTATATTTGGGATGCATTCTCCCTTGATCTCTGCTGCTTGACTTCAGTATACCCCTCTTTCTTCAAATCTCAGTCCAAGGGTCACTTCCTATGAAGAAGGCTCTCTGATCCCCCAGGGATTAATGCTTTCTATTTCTGATATCTTTTGTATCACTTTGAATTTACTTTGTATTTATTATTAAATTCCTTGAATTTAGGATTATTTTCATTTTTGTCTTTGCACTCTGAGCACTTACATCAGTGCATTTAAAAGGTTTTTAATATATGTTTGTGTATTAATTTGCTGAATTACTGTGAATTAATGTGTTCTCTAAGGGTCCTAGAGAGCTGATCCCAGAATTTGGACATCCTGAATTTAGGGGATACCTCTGACACTGACTGCATAGTTCTGGGCAAGTCACTAATTTAGTATCCTAAATGATTCTTTAAGACAATATAAATTGTCAAGAAGATTCTATATATTGTAGAGCAAATTATTCATGAGGAGCTCCCTTTATTGAGGAAATCATTAGCTCCAATTGCTCTCCATGGGCCAACTACTTTGTTGGGATTCCAACAGAATGAAAAAGAGGAAAAAAGAAATTTTCTTGTTGTCATCTTATTATTTTGCCAGTTCTCAAAAGCTTGAACTTTAACTATATGAGGGTGATCACTTGGCAAATGAAAAGGGGCAATAAAAGTCAAGTCAGAACTTTTGGCTGGAATAAGAAGAGGTAAGGAGCCAGTAAAGAAAGCAATTTGCCTTTTTTCAGGGTACAACACATTAGTGGCTATTTTCATAACTTGCTTTACAAATATTACCCTCTATCGAAATAATTTTAAAAGTATTTATTAAGTGACTACTGTGAGTGAGGCTCTAGTGATACAAAGACAAAAAGTCCCCGCATTTAAGGAGTTTACATTCTAGTCATATTTAAACAGACACAAAACATGACATAATTGTGAAAATAAGGAGAGAGGTGAGGAAGGAGACAATCTTCTAGATGGGGAAGCAGACACAGAGAGATAATAAGACTAAGGATTCATTACTAGGGCCGGGAGTAGAACGCAAAAAATTAAACAAAAAAATAAATCCTCTGAGCTATGACCACTGTACTTTGCTGAGTGAATAGAAAGATTGGAATAAATGCTTGAAGAATCAAGATCAAATATTTTAGGATGTTGATACTTCTTAACTACTAGGCTAATCTGAGTTCCATCAACTCTCCCTTTGGTTCCTCTTTTGGGACAGGAAGTCGGCGACCCAGACCACAACTTTGTTAAGTTACGTGAATAATTGCTGAGGCGAGCAGTACCGCAAAAAGTCATTTGTTTAAACAGTTAGACGGGGAATTTTAATATCAACCAGGTACTTGGCATTGATGCGCAAATGGATAGGAAAATACGCACATCGCATTTTTAAAAACTGAGCCAAATCTCTAAGTAAATTGCTATGTCTTTGACACTGTAACTTAAGAAATGTAGTCTTGTTTTTAAATGGGAAGAGTGGATGGCTTTCACTGAACATAGTGACATCTTGTGGAATTGTTACATATTACATATATTTAATGGGGACCAGTGAAAAAGTGGCCCCTGTGCTCCATGATTTCAGCTTTTGGTTTAAAGAAAACCCGCGTGAAAGATGTTTCTCCTGATGATGATGATGGTGTAGGTTTGCAAGTTAACTTTGCCTCCCTTATCTTGGAGCAAATAGGATTTGTGATGAGAGAACAGGTAGGTAATTTTCAAATATGGTGCAACTGTGGCAATCCCACTGGGCTACCCGAGGGAGGACATTAGTTACTTGGGAGAAAAGTGAGGAGAACACTGGGAGCCTGGAGAGGGACTCATAGAGGGAGGGAAGGGGCTGCCGAGGACAGACTGTGTCTACTTTCTCCTCCATAAGACCTTTTCACAGTTATTGTTTGCTTTAAGTAGCCAAGAACCAGCTGGGGGGAAAATTCTGCCCCTGAGGATTTGCAAATTAGCTCTTACCCTAGAAAAGGTAATAACACTGTCAAGAATTTCAGGAATCCCTATTTTAATATGTGGAGTATACAGCAATCAAATATATGTTAGTTTTGGTGAATACATTTTCCAGAATTTCCTCATAGTCACCAATCTGACAGACATATTCTGTCTACATTTTGCCTTGATGGATGAGCCATGCATCCATTTATTCAATTTTTATGACATGTCATTGTGTGAATATCTTCTCTCTACCCTCTTTGCTATTCTGGTTCTGAAAACAGTAATTAAATCAACATTACTGAAATATTCCTCCCTGACTACTATTCTTCTTTATGTATTGTTTTGGAATGTGAAGTTCATAGTGGCTGACATATTATAGGTCTGTAATACACACTGGCTGATTGATTGTGAGAATCAAATGGCTTAATGTATATAAAATAGTCTCTCAACCTTAAAGCACAATACAAATACTATTTCAGCTATTCTGGAATCTGATTAAATATAGTAATATCCCTGATATTTTTCCTATTTAATCTTGATTCCAAGAACTTTGCAGCACCATGAAATGATTGGTGACAAAAATTTCCATCTTTTTTTGGATAAACTCTTTGTTTTCTTTTATAGTTTTAAGTGCAGATGCATTGCAGTAAGGGTGAGGAAGTTTTTATCTGTATTATTCAGTTTAAAAAAGAATGCGAAAACCACATTGTTTAATTTTTTATTCCTCTTTTTCCCCCCCACAAGATAGGTTAGCTAAAAATTGTTTTCTTTCTTAAAAAAAATTCCCAGTTTAATATTTTTCAAATAGGCTATAACTATGTTTAACAATGAAATGTTCATAGACGTTTCATTTCATTCAGTCTCAATTTGGGACAGAAATCTGTATATCCTAAGGCTCACCACAAGAGGGCATGGCAATGGGCAAAGATTATCTGGGAGCGGGAAAGGACTTGTTGAACACCAAATCTAAGCCCTCAATTTATAGAATGAAAATCTGATGTCTAGAAAAGCAATTTGTTTAAAGTAATCTAAGTCATTTGTCTTCCCAAAATTCTTCCTCATTCTCTTCACAGGCTCTAGGTACTGCCATTAATTCTTATTTCTGGTTCAAGTGGGGAAAGGAGCTTTAGAATTTGCTTGATGTAGCCTCTGACTCAGCTTCTCAGTGGCTTTGGGATTGTATGAAAGCCACTGATCTGTGTTTGAAAATGCCTATTGCCACTGGACCCAGATGGAGGAGAGAGTGAGGCTGGTGACTTTACACAGCCTTTCCTTGCTTAAATCAAATTCACTTACAAGTCATGATATTACCTTCCTGATGTCATGATCCGTTTCAAGAGTGGAGGACAAACAATGAATGAACAGAAGAGGGCATATCATGAAATAAACCAACATATCAACAGGCAAAGCCTTCTCCAAAAAAAAACAACCCCCAACTTTTTTTCTTCTCATTTTCCTCCTGAAAGTGGCCATTTCCTTTATCAGTTTGAGACTGGAGGAGATGTGTGAGAAAATTTTATTTTTTTTATCTGTAAAAATGATTTTTATTGTCAAAATTCTGGCTAATTCTCATAAAGTGGCAAGAACTAAAAGATCAACCAAGAAATCATTCAACCAGGATTCATTAAATATCAGTTATAAGCCAGACATTGTACAAAGCATAGTGGAGCAGCTAGATAGCACAGTGGTTGGAGTGCCAGACTTGTAGCCAGACCTAAGTTTATATGGCCTCAGACACTTACTAGTTGTAAGGTCCTGGGCAAATCACTTAACCCTGTTTGCCTCATTTTCCTCATCTATAAAATGATCTGGAGAAGGAAATGGCTAACCACTCCAGTGTCTTTCTCAAGAATACTCCAAATGGGGTCACAAAGAAGTCAGACAGACTGAAAAACATAACTAATAATTATTTGAGATACCGGAGTACAAAGATGAAATAATCTCTATCCTCAAAGAACCTTTTTCAGTTCCTTATAGTTGTTTTGACATTATATCAGAAAAAATAAGAACAAATTTGAATGTAAATTTATTATATTTTAAAATATTTAAATGTATTATATTTTATATATTACACTTATAATATTATATATATTTGTAATTCTTTTTTAAAACTAGCTAAGTCAAATATAATTATAGATCAAATAAAGAATTAAATAATACATTATATTATTAAACTAACAATCACTTTAGATACACAAAAAATATTAAAAACATTACTTATATTAAAATTCAACCCACTCTATTTCAATTTCCTGAATAAAAAAGGCGGCGGGGGGGGGGGGGGGAAGAATCCTATTAAAATGGTTGGAAATTATATAGTTTTAGTTTCATTTGGACCAATAGAACCACTGTGAAATTGTGATTTCATCAATCACATGACAAATTGTGGAGGAGCAGAGAAGCAGCTTTTGATTCTCAGAACAACAAACTATCTTGGCAGTTTGACTACAACAGTAACAAGAAGAATGAATAAGCTCCAACTCCAGATCTTGACCCTGTGAGAAAAAGCTCCTGCTGGTAGGCAGGGAGACAGATCTGTGTGTCCTGAAAGTACCACAATCGAGCAGATGTGATAGGTAGAGATAATTTGAGATTGCCAGCTGAGAATTGGAAGGGATTTACTGATCACTGAGTGTAACCCAGAATTTGACAGAACAGGAAGCTGATATGTAGAAAAGAAAAATGATTTGACCAGGGTCACTTAGATAATAAACAGCACAACTCAAAACCTGATCTTCTGCATCCATGACACTATCATTCATTTAAATTAACAGTCCTTAGGATGCAAGTAGACTTGATTTATTAAAAATAATACCTCATAGAACTGACATTTGCAGACTGACACATATTTTTTCACTTTATTTTTTTTGCAACATGGCCAAAATAGAAATATGTTTTACATGATTTCACATGTGTAATGGGTATCTTATTGCTTGCCTTCTCAGTGGGTGGGGGAAAAGACTGGAGGAAGGGAGAAATTTGGAACGCAAAAACTTGAATGTCAAAAAAAAAGGATAGAATAATAGCTCATATTCCCACCTTTTTTTGTGGTTTACAAAGTGTTTGCTTTAACACAATGCAGTATGAGTTAGGGAGGCAAGTATTATGCCTATTGTATAAATGAGACAGCTAGACAGCACAGTGGATAGAGTGCTAGGCCTGAGCCAGGGAAGACCTAGTTCAAATTCAACCTTAGAAATTCAGCTAGAGACTTACTAGCTATGAGACCTTGACCAAGTCACTTAGCCCTGTTTGCCTCTGTTTCCTCATCTGTAAAATGAGTTGGAAAAGGAAATGGCAAATCACTGCAGTATCTTTGCCAAGAAAACCTCAAATGGGATCATGAAGAGTTGGACACTCTTTAACAGCAACAAGATCAATGAGAAAATTGATATGTGGGGAATACCTCAATTGAACCTTTTTGGGTTCAAGTATATTCTGCTGGCTTATAGGTTAGAGAATCTAGCTCATAATGTCAGGGACAATCAATCCTCTAAGGGGAAGAATATGCTTGAGAATCAGGTCTTCTTGCTTTTTTGAGCCCCAAAATGAGATTTTCAGGAAATAGTGAGGCAGAGAAGAAACGAGGGGCTGTTCACTGAGTGCTCCCATGCCCCATTTCGGGAGGGATGACCTAGCGCAAGTCTAACCTTCAGTGCCCCACTGCTATAGAAAAATGGCTGGAATCCCCTATATGGGACTGACAGCTTTGGGTTGCTTTAAATCTCTCTGGCTTCTGTCATTTGTGCCATAGAGACACAGAGTCCTTTCAGACTCTACAAAACAAGGTTTTACCACTAATTATGAAGTGCTGATATGGCATAGAACTACATATTTAGTCCTGGAATGATCCTAGGTCATCCAGGCTAACTCCCTTATTTTGCAGCTGAGGAAAGTCAGATATGGGAAAGTTAAATAATAGATAGAGGCTGGCAGAATTAGAATTAGAATATATGTTCTTAGTCTCTAGGTCCAGTTTTTGCATCTCTCCTTTTATGTTCCTCTTATTCAGGAGGGATTCAATGACCCCAAAATATGAGTGGAACCTTTTAATAAGTTGAAGGGGTGGAATTCCCCAATAGCTATCCATCTTTGTTGATTTAGGGTTGATGAGAACTTGTGAATAGCGCCCAGTGTCTTCATTATTCATAATATTTAAAGTTAAAAGTCATATAGTGATTTAAGATTTTTGAAATAATGGGAATGGGGCCACCATGACTAAATCTTCAAGACAGAACATCACTGAAAATTAGGGAGACAGAATTGAAGGTCTTTTGTAATTTTTCCCGGCATGATCTACTCTATCCTTGTGAGCAGAATTTATTTGTGGAAGGAAGCAGAAGTAATGAGTCAAGAGTAGCAGATTGGATGATGGAGATTGAGGCTAAGTGTAAAAATAAAATGCACTGGCCTAGGTCCTGGGGCATAGTTTTCTTGCCTTGACATCTCTTTAAAGTCTGCTGGAATGAATGTGCATATTGTGTATTATTAAGGGCTTCTAAAATGGTAACATGCACCCGTACATGGAAAAGTGCATAATTCACCTGGCCTTATTGTAATCAGAGAAAGACATCAACAAAATAAACATTCCCTGAAGCCGGGTTGCAGACTCCCATTATGGAATTCTACTAAAGGATTTCAGTTGAAAGAGTAAAATAATATTTCAGAGTATGATACTTAAAGAGAGGCAAGGTAGCATAGTGTTTGGACCACCTACTCTGGCACATTTGAGCTCCATAATCCTGACAAATCATTTGTTTTTTCAATTCTCTAATAACAACAGTAACAACAATAGCCAGGATTTGTAGAGAGTTTTAAGGTTTGCAATGCACTTTACAAATATTATCTCATTCTATCCTCACAAGTCAAGGAAATTGGTATTATCGTTATCCACATTTTGCAGAGCAAGCTGAAGCAGCAGTAAGGTGCTTTGCCCACTGTTCTTCAGCTAGTAAATGTTTAAGGCTGAATTTGAATTTAGGTGTTCCTAATTGCAAGCCTAGTACTCTAGCTATACCACATAGATAACCATAATAATAATAATAGTGATAGCTAATATTTATATAGCACCTCCTATGGGCCAGACACTATGCTAAATACTTTACAAATATTCTCTCATTTGATTCTCACAACAATTCTGGGAGATATGTGCTTTTTGTTATCCCATTTTACAGATGAAGAAACTGAGGTTAAGTGACTTCCTCACGCCTCTCAGAAAGTGTTTGAGACCAGGTTTGGACTGTGGTCTTCCTGACTCCAGAGCTTAACACTCTATCCACTGAGACTACTTGCCTCTAATATTGGAGATTGAGTGGCAGAAGATGCTGGCCTACATTGGTAGAGGAAGTTTCCTCACATTGAAGTTTCCTATGATAATTAAAGCACATTTCCAGCACCTTTCCCTACTAAGACATTCAAAATGAATTCTTTTTTTCTTATGAATCAGGAGGGAAGAAAAAAGAAAATATATCAATGAGTGGCAAAAATGATTGATTTTTTTTTTCTACTGAGAAAACTGTCAACACGTAAAAATTTGATAATTTTCGCCTTGGTTTTCTTAGGGGAACCAATAAGTAGGATTTTCCTACTTATTTTTGGCCATTATTATTTTTAATGATGATAATACTAATGATATTGATGAAAATGGAACTTCTTACTTATTCTTTGTTTTAATGATAAAAAGTAACACTTATATAGCAATTTAAAATTTCTAAAGCACATTATATATGTTATTTAATTTGTTTGGAAGTTGATCATGAAGCAGATTTCTACTCAGCCTTCCGAAGAAACCTCTGGATTATGTACTGTGTACTGTCCACCAAAATTTGATTAAGGTGGGAAGGGATCAAGGTGCTTGCCACTTGGACTGGCTTTTTCAATAATGCAAAATTAGTATCAATTGGACCACAGAACCTCGAAATTGAAATTGAAAGAAACCCCTGAAAAGTGATCATGCCATCTTATCTTTAAGATGAAGGGAGAAGCTTGAAGCAGCAACTCATTCCACTTTTTGTTAGCTCTAATCATTAGCATGTATCAAGTTCAAATATTCCCCTCTCCAATTTTTGCTTACTATTCTGTTTTTTTTTCTAGGGTGAAACAAACAAACAAACAAAATAAATCAGGCTTTAAATTGTTAGATTGTTAGAAGGAAGCTTAGGGATCATCTTATTCCATTCTCATTTTTGCAGCAGATGAAGAAAACTAATTCCCATAGGAGGACCAGCACACTTAAGGTCACACACTTAGTGTATAACAGAGCTTTGTTCCAAGGCCTCTGACCTAAAATCCAATGTCCTTTTCATTACATCATGCTGGAATCTAATCTCTTTTCCACATGGGATAGAGACTGGATGCTATAATTTTGTTAGTGAGGGAATGCTTGACTGGGGACAATCCCTCTACCAATACAAGTTGATGCCTTCTCTGCAAAGTCAGAATCTTGAGAGAACTGCCTAGAGACTTGCCCAGTTTGCATAGCCATTATGTATCAGAGGCATGACATAGACCCAGCTCTTTCTAGCTCTGAGGCCAGAGCTTTACGTACTTTGTCTTCCACATGACAGAACTTTAAATACTTGCAAACCACTATCATGTCCCCTTGAGTGTTAAACGCCTTAGTTCCTTCAGTTAGCCTTTGTATGGCATTTTCTTCTGTGCCCCCAAACATATGGTTTCTTCTATTCATTTGTGCTAGTTTTTCCAATGAATTTCAACGAAGTGAACACAATTTGCTAGACATGGTCTAGACTAGAGTTCTTACCCTTGACTCTACGGATCCACAAGGGATCCATGGAGAGATTTCAGAGGGTCCATGAGCTTGGATAGATACAAAAACAACAACAAAATTCTAAGTGAAATGACCATTTCCTTCAAATATTATTAAGTGCATTATAAATATTATTAAAATATCTGATTTTGAGAAGGGATCCCTAAGCTTCATTAGATTGACAAAAGAGTTCATGAGATAATAATGATTAAACCCATATCAGACAAAGCAGAGCACAGGGAAATTCTCATCCTAAAGTTCTAGATGCTATACTTCTCTTAAAACTGTCTTAGTTCCATTCATGGTATAATCTGAGGAAAGGAGGAAGTCTTCCTCCAAAATAATTTTCCCATTCAGGTTAAATTCCACTAGTGGGAAATTCAACCTCACTTTCCTCATCTGTAAAATGAGCATAATAATATCTAATGTAAAGTTTGTAAAACTCAAAATGAGAAAATGTCTGTAAAAACACTTTTTGAACTTAAAACTACTATGCAAATATTATTATTATGCTGTAGGTATCAAATTTCTTTGGAAAATACTAAGAAAAAAATAGGGCAAATACATCTTAAACTTCTATTAATTACAGACTTCATGACAAAGAGCCCTGATTACTATTAATGGTGATATGCCACAGACTAAATCTTGTTCTCTGGAGGGTGGAAGGGAGGCTGCAGCAGAGCATTTAGACTCATATGCATTCTTTTTGCCATTGCTTGCTTGGCTCAAAGCCCAACAATTTCCCTACCACAATCATTTTCCTATGCATGCTGCTGGAGCAGCAGCCTTCAGTCTTCCAATTTGTGAACCATTATCTTGTTCAAAACCAATGGATGGGCTATACCCTGCATGTGTAAGTTACTAAATTGACTCCTTTTCTGCCAAAACATACATGTTTTGGGGCAGCTATCGGAGAGAATACTGGGCTTGAAATCAGGAAGACTCATCTTCATGAGTTCAAATCCAGTCTCAGACATTTACCCATGGTGTGACCCTGGGCAAGCCAACCTTGTTTGTCTCAGTTCCTCATTTGCAAAATGAACTTGAGAAGGAAATGGTAAACTACTCCAGTATCTTTTTCCAAGAAAACCCCAAATGGGGTCACGGAGACATGACTGAAAATGACTGAACAAAACAAACAAAAATACATGTGGATTGACTCATTAGATGATGAAAATTACTTGTGGGCCTCATGGGCTTAAAATTATTCTCAAACACAAGCAAGAACTTAGGACCTCTTACAGGGTGGGTCGAATGGAGTGTAAGGTCCCTCATCCTCCTCTTCCTCCTCCTCTTCTTCTTCATCATTCTCATTGTTCTCATTGTCCTCATTCTCATTCTCAGTTTCATTGCCAGCCTCAGTAACATCATCATCCCTTCGGGTCCCATTTGCACCTCTTTCTGGGGCATTGTTGGGTCCTGTTCCATTCTCAACAGCATGCTTGATGGGGATTTTGATGGCCACCTCTGATTCTCCATTTGCATATGCTCTGCTATTTATTAATCTTTGCCTCTGGAAGGGAAAAAGTTCATACATTCTTTACTCAGCCAAAGTAATTGAAAGGATTGTGAACGGTGCAGACCCTTCATAAGTAAGGGCAGACCCGGAATGCAGGTTAACAGAATTTATATAACCAAGTCATGAAGAAATGCAGATCCTGGAGCCCCCTTTAAATGAACTAGTAAATGAGAATGGTGATTACTCAAAAATAATAGCTAGCTCAGTGAACCTTTTGCATGCTTGAAAAAATCCAAAATAAAGAGCATATAAAGGTTTAAAAAGTAGTAGGGCAAAGAGGACAACAGAATATCTTTATATTAATTTCATCAAAAGCCCTTTAAAGCACCCAGCTCTCATAGTGCAAGTTCTCATGCTGGTATATTATTAAAATGGATGCTGAAAACTGCTAGGAAGTTAAGAGAAAAGGTGGGGAGCCAAGAGCTACACACACACACACACACACACACACACACACACATAGCCAAAAGGGAGTTGAGAGAATGATCCAAAATTTTGTCTATATCACAGTTGGATTCCTATCTCACAAAATGTGATGGAAAGGATAGTGAAAGAGCTCATTTGTAGCTGAGTTAGCTGAATTTTTGGGAAATAGCTGTTGGGCAATATTGGTTATAATATGATGCAGTCTGTTCTAGAGGAGAGTGTTGAACTTGTCACCAGGAAGATTTGACTTTTAATCTTGCCTCTGATACTGAAAGAACATGGCAAGTTGCTTTTCGATATTCTAGTCAACCTTTTAGCTCTTATCTACTAAGTCTTATCTACTACTTATCTAATACCCATGATCCCTTACAGTCTTCATCAGTGAAATGAGTTCTCTCACCAGGATTTTTGCACCCTCATGAAATCACAGATCATTACTGTTTTGAATTTATAGGTAGAAAAATATGTAGTCAGGTTCTTGGAAAACATTCCCTCCCTTCATTTCTTTGCCCCATTTTCAGAAAAGCTGGATATTACCTCATTAATCAACATTCTGCTGGCCATGGAGAGCCGAGTTTTTGGGGGAAAGTGGCTGGTAATCATGATCCGGAGCCCGGCTTCAGAAAAAGAGAGCTGGTGTGGATATGCAGACAATAGCTCATCCACCATGATCACTGAAGCTTTGCGGTGGAAATTTGCTGTGTAAATAAGAAACACTCAAGTTAATACAAGGGAGCAGCAAGATTTATTATAAGCGCTACTTAGAGAAGAGCCCAAATTACTAATCAAAAACTTTCTTGAAACTCGTGAAAAGTATTGATCAGGAGTTGTTTTAAAATAAGTTTTAGAGGAAATTGAGATAAATTGAGCTCTAGTTTCTTTTTGGTTACAAAATAGAGTTGAATCAGATAATCTTCAAAATCCTCCTGAACTCAATCTAGAATATGAGTCTGAGTGTGACATGCTTACCCATCCACTAAAATTAGCTAAGCCATTAGAAAGTAAAACTTATCTGTCTACATATGGGTAATATATATATATATATATATGTATATATATATATATATACATATATGTACATATATATGTATTTGTTTCCAGGAATGTTTATAATGATCTGTTAGTTCAGAATTCTCTATTGTATACAGTTTCCTATGCTGAAAAAATCTAGTTATTCCTCCCATACTTGCCAATGAACATGAAATCTTTTGGCATCCTATAACTATATAAAGTTTATCCCTGTGTTTTCCTCTGTTTTCTAAGTCACAGATTTATGAAATAATGATTTAAATATATATTATATAAACTTGAGTTAATTACTCTGGTTTTCTGGGAGTATTTCTCCTTTGGAGTATAAACAGGCCAGTACACAAATACTGGAATAAAGTCCCAATACAGAATGAAACCAAATACCTAAATCTTGAAGACCTGATCTTTCATGAAATGTGAAAGTATTTGCCAATAAATATTTTATAAGTTCCTTAATTTACAAAAGAGAATAGTCATCTGTAAGTTTCAGTGGAGAGACAGGGAAGAAATTAGAAATAATCTGTATGTCTTAAAATTTCTTTTTGGTGCAAAGAAAAATCTGTGTGAAACAGAATTGGGGGAGGGCAAGGAAAAGTAAAACCTCAGCCTTTCAAGGAGAAGCTTTGAAAAGGAAATTAATTAAGTCAGTATAATTGCTATGTTAATGAAAAATAAAACATCACAGCTTGAGTTAAATTGTGTATGCTGCCATACAAAGAAATATTGTTTGTTCAATTGAATGGAACCTTCATACTAAATTTTTGTTCTTTAGTGTTTTAGTGAATTAGTTAAATGATTTAGTTGAATCTCTGAAAGAAAGTAATTTCTATGTCCATTTCAAATCCTGGAAATTGAGGCTATATAGTTTGAAAATATATTTCAAGTACTGTACCATCCTACCTCACTAAATCACCAACTACTGACATTTAATCTGAGTTTTTATGAGTGTATTTTCAGCTGCTTAGTCTCCAGATATGAACTTCTAGTCTTCTCCTGCATTTAAAGATGAAGTGTGGAGTAAATGAAGTGCAGAATTTACTTGCCTCAGGAGACTTCTTCCTTTAGGTACCCAGTATGGATATTTAATATGGGATGCTTGATAATAAAAAAAAGTTTGGTTGAATATCTGGTATTTTTAATCCTACTAATCACGATCAACTTCTTTGAGGAGTTGCCCATGCCCTCTATGAAGCTTTGGAAATAGACAAAATAAATCATTTTCTTGCACCTCTTCTGGAGTTTTGTACCTTCACGGTTACCTTTCTTAAGGAGCACTACCGTTGCATCACAATTGCTGTTGTCATCAATTTCAGTATTGTTGGCCAACCCATTGACCATGTTCCCAGCACTCTTTGTCCTCCTCTCAAAGCACTGATGTATGCAAGCATTGTATCTAAAATGGGAAAAAAATGAAACAAAAAGGACTTCAGGGGGTTTGGGCAGCTTTTTCTCCATTCTTGAGCACAAGTGTGGCTGTTTCAATGATACCACTTCATCTGCCTAGCTAATTGGGCTAAATACATAGGAAAAACACCTGAACTTTATCAGCCTATCAAATAAAAATTGCCATTTTTATTATTGTCTACATTCCTTTTGGGCTCTATAACTTGTCTCACAAACACATAAATCCACAGGATATAAATTCAACTGGTTTTCTTTATACCATGTAATGGGAGAAAGAACTAGGAATCAAATGACCTAGATTCAAATTCTAACTCTACTTATTATTATCTCTATGACCCTAAATAAGTCATAGCTCCCCATCTCTACAAAGAATGTGAGAAGATTGAATTGATCTTGCAGCATTTTCTGATTGATCCTATTTACAATTAATTGCTTTTTTTCTATAACTATTTAAGTCATGGTTCTTTGTGAACTTGGTTCAGAATTTACTTCGTCCATCATGGATTAAGTTTAAAAATATAATTCAACTGCTAATCACTGATGTATTCTTACCTCAAGGAATTTAGCTGTCTTTGAGGAATGCATGTGAACACAAAGGAGTTGGATCTAATATCTTTACATCACTTAGCTATCCTTCAAGGTCATCAGATTTGCTGTCCAAAAATCTGGTCCATTATCTTACACTTAGACTTTCTTGAGAGAAGGTGTTGCTACTCTCCATCACCAAACTTTCAACCGATTATATTGTTGCCTGTGTTTCAACTCTATAACTCTCCATATAACAACTCTATAACCACTCATCCTTAATTCCATGATGTCATCTACCCTGTTCTGTTCCTTCTTTTGTATTCCCCAAAACTTACAAAAGGGGAGCTGTCCTTTTAATAGAGATTTTTGGCATAAATGGAGGCAAGCCAATGACCTGTTTATTGAGAGGCAACATGCTCTTGTCAGCCAATGTTATTTTGCACAAAAAAATGTGATTCTGTTTACCTTTTTGTTAAATTTTAGCTTTGACAAATGGATTTGACATATTGTCTCTTAAGGTTCCTTCAAACCTTTAAATCTATGATCTTACGACCTTTTTTGGGGGTCAGGGTTTGTGGATAGGGCTGGCTGCTAGTTGTCAGAACATAATGATACACTGTGGCAATTCATTAGGGGAATATAGTTTTTGAGACATGCATCAGTACCTGTGCTCTGAAATCTCCAATAATCTCTGAATTGACAAATCAAAAACTGTGGTGAGACATAGAACAGCTGAGGTGCTAAGTGTCTATATTCTATAGGGTGAAATTCTGGTGTCTTTTGCTGGGGGGTGGGGAGGATGATGAATGACTTTAGCCTAGGGGTAGCACGACTCACTTTTTCCTAGTTAAGGGTTGACCACTAATCAAAGGAGTTTGATGGTTTCAGAAGTCCTAGTTTTTGCTTTCCAATGGTAGTATCATGTGAAACTGGGTTTGTGCATTCTTTTTGAACTATAATTCTTAGGCCTGATAGAACATTTATTTGTGGAATTCCTTATGCCGAATAATAAAGGGCACCACATAAAACTGGCCCATAAGACTGATGAGGCAGGTACCTCTCTGTTAGTATATTCAGGGAAGAAGCTTATGGATGGATTATTATCCACAGATGAGTGCTATGTGAGCTGTTAAGTGAAATGTTTTAGATTTAAATTTTGGCTTTGGTACCTATAACTATGACTTTGGGTAAGTCACTTAACCTGTAAGCCCAAGTTTCCTCCTCTATAAAATGAAGGAGTTGGACTAGGTTGAGGTGGATCTTAACTTCCTCTTCCAGCTCTGATTCTATGATTCCGTGATCCTTTCCTTATGGTTCAAATTAATGTTGTGAAGTCATTTCAGTCACGTCCAACTCTGTGACCCCATTTTGGGTTTTCTTTGGCAGAGTCGTCTGCCATTTCCTTCTTTAGCTCATTTTATATAGGAGAAAACTGAGGCAAATAGGGTGAAGTGACTTGTCCAGGGCAACACAGCAATTAAGTATCTGAGGTCAGATTTGAATTTAGGAAGGTGAATCTTTCTGACTCCAGGGCCAACAAACACTCTATCTACTGTACCACCTAGCTGTTCTTCACCTCCAATAAATAAAACAGGCCTGAAAAATCAGACTACCAGAGCATTTGATAGAATTTCTGGTGCATAGCAGGTCTTTGCTTTCTCCCCCCTCTACCCTGCTTCTCTGACTGTTCTGAAAGTGAAAAAAGTTCAGATTAATTATGAGACCTCTGACAAATTTCCCCATCCCTGCTTTGTCTTCTGGCACAATTCCTTTAATGGGAATGAAGTTATTGCTGTAAAATCTCCTACCTCTGTGGCCAGCTGAGCTTGTTTTTTGACCTTCAGCCAGAAAGTTAAGACTTATATTTAAGTTGGTCTTCCCAGGAGGACACAAATGTGCTAATATGTGCTGTTTTTAACTGCTGCGTTTCTATTTTGTGTTTTTAATTGAGTGTTTTAAATTTTGTATGCGCACCCAAAGCTGTTTAATTGTGAAAAGATGCAATTTTATAAATTGCGGGAAAAAGCATACACAACACAGTCCTAATGATTAAAGCCTTCAATTGCAGAGATGAAACTAAAACAGCAGAGTTAGCCCAATTTAGAACTTCAGAGTAGAATTTATGAAAAAATGTAAAGGGGTGTGTGTGTGAGAAACACAGATTGAAGCTTTAATCCCCATTTTATTTGGATCTTGTTAGTTAGAACAGCTGGAACGGAAGTAACATTGGAGAAGTCAGCATAGATAGACACACCAATGGTTTTCATATTGCATATGTTTAGTAATGGAGGAGATTAGTTGCTCACTGTATTATGATGTCCATTTGCATGTGTTTCTCCAGCCACTGATCATGGGGAATTGTAGTGATGGGGAGTAGGGATACATAATGAGAAGATAGGACTTATTGGAAAAGACTCTGATATTGGGAAAGATTGAAGGCATAAGGAGAAGAATCCAGCAGAAGATGAGATGGATAGTGTCATGGAAACAATGAATATGAACTTGGACAGACTTTGAGAGAAAGTGGGGGATAGAAGGGTCTTCCAAGCTATGGTCCATGAAGCTACTCAGAATCAGACATAACTGAACAATAATACAGATGAGATGGTCAATGTAGTAATTTCCCTGTCTCATCCCCTAGGCGCTCTTATCCTAAAGAACGCAGTGAAGCTCACACTGAGTGAGACCCACTAATCAATTGGGAAAGATACTTGATTTTTATCTAATGTGACCACTGAACCCCTCATATCTTTTATTCTTATCATATATTTTCTCGATGGAATCTTTTTTATTTTCCAAAGTTCCTCTGATAAGATTCCCATAGTAGGAAGAGAAATATAGACTGATCACATTATGAAGACAAGTGATGAGAGGTGGAGAGCCTTATTGCATGGCTGGGCAGAAAAAGAGAGCAGGGTCTTGTATCAAGTGGGTCTCTTGGAGTGAACTTGGGGAAAGATGTGGACAAAAGTCTCGAAGGATAGGCTGGGTTATGATTTGCATTGTTTTCAGGGAGCTCCCAATATAACAGGTAATTTCGAACAATTGAGAGTTCTAAATGCTTTGTATTATAATAATAAGAAGAATATTAATGAATAGGTAGTTAGACAGCACAGAAAACAGTGTTGGACTTGGAGTCAGAAAAACCTCAGTTCAAATCCTATCTCAGGTGACATAGCTTTGTGACTATGGGCAAATTACTTGATGTCTTTTACCCTCAGTTGTCTCATCTATAAAATGTGGATAGTAATAGTATCTAAAATAAATGAATATATATATTAATTGAAATGAGAAGTTACTAGATGGCATAATTCCTCCCTTTGATGGTTCACATCCCAAGTGAACTTTTCTTTTATTTAGTTTCCCCCAACCATAGGATTGTTATGAGAATAAAATGAAATAATGTATGTAAAGAGCTTTGCTGTTATTATAATTTACATCTCTATAGAGCATCATAATCCCATGAAGTTAGTAATGTAAGTATCGATATTCCCATTTTATACATGAGGAAAATAGGCTCTGAAACGTTCTGTGAGTTGCCCAGTGTCACAAAGCTAGTAAAGTAATTTCAGGCAAAAAACCAGGGTCTTTTGGCTCCAAGGCTGACACTTCTAGAAAGCCACCCTGACTCTTTCACAGTGCCTTTGGCTTGCATGGTGCCTTAGCAGTATTGGGTGCACCATCAAGTAATTACTTGTTGAGGAATTCTTTTACTGATCATCATTCTGTGAAGGAAAGACTTTTTGGAAAGCCAAAAACAAAGCTTCTGTCAATCAGAGGTGACATAAGCCATTTTATTGCTTGGCATCAGAATCACACAGTTTGCCTAGGGCAAAAAGCAAGGACTTCACCCTCCAATCAATATATGAAGACATATTTAACTGGGGAGACAGACTCTGAGATACTGTAAAGTGACTGTGGGAGAGCTGAGTCAGGAAAGAACTCATGTGGGGTATGGCCACCAGAGGGAAGAATTATGTTATCTAGCAATTTTTCATATCATTTACAAAATTTTTACTGATTTATTTTAGTTTTACACTTTTATTTCCTAATATCCCTCCCTCTTTCTCCTCTCAGAGAATTGTCCCTTATAACAAAGAATAAAAAAGAAAGAAATGGTTTAGCAAAACTAAGAAAAACATGGAAGAAATTTGATATTATTTGTAGTCTCCCATATCCACATCCCTCACTTTTGCCAAGAAGGTGAAAAAAGAGATTTTTCATATTTTTTCTTTGGGGCCAAGTTGGACCAATATAATTTCGCAGCATTCAGTTTTATAATCAAGACAACAACAACAGAATCCTTACTATTTTTTAAGCTCAGTTTATCTGTTTCTATACTGTTGAAGGGAGTGCAAAGCTTGGAGTACCCTCTAATGACAATGATCTGGAACAAAGCATTAGCTACTTTGTCAATCTCTCCTGCCAATTAATAAAGTCAAACATTTTATAATTTCAAAAACTTTGTAAAAAGTGAAAGTCCTTGTCCCAAACATACATGACAGTAATTATTTATATGGAAGAAAAATTTTATCTTTTTATTGATAAAAGGAAGAGGAATAGGGTTGTTGGGATCAAGAAGACGCTCCCTTCTTTTGACTGGAAAAATTGGAGTTGGAAGGAGCCTTGTTATTCTTATTGTCACTGTTCTGTAACTTTACCTTCCTCTCTCCCCTGCCAGTAATTTCCCCAGAATGCCACAATGCATAGAATCTAGAAAGAGTGTTGAGAAAGAAACCAAGGAAAAATTGTATATTACTTACTTCATAATAATGATGTAGATAATGTACATTAGCACTAGCACTAAAGACTCCCACCTGCAAAAATAGTAAAAGCAAATTACAATAAAAACAGATGAATATTTATCATTTATATTTCTGTTGTAAAAATAAAATGAATATTAACTTAGCCCCAATTATTATTAGCACGGACAAGATAATCTTACATAGGCTTGAAGTGTTTCAAAAACTTTCCAAGTTGGAATGGACTCCAACTTCTACCCAATCCCTGGATGATAATCCTTACTACAATATCACCATGATAGCTAAAACACCAGCCCTATTGTGGTTGACCTTTAGTGAGTCTGGAGACAACCCACTGCACTTTGGAAGTGCTCACATGATGAGGAAAACTTTTACCTTAAGTTAAATCTGTATTTGCTTCTCTGAGACATTCACCCAATTGTTCCTGGATCTGCCCTCTGGGGCCAACCAGAACAATCCTTTGACAAACGTTCATTAATTTATTAATATACCATGTGCAAGGTTATGGGGGTAAGATGTAAACAGAACAGTTCCTGTTCACAAAGAGCTCCTATGTTCTTGGGAGAGACGACGTATATGTAATATATATGTAAATACATAATACCCACATGCATATATACACATAATCTCCCCAAAATTTCTCAAACAAAAGCCATTATCTTCTTTTGTATGTAATCCCACAAGACTGAAGGAAGGTGAAGCCTACCTGACCATAAATATGTGTGTATGTGTATGTATGTATGTATCTCAATACTCTTTGAAGGGATGGTAAACCTCCCAAATTTCCTTAACTGATCCCTCATATGATGGAAACTCAAGACTTTTCATTCTCTTCATTGCTTTCTGCTGAGCCTTCTCTCTGGTTTATCAGTGTTCTTCCTACTTTGGCCCTCTACCTTCAGGTAGTTTTGACCTTCCTACAGTCTTATGGCACTACATACAAAGAGAGACAATAGCTCTTGATCGGCTGAGAGGAGCAAGGAGAGAGAGAAGACATGGACTTAGAATGGGGAAAGAAAGACTCTAAGAGCAGCAGCCATGTAGGGAGGAACCAGCACCCCAAAATGTTCCTTGATTCCCAGAGTTCTGTTAAAGTTGGAATTCTCAGTAGAGATCTTTCTTCAATTGAGTGGATATATCATGTCATTTCTGGATTGCAGAGTTCTTTTTACTCCTGTCTATTCTGTAGACCTTGTCTGATCCATGAATATATTCGTTTGCTTTCTGTGATTGTTTTCTGCTTAATGAGCATTTGGTAGGAGAAGAGCTAAACTAGCTAAGATTAAGCTGTTACCCATCAGTTTGAGGGCAGCTGGGAGGCATGGTGAATAGAATGCCAGGTCTGAAGTAAGGAAGACCTAAATTCAAATCTGACTTTGGCTACTTACTAGCTGTGTGACTTTGGATAAGTGTCTTTTTAAAAATAACTTTTTATTGACAGAACATATGCCTAGGTAATTTTTTACATTATCCCTTGCACTCACTTCTGTTCCGACTTTTCCCTTCCCTCCTTCCACTCTCTCCCTAGATGGCAGGCAGTCTTATACATGTTGAATATGTTATAGTATATCCTAGAATTGGATTCAGAAGGTAAAAATAACCTGGGAAGAAAAACAAAATGCATAAGTGTCTTAACCCTGTTCATTTCAATTCCTCATCTATAAAATGAACTGGAGAAGAAAATGGCAAACCACTCCCCTATCTTTGCCAAGAAAGCTCCAAATGGGGCCATGAAGACATGATTGAAAATGATGTAACCACAATCCTTTAGGTCTGGGGTTTAAGACTGGATACTTTTTTCCCTTAAATTCTACATGTATTGAATCGAATCTATTCAATAAATATTAATTCAATTGAATTCAATTTAAGGAAAGATAATAAGTCCAGTTATGGCATAACTCAATTCTGCTCTTCCTCTTGACTTCATTATTTCTTTTAGTGGTACCATCTTTCATTTAGCTACCTATGATTAAAATTTTTAATCTGTTAGATGTGTGATACTGGATAATTCATTTAACATCTGGCCTCAACTTTCTCATTTGTAAAATCATGGGTTGGTGGGACCTGATAAATTCGACAATTCCTTTAGGGTCTATACATCTATGATCATGTAATCTAATAATCTAGTATGAAAGATAAAACCTTCCATAAATATAATATAAAGTAAAACATGAAAATGTTTAAGAAATGTTCAAAAGAAAATTTACTTCAACATACTGCTGATTTTTCTTAACTTCTCCACTTTCATATTCCCCAAACTATACTTTTACCAATATTCATTTGGTTCTTTCCAGTTTCAATGAGCTGCCATTCTGGCAACAGAATGGAGGGGAATTTATAATCCATTCTATAATCCAATCCAGCTCCCTATTGCCTCTAGGATATCAGCTGTACATTTAAAGCTCTCTACTATCTAGATCCCATTTATATTTTCAGTACTATTTCATATCCTATCCCTGAGCTGTCAACTGAAAAAACATAATGACTAAGAAATTTCAGTAGTGCAATCTAAAGATTGATTGGTTTTAGTTATTCTAGATAAACTAGTAGAAATTGGAATATAATCCTACTGCAGTATCAAATGAGAATCAGCAGGTCATAATCCAAGTTCATCTTTGTCATAAAGAAGGCTCAGCATAGTTAACTTTACTCATGGTATGAGGAATATATAAGGAAGGCTTTTATGCTATTAGGTCTCATTTTTGCCAAAGAGGTACTTGCACTCCTGGGGGGATCCTTAAACGAAGGCAAGCCTTCTCTGCTGTGAATATGATTATTTCTGTAAATCATAAAGGAAAAGGTCTTTTTTGAAATTTTAGCTGTGAAGCGGGTGTAAATTTAAATAGTCACCTAATTTTTATTTCTGCTCAACTTATTGTTAATAGTAGCTCATTCATCATGGGGTTTAAGGGTATATAATACTTTCCTTGCAACAATCCTATTAATAAAAAGGAAGACTCTTCAGTGAATAGTTTTCAATTGTGTCCAACTCTTCATGACTCCATTTGGAGTTTTCTTGGCAAAGACATTGGAGTGGTTTGTCATTTCCTTCTCCAGCTCATTTTATAGATAAGAAAATTGAGGCAAATAGGGTTTAATGATTTGCCCAGAATCACACAGCTTAGTAATTGTCTGAAGCCAGATTTGAACTTCAAAAAATGAGGCTTCTTGACTCCAGGCCTAGAATTTCATGCACTATGGCATTACCTACTTCCTCCAATATGATCCAATTCCTCCAAATACCAATATTATGGTATTTCTTTTTCAAATGAAATAATTAAACTATATAAAAGACTTGCCCTGGATTCCACACTTATGATTACAACTCAACTGTAGCATAGAATAAAATAGAAAATACCTCTATTTTTTTCTCCTTATCCCCATCTCTCACCTGATTATGATTAAGGCTATAAAACCTTGGAGTCCCTAGCACTGGGCTAGCTAAGCTAATGTCAGAGCTGTGATTCAAAGCAAGGATAGTCATAATAAGAATAACTAGCATTCACACAGCACTTTTAAGGTTTGCAGCGTGCTTTACACATTCTGTTTCATTTCCTCCTCAGAACCATCCTGTGAATTAGGTGCAATCATTGTCTGCATTTTACAGAGACAGAGAGAGGTTAAGTAAACTGCCCAGGATGACACTGCCGGTGAGTATCTGAGGCAGGATTTGAGGCAAGTTTTCCTGACTCTCAATATCATTTTCTCTCTACCCAGTTGCCCAAACCTAGGTTTTCTGATTCCAAAGCCAATAAATACTCTCCTCACTATACGATGCCAGGTAGTCAGGAGAACAATAATGGGTTAACCAGTGACAGATGTGTCACTAGCCCAGCTCTTCTTACATGTCTCTGAGACATTCATTTATCCTCAACATGGATGTTAATATTCTTCTTGAAAAAAGGCAGTTTTACAGACATAGAATAAGCTTTTCTGGCCTTGAAATGATATTCTAATTAACAGGAAAGTGACATTTCCAACTCATATTCCACATGTGCTGCAGAAAAGGCTTTCTGTTTCATTATAGTGACAGCCGTTGACATTCCATATGTGACCCTACTTCCTCCCTTCCAGGAAAGCTGTGGCAACAAGGAAGCCTTTTGCTTTCACTCAGGTGGTGCTGACATTTTGCACAGCACAAAAGTGAGAAATTTTCTACTACAAATGAGGGAAATTACAGGAATCCTTTGGAGCCCACAAATGCTGCTAGCCTATAATTGCTCTACAATATTGCAGGTGCCAGTTGCACCCGGGCCCTCCCTTTATTCCTTTCCTTTGATGCTGAGGATCACCTGGGCCAAAGGATTTAGATCTGTCAGTGTGATATTTAAGATGGCATAGTATTTTTGCCCACAGTAATAAAATAAAACCGCAACTATGGTTTTAGCTTGGCTAGCCCAGTTTTATAATTGTTGGGCTTTAATCATAATAGGGCAAGGGGTGGGGGAAGGAAGTGGTGAGATAAAGTAGAGAAGGGTGGTGCATTTTTTGTTTTATTCTACTCTACAGCTAAGTTATAATATTAATAAAATTATATCCTAACATCCAAGACCATTTATTTATGGTCAGTAAATATTTTTGAAAAGAGTATCATTTAATAAAATTTCCTTTAATCTAAAAACTCTAATAAAAACTCAAACTTTACAATGACATCTACAGGAACTCTCTCTGTGCCAAAAAAATAGCAGTTAATAATTTCTTGATTAGCTTTTTTTCGATAATTTCATCTTTCATTGGTGAAGAGATGAACAAAAGGAAATTCTAAACTGGATCTGATTGTCACTAATAGAAAGGGGGAAGAGAATAAGCATTTGTATAGCATGTACTGTGTGCCAGGCACTGTCTTAAATGCTTTATAAATATTATCTCAGGTTGCTAGAGTGGAAATGAGGAGAACCTTAAGGGGAAGTGACTTTGCCATCTTAGAATTTATGATAAATGAAAAGAAATATGTGTGTGGTCTGACAAACACCACAAATTTCAGGAAAGCAGATTTCTGTGGCTTCAGAGGAAAGACAGGGAGGATACTACAGAGTAAAATACTTTAGGGGAAGTTAATCTGGAGGAGGGCAATGGGAAGGAATTCCATTGAGGGGGAAATATGAGATTTAAAAATTCACAAATCAACATAGATCAAAAAAAAAAAAAAAGAAATGTAAGATGAAAGCAAGACTAGGTTACTGAATTTGAGTTAAAAGTAAGGGCATGGTCTCATAAAAATAGTTTCAGGAATCTCCAATAGTACTAAGAATAAGGTGAGAGAAGATAAGGGCAACAAAAAAGGATTTTTATAAAAAAAATTATAGTGGGAGAAAAAGACAGATGAAAGAATAGATTTGATTTTTGCTTGGGGTGGATGGGGAGATGATAATTGAAGATAAAGAAAAGATAATTGTTCAGTTCTTATGTGTTTCCGTTTTTGATTTCTCTGAAAGGAGAATAATCTTTGCTTTGGAGATGAAAGAAGAAAAATTATCAGGGAGTTGCTACTCGAGATATGTTACCTATCACAGATGAATTACATTCTTTGGTCCTCAGAAAACTGACAGATGTGATTGCAGATAGTGATATTTGAAAAATCATAGAAAACGGGAATTTTTCTTTATAAGATCAGAGAAGAGCAAATTGCCCAGTTTAAAAAAAGAGAAGGAAAAAAAAAAAGAATGTAGATTACAGGTCAGTGAGTTTGACTTCAATCTCTGGAAAAATTCTTAGAAGGAAGCCATGATTATAAATAGCCAAGGCAGTTTTATCATGAGCAAGTCACACCAGACCACTCTCATTTCTGCTTTAGACAGGATTCTGTTCTTCTGGAGAAGATGATGTGATTTGGATTAGAACAAAGCTTCTTAAACTGTGATTTGTAACCCCATATGGGATCTTGTAACTGAATGTGGGGGTTGTGAAATTATGATTTATTTCTTAGCAAATTTTTTATACTTATTTTATAAACATATATACCTGGGATCACACAAAATCTTCTCAGTTAAAAAGGGATTGTGCATGGAAAAAGTTTAAGAAGCCTTGGATCAGACAGACTCAGTTCATGGTTTAAGTTCAGTGTCAATATGACAAGAGGTCTATGATGGACTATCCTAAGGTCTGTACTTAACACTATTATCAGTTACTTGGATAAAGGGACAAATGGTATGCTTATCAAATTTTCAGATGATACAGAGTTGGGAGTGCTAGCTAACATACTGAATATGTTAAGATCCCAAAGTATTGTATTGTAGTACAGCTATATTGTAGCTAGGAGGTCTTGTTTAATTCCCTGGATTTCACTTGAACTGATGGGTATCAAACCAAAAACATACCCCACCAAAACTGGATTTTGGGTATCAGTCATTTTTTTGGTATGACCCATCTCCCCATTTCTTAATTTTCAGATATGACACTTTATTGGGAAGCCCTATCAGCATGAAAGAAGTTGGAAAGGTCTTCCAGAGATATTGGAAACAAGCTTTTCCCTCTTTCACAACTTAATATTCAGAGCTAGCCCAGAAGATTAGCACCATGCTAAGAGAGAGGCAATATCTCCTAGCGAATAGAGTATTGGACTTTAAGACAGAAACACCAAAATTCTAGTTCTGCCTCTGATACTTACTAATCATAGTGGCAAATCACTTCATTGAGTTTCAATTTCCTTTTTTTTTAAAAAGGGGGACAACAGGCTGGCTATGATACTCAAAGGAGATTGTTGTTTAGCTGGTTTTTTTTTAGTCATGCCTGACTCTTTGTGACCCCATCTGGGGTTTTCTTGGCAAAGGTACTGGAGTGGTTTGCAATTTCCTTTTCATTTTACAGATGAGAAACTGAGATAAATAGAGTTAAATGACTTATCCAGGTCATGCAGCTAGTAAGTGTTTGAAACCAGATTTGAACTCATGAATCTGAGTCTTCCTGACTTCAGGTTTGGTACTGTACTAACTGAGATAATGCTCTTCAAATGTCAGTGATTCTCAGCATGTATCCTCAAGTATTCTATGGAAGCAGCCATTGCAATTTTATTGGGACAGACTTGAAATAAAAATGTTGCTGTTACCTAGAAAATAGGTAAATGAGGAGATGGGGAGATGAACCTTGTCATTTTCTTTACCAAGAAAATAGCACAGGCCATGATATTTTCTCTTTCTTTAAACATAGAAGCTTATAATTAGGGTTAAGGTGTGACACTAGTGAAATCAGAAGACCTGAGTTTGGATCACAGCCCCAGTACTTATCTGCTGGGTGACTTCAGGAAAATTGCTTAATTGCTGAGTCCCAGTTTCTTTACTCACAACATTGAGAGCACTGGACCAGATGATGTCTAAAGTGCTTTTCCTTTTTAGATGAACCATCTTAGGTGTACTCAGAATATATTCTTTGGTAGACATGATGGAGGAGTTGATCATGAGCTGAAGAGCATTGAAATCAAGTCCTTTATCAGATCATGTAACCTCCTTTAGCAAAATTGGCTACTGTTTATTAAGGAACTGATAATGTATAACATACTGGCACAAGTTGAAAGGCAATGCTTTGGGCTATCTATTACATAGAGTAGGGGATTTGCATCACATCATCAGATAGTTACAATGTACTTAAAACACCTCCTTTGTTTTCCCATGTTAAAACAAGACTAAGCTGAATTTCTGACATGAGACTCATGACAGTGCGTTGAGCTCTTGCAAAGTATTTCCTAATGGTTATTTTTGTTGTTCAGTTATTTGTCAGTTGTCTCATACTTTGTTACCTCATTGGCTGTTTTCATGGCAAAGATAATGGAATGATTTGTCACTTCTTTCTCCAACTTATTTTACAGATGAGGAACTGAGGTACACAGGGTTAAATGAGTTGCACGGTCACACAGCTAATAAGTGCCTGAGGTCAGATTTGAATTCATTAAGATGACTCTTCCCGATTCTAGGCTTAGCACTGTATCCACTGTACCCAACAGCTGCCCCTTTCAGTCAGCTATGTTGTCAGTATTCAAGTTATTGCAAGGCTGGAGACTCTTTTCTTTCATAGATTGTGATGCTAGACCTTATCTAGTTCTGTGATATCCTTTCTCCATGATGAGTCACCAAATTATAATGCCTGGAAAATATGCTTTCCTGCATGGTGAGGGACAGGGTACAAACCAATCACAAGCAGATAAAATAGCTATACATTCATTCAGTATAATTATGATAACCAGGGTCAGCTTTTGAGATAATTCTCTATGCTCCTTTCCAAGCTTCCTAATTTTATTCTGTGTGGATAATTCTCCTTGGTCCCAAACCTTGAAAGAAACCACTATCCTTTTTGGTGAGGCTCTTCTAACCCTTAACCTTAACCCACAGCAAATAAAAAAGAGCTGTGGGCTACTACCCTCTCATATTTTTGATTATTATTCCTACTTTCAATGACCAGAATTTATTGAACTTATGTTTTTACCCGACAAAGCCTAAATCACCCCTCCATGAACTTCTATTTTTTCTTTTATCCTGTGACATAAATTCTCCTTCTTTTTGCTTTTTAAACTGTTATTAATTCCCGTATGACTTGAAAAGTTTTCTTAAGCGGTTTCCTGCTTACAATCTTTCTTTTCTTTGGGTTCTGATTACTCGGGTTCTCTATGATCAGGTAGGGTGATATTCTCCCTCCTTGAGATCAATTCACAATTAGTTTTAAGACTGCTATTCTCCTAGTCCAATAGGGATGCCCTGCAAGTAAATATGCAGGATTTAATAGCTTAAAAATCCATGAAGACTTTTAGGATATCCTGTATAATTGGGAAGGATGGAATTTGATCATCTATTTTAATGGAAAAGATTTATTAATACTGTGAATGACTTTCTCACTAAGATGCTTAAAGGATCTCATATATTACCTCAGAGATGTAAAAACTAGGTCATTATAGACTCAGTGATTTTTAATCAGGCAATTAAAACAAACAAACAAAACCTAATAAAATCAGAGTATTAACCACAGAGATTATTAAATAGCTCAAATTGCTCTTCTACTTATAAAAGGTTCTAATAGCTTATAAAACTTTTCAAAGAATCTTAATGTTGAAAGTCACCTTAGAGTCCATCTAATCACTTCTCCCACCCAATGCTTTAGGAATTTCAGGAAAAATCTCTGAAAAATAGTTCTGCTTGAACACTTTTGTTGGCAGAAAGTTCACTACCTCAGAAAACAGTCCATTCTATTTTTTTGCTAGCTCTTAATGATGAAAAATCTTTTCATATATTGAGTCAAAATATGTCTCCCTGTAAATTCCACCCACTGATCTAATTTCTGCTTTTTGGAAGAACACAGAATAAGTCTATTCTCTGTTCATATAATAGCTCTTTGAATATTCAATAGCAAACATTGTGTCTCTTGGTTTTCTCCAGACTATATTCCTTTAGTACCCTCAAGTGTTCCTCCTGAGTTATGGTTTTTAAGTCTCTTAATTATCCTTACCCTTTTCCTGTGGACCCATTGTGGTTTATAAAAATGTTCCTTTTAAGGGGTGTTAGGTGCATAAATTATTTTCCAAATGTGTTCTGATCAGAGTATACTAATAAGAAGGTAGGACCATTAATTCCCTTAATCTGGACACAATATTTCTAATAAAGGGTATACGATTGTATTAGCTTTTAGCAGTTGTCACAATGAATTCATATCAAGATTGTGATAAACTATAATAATAGTTCTTTTCATATATGAAGATAGGACACCTACCATCTCATGTTTGAACAATTGATATGTTTTTATCTAAACATAGGCATTTATATTTATCCCTATTGAATTTCTTCTATGATTGGAATAGTTGCTTTGAAAGGTGATGGAGTCCTCCTTCTTGCAGGTTTTAAGAGGAGAATAGCCAACTATTTGTTGAGTATGTTATAGTGTGACTTTATTTCATATATGGTTTGGACTGGAATGCTCCCAAGGTCCTTTACAATCCTCAAATTTTAGGATTCATTGATAAGATATTGACCAGATTCTTCAGGGTACTTTTATTTGAATTTTTTTTCAGTTTTATATCAACTAATTATTCACTATTCTTTATGTGATGGTACTTAGCTAGCTATGATTAAAACTACTATATTATCGTCCAGTTCACATTTCTTTATTCTGCTGACAAGGATTTTATAGGACAAATTTTGTCAAATGTCTTGCTGAAATCAAGATATACTGTAGCAGACCTGGGAAACATAATTGTGTCACTACTTCACATTCACACTATGGTAACCTTATTTTTTTTCTTTATGATGTGGTGGAGATAATGTTGTGAGACAGCGTATCTTGACTTGTTTTAAATATAAAATTCATGTAAAACCTTTAGGTTTGTGGTTTCTGTCATTTGGAATTCTACACACTGTCTGCTCCCCACTTTTTGAAAACTAGAACAAAATTTGTCTATTTCCCATCTCCTGTCATCTTTCCCAATGTATATGATTTCTCATGATGATTATCAGCATGATTGTATCTGAACATTTTTTTTTTTCAGTATCCTGGTTTGTGATTTGTCTGGGCTTGGAGATGAATTCATTTTAAAAAGCTAGGTGCTCTTTTATTCTCATTTGTCCCTCTTGGGTTTCAATTTTCTCAATGATATGTGTTCTACACTTTTCAGGATTCAGATCATTCTTCTTGTTAGAAAAAGATGGAAACAAAATGGAAATTGAGTAGCTTTTCCTTCTTTAGTTCTCTGTAACATTATACCACCTCCCCAAGAATTGGGCTTGTTTTTTCCTTGTTTGACTTCTTGTTTTGAACAGAGTAATGATAGCAAAAAATCCAAACCAAAATTCTTATTAGAGAAACTCCAATTATCTTTTAGTTATGGAATTATACATAATTTTTTCCCACAAAGCTTTTGTGAATTGCTTAAGAATACAATCTGACCATGTTCAATATTCTTTTATAATAAAGTAAATTTCCCCCCAAGATTTCCATCATTTGGATATCAAGAAACAGTCTGAATCCCAGTCCTGATGCTTAACTACCTTATTGACTTTGAGTAGGATTTCCCCCTCTGTGGACCTCACCTTTTTCCTCTATAAAATGGAAGACTTAGATGAAATGATCTCTCAGGTCATCTCTAATTCTAAATCCCTTCCAGTTCTAAACCTATGAATTTATGACCTTTGTTAGTCTAGAGTAGGTATTCCAATTTCTTTCTCTGTCATCTGAGCAATGATATTTCAATTAGATCATTAAGAAATTATGGGTTCACTAGGCAACACTACATATATACCATGAAGAGTATATTACCCTCCAAAATCTATAAAGAAATAAAATGGACAGATAGGGAAGCAAAGGGTAAGGGAAGCAGACAAGGTAGGGATCCTTGGGTGGGGGGTGGTTAAGTAACAGCAAGGCAAATTATGGAGCAAAATTTAATTAAATAGTCAGCAGGGATAGGAAAGACGTGTGTATGAGGGCTATGAGTGTGTATGTGTGAATGTGTGTATGTCTGTACAAAAAGAAATTATCATATGTTATATTTTTAGCATAATTTGACATTTAGTAGTTATTTGAAACTTTTTGAATTTGCCTTATCATTCTTGTGTTTTGCCTCTGTGTTGGTTTAGAGATAAAAAGATCATAATAGTATTAGAATTTGGAAAGCACCCATGCACGTGCTTTCCTTAGTCTTCTTAGATAGTCAGTTTTAAGTTCTCACAATATCACTTTTATTCCATTCTCTCCTTTTATAGTCACCCAAGGAAGGGCTCAACATTGTGTTTCTTCCCTCAGGTTTATGGATTCCTATAGATCTATATAGTTCCTTAAGATTATTCCTGCCCTTCTCATTTCATTAAATCTATTTCTTTTGAACAAGCTATAGTCTTCCAACACAGTTATGAATCTGATTCCACACAGTGATCATATCAGATTGGATCATGATACCTATGAGACTATTTATCATTGTGTTTTGAATTTGCAAATTTAATTTATTTATTAATTGCAAACTATGTAAAGGTGCAGGTTTATTATCCAAAGTTATGCAGGTTTCCTTTGAGTTTCTTTCTTGTTAATTTTCTTCTAAAAATTCTTAAGTACTTACCCTTGTTATGGTATTTAATTCCATGTCCCATGTGAGTCATTTTAATTTTGTTGTTTCCCACCAGGCACAGAATCTAAGAGTTGGGAAAATTTTCAGATGCTATCTGTTCTAACCTGTATGAGCAAATGAATCCCTCTTCAATATCCCTGAGAAGTAGTCATCCTGGAGACTTCCAATAAGAAGAAACAAACTATCTCCTGACAGAATTCATTTCATTTTTCAGATAGTTCTAACAAGTAGAAAGTGATCGCTTAAATACAGGTTAAAGATCTTTTCCTTTCATTATGAGGTACATTAATTCTGCTCATACCAAAAGTCATGGATCAGAAAATCAAATTCAGTTCTTTTGTACCATCTCAATGGTATTCATTCTATAATCATTCTTTCTCTTCCAGATTACAACCTTCAATTGGGAAAAAAAAGATGAAAAAAGTATTTTTATTCCTTAATCCTTTAGTTTGTTAGTTATGGCTAACAACATTATTCTAAAGAATAATCACTAGATATATATTTCAGATGTGGGTTGGTTAGTTGTACTGCCTGTGCTTGCAGGTTTCCTCATGAAAAATTCCCAGACCAATGTTTCTCTCTATGATAAGTACTGGTTTGTACTCTGGGAATGATTTTGTATTTGGGTACCATGGAAACTACCCACACAATTTTTCTCTGAAAATGACAGCTGTGTGTGTCTCATGATTCAAACACCACCCAAGCTAGAAAATGTGTAACCATGAATTGGCACCCCTTTCTTAAATATCACCTGTTGAACATCTACTGTATTGTTCATGCCAGGGATTTTGGTTTTTGTTTTCTCCCAAAGAATCTGGAATACTTAGCTGTAGTATTGGGAATTAGACTTTTAACATTAGACTTTAGGAATGAGAGGGAATGGACATACTCTTATATTCCAAGAAATATTAGATTCCCCAAAAGATAGGATGGGCTGGGTCCTAGAGCAGTGGCTAAGATAAAACCTTTGGATTTTCAATTTGGCTTTTTTATAATGAGTTAGCAATGCCATGAATATGGAGGTAACATTTAAGTACTTAAGTAGAAGTGAAGTTAAGTTCAATTGTCACCTTTTATTCAACCTCTCCGAGTATCTTACTTATTTGTAAAATGGAAATAATGGGGTGGGGAGAAGAGAAGAATATAGAGAATTGTTCATTCTTCTTAGGAAACCTCTTACTGACTAGGAAGTACTAAATCACCCTCTTAGACTTCTTTTCTTCATAATGAGAAAATCTAATTAATATAGAAAGACACTTTAGAGATTCTGATTTGTGTCCCTTGTAATAGTTTCTTCTTTCTGTCTTCTCTATTATTTATCTTGAGGGACAGAAATTGAGGAAGCCTAATGATGGAACATTATTTTCCTTGGAATTATTAAAGTCACAGGAGTTCTTATGAACACAATGCATTTTGAAAATATCCACTGTTTCATGTGTTGAAAGGGGTAATTGATAAGTGACTTTGGAAGTTTGCCTTTCCCTAAAATTTTAGAGCACAAAGAGCTTGAAGATATCATCGACTCTCATACTCTAATTTACAGGTGGGGAAACTGAAACTCAGAAAAAATGAACTCTTTGCTTAGATTTATGAGCTCAATAGTGGTAAGAGCCAGAATTAGAACTCATATCTCCTGATTTCCAGCTCAGTGGTCTTTCTACTACATTGCAGGTACTTCTCTTGTCTTTTTCAATTTAATTTTCTACTACTTCAATATCAATTCCATATAATAACATACTCCATTGAGTACTCATAGTGTCTTTCCTTAAGAATCTGGCATATTGGTGAAATTATATTTCTTGTAAGTCCACTTTGATAAGTCAAATATTTGAGAAAATTTAATTAGATTGTACCATGCACTGAATTTCTATGTCCATTACAGCATATTTGACCTGGTTTAGAACTTCCGTCAAACATGGGGATTTAAACATTTGACCTAAGTGTAAATTTTTTTGTTTTTCCATTTATTTATCATGGATTAAAAATGGTTTCTGCTTTCTTTTCTTTCTTTCTTTCTTTTTTACAAAAGAGTAGATTTTCTTTTAAAAAAAAAAGCTATAAAAATATTTTGATCATCAAGCATCATTTTAATGAATTAAAGCCAATCAAATCCATGGACTCAGTTTTTTTTTTTTTAAGAAATAAATGTATCTCCAAATAAAAGGGAAATTATTTCTTATTACTAGTGTACCCAACTGAAAAGGTACTCACAAGCTTCAAGTACCTAGGGCTCTCTTTGTTTTATACAGGATCATAGGTTAGTAGTCCCTACTACATTACCAATTGTAAGATAGATGGCTTGAATATAATAATCCAATGAGAGTATAGCCTGAAGCTCTTTTTTACTGCCTTCTTTTTATAAGAATTTCATGTATTTATTTATTTTTAATTTTTAAAATTTAATGTACTATATTTAATATTTTCCCCAGTTACATTCAAAACAATTTCAAAAAAATTTTGTTTTAAAGATTTTTAAGTTCTAGGTTCTCTTCATTATTCTCACTTACAATTAAGAAACCACATGTGAAGTTATGCAAAACATTTCCATAAAAGTCAAGTTGTGAAAGAAAATAAAAATCTCCCATCCTAATGAAAATTAAAACTCTCAAGAAAAATTAAGTTGAGAGAGAGAGAGAGAGATATGCTTCGATATGCATTCAGGCATAATCAGTTCCTTCTCTGGGTATGGATAGGATTTTTCATCATAAGTCCTTCAGAGCAGTTGTGAATTACTATACTATTGAGAATGAGCCATTTACAGCTAGTCATTCCAAAAACATTGCTATTACTTTGTATATACTACATTTCACTTTGCTTGAATTCATGGAGAACTTGTTTTTCCCTGAGAGCATCCTACTCATCATTTCCCATAAAGCAATAATAGTCCATCACAAACACATACCACAGTTTATTGAGCCATTTCTGAATTGATGGGAATCCCCTCAATTTCCAATTTTTTTTGCCCTGAGAAGAGAACTGCTATGAATATTTTTGGTACACATAGGTCATTTTCCTTTTTTTCCCCCAATCTCTTTCATGTCTAGTAATAGTGGTATGAAATCAAAGGATATGCATGACTTTATAGCCTTTTGGGCACAGATCATATCTTTTGATCATTTATCAATAAATACCTAGCATGGAAGAGCTTCATTTCTTGATGGAGGGTTGCTTGAATGAATAATGGCAACTATAGTGTTTCAATTCAACTCAATAAACATTTATTAAATGTCTAGTAAGCATAAGTCACCATGCTAGGTATTGGTGAATATTTTTTTTAAATTATGGAATTGCTGGTCTTAAGCAACTTACATTCTATTGCATTAGGCCAGGGAAAGAGGGCAAATACTACATGTATACAGTTAAATAAAATTTGAGGTCTAAGGTGCAAAAATCTTCCTTTCATATTCCCTGACTTTTACTTAGTTGAGCTAATCAAAGAGGAGGAAATTAGAAGATAGAAAATAATTATACTTACCAAGACACTTTTTCATCATATATAAACTGTGGAGAAAAGAAAAGATATCTTAGTTATGTAAGCATAATCAAAGCTACAAATTCTTTACTATGTAATTTATGTAAAGTAATAATCAGAGTTGTACTATCCCAGAAGCAATGAACCTGTGGGCAGTAATACTATGCTAATGGTCCTGGGGTAAGGTTAAGAAGGAAATGGAGATTCAGCTATCTTTGGTATATCCTGATAAGTCAGCCAGTCAATCAATGATCATTTACTATGTTCGAGACACTGTGTTAAATTCCAGGGAAACAAAGAAAAGTAAAAGACAGTCCTTGCTCACGTGGAGCTTACAATCTAATGGAGAATACTATATGCAAACAATAATGTATAAATAAGCTGTATAGAGGACAAATGGAAAATAATTAAGAGGAAATATATTAGAATTTAGAGGGATTAGGAAAGGCTTCCCATAGAAGATGAAATTTTAATTGGGACTTAAAAGAAGTCAGGGAAATCAGTAATAGCAGTGGAGGAGGGAAAGCCTTTCAGACATGAACGACAGCTTGAGAAGATTCCTGTAGCTGAGAGACAGAATATCTTGTACAGGTAGGCATTGTCACTGGATAGAAAAATATGAAGCAGGATTTTGTAATTGTTCTTGGAGGTGAAAGCAAGTCATTGGAGTTTAAGTACAGAGAGTAACATGGTCGGACCTCTGCTTTTGGAAAATCACTTTGGGGGTTGAATGAAAGATGAGATTTATGCAGATAGACCACCAGCTGGCAATAGTCCAGGTGCAAAGTGATGAGGTCTGTATCAGGGTGGTGTGAATATCAAAGGAAAGAAGTGAGTCATATTTGATAGATTTGGCAAAGGCAAAATTGAAAAGCCTTAGCAACAGATTTTTTTGGGGTGGTTATTGTGAGGAATTTAGGGTGATATTTAGCTTTTAAGCCTGGAAGATTGGTGGTATCTTTGACAATGATAGGGAAGTATGGAAGTGAGGAGAACTTAGTAATGTGCTTATTTTTGGATGTGGTGAGTTTATGTCTACTGGACATCTAGTTCAAGATGTCTGAAAGCAATGGAGATACAAGTCTATAGGTCTCTATTTAGAGATGGATAAATAATTGAAAAATCATTAGCACAGCAATGATACTTAAATTCCTGGGAGCTGCTGAGATCACCAAGTGAAATAGGATAGAGGAAAGAGGAGAAGATACAGGATAGAGACCTTTAGGGTACCTGTGGCAGTGGACATGACCTGAATGAAGATCCGGCAAAGGAGAATGAAGAGTGGTCTGTTAGAGAAGATGACAAACAGGAGAGAGTGATTCTGGAAACTGAGAGAGAAAAGATAGAAGAGGATGATCAACAGAGAGATCACAAAGGGTGAGAATTGAGGGAAAGCCATTGGGTTTAATATTAGTAACTTTAGAGAGAGCAGTTTTGGTTGAATAATGATGTTGAAAGCCAGATTCTAGATATATTATTAGAGAGTGAGAGAACAGTGGGCACACATATTGTAGATAGTTTTCTCAAGGACTTTAGTCACAAAGAACTGAAGCAATATAGTTAAATAGAAGAGATGAAGAAGGATCAAAAGAGGATTTTTTGAGGATGGGGGAGATATTAGCATATTTATATCATGGTTTTAATTGAAAGAGATTGAAAATAAGTGAGAAAATGGGGATGATGGAAGGAATAGTCTGCAATAGGATATAGGATAGAGTGCAATTGCTTTGCCTTGGTAAGCTGTATGGCCAGCTCTTTGTGTGAGATGGGTGGAGGAGGAAAAAGTGGAAGAAGACATCTGAATGATGAGATAAGGCAGGGAGGAGAAGAGGGAGCTCTTGGTTAATGGCCTCAATTTTTCAGTCAAATATGAGTCTCAACTGAGAGAAGGAAGGGAGGGGGAATCTATGAGAGATTTAGCTCCTTGATTTTTAGAGATAGCATGAGCTGATAGGAGTAATGTGACCAGGAAATGTGAAAATAAATTTTAGAAGAGTGAAGAATGTTGTTAAAAACCTGGGGATTGTTAGCTCAACAAAGTTAACTTAATACACACACACAAACACACACACACACACACAAATACATACAAATATATGTTTGTATATACTCCCCACATACAGACTTTTTTCTTCTGCCTTGACAGAAATCTGAGCCCATTTTCTATATTCCCCTACACCAACCAAAAAAGAGACGCTGTTTTCAAACCCCCCAAAATGAATGCTTTGAGTCTGAGCTCTATAGTCCCTGTTTTTTGAGAACTTATTAGCAATGGTACCTATAGAAAAAGCAAGGAACAGAATAGCTTTTTGGGACCCTTCAGTTGCTCAGAAGAGCATATGATTTCATCATGCAGACAATTGTTTATATATCTCTCATTGCTCAGTGATTTAGGATGCTCATCTCAGCTAATTAAAGTTGTGATACTAAATCACAAAAGGATTCAGTCAAGGAAACTAAAACAAAAAAAAGAATGTGTAACTTGCAAGGGCCCTAGAAAGACTTAGAAGTTCTTCCATTATTGGAAAAAATAAAGATGAGAATCTAGGGGAGGAAAAACATCTTAGGAAAGGAAATCCCATATTCCCGTATTACCTTTTTCATAAAGAGGAAAGAATGAAAACTGATGGCTCTGAGCAAGTGTTGACTTTATAGTTTTTATCTCACTTCTGTGTTTGCAAAAAGATTCAGTTGTGTGATGATGGAGAGAAGGATTTCTAGGATGAAAATAGGGAAGATCCAAATGGAGTGAGGAGGAATCATTAAAAAAATACTGGAGTTTGTCAAGTCAGCAAAGCCTGCTAACATGTCATTTAATACCTATAAGGTATTCATAGCTGTTACTGTTTGTTAATCTCTATTGAGTTGGAAGAACTCATGGAGACAAGGAAAAAATGATGGTGATAATTTTAGTGGGAGCACTGTGCTATAATAGACAGAGAATGAGCGTTGGAGTCACAAAGAGGCATATTTGAATCTACCCTCTGACATATTCTGAATATATACACTCTGGGCAAGTCATTGCATGTTTTAGTATGTTAGAAAACTATCTGAGATTAACTATGAAATTGTAGAACAGTTGTTCATCTGTAGTGGTAAAGTGGATTTCCTCATTGGGAGAAACTTGTGAAATCATTAAATTCAGACAGAATATAGTTCAATGTTAGTGTTTGAGACCATAGTAGAAGAGATCAGCAAACTATCATTTCATGGATATATGCACATATGTACATATAGACAAACATATAAAACCATGCTCATACAACACACATGTATATATACATGCACACTCATATTATACATACACATACACATACCTACATATATAAAACAGAAAGCCTGACCTGAAGTCTGGG
Source organism: Sarcophilus harrisii (assembly GCF_902635505.1). NCBI lineage: Eukaryota > Metazoa > Chordata > Mammalia > Dasyuromorphia > Dasyuridae > Sarcophilus > Sarcophilus harrisii. The sequence goes on from NC_045427.1 coordinate 151,041,173, forward strand.
TACAAGTCCCACTGACACAAAGTGGTTTGTGATTCTGGGCAAATTATTTAAGTTCTTAGGACTTTATTGTTGTTTTTTAGTCATTTTTAGTCATGTTCAACTCTTCATGATCCATTTGGGGTCATGGCAAAGATACTGGAGCAGTCTACTATTTCCTTATCCAGCTCATTTTACAGATAATAGCATTGAGGAAAACAGGGTTAAATGACTTGTCCAAGGTCATACAGCCAGTAAGGATCTGAAGAGGCCAGAGTTGAACTCAGATTTTCCTGACTTCAGGCCTGACACTCTATCTATTATATCATTTAGCTTCTCTTTAAGGTTTTAAGCAATTCATTAATACTTTGAGTTGCAGAGAAGATACCAACTTGCTTTGACAGAGGGAGTTTCCTCTTTTGGGAGTTCTCCACAAATCACAGGTCTGTTCCCTGTTATTATCTCCAGACATACCTAAAGTCTTGGATCATAAAAAAATTCTGTTTGATCAACTTAATTTCTTTCTAGCAAAAGGATCTAAACTATAAGTAACATGAAGGGGTCTAAATAGATGAGGGCAAAGATTATAGGAAAACTTTGGCTTCCATTTTAGATAACATTCTCACTAAGAAGCAGGAAAAATTGGGTCTATGCTATGAATCTCCCACTGATAGTTGCCTTTGGGCTGTTTTGAGCCCTCCAAGATATGTAGGGACTCCTTCTGCCCTTAAATCAGATGAATGAATCGGATTAGTAAGCCTTTGAAAAGAGAAATAGAATAGCTAGCATTTATTATTTATTTAGATTTAGCTATTATTAAATGAAGCTATTAATTGAAATACAAAAAGATAAAGTCTGTAAATTTCAAAAACTTGAAATTTGAGTTTCAAAATTTGAAATTAGAATTAGAGAACACTGACTCATATCATACAAGACCATTGTTAGGGACATAGAGGGCAATAATCAGTGTTTCAGGATCAACAATGTTATATTCTCCATGGCCCCAAAGCTAAGATCACTGATATAGAATCAGAAGGAAACTGGGAGACTACTGAGTACTTCTTAAGTTTACAGATGAGAAAACTGAGGATCACAGAGGTAAATGGCTTGTCTGAGGCCATACAAGGAGTAAGCATCAGAGATAGGATTTGAACTCAGGGTCTCTGAATCCAAAATCACTGCTCTTTCCACAGAATCATGCTGCTATTTAATATATTGCTTTTTAACATAAAATGAACACATTAATGAAATAAAAAAGAAGTTTTAATAAGTTATTAGATGACAAAGTTAATACATTTGTGCTTGAACTATGAAAACCTAGGTTCAAGTGTTGCCTGACACACTCTAGCTTTGTTATTAAGGTACAACCCCAGGTGCCACTGTGAAACTCTCAGATTGTAAATGATAGCTGAGCTATTGCTCAGATCAGTGGAAAAAGATTTCATACCAAGAATTTCTCCCTAGTGAAATCACAGTTCTGGACTAATAATACTAGCTATTATTATGAGAGCAGGTTTCATGGTGACTTCAATAAACTACAGAAATATTTTGTGAAAAAGAGAATAAAGCTGAATAGGGGCAAAGAGCAGATTTTAAGTTACAGACAAGACAACCAGCTACTGAATGGCAAGGGGAATAAGGGAGGGAGAGGAAGCAGGTCTGAACAACCACTGTCAAAGATAAAGATGGTTTGGAAACTTTCAGATGATTGAAGAATTTTTTTCACTTTCTGTCTATGTGTCTGGCATGTAGATTTGTTATCAGTGACCGTAAAGTGAATGTGAATCAGTTGCTAAGAAAGCTGACAGATTTCTATACCTAAAATGGAATGCCTGCATGACATTGTCTCAGGTGGACATAACACAGGAGAATGAGGCAGTAATCCTTTGTGTTTACTTGGAATCAGTCATGACCTTATTACAATGCTATGTCTATATTTTAAAGAAGAGTAGGAGGAGAAATTAATAAAATATACCAAAGAGGAACCAAATTGATGAGATGGGAAGAGGTCATATGGAAAGGATATTTATGGAAGTAGATTTGTTGGTTTAGAACACAGAAGCTTAAAGGGGGTTTATTAACTACATTTAATTTTATATTTAAAAAAAGCTATTATGAAGGGAATATGGAAGTATCTTCATCTTGTCTAAAGCAGTTTGACTCAGAGGACATTGATTCAAAATGGCAGAAAGGAGGGTTTTTCAGATAGGAAAAAATAACCTTTGAGGGTGATTAATCATTAGAACTGGATACAAATGTAATTATAAAAACATTGTCTCCAAAAAACTTTTAAAACAGACTAGAAAAACATGCACACTCACACACATACACACATATAATGTGCATGTGTTTGCATATATGTATATATAATATAGATGTAACTAGATCTATTTAATATAATATATAATGTACATATGTTTGCATATATGTATATATAAGATAGATGTAACTAGATCTATTTAATATAATGTATAATGTGCATGTGTTTACATATATGTATATATAATATAGATGTAACTAGATCTATTTAATATATATAATGTGCATGTGTTTGCATATATATATATATAATATAGATGTAACTAGATCAATTTAATATAATATATAATGTGCATGTGTTTGCATATATGTATATATAATATAGATGTAACTAGATCTATTTAATATAATATATAATGTGCATGTGTTTGCATATATGTATATATAATATAGATGCAACTAGATCTATTTAACTTTATAGATAATAAGATTTCACTTGTAAAGAATGCTTCACAAAGCTTGCTTTTACATACATAAAATACATTATCAGAGCAGATACTTCCATTCTCCTTTGTAGATGAAGTGATTGTGATCTAGAAAGATTAAGGGTCCTGCCCAAAGTCACATAATCTATAAGCAATAAATCATGGACTCAAATTATTTTCTTCTCATTTTCCTTCCATGACACTATGTTATTTACCCTGTGAATCTTTGTGTAAAAGTAGATTGGGGGAAATTTCTTCTTGCTTCGTTATTCTTTCATTCAACCGTGTGTATATATATATATAACTGTAGCTATTAGTACAAGCTAAAACGATACATTGGAGAAGACATGTGTAGCCATCTTTTAAGACAGAAATAACTTGTATAAAACACCAGCCACAAGAACCACTAGATGGCTCTCATGTTCTGTCTCCCTTTCTTTCTAGCTTAAGACTCATCATAGTAAGGTTGAAATGGAAGTATTCCAGGCTCTGTTTCTCAGCCCCATTAAGTTTCCTGTAGGGAGGGAGAGGCCTCTGCAATTTGACAGGCCCACCAGCTGGTTGCTCCAAGTCCCTGAGGACTAAAAACCTCCTGAAATAGCCTTCAGCTAACCCATCACTGTCACAGCGAGATGTGACATTTCAGAAGCATGTCATTGCACAGGACATCAACCTTGGGAGACAGACCCTGCATCTCACACTGATGTGCTCAATCATCATGTTCTGTTGCAAGCTTGTTATCTTATTTTTTTTTGGCCCAGTCAAATAACCCAGCCCTTTTTTGAATAGATTTCCAACTTTCAAAAGCAAATGTTGAGTAAGAGTCTCTACTCCTTGTATTCTCCTGGGAATGTTTGGGACTAGGCAATAAGATCAGTATAGTTCAGTAGCCACTAGATTAGATATTCTGATACCACTCAATGCTAAGGGTGAGCCTGGCCAGAGATTCTCTCCTTAAGAACTAAGGATCAGGGCATAAGCTCAAAATATTAAAAAAAAACTGCTTAGTCCAAGCTCCTCATTTTTTAGGTTACTGATTTCCAGAGAGAAGAGGATTTTTCCAGGTCATACAGATAATAAGAAGCAAAGTCAAGTTGTGAATCAAAGTATTCCAACTCCAAATGTAGTACTTTTACCACCATACCATTCTATCTTTCAGGCATCCAACTATTATATTATCCTGGGGTCATCTGTTCATTTGATTAATGTTTCCCTTTCCTATTCTTACAAATTAGGGGTCCTGAAAACCATGTATCAAGTTCTTAAAATTTACTCAGTCTTTGAAATGTATTAGGAAGGCCAAAGATGAAGTGACAGCAAAGTTAAAAGTGGTAGTTCTTTGCCTTATTTACTCCTGGATCCTACATAGGGTCCAGCCAGGCTTGCATTATGTTAAACTAAACCATGCTTAGGCCACTTCTGGCTGCATTCTCATTATATATTGACTTGATAGGAGAAGCCTCTAATAGCCCTTCTCCCATTTCCATTCTCACCTGCTAACTTTGCTTGATCCAAGCTAGATTATAGGGTATGTATCATGTTGAATCCACTGAAATAATCTTGTATTGGTAACACTGGGGTAAGGGAGAAGCAATGCTATGAAGTAACAGAAGGAACCCTAAAATTTGGGTAAAGAGGATCTGGGTCCTCTAGATATCCAAGTTTTGCTACCTTTGTCACTTTGTCTCAGTTTAAAAAAAATAATCTACAAAATGAGGATAGGTGATACAGTGGATAGAATGTAAAATATAGAGACAGAGAGACTTGAATTCAAAACTGGCTCAGACACTTACTAGCTGTGTGATCATGGGCAAGTTACTTAACTCTGTTAACCCCAGTTTCCTCATTTATAAAATGAGCTAAAAGAGGAAATGACAAACCATTCTAGTATCTTTGCCAAGAAAACCCCAAATTGAGTCATGAAGAATCGGATATGATTGAAATGATTGAAATATAATAGAAATGAGGATGATGAACTTTAGATGCTCTTTCCATGTCTGAATTCTATGGCCCATCTATTTCCCACTGGAGGAAAGAAGAATCCGGCTCTTTGTGGGTATGTAACAGGTCTTTTGTCTCTTTATTATTTTCCACACAATGAATTGAACGTAGTGCCTAATAAACATTTATAAACTGATCCAAATCAATAGATGGGTTTATTATTCACCAACTCTTGGTGAATCTATTTGGGCTTTTGGTTTTTTTGGGCGAAGATACTGGAATGGTTTTCCATTTTTGTCTCCAGCTCATTTTATAGATGAGGAAATTGAGGCAAACAGGGTTAAGGGACTTGCCCAGAGTCACACAATTAGTAAGTATCTGAAGCTGGATTTGAATACAGGAAGATGAGTTTTCCTGATTCCAGATTTGGCACTCTAATCCCTATGCAATAATACAAATCACCAGAAGAGGTCACTCTCAAAGAGATTCTTTGGGGGAAATAAGTTCAAGGATGTGATGAGCTATTCAATTTAGTTCTTCACCTTTTCCCCATCTAGCATTGTTTTCATTTTATTTTTCAAGAAAGAATATTTATTTTTTCTCTTTTTTCTCCTTCTTATAAAAAAGAAACAATAACTCCTATAATAATTATGTACAGTCAAGTAAAACAATTTCCTTCATTGTCCATGTCCAAAAATGTAAATTCTGTTCAATAAACATTTAACAAGATCCACTCTATGCCAAGAACTGTGCTAAGTGTTGAGGAATCCAAGAATGACAGTCACTGCCTTCTAGTGTGAGGAATCCAAGAATGACAGTCACTGCCTTCTAAGAGTTTATTCTGATTTCCAAGAATAAGCAGAAAATAAGATAAAATGTAATACTTCAATTTGTATAAGACACATTCAGCACACCTGACCTACACTTTGTATAGCCTCTGGTGTGATAGTTACAAAGTAAAGAGCCAAACAAAATGCAGTATGAATATCAAAGAAGTAAGATAACACTATCAACTTGGAGTTTGCTAAGAGGAGAACAAGGCAGACTTCATAGAAGAGGCACCTGAGTCACATGAAAGAAAAGAAGGATTCATAAAAGCCCATATGGAGAATAGAATACAGCTCCTGCAAATGCAGGGATGCTGGAGATAGCATTTTTGGTTTGAATAGCTAGTTGTCCAATTTGATGGGAATGTAGAAAGTGTAAAAGTGAGTAATGTGAAGTAGGCAGGTAACCTTTCTGACATGTCTGGGCTGGTAATTTGGGTAGCAGGACTAGATGCTGATGAAGCCTGATTTTGCTCCTTATATATCACTTTGGTTTCACAAAGATAGGAATCATTCTACAAACTGTACAACTGAATCCACCCATGCATCTTGTGAATATGTACCATTAATCACTGAATGATAAATTTGCAGAGTTGGAAGGGCACTCAGTTATCATCTAATTTCACCCATACATGAAAAAGAATCTACTCCCTACCTCCCACCAATTGCAACATACTTGTCAAATGGTTATCCAGGCAAAGTTTGAAAACATGAAAACCTCTAGTAAGGGAGAAGATAAAACATATGCAGGCAGCAGATCCTGTTGGGGATCGCTTCCTTAGAAAACTTTTTCGTATATCAAGTCTATGTTTGTTTCTTTTCAGCTTTCACCCTTTACTTTCTCCTCACTTCTCTATTTATGCTTCTCTCTAATGTGTTAAACATCCTCAGTTTCTTTGATTAATCCTCATATGATATAAACTAAAAGGCTTTTGCCTCCTTAACCATTTTCTTCTGGATTGAAAATTTCTGTGTGACAAGCATGTAAACTCATATTTTAGCCATATCACTCTATTCCTGCTGACTATGTAGCAGATACAACCATATTTGGAGAAGCTGTCATTGGCTCTGGTCTTTCCTTTTTATATAAGAAATTACCTGGAGCCTCAACTGCCATGGAAGTATTTGACAAATAGAATGCTGAACTTACCACTAGACTTGATTGATATGTTCCTATGTACTTTTACTTAAGATACACTTTGGCTGATATGCTTTTATGTACTTAGGAATTTTCTTTCAATTTTGTAGACAGGAGGACCTCTGGGTTTATCATACCACGTGGGATTGGCAACACTGACAAGATAGGTTATTATGTGAGGAGACATCCCATTTGCCAAAGTTCATCAACAAATAATGTCAGAAGTAACTACATGGTATCCAAGAGAAGGAAATGGCCAAATACCTTAATTTAGTCTTTCTTGTCAAAAGCTATCTCTGTGTGAATATATTATTCATCCAGCATCAATAAGACACATCCTTTAAGTTGTTTTCTTCATTAGTGAAGACAATTGTACTGATAAATCCACAATCTTTAATTTAATCTTCCATATGTGTAGATTATATGCCTAGTATAAAAACATGATATAGGGATGAGGACTTTTCGAGTATATGTATTTTTTCTATTTGCATCTCCAGAAATTGGAGTTAATAATCTTTCCTCCCCTCTCTGTTAGATGTATTTCTGTCAAAAGAGAGTATCTAATAACTTCTCAACTTGCTTTAATGATAATTTCATCCTTCAAGATGTGGAGCATTCATCAAGGAAAAATGTGCTGATTCTGATTTTTTACCAACAGGGACTAACTAGTTGCTAGAGTAGAAATGACAGGAACCTTAGAAAGATGTGACCACTCCTTCCCAGGTTTTTGGAAGAGGAGAGAAAACTAGGCACAGTCAGATCTACCCGAGTAGGCAAATTTTAAGGAGTAAATTTCAAGGGTTTTAGAGGATGAATACATAAGATCCTGTGGACTGTAATTCTGCAGAGTAAGTCTGGCCTGGAGGCATAGAAAATATTGAGAATAAAAATCAAAATAATTCCATTGGGGAAAGATGGAGTTGTCAGAAGGGAATGATATAGATATATGAAAAACTCACCAAAAATCTTAGATTTTTAAAAGAATACATATATAACAGAAGTTCTTAATTTGTGTGTGTGTGTGTGTGTGTGTGTGTGGAATCCCTTTGGCAGTCTGGTGAAATTTTGGAGTCTTTTCAGAATAATATTTTTAAGTGGATAAAATAAAATACATAGGATTTCAAAGAAAACCAAAAACTTATGATAATAATGATATAGTTTTTTCCATCTAAGTTCAATACCCTCCCCCACTTAAATCTACAAAGGGTCTATAAGGTTAAGGACCCCTGATAAGGTGATGGAAACAAGGGCAAATTACAAAGGATGAATACAAACACGTATCATGATCTTGTAAGAAGGGTGTCAGCATATTAAAAGTCAGAATCAGAGAATGAAAAGGAAAGGCAAGGGCAACAACAATATTTTTATTGTTGATATTATTATCATTGTTTTTATAATATTAGCTATTCTTGGGGAAAGAGAAAGATCAAAGAAGAGATAAGATTGCTTGAGTTGGATAATACAATAATAACTGAAAACAGAGGGAAGAGTGCTTAATTCTTAATTTGCTCTTGTTTACTGAGGACTTTGACTGGAAAGGATCTTATATTAACTAATAAAGAATTGATGCTCAAAAAAAGTAAGGGAATAGTAAGATAACATATATCTGTCATATCTCTCTGTTTGGCAAGGGGATCAAGTGCTTGCTGGTTAAGGTGATATTTGGGTACTTTTCGTCTCCTTGTAGTAATTGATTTATACTGGTTAGAGACAATGTGGTGTTGTAGACAATAGGACAGATTAAGTTCTATTAAGTCCTATTATTAACTCATTCAGAAATAATTATATGACCATAGACAGGTCACTTAATTTCTCTGTATTTCAGGCAATTCAATAAGAACATAACTTATAGATGAGTTGTAGATCTAAATCATTAGAGCAAGTTTCCAAACTGAGAGTTTTGCACACTGATAACCTTATAGATCCATATCAAAAAAAGTGTTAGTGTTTGTTTTTTAAAATTCACTTCCCATTTTGTGGCAATAACAGCTTATTTAAATTAGTCTTGTTGGAGTTGTTTTTAACTCAATGTCATTGAATTGAAAAGTTTTTGTACAAGCAAATCTAATGCACAGAAGATTAGAAGGGAAGCAATAAACTGGGAAAGCATTTTTACAGTCAAAGGTTCCAATAAAGGCCTCATTTCCAAAATATATAATTGACTCTAATTTATAAGAAATCAAGCCATTCTCCAATTGATAACTGGTCAAAAGATATGAACAGATAATTCTCAGACAAAGAAATTGAAACTATTTCTAGCCATATGAAAAGATGCTCCAAGTCATTATTAATCAGAAAAATGCAAATTAAGACAACTCTGAGATACCACTACACATTTGTCAGATTGGCTAGAATGACAGGGAAAGATAATGCGGAATATTGGAGGGGATGTGGGAAAACAAGGACACTGATATATTGTTGGTGGAATTGTGAATACATCCAGCCATTCTGGAGAATGATTTGGAAGTATGCTCAAAAAGTTATCAAACTGTGCATACCCTTTGATCCAGCAGTGTTACTACTGGGCTTATATCCCAAAGAGATTTAAAGAAGGGAAAGGGACCTGTATGTGCAAGAATGTTTGGGGCAGGTCTCTTTGTAGTGGCCAGAAACTGGAAACTGAGTGGATGCCCATCAATTGGAGAATGGCTGAATAAATTGTGGTATATGAATGTTATGGAATATTATTGTTCTGTAAGAAATGACCAACAGGATGATTTCAGAAAGGCCTGGAGAGATTTACATGAACTGATGCTGAGTGAAATGAGCAGAACCAGGAGATCATTGTACATAGCAACAATAATACTATATGATGATCAATTCTGATGGACATGGCCCTCTTCAACAATGAGATGAACCAAATCAGTTCCAATAGAACAGTAATGAATTGAACCAGCTACATCCAGGGAAAGAATTCTGGGAGATGACTATGAACCACTACATAGAATTCCCAATCCCTCTATTTTTGCCCACCTGCATTTTTTATTTCCTTCACAGGCTAATTGTACACTATTTCAAAGTCTGATTCTATTTGTACAGCAAAATAACTGTATGGACATGTATACATATATTGTATTTAACTTATACTCTAACATATTTAACATGTATTGATCAACCTGCCATCTGGGGGAAGGGGTGAGGGGAAGGAGGGAAAAAGTTGGAACAAAAGGTTTGGCAATTGGCAATGCTGAAAAATTACCCATGCATATAACTTGTAAATAAAAAGCTATAATTTAAAAAAAGCTAAAAAAAAAAAAAAGAAAAAAAGAAAATGTACATTTAGACAGACATGTCTGTCTCCTCTTCTGAGCTCCATAACATTATCTCCAACTTCCTAAAGATCATTTCTACATCTCATATTCTTCTTATATGACTTCATATAAAGTCAAAATGCTCAAAATGAAATATTATCTTTCCTTCTAAATCTGCTTTCAAATATGGAACTCCTTATTTTTGCCAGTGAAAAATCTTAGTGCTATTGTTGTCTCTTACATCTCATCTCTCACACATAAACAGTCAGGAGGCAAGAATAGTCCTGATGACTCAAAAGGTATCTCTGTCTGAGTTAGCAGAGTTGGACTAGAAAGTCCCCATTCTAAATGAAGCCAGTCTTCACTAGAGATCTGTGTGATGGACAAAGGGAGAGAGAGATATGGGTGGAAGAGAGCTTGGAATCTGGCCCATCTTGTTATTCCTCCCTTTCTAAACATCCAGAAGATTGGGAGAAAAGAAGTTATAATTCAGTGAAGTGAACCCTAAGTTAAGAGACAGGGGAAACAGTACATATCTTCCTCATTGCTAATTGTTAGGTGATGTTAGCTAAATGACTTTACTTCCCTTTATCTCAGAATTTTTGTGAAGATCAAAGGAGTCACGATCAGAAATAAATGTATTCCTTTCATTCATAGGGGATAAAATCTTAAATATTCCAACTCTCAATACCTCTTAGAACTGTTCCTTCCTCTCTATTGTCATGTCCACCATCCTCTTGGACTTCTTCATTACTACCTAATTATTGCAAAAACTCTCTAATAGGCTTTTTTTTTGCTTCAGTTCTCTCCCCTCTTTAATATGTCTTTTATGTCAGTGATGGCAAACTTGAATAGAAACAGATTCCTGTGCTCTGCATACTGACTTAGAAAACCACTGTGTATTGTATTTTTTTTATGTTAAATATCCACCAATTATGTATACAAAATTTGGTTCAGGCAGAATCCAGAAATTTTGCAGCTGCTTGAGGCCTGAGGGTCTCAAGTCCGACGCCTGTCAATTTGAAATCAATCTTCATTATACAGGCTCTCTCATGTCATTTTTCTGCTCCCAAACTTTCATTGGTTCTCTATTGTCCACAAAGTTCACATTTCTTATGAAGGCCTGGGAGGTCTTCCATCTACTGAAGTCATCATATTATTGGAACTTTATTAGATATTCCAAAATCATTCTCTTGACATATTGGACCTACTCTGTAATCATGGAACACTTTCATATTCTTCTGCCTCTGCTCATGTGGTTTCTTGTGTCCTAAATATCCTTCTTCTGCATCTTCACTGTTTTAATCCTCATCCATCTTTCTAAAGCACAGTTCAAATGCTACTATCTCCCTGAACCTTTCTTTGATTCTTACAATGAGATTGTTGCAATAGATGACCTCTCAGGTCCCTTCTGATTGTATATTCTATGTCTTTATGTCATCTACTCTTGTCACTAGAATGTACTGCAAAGAGAAAAAGCTATGGATCTGTTTTGGCCTTCTGTAAGGGGGATATCCTTTATCCTTTTCCAATGGAGTAGACCAGGAATGAGCAATCTATTTTACTCTTGGCCTTTGGGAAGTATTTATTGAACAACTGCTATAGGCCACATACCAAGGATACAAAAAAGAACAGCTCCTACTATCAAGGAAGGTATTCTATAGTAGAGAAAAAACATGCACATATATATGAATTTCATATATATATGTACATTTTGTATATAACATGCATATGAAATAAATATGAGATAATTTTTGAGGGGAGGCTAAGGAGATCAGGAAAGACATCCTGAACTAGGTATAGTTTAAGCTGAGTTAAGAAAATTGGGATTCTGAGATATAGAAGATGGAATGTCTCTTATAAGAAAAAGCAGAGTTTATGAAAGGGAATAATTATAAGATTATGTAATAAGTATAACAACACTGGAAAGGCAGGTTGGAGAAAAGTTATAAAGGTCATGGGAATTTTTGGAGCAGGATAAGCCGTAGTCAGACAATTATAGAAATAACCCTTGGCAGCAGTATGGAGGACGGAGTAGCAGTCACAATCTTTTAGTCTAGATGTCATTTCCTCCAAACATGGCAGATAGGCATAACTCAAAAATTCTTAGGAGGTGTCCTCTCCAGGAATATCGCTTTAGGTAGAGTGATACTTTCTGGATGGATAAAGGAAAAAAGACTAAATCTAGGAAACTAGGTTAAGAAGGCTAGGTGGCACGGTGGATAGAGCACCAGCCTTGAAGTCAGGATGACCCAAACTCAATTATAGTCTCAGACACTTAACAGTTCATAGCTGTGTGACCCTGGCAAGTTACTTAACTCCAATTACCTAAGGAGGAGGAGGAGGAAGAAGAGGAGGAGGAGGAAGAAGAAGAAGAAGATAAAGTATTTTCTATTTTAAAAAAATTACCTTAGTAATAAGGTACCACTTTAAATAGAAAACTGTTTAAAAATAGACATGTCACTTCTTATGCATTTTGTTCTCTTATGGTGATATTTTATAAATATGGAGGAAAAGGATGTCATATTTTAACATTTAAGTCTTTATAGTGTGCTTTAAAGTCATAGGTTCTGCCAAAATTTAAAGCTATCAAAAATGATGGGGAAAAAAATTGAATGTCATTCTGACTCTTTAAGAGACAGAAACTTTGAAAATACTATTTATCAAATGGAAAGAATTTTGATTGGACATCCCCCCAGTGCATCCTCACATAGATAGCATGGAACTGTTTGCAAATTCTGTTATTTGTCAGTCATTTCTATTGGCCTTTATCTAGCCAAATTAACAAGAATGAATTTAACAAGAGGGAACAGGGATGAATTAACTCCAGCCTTCCTGATTACATTTGAGGAGAGGATTCCAAAGGCATGCAGTAGAAAGCATGGCAGTTGACCAGAGAGTTATGCATGGATAACTTCTACCCTGAAGTTAAATTTAAATAAGGATTCCTGCTTCATGAATCAGTTTGAGGATTTTAGGATTCTTTTGTCAAAGAAAACTAAGAAAAAACAAAGATTATATAAGAGGCAAGAGTTGAGATAGTGGTGATCTTCCTATAATAAATACAATAGTGATGGTGATGAAAAAACACCAAGGATACTAAGATAATTTTATAATCAGAGTTAAGTTAAATGGTTGTCTAAAGGACTCTATTTGCTGAACTACCCAAAAAAAGAGTTCCAAAAAGTATTCATTATAAATAGATATTTTATAACAATATTTTTTACTTTTCTCATTCAAAAAATAAAAGACTACCCAATACCCCTGCTATCTCATTTACTTATCTTTTTTGTTGTTTGTTAAAACAGGAATTATTCCTAGCATAAATGACAATATGTATGATAAGCTCTTCATATTTATGTAGCTGATTTATGAGAGATCTTCAATGTGAAAAAGCTTGAATGAGTAAAGCAGCTAAGGGATGCCTAGCCTACAGTGGGATACATATCCCAACCCATGGTGGTGAAAGGGACAGGATTGGAACATAGTGCCAGATTGTAAAATGGCAAACCATAAACTATAAAGGACCTCTAGGGATTCTTTTCTCTCTCAGAAAGAGTAATAAAATAAGGAATGGAAGGGATGAAAGGCAACAGTATAATGAAACAACTGGGAGGGGTAGGGAGGGGAGAGCTGTTTTTTATTGAGAGGTGGTTTAGAAGATTGTAACAAGGGTTAAAACCAGAGTCAGAGAATTTCAGTTTAAAATCCTGGCTCTGCCATTTACTACCCGAACCTAGCAAAAGTTGCCCAAAACCTTTAGGCCTCAATTCATGGAGTAATAATAGCTAACTTTTACAGAGTACTTTAATGTTTTCAAGGTATATATAAATGAAACGTGTGTGTGTGTGTGTGTGTGTGTGTGTGTGTGTATAATTATTACACATATATTATCTCATTTTATACTCATAGCAACTCTTTGAGGGAAGTAGCATTATTAATCCTATTTTCTTGTTTACAGATGAGTAAATTGGGACTGAGAAAAACTGTCTTGCTCAGAGTTATTTTATTGCTATTAAGTGTTTGAGGCAGAAATCACACTTAGATCTTCTCAATTTCAATTTTAATATTCTATCCAAAATGCCACCTGTATGCCTCTAGAAGAGGGATTTTTAACTTTTTTTGTGTCATGGACTCTTTGGGAAGTTCAGTGATAGCTATGGACCCATTCTCAGAATCATGTTTTTAAATACATGAAATAAATTACATAGAATTATATAAAAACTAATTATATTGAAATAAAATTGTCAAAATATTAACTTTCAAAAATTTGCCAAACAAGGTTAAACCACAATCAAAAAGAATTCCTATGTCTAGATTATGAGGTCCCTTTCAGCTTAAGTTCTACATCTAAATTCATATGAGATAGCTATGAGATCCCTTTCAGCTTGTACTTAAGTAAGCCTGGGAACACTACTTTGACAAAGGTCAAACAGAAATGCATCAAAGACCAAGGGAGTGATTTGGTAGAGTGGAAAGCAAGCAATAATAAAAGGTAAATTTAGTTGGGCCCATCCAGAATCATTTAAGGGAATGGTAATATTTATTTAATGTCTGCATGTAACGGGCACCATACTAAGTGGTAGGGTTACAAAGAAAGGGGAAAGATAGTCAATGCCCTCAAAGAACTTAGTCTAACAAAAAAAAGACAATGAACAAAAGGAAGGTGGAAATCAAGTATGAGAGGTAAAACACAGGAAGTATAGAGAGCTCTAAACATCATGAGTAAATCCAAAGAAATGCAGCTGTGGAAAAGAAAGAGATGGCTGATCTGGACACTTAACTGCAAGTTCCTGGGAATCTCCAATCAGAGGGAGAGAGAGGCCCCACGGGCAGAAGGTACTGATGAGATGTGAGTCCCAGGCCTGAACTGTCATCGTTCCATTTTTCATAACTCACTTCAGTAAAGATATTTTCAATGTAAAATAAACATCTGAGAATATTCACCAGGTATTATTTTCTAAGGAAATATTTTCCATTAGCCTATGAGTTCCTTAAGAACAGGGCATGACTTTTGCTTTTCTTTGTATCCCCAGTGTTTAGCACAAGATCTGGCACATAGTAGGCTCTTAATAAATGCCTCTTTGCTGCCCACCCCATTTTTGAAGTGTGCTAGACATCAAAGCCCATTTCCTTCTCCCCTGTTTTCCCCTTCTCTTTCCTCTCCCACCCATTCCTTTACAACAGACAGATCGCTTAAGTATACAAGTAGTTGTGTAGTAGGTGGTGGTTTTTTTTTTTTTTTTTTAAAGGAAAACCAAAGCAAAACACCAAAAATACAAGTAAAAGGAACTAGGCTATTATGTGTTTGTTTTTTTACTCTCTGAATCACCTATGTCCTTTATAGCAGCTTTGGTAACTTATATAATATATATAATAAATATACCAACTAATAACCTTTGAGCATCCTTTAAAAAAATGCTCACTGATTAGTCAGAAACCATCTACAACATTGGGAAGGAGGGTAGCTACCATATTTCTTCCTATCCATTTCCTAGAATCCCTTTCATTTCTATTCCTGAACTGCTCAGGAATAGCTCTACAATCCGTTCACAAACCAATTAAAAAACAGAAAAGATATTTACAGAGTCTCAGAACATAGTTCTACGGTCTTGCACATAGTAGGCATTTGATAAATATTTGCTGAATTGTGTAGATTTCACTGCTCATAAGTGCCAGTCACTGATTCTGTTCGTGGGCTCATATGGTACAGATCCAGTGTGGTAGTTAGCAGCTATTTATATTTGACAGCCAGGCCTATTCTCAGATGAGGTTATCTGGAGCTGGCCCACTGATTCCAACTGAGACTGCCTGATAAGCATATTTACTGTGGGCAATTTCCTGCATCTTAGCGTTCATAATGCCCCTTTATCTAGCAGTAAGAGCAAAAGGGGAAAAAAGGAGGATTTTTTTTCCAGCTGTTAGACTGACTATGCAATGAAGGATTTGAGTTTATGTAAATTATGATTATGCAAATTATAGTCACATTTCAGCTAATTAGGCTGGTACAGAGACACACTGGCAGTACAATATGCAAAAAAAAAAAACAGTTGAGTTTAATGGTGGTAGTGGTAGTGGGTCAATCTGTAATATGTAGGGGATAAAGCTTCCATTTGGGGTGGGGCAGAGATCAATTCACCAAATGCAGAGGAGAGTTCTTTTGGCAGGGAACTGGGTAAGGCTTGTGGTGGGGGGGTTCATATTTCATAGTCTATGAATATAGAGGATCAGGTTAGCTAAAGATAATGCCCGAAGGGTAAGAGCTAGGAAGAAAGTATTTGCCTGGACTCTAGATTATTGTACCTTAATTGAGAACTAAAGAAGCAGATTTTAGAAGTCTGTTAAAAAAAAAAATACTGCAGAGCTTTGCATAAAATCCCCCTTTAAAGCACCTTAGAAGGAGGTCTATTTTAGGGAAAAGTAGGTTGGAGGGAAGCAGGCCAAAGAGGAATTCCTGTGGTTTTTACCTCAAGGAGTCCTTGGGCTTCAGAAAAACCAGTGAAGGTAAAGAAATTGGGGGAGGCAAAAATCCAGCAAATATAAAATACCAGCCTAGAGTAAAGGTAGAGCAATCATGTGATAGTGGTTAATTTGAGGATGGGCAGTGGACTCTTACTCTGTCAGCTCAGGCAGGAAGGATCTATAGAGTAATATAGTCCCAGTGGTTAGATCCAATTTAGAAGTGGAATACTGAGAAAAGTAAAAGGCTTATCATTCAATATATTAATCTATTTTAAAATCAATTAAAAATAACTTTTAAAGCATTTTGTTTTGACGCCACCAAGCACTTCTCAATAACTCCTTTGGTACCTTCCCTTAAAAAATAAACAACAAGAAAAACCTAAATAAAAATATCTGATATAGAAATTGCTACTGACAGAAGATAGGATCACATAACATTCCACGTTTATAGTTTATCACTTCTTAATAGAAAAGGAGGCATTGTGTTTGAAATGATTAAACATTTGGAACCATTGGTCACTGTAGTTGATTTGAATTCTGTTATATTTTTATGTTTTCTTCATTTATGTTGTATATTGTTTTCCTATTGACTCTATATCTCTGTGTGTGTATATATGTATATGAATATACATATACACACATAATATATACATATACATGCATATATAAAATTATTTTAATTTTTATTTTGCCCCACTTTACCATAAGTTTTCAGATATAATGGTATATATATATACATACATATACATATATAGACACATATACATATCTTTTTCACATCTATCTTAACTATTTATATAGCCTTATATACACTTATTACATATACTTTCTATTAATAAACTGCAAAATACCCCAATTGTAACAAAAGTTTAAAAAAAACTAAGCACAAGTTGATTTCCTAATCATTAAATTAACTGTTACTAAACCTGTTGCTCTTAATCTTTCTCCCATCTTTAGGTTTCTGGGATTGTCTGTTTCAATTTGTATTCAAGTTTTGGAATATTGGTACCTTCATATCTCTTTCTTATTTACAATACACATTAAATTTCCCAACTGTTCTAATTTTTCTTTGTCTAAGCTGTTTCTCTAGTCAGCTCTAGTTAGAAACCTCTACATTTTTCTTCTTCTTTTCCTTTATTTTGTGAATAATCTTAGAGGCCTTTTAAAAGTGATTCACTTAACATAAATGTACTCTAGCTATTCCTAAATTACTCCCTTAGAGCTTCTCCCTTAAGAGTGAAAGAATCTTTCATTTTACCATGAGACTTCTAATCATATTGAGAATTGCTTTGTAAACACACAGTCTAGTCTGAAAGGTCTAAAAATGGTCACAGGTTAGTGGCTATGGAACATTTGCTTTAAGTATATCTGAGAAAAATCTAGAATCTGCCCCCTCCCTACTTCATAAATTGTAACTAGCAGTTACATTTCTTTTACCTTGAAGCTGCTTAGATAAAACAGACAAGAAAACAAATTATTTCACTTGCATTCCAGAAGGTGTCCATGCTGAGAATAGGAAAAAACCAAATTCACTCAAATTTGTCATTGAAAGACAGTGAGGGAGAATAAGACTAGATGTTCCTAGGAAAAACTTGACCTGCTAGACTTCTTCCTTCTACTTGTTTGCATTTACAAACTGCAGGCATTTTATTCTTTTAAAATTCAACAGAAAAAGTATTTGTATTTGGATGTAAAAATCCTCTGCCCATATATATTTTAAAATGTAATTTCCAAAATCAGACTAAAATACCCTAAAGACAGAAAACCATAATCCATAGTAATCAGAGTGAATTTACAACACAGGAGAAAGCTTTTCTGAAATGGTATTTAAGAACTCTAAGAGTAAAATAAACAGAAGAATCTTCCAGGACAGTTTTCCCTTTAAAAAACGGGAAAACATGCCTCCTCCCATGTCCATTATATCAAGGTCATTTTTCCTTATCACTCATATTGTAAGAGATTAAGCCTCCAAAATTCGACATCCTAAATTAAAACATAGTGAAATGTGTTTTACCAGAGTCCTTAGATTAACTCACTTAAGAGCCCAACATACTACTAGTTCAGCAATATCACAGTGCTTTCCCCACTCCTCACCCCACCCCCCCCAATAAGGTAATGAATTTTAAACACATTGAAGTGTTTAAGGGACTGGTTGGTTGCATGCATCTCATGAATATTATGGGTACTTTTTGCATTATGGTAAAAGACTGGACTGCTAACTCCTCCTACAAAATAAATCTGTCTTCCAGCTGTTTCTGGAAGTCATTTTTCCTCACTTCACTTCTTGGAATCCTTAAGTTTTTTCCCCTGGGGCAATGTGGGTTAAGTGACTTGCCCAGGCTCACACAGCTAGAATGTGTTAAGTGTCTGAGGCCAGATTTGAACTCAAAGTCCTCCTGACTTCAGTGCACATGCTCTACCTACTGCACCAACTAGTTGCTCCCATTTATTTCTTTCAAAGCATAGCTCTGGTACTCTCTTCTTTCAAAAAGCCTTTTTTTGATTTCCCCAGCTATTAGTTCTCTCTACCTGTTAATGTTATTTGGTATTAGTATATATATATATACATTGTATTTATTGGTAAACATGTTGTATCTTCCCCTGCTCCCACTTTCTATTCCTTGGTAGAATGTAAATTCCTTGAGGACAAGTGACTGTTTTACTTTTATCTTGAATACTCAGTGCCCAACATGGTACCCTGCATGAAGTGGGAGCTTAAAAAATATTTGTTGAATCAAATTGAATAAAATTAAACTGGACCAGTTGGCTGCTCAAGTTGCTTCTAGCTCCAGAGTTTCTAGCCAGTGTTCTTAAACTTTCCTTATAATCCTGGTCTCTGGCAGATTGGCTCCATAATTTCTAAACACTGAGATAATTCCAGAACTGGCTGAAGAGAACTGGATTTAGCTGTATTTTTAAATGTCACTCTTCTGGAAAATGGCTATGACATCTAAAGATTCATGGCAAAATGGGACAATAATGATAGTAGCTAGCATTTATTTTGTTTTTAAGTTAGCAAAGTGCTTTACACTTGTTACCATATTTGATCCTCATAATAATCTGGAGAAGTAGGTACAATTATCTCCATTTTACAGATGAGGGAACTGAGATGGAGGTGGTGTCAGTCATTTCTAACTCTTTATAACCTCATTTGGAGTTTTCTTGGTAAAAAGATACTGGAGTGATTTGCCATTTCTTTCTCCAAGGAAACTGACTTTGACAGAGTTGAAGTGCCTTACTCAAGTCACACATCCAGTATGTGTCTGAGTCAGAATTTGAATTCAAATCTTCGTCATTACAAATCCAGCACTCAGTCCACTGGGTATCCTAGGTGGCCCAAAGTAGTTACTAATGATAAAATTCCAACACTTACCACAATGAGGGCAACGACAGACAACGTATAGTAAGTTGAATCTCTCAGGAGACACCAAGAAGATAGAGCCACAACCTTTGAGAGAGAGAGAGAGAGAGAGAGAGAGAAAGAGAGAGAGAGAGAGAGAGAGAAAGGGAGAAAAAAGTTATATGAGACTAATAGATGAGACACAATCTTTGAATTTAAATATAATTAAAAACATGTATAACATTTTCACCATTCCTAATCAATCCATAACTCTCTTACATTCTGAATGGGGGGAGGAGGGGTAATGAAAAGGGAGAGAATATGGAACTGAAAATAAAACTTGAATTAAAACAGGTTTCTCTGCAATTTGAAAAAAAATCTACTAGATATTAAGAAAAATTTAGCTGGACACACATGAGTGATAAACACAATCAGTAAACTACACAAGATTAGAGAGCTAAATACTAAATTCAATAGTATAGAATATAGTTGGTCTAAGACTTCAGGAAAGGACCTACATGATCAGAGGAGGTTTATAGAGAAAAGAAGAGAAGAACTGAGAAGACCTGTGTTTTCCTTGATATAGGTTCTCCCTTTCATAGGGATTATTTGTGTTTGACTTGTGGCAGAGCAATCTGAGCTCATAACAGTCTGATTAGCCAGTGAGTTACACACATTATAACTCAACTTTAACATGGTGATGTCATTTTGATCCTCTTGGAGAACAAAGGATAACAACCAACCATATAACCATTTTATGGACACTCCCTTTATTGATGCAGATAGCAACTCATCCTAGTCTCAGTAAGCAGTCCTTATGAATTAAAAAAATATATATAAAGAAGAGAACATCCTCTGGAGATTCTATCTGTTTGTTTTTGAGTGACGGATCTCTCAAAACTTAGCCACTGGATGACAGGTATGGACATGTTCTCAAAAATCTTTGTAGCTTGATACTATTGATTTGGAGTCAGAATAATTCTGTTTGAAGTCTGCGTAACATTGTTTAAGT
Source organism: Sarcophilus harrisii (assembly GCF_902635505.1). NCBI lineage: Eukaryota > Metazoa > Chordata > Mammalia > Dasyuromorphia > Dasyuridae > Sarcophilus > Sarcophilus harrisii. Next base: position 151,061,864 of record NC_045427.1, read on the forward strand.
CAATCTGGTCCTCTAAATGCCCTTTAAGCCATGGGGCCATGACATATAGAGCTTATACTCTGTAGACACAGCAAACACCATCATTTCCATGCCATGATGAAACACAGGAAAAAGACTCTAGTAGCTGGGGACTAGATATATAATCCATATATGTCAAACCCATAAATATTCATTGGGAAGGAATAGGGGAAGCTTTTAATTTGATTTCTATTTGGCAGAGCAGGCCATTTTGTGAAAGTTTCTGGCAGAGCTGGGTAATTTGAATTGTTTAATTGAAAGAACACTGATTAGATTGAGATTCAGGAGACAGGTGTTTTGGGTCTGACTTTGTCATTAATTAATTGTGTGAGCTTGGTCACTTTATCTCACTGGGTGTCAGTCAATAAGCATTTCTGAAGTGTTTACTATGGGTCAGACACTGTGTCAAGCACTAGGGTTTCAAAGAAAGGTAAAGTTTTAAAATGAGAGTGTTGATTAAAATCAATAAGGGTACTTACAATTCTGTGACTTCTACATACATTTTTTCTGCTGGCTACCTTCACTTAGCAGGAAGAGGATATTCCCACAATGCTACTGCTTTTATATAATTTCTAGGGGAAACTACCATCACTCTCTTGTTAGAGTCTTTTTCAAATTGTAGGTTAATCCACAGGGTACTGGACAAATGAACAATTGCTTTTAGGAGTATTCTGATCCTGGTATCTGAGCGTATCTGGGAATAAGTGAAAAGAGAATGGCTAATGTCAACTTCTTCCAGGCTACAGCAGAATCCTGTAGTCAACTAACAAGCATTTTATTTGTCAAATGCTGTGTCTAAGCATGGTATTATGTAACAAGGACAACAGTTCAAAGAAGATATCAATCCCTTTTCTCAAGGTGCTCACATTTTCTAACAAAAGTTTTGGATCTGGCATCAGGATGCAAGGATTTATATTGTTTTTTATCTTACTATTTGACTAGGAACAAGTCACTTATTCTCTCTGAGCCACACTATTCTGATTTTTAAAATGGCGTATTAAATTTGTGTACTAAAATCTGTAAAATGATTATTGTGACCATAGTGTTTTGTAAATCTTAAAAGTCTATGGAAATGCAAATGAGGTTGTTGTCTATAACAGGCATTTTAGATCCAAACTCCTTATTGTGAACTAAATCAGGGGTGAACTGTATAGGCTTGAGAAAGGGAATAATGAATCAGAAAGCCTTTTTTCTTCATCATTCCCCCCTCAATTCTTCCACCTATCCTGGGCTGTAATGCACAGTGTGGTGCAAAAACTGGGTCAGTGTTCCTGATTACTCTGATAGTTCATGAGACCAGAGCCAGCGCAGGCTTTTTGAATTCTAATAATGTGAAAGACACATCTGAAATAGAAACATAAATGAATAATTAGGTTAATGCCTTTCCATTAATGGGTACTTCCATTTGCTATGTAGATAAGGGAGGTATTTTCTGTGGCTAATTTTACCTGACTTCTTTTCTTATTCATGATCATATATCACTGGTAAAAGGATTTGAGAAAGAAGTAGGATATAACAGAAAATGGGCTGGATGACAGGGTTTCTAATAATGCTTCTGATACTTACCATGGGTAAATAATTTACATCCATGAGCCTCAGTTTCCCCATATGTAAAAGGAGACTAATAATAGTGAAGTTCCTACCTCATCAGGTCAATTGAGTGAGATAATGTGGTTCCTTGTAAACTTTCAAGGATTACACAGGGTATCCCAGATGTCTTAGCACATTTATGCTAAGACATTCAGAACACCCTTTGTAAATGTCAGTGGTTATTATTTTCAAGAAGGATGAAATCACAGAATAATGCTTGGGTCAAGTACAAAACACCCTTTAGAATGGAATATTGTTTCTTTTTTATTTTAAACTCTTTGAGGATAAGGTCCTTATCTCTCAGTCATTGTACTAGAGTGTAAAATATGTAGCAGTTCAGAGACATTCAGTAAATAGCTATCTAGTATATTAGAGCTGTTATAGAAGGATAGTGATCTATTATGGGGAAGAGTTTAAAGATATTGGACAAAAAAAATCCCAGATCCTTAAAATACTGAGGCTTTTTAATTGAATAGTGCATATTTAAATCAGTTTAAAAAATCATACCCAAACTAAAGTGTGGTGGGAAAAATACTGAATTTGAAGTCAGGGGATTTAGGTATAAATATAGACATTGTCATTCAGTTTCAGTGTGACCTCTATTAAGTTCCCTATCTTCTTTAGGTCTCTAGGTGCCTGGAACAGTGCTTAATAAATGTTTATTGATTGAGAATTTTTTTTTTTGTGGGAGGAGACTAGAGCCATATCAAATCACAACTCCAACTCTACATTCTTCCACTTTATCTACTAAATATGTGCTGTTCCAGGTATGCAAGATAAGAAATTAAATAGTCTTTCCTCTCAAGGAGTATACTTCTTATCAGGGAAAACAAAATAAATATAACTAAAAAATATATGCAAAGTTATTGGGGATATTTTAATAGCTGGGCAGATGAGGAAAAACATGAAGTATCTGTTAGCTCTTGAGTTGAGCTCTAAAAGGTGGGGCAATGAGGTGATGCAGTGGATAGAGTACCATCCCTGAAGTCAGGAGGACCTGAGTTCAAATGTGACCTCAGACACTTAATACTTCCTAGCTGTGTGACCTTGGGCAAGTCACTTAACCCAATTGCCTCAGCAAAAAAAAAAAAAAAATGTCTAAGAGGCAGCAGTGAAAAGAGAATTTATTCCAGATATGGCCTAGTTTTCATTAGTTATTATTTCTTATGGTGCACATTAAAAAAAAGTCACATTTTTATTCAATATGTTGTTATGTTATGTTACCTTTGACCTCTAACAATTCTAGGAATCAGCAACAGTCCAAGTGATATCTTGGATCTTTCTCTTTTATTTCTAGAATTCATTTTATACATTTTATTTTAATTGTGATTGTCATCCATTTGCTCAGTTCAGTTTGTTTTCATTTTAAATCTGGAATCTTGGATTTGAAGTCAAGAATACCTGAATTCAAATTCAATCTCATACACTGACTGGCTATGTGACTCTAGGCAAGTCTTTTAAGTTCTGTCTGCTTCAGTTTCCTCATTTGTAAAAAGGGGCAAATAAAATAGTATCTACCTTTTAGGATTGTTGTGAAGATCAAATGGGATCCCATTTGTAAGAGTACTTTGAAAACTTAAAGTGCTATGTAAATGCTGGCTATTATTAATACTATAATAATTACTCATTTTCCAAGAGATTTTTTGAATAAATCCTCCCGTTCAAGAGGAGAAAAAATAATCGTGCTTTCAAAACAAAACCATTTTTCCTTTTGCACAGTATTTAATGAACAATACCTATAATTCTGGCCTTTTCCAAGAGGCTGAAATAAATTTGTCAGGGAATTATGGGGAGGTTCACGTTTATTTTATTTGTACCATCTTGGCATTTCCTTCGTATTTTAATGGACACAAATACTTTCCATTCTAGAGTGTTTTTACTTTTGGCTACTGTAGCAGACAGTACACTGTAACAGTTACATGGAAGAAAACATAAAACTACCAACATCTCAAAGAAATGTTGACATCTCACATAAATTTCTTGGGAAAGGGATTCAAAGAATCATAACACAAAGTCTGTTCCCTTCCCCAAACATAAGAGGCTGATCTAGCCAAACTGGTGTAACTAACACTTTCCCAAACTGTAGGTCTTCTAGCAAAGGCCAGATGACTCACTGTTAAAGATTTTTTGCAGAGGAAATTCTGTTTCAGATATAGGTCGGCATTCCATGGCCTTGGAGGTGCTTTGCAGCAGTGAGATATCTTCATTCTGGGCATTCTGATCTTTCTTTCTCTGGGGCCGTCTCCCTCTCAGGATCCTTCAAATCTTTTCCTGGTGTTGCTGCCTACCCTGAAGTCCAGTTTCTAAGTGTTCTTTCCCTCCCCAAATTATCTTTTATTTATTTATCCATGTATGTGTTGTATCCCTCAGTAGCATGTAAGCTCTTTGAGGGCAGGACCTTTATAAATTTTCCTTTCATATTCCTTAACAGGTCTTTAATAACAATTTATTTGAAGTGAATTGAATCTTTGTAGCAAACAAAATTTCTGCAGCCAAATTAATTTCTTGGGAAGTAATTATACAACTGTAAAATCCTGGAAATTTGTTTTTACAACCATAGAACTTATTTAGTCCATCTCTCTCATTTTATAAATAAATCAACTGAAACCCAGATTAAATAACTTAACTAAAATCACATAGGTGGGAAGAGACAAAGACATGATTTGAACTTCCAAGATTTCTGGCTCATAAGCATTCTTGCTGCTATATCATAATTTTTATTAATTTTAGAGCAGAGATCTGGCACCACTTCAGAGAGGAGACTGACTTAGTTTTTCTGCCCATATCTTCTTTTCTAGCCATTCTCTATGTCCCTAAAGGTACACTTATCATCATTATTCAGCTATATTTGTTAATATTTCTATGCACAGAGTAATAACATTAACATCTATATAGTGCTTTAAGGTTTGCAAAGAGTTTACAAATATTATCTTATTTTATCTTTATAATGACCATGGGAGGTGAATATCTCATTACCTACATTTTGTGGATGAGGAAACTGAGGCAGACAGAAATTAAATGATTTGCTCAGTCACAGAGCCAATAAGGTATGAGGCTGGATTTCAACTCGAGTTTCCTGACTTTGGGTCCAGAGTGATATACATTCTTCAAACATAACCCTTTACACTGTCTAATTCAACAGGCACATTAGAATCACAATATTTTAAACCTTGAAGGGACCTTGGATAGTATGTAATGCCTTGTTCCTCCTTGTTCTACCTTCCAAGCCTGATTACTAGAGACAATTCTTGAGGGTAGCCATTCTGTCTCTTTCTTAGGCCAGTACATTTTTATCTTCTCCTGTTCTTTTTCAGTTCTGCCATACCTACTTTTGTTCCACCATTGAACCAGATCACTGGCCTGGGAAAAGATGAACCACTTGATTCTGGTCCATTTTTAACCCTGTTTCTGTACTCTATCTTCTCACACTCTACTTCTTCCTCTGAGAGCTGTAATCCAATCAGCAGAACTATTGTCTCTGGAAAGGGTGCGCCAATGGGCTGCTCTACTGTTACTTATCACTAACAATCTTTTGATTCTCATATACGTTTTCTCCACTAAAATTTAAGCTCCTTCAAGGCAGTTATTGTTATACTTTTGTATTTGTATTCCTAACTTTGCTTGGTATATAGTAAATGCTTACTAAATGCTTTTCATTCATTTTTTTTTTTTTTTCATTCTGTAACTTTGCTCACTGGAGAAGATGGTACAGGGGCATGTCCTGCCATGTGTATTCCCTGGGGCATGATTGAGGAAACCATTTACCTTGTCTTTCTGGAAATCTGGAGAAAAGTGTGGAAACTGACAAAAAGTAGACATCGAGGGAAAACCAGTCAATGATAAGGTAAATGCCTATAGATTCTGCTACATTTTGTTTATCTGACACTTGTCAGTGAAACCTCTTTTATCCTGCGGGAATAGTTGCTTCAAAGATCTTGTCCTATGATAAAGAATGATAACATGAAATAAACTTACCTGAGATGTGTTTTCTAAATTTATTATGTTTATCTGAGAATTGTTATAGATTTTGTGGAATAGCAGATGTCATATAGTCCAAATAGAGTTCATATTAAGTATTAATTTTTGTTGGTTTGACCATGATATGAAACTACCTTATCTTTCTCAGTAGAAAATAATCTTTCCTTCTTAAGACCCAACATAACACTTTTATTTCTATTATTTCACTTTTACTTTATAACATTTTTTAGTTATTTGTGTACATGTTTTACCTTTCTAGTTTGATTGAAGATTCCATAAAAGGGCAGAAATCAAGTTTCATTCTCCTCTGTGTCCCTCCCATAGCACTGTACATATTCTATGTATGTTTCTAGTGAATGAATAGATAAATGCCTAATTAAACAATCACCTTAGAAATGGAGTTATTCAGGTATTAGCAGGATAGATATTTTTGTAGCCAATTAATTTTGGAACAAAAAGCCAGGCATTTTTCAGTTTTAATGTTAATTTTTGAGTTGATATTGCCTGGTGTTGAGTTACATATAATATCTACCACTTTTTCTTTAATAAATATTTATAAAAACTTAATTTTTCATTAAATTTTAAGTTTAATAATAAATATTAAACAATAAAGACATTTGATTTAATATGACATTTGCTTTCATTTTTTGAAAAAAAATCTGACCTTGATAGTTATCTTTGTAAAGAAAAGTAGTAGATTAGAACTAGTTTATAGGATTTTTTGGAGAGTGAGAATTCTTTTAAGGAAGACTTTCAGCCTAAGAGAAAAAACACTCTCTGTCTGTCTGTCTTTCTCTCTCTCTCTCTCTCTATCTGTCTGTCTGTCTCTTTCTCTCTCTCTGTATATAAAAACACACACACACACACACACACACACACACACACACACACACATATATATATATATATATATATATATATATATAGAGAGAGAGAGAGAGAGAGAGAGAGAGAGAGAGAGAGACCCTTCCAGATCTAATATATAATGAGAACACTGTGGTCAAGGGGAATTACATAACTTTTCCAAATTCACATACAGTCTATATTTGGGACTCTGCCCTGCTTTAGTGCTTTTGCCACTACACAAAGCTTTCTCCTCATAACTGACATTTATATAATGATTTATAGTTTAGAGCAAAGGTCAGTAAACTGTTGCCAGAGGGCCAAATCCAGCTGCTCACAATTTAAGAATGATTTTTACCTTTTAAAATATAATACAATTTTATTTTAAATGTTTAAATATTTTTTTTTTAGTTTGACAAGTGGTGGACTAGATTTGGCTCCCAGAAGTGTAGGTTGTCAACTCTTGGTTTACAGAGTACTTTAAATACATTTTTCTCCCACTTATTTCTCATAACAATCCTGTGAAGGGAAGAGGTCATATATAACTATTCCCATTTTATAGATAGGAATACTGCTATTCAGAGTAAGGGACTTTTACTTCCCCCCCCTACTGAGGAATACAACACATACATGGATAAATAAATAAAAGATATTTTGGGGAGGGAAAGAACACTTAGAAACTGGACTTCAGGGTAGGCAGCAACACCAGGAAAAGATTTGGAGGATCCTGAGAGGGAGACAGCCCCAGAGATCATTTTTATTACAACATGAACGGGGAGCAGGGAGATAACATATGACTCAGACAAGACATATTTACTAAATCAGTAAGAAGTTTTGCAGGAAGTTGAAATTAACAATAAAAAACTCCTACAAACTTCCCATACTATCTATAGATTTCTATTATTTGTGCCTTTGCTGACTCCATTATTGTAGATAAAAAGTTAGTGATATTTTTGTAGAATTTTCTCTGAGGAGAACAAAGTAATTTACAGACATTATTTCATTCATTCTTCTATCTCAGAAAGACAATATGTACAGAATCAAAGTCTTTTCCTTAGAGCATTGAGAAGCTATCACCACAGTTGCTCTGTGATTTTAGTGTGGAGTCACATTCAGTAAAAATTCTTCCAGATTAACCCTATGGCCATAACCTACTGTAAGATTCTCTCATTGTAAATATTTTCCTTCAGGGTTAGTGTACTGTGCTTCAAGTAAGAGAGATGATCACGAAAAGTTATCTGAGAGTCAAATTCTGCTAATCAGATCTTGTTTCCATTGCTTCCTGTGCTAATTTGTGAGATGTTTGCCCTTCTAATTAAACTTTATCTAAGTGACATGGTAGATAGAGCACCAGACATGGACTCAGGAAGACCTGAGTTGAAATCTTTGTTTTCAGACACTTTCTAGTGTGGGACTCTGGGCAAGTCACTTATCACTGCCTGAGTTTCCTCATCTGTAAAATGAAAAAAAAAAAAAAAAAAAGAAATGGCAAAGCATTCCAGTATCTTTGCTGGGAAATCCCCAAAAGGAGTCACAGAGTTGGACATAACATACCACGATTAATGCTTATTTCAAAGCCTAACTCAAGCATGCCAACATTTTTATTCTCCAAGCTGTGAATGATTTTCCACTGAAATTACTTTTTATTTACATTTGCCTTTAAAAAAATACGAACTTTAGAGGGCAGATAGCTGGTTCATTTTTTGTCATTTTGTATCTTCAGTGCCCAGCACATAGTAATATAAAGACCTCAGCAGCTTCCAACAAGTAGAAACTTAATTGTTTATTGGTTGGTCATAAATGAAGAAAGAAGTGCTGTGTTAGTTCTGGAAAAGGAAAAACTAAATTCAAAATTCACAACTACTGCTTAATTGAGCTGTTTTGTGAGTATGAATGAATAAAGCATTGGTTCAGCACATAGAAAGTGCAAAGGATTATGTAAAGTGCTGTGGATACAAACAGAAAAGCAGAAGAGGTACATGGGTGCAAGATTTCATCTGCAAGTTTGATGGGAAAGTCCTATGATCTTGCAGATGGCAGGACTGTGAGGTCCACAGACTCACCATTGGTAAGCTATTTAACCTTGCTGGGACTTAGTTTTCTAAACTGTAAAATGGGAATGATAATATCACCTATTTAGAGGGTTGTTGGGAGGCTTAAATGAAACAATATATGTGAAGTCATTTCCAAGCCTTAAAGTGCTAGGTCAGTGGTAGCGGCTATCACTACCACTTCCATCACCACAATTACCATCGTTTCCATCACCACCACCATCATCACAATTACTATTAATACTATCACTTCATCCTTTGCAAATCTTAAAGAGCCACACAAATGTGAACTATAATTATTATCATGGAATTGAAGGTTTAACGTTGGAAGAGACCCCAGAAATTATCTAATCCAATTCTCTCATATTACAGAATAGTAAAGAATAGACTAAGGGAGATGAAATTACCTGTCCAGGATCACATTGAGTCAGTAGAAAAACTGATGTTTAAACTGAGGTTATAAAACTATTCTTTAACTAACATTTTCCACATATACATACTGGAAGGAATTAGTTTTGAAATAAATATCTGTGTAAAGTTTCTTGCACTTGTAAACTGAGAGGGAGCGCATGATGTTTATAATTTGGTTTATAAATCTTAAAATAGTTTTCATTCT